>NC_063161.1:148567010-149917427 GCF_023159225.1 Perognathus longimembris pacificus
TTTGATATATAAATACATCACAATTTGCATATATATGTGTATATATTGAAGAAAAATAGAAAAAATGACATTTGCAAAAAATATATGAATGGGCCTGGAAAAAAAATCACACTGAATGAAATAAATCAGGCTCAGAGACAAAGGGTCTGTGATATCTCTGTGGAAATTAGACACAACCAGGGTTGTATACATGCACACACTGTACTCGATCAAACTGACTGAAATAAGAATATGCTGAGGTTGGTTTCCATGTAACCTCCTAGAATAATTAACACATAGCTTAATAAAACAAGTACAAGAATCTAAAATATGTCTTGCCAGAGAGAAGTAGGGTCTAAGAGGAGGAGATATGAACAAATGTAAAGAACAGTGGTGGAAAAAATACAATCAAAATATTCAAACTACATATGTGAAAATGGAGCTAGTTAACTCATGAAGACAGTGGGGATGGGAGATGACAGGGAAGCATGATAGAAGGGGTGGCATGGAACAAAAATGCATTGCATGCATGACTAGACATGTTACATTGAAACTTCTTTACAGTTACTTAGTGATAACAAAATAATTTTAAACTAAGTGACTAGATAGATAGGTAGATGAGAGATAGATGTAGGCTAGTAAAAGTTTCAATCAGCATTCTAAATCCTATGCCCCAATACTTTACTGTGTAACTGACCATCCAAAATACCTGCCATTTGTTGATTAAATTTGCTCAAGAAATTCTGCGTATCCATTCTTTCTCTGCTTTTGTTTTCTAAACTATAATTGTCAGTTTACATCTAGAACCTGTGTGTGTAATAATACACAATTTCTCTGCCTTCAAAACACTTCATTTTCCAGTAGGACCAATAATTAGCATGTTTTTTCCTATTTTTTTTGTTGTTTGTTTATTTTTGCCAATCCTTGGGTTTGAACTGTGGGCCTAAGCTCTGTCCCTGAGCTGGTTTTGCTCAAAGAGAGCACTCTACCACTTGAGCCACACAGCCACTTCTGGCTTTTTTTTAAAAGTTTTTATTATAAAACTGATGTACAGAGAGGTTACAGTTTCATACGTTAGGCATTGGATACATTTCTTGTAGAAAGCATGTTTTTATGTTGTGGAAAGAAGTTTCCCTGAAACTTCCAATGTGAACTCTGTTTGTGCCTCCTGGAACCAAGTAATTCCAGAAAAATCCCTTTCGGTAACATTTTCCCTTCAGTATTTGAAGGTAAGAATCACTATTCATCACCCAAGAAGTTTGTATCCCAAGTACATGTCCCCAATTCTACTTCATTAATAATCTAATGAGGAATGCTGGCCACATCCCACTAGTTATTAACAATGTTAAGTTGTTAATTTAATTCTCCATGTGCAGATTTGGTCTGAAGATGCCAATGTATAATTATATGGGGCTATTCTACTTCTATCTCTAGGGCCCTAGAAATTAATTTAAATCTTGTGAGCCTCAAAGTGCTTGTATGTGTGCATATGTGCAAATGTGTATGTGTGTGTACATGTTTCAGAACAACAGACATGTCAATCACATCCTTGTGATTCCAAAGCCAGCCAGTAGAATACAACATAGTAGTGGTAGTTATTATATGAAATGACATCATATACATATAGTGATATTTATTATATGACATCATATATTATATGTATGCATATATATGGTTGTATTTATTGTATGTCATCAGACATGACACAACAGTGGAGAGACAATGCTTCAACAGATTATTACAATCATACAATCTGATATTTATTATTATGTTTGTCTCTAATTTGGGGGGACTGCTGCTTCTGGGCACAAAGTAATAGAAACTGAAATGTGTTTAACTAGCTTCTTGAGATCAGCCACCTGGGATTGACAGATACTGTCACTGGGTGTCACTGTTGAGTCATACAAATGCCAGTATCTACCTGCTTGCTTGCAGAACTCCCTAAAGATGCTGGATGTAAGGAGTTTGGGGTGACTTCCTTGATCCCTGTTGGGCTGTGCCTGTTCACTAGGGTCAAGGTGAACGATTCCTCTCACTCCTTCCCCGTGAGAAGTGTTGTGTCAGATATGTCTGTGTTGCTGTGGCCTGAAGCTGCCACAGATACTGCTTAATGAGCTGATCTGTCCCTGGTGAATGACCCTGACTTGCCTGATGGGGCCATTACAAGGGTCTGCTTTTATACATCTCTGTGATAAGCTATCCCCTATCCACTAGCAGTCAAAGGCAATTTCACACATGTATCCCCTAAGCAGGACTGGCTGAGTTGAATACCTCTCTTCACAGCAGGTGATCTTTTCCATCCCAGGGTTAAAATGTGATCAAATTCACATTTCACTTTTATTTTTAATGTGACTAATGATTTTAATTGAAATAAATGCAGGTAAAATAGTTGATTGGTAGTAGTTGGAAGAACAAGGGAAACAATTGACCAAAGAAGGAAATAAAATCAAGAATGAGAGGCTTGGAAACCTAGGAACCTTCTATATGAGAACTGGCCATGAAACTCAGCCCTAAGGCCCTCATGTTCCTTGACAAATATTGTTCATTCATTAAGGAGGCCTTCATAAAATTGAAATTGTTGAAATCTTCTATATGGAGAGATTTCTTGGGATGTCTGAGGGGAACGTAGGCAATGAGAATATTTATAAACCCCATATGTCCACTAGGAATATCTAAAAATCATTTTCCCCCAGAACTAATGGATTAATTGTATGTTTTCTGAAGGTTATACATCATGTTACTTTTCAATTATGCATCCCCTTGAATTCAGTACTGAGTTATATTTGAAGAGATCCTTGTAAAAACCAAATAGGACAATTTTTTTTCTCTCCTCTCAAACTCCCCAATGGCTAATCACCACAGATAAAGCTTGTATAAACTCATTCTCCTGTTATTTAACTCCTTTCTCATTGGTCCTGCTTATTTGGGGGATGTGATATTTTTCTATTTGCCAATTATGTCACCATAGTTTCTTTCAATTGTTTCCTGGCTGCACATTTAACTCCCATGAGGAGATTTTAAACCACTCAAATCTTCCTCCTCACTAGGACTTCTTTTTTCATTGATGTGGGACTAGACCTCAAGAACTGAAGCATTTCATATGGAACATAGAACTTTTTAATCATTATTTTGTGACTGCCATATTCCAGGACCATTCATATTTTCTTGCTTCTTTTTTTTGCTGTTTATTAAACTATGATTGAGAAACCTTTTATATCAGGATTTTTCCTCTGAAATTCCATTGCTTCTTGAGCATCCTACAGAATGTTAAATTGGGTATATATAGGTCTCCTTTTCTTTGTCTTCATAGTAAAAATTCATCCTGATGAAAGTAGACATGTGAAATAGTGCATTCCTTTTTTTATTACCTGTAAGTAATTATATAATAGATTTCAATTCAATGTATCAATTTATGAATAAAATGTACCTTGATCATTGTACCCCATCCATCATTTCTCCTGTTTATCTCAACCCAATCCATCTCCTCAAGCTACCTACTTCCATTTTCACAAATGTACATTGAATATTATAACTGTATTCACCCACCCTTCCTCTCACCATCTGTGTGCTCCCTTCCTCTTGAATTTCCTCTTCCCAACAACATGTAGTTAGGCTTTTTGGTATGCTAGAAACTGGTAAACTAGTTGTTGAAATTGGGTTGACTTTATGTGCCCAGAATACAGAACAAAACCTAGCACTTGGTCAGTGGTGAAGAAATATTTTGTAGGAAAGAATTACCACTGATGGAGGGTGTGAATGTGTCAATCAATGAATCATGAATGATAATGACAAAAAATTTATCTCATTTCTACCTTATATATGGCTGAACACAAAGTGTAACATAAGCAGACCTACTCAAAAGCCTTGTTCAAAACAATGATCTCTATTGAGCTCAGGTTTCATGTAATATGACTCCATTTTTGTTTTGTTTTTTGCCAGTCCTTGGGCTTGAATTCAGGACCTGAGTACTGTCCCTGGCTTCTTTTTGCTCAAGGCTAGCACTCTACCACTTTAGCCACAGCGCCACTTTCCACTTTTTCTGTATATGTGGTGGTGAGGAATTGAACCCAGTGCTTCATGTATATGAGTTGAGCACTTTACCACTAGGCCATATTCCCAGCCCATGACTCCATTTTTAATTGATGCACTCATTAATTTAAAACAAAAAAGGAAGGAGAACATGTTTAACTTTATTTTTTCCACTACAGCCTTTGTTAGGACTTTTATGTGGGTAAGCATGATTCTATGCTAGTAAACAATGCTATGCAAGACATACAACTTCACAAACAATAGTGTTACTCTTATTTAATTAATAAAAATTGTTAAAAGGAGGCAGCATATTATTTTCAAGAAATATTATGAAATATTCACAAACATGTCCAGGAAAAATTTATATCCTAAGATTGTCTTTTTTCAATGACTTCAATTATTCACTTTATTACAGTCTCCTCATATAGCATAAGGAAGATAGAGCAAAGGAGAATGTGAGCAAGAGACCTAGCTCCAAAAACAGATCAGAAACACAAATGGCTTTTTGGGACTTTGATAAGGACAAAATACTTCAAAGATAGATTTCTCTGTCTCTGTTTCTTAACACTTTTCCCCAAAGGGTCACTAGGACAAAAGGGTAAAACATTTTTTTTTTTCTTTGAAAAGATTGTTCTCTTATTCTAAGCCTGCCAGGGATATCTAAAAATGTAGTAACTAAATCTTATTATTAAATACCCTTGAAGATACTTTATCAGACAATTAGCATAGATTATTAAAGTTCAGTGGATATAGTTCTTCCTTATTATTTTTATTATTTTACCAATGGATACGCTGCATTCAAAGGGAAAGAATTATAAAAAATTAAAACTAAAGAATAGAAATAATAACCAAGTTCTTCTACCTCCCACCTGTGATCTATACTCACAAGTCAACTTAGGGATTAAACATGGATAAACATGATGCGTGTTTTTTATTCTCTCTGATGTTTCTCTGTTGCGATAAACTCTGAATATACAATGCATGCTTATTTCCTATTGCAGCAAACTAACAGGGCCATTTGCTCAGTGGGATCTTGGTAATAGGAATGAGTAAGAGCAAACACAGGTCAGGTACAGATTCTTTTCCTCACTAATGGGAACAGATGGCATCTATTGGGTACTGGATACTAGATGCAAAAGAAGTGAGAGCCACTGTAGTCCATTGAGAAAGAAATTGTTGAGAAGGCACTTGACAACTGAGTGGGTGAGCTCTGAATAAAGGCAATAATCAAGGTTCTCCATGGGCCTCAATATCAAATTGAGACCCAAATTATCTCTGTTCTTCCAGGAGCTAAAACTTGGGAGAAGCTGATCAAACCTTTGCCTATGTGGACCGGTGCCCAAAATGGGAGTTAATGTCAATCAATGGTCCACAAGTATGTTAGCTATTTTCATAAATTATCCAATGGTGATTCCTTTCATCTGTCATTTAATCTGTTCTTCTATCCTTGATGATCAACATTTCTTTTATCATGTATATATGATAAATAAATATATATATTTGTATGTGTGTATACACACACACACACACACACACACACACACACACACACACACACTTTCCCCCTTGCAATACTGGGGATGAAACCCAGGAACTTAATGCTAGTCAAGTACTATATCACTAAAAATATTTCTCCATTTGTGTGTGTGTGTGTGTGTGTGTGTGTGTGTGTGCTTATGTGTGTGTGTGTTTCTTTATTGCCAAAGTGAAGTACAGAGGGGTTACAGTTTTATATGTAAGGCAGTGAGTACATTTCTAATTCAACTTGTTACCTCCTCCCTTATTTCCCCCTTCTCCTCCTCCTTTCCCCCTCCTCCTTTCTCTCTCCCTCCCCATGAGTTGTACAGTTGTTTACACCAAATGGTTTTGTAAGTATTGCGTTGGGAATGGTTTGTCTTTTTATCCTTTGTCTCTTGATTTTGGCATTCCCTTTCCCTTTGCTAGTTCTAATACACCTATATACAGTATCCAGGGTACTAAGATCAGATACAGTCTGTGTTGTTCTTTATTTGCCAGGGATTTTTGTTTTCCCTTCTTAGTAGATAGGATTCATTTATCATCTTTGGTTATCATATTTCTATATGCCTTTTCTGTGACCTTATTTTAGCATGTTTTCAACTATGATTAGCTGTCAGTGGACCTGTCTCTACCCAGTAGAGTGAAGTTCTCAAGTCCCATTTTCTGGGAGAAATCTATGTGTGCCTAGTCTGATTTATTCCCGCATATGATGTGTTTGCTATAAAATTCCTATTCAACACTGGCAGCATGAAGTTAAATTGTGGACATCAACACAGTGCTCTTTCAGACATTAAGTATAAATTAAGAGAATATATAAGAAGGAGTCCATCTGTAGTTTGTAATTTTCACAAATGGCTATAGAAGTGTTTGGGAATTTACCACAGGGTCACCAGTGTCATGGAAGCTGCAGTTGTGGATATGTGAGATGCATGTTAATAGGTAATTTACTGTGATGGGCCTGTTTTTTCCTCTCCAAATTGAGGATAAGAATACTTGTCCTTTTTTATTTCCAGTCTTAGTGTAAAAATTGAGTGAAGTTACACACGAAAGCATTATTGTAAAGAATACAACACTGTAGGTGATGCAAAGCAGAGCATTCTTTTTATCGTCTGTAGTCAATTATGTTCTAAATAATTCCAAACTTGGTGGATATGTTTAGTGAAAACCATGAAAGAAAGATATTTGCACTGAAAAAAAGAATATGGACACAGCCGTCTGGTTCCTGAAAACTTCCCAATGGAACCAGATTAAGAACACAAAGAATGCAAACTCTTGTTGGAAAACATTAAGGAGCTACCATAGATGAGGAGAAAACATACATATATGCATATATACATATATGCATTTTATATATACATATGTATGTATACATATGTATACATATATATGTTCATATACATATATCCTATGGGCCAATGGCCTGTTAGGTTGAAAACATTAGCAAAGAACAGAAGAATTGGGTGGCACTGAGAACTGGCAGAATTTTTCTCTTCGGTTGATATTAATTTCTGACTTCTCATAGCAGCTTGCAATCTGGCAAACCATGCCAGTGATCTCATCTTCGCGAAGCCTTCTCATTCCATTGACAACCAAACTTGAACTTCACCTCTCTGGTTGTGTTTCATTTTTGCTGTCTGTATCAAATTTCTCATCTGTAGAAAGGAAGTATATACTAGCTAAAGACATTAGTCACCATCTCCTGAGTACCTGTTAGGATTTCAACTCTGAGTCCTCATTAATTATTTGAGGTCTAAGGAGGTTAATGTGACTCTAACCAGCAACGGAGCCCAAGTAACTTCTTTGCTGAAACAGTCACTTTAATTCAGAGAAACATAATAGAAAACTACATTTTACAATTGCATTGGTATCAACATAAATGAAACCAAGGCTCTGGATCAGCTGGGAAAAGAAGGGATGTGTATTTGAATGGAAGTTTACTGACATCTAAAGACTGCATTTATGTATCTACCAGTGTAACACAAATATTAGTTAATTTTGTTATTAGCAATACATTCAGGATTTATGAAATTTTATAAGATAAAGTTCTTCTACATGGTAGGATAGTCCTAGCAGAAGATCACAATAGCTCAGTAACTATGCCCATAAGAACACATAAGATGATGCTAATCAAAATGAACTTCAATATGGAAACAAGTGGTATCATTTGTTGTTATTTTCAGCATACCATGTGAAATTATGCCCTTTTTCTTTTGTATTTCTTCCCTGTTTTTTTTTTTTTTTTTTTTTTTTTTTTTACTGCTGATATCACTGTAACTGATTTTAGTATTCTGGATATTGCGTATACGTGTATTGGAACTAGGGGAGGGAGAGGGAATACCAAAATCGAGAGGCAAAGATAAAAAGACAAACCAATGCAACAGCAACCCTTACAAAAGTATATGGTGTAAACCAACATATAACTCATGGGGGCAGGGCGGGAAATGGAGATGGGGAGGTGAGGGGGAAAGGAGGGAGGCGGTAACAAGTTGGATAAAAATGTACTCACTGCCTTATTATGAAACAGTACTTCACGTTGACAATAAAAAAATAAAAAACACAATTAAAAAGAAAGTCCTTATAACTCTGAATTATGCCTATCGAGGGCCAGTGCAGACAGAATTCTCATCCTAATACCCCTTTTGAGGATACTAAGACAAAGCAAGTGAAAGCAGAAGTATAAGGTGTAGTTTACCATTGCACAAGTCCCATTGTATTTATTTAATATTTTAATTATCTTTAGGCAGTTGTACAAAGGGATTGATTGCCATTCAACAAAGCACATATGAATACATTGCCTTTTGATCAATGTCACCTTTTTAACATTCTTGCCTACCCCTCCCAATCTACTCCTTGCTTGGCTTTTCTCATTGTAGCACTGTTTGTCATAGCCAAGATATGGAATCAGACCAGATACCCTCAAAGGACAAATGAATCATTGGTGCATGTACACAATGGAATTGTACTCATCCATCAATAAGAATGGTACCATATGTACAATCCGTAAGGTAATGGAAAGTCTTGAAAAATTTTAAATGAAGTAAGCTGGACCCAGAGAAGCAAAGGTGGCATAGTTCCTCTCATTTGTGGTACCTAGAATGTGCCTATAAATCAATAAGTAAACACACTGAGTGGGATGCAAGTGATCACAGATGTGTTAACTGAAATATAATAGACTGTATGAAGCTGGGAGCTGGTGGCTCATGCCTGTCATCCTAGCTATTCAGGAGTCTGAGATCTGAGAGTCAATGTTCAAAGCCAGCCCAGGCAGGAAAGTCCATGAGACTCTTATCTCTGATTAACCACCAGAAAACTGAAAGTGGTGCTGTGGCTCAAGTGGTAGAGGACTAGCCTTGAGCTGAAGAGATCAGGGACCAGAGTTAAAAATTTTAAAAAAAAGACTGTATGAAGAGCTTAAACAGTAGAATTCATTAGAAAGACTCAAGTCAAAGACCAATAAATAAGTACCAGGAAATGGGTGCTTGTAAGGGAGGGTCCAAGGGAAGAGGAATAGATGAATGAAGTAGTAAGGGGGGAGGAAGAATACAGTAAAAATTCATTGTATATATCACAAAATTAGTAAACGGGGAAGGGATAGGTCGAGGGTCAAGGGTAAAATGTTGAAGGGATGACACAGATCAAGGTGTATTGTATACATAAACTGCTTTGTTAATTGGCCAAAAAGTCAATGCATTTTGTTCTTCATTAATCTAGCTCCACACATTTTGCATGGTTGCCATCTTCGTCTTTGTTGTCTACAAGTCCCATCTAATACATCCTTCTGCTACAATCTGGCACAAGGCAATACTGTAGAGGCAGCATGGAGGAAGAACTGCATGATGCCTTCTGTATATGATAGGTATTGTGCCACTGCAGCCTCTCCCCACAGGAAGATATTTATGCACAATTTCTGGCAACAAGAGTTAAAAATGGATAAGAATTCAGATTGAGTTCATTATTATATAACCAATATTACTATATATTAGTATACTAACATTGCTTCTCTTACTTAAAAAAAATGAAAATAAAACATTTTTGTGGTTCCCTGAAATGCCTTTGGGCCTGTTGTACCTAATGCAAACCCTAACCTTGGGTGAAGAGCTTAGAAAACAAAATGTCACGGGTTATGAATTTGGGTACAGAAATTTTAAATGGGTGACCTTGAGTAAATGAAAAGAGCTCTCTGCCCCTCAGTTTCTTTCTCTACAAACCAGAAGAGGAAAATGTCCAATTTTGCTGGATTCAAAGAATATTGAGTAAGATAGAACAGGCTTTTAAATGCAATGCAGAAACTCCTTAATTCTTAGATTTAGGAATGATGGGTTCTTCTAATTGGCCAGTTCTCATCATATGCCTGAGTTTTTCACCAGATGACTAGGACTTAAATGACCTCATATGGATATGAGGAGAAAGTCATCATTTCGTATTTGGTGAAGGGGGTGAGGATCTTTTCTAATCAGTCAAATAAATACAGAAGCAAAAGCCTTTAAAAGCGTTATCCCTATTATAACATAAGACTGAGATAAGAAAGACAAATTCACTTCTTACCACACACCCCTCCCCCGCTACCAAGGCACCCAACTAGAAATCTCACTCTGCATTCATCTGAATTCATTTGGATAAAATTGTTCAGCCAGTCACTAGTTTTTCTAATTATACTAGCCTTTTCCACCCAAATGTAAGAGAAGACATTTGATAAATGTCTTCCTCTGGTCCAGACACATCGTATCCAGTAACATTTTCTGGTCTAGTAAACTTAATATAGGAGAAAATGAGGTTTGTTTCATAAGGAGAGAGCACCAAAATTTCTGCAAGGAAGATAGCAATTTGTGGAGGCTGGAAAACATCCCAAAGATATTTTCAGTAGAATCTTCCTATTCTTTGCCATTGAATTCATGGCCTCACAGTGGCAAGGCTTTGCTTGATCTCTTGGTTTTCTACCTTTTGAGCCATACTTACCTTCAAGAACCTTCAAGAACATACTTACCTTTAAGAACTAAAGTTCTTTTTTTTTTTTTTTTTTTTTTTTTGCCTGTCCTGGGCCTTGGACTCAGGGCCTGAGCACCACCCCTGGCTTCTTCCCTTTCAAGGCTAGCACTCTGCCACCTGATCCACAGCGCCCCTTCTGGCCATTTTCCATGTATGTGGATCTGGGGAATCGAACCGAGAGCTTCATGTGTATGAGGCAAGCACTCTTGCCACTAGGCCATATTCCCAGCCCATAAAGTTCTTAATCTCTTTCATATGTATAGCTAGAAGATGTTGGCAAAGATTGTGAGAAATATGAGCAACTCTAGTCATTTCTGAGTAATATATACACATATAATATATGTATATATGTATAATATGTAATATTATACATATATGGAGGATACAGTCAGTTGTGAGTCTTGAACTCAACACTTAGGCACTGTTCCTGAGCTCTTTGGCTCAAGGCTAGCATTCTACTACTTTGAGCCACAGTGCCACTTCTTATTTTCTGGTGGTTTCTTTCTGGTGATTAATTGGAGATAAGAATCTCATGGGCTTTCCTGCCCTGACTGGCTTCAAACCAAGATCCTCAGGTCTCAGCCTCGTGAATAGCTAGGATTATAGACATAAGTCACTGGTTCCCAGATTTTAAAAAATATTCCCTAACTCCAGAAGTTTTACCTAGACAAACTGTGGTAAACTCTGTAATTATGGTAAAGCCTAGCCTTAGATAAAAACAAAACATGAGGATAAGTCACTCTAAGTCTCTCACTACTCCTACCCTAAACTTACTGCTCAAGAATTGTGTGAGAGCCAAAAACACCAATCTGTTATTTGTCAGAGTTATGTTCATGTGTTAAAAATAAGCAGGACATTTGTCTGTCCCTAATATTCCAGTGTCTCTCTATATTTTCTGGTACATTTTTCCCCCTTATTCAGCAAACGCCTAGGAGCACAGTTCAGGGATAATGGAGGCATGTATAAATGATCTTTTCCCTCACAATTTTTTCTTAATGATGCTGTGAGAAAGAACAAAATAATGGATTTGGATGTATTGAAGCTGGATATAGTTAGGCTGCATCATTTTGGGCAAACAGAAACTGTTCCTCTATAACATCCTTCAGACTGACTTGCCTACATTTCTTCATGGTAATGTGAGATCTAAATAATATTTTGGTTTGGGTATGTTTCCTAGGATTAGGAAGCTAAACTTGTTACTATCATTATAGATATTTAATCTATATAGTGCCAAACATCTAGCTAGTAACCAGGTTCCTACTGACTTTAGTTACGTACTTATTTGTACCTACTGAAGAAGCATTCCAATAAATCCCTTGTATGATGTAGATTTGCAATTGTTTATTACTATGCCAAGCAGAAGTTAACAAATTGACATTAACCTTAAAACACAATTTAATTTTTTTCCTTCTCTCTTCCTTCCTTCCTTCCTTCCTTCCTTCCTTCCTTTCTTTCTTTCTTTCTTTCCTTCCTTCCTTCCTTCTTTCCTTCCCTCCCTCCCTCCCTCCCTCCGTCCCTCCCTCCTTCCTTCCTTCTTTCCTTCCTTCCTTCCTTCCTTCCTTCCTTCCTTCCTTCCTTCCTTCCTTCCTTCCTTCCTTCCTTCCTTCCTTCTTCCTTTCCTTCCTTCTCCCTTTCCTTTTCTTCTTGTTGTCTGTTTTTCTCTATTTTCTCACTTTCTGTCTCTTTCCTTCTGTCCTTTACTCCCTCCCTCCTGCCTCTCTTCTTTTTCTTCTTCCTATTTTTCTTCCTTCTTTTATCATATTTTATTTCTACATATTATGAAATCATCTTGTAAATCCAAGAGTTATTTTATTTTTACCCCTCTTCCATGGAATAGCTGCCAGTATTCACTCCCTCATCAGAAAGAATGGCATTTCTCGAATGGATGTCTAGTTGCAATGGGATGGGGGACAAAGGAAGCATTTCAGACAATACAGCCTCAGTGTCTCTCTTTTTTGTAGGGATAGGAGACAAGAAGAAAACACCTTTTTAGATTGATAAAAATTGTTCATGAATGAAATTATGCAAATGAAAGCACTATATTACATGTAGCCTATAAATACATAAATAAAAGCTTTATTGGTCAAATATTGATTTGTAGAAGCTCTAATATGTAAGGTAAATGACATAAGAAATATAAAGTAGTGTTGGAAGTGGAGTAAACTCCATGTAGGTAATGTTGAATTTCTTTTTCTTTTGATGTGTTTGTAGTTTCACTTCATTCTCATTTATAGTGCAAAAATATATACAGAGAAAAATATGTTGTGTGTTGTCAGAAATGGCAATACGTAAATTCAAAATATTTTGCACCAAAGTGGTGATGATTAATCTTGTGTGCTGCAGGTTGGCAATCATTTAGATTGGATTGTAAACATCTCATGTGTGTTGCTGAAAAGAAGTATACACTTCTTTGATTTGTTTTGGTGTGAGTACTGAGGCTTGAACTCAAGGCTGGGGTTCTGTACTTTAGCTTCTTAAGGCCAGCATTCTACCACTTTGAACTACAAGGTATTTGGTGACTAACTGGAGATGCACTTTTCTGCCTGGGCTGGCTTTGAACCTCAGTCTTCAGATCTCAGCCTTCTGTGTAGCTATGATTGCAGGCATGAGCCACTACCACTGGTTTTCACATTCCTACACTTTTGTTTTATTTTTACTTTGATCCTGTAGGTTTGCTCTAGAGATGTTATGAGATAACAATCACAATTTCAAAGGTAGTTTTATGTAATAAGATATCTACTGCTGTTGGGAGTAGAGCTGACTTGATCTTGATTTGGGAATCATGGTAAAAATTGTTAAAATGAAATTAAATATTAGGTCAACCTGACCGCAAAATTCTGCTTCTGTAGATGGCTTCCTTAACTGGTTTGTTGCTTGCTCTATCCCTTGCATCAGCCCCCTATATCTGTGCTATGCATTTACCTTTATAAACCCCAGTTCCAGGACTGTTAGGGGTCGCAGTTTCAGCTCCCGAGTCTGTGCTGAGTCCCAGGCCCGTCAGTTTGCTTTTTGCTTCCCCAATAAATCCATCTTTTTGCTTGAGACTGTCTCTGCAGGCTGGACTCTTGGAGAGGCGTGAAATCCCCTCCCTTGAACCCCATAACATCTACCACGATCTTATATAAAACAAGAAAAAAATGCATTAAAAATAGAAAAATGGTTTTCCCAAGGTGAATGTCAGTAGTGACTAAGGCAGATTCTTCTCCCCATGCATCACCAGGCACTCCCTGGTAGAAGTCCAAAGACTTATCTGTCAAATAGAATCAGTATCCAAATTAATCAATTGTGGCATTATAGTAATTGAAATAAACTACCAAAGAATGACACGTGCTACTTTACTCCACTTATCTTAGTTACCTAAAATAATGAAACCCAGAAAATACAAAAGACTAGATGGTGTTGACAAGGGACTTGGGAAGGAAGGATGCTCAGTTCATTTAAAGTTTCATTAGTGACAATGAATATACCCTAGAGTTCTAACATACAACACAGTGCTATAATAGGAAATGTAAAGCAGTACTTGATGTGTTAACTAGAGTTAAGTATAGTTAACAAGACCGTACTGTGCACTAAAACATTGTCAAGAGCGTCTGTGGAAATCATCTTACATAATATACTCTAAAAACAGGAAAGTACGGGTGAGAAATTTTTGGAGGTATGGATTATTTTATTACCTTACTTGTGATGATGCCTTTGTGAGTGTATGTACTTATTCATCAACTTCTGTACTTTATGAGCAGTGTTTTTATATAAATTTCATCTCAGTAAAGCTGTTAAAATTAGAAATAAAAATGACTCTGAGAGTCCTATTAAAAATGTGAAGTACTAATAATTTGTGATAACGTGGGCTTTGCAGTATTTTATGTTCTCATTTAAATATAAAAACAACACATTATGTAAGTACTAAATGTATTTTAAGTTCACATTACACTCTTATATAAATGTAATTTTGCTCAATTACATGAAAGGCCGAAGGGAAGGAATCTAAAATGTTTTTGATTTTGTTCTATTTTCTGTGTGTTTCTACTTTGTTCCTTTTCTTTAACATCTTTTTATTAAGTACCAGACTATTTAAAAAAATTTTTTTGATCCTGGTGGCTTTGTTTCATTTCTTTATTGACAAAGTGAGGTACAGAGGGCTTACAGTTTCCTATTTAAGGCAGTGAGTACATTTCTTATCCAACTTGTTACCTCCTCCGTCATTTTCCCCCACCTTCCTCCTCCCCATTTCCCTCTCCCCCCGATGAGTTGTACAGTTGGTTTACACCATATAGTTTTGTAAGTATTGATGTTGCATTGGTTTGTCTTTTTATCCTTTGTCTCTCAATTTTGGTGTTCCCTTTCCCTTCCCTAGTTCCAGTACATGTATATACAATATCCAGGGTACTAAATTCAGTTACAGTGATATCAGCAGTTAAAAATAAAAACAAAATGGGAAATAACTACAAAAGATAAAGGGCATAATTTCACATGGCATGTTGAAAATAACAACAACAATGATATACCACTTGTTTATATAACTTGGAGTTCATTTTGCTTAGCATCATCTTATGTGTGCATATGGACATAGCTATTGAGCTATTGTGATCTTCTGCTAGGACTATCCTAGGCATATTAAGTACCCGTCTTAAACTCAGAACAAGGAACTGTATACTTGAATCTTGTCTCTAACACTTTTGGGCTTCACTTATTTATTTTGAATGGCTCACACGTTTTTGCCAGAGACTGTCCTCAAACTGCAGCCATCCTACTTTTGCCTCATGTATACCTGAGATCTCTTGCTTCACTAAGCCAGGCCTGTTCGTTGAGGGCAGTTCTTATTAACTCCATTGCCTGACTTGGAGTGAAGCTGTGGTATTTTGGATGAGTACTTCTCTAGTTCCTGATCTTAGAGATGTGTGCCACAGTGTTTGACTTCCCATTTTCTTAAACTCCATGTGTGAATGCTTGCAACTTTTGTGATGAATTAGAAACTACAATATACATTATATCAAAACTATTTCTGGGGCTGGGGATATAGCCTAGTGGCAAGAGTGCCTGCCTCGTATACACGAGGCCCTAGGTTCGATTCCCCAGCACCACATATACGGAAAACGGCCAGAAGCGGCGCTGTGGCTCAAGTGGCGGAGTGCTAGCCTTGAGCGGGAAGAAGCCAGGGACGGTGCTCAGGCCCCTGAGTCCAAGGCCCAGGACTGGCCAAAAAACAAAAAACAAAAAACAAGAGTTTAAAAAAAAAAACTATTTCTGTTCTTCCTGAGAATTTTCTAGAGGCAGAATTCTGTGACATCTCTAAAACAGGATTTTGATGGGGAGCAATGGAGTGACTGTTTGCGGTGACTATCCTGTCTCTCTAGTCTTATTTCACAAGAACAAGACCAAGATCTGCAATGAATCTTTCAATACAAATGGCATGTTTTGGCAGTGGGATCTAATAAGCTATCCACAAACATTTTTCCACCAGGCAATACATAAATAATTCTGAGATGACACACAAACTTAAATCATCAGCTCTGAGAATAACAACAATTTCATAGGTGTAAAAATGGAAAAAAAGATCACTTAGAAAAAATGTATTTGCACATCAGTTACAAATTTCTAATCAAAATTTAATTTATACTTTTTAAATTATATTCTCTTTGATGGCCCAAACTTTATTATAATAAAAATATAACAAAACAAGGCATGGACAGTACACACAACGATAGCTACTCAGAAGTTTTAAACATGAACAATCACAGTTGAAAAATAGTCTGCCAAAAATGACTACTTCACTCCAAATCCAAAATAATCAGCACAAAGCAAAATGGTAGTTATGGCTCAAGCGGTATAGTGCCAGCTGAGAAAACAAACCAAGCCCTGAATTCAAACCCTGGTATTAACAGAAAGAAGTAAAACAAATAAACTACTTTCAGTCTGCCTTACTGAAGTAAGCAAAAGTAATGTTGTGCTCAAGTGTCTCTTTGAACATATTGACATGTGCAAGTACTAGCACACATTTAAATTTGGTTGCTCAGATTTTGTTTTGTAGGTTGGTTTTTGTCTTTTCTTATTTCTGTGATTACGGAGACTAATCAAGGATTTTGAGGAGCAGGCTAAACACATATCACTGAACTATAGACCTAGCTCTTGTATGTTCTATTATTTAGGAAACTTTCTGTCTGCAATCACTTTAGATTTTCAGAAGTCTGTTGGAAAAAATAGCATGAAGGATCCATTGTACCCAAAGGCCATAAAAATGGCATGTTTTGGAAGTTAGTTTTAAAAAGACCTCATCAGACTTCCATCAGTTCTTAGTCATTTTGTAATCATTTGTATGTGTACATGTATGTAGCTGCCTTTAATTTGATTGCATGCTTACATTCACCTACTTGCAACTTTAACTGAGATACAAACTTGTTCTAGGAAAACAAGTTTCCTCAAGCTTCCCTTTTACACTTCCACGCATCCCATTTTCCCTTCATCCTTCTCTGTTTGTCACTCTTGCCATGATATTTCAGTCAAGCTAAATTGTCATCACTTTGACAATATTGTGTAAGTAAGATCATGTAATATTTATATTTGTCAGTATATATCAACTATAAAATCATATTTTATAATATACTCTACCTATACATGTTTTCTTTTCTCTCACTAGAAATATAAACTACAAGTAGTCAAAGAGGGCATTATACAAGGCTATAGAGCCCATGAATTCAATTTTAAAACATATATAATTATATGTATATTTTCATATTATCAGAATCATATCATACAGTATTTTTCAAAGTTTTCTTATCTACTTGCTCCTATCCTTTTTCTTCTTTTTTTAATTAATTAAATTTTGTTGACAAGGTGTTGTGCAAACGGGTTACAGTTACATAATAGGGAAGTGAGTAAATTTCTTGTGATATCTTACACCCTCATTTTTCTTTCCCTTCCCTAAATCAGGTAGGCATATATACAATACACAGTGGACCAAAATCATATACAGTAGCAACGTGGCGTACGCCAAAGGAAATTCACCTAGAACTTTAAATATAATGTCAACAATAGTGTTTGCTTATCCTTGTCTTATATGATCATATATACATAGATGTTGAGCTATTGTGATCCACTGAGAGGTCTATTTTAGACCTTTTTAATGTTTAGTAGTTGTTTGGTTTTAGATACACAGTGTATCTACTTGCTCCTATCCTTTTCCTTCTAACAACTCCATTACCAGTGTGTGCCCACAGTGAACCATAGAAAATACTATGGGTATTGTTGTACATTCATGTGTAATATACATATATACCAAAAATAAAATATGATGCTGTGTGTGAGGCAGAGTTAAAATAATTCTGTTAGATATGAATGGCATGTGCTAGTTCATTACAAATGTAGAATCACATTGAAAACATCTTTGACATCTTGCTTTTTCACTAATGCCACTCAAGAGTATCTTCTAACGTAATTTTTGGAATTGTAATTATACATTTCTTTGCCAGGCAGTAATTTATGGTTTAAATAATACTCTGTAGTGTGGTAGGTTGTTTAGCTCCTGTGTAATAACAGATGGAATTCACCTTATTTCATTTTTTTTTTTTTTGCCAGTCCTGGGCCTTGGACTCAGGGCCTGAGCACTGTCCCTGGCTTCTTTTTGCTCAAGGCTAGCACTCTACCACTTGAGCCACAGCGCCACTTCTGGCTGTTTTGTATATATGTGGTGCTGGGGAATCGAACCCAGGGCTTCATGTATAAAAGGCAAGCACTCTTGGCACTAGGCCATATTCCCAACCCCCTTATTTCATTTTTAACTCTCTTAAAACAAGTTGTAATGTGATCCGTGTGTGTGTGTGTGTGTGTGTGTGTGTGTGTGTGTGTGTGGTGTGCATGAACATGGTCCTTACTGCACAACGTTTCAGTCAAAATGGATCATATATCCAGGTGATTCAGAAGACTGAAAATCCTAATGTGGAGAGAGTTCAATACATAACCTTCAATAAATGTAATACAATTCATAAACAGAATCAAGAACAAAAATCACATGCTATTCTGATTATATGTAGAAAAAGGCATTGACAGAAAAATCAATAACTGTTGGTGATAAAACCTGTGCAGAAATTAAGAATATAAAGAACTTTGCAGGGCTGGGGATATGGCCTAGTGGCAAGAGTGCTTGCCTCGTATACATGAGGCCCTGGGTTCGATTCCCCAGCACCACATATACAGAAAATGGCCAGAAGTGGCGCTGTGGCTCAGGTGGCAGAGTGCTAGCCTTGAGCAAGAAGAAGCCAGGGACAGTGCTCAGGCTGTGAGTCCAAGGCCCAGGACTGGCCAAAAAAAAAAAAAGAACTTTGCAATAGAGGCTATAAATGATAACCTAATATACAATATTGTACTAAGTAGGGAGAAATTGAAACACATTTCTCCAAAGTCAGGAATAATACAAAGCTGTCCTCTACTTCCACTACTGCTGGATATTTTGGTCAAATTTCTTTCCATTGCAATAAGACAAGAGAAAGGAAGAAATGTATTTAAAGTTATGTAAGATTATCTATTTGCAGATTATATGTTCCAGGACTTAAAACACCCTAGAAATTGTACACAAAAATTAGATCTGATACAGGTTCTTCAAAATTATAAGAGTTAAAAATTTAAATAAAAATCATAATGAATTGTCTGAGAAAGAACGGAAAGAAAAAGAAAGGAAGGGAGGAAGGAAGGAAGGAAGGAAGGAAGGAAGGAAGGAAGGAAGGAAGGAAGGAAGGAAGGAAGGAAGGAAGGAAGGAAGGGAGACAAGCTGTTATTACACACAGTAGTCTCAAAACAATACAAAATTTAGAAATAAAATGAGGAAGTAAATGACCTCTACAAATAAAACTATAAAACATTGAAGAAAGAAAACAAGGATTACAGTAAAAGATGGAAATAACTTTTATGTTCATGGATTGAAAATAGTTTTTCTGATAATTACCTTTCTGATAAGAGTGAGAAGAATCCCAATGTCATTTTTCATTCCCATATCCTTGATGGCTAAGAATGGTGAATTTTAAAAAGATTTTTACTAGTTCTGTGTCTTTCTTTTGGGAAGTGACTATTCAACTTGATTTAGCATTTGCTAAGTGGATTATGTTTTCCTTTTTTCTTCTTTTTAGTGTTTAACTTTCTGAGCACTTACTCGGTTACAGCTACCCACTCCACGGAGCTTTCTTGCTTATGACTGGTAATCTAACACGTGAGCCATGTCTCCAGTCTGGCAGTGTTCTGGTTAATGGCAGACCTAATCCTGTGGACTTTTCTGCCCAGGTTACCTTCAAACCATGATCCTCCAGGTTTCATTCTCTTAAAAAGCTAAAGTTAATCTGCACATTAATCTCACAGAGTGGAAGAAAATCTTTGCCAGCCATTTACAGGATTAAATTTATAACATCTCCTTGAGTTCTGATGTGGCTTATGAGAATATGCCCTTAGTGGTGAATAATTTCTTGATCCTGGTTTCCAAAAAAAATGAACAAGAACTACTTTATCAACATAAGTGATCTTCAGATGTGGCAGTATGTTAAATAAATGTTGGTTGTCCTATATCATTTTGTTCATGGATTCCTTTTTTGTTATTGTAAATGAAACTATTATATATGATATGTATGTGGGGGGTAATTGTAATTCAAAAAGCCCATTTTTCCTCAAATAAATCTATTGCAATATATTTTTATGATATGATACGTGATGATATATGATGTATATGATATATATATATGGGGTAATTAATTGTAGTTCAAAACACCAATTTGCCCTCAAATAGCTCTATTGCGATATATTTTTTAAAAATTATATATAAGAGCAATTTTCCTTTACTTCCATTGCAGAAAGATATGGTAGCTTATTATTAAGTGCGCTCCTATGATGTACACAATCAATAGAATATAATTCATAAAACTAGAAGTTTTATTTGCTTGACTTCAGAAAACTTCATATCCCTTCATATAACCATAAACTATTTATACTAGAAGTTTAATATGGTCCCTTTTTTTAAAACAAGTGTATTTTTAATCTTTTTACATTTTTGTAAAAAAGGGCGTTATTATTCAGTGACTCCGTTTATAAGTACAATGTATCTTAATCAATGTCACCATTTCATCCCATCCTTCCCAATCAAAACTACCTTCTTAATTTTTTTTTTAGTTTCATTGGACATTATGACTGCATTCTCCCCCTTCCTTCCTTTCTTCATTTTTCTATCTAATCTTGGCTTCCTACACATATCTTTCAAGTGATGTTTTCCTAGTATTCATTTTGTTGAACTGTTAGTTTTTTCTATGGAATTACAGTTTTTTACTTTTTCCACTACAAATCCCATAGTTTGGTTAATACATTTGTGGACATTTGCATACAACCCTGTGTGTTTACTTAAATGTTTCTTTATATAATCATTTTTTAACAAACCTGAAATCTGATAGATGTCAATGGCTCATACTCATAATTCTAATAAGTCAAGAGACTGAGATTAGAGGATCATGGTTCAAAGCAAATTGGGTAATATGTCCGTAAGACTCCATGTGCAATCAATAAACAGAATGTCACAATGAAGGTAGGGTAGACTGGCATCTGTGAGAAAACTGAGCCAGAATGTGAGGACCCAAGTTCAAACCACCATACCTGTTACCAACACATAAAGCAATAAAATCTAAAATATAGTTATCATCAAACTGATCAATATTTTCTACTTCATCTAATCTATTATATGGCTACTTATATGTATGTGTATATATTTTTCTTATAAATATGCATATATGCATTCTTATATGTGATTATGTATATAATACACATATTAAAAGTAGAAAAACAAACATACACATTCCAATTTATTTTTATAGACAAATTCTTTTTTACATCTTCTCTTTCTTTTCTTGATTATGAAGGTTACCCTTACGCTTGGAATGTTTTGTGATACTTTTGTTTTATTTATTTAATCATTTATTTTTGCATTTATGCTCCTAAACCATCTGGAATTTATTTTTTCTATGATGTGAGACAGACTCCAACTTAATTCTCCTCCAGATGGGTTCCCAGTTGTGCCAGCTCTATTTAGTTTAACCATCCCTTTCCTCTCACATGGAAATGCTGCTTTTGTTCCATTTTAAATTCTCCTATAAATATTGTGACTTATTTTACTTTTTGAATGTATACTTTGTGCCTCAGAATTTTCTATGTCCTGAAGTTATAATTGGAACAAAGCAGTTAAAGTCGCTATTCTCATTGAGTTTGTGTTCTAGCAGGGACAAGTAGAAAATAACAACTGGCTAAATAAATAACTAAATGTATAAATGTGCATTTGATGGTAATCAAGTAAAATAGAGAACATGTAGAGTATTTATTTACGAGATTTGAATGGTTATCTGAATGATGCCAAAGCAAACTATGTGTATCTGTTAAGAGAACACTTGGATTGAATAGTTCAGAAAATGTAAATGTCTTTTAATAAGCTTTGCATGTTTACACTTCAAACTGGGAAAACCAGTGGTTGAATGAGTTACCAGAATAGATACGGTGTATCAGCCTCTATAGGATATTTATTTTCTATTCTTATACCATTACTACTTTAGTTTGAACACAGAGAATTTGTAGCATGTCTCAATATTGGGAAGTCAAGGCTACTTCTGCTTTTTCTACTTTAAAAATTCTCTTGTATATTAAATACTGATAAAACTTCTTGATCAATTTTGAATTGTTTTCTTTGCCTAATAAATACATACATAGTAATAAATAAATAAATAAATACATAAATGAATAAATACATAGGCGATGGATATGCAGATGTTTAGACAAAGAAATGGAAAAATCACAAAAAATATTCCAAATTGAGCCTAAAGCATAGATTTTATGTAATACTTTTATTTTTATGTAACTACTTGAAAATTGTGTCATTTCTATGTTACATCTTTCTTTGAGAAGCCACAATTTTCTCTCTTGTTTTGCATTACTAAATAAAAGTGCATAGTTGGTTTCTTTTTTAACCAATTAATCATGCTCATAAAAAGTTGAAGTTGTTTCTATTTATTTATAATTGCATGTACATTTTTATTTTTCATCATTAACTCTCATCAATTGTTTATTTTTAGAATGAAAAAGATATGTATATGCATGTGCATATTATATATATATATATATACTTTAACACAAAATGTAACTGTCCCTATTTTCCCTAGTCTTTTTTAAAGAAAAAGCTGAAACTGTCACCCCTTTGTACTTCTCTTTGACAATAAAGAAGAAGGAAAAAAAAAATCTTTAAAACTGTCCTTCAATAGTACAAAATACTTCATTTTCGTGAATTTGGATAGTCTTTTGAATTGAATCTACAAGTCATCTTTGAATGTTAATATAGAAAATAAATATTTATTTCATTTCCTAATGTAACACATTAAACAATGTTATTTACTTCTTATTTGATCATGTTTTCTTCAAAATGATTTATTATTATTTTTTTATTTATACAGGTGTTTATGTATTTTTTGGTAGCACTGGGGTTTGAAATCAGGATCCTATGCTTGAAGACAAGTATTCTATCATTTGACCCATGTCCCAAACCAAGAATTATTTTAAGATATCTTAAATATCTATTATTATAATCTTCTTATATCCAATGAGTTTTTCCTAATATATGTTGACATATAGATTTACGTTGACACATTCAAAAATTCATGTGAAACAAATAAATACTTCAGAATAAAATGTGTAACAGAATTCAAATCAGGAAATCAGGTATATGACTAATACAAATACATGATAGAGCTCAAAAACAGAAATTTCAAAATAAGAGAAATGATTGAATATCGAAGAAAAGCAATTAAATACATACATACCAAAAATTAGGAAAACCATCACCAACTATTATTTTTTTATTTCTTTATTGTCAAAATGATGTACAGAGGGACTGCAGTTTCATATGTAAGGCAGCTTCTAAAAAACAAACAACAATGCTAACAAAAACTAGCTTTAGCTTTCCCTATTGACAATGAATCGCTCAAGCCTCTAATTCCAGCTACTCAGAAGGCTGATGAATGCAATTCTAAGGCAGCCTGGGCCTGAAAGTCTGTGAGATTCTTATCTCCACTTGATCACCAAAAAGCCAGAAGTAGAGGTGTGGTTCAAGTTGTAGAGCAAAAAAGCTAAGGGACAGTGCCCAGTTCCTGAGTTCAAGCCCTATAGGTACACACAAATACACAGACACAGACACACACACATGCACACACACACACACACACACACACACACATGAATCTAAACTCTGAGTATGGATGTCTTGTGAGTAGTGAAAAGTCTGTCCTTTTGAAGAACAAAAGCATTGTTGTCTTTTGTAGTCTGAACCCTGGAAAGAATGCAGGCCATCCCCATCTTTTTTCCTGGTATCCCTGTTATCCTACTTTACTCTTCTGAGTATACTAAAATCTAGAGCATAGTTAACATGTCTTATGTGGTCTTTCTTTTAGAATGTGATTAGTATCAGTGGATCCACCATTTTTTTTTAACAAGATCTACTAGTTTCTGAGCTTTGGCCCAAGGCTAGCAGTCTACCATTTGAGCTAAAGCACCACTTCTGGCTCCTTATGTGGTACTGAGGAATCGAACTCAGGGCTTTATGCATGCTAGGCAAGTATTTTACCACTAAGCCACATTTCCAGCTGGCATATTGTTTTTAATTAAATTCACTAAAGAAGTTGGTTATTGACAATACTCTCAGTCAGCACATCTGTGTACTCTAGTTCTGTTCAGCACAATGGCATGTCTGTCTAAGTTGCTGTCTTCCCAGTTTTCTCAAGGCTTGGTAAATCAGTACAAGATAATGCAACCTAGATCATTTCCGAGTGTTTATTTTGTTTTCTGTTCCAGTTATAGTTCATCTGTTAAATGTACTATTACACATTTATACATTATAAATGAACATTATATTATTATTACTCAAAATGTGAATTATCCTTTGTTCATTCCCAAAGTTCTTATTATGTTCTTGGAAAAGTATTATGGACCCTTTTCAAGTGATTTATGTGATAATTATTTTATTTTAAGAGAAAAATTGGTAAGTTATATAACATGTCTAAATATTTTATCAATAATTACCTTTTTATTTTCATACTTTCAAATGTTTGTCATTTCTGAAGTTCCTGATATAAAGCATCTTGAGTCATATCAAAGCTGTGATGTATAGGTATAAAGCTAATAATTAAATTTTGTAGAACACTTATTACTTAGTAATAATTATGCAAGCAATTCTCATTCCTAAACTTTACTCTAAATGTTTGGAAATTGTACCATTAATATTGACATTGTACCAATAATAAAAAGCAAAATGCAGGGATATTAAGAAATGTTTTCAAAGTTATGCATCCAGTCAGTAGTAGAACTAAAAATTTTGAACTCTTGAAATCAGATGGTGAATGTATCCTATGTTAATTATGCCATGATATTCTACTGAGTGAATGTTTGTCATTCATGTTTATAGACCAGGAAATTCATGAATTAGGTTGATTTATTTGCCTATAATCACTCAGCAAATAAAGAGTGAAGAATAGGAAGCCTGGCTTCTGAAAATACATTACGTAAGGAACATAATCTGTGGCACTGCAGAAACTGCTCACTGTGCAATCATATGCTCTTACTTGGTTCGATGTGGCTATAATATCATTTATTTAGCTGTAGCTAAAGATTCTTATGCATTTTGGCATATAAAAAGCTCTTTTATTGTTGTTACTTTTGCTGCTTGGGTAGATTAATCTTATTATGGCCACTGACTTTTGATTTGATTTTGAAAATGTTTTTCCCATATAGGCTTTGACAACTAGGAAAGAATAAATCAAATGGCAAACCTATGGTAAAATGCAAGCTGGTTTCTGCTATTATGGAGGAAACATCAACAGAAAAGAGAAAAATGGAAATATTTTCTAAAATTTAAATCGAGTCAAGCTGCAGTAATGTGAGTTCATTTGAGTCAAGGAATATTCTCTGAGTGCTTATGACATGCTGGGCACAGTGCTAGGCACAGTGGGAGATAAAGACATTGTAAGAGTTGCCATTGCCTTTAGGGGGCCCTAATTCAATGGGAGAGACAGGCATGTTCACAAACCATCTTAATATTAGCCAAATTGTTAGAAGTCTCATAACAAAGGGACTGCAAAAGTGCAAGAGGGATATAAAGCAAAGATATTAACTCCAACTGGGCGAACTTAGCAAACAAATAAACTCCACAGCTGGTGCAATAAAATGTGATTTCAAAGAAAAAATACTTTAGTTTTAATTGCCTTCAATGTCATTAGGCAAGGTGCCAAAAATGTTTTCTTCAATATAGAGTTATATCTCAAGAATATCATTTTAGGAAGTTGGACCACTCATTTCTGAGATATTAGAATAAAATTTCCATTATGAATGTTACCTGTGTGGTTAATTAGAACATCCTATTTTGGTTTTCAGTGGTGTAAACTGAACTTCGTTGCTTGGAAAAGTTTTCCCAAAATACAGAAGGATAGATTTTTGAATAGTTGAAATAAAGACACCGGCCTCATGTTTTCCAGATAACTCTATTTTCTGTTTTACTACGCTTCTCCTCTCTAGCTTTTATTGCTTTATAACCACCAGCTTAAGAAATATTCACAGGCTTTTCTTTTGGGCCATACATCCTCTAATTGGCTTCACCATTGAGATGAAGCTGTATTGCCTCTTCTGAAATCATGAAGAGTTTCAGAAAAATGCAGTGAATGTTCATTCACCATAAATCTTGAAGAGTTCTCTTTCCTGTATTTATTTGAATTCAAGAGAATGTTGGTCAAGGTTCAACATCAAACCTGGTAGCCTAGATTCAAATCTCACACCTATCCTTTTAGGCAGATTGTTTAGTATTCTTCATGCTTCCATCCTTCACTTGTAAAATGTATAGAACAATGTCTGCTTTCCAGTTTGCTGCAACATTAAATGGTTTAATAGTTGTAAACTATTCAGAAGAGTACCTGGGATATTTCTTCTAAGCATTCTGTTCTGCCACTTTAGAGGCAAATTGCTAAAATAAGGTAGGAATGATTATGCATATGAGGGAACCAAATTTTCCCATCTGAACTTTGATATAGTAAAGTCTTAGCTATGTCAACTGTCTACAATGTCCACAAAAACACTAACATTGTTTCTTGAGACTAAGAGAAATTGCAAAATTTGCCAAGACACACAGATGACAAGAGACAGAGTAGTATTTTTTTCCTTGAGTTTTTGGTTGTTGGGTTCTGTGTGACTACATGAGTTCACCTGACAATTTAAACACTGAATTCTAGAGTCTCTCATCCACGTGTGACCTTTTAAAATGTTGTCTCTGGAAAGCAAGTTAGAATTAATGGCCCCACTAGAAAATAACTGTGATATAAACATACAGCTTTCAACTGCTTCCTGTATGGCCATATCTCTTCCCACTTTTCATTCTCTAAATTATAACCATAATAATTACCTTTCTTTTTCAGAATCATGAAAAGGTCATGCTGTGCTTGGGTGTACATGCGTGTCCTCTGCTCATCTGGATCATTTGCAGACACATAAGAATACACAGCAATAAGTGCCTTGGCTCTTGTTGGGGTCAGCTGTGCCTTTAAGAGGCCACAGCTGGCCTTGGCCTGTCTCCTCCCCTCTTCTTCCGCCTTTAACAGGAAGAGAAGCCCCTGCTCCTGGGGCAAGCACGTGTGCAATGGCGGGGAACCCCAGAAACCCAATCCTTGGGGGGCTGGGCCTCCGCCCACAAGGGAGGTCCCTTGACATCACTTGATGGACAGATCTCGTGGCCAATCTGTTGTCCTTTCCCTGTGCCCACCTTTGGGGTATATATTTGTGGCTTCTCATTTGAATAAATCAGAATCGACCTGGGGAATCGTCCCAGAGACGGTCTCTGAGACCCCACATGCCTGTGTCTTCCTTGGGCTGGCGGGCAAGGGGTTCTCGCGACCACACACGAACCGAGGCACCCAGGACCCCGCTCCTGGCGGGGGGAGGGGGGGACGTGAGAGAGTGAGTATGGATCCCAAACAGAAGAGAAAGATAAGCCCAGGACCCCTCCCCACGTGGATGGGGAGGAGTAGAGCAAAGCCCGGCAATTTGGAGCCTAACACCCTCTGCCTTTGCTTACCTGGTTTGTACAGCATTCTCAATTTTAATATCAAAGTAGTTCTGAAATACTTTATCTTTTCCAAATTATTTGGACACAGTTATTCATCTGCATTGTCTATTTTTTCTTTTCTTGTCTCACCTATTGAACGATATTACATTTATCTACATGTATCACTTATGAAATCCTAAGAAACTCCTTGAGAGTTATAAATAAATTTTATTTACATTTTCAATTATATGAGTTGGTCCCTGATCCTGAATTTTTCCCTCCAATCATCTGATAAGTAAAAAAAATGAATGAATAAATAAATAAATGAAAAACTAAGTTAAATTAGGCAGGCATACAAAAAGTGCCACAAGGCGTCCATCATTAGCAAGAACAAAAAATGAAAATTGTAGAAGGGGTTAAGTAGGTACATATATTTAAATTACTAAAAATAATAACTAGCATTGATAAATCACCCCTTAAACAGCCTCATCACATATGAAATTCTATTTGTGAAATGCATCGTTCATTTCCCCAAATTTGCTTACCTTGAACTAGAAAGGCACAGAAATGTCATGATTGAAACTAGAGCTTGCATTCAAAGATTTGTACATAATTTATCATTTAAGTTCTGCAAGTTTGCATAATAAATAGTTTAAATGC
Organism: Perognathus longimembris pacificus; assembly: GCF_023159225.1. Classification (NCBI taxonomy): domain Eukaryota; kingdom Metazoa; phylum Chordata; class Mammalia; order Rodentia; family Heteromyidae; genus Perognathus; species Perognathus longimembris. Next base: position 148,595,263 of record NC_063161.1, read on the forward strand.
TGCAGCAACAGAGCTGAGGAGGAAATTAGAATTCTGAATGAAAAAGTTAATTATACCTCCAAGGATCTTAGCATCTTTTTTAAAAAAAAATTTCTTTTGCAATACATTAAAAACAAGCTTAAAAGATGATCATTTGGGGTAAGGAAAGATGGAAATGGAAATGCAGCAGATTATGAGAATGGTGATAACTGACAAGTTATCTTATTAAGTGGGAGTAATTAGGCTCAATTAATTTTAAAATTCTAGTAATGGATTCTAGATCAACAATAGCGTAAATAATTTCCGGGTCTGATGATCTTGCAGCTGGGGATATTTCTATTCGATGGACCCTGCTTGTAACATTATTAGCCATTTCCTCTGCCTCAGCCCTGTTATTCAGATAACCCAGGAGGAGGGTAGAGAATCCCACCCCTTTGGCTAAACTGCCAAATCAAATTAAAGATTAAGACATTTGCACTAATAGAATAGTAGCTTTCAATTTTTAAAAAGTCACAGAATATTTGTTTGATCTATTTCTATTAATCTAGCAGACAAATCATAAGTGTTACTCCTAATAACAAATAGTATTAATACATTTTTAGAATTTAAATAGTGCAATGGTACTGTGTTGAATGTGTCCCCTACTGTTGTTTCCTTTAAAGAATAGTTCTGTTAAATGTGCACAACTATTTATACCCATCTAAAGACTTAGACCACTTTACAAATAGGCTAAGAACACATATCTAATAACATCAAAATCTTTGGTCTGAATTTTCCTACAAGACTTTTAGCCACACTCCAAACCATTTTGCTTGCATTTGTCTCTATTAGCATCAGAACAAAAGTCATCACTTTAAGCTTTTGTGTTCTGAAAAGTAAAGATATGGCAGGAGGGATTCACATCCCAGGACAAGTTAAGAGTAGAAAAAAATATTTAAAAAAATAATAAAGATACAGGAGGCTCCCGATCTTACTACAGCTTCTACATACCTATGAGAATATGAAAGCATTTGTAGCCTCTTTAGTGATGACATTGTAGTCTATAGAAACAGGCAGGTGAGAGGACATTTAAGTTAGTAACAGGGAGTGTCGGTAATGATGGTAAGTCTCTGGTTGGAACAGACCAGAGGGGGAAATGTTAGAAGAGGTCACTGTAGTCAAAACCACGGAATAAAGGTAAGATTTAAAAAATAATACAGTAGCAGTAGTCACTTACATGAGCATGTGAAATTATAAGTCAATCCCCTTTTATGACCTTTGGAAGTTGAGAAACTAAAAATATAAAAATAAAACAATAACTCTTTCCCTTCTCTAACTAGGCCTCTGTCCCTTCTGTAGACATCTATCCCTTTACACACCACAAGAAAATACATAAATAAATAAAAGATAGATTCTGTATCTTTGGTTTGCAACACAGTAGAGTCCAAATGCAACTTTGTGCTTGGCTGCCATTCTTTCTGCATAGAACCCAAATATATTTTACATATTATATAACGATAGGATAGATACAAGATGTTATATGTAGTAATATATTGCATATATCTATAGATATTATTTATATACTATCTACCTATCTAATTAAAAATCTGGAAAAGATTTGCTCAGGGAGCAAAACTTTTAAACTTCTACTTTTGGAAAGGTGTGTTGGAAATTCAAATTAAATCTGACAGTAGGCACCTTGATGCTTTTCTCAACCAGCTTACAGTCAATATATCTACAACATCTGGCCACTCTAACTCCAGATCTTTCCACTTACTCTTCTATTACTATCTTCACTGTAGCCATCAGCATCTGCCTATGGATTTATTCCAGTATATTCTACACTTATTTCAACACAATGGCTTTCCAGTATAACAGTCAGAACGTAGCTCTCTTGTTTAGTAGCTTCCCATTTTGTTCCAGTTAAACCAAAATATTTAGTAGGATTTTCTAGGTCCTATGCAACTTGAGCCTTATTAAGTTTACTTCCTAATAATACTGCCACCTGTACTCAGGAGATTCCAGCCACGCCATACTCTCTCTTTTTTTTTTTTTTGTCTGTTTGTTTGTTTGCTTGTTTGCTGACTTTCCAACACTTGCTGCCAGGCAAGGATGCTCACCCCAGGCCTTTCTCAATTTGTCCTCTCAGACACTTTTATAACTTATTCCTTTACTTCTCCAATGCCTTTTAATGAGTGCAACCTTCACACTAAGACATTCTCTGATTATTGCATTAAAAGCTAAAAACACCTACCCATCCCTCATTACTACCTTATTTGTCTCTACTGTGCAGATCATGTTTGATCTAGAAAATCATTTGTTGTTGGTATCACATAACTAGAACATAGTCTCCCTAGGTAGAGCTTGTGGTTTATGACTACATGTATCACCAGCATGGGAGACATTACTTTTTATTATAATTTTATCATCTTTAGTCGTACAAAGGCCTTACCATTCAAAAATCAATTTATAAATACTCTGTGTCTTGGTTGATGTCACAGTTATTACTGCCAGGTCAAAAAATATCTGTGAACTATTGGTTGAAGAAGTGAATGAGTCATAAGCTATGTACATATAAACACAAGATGATGCTAAGCAAAATGAACTCCACGTTATAGAAATATTATCATTGTTGTTGTTATGTGCAACATGCCATGTAAAATTATGCCATTTTCTTTTGTCTTTCTTCCCTACAGTTTTACCACTGATGTCACTGTAGCTAATTTTGGTACCCTAGGTATTGTATATACCTTTAATAGAACTAGGGAAGAGAAGGGGAACATCAAAATGGAGAGACGAAGGGTAAAAGGTGAACCAATGCAACACCAATGCTTACAAAACTATATGCTATAAACCAATCGTACAGCTTGGGGTGGGGGGGGAGGAAATGGGAATGGGGAAAGTGAGAGAAAAAGGAGAGAGGAAGTAACAAGTTTGACAAGAAATGTACTCACCATCTTATACATGACATTGTAACACCTCTGTACATAACTTTGACAATTAACTAATTAATTGAAAATAGAACTGAATGAGTCAATGAATAACAGATGCAGCTGGAAGATAAAAAATTGTGAGCCACAAGAGGCCATCAAGCTATAGCATTGAGTAAATATAGTATAGTCAGTAACAGGCAGTGGGCACACAAAATAGAGATAGAATACAAAATGGGCAGCAGATACACAAACAGGAACAATAACATGTCTTAGATGGAGGAAATAAGGATTCTTGCTATCAGATTCATAGAACCACCTTACCCTCAGACCCAGCTTACTAAGCTTCTTATTCTAGAATTGCTATGGAGTCTTCAGCTTATTCATGTTTACTCTCAAAATCTATCCTCTGTGGGTTGTGAGACCTGTCTCAAGTGCTAGCCAGCTTAAGGCACTGAGTTCAATTCCCAGACAGCCCCCCTGCAAGAAAAAATAACAATATCCATCATCTGCTTAGATTCCTCATTCTCAGAGAACACAAATAAACCATTATTTCTCAACAGTCCTGATTCATTTTTATATGCCAAATGCTATAACTGGCATCTTCACATATATTATCTCACTGATGCTTCCTAGAAACTTTACATCATAAATGTCGTTATGACCATTTTACAAGAAGCAGAATCTCTAAGAACATTAGTCATTTTTCAGAGTCTTGGAGCAGGCCTGGTATTCAAATGCAGGCACGACTCCTTTTTACACCACAGTATCTTTTCAGGGTTCTTTAAGGACCTTTATATTTTCAGGGGTTCCATCACTTCAATGATGACATGCAGCCTCGTGCAATTTATATGCTGTTACCTAAAATTAACTCCTAGAAATATTTAACTTGCTTCCTTAATTTTTGAAGGAAACACAGAACTAGGGGAAGATAAATTTCATTATTTATTGTTTCATTTTGAAGATGCAATTTTGCTCAACTGTCCCCACCCCATCCATTCCTGTAAGTAACTAGCAGGGTCATGACCGCCAATACATCAAAATGTTCAGGAGCCAATTACAAAGGGATGGAACAGACATTTGACAGTCCAGAGCACATCCTTCTGCCCTTGATGGACAGCTAATTAGCAATTAAAGATATGATTTATGACTTAAAGGAAAGGGCAGCTACCTAGTCCATGAGTGCCTACACAGCTTTATGTATAAAATTCATCTTTCAAAACATCATTGAATCACACAAAAATTACCCTGAAATTACTCGTTCTTCATACCCATAACAAATAATGTAAATGGCATGGCCAATGGCACTCAGATAATCAGGATTCTGTGTTTTGTAATCTGCTCAATTGTTCTTTCCTAGACAGTACATTGCCTGTCTGTGTTTGGAGATAAAATTCAAAATCTTCGCCTCATTTCAAAGTCTCTCAGTGTTCTGAACCTCATCCTACCCATCCCTCCTCTGCACCTCAGCTTGAAAGATGCTTCTTCCGTGAAGCCTTCCATTCTCTTCAACCCTTGTAATTATTTCCTCTTTCCACTAGCTTATTTTGCATTGCAATACCTCATTACAGCCATCATCACAGTCAGTAGAGTTGTAATCAAGTCCTTGTTTCTCTGACTTCCTGGTTCTCAGAGCCAATGAGATACAAGGAGCATTAAATAGGAAGGACCAGACTCTAGTTTTTTTTTTTTTTCCTTGCTCTTTCCAATCTTATTATTGTGTTATCCAGATTTTCCAAATGTCCTGATGCTGTCAGGATATACTGAATGACAGATAAATATAATAATATTCCCTCTAACAATAATTTGCCCTAAGTTACCTAATGAATTGAACCTAAGGTAATCAGGAGAGCTAAACAGAAACACAATCACTCAGATAAACTTTTAAGTGTTCAAATCATGAAGCCTCAGGAGACAGTTTTAATAGATTTCTCAATGAAGAGAGATCAAATAAAAGAATAAACAGACCACAACAAAGCACTCTTTATATATCATGCTTGGAAATAGCATTTCTCATTGTCTTTTGCCCAGCCTTCATTGTGCTCTCCTTGTTGAGACCTTCAAGTTCTGGTTTGTATTTTCCCATGCCTTCTCCGGGCCACTTAGATGTAAGGTGTGTAGGTGTGTGTGTGTGTGTGTGTGTGTGTGTGTGTGTGTGTGTGTGTGTGTAGGTGTGCGCACACAGGTGTATGTTAAAAGGAATTGAACTTTTCTCTTGCCTTTGCTCATATTCAGCTGACATTCTATCACTTGTGCATCCTGTCCACCTGTTGTTTTTTTTTTTTTAATGTTTATTATCAAGGTGATCCACAACCGGGTTACAGCTACATATGTAAAGTAGTGAGTACATTTCTTGTAAAACTTGTTACCTCCTCCCTCATTTTTCTCCCACCTTCTCTCCTCCCCAGCCCCACCCCCAAGTTGTACAGTTGGTTTACTACATATTGTCTTGTAATAATTGCTGTTTCATTGGTTCACCTTTTACCTTTTGTCTCAACATTTTGAGGTTCCCCTTCCCTTCCCTGATTCAGACAAACATATATACAGTCCCCAGGATACCAAAATCAAATACAGTGACAATAGGGACTGGATAACTTTGATGTGGAGTCTCTCTATTTTTTCTGTCTGATATTACTAGGAGTCACAACTCTAAATCCTTTTGTTTTTTTTGGCCAGTCCTGGGCCTTGGACTCAGGGCCTGAGCACTGTCCCTGGCTCCTTCCCACTCAAGGCTAGCACTCTGCCACTTGAGTCACAGCGCCACTTCTGGCCGTTTTCTGTATATGTGGTGCTGGGGAATCGAACCTAGGGCCTCGTGTATCCGAGGGAGGCACTCTTGCCACTAGGCTATATCCCCAGCCCCCTACAACTCTAAATCCTTTGACCAGTGATTTTACCCTAGTTGGAACCTGAAAGGACAGAATAAGTTTTGAATAAGCCATGCTTGTCTGTATGTATTTATTTGCATTTGACTCCTCTCTGTGCCTAAACAATCTATGCTTACTGTCCTTTGCTTGATCCTTGACATAATGAACATTTATCATTTATCAATTGTGCTGTGAAGCTCTATCTTCATAATACCAGTGAGATAGACATTAACTAGGTGTTAAGCCTGACCTATGAACTAGGCCTTTTGCTCTCAGAATATGTGCTCTTACTCACCAGCTGGTTCGGAGGAATCCATTGGTCTTTGTGCTTGTTCATAACCAACCTTGTTTTTCTGTGCTAAACTCTTACTCATAATACAAGAAGTCACAGCTGGGTCTGTACCCCCAGTGGGAATAGATTATACTGAATCTGGATTCCTCTATCTCCTTTTGCCCAGACTTACAATAATTTACCTATCTGGAGGAATTATGATTTGGAAAGCCTTCTTTTCCATTACCTCTACATCCACTTCATTCAACAGACCTCGTTAGGGACTATGTCTTAGCTATCCAGTGTAGACTCTGTGCTGCGGTAGTAGTCTGTTGTGGATGTGCATGAAAACAGGTTTGACACCCTATGACCAATTGGCTTATAAAGCTGCCTTTATATTTTGGGCTGCTATTATCTGACTCTTCTTACTTCCAGACGAATATAGACTAATCGGTTACCTGGAGTATGGTATGCTAGTTTCTGTGAATATGATGAAGCTTCACCGAAACTAAGAGGTAGTTTATAAGGCTAACCAGATAGACATATTTACCAAAGGAGCTGTCAACCGGACTCAGGTGGCCTGGGATCAAAACCAGATCCTGCCGTGAAGCACTCCATGATCAAAGCAGGAGGTATTATCACTATGAGTCACAGAATCTTCATGTAAAAAGTGAAGATTATTATATCTCATTGGGATGCTAGATAAAGGCAATGATCCATACTCTTTACAAAATGATTCAAATAATCCTTTAGGCCATTTGAACTCTTCAGAAACTTCACTGTGCATGGTAGAAGAACAGATGTGAAAAGTTAGGTCTAGGATCAAGGATAAGAGGCTGGGTATCTGGGAGATGTAAATAGTAAGCTAAATGTAGGACTAGATTATACTTAAAGTGGTACTCTGAAATTCTGAGAAAAAATGTGGAATAACTGACTTCATTTTAAAAGGCTGGAGTCTGTGTATTAATCATCGTAAGCAATATCTATCTTTAAACAACAGTGATATAAATAATATAAACCAAGTACAAATGTTTCTCTTGAATAATTTAGGATATTGAGAAAAGCAGAGGTTAGGAAATTGTGGAAAGTAGTATGGAGGCTCCCCAAAAAACTAAACATAGAGCTTCCCTATTACCCAGCAGTTCTACTCCTGGGCATTTATTCAAGAACACAAACAAGGCAACATTAAAGCCACCAGCATAACCATGCTCAAGGCAGCATTGTTTACCACACCCAAGATAGGGAATCAGTCCAGATGTACCTCAGTGGACAAAACGATCAAGAAAATATGATACATATACGTATATATGCATATATATATACAATGGGAGTCTACTCATCCATCAGAAAGAATAGTATTTTACCATTGATAAGCAAATGGAAAGATTTGGGAAAAATATATTAAACAAAGTAAGCTAATCCAAAAGAAAAAAAAAGATTGTGCTGTTTCCTTCATTTGTGGTTACTAGAATGTGTCTATTCAGCTGTAAGTAAACACACTGTCCATTAAATAAACATACTGGTAAGTGTTAAATTATACAGATTTCTGGGCATTCACATACAGTGAGATCAGAGGAATACATTCTTAGGAGAGGATCATATATAAAGCTCAAGAGCTATTTGCATCTGACCATACAAAATCATATTTATCAAACAAAATTCCAGAACTGATTTTTTTGGTTGCTGGTTTTATTTTCTTTTCCTTTTGTCTTGTGTGTTTGTTTATCTGCCTTTGGGAGGGTAAGGGGAGCCCAAAAATGGTGGGAAAAACAAATGAAGCAGTGGTACTCATTGGCCACTATGTTGAAAATGAACTATACAATTTGTGGGTGAAGATAGAAGAGAAAAACTGGGAGAGAGAGCAAGAGAAAGGGTGATATTGTTCAAAAAGAAATTTATTCACTACTTGGCTTATGTAATGTAACCCCTTGGTACATCACTTTATAATAACAATGAAGACATTTTTTAAAAAGAGGTTAGGAAACACAATATTTTGTTCAGCTACTCAGAGGAAAAAAATCTATTAAATTAATATTTGCAGGAAAATACATTTGTGTGAACGAAATACTGATAAGCCAAAAATTTATATCCAAACATGTAAAATGTTTAAAATTTAAGAAGAATAATAACAAAGAAAATACTCTCAACATTTGGGAGAATTTGCAGTACATTAGAATCCTTGTGTGTGCTCGCTTCAGATCTTCCAACTCTTCTTAATGGTAAACATTATCCTAAATTTTATGCTTTATGAATTCATGCTTATTTAAATATAGTTCTACTGTATAGATACCTACCCACTAAAGTATGATATCATTCTCTTTCTAGTTGGTTTTTGTGTTAAAGTTAGCATTCATTTATGATAGGAAGTGGTTTCATTGTGACATTTCCATCTGCAGGGCAACATAAACAGGTTATTTCCCTCCACTGTATTCTCATTCCTCTCCTCTCTATTCCACCATTTTTAAAACAGTATTTGGTTAGTTTCTTCGTGCTATATAAAAATGCTTTGCGTTGTAGGCAAGGTTCTGATACTAGAGTCAAATTTGACTCAAGACATTGTGGCTAAATTTTGCCTGTGTGATTTGTAAAGACATTATATACATTTTCACAACCATACAACATTGTATTGTATAGAACCACATGGAAGAATATTCATAACAACAAGATCATGGGAGTACAGATTTAGGATCTTATTGCATCCGATTCGTCTAATACCTCATATCTTGTCATTTCTTTCTTCCAGACTTCTCCACTTCTAAACCAACTTACATAATTAGTACCAAAATTCTCTTCTTGAGTTCATATCGATAAAATCTATTAACATTTTCTATTTTATATTGCTAACATTTTCTTTCTTTCTCCATTATAAAATCCAATTTGTTTCTGCTCCATTGTAGCAATAAACCGGCACAGCTTTCTTTGTAATTGCATCCCCAACTATATATTCTCTATGTCTCACACTCCTGATTCTAAACCACCTTTCTTTTGTGTAGACCATAAAGAGTAATAGCCCTCCATATAAACACCTTCAGGTCTTCTAGGAGTTTCCTAGAAGAAAATCATCAGTGTAGAGAATGTCTTCTCTTTCTCTGTTTCTTTCTGTTTCTATCTCTCTCTTACAAGGAAGTACTAAATATCATTAGAGATCTAGTATATTTAGTCACCAAAGCATCTGAAAAAAACAATTATCTGCAACTCAGCAAATGCATAATAATTAATGAGTTCCTTTCTGCTTAGTAATTTCTGTCTTTTTCATAGTAATAAAGAGAGAAATAATCCCTATTAACAGAAAGTTCTATCAAATGAAGGTTTCCATACTAGTTGCTCTATCTTCCCACTACTCTTTTTTTTTTTTTTTGGCCAGTCCTGGGCCTTGGACTCAGGGCCTAAGCACTGTCCCTGGCTTCTTCCTGCTCAAGGCTAGCACTCTGCCACTTGAGCCACAGCGCCGCTTCTGGCCGTTTTCTGTATATGTGGTGCTGGGGAATCGAACCTAGGGCCTCGGGTATACCGAGGCAGGCACTCTTGCCACTAGGCTATATCCCCAGCCCATTCCCACTACTCTTTTACCATGCCAGTAGCATGTTTAGGGTTTTGTACCTTAGAACAGTTGCCACATTAACTGGAACAAAAAGAACTAAAACTCCCTCTCAAGGGCTCTGTTCAAAAATCACTACAATCTTTTCTGATGACTGCATAACAAATTGGATTTACCTTTTCAATTTTGCATTATTCTTGTGATATTGAGATTATGATAAATAATAAGATAATAACAGCAATTAGCCTCTGGATGACTAATGGTCCTTTAAATTGATTTTGAACAATCAATTTGAACATCTTCCTGTGGCCAAATTGGAATTAGGGAGGGGTAGAGAGTTTCCATAAACTTCTCTGAGAATAAAAATGATTAAAGAAAATCCAGTTCTATAAATCCAAAGCGTGGAATACAAGATCCCTGGGGCTTGGGAGTAGGGACAGTGTAAAACTTAACAACATAGGCTTGCTTTCTGACACAGAGAAAATTAAAGGATCAAAGAAGTTATCTCACAATTTGTTTTTAAGATGATTACTTCAAACTCAGTGGTACTGTAAACATGGTATGTACATTTCACATTACATTGTGGATAACCCCCACTTGCCCAACACCACCCAAAAATGCTGAACCTGCTGCCAGCTTATCATATACTTGATCTTAGTAATAGATTATTAATGCAAAGACTATGTACTGTGTGTGTGTGCGCAACTCGAGCTTGAAATCTGGACCTGGGCACTGTCCCTGAACCTTATTTGCTCAAGATTAGAGCTCTTCCACTTGAGTCACAATTCTACTTGAAGATTTTTCTGATAGTTTATTGGAGATAAGAGTTTAACAGGCTTTCCTGGCTGAGCTGGTTTGGTACTGTGGTCGGAGATCTTAGTCTCCTGAGTAGCTAGGATTACAGACATGAGACACTGGCACCTGGTTTAAGGCTTTAGCACTTTGAACACATATTCTGAAGCAGTGGCATGTGGAATTCCATTCTGATTGCTTCATCACAAAAACAAGGTTCACTAAATCCAGATTACCCAGCATGCAAGCTTTGATTTCAGCCTAGAATTCTGTAATGTATGATGGGAAGAGAAGGAATAGAAGAAAAGGAAGATGCTATCTTTTGGGTACACTTGAGGGTTTGGCTTCCAGACAGTGTATTTTCCATTTCATCTTTGGAGTTCATACTTTTTTGAGTAATTGTACTTTTTCCCAGCAGGAATTAGAAATGCCTGCTTTCACACTTTCTGCCATTCCCTGCTGCTTCTGATTACATTTATAACTTTTTCCTATACTGGACCACTACAGTAGTTTGCAGACCTTCCTTAGTAAATAACGGACACATATTATTAATTTTGCAGAAGAATTTAATTCATTGCACAAAACATGGGAATAGAGCCTAAATAAATTGAACAAGTCAGAATAGCATAGAGAAGGTTAGTAAGGGACACTGATATCAATATAAAAATCTATAGCAAGTTCTGGAAGAAAGGTTATCTAAGACTCTCAAAATGCAAATATGTAATTCCAGAGAAGCAGGATGCTGAGATGGGAGGATCATAGTTCAGGACTAGCCCAGGCAAAAGCAATACCATAATCCTACTTCAAAACACAGACTGAGTGTGGTTGTGCATACATTTAATCGCAATATAAAGGCAGTTACAGTAACAATCCAAGCCCAAGTATATATTATATATTAACATTACATAATATACACAATAATTATATATTATCATATAATATATATTGTGCACATAATATATGTATTATATATGTACAGACAGAAAATAGGGAGATAAGAGAGAGAGAAAGAGAGATATAAATATTACAAAGGAAGATACAGAAAGGGATAGTGGGAGAGATACAGGACATTCTAATCTGGATTATAGTGATCCACAAACCCAGATGTCTAATGAAATTTCTTTATTTTTAACAATTAAAAAATTTCAGGGCTGGGAATGTGGCTTAGCAGTACAGTGTTTGCCTAGTATGCACAAAACCCTGGGTTCAATTCCCCAGCACTACATAAACAGAAAAGTTGGAGGTGGTGCTGCGACTCAAGTGGTAGAGTGCTAGCCTTGAGAAAAAAGAAGCCAGACAGTGCTCAGGCCCTGAGTACAAGCCCCAAGACCGGCAAAAAAAAAATAATAATAATTCAAGGAGTTGTACAAAGAATTTAAAATTGTTTCCCAAAGAGCTTACAATTCCATGTCAGGTCATGAGTTCAATGCATGTTAATCAGTCTCAGCCCTTTTCTCCCCCATTTCCCTTCTCCATCCCTACCATGAATGGAGAGATGACAGGTGAGCAAGAGCAATCATTACATTATATTCAATGTACATTGTGTAAAAACAGTTGATATACATTAAGTGAAAATTGACCTACATAACTTGAAGCTAGAAATCAAATATATTGATCCTTGATGTCTTCAGGAGATTGTCTAGGGTCCCAAATACTGGAGTTCAAAACCCTCACAACATTTTTGTACATGTTCAAATGAAGTTACCCTTTCATTGTGTGAATTCATGACTTGCCAATTTACAAGTCATCTGAGCTTCAACTGTATGATGACATACTCCATTAATCTGCTCTGTGCTGTCAACTGGACATTCAACTTTGGCTCTTTTATCATTCCTCCAAACATACCAGTTCTGCATATTTTCTTATGAATGGAAGACTTTGGTGGAGTTTTACTGGTGATGAACCAAGTTAATCATGACAATAATTCAAAACATGCAGAATAAAAAGCTCTTCAAATGCTTTTTCATCTTATATGGTATGCACAATTCACATTATTTGGGGGCTCTTCTCATTCCTTCCCTTTAAAAAAATCGTTTACAAAATCCTTGTTTTCTAAATACAGTCAAGGGCTTTGTAGATCACATATATTCTGTATTACTAGGTAATTTATCTGTCTCCAATCCCTGGTCTTTTCTCAGATTTATGTCAACCTTTGGCTATCTAAATTTATTACATAATATCTGCCCTGCTTAGCACACATTTCTGATGAATAGAATAATTATTATTTCATTGTTTTATACTAGAATAATTGTGTTCAAGTAGAAATAAGTGGGAAAAAGTTGGAATTATTAATTAATGTGCTTTTTAACTATCTGGAATCTTGTCAAACTTGGGCCCTGAGTCAGCCCTTCTCTCAACAAACATTTGTGGATCTAAGCCCATTTCTGCTTCAAGTAACACCATGTTTACAGAAAACAGACCCAAAAGAATAGTAACTATAACAAAGAAATAAAAGTAATTCTGACACAATATAAAGTAAGATCACCTGAGTTTTGAACCAGTAGTAATTAGTACACTCACATGTTGTCTTGGAAGTACTTGTACTTTCAGTCAATCAATCAGGTCATTATATCAATTGACAAGGAAGAATATTGCTTATGTCTTGGTATTTTTGACAGCCTCTAACACCTATCCTTGGATAACTGTCAATGAAAGCATGATACAAGGAAAAGAGATTTAGGCCATAGATCCTTAGGATATTATTGATAATGAAGAAAAATATAAATACCTGTACGATTGACTTCAAGATGCCTTTTTCTCAAGCATAAACTTATGGTTGAATGCAATGAACCAAACCAAGACATCCCATTGAGTTAAGACATTGGTGGAATACTTATCCATTGAGAGTGATATTGTGGATAATTGTACTGGTAAAACAGGTGGGGACTATCTGATATGAGCGTTCCCAGGTAAGCGTCCCAATAGATTTATTGAGTTGGAGACTTGGAAAATGCCCCTCTCCCTCTCATTTACTTTCTGTTTACCTTCTAGAATTCATTTTTTTAATTCTCATTCCTTTTTTTTCAATCCTGGGACTTGTCCTCAGGGCCTGGGAACTGGCCTGAACTTCTTCTGCTCAAGGTAAGTGCTCTACTACTTGGTCCATAGCACCACTTCTGGCCTTTTCTGAGTAGTTTATTGAAGATGAGAGTCTTTCCTTCCTGGGCTTGCTTCGAACCATGATCCTCAGACCTCAGCTTCCTATGTAGCTAGGATTATAGCCATGATCCACCAGTGCCTGGCTAGCATCTGTATTCTTAACAACTTCATCCTCTCTATATATTTTCCAGCTAATATTTAGTTTAATAAATGATTTAATATGTTCCATGTGCCAGATAGTGCTACATGCTTTGAGTATATTTTCCTGTATCTTATCTGACCTTTATGATGACCCCTGGCATTGATATTTTACTCCCATTTTGCAGATTAAAGAAAGGGGAAAAACACTTCAGAGAGATAAATTGACTTGCTTAAGGTCACAGAAGTAATAAATGTCAAAACCAGAATCTAAACCTAGCCTTCTGATCCCAAGTTCATGATTCTTTCCATAGTCACAATATATTGTTAAGATATTATAACCAGAATGGATGTTAGAGATACTTTTGTCCATGATTAAGGGATATATTCTAAATAATGTGCCAATTCTAATTACTGAAAGTAGCCTGGATTGTTTATGCAAAGAGCATAGGGGCCCACTGCCGACACACTGGGAAAAGTAAGTGGTTTAATCTCAAAATCTGACTGTGTTAGATACTTACCACCCTCAGATGAATTCTCTTCTGCATTTTACCAGGAAAATTTTTGCTGGGAAAAAATTAAAATAAATTACATATAAATTGCACATGGCATGTTGTTGGTACAATCATGGCTGAGTCATCATCTTTCTGACTATGTCTGTGGCTCTCAGTCTCATCCAAAGCAGACCTCATGGAAACCTGCCAAGCCACTTGTTTCTCAGAATTTCTTTTTGCCCTCATGGTTCACTCTCATGGCAAGCATTCACATTACCTGAATAACCTCCCTTGATGAAGATCCACTGGGAAATCCTAGCTTGGTGTATTTCCATAGATTCTTTAGTCAAGACCTTCTTTGTTGAAGAAAGACAGGAATGAACGTGTTACAGGTAACTGATGGGAACGGAATGCTGGTGTTGGTGTTCAGTGAGCAAATAATGACCAAGAAATAATCAGACCCAATTCAGCATTTAGGAATCGGTTGTCACTAAATTCTCCTAGCAGGATTTTTCTGGGCACCTCAATAACACTATGGGACAGATGATTGCTACAAAAGGAAAACACCAAAATAATACAAAGCAAATTAAAACAAAATAAAACAGAAAACCAGAAGGACTGCCTTATAATTAGGAGAAATGGTCTGTAAGTCCAATCATTCACAACGGCATCTAATGCTGGAGAGAAAGCACTTCCCTTTAAAATGAAGTCTAACTTTGAGGAAACTATCTAGATCAGTCAGAGGATGATTCTGTACTTGTACCTAACTCAGGGTTTGTTGTGAAATTAAATGAGACAAGGCTCATAAATTACTTACTCAGAGACTGGAAAATGATATTTGCTCAAGGAACAATAAATAAAAATATTTCTAAGAATTAGTAGTGGTGGTAGGGGTGTGCTTATGCGTGCATCTGTGCCTGTGTGTTCTCTCTGGATCATCCACATGTCTAACTTAATTGTCTTCGCTTTGTAGACACACTTTTTAAGCTTCTGTCTCTATTTGTAAGTGAAGAGCAACCCCAATTTTAACCAAAATGCTCACATACTGCTTTTGAGTTCACTGAACACAGGCATCTTATTAAATTTTCTGGTGTTTATGAGATGTGACTAAGGAGCATCATCAGAGTGGAATTGCTATTCATGGAGTGAGCAGATAGGTGATTAGCTTCAAGTCTCACACAGCTATGAAAGGCTTGGGAAATGATGAGAAATGGGAGGGGGTCTCTTCTCTCCTGACTCAGAGCATTACACAATATTTCCCCTTCATAGAGGATCAAATGGTGTCTCTGTTTGGTCTACATTTATTTTCCACATTGGCAGAATCCTTCTTTTTACTTTTTTTTATATTTCACACTTCATTTGAAATTTTTAAAAAAATCTATGACATTCCTTTTCATGTGCACCATGGGTCACTAGGCCATGAATAAAACTTAGTCTCTATTAAAGGCAAATGCTTTGGGCTATCTATCTCTCACCCCCTACACTTTTCATTTTGAGGAGATCTTGTTCAAATTGTCATCATTCTAGTGCTGTAGGCTACACAAATAAACATAGTTCACTATAGGTTACTCATATCTTTGCCATAGATAGGTTGTAGAGGTGATCATATGATTATACTCTGGACATTGAGGACAGTTCAACTCAGGCCTTCTGGGGAAGATTTTTCTTTTCCAAGAAGATTCCAAAACAGATGTTTACTTTCTTGTACTAGCTGCTGTTATATCTGGATGGGAAGCTGTACTTGCACCTGTTTTATTCCCAGAAAGAAGCCACATTTTGGCATTCTATGAATAGTTCTTCTAAGCTTCCTTTTATGCAAAGCACTCTCTCATTTGAGTTAGGGTCCCCCCTCCCCAAATTGGCTAATGGAAGCAAATCAGCTGACAATGGGTCATTAGGAATCACTATAGTTCTCACCATGGCTATACACTATGATCCACTGGCACACAATGGGGCAAGGTGTTCAGACGCAACATGATTGTTTTTTCTGCACTTGCTGCCTACGCAATAAATGGTGACAATTTCTCTGTGATTTAGTCCCTTCTCCACATTCTTCTGAAAGTGTGCAGTGTTCATTATCCTCTAGAAATATTATGCATGTTAACATAGACACATACATACACATCCGTGTTTCTTTTTTCTTTGTTTTAAAGATTCAAGAAGGAAAGGAGTTTTATCTGTGTTTTATGCTATGAACAAAGAGATTGGATCACTGCAAAAAAAAAAGTAAATGAATAGTGGCTTAAAACCAATGCAACAGCAATACTTATAAAACAATATGCTGTAAACCAACTGCCTAACTAGAGGGAGGGGAGAGAATTGGGGAAGAAGAAGGTGGGAAAAATGAGGGAGGAGGTAACAAGTTTGACAAGTACTCACTGCCTTACATATGTAACTAACCCCTCTGTATGTCACCTTGACAATAAAAATAATATTAAATTTAAAAACTAATACAAATAAGTTAATAAAACAGTAACAGTGTCAAAGGATTATTATGATGATGAATTAATATCAATATGCAAGTATTCTGAAACTTTTTGCCATGCAAAATGAATATAAAGACAACAGTTCTCTGCATTCTGCCAAGATATCTTTAACTAGTTTTAATATTAATATTGATTAAAAGTCATTTGTCATGTCACCTACCCTCTAGAGATAATAAATGTTTGTTGCTTTAAGCAGCTGAGATTTTAGGTAATTTTCTATGTTGCAGTAGACATCTAATATATTTTCTGCACTTCCAACTGGTCTCACGTCCATGCTAGGAGATTACTTTAATCATTCCCATTTTTATTTAATCAAATATCTGTTTTCATTTGACAAACATTTGTATGTGCCGCCTACTTGGAGACAGTATTAGACATATACAGAGCTCTCCAGACCTACAAGATTCAAGTCATATCAAAACATCTACCTCATGAAATGTCCCTGGAGTTTTGTAGGTACACAAGTCTTGGATTCCCACAGCTTTGAACTTACAGGTTGACATTAAATTTTAAGTTTGTCTTCCACATCCTTCTTGTTGTTTCAACAAGCAGAAGCAGAAGATGAAGTCTCTATCTTGATATATCTCTCCAGATAGCATTGACATTCCAAAGTTCCATGGAATAAGTGTGCAATATCCTCATATATATATATATATATATATAATAAGTGGATATATATATATATCCACTTATTTTCAATGCTACCTCTCTCTGACTATACATAATCCCATATTCTAATAATTACACATTGTAAGTTTCTTTGATTTACCCTGTTTTTGCATGTATTTATGTTGTTGAAAATAAGAAGTAATTCATTCTGGAAGACAGTATAATTGAATCCTTTACATGGAAGAGATACAGCTTAAATAACAACCAGCACATAAAAAGGCACAACTAGAAACAGCACTGGAATGGGCAGTTACCAATATTTGCATATAAAATCTTATCCAGATTGTGATGTATCTCCTACCACCTTTGTGGTAGATAGCATTAGATGGTGAAACAGAAACAGTTTAGGAATATGGAAGCCGAGAGTTTAATCCTAGCTTCTTCCTCTATTACCTGAGTGACTTTGACCAATTCAGTTAATTCACTAGCTCTCAGGAGTCTCTTTCTTTTTAAATAAAAGTATGATTTTTGTTACCTACGATTTCTTATGAGGTTTAAAGAGATGGAATATAAAAACATAATATATTAGTGCAGTGTTGAAGGTGGATTGTACGCTAATGATGCGCCACAATTACAGCAAAGGTAAGATGAAGAATAAAGTATTTTCAGGGAGGGTGATAGAATTTGAAGGGTGATGAGGGCATATCTGAATCAGAAGTTCTATCATATAGGTTGAAGAAGATAATGGAACAAGTATTTCAGTTATAAAGAAGAAATTTTTCCGTTTTAAAAAAATGACTAAACCAAAGAAGTATACCTATATGTTTGGAAACAAGATTATAACTAGTGAGTTCTAGACTAACATGAAAGCCACTATGTCTGAGTTATTGTGGTCACAGTGACAGTCTAGATGCAATTGTGGAGAAAGTTCATGGAAGGCCCTATAAGTCCCAGTGAGGACTCTGGGTGTTGCTCTGAATGATATAGGCTTCTTTGAAGGAGCAATGTCACCTGAGTCATTCTATGGGAAGGAATTCTCTGGATACTGTGTCCAAGTTTACGTGATGGACTATAAAGATGGCTGTGAATAGGTAAGCATTGGTCAGGCAATGGACACACTTTGGATATAAACTGTATATGTTTATTTGACTAAAGAGATGTGGAATGTATTCAAGAAGGTATACAATACAAGGGTACAAGCACAGCCAAGTATTGGGCCTGAGTAACTGAAAGGATAATTGGTATTTACAAATGTGAGTTAAGACTTTAGGGAAAAATTTTAATGTTTGTGGGGATTGGGAAGACACAAGAATATTGGTTACATTTGAAATACTCAAAGCATACACAATACACTCCACACACACTGTATCACAACACAATAAACATTCATCCAGGTACCACAGAAACACACATGAATACACATATGTCACACAGTCCACATAAACACACACTACACAGATTACACACACACACACACACACACACACACACATTCACACAATGTGCATATACACTTCCTAGACTCTCTCAGAATCAGTAACAACTGAACGTGTATCATGAAGCTCTTTATGGGCTTAGAAGTTGAACCAGCCTGTTGCAATGCTGGTGCTATTGATATCACCAGCCGGCATTAATTTAATTCTACTCAGTTATGCTTTTAAATTTGATTTGAGAAATGTGTCATAAAATATTCCGGAGAAATGTGGTGCTGCATCTGTAAGGAAGTGGGAAGCTTGTGTCTGTTCTGGGAATCCTTGCCCAAGTAGACTGAGATCCTGGCATTTCTTGAGCATAAAATTGAGAGGTTATTCATTTCTGGACCTGGCATCCCTGGTAAGCAGATCCAGCATTGCTCAGTGTTGAGAGGATATCAGGAGAAAAGTACATGTCTCCATGGAACAGGGAAAGGATTATGAAATATAACTAGGGCATATGAAAAACATTGTTATGTTATCAAATAAGAGGCATGGCTTAAAAAGATCTCTTATCTACAGGAAATGGAGTTTATCTTAATATCTTTTAGCTCACTTGCTTTCCTGAGCTATTTGTAAAATTACTGTTTCTTTTCTGACATTGGTTTATCTAGATATACACTACAAGAAATAGCCTAAATCCATTGTTTGTAAAAAGAAACAAAGCCATCTCAAAGCATATTTCAATGATACTTTGTAGTAGAAAATAAAATTTGATGACTTCTTTTTCACCTGTATATAATTTATCTTTTAAAATGTATATTCTGTGTATGTGATATTATAACATACATAAAAATAAAGGCATATATAAAAGATGACAATAAGTCTATAATGGATATATATCCCTCCTGTCTAGCGAATGTTTCTTACTGGCTGATTAATTGATTGATTGATGTCTTCTAAGAGAGACAAGCAGTCAAAATAATACAGAGAAGATTTCCGTGATTGATATCTTAGAACTTTCACGGCTTTGTTTGTTGTAATCATTTTATGGCCATGAAACTGGTTATTCTAATCATGGTGATTAATTATTTTTAAAAACAAAGTGAAATTGAGCTAGGCAACAGTGGCTCACATTTGTAATCCTAGTTACACAGAAGGCTACAGTCTGAGGATCATGGTTTGAAGGCAACGTGGGTAGCAAATTCCAATTAACCATCAAAGAGCCATACTGGAAGCAATGAATTCTAGGCATAGTGAAAATGCCAAGTGATCATCTGAGAACCTGTATTCAAGACTGTTAATGGCATAAAACAATGAAAAGCAAAATAGAAGTCTGACTGCCAAATTGCTCAGCTAGTGGCCTTTGGAAAAATTAAAAGTAAAAAAGTGTCTAGCTTACAAGTTACCAGAAACTTAGTGGAGACAACAAGATCTGTCTCAGTTTCCATATTTCAAGAACACCTTAGGGTGGGATCGTGGATATAGTGTTTGAAAATTTGCCTAGCCCCTTGAGCTCAAAGCACTTATCTTACCCACTGCCCCCCATGAAATCTTGGAGGGCCATATTACTTTTAGTTTGTGATGAGTATGAAGTTATCTTAGCTCTGCTATTGCTTGAGGCTGTGAGGCTGCACTGTCACACCTATCCTCTGGGTCTCATGGTCCACCTTGCTGATAGTAACATGTGGAACTCTCCTGATGCTAAGCTCAATTTCTAGTGAGCTTGCCAACCATGGGAGCTTGCTCCCATGAGCCCACATCTCAGGAGAGTCTTCCCTTGCTACAATAACTCTTTATAAAATCACTATTTTATTTTCCTTATAGCTTATCATCATATACTGCAGCAATAACTACCTGCAATGGTATAATATCATGTTACTGATTTGTTTGCTGTCATTTTTTTTTTCTAAATGAAATGTGTAGAAGCCAGAAGAGTACAAGCAGATGAATCAGGGTGCAGAAAAGTCTTAAGCTCCATGATCCTGTTTGGGGGAGCCATTTGAATTTGTAATATGGTCACATGGGTATCAGTTTAGGGGCTTTCTTCAGAATTTGCAAAAGGAAAATATTCTGAAAAAAATGGATTTATGGAATTAGTCAAGGCTACTCTCTTTTTTGCTCAGCCCTCTGTTTCACTATACATTATTTGTAGCTAGTGAGTGCTACATAAACTTTGTGATCCAGCTGAAGGAAATTTTAGCTCTGTTTATAATTTGTGGGTTTGGGGAAGGCACACTTTCATATGGTTTGTCATCGCCTCTATGTCCGGTTAAGTAACTGTTAACAAAAAGTACATATATTATTATGAGGCAGAGCTGAGCGGCAAAGGAACATTTTTATGGCTCTCATGCTAATCATCCTATTATTACATATCATTGCTTTTTATAAGCTTAGTGATAAAACAATGGATATCTTTTCCTCAACTATAAAAGTATGATTATATGTCTTCAGCCACCTACTAATATCTAACTTGCATTTTTATCCTACTTTCCTGGCTTCAGGATGTGTGCAGTCTCCTAAACTACTTTTGCTCTGCTCCTTCACCATACTTTACCAAAATGACACTTGCTGCCTCTGTACCCTGAGATTTTGCCATTGTTTATAGCTTTCATGATCAAAATATTGATACATTATGTGATTATGTGTTTTTAATGACTTGCCAAGAGCTACTGACATCAAGAAGGTGAGTACATAGTATAACTTTTTCCAAGTCCTTCCATTTCCTTACAAATGGGGCAATGTCATTCTTTCTGATAGAGGCATAAAATTCCATTGTGTATATGTACCTAAAAAGTTATACTAAGTGAAGTGAGCCAGACCTAAATAAACATGGATTCTATGGTCTCCCTTATAGGGAATAATTAGCACAGATTTAGGCAAGTCACAGCAGAGGGTCACAAGAGCCCAATAGCTATACACTTACAAACACATAAGATAATGCTAAATGAAATGAACTCCATGTTATGGAAATGATTGTTATATCACAGTGGTAACTACTTTAAATGTGCCATATGTAACTGTACCCTCTATTATTTATGATCTTCTTGTATCACCTTCCTGTGGTTGTACCTACACTTTCTCTGTATCTTATCTGAGTATATTGGAAACCGGGTATATTGGTATTAGAACTAGGAAATTGGAAGCGAATACCAAAATCGAGAGACACAGGGTAAAAAAAGACAAACAACTACAAAAGCAATACTTGCAAAATTGTTGAGTGTAAATGAACTGAACAACTCATGGGGGGGAGGGAAAGGGGGAGGGGGAGGGGGAATGAGGGACGATGTAATAAACAGTACAAGAAATGTGTCCAATGCCTAATGTTTGAAACTGTAACCTCTCTGTAATTCAGTTTGATAATAAAATATATAAAAAGAAAAAAAAGGTGAGTACAGTCAAAAGATAATACCACATGAATGTTGATTAAGAATTGATAATATGAGTCATAAAATTCACCATATATATGTGAAAATGGAACTAGTTAATTTGAGATGAGTGGTACTGGGATAGATGGGTTGAGAATGATGGAATAACACTAATCAAGATGCATTGTGCTCATAAATTCACATGTTGGATTGAAACCAATTTGTACAACTATTTAAAGATGTTGAAATTATTTTAAATAAAGAACTGATATTACTAATATATACGATATATTTCTTTTTTTACTCAAAAATCTTGCAATGCCATGGAATTTTAATTTGAGGGTGTGCGCGTGCTACTACTGGGGCTTGAACTCAGGGCCTTCCTCTCTTACTGGGCTTTTTGTTAAAGGCTGATGCGGTTTCTCTTGAAATCTATTTCCCTTCCAGCTTTTTAATTTTTAATTTTTATTTTTTGTTAGGCAAGGGGCTTGAATTCAGGTCCTGGGTGACCTCCCTGGGCCTTTTTGCTTAAGGCTACTGCTCTACAGCACCACTCTCTGTTTTTTTGATGTATGTGTGTGATTAATTGGTGATAAGAGTCTCTTGGACTTTCCTGCTCAGTCTGGCTTTGAATCTTGATCCTAAGATCTTATTCCTTCTGAGTACAGATGTTAACTACCAGCACCAGGCCACTTCTAGCTTTTTGCCAGTTGATTCAAGATAAGAGTCTCTCAGGTACACTGGCCTGAGCTGGCTTTGAACCATGACCTTCATATCTCACTCTCCTGAGTAGATGGATTACAGGCATAAGACATCAGTGCCTGGCTTAATGAACTTTAAAAAAATTGATATTCGTTTTCTGAAATTATAACAATATTAAACATATCCTCACTAGATTTTCATTAATGAATTATGGAGCTAAATATAATTTCTTAAATTATGGGTTAGAATAATCTAGCGGAAAGAAAAATGAATTCACTTGCTCAGTTACAGAAGATGATGTGGAACATTGTAGTATGAAGACATCAAAAGTCTGGAGGCAAAATACAAAAGAAATATTATAGTGGTTTGTATGGTGAAACATATTATACTTTGTTGTGTCTGGATTATGTGTCAGCCTTTTAACACATTTAGTATATAAATACGGCAATTCATTACCGTGTGCTTGCTGATTTCAAATGAAGATTAATATCCTTTCAAATATTTCATTTCTGTTTTCTGTTTTCTCAGGAACTCCTCTGTGTAATATAAGACATAGTTTCCATCAAACATTGAGTTCACCCTGCCATAAACTTGTGATTTCTCCTAAAGCCTGTGTTCCCAGGTTTTAGAATAAGGACAGATGACAGGCCTGGGAGCATCACAAGATGTTCTCTTAAAAAATAATAAAAATCTCTTTTCAACTTGATTTCTTGTTTCTCTTGAAAGCCCTATGATATAAACTTTGCCCTTTTTCTCTGAGAGGCCACGAGGAATCTCCCCAAGGAGATCTGTTCCTGGTGAGGATTATAGAACCCACTCTAACAACTACCCCAGTGCATTCACAGGCTGTATACCTAAGACCCTCCAAAGTCAGCTCTGCAGACTCCACGAGAACCTCACGGATGCACAGACATCACCTGATGCCCTGAGCTTATTGGTTGAGCACAGTTCAGACATTTTGTGGTTAGTACATCCCAAAGTACATCCTGGTTTCCAATAGGACAATAGGTCATACACACACACACACACATGTTCCTGCAATTGTGTCAATATACCCCCTTCCAAACACAAACACAACTACACTGCCTGTCCCCACATCTGATTAGGCTCTTTTCCCATTTAACACAAATCTCAGGTCTCTTGTACTCATTTTCAATGGTAAACTGTGCTCCAATATTTGGCAGTTCACTTATGAGATCACTATATACAGTTCACTATATACAGTGCCTATCACTCATGCACAAAAAGCAACTCCTACACAACTGTACGTTCTCTTATTGTTCTCATTTTTCCCTCAGCTACCTGTCTGCTACACTTTAATTCACAACAAGGCAATGTGAAGAGTGATGTTCTCAATGAAATAGTGTTTAGGACTACTGTACATTGGAAATGTGTGTGTGTGTGTGTGTGTGTGTGTGTGTGTGTGCAGGATAATTCTCATAATTCATCAGTCCTTGCGTTTCATGTACAAAACAGTATATGTACTTTCCAGTCCTTTGCCATATGTGATTGGTTATGTAAATATAAATATGCTATAATTTCCTTTTGAGTCACC
Organism: Perognathus longimembris pacificus; assembly: GCF_023159225.1. Classification (NCBI taxonomy): domain Eukaryota; kingdom Metazoa; phylum Chordata; class Mammalia; order Rodentia; family Heteromyidae; genus Perognathus; species Perognathus longimembris. Next base: position 148,619,482 of record NC_063161.1, read on the forward strand.
TTCCTTGACTATAGCCCCTAGATAGCACAAGACACTGAGCGACTACTGAACTGAATTACCTGTTTTCAATTAATCACAGTGTAGACCAAACCTGTCCTGTGTTAGCAAGAGTGTTTCTATATCTCATACAGTATCTAGTGTATGGTAGAAAGAAAGATAAGTAACAAGTGAGTCCTGCTGGTTCATCAGTGAAAGTCATTACTGTCTGCATATATTTAAATGCCTCCCAATCAACATAATAATGAAGATACATAAAAGTAGTAATTCTACACAGCATTTTCTCTGAGGGATAAATTGGGGTTAATAAACAGTTTTAAGGATGTTATCTTAAAATGGTGAATTGGCTATATGCCCCTATTTTACAGTAAAATTGACATGTAGAGAGGAGCAATAAACCACTCAAAGTCATGCCATTAGTAAAGGTGCAGAGCTAGGATGTGAGTACAATTCTGACTGGCTTTAGAAACAGTATGAATTATGATAGTCTCACATTTAGCTTTTTCTTGAGTAAAGAAAATAGAATATAGTGTACATTATTTGATATGCCCTTCCTCTACTTTCCCTCTATTTAAAAATAAACCCTACCTTTGACATTATGTACATCCCCTTCGACTCTAAGAACTAGCTAAGAATTCTCTGCAGTTTATTTTCTCTCTTTGCCCATCTCAATCCTTCTGACACCAGCCGAGTTACATCTTCCTTGCAGTTTCCAATCTCAACTAGCACAGAATAAGGTTCTCAGCTCCACAGGCTGACAAACTAACCTTGGCATAATGAATGACCTGCAGCTTCAGGATGCCACTGGAATGCCAAATGACCATGTCTGTGCATCTCTGGAATATAGAGTGGCCCCGGCATTAGCCAGGTGACCCAAAGCTACACAGGACTAGAATGAGAAGTAGATTCCAGCCCTTCGAATACCAAATATCTGTTCAGGACTGAGACAAGAAGAAAGCAATGGATAAGCTATCCTGCTGAGGAGGGGGAAGGAGTGGTAGTGGTTGGCTTTTCTATGATGGGATAACCATCTGCTCATGCTAATCACACTCAATCTGAGTCAGGTCTTTGAACTTCCCACTGAAAGAGAGCTGACCTTCTCCAACTCCCAGAAACAGTCCGTCTATCCCTGTGCTGAGAAATGACTCCCCCCTTCATTCCTGCCTTGTAGTCTTTGCCTGAGAAGCAGAAACCAAATCCCTATTTCCAAAATTATTTTCCCAGTGTATTAATTTGGACTTACAAAGCTTTGTAATCTTTTTAGATGATGTCTGCAGATAACAAAGTCCTATTTGGAGTGTGTAATTCCCTCATGAGCAAGCCTGAACCCATCACGAATTTGCCTGTAAAAGAATAAGGATATGTATCAATCATACTCAGTAACTGGGGTTTTAATGAATCTTGCTTCCATTTCTTCCTTCATCTTTTCCCCCCTCTTTGCCTCATTCCTCTGTGAATAGTTCTTTTTCCCCCTTCTCTTAGTTTTCCATTGCATTTCAATGCATTGGTTTTAAAAGGAGGATTTGCAAACAGAGTGCTAAAACTCCAGGGCACTATATCTCTAAAATCTATAAGACGATAAGAAGATAAGAAGCCAAACCCGTTGAAATCTTCCCTCTTAGTGTCTGTGCAACTTGCAGGCTTCACTATAATACCCCTAAGCTAAAGCAATCTGCCTGCCTCCCTCCAACTTTGTCTGCCTAACACAGGCAGATAAACTTAGCATTAAAATTCCCCACACTTTGGCAAATGAGTACCCAGGAGGCTGCTGACTCAATCAGGGCTTGTGTTACTTACAGTGTAGTACTGAGAAAGGCCATAAACACCAGTCTGACAGATCTGTAATGCGCATCTCAATATGCACTCCCTGTGTGAGGGCTTGCTGATGAACTTTCATATTCAGCCAATGAAATATAACAAACATAGTAACATAGTGTGGTAAATTGCCACCGGTTATGCTGATCCTGACGATGGAAATAGTTGCAAATAGATGAGATTATTTATATGCCTGATATCACACACTTTGAGTGTCCAACACGATGCTATAATCATCCTGGGGCAATGCTGGCAATGGAAAAGGGGTGGGGGGAGGATGAACTACAGAGAGATAGGATGCCCTGGGTCAGAGCACATGGGGTGTGAGAAATCTAAGACCACAGGGTGTTGAAGCCAGGAGACTATACATATCAACTAGTTAAACTCATTATATTTTATGGATACTCAAACCCATGTACAGACAGGGAGTGTGGAGACCCAATAGTAAATAGCATGTGATTCCTAATGCACAATACAATGCTATTCTGCTCAGTGGATTTGAATTATACCTACTTGGGGCTCTCCTAAGAGACTAGCCAGAATGAAAGAGATTGAATGAAATGTCCCTGAAACTCTAGTCAGTCCTATACTTTTTACATTCCTCAGTAGCATGGTGCATTTCCTGACTTGGCTCTCTCTCTCTCTAACTCTAGTATCTAGCTGGTATTGGGTGAATTGTGAAACACCAAGGAGTGAGAGATGTAATCATATAACACTTTATCTTTACTGTTGCTCCAAAAGGATAAGTATATGTCCCTAACCCCATCCCTGATTACTTTGGAACCTTTTTACTGATTAACTATTGCTACTAAGACTAAAAGATGGGCAGATGCTGATTTACTCAGTTGCAAAAAGTTCTGGACAAATTTCATGTATATCAGGCCTTCTTCATTTCTCCTTTTATTTTACTTTCTTGTTTATATTCTCCCTTCTTTCTCTTACCCATTATGTGTTTATAATTATGTATTTTCTCACTTCCAGGCACTCTGTTAAACAACCAAGATATAACAGAAGAGATGTGATTTCTGACTTTTCACACATGTTAGTCAATACATTGTAACACAGTGTGAGATATCCAGTGCCAGGATAGAGGAGATTATAATGGGAGCCCTAAGAGATGATCTCCTGGGGTAGTATCATTAGAAGAGAGATATAACTCAGCTCCAGACAATGACTTCTGAACTGAAACTTGCAACATTGTCTGGGGCCAACCAGGTTGAAGGAATATAAGACGTTCCACAAAGAAAGGGCTAAGGATGAAATAGAAATTCAGTGGGGGTAAACATCAATTGTGAATTGTGGAATAAATCAGGCTAAATGAGAACAGAGAGGTATGAATGGGAGAGTTGAGGGATAAGGTGAAGGCCATAGATAGATTTGGTATTTACTCAAAGACAAGAGCAAACAAGTGTGATGATAGAAAGAGGCATGACTGAATGTGTTTCTGGGGAGAAAATGATCAGACTGCAAACAGAAAGGGCATGCTAATCACAGTCGTTTATTGATCTCATTTTACTCTTAAAATAAACACATACATAAATAAAGCAGTGGAGGAAGCAACAGGTTTGAGGTTCCTTTGTAAAGACTAAGCCTCAATCTCTCCCACCCCTGAGGAATGAGTGTATTTGCATGTATACAGTAAAAAGAAGAAGGTAGATTTTGATGAGAATTCAAATCTTTTCACATAGTAGTTGCATAATGTATTTTTGGGATCATTGACATTCACTTTAAGCCAATTAAGCATTAAATGTGGAACTTAATGCTAGCCTCAGTCTCTTAGTTCATGAAGCTTTTATCTTTGGGGGAAGAAATAATTAATAAGGTCTGCAGAGAAAGAAATATAAGTGAAACACTTTCTGCTCAGACAAAATGGCTTAGAAACCTACAGAGACAAAGCATACCCTATTAATATCTAAACTGTGAGTAATGTAAATCTTGAAAGTAGCTAGAAATGTTTGGATGGATGTGAAATCTCAGGACAAAATGAAAAGAAGTGGATCATTAACTGGGCTAGGAAGTATCTACTGCACACTTATGCATTAAGAATGAGTGGTCTATGCTGCTATTCATTTAGAACTAAGCATTTTATAAATGTTACAACCCTTTCACAGTTTGTCATTAGGTTAGGCTCATTGGCTGATATTAGTTGAGGTTTGAATTTAGCCGTAATTTGTGATTGGAAAAACAGTTAGGAGTTGTAGAGTTCAAGTTGAACTGGAAAGTGATTTAAAAAAAAAAAGAAGAAAATGATGCAGATAAAAGATGGTGGAACAAGGTTATAATAGACAAAGCAGGATTTCGAGAAAAAACTCACTGAAGGTCATGTAGAGATGATTTATTGGTTATTTTTTAAATATAGGTGAGTTTATTATCTGTTTATCAATTGTCAACACAGTCATTTTTACCAGTCAAGTTTATTTACTGATCAAATAATTTGTGCCCAATACGTAAGTGTAGGTATGAAGAGAAGTATATTTTTTTCATTTTCATGGCACTGTTTGCCTAGTGAGGGAGACAACTGGTAATTGCACACAGAGTAACAGAATTACAGATAGTACCAGGAAGAAGACATGATACAGAAAGAAGTTAACAAAGTGGAAAGAAGAGCATGTGGCAACATGTAAACAGAGAACTCATCTCTCCAAGTGGGTAAAGTTGATTCGTCCTAATGCAGCTCCAATTTCCACAGAGCCCACATTTCCAAAAAACTATTTTCACTGAGTAACTGAACTTGTTGAGGATTATAAAGTGGTCCCATTCTTTGGAGATAATCATGGCCTCTGGCATTTAATAATGATCCAAGGATTTTCCTGTGACCATAATAACTTGGCAGTCAGCTTAAAATGCTCTGAGCATGGTATGTTTCCCTTCTTTCTTCTCCTTCATTTGGGCTCAGAACTCCAATATCATCTGATAGCTTCCTAGCACCTTCTCCATTTTCTCTAATTAAAGATGTCTCAGGTGTTTAATTCTGTGCTGACATCTTTCTAGAGAAAGAGTCTAGGTCAAGTTTCTTTCATTCAGTTGGACCAAAAACTCTTGAAAAAGGGGATATTTCTATAAAATCCTAACTGCTTACTGACTAGGAAGTTGAATGAAGTTTTAGAAGAAAACACATTCCAAGCAAAGTGAAGTGTTAGTTTCACAGCTGTAAATAAGCACGCTCAAATGCCCCAGGTGGATGGAGCATAGTGGGAATAAAAAGGGTATAGGTAATTCTGGGTGATAAACATGAAGAGATGGCTTCAATGTCTTCATTCCTGGCGAGAAAAACAGAAAATCTACCTGAAAACCAGATCCTTCCTCAAGTCAGGTTCCCTTCCTTCCTTACTCTTAGCTCTAGAATGACAAGATCTAGGGTATGATCACTCTGAACACAAGGAAAGGGAAAGGACTGGAAGATGTTGAGCACCTTTGTAGTCTTGAGCCTGTGTTCAACCTTGAGGTTGGAGCTTTGGAAGGCAGCTCCAGGAATCTCAGGGCTTTTTACATTCAGCAGCCCTCCTGTCACCCAGCCAACTCTCTCTATGCATTCATGGCAACATGGAGTCTCACTTCTAGGGTTGTTTGCTCTGGAACCACAACCTGACAATAGTTATTTATTCATCCTTTGATTCATACCAGGAATTGGAGGCTGACACAGTCATAAGAAGCTGTAATTTCAGGATTCTATGTACATCTCAATGTAGACAAACAAGCAGGAGATCTGTTTCTTATTTTGCATGTTTTGATTGAGCAACCAACTCATGTGCAGGAGAATCAGACAGGGAAATGAAGTGTAATGGGGTATGTGTCTATAAATCTATATTTGCATATACACAAGACTTTATATTTTTTTGCAGGAGGACATTCTCTGGTTTTTATATTCAAAACTTGGTCTCATCTCTAAAATGAAGCAGTTAATGCCAGACACACTTGCCTTACAAGCAGAGCTGTTAGGAAATCTCATGATGTGTAAATAAGAGATTACATTTCAAAGACTTAACTCCAAAAGAGAGAAATATATAATCCTCCACTTATTTCCTTACACAGACACTTTCAATAAGGCAAAGGCCATCTGTCAGTCCTTTCCATGGTATTAATTTTGATTATCTTCTGCTATCCTGTGATGAACTTGGGTTGAAGTGGGCTAAAGTTTACCCAGATAGGGTTTTTTTTTTTTTTTTTTTGCCAGTCCTGGGCCTTGGACTCAGGGCATGAGCACTGTCCCTGGCCTCTTTTTGCTCAAGGCTAGCACTCTACCACTTGAGCCGCAGCGCCACTTCTGGCCATTTTCTATATATGTGGTGCTGAGGAATCGAACCTAGGGCTTCATGTATGGGAGGCAAGCACTCTTGCCACTAGGCCATATTCCCAGCCCCAGGGGTTCAATTTGGAAGAAAGGAGGCAATGGTACCTATATAGGCTAGAAGAAAGGACAGTCATTTAATTATCTTTCAGGTCCATGAAGAAAAAGTTTCATAATTATCTATTATTGCTGTGCTACATTCCATTGAATTGAATGTTCTGTTAAAATTTTATCATGTAAATTGAAGTTTTATGGATTATAAATAAAGTTATAAAACAGATGGGAAATTATTTCAGTAGCATAAGAATGATTGTCATTGGGGACTTAGCATGTTAAATCATATATTTTAGGACTTGGATATGATAACTTAAGTTCAAATTCTATCCCTGATGATTAACCATTTTGAGCACTAAGCTGGAAACTTAATCACTAGTTTTCTCATGAAAGGGAAAATGGTTTCGATTTGCCTACTTCTCAGGTGTACTATTAGCATCAAATGATATTTAACATGTGAGCCGTTTTAATGTGACCTACATGTACAGACATAAGTCAAAAACCTTTGAAATACTCTTGTTCTTCACATTTCCTTAAAGAAATATTGTCCTTTATTTATTTATGCAATAGTTTCATTTATTTTACTTATTAAAGAGGGGAGCCATTCCTTTAGTGTTTTTACTAGATATATAGAACTTCATACAGGGTTTATAGCAGGTCAGCATTTGCATACATAGAAATCTGTTGCTACTATACCATAATGAGGAAAGAATAATTTAAATAAAAAGTGGATGGATATGTTCATAAAAGCTATATAAAGTTATGAGTGCCTAGGATTTGAGCTACTGTGAAGAAAAGCACGTCATGCTCTGGATATCAGGAACTAACACTTTGTACAGAAGTTGAGAACAGAACTCAACCTCTTATCTCAGCCCTTCTGTGTTTGCTCTCCATTCCTCGCCATGCAGGACCAATCGTCAGCTTTTCAAGGATTGTCTGGCTTGGAAGCATGTGCAATCCACTCGCAGGAAGAATGCAGGGCCCACTGCAGTATAAAATAGTAACTATAAAACAAGCCTTTTTCTGGGCCAAATAGGAGTAGGGATAACTCAAGAACTGTGAAAAGTGAAGACCATGCAAGATAAGAAATGACCAGAGCATACGCTGTGACTGTTCTCTGTCACCATGGGGGTTATTTCTTTTAGGGCTCATTTTGGGGATGAATTTTTAATGTTAGTATTACAGATGATATTTATTGATTCTGTGGGATCCAAGGCTAATCCACAGTGTATAATATATGGCATGAAACATACAATGAAATAGAGGGAGAGAAGGGAGGAGCAAGAGGAGCAGCAGGTAGAGGAGAGAGAGAGTGGGAGAGAAGAAACAGACTAGGGACATTCAAAGGAGTAAGAAATTAAGCTTAGATATAAAAAGGGGTGAGCATTCAACATTTAGTGAACGTCAGACACTCTTCTAACTTTATATGTGTATATAAGTGTGTGTTCATACCAAACGAACATGCTTGGATGCAAATAAAAAGACACAGGCATGACCCCTTGCTCTTTATCATATCCAAGGTCAGTAAGTTAATATCCATACAGTATCCAGTCTTCAGAAAACTAAGTCACAGAGAGATTAGGTAACTTGAGTTAATACTAATAGGTAAGAGGGTAGTTGGAAAGTACTGCATTTTACTCCCTGAGTGGAAGAGAATATCTTTATTTAATTGAGCTGTACAAGAGGAGAAACACAGTGATGAAATTCTCATAAAACAGAAGCACTACTACAAGCAAAAACAAATGTAAATGAGCCGCTCTGTGTAATAATAGAACACAGCTGACACAAGTGATTATTGGTAAGATACTACATTGGATGAATGATCTCAAAACAGGATGTTTCCCTTCAACTTTGGCATCCATGACTCAGTATCACTTGATTATAAAGTAGTGGAAATTCCAATGGTGGGATTTCTTGTTGCAAATGATTATTATTTTGGAGTGGCTTGAGCTCATATACTCTCTCTGTGCTTTTATGCTCAAGGATAGCACTCTACCACTTGAGCATTCGTTATACTTATGGCTGTTTTCGGAGGTAGTTAATTGGAGAAAAGAGACTCACAGACTTATTTCTCAAGGCTGGCTTTGAACTGAGATCCTCAGATCTCAGCCTCCATAGTAACTAGGATTAAAGGCATGAGTCTTGGCCTGGCTACTAGGTCTTACTTTAATTAGAAGTAATGAGTATGGGAGTCACGGGAACTTGAAGCCAGAGTAATGATTCATGATAGCTGATACTCTGAAGTTGTGTCTTCTTACATTTCAATTCCCCATGGCAGTGAATCTAGAATGTGCAGATGATAAGATACTTTGCAATGTCCACGATAGCTTAGAAATCGAGGTCTTGTCTAGCAGCCCCCCTTCCTCCGTGTGCTGCTGTAAGAATTCCCTGGCATCATTTGTCCTTCTCAGAGGTTGGACATCCGTCTCTCTGATTCCCTGCGCACAAGACTGAGGACTTTTGAATCAATATGACAGCATGTGAGTCACCAGCTTCCAAATGGCCCCTCTCTGTGGACTGCTGGTTCTCACATTTTTTCCTCTGGGCAGAAAATGTCTCTTCCTTGCAAGGGCAGATGCCAAGGACTCAATTTTCTGCCAACTCAGTTAACAAGCATTTATTGATCACTTACTGGGTACATAATGCCAAATTATTGTACTGGAAGACAAGAAGATAAATGGAAAATGTGGTATCAATGGAAGGATAGATGCTAATGCAAGTGCAAATTACTCAAAGAGCAAAAGTAGGACAGTTGCAATTGAACAAGATGTAAGTGAAAATTATTGGTTAGATTGGATTACCAGTCGGCACAATTTCTAGTGATAGAAAAAAATGAAATTTTGATAATAAATAGTTCCTGAGTTCTGCTGTAGGAACACTTAAGTATCCAACAGAGAACAACCAAAGCCAAGAACGTATGTTCTGAGGCACTGGAAATGTGCTTGCCTTGCATACATGAAGCCCTAGGTTTGATTCCTCAGCACCATATATACAGAAAAAGCTGAAAGTGGCGCTGTGGCTCAAGTGGCAGAGTGCTAGCTTTGAGCAAAAAGAAGCCAGGGACAGCGCTCAGGCCCTAGTCCAAGCCTCAGGACAGGAAAAGAAAAAAAAAAAAAAAAAAAAAAGAACATGTGTTCTGGAGTAAAGGGCTTGATCAGAGGCTTGGATACTTTCCTGAACTGTGCAGACAGATAATCATGCTACATCACGCATGAGTTACAGTTAAGTTTAATTTGTCCTGATGAAAGACTTCTAGGAAGAAAGGCATATTTTTATCCTACAAATTAAAGATGGAGAGATATTTAGAAGAAGAAAATGTTTAGTGAGATGTTTATGCAGAGTGAGCATTTGTATACCAAAGCAACATTTAAATACTTAAGTATGTAAAGGGAAGCTTCTTGAAAAAAAAGTATCTTTGGAGCTCCTTCTGGCATGTAATGAAAGACAGGCAATGACCCCAAAAGGGAAGATATTCCAGGCAACATTCCAGAAAATCTTGCATCTCCTACAGTATATTTGGCTTCCAGCAGGGTTATCATGTTTAAATGTGTAGGCAATAAAAATTACCTCTACTGTCAGAAGAAGAAAAATCTTGAACATCTGGATATTTACCAATTACTCATATATATACGTATATATGCATATACATATATATACATATATACATACACATGTACATATACATATATACACATATATGTAGATAGTCAGGAACTGTCACGTATTCTAAAATAATTTGTAATGATTAAGCGAAAATAATTAATAAATATTTATTATTTCTTAAATTGGGATTTTTTTTGTTGTTGTTTCTTTCTTTTTTTTTTTTTTTTTTTTGCCTGTCCTGGGTCTTGGACTCTGGTCCTGAACACTGTCCCTGGCTTCTTTTTGCTCATGTCTAGCACTCTACCTCTTGAACCACAACACCACTTCCATTTTTTTTCTGTTTATGTAGTGCTGAGGAGTCAAACCCAGGGCTTCATGCATGCGAGACAAGTACTCTACCTCTAAGCCACTTTCCCAGCCCTGTTAATTTTTTTTGACCTTTATTTGAGTAAAGACATAGTGAGAAGAAGAGAAACAAGCATTAAGGGACTAAGTCATTTTCATAGAATCACATATAACATATATTTTATGCCCAAAAAAACAATAAGTATTCAGTGTAAGAATTGGAGGTAAGTGAAACAAATAATTTCCTTTTGTCTTGTTTGTTTCTTTATCTGTCTTTGTTAGGATAAGGGAGGACAAAGAAATGATAGGACAAAGGGTGAGCAAAGGCAGCAGTGATACACATTAGGCCCTATGATGAAAATGAGCTATACAACTTGAGGGTAGGGATGGAAGGGAAAAAACTGGGAGAGAGTGAGAAGAGAGATGGCATTGTTCTAAAGGAAGTGTGCTCTTTATCTGATTCCTGTAACTGTCACCTCTCTGTACAATAACAATAAAGAAATTAATGATTTGTGAAACAAAAGTAAGAAAACCAGAGAATTTTTTTTCAAATTTTTATTATCAAACTGATGTACAGAAAGGTTACAGTTTCATACGTTAGGCACTGGATACATTTCTTGTACAGTTTGTTACCTTGTCCCTCATACCCTCCTCCCTCCCTCCTCCCCCTTTCCCTCCCCCCCCCCCACGGAGGTGTTCAGTTCACTTACACCAAACAGTTTTGCAAGTATTGCTTTTGTACTTGTCGGTCTTTTTTTACCCTGTGTCTCTCAAATTTGGTATTCCCTTTCAATTTCCTACTTCCAATACCAGTATACACGGTTTCCAATATACTCAGATAAGATTACAGAGATAGTGAAGGATTTTTAAAAGAAGCTATAAGTAGAAATAAAGAAGTTAAGGAAAAGCAAATACTAAGGACTGTATATAAATAAATTTTGAGAACATTTTCATTAATGGAGCAAATGTAACTACTTCATCTAGAAAAGCTACATGTAGAATTTTGAAAATGCACCATGTCATCCCCTAGCTTTGCTAACTGTATCTTATCTGTCACCTTTGCCCTCATAGATCAACCTAAAGTGACTTGAAGTGGCTCTACATAACCTTCCTTTTGTTGATGCCGTCTTAATTGCAACAGTTTCCCCACCTTGTAATAGGGATGCTAGCCTTGTACAACATGTCCCATTTCCCTAAATAATAAAATTATTTGTTTCCTTGCTGGGCTTTCTTTTTTTTTTTTTGGGGGGGGGGGGTGGTTGGCCAGTCCTGGGCTTGGACTCAGGGCCTGAGCACTGTCCCTGGCTTCTTCCCGCTCAAGGCTAGCACTCTGCCACTTGAGCCACAGCGCCACTTCTGGCCATTTTCTGTATATGTGGTGCTGGGGAATCAAACCCAGGGCCTCATGTATACGAGGCAAGCACTCTAGCCACTAGGCCATATCCCCAGCCCTCCTTGCTGGGCTTTTGAGCTTTCCATTTTCTTTCTCTTCGAGAACATTCATTCTTCTCTATCAACCCTGGTTTTGCTTTCATTTATCTCAATTATCTCTAAAAGTCTCACTTGTCCAGTATTTCTATAGTTCCACCATTCCACCATGTCTCTTATTTTTTGCTAATTTTGTCTCTGTTTTTCGTAAAGGTTGTGTAACTTCTATGTCCTACACTAATATTTGCATTTATCTTCTTCATGATCATCTGCCAGAATTTATCACAGTGGCCATCACAAAGTTAAGAAATGAACACAAACATATGGATTTGAAGTTTTTCAACCAGACATTCAGGAAATGCTCTAACTTAATGCATTATATGCAAGGATTTCAAAAATAAAATATATCCCTAATGCCAAAGTTCATTGTAAAATATAGTGTTTTTTTTTAACATGTTGCAAATGTGACATATTTTTGTTCCATCAAGTTAAATGAGTTGTGGTTTATGGCACAGTTAAAATAACATGTTGTCTGAGGAGGAAAAGTGAAGTAGTTACATAACAATATGGGAACAAGTTTGAATTGATTCACTTACTTCATTACCATTAGAGTTAAATAGCATATATAGAAATATAAGGTGAGGGGAGCACTGATTTTGGACTCTCTGGAGTCAACATTAAATCTTATCATTGATACACTCTCCTTGAAAAACCGGTTAGGGATTTATATTGGCACAGCCTCAGTTTCCTCATATGTGAAAGTAATGAAATTTTTGCTTATTGAATTAGAGGAATTAATCTTTGTCACCTAAATGACCTTCTGTCATTTGTTAAGTAAATGCATGTTCAAAATAGGAATGTGACAAGTTGCTAGAACACAGCTTACATTTTCATTCTCTACACTTTTAATCAAGATCATGTTTTGAAGTAGGCACTTGACTAGACTAGATTATAAAAATAACTGTATTCTACCCTTAGGGAGCACAAGCTAAAAAGAATGAGAAAAATTATGACCTGCTGATATGCAGTATTATGTGCCACAATGTGTCAAGATGTGGAAAGTACTTTGGAAAAAAAAAAAAAAAGGTCAGTAAAGTTGTTGTTAGGAATGTGAAGGCATGAAGACCACCGATGTGGAGTATCAGGATGCATTTCCACAAATCTTCTCTGAATATATATATATATATATATGTGTGTGTGTGTGTGTGTGTATATAGTATACTATATATATATATATATATATATATATAATATATATATATATACTATCGGGAAAAAATCTAAAATACAAAGGACTGGATGCATGGATCAAGATGCAGAATTCTTGCCTAAATAAGGCTTTGTGTTCAAACGCAGTAGTGTTCCTCTCAAAACAAACAAACAAGCAAGCAAAAAACTAGAAAGCAAAGTGAAAGAGCACTCATTGTAGGTCTCATTAGAAGAAGCCTTGGAGCCCGTTCTTGGAACACATAGATAAAATGTGGTAATTCCCCATGACGGATATCCAGAAGTTCATGACGTACCTCAAGCTAGGTAAACATTCTACAAAGGTAGGCCAAGAAGGCAAAAGAGGCAGAATGAAAAGCATCATATATTTTCATTGATAGTATTTTAAAAATGTAGTCATTGCAAAATGAAATCATGCACAGGAAGCATCATATAAACGAACAGGTACTCACTAAATGCATTACACTGCTCACCAGTGAGGTGGAAAGGGAAATGGGAGGACGTGGAAATAACATGAATAAATCAGGACCATGCTTTCTTGAGGATAAAATCATAAACATTTATCATGAAATGAAGGTCACAACGTATCCATTCCTATCCACTGAAGAAGAAAACACAGATTTTTTTTTCATAAACTCACTTTTTTTTTCCTTATTGGATGAAGGGGAAAATCAATGAAATATTTATTTTGTACTCACAATATGCTTAGCACTATTTGTTAAAGAGAAACAAAAAATCAAAATAGTCAAAATCTCTCATCCTAAGAGAGCTTAGATTTTATCAGTGAGGAGAGCCTATGCAGAGAACATGTATTAATTCATACTATAATTTCACATGGAATAAATGCTACAGATAATTATACAGAACTTCATGTAAAATAAATAATGTGAATAATTATCAACTATGAATTTGTGAACATGTGAACTTGAAGGGGTCACTGACAATAAGGAAGGCTTGGAAGTTCTGTTTGTAAAGGTAACATTTAACCAGAGGAATAAAGATATGGAGAAAAATATTCAAAACTTCAAATAATCCCCAAATTCAATTTAGAGATTAAGGAAAACACTAATGAGAAAGCACTAATAATATATAGTATATATACATATATACATATTTATACATATATATACATACATATATATATCAATAGAGGTGGGGGGGTGCCCCTCCGGGCCTTGAAATAGGAAGAAGGAAAGGAAGGAGAGAAGCTGACAGGAAGGAACAAAGAAGACATACATGGAAGAGAAGGTTATGAGCAGCACCATGTAGAATCTTAGAACATAATGGGCTTGGATATTATTCTGACTATAATGAAAACACAGCCATAGATTTAAGGTAGGCAGGTATAATTTGACATAGTTTAAAAATTATAATAGATACATTTAAAGCAAATCCATGTAGAAACCTTTCAGTAGTTCTTTTTTTCAAAGCAGACAATTCCTATTTATTTATTTACTTATTTACTATTTACTTATTTACTTATTTACTATTTACTTATTTACTATCTTACTTACTTACTTACCTTTGATAGTCCTGGGGCTTGAACTCAAAGTCTGGGCTCCGTCATTGAGCTCCTTCTGCTCATGCCTAGCACTCTACAACTTGAGCCATATAATCACTTCCATCTTTTTCTGAGGTTAATTGGAAATAAAGGTCTTTAGGACTTTCCTGCTTGGGATTGGCTTCGAACCATGATCCTGATCCTCAGATCTCAGCCTCTTGAGTAGCTAGGATTCCAGGCATGAAGAGCCAGAACTTGGCCCTAAACTCGTGTTTTAATGATTATTTTCATTACAGAATTAATTAATTCATTGTACAAGCTATCATGGTGATACTCAGATGTGTCTAAAGCAATCTAGTAAGGAGATAGTAATATAAAATATGAATGTGGTAATGGATGGTGTGGAGGGGGAGAAGGGGGCCATGAAGAGGAGCAGAATAACAGACAGGGCATTTACTTATTTACTTACTTTTATTTATGTATTTCTGTCGCTTAGGATTGAACAAAGGGATTTATGTGTGTTAGGCATGTGCTATAACACTTGAGCCATATTTCTAGTCTTTTTTTCTTTTTTAATTTTACTGTTGTTGTTTTATTTTTCTCAGATAGGGTCTCATGCTTTCTCTTGGACCAGTCTCATGCAACCTGCAGTCCTTTCTATGTCTCATTCACAAGTAGCTGAGATTATGAGTATCTATAAGTAACAATCCATGGCTCTGCTGGCAAGAACTTTTCTATCGTATTGTATCAAGTTGAAAACAAAATAACAACAACAAAAACTTTGAAATCTCACTGATATTGAATCTCAGGGGTATCAAATCAAAGATTTATGTTATTGGAGAGCAACCTCTTCATAAACTCAATTTCCTTATTCTAAAGATCATATAAATTTTTATTACTTCAAAGTACTTTCAGGATAAAAATTAAAATAATAAAAGTGGAATGCATAGCCCAGTGCTTAGTAAATCTCAGGAAAACAACCACTATTGGTATGAAACTTTGCCTATTAAATGATTTTGCCAACTATTCTGCAAAGATTTAGTAGCTTCCACCCATTGGTTCTTTCTTCTTTTCAGCGCATCTTTCTCCTGTTCAAAGGATAAATCCTGCCTTGATATTTTACTTTATAAAAAAATTTATTTTCCCATACTTTTGCTTCACTATTAAGGAATCCTACCTTTTCATGTAAAAGGAGATTTAATAGTCTTTAAGCAATGCTGTTTATCTTGCCTTGGAAGTCTGGCATTTTAATGTGATTTGCACAAACTTCTAGGCTAGAAGTTGCTCTACAGAGTGCACATGATACATAGACAATTGTGTAGATAAATCATTGTCAGTATCAGAAGATGTATTTGAAAGTGATCATGAGCAGTATACATTAAAATGGAAATTTCTTTTAAGGCAACAAAAACTACTTTTTCAAAAATTCTTCCTTTCCCAACTCTCTCCCTTTCACGTTAAGATATTGAGTCAGAGCACTTAAGTACAAAGACAAGTTAGCACAAAACTTTCAATGATATTTTAGCAGGGATACATAATAGGAGCTGGAGAGATTTTTTTTATTCAGTTTAACTCTACAGATTGTTATGCTGCGTACAATCTTAGACAAACCTTCAACTCCTAAGTTCACTACCTTATGAGGTCATTTCCTATACTAATTTGGGATAGTTATGACTAATCAAAATGGTGTCTTTTTATTTTATTTATTTTTTAAGTATACAGAACTTAAAAAGTCTTTCTCTCTGTAGGTTTTGTCTATTAGGTGAGACATAGAGTTCTATCTTTCTCTTGTTGTAGCTTTTCAATTAGCTTGCATTCCTGAGCCAATTTTCCTGAGATAAGACAAGATATAAAATCAAATAGAGTGGTTATTTTGTTAACACAGGACTGGTTTTATGGAAGAGTTTTTTTTTTAATGCTTTTCTGTAGTGTTAAAGAAGAAAGTGTCTAGTCTTCAGTTTCTTGTATGATTTCTTTTATTCAAACATTTGTTCTTCTTCAGAGAATGATTCACTTGCTGCCATGTTTATATAATTATTTGGGGTACAGAACTGAGTCTCATATACCACTTATTAGCTTTTTTGGTCAATTATGCTCATTTGATAAGAAAGTAAAGTGAGGGATGAGGTACCAAACAGTACAAGTAATGTATCCAATGCCTAACGTATGAAACTGTAACCTCTCTGTACATCAGTTTGATAATAAAAATTTGAAAAGAAAAAAAAGAAAGTAAAGTGAGAAGCAGCATTTCCAGGATGAAAAAATAAGATAATAAAATGGACTGCACAGCCAGGTGCTTGGGGAGAGGCTGAGTAAGTGACTTATCTGAGCACATTCAATTATTAAGCAGTGCATAAGGCCTTTCCTCCCTGGTCTACCTGTCACCACAGTATACACTGATAAAGAACACACTGTACTGCGTTTTAATGGAAACGTCTTGTGCAAACTCAAGTCAGAATAACTGGAACAGTGATAAAGCTATTCTTATTAAGATGACTAATAAGAATAGCTGTGATTTATGGAGATTAACTGATCTAACCTTTTGACTCCTTGAACTCTTCACTCCACAAGAACTTTTAAGGAGGTTTTCATATGTTTTAGAGAAAGAAATTCTAGACATACAAAAAGAGTAACTACCCTAAATTTTAGGGTTAGGAAATAGGAGGTAGACAATTCAAAGTTTGGAAGTCTACCTCAAAAGCTTGCACTCTGATGCCTTATGCTCTATCCCACATTTCCTAGTGTTATAGCTCTTAATGCAGTGAAAGTTATCAACATGTGTGCAACCCACATCTCAGTTTTAATATGTGTTGAATTATAAATTGAAGTCAAGGTGTGTGTGTGTGTGTGTGTGTGTGTGTGTGTGTGTGTGTGTGATAATACTGATTTTTAGAAACACAGATGGTGTAGGAAGTTAATATGATCAAAATATTTTATATACATCTGTGTAGCTTTTAAGATTTTGGGGTGACACAGCAAGCGTAACAGAGGTATTGTCTCTGAGCAAGGTACATAGTACCATATGCTAAAATGTAAGCCTTGGTCATTTATTTAACACTAATAAATATTGCGGGCAGGGAAGGTCTCATGTTGTTAGGCTATGCTTTTTGTTGTCTTTTTTTTTTTAAATCAATTTGGTAATTGTTCAGAGAAAAAAAATTACAGGCCAGAAGTATATCCCTATTTAAAGACCAGGATTAGGGATTCAATCCACTGACTCCACCCTAAGGAGACTTGTTGGGTTCCTTCATTTTTCATTTGGCATCCACTTTCCAGACTTTGCACCAACTACAAAAATGGCAGCCATGCCTTATAGTTTTCATCTAAGTCATTAACAAGATATTTTGCCCAGAATGGAAATTATATATTCAGAGAGGGAATTTCTTTAAACATTCAATTAGTGTTTATTAAGCTATCAGTAAGTAACAGACATGGTGAGTGCATGTATTAGCAAATAATGTCATTATTTTCTCAAGGCATTTTCTAGTTGCAAAACTTTTCAAAACCTTTCTTACATTTAACACATGGTGAATCTCTAAAAAGAAGTTATCAATATGGTACCTTGTAAATTTATTTGAATACTATTTTTTTCTGTTCTACATATTTTAATTTTTTTCATGTCCAAAATATACTATGATAAGCATTTGCTTAAATTTAATCTAAACCATTTCTACTAAATTCAGTCTTAAGATCTATAATAAATGAAAAGCTTATCTTAATATACTCGATTACTTTAGTCTTGTGAATTTACCTCAGTTGTACTGCTGATCAATTACTATCTAGGCACAGCAGAAGGATAATGGCAACTGGTGATTCTTAGAAGAGCTGAATGTCATAAACATAAATTCTAAGTTGGGGAACAATCATTGGAATCTGGATTATTCTTATTTTATTTTCATCAGAAACACTCCTTATGTTCTACAAGGACCCTTTTCTTGACTTCATTAATAAATAAAAAATAAAGAGCTTGTATATGAATAAATGATGAAAGTACTTCCCTTGGTAATTTTTTCCAAGTATCTAAAAATAGTGATTATTGTTTTTCATAAACTTAATGCACTTAGAAGAGCCACTGCCTTGCCACGAGAAGTGGTGAGGCAGAAGGAAGTCTTTGAGTTGAGACACAAGTTATCTTGGTGCAGGTTATTTATTCAAGGCAGATAATTTACAGTATTTTTCTTGATTGCTGTAGATTGTGCAATGTCAACATGGAGTGAAATTTATAGACCAAAATGTAGAAAAGCCAGCCGGCCTTCTGGAGTGGAGCTGATCACTTTAATATGCTAATATATCATCACTGTTTCTTGGATATGCTTCTATTATTACTCATATATCACATTAAATTGTTTACATGTCTTTTCACTACTAGCTTTCTCTTTCCTCTTTTTTTAGGTATCTAGTTTAAGACATGTCTAGATAAACTTATTTTCTCTTGTGCCTACCATGACTTCTAATGAAAATTATGATTTTTTAAAGCATCTATGGATTATTTAATTTTTATTGTAAGTGACAAATATCATCTTCCTAGAATTGCACCTCCAAGACCCAACAGAGTTCGATGAAAATTCAATATAGGAGTTTGTACAAAATTACCCTTCATACTGTTACAAGCTGGATGTTAGATGGAAATCAGCCATTTGAGAGTATTTACACCAAAGAGATTGGTAAGCATTACAAATCACATTCCCTCCACACTGGTTGTTAAACATTTATTAGCACAATACTTCCTGTGCTGCCAACATTTGTTCCACAGCTTTCTTTTATTTTACCTTTGTTCTTGGTGCCAATAGAACATTTTGGGTTTAAAGTTTCCTCTGTTAACCAGAGCTTATTCTATGCCTTACCTTTGAAAAAATTGCCTTTCTTTGCTTTTCTTCTATGTCTTTCCCTCTTTCTCCTTCCTTCATTTTCCTTCTATCCTACTTTCTTTCCTCCTTATCTCTCTTTTTTCTCTCTATCTCTTCCTCCCTCCAAGTGAGAGCAAAGCTTGTTTACCCTTTGACATTTACTGAAAGAAATCAGTTTTCAATTTTGTTTCAAATCTTTTAATTAATGACACAGAAGAAAACTCAGATTTCAGACTTAGAGTTGCAATGCTTATGTGATCAATGTCTTTGAAGAAGTTACTTAGTCTCACTAATCTTCTCATTTATTATCTGTAAGGGAGACAATAAAACCAACAAAACTAGTCTACCATGAGGATTGTATGAGATCATGTATTAAAATTATTTAAAAGAGTGCCTGCTATAAAATAGGTATGCAATAAGTAGAGATATTTTATCTCTTTAAAATTGGAACTAGATCTTTTTTGTGTCAATAGCACCTATATTATTGTACATGAATTGGAGATAAAGTATTTGTAATAAATGCCAAGATTTTCCACTTAAGGGTTGTATGTTCTCAGCAGAAGTTTCTGAATCTCAGTTTTCCTACACGTAAAAGGAGATAATGAGTTCTTGGATCTTTCTCTCACAGTAAAGTTGAAAGAATCTTACTCAGCAATGAATATGAAAAAAATGGAACTTGCATAAACAGGTATCTTTAAAAAAATACATGTATGCTAGGTTTGCACTGTCTTCTGACTCCTAAGTTGTTAAGGTTGCTCTGTTTTCCATGCTGTGAATTCATTTTCTTCTAATAAATTGTTTCCTTTGTCAGTCTGACAAACCATGTGTTCTATGCCTGTTGCCTACACACAAGGAAGTTAAGTAATAAAGTATGTGTATACACAAACGAGACCGAATGAAAGGGATGCACAGAGAGAGACAGATACAGAAAAAGAAAGTTATATTGGATTATTATACTGTGAATACGACTTGATATTACCCATACCATTGCTAATTGCCATGGATATATTTACCCAAAATTGCTTTTAAAAAAACAGGAAAATTACAGAGCAATGACTAGTACTGAATTTCAATTTGAATTCCCCAGAATACCCTGTTACAGACCTTCTGGAATGGAGGACATATCATGAAAGCGCTCTTAATTTTCAATCAGGGACTGAAAATGGCCATATGGAGAGATTAGAACACAGATTAGGGACTAAAACTTTTTAATTATAGCCAAATTGGTATATACATGTATACTCACAGACACACACACACACACACACACACAAACACACACACACATACACATACATATGGTGGGCACATAAACACAAATTCCCTCAAAAAAGCCATGCAGGAGAAATAATGTTTTAATATTTAAAAATATGACTTAACATTGTTAACTTTTCATTTTCTGCCCAGGTGATATTTCACGCTTAATCAAATGTCTATACCAATTATTTCCATCCTTGAGTTTGAATAGCCCATGAAATCCTCAATCATCTCCCAATACAGTAGAAATTCACGAAAGGAGCAGAATTAAATACCCTACTTAGTAATTATAAAAGTAAATGCAGGAAAGATATAGTTTATGCCACTGAACCCAGGGGATGTCTTTCTTTTCGAGCTGCTTGTTCCTAAAGGGCTGAAACTGCTGATGTGGAATCTGTGGGTCGAGGCAAATACATCAAAGGTGCAGGCAGAGAAAGCTGTGCCCATGATGGGGAGAGATTGAGTGCTGGTGACAAAAGCTGTTGAGTTGAGAACACCTTGCCACTTATTCTAGTTAAGATTACTTGCCTTGCCTTGGGCTCTTTATTTTAATGTAGATGTCTGGAAGTGAGTGGGTGATGGAGGGGATTGGAGAGGGGTTATGTGTCTTCTTGGGCCAGCTGGCAATTGAGTGAGTACCCATCCCATCCCCTGTGATGTTAATGTATGCAGTCGTTGTTCCACCCTCTTTCCTGGTAATGGTAAACAACATTTGTCATTTGCAATAGACTACTTTTCACTCCCAAACTGATGGTGAGCTGACATTTGTATTTCAAGTACCAAGGCTAAGGCTGCAGCAGTAAGAGGCTCGGGAAAGACAGGAAAGATGTGTGTGGTGGGTGGAGAGAGAACAGGACAAGGTTGTACATATGCAATCCAGTGGATCTTTCTTACGTCTGGCCTCCTTGTCAATGAGATGGCCTAATGCCTCATTAATTCCCAAAGAGATGATGATGATCTATCAGCCCCTTTCAATCTGAAACTAAGTAATGTGATTTTTATTAAAAAAAACTAATTTGCACGTGTTTAATGCATTCATTAAGCTATTATAGTCTTTCGACAAGAGATTTAATAGCAAATTAACATTTCTTTAAATAAAAAATGATTCCCCTTAATACCCTGTTAATATAATTATTTTGTGTTTTGAGAGCAGTGAACGATGGAGGAAATGGGAAGGGGTAAAAAAGATCATGTTAGGTCATTCCATTTATTACACAATTAAACACCTCAGGGCATTCTTTTCTTCCCCAGTAACAAATGTTTCTGGGGAACAAAAGAATTCTTGAATGTAGATACTAGAGGGACCAAAAATCTAAAATGATACCTTTTTATTGAATTGGTCCTACTAAACTGAAGTATACTTTAATTGTCAAGTTTCTAAAATAAAAGAAATCAGCTTTGGTTAACATTCAGATGCCAATATTTACCTAATATTTATTTACCTCCCCTTGTATATGAGGCATTCAAATAGATGAAGAGATGTATTAGAAATAAATGAATAAAATAAGAAGCAATATATTCTCTTTCTCAGTAAGAGTTTGTTCAACACCTATGACACAATGTGTGCCATTTTGAGCAATATGACTAAATGAAGAACTGTTTGCTTCAGGAACTAACAGAAGATTGTAAAAATGAGCATGTGATCATGGGTGGAGAGAGGAATTTGGGGAGGAGGAATGAGGGAGGAAAGTGAGGGGGGGTAACAAGTTTGATAAGAAATGTACTCACTGTCTTACATATGAAACAGTAACCTCTGTACATTACTTTGACAATAATTTTTTAAACAAAGAAATGAGCATGTGAGAAAAAAAAACTATCCAATGAAGTCTCAGATTGGAGGAAGAAAGTATTTGAGAGCAACAATGAAGGGAGCTCTGATTCAAATGAGATATTTGGATAAAGTTTTCTGTATAGGATGGTGCTTCAACTGGGATGTTAAGCCTGGAATGCATTGGGCTGGCAAGCATAACTGGAAACTATACTCCAGTGTGAGAGAAGAAACAGAGAAAATGTGCAAATGTAATAGGGGATGCAAAATGGGGGGAAAATAACTGATCTACTTTGCCTTAATGTATCCTAGTCAGTTTAGGTTACTCTAAAAGAATATCATACACTTGGTGGCTTAAATCATGGATACTTCTCATATGCTGAAAACTAGGACTTGCCAAAGGAAAAATGTGCTGTCATATTTGGTGCCTGGAAGGTGCCCTCTTTCTGATTTCCAGGTCCTGTCTTCCCATTGTGCCCATACATAGGACAAAGCAAGCAAGAGAGCTTTCTGGGGTCTCTTCTGTAAAGGCACCATTCCCATTGAGGAGGAGGTTCACTTTCATGGCCTAATCCTCTTCCAAGCACATCATATTCTAGTACCATCCCATCCAGGGTTAAAGGTTCCGTTTGTGAAATATTTAGGGTCATACGCAGCTCTTTTATGCATCTTTCTTCTTCCCTAGATTTCAAACCTAATAATTATATGAACTTGAACTCAGTGCTTCTCAATAGAAAGTGGGGAGAAAGGGAGATAAAATGGCCTGATGAAGGTCTATGAATCTATAGGGTATTTTGAAAATGGACTATCTAGAAGTTAGCCCTTACATTCCTGTTGAGAAGTACTCTCATAGTTAACTATCTTAATGTAAAAATGTCCAGTGTATTTCATTAAATAAAGGTGAGAATTTTAGAGCAGAGTATGTTAGTATAGCTCAAAGTCATGGTTTCCCATTCTTCTCCCAGTCTCATCTAACTTCGTACTTCTTTATATCATTCTCAAGCATGATGTGCTTTCTCTAATGATAAAGTATCACATTACATGCCTTCAAAATATAAATGTGATGAAAATTTTCTTTAAGGTTAATGCATTATGTTTAAAATTAAAGTCTTCAGTAACATCTACTATACTAGCCACTCTACTAGTAGCATTATGCATTGGTTACCATACACTGCTGTGGTTTGAGGAAGATCCTTAAATTGTTTCAGAGAAAAGACTGTATTCTGATTGACAACTTTACAATGCCAGTTATTAATAATATTCCACATCTGATGGATTTTTCCCACCATGATATACTTTGCAAGTTCCTGGGGTGAACTTTGATTTGTCACCTTGGGAACCAACGAAAGGAGAAATAAATCTTGAAAAAGCTGAACATCCATCTTTGTGGAAAAGAGTAAAGAATCAAATGAGTAAATAACATCTACATCAATATTCAATGTCTACATGCACACCAGAAGTTTGAAGAACATCTGTCTTCCTGCCCGTAATGATTTTGTTCCAGATGTAATCCAAATATGTTTGCAAATGGGGAGCAGAGAGGTTAGCACAATTTACTTTGCAAGCAGTTGATGGTTATCATAGCCATTTTTTATTTCTTTTAGAATATATATACATTTAAAAAGTGAGATGATACTCTGTGATGATAAGTTTGAAATGACAGTAAAATAAATCTAAAAATGCCTTTGGCTTTTCTCTGGTATTCGTCTTCTTCTTCTTTTTTTTAAAAAGACACACAATGCAATGTGCAATGTAGTGGCCAGAATGCAGACTTTAGAAAGCAGATTTTACCATCGTATGTGGATTTATAGCCTAATTGATGAACAGTTTTCATTTAGTGGTCTGAGTAGTTATACCCATAGTTTCGTATCTGATTTCAAAAAAGCCATGTGTTTAATAACAGCCACTGTAAAAAAGAACAATTAAGGTATATTTTACATATTTTTATAATTTTAATTATATGTCACAGGTTCTTCTATATGACTTACAACATGTAAATCTTCTATCATCTTCCTATCTTCATTACAGATTGTGTTATTAACTTTCAAGTTTAGAAAGGAGAAAGCAAAGGAAAAGTTTGTAAACTGCCCAAAGATTCAAAACTGAAGTGACAAACTAAGTTTGTTTAAAACAATCCAAAATTTAAACTCGAGCCAGGGATCCCTGGCTCAGGCCTGTAAACCTAGCATTTAGGAGGTTGAGATCTGAAGAAATGTGCTTCCAGTTGTGGTTCCAGCCCAAGCTGGAAAGTTCTTGAGAGTCAAATCTCAAAATAATCAGTATCAGGTTGAGTTGCAGGCATGACTCAGCTAGCAGAGAACCAGCAAAGTATGCAAGCTGAACAATTAGAAGGACCCAAGTTCAAACCCTGGCTCCAGAAGAAAAAAAAAATCCTTCTCATAGTAATCTAATATGTCTCGTATATTCTTTCATTTAGCACTCTGTACATTGCAGACTGCAACAACTTTTAGCCAACAAGAATAGCAACAAGTATAAAATCTGACCCTTGTTACTTACCATATGACTAATACTTTCTGAAAATGCAATGGTTTTAATCTCTTGAAATCTTCATTATAACTCTGGGGTAAGTGGTCTTACAAGCAAGAAAAAAGAGGCCATTACGAGCCTTTGAACTTGCACTTTTTAAAAGCTGGAGTAAATAACTTAATCCAGGCATTTAAACTCTAGATGTTATTTTATAAATTATTTTCCAACATCTATGATACATCCTAAATACGTATTGAAAAAATGATTGACCTCTTCTACTTTTGTTCTGAGAGTTTTGGTGATAATACTGCGGCTTGAACTAAAGGACTGAGTTCTGTCCCTTAAGTGTTTCACTGAAGGCTAGTGCACAACAACATGAACTGCAGCTGTTCTTCCAGCTAGTTTCCTGTTTTTTTGTTTGTTTTTCCTTTTAGGTAGTTACTTGGAGATAAAAGTCTCACTCTCCTCTTTGTGCTGGTTTCAAACCAGTCATATCTCAGCCTCCTGAGTATCTAGGATTATAGGTGTGAGGTACTGGTGTCTAATGTCACTTTCTTAATCTTAATACTTCATTGCAAATTGGATATAATTATTAATAACCCCAAATTAAATGGCAAACATAGATACAAATTTTGTGAACATAGACATTACCATATGAGGCCACTGAACCCAAGGAATCATTTTCCAGTTGTTCCAAAGTTATTTATTTAGGAACAGTCAGAGCAGAAATCTCACAATTGGCCTTCAGATTTCAAATGTTCTGCCACCCACCCCCTACCTCCTCGTTGCCTGGTGTGATGCATAGTGGTCTTGCTGAAAGTTTCCTATGTATCCGACATTTTGTGGTTATAGACACATGTTCTTTCCTACAACATATCCTTATAACAACTTGCCAATACATATATTCAATTTAGTGTTAGGCATGGTAGAATATATAGGCCTGAGTCATTGAGATATTCCAACATTTTCTAAAAGCCATTTGCAGCCTGCACCATGGAAAGTACTGGAAGAGAGAGCTGGCATATTAAAATTCAAATGTATCTTTCTGGCAGCAAACTATCTCTGAGTCCCGGGAAGTCTGAGTCTGGGTGAGCCCAGGAGTAATGAAGCCTTGCGTCTCATGTCATTGACTCTGGCATTTCAAGCACCACATTCATAACAGTAGACGCACATGGATGGGTCCTTCTTTTACTTCACTAAATTGAAATGGTTCCACAGGGGAATATGGCAACAAGGATGAAAGGGGGAAAAATAACATTTCCCTTCTCCACTGTAAAGAGAGAAGGTGCTGATGATGTTAATGCAGGAAAGGAACATCTGGAAATGATGCTGGGATATGGTGACAGTATGTGTAGCAATGCTTCTGTAAAGACATCCTACATCTTATGAGAGTGCTGACACACAATATCATGGCTCTTGTGTGTGTAACCAATGGGAAAAGTCAAGACCACTATGAAATGTCTGTTGTCATTGTAAATTAGGTGGACTTCAGTATCATTAACACAAATCCAAGATCTAATTATCTTAGGTTAAGAAAATTTATTATACCCCTTGTTCAGGCTTACTAACTTCAGGCAAGTAGCTCTAAGGACACACAAAACAGCATGAGCTCCCTCCCAAATTCTTTGTCTCTGCTTCTTCTCTTTCAATTCTAATTTCTTAAAATTCTCTTTGCATCACAGGATGCCAATATGGCTTCGAATATCATCACAGGTTACCTTTTTCGTAGTTCCTTTCTGGTATAAACTGTTTTAATGATAGCCTTTAAAAATAAGGCTGAGATTTTAATCTTCTCTGATCAGCATGAGTTGGGTCATGTATCTATCACTGAAAATATCTTTCCAGGTGAACATAATATTTGATTTCCTTAAGCTACCCACAGAGATACAGATGTACTTAAATCCAGAAGAACATAGAGCTTAACTGTAGAGGAAAGATGCCCCAGTCAGATAAAACCTATGGTTTGCAAAAGGAGAGTAAATGGATAGTAGGGAATTGAAACAACCTATGTTCAGTTACTTGCCATTCTATGAGACATCAAGGTCATGATGACTGATGTAATTCAAATCAATCTCAGCACTGAAAGCACCTGTATATCTCTCCTATGCAGCTTAGAGATTGCTCATTCATGATCCAAGGATTGGCTTTATCCCAAGGTTGAGTTTTGACAAGATTTATTTAAATTGTTTTATATTATAATTTTAGTTAATAGTTTTATAGAATTGGGAATTGAAAGGACGTCTGCTTCCAAGACAGGCTGTTTACCATTTAAACTAAGTCTTTAGTCATTAAGTTTTGATTACACTTTTGAGAAAGAGACACTTGCTAACATAACCCAGACTGGCCTTGAACTCACAGTTCCTGGGCTCCACTTTCTGAGTAGCTGTGATTATAAGTATTCATCAACATGATTGACTCATTTGATTTATTCATGTTGAATAGTTAAAATATTTCGGTTTGCTCTAGAAGACTGGAAGGCTCAGCCTTTCGGAGCCAGATTTCTGGATTAGCATTCATTAGCTGGACATGAGCAGTAGTCTTGTTCTGTAGTTAAAGATACATTTTTCAGTTCCTCCCATACATAGTTTCTATTATACTATATCAATTCTCCAATATCAAATCCTGTTACAAATCATCAGGGTCCAAGAATCTGCAACTCTATGGCCTTCTTGACAACAGAAAAGTTTTGCTTCTTAAGATTGCTGGGTAGAATACATATATTGTGTATCAAAAAAATAGAAGAAGAGAGCTTCTTTGGAGAAATAAAAAAATACTTTTAAACACACCAGCATACATGAGATGACATTATATATAAAATTAAGAAAAGTAGGCATTTTCATTTGTTTTAAATCAATTATATTCATCAACACTTTACAGATGGTGAAACTGAGAGCAAAGAAAATGGAATTTTGCCAAGATGCTTTGAATCATGGAGCGGAGATTTGGGGCCCACATATTTTGTATCTCTCTCTTGTCTCAGGACACACAGAAACTACAAACATATTGAATACAATGGTAAAGAAAGGCCCACTTGTTTTACCTCTTTAAGCTACAAATCGTGTAAATACTTGAAGATGAAATTTCTTATTCATAATCCTACTCATGGTAAAACCAAGAGATTCTTTTATTTAATTGTAAGTTTTTAGTGACTATCCACTTTTTATGTGATGATTATTGTATGAGCATGATACTAAGTCTTGTTTTGGCAAGCTCTCTCACAAACATTTTTATTATGTAGTATTAATCAGTATTAAATGTGTAGCTTGTGCTCAGGTAGCAAGTGCTATAACTTTTGATTATTCATCTTTTTCTTGTATGTTCTCTAGATCTTTCTTCCTCTGCTGTTTAATATCATATTCCAACCCTACTTTTAGTCAAATTTCAAATACATCACAGGAACCCTTTCTCTTCCCAAGAATTAAGAGAGGATGAGTCATCAGGCTTGCAGGACAACACACCATCTGTAAAGGTCTAGATTTCAGAAATTGGTAAGTTAAGAAGGAAAAGCCTAGGAGAATATTCCGGATTTACCGCAGGAAAGGACAATGGAACTCATAATTTTAGAATATGAATATTTAAATAAGAAGATTGAGAGAACATGGTCAGTCTATTCAGTATATATAACCTGGAGCTAGAGATAGGAGGAGGAAAAACAGGAGAGAACAATGGAAGGGGTGACACTGGCCAAGATAAATTGTGCTCATAACCCATTTTAGGGAACTGTAACTTGTTTGCACAACTACTTAATAATATAATTTAAAACAAAACAGCTCCATGTCATGTAAAAGAATGACAAAACATTAAATCCAGTTTCTGAGCATCTTGTAAGTGGAGGAACCAAACACCCCCCCCCCCCCAAAAAAAAATGGGAAGAAGTCATTTCCTGATTTAGGGATCAAAATATTGTTCAGTAGTCTCTTTATTATGAGATCCATGTGTTGGCTCTTCAGTATCTTTAATCAGGTTCTGTCCATGGTGCCCTGGAGAATACTGCTGCTAGTGCCATTTGCATTCTTCTATCACCATGACAACCAAAGAAAGAGGCAATGTTCCTAGGAAGACAAGGGTTGTTTTGGTTCATGTACCCATTCACAAAATATTTATGATGATCAGAAAGATGCAATATTCTTCATTACTCACATAGTCATTTGTTTGTTTTGCTAAAATTTACATTATGTGACCATACTCTAAAACTCCAGGAGTGTGTGATGTACTATCAGAAAAAAGGAAAGAGAGAAATTTCAGGCATCAGAAATTACTATCTCAAAGAGGAAGTGACGAGAATAAAAATAATTTTTGGAATCACATTTTTCATAGCGTGTATTAGTTGTACAATTGTAGTTTCATTGTGATGTTTCCATATATGCATATATACTCTTCCTACCCCAACCAAATTCATCCCGTAATTTTCCCTCATTAAAATCATTTCATTTCAACAGGTTTTATTGTTATATTTTTTAATCAGCTGTACAAATATTTTGGCAATATTCTCTCTCCTTTATCCTGTTTGACCTTACCCCTCCCATTAGAACCCATTGTCCAACAGCATCTGTTTTACAATCCTGTCATTCATGTGTTTCTTAGTTCTTAAATTCTGTCTTATAAATACATATTCAAATATTTTATCCTGTTTCAATTTCCTTTTACTTATTTATTTATTATTCATATTAGGTTTAAATTATCTTTAAGTAGTGAGTTTTTTGCTTGTAGATGGGACAAATGGAAGAGATTTAAAGTACCACAAAATTTCATTTAAAAATTGTTACCTAAGAAAGATAATCAGGAAATAGCGTGGGATGGTTATAGATTTTACAATTTGAATGGATGTATGCAAAACTATGAATTGTGGATAACTTATGGGATGGAAGACTGAAACTGTGATTTTTTTTTAGCCTATATTATTCATGCCACTTGTGAGAGTTAATCTTGATTGTCAGCTTGATTGGATTAAGAGATGTCTCAGAAGTAAGGAAAACACATTGCTGATGGTGTGCTAGAGAATGTTTCTAAGGAGGATGAATTAAAAGGGAAAGGTCTCCCATATATGAGAATGATGTCATCCAATAGGCTGAGACCTTGAAAGAAATCAGTAAGGAAGGATTAGGCATTGCAGACATTCTCCTTCTGATTCCTGAGTACCAGGAGATGGACAGCCTCTGCCATACTCCTGATGCCATAATGCAAGGCACCATTAGAGGCCCAGCAACATGGAGACAAGTGACCATGGGTTAAAACCTCAGAGACAATGAGTCTATTCTTTCATTTGTTTTCTCAGCTACTTTTCACAGCAATGTACCATTTGATGAACACACTGGTGTTATTTTATTGTAATAATGTAACTTACAACAAAGACTATATATACACATGTCTAAGATAAAGGAAGCAAAGACTTAAGTCCAACAGGAACAGTGAACATGAAGAAAAAAAGGCCTTTCTGTCAAAGTAAAGATGATATTATGAAAAATTATGTTTAAAACTTGAAAAGCATAGTCTTTAGACAACTGAGGTGAAAGTTCATATCGTACTTCATAAATGGTCACTTTAGTATATGAAAAGAATCACCTTGGAACTTGTTTTTAATAGTAAATACAGTAAAGAAATACTTGAATTTACAAAATTTCATTTCCCCAAAGCATGGCCTGTTCACAGCAGGAGAATAAGCTTATTTTGGTGTTCCTTGGCACATGCTTCCATGTGGCTCTGGCCTGCGGACCTGGTCAGAATAACTTTTTACTCTGGCTGGGTCCCTTAGTGCATGTGAATGAAGTGGTTGACATTTGTATGGTGAGATTGATCAATGTACACAGGCACTCTGAATCAATCAACCTTTAAAACTTCAAAAACCTTGTTATGTGAACATTTTATATACTTGGAAAAATCATTTTCAGAGTCCCAGTTTTAGAGAAAGCTCTAATACTCATATATTTACTTTTATTTCAGAACTTTGATAAAATAAATAAACAAAAATTAGGAAAAAAGAAACTCATAAGACTTGGAAAAGTTGCCCTAGGTTAAGTTAAATATCAGGGGTTTCTTTAAAAAAGAAATTTCTTAAGTCCATACCTAATCTGTTTCAAATAAGCAACAGTTTGCCTCATTTAGTTCTTAGAATTCACTTTGACCATGAAAAGGTAGAGAATACATTTACTACTTGGGTTGCACACTAATAACAGATAGTTACACTTGTCAAGAGTTCACTAAGTCTTGCCCTAGTCAGACATTCATATCTCACCTTCCAAATTCTTCCTTGTTCCAGAGAAATTCTAAAGCTGATGATGTATGTTTATCCATTAATGCTTCTGTGAACCTTTTGGTTTCTTTCATCTAGCTATTATACATTATGTTACTGTATCAGTTAACTACTTCTTATAATTCTTTTGGGTATATTCCCAGCATTTGAAATTATTGCTTTATTAATTATAATTTAAGTGCTAATTCATTTACCTTGGTTGAGAAACCACCACACTTTTGTATAGCAGCAGTACCATTTTACATTCCTCGCAGCAATTCTCCAGGATTCCAGTTTTTCTATAGCCTAACCCATGTGGTTTGATGCATTTCTATTTATGAACTGAATGTGCATTGTTTAGTGACTCATTTAGCAAATAGTAATTGAAATTTTTCCATTGCATTGTGGAATGACCATACAAAAGACTGACATGGCCAGTCTGGGTGAGAAAGCAGAAAATCAAGTAAACAACTAGGAAACAGTGTCGTAAGTACGATAAACGATTAATCCCCCAAAGCCCTACCATAATATAGACACTAACTTTGTTCAGAGTTTTTATTTGGGGCTTATAGTATGATGTAACCAAGTTATGATTTTTATTAACAAGTAAATTATGGTAATGATAGCCCATTGGGTATGTTCTGACCATAGCACTTGCCTATACAAAGAGCTTAGGGCAATAGAGAAGGCATGGCACCATCACCTCACTAAAAATAAATAAATGTTCCTTATGACCAGAAGGAAACCTGTGGTTGGGTTGGAATACCAAAGGAATTCATAGTTAAACAGCAGTAGGTTCTGTACAGCTATATTTTTATGGCTTGAACTTCTCCCTTCCCTACAAATGTGTGTTTAACTTAAACCATGAGGACCCTAAAACCGTAAACCTATTCAAAAATAAAAGTATTGCAGCTGTAATGGGATAAACTGATGTTACATAATTGATATTGGAGGAAGTCAGGAACAATTTCTCTACAGGTTTCAGAGAGAGAGAGAGGGAGAGGGAGAGGGAGAGAGAGAGAGAGAGAGAGAGAGAGAGAGGAGTATGGCCCTGCTGGGTCATTTGAAAGCCTGGGCATCTGTGAGAAATTATTTCTTTGTTGATTAGGCATTGTTCTGTATGTGGCATTTTGTTATAGAAGACTATGGAAGTGAGTTTACAATGTTGCAAAGTGTAGCGCTGAATACATCCTAGTAGAAATAACAGTCCAATAAACAAAGATAAGAAAAACAAGAGAAAAATTAGTGAAGTCTTTTGGGAGGCCAAGGAGATGCTAATCCCTGGAATTGCTGATTCAGAATAGGAAAACAGAACAGATATGAGAAGGTTAGTCCACCAAACACTAGTACTAAGCCAGGACAATAACAGTAACAACAAGAACAACAATAATAACAGCAAAATGATGAAGATATAGTAAGGAATACCTACTGAGGTTTTGCTCATTGTTCACATAAATAAAAATTTGAACTCAGTATTTATGTATTGTACACAACATATGCATAACTATTATTTTAATCTACTCCCATCATAAAAGCAAATATTGAAAAGGATGGTACAAGGACAAAGGAAGCAAATATGCAAACTAGTATTCTTGGTGAAGCAATTATTTTCCAGACTCAGGTTGGTGCTCTTTGCCTTCACTATTTTAATCAGTGTTTGGGGATAAAATACCAAA
This sequence comes from Perognathus longimembris pacificus, assembly GCF_023159225.1. NCBI lineage: Eukaryota > Metazoa > Chordata > Mammalia > Rodentia > Heteromyidae > Perognathus > Perognathus longimembris. Next base: position 148,652,004 of record NC_063161.1, read on the forward strand.
GGAATTTATATTGAAGAAGTAAAATAAAGCTTGGAAGATCAGGTAAAGAAGGAATGGGTAGTACCATGGACATAAATAGGAGTGTTCACGTTTGGATCAAGTAGAGGCTCCTGGAGAAGAAAGACAGGTGTTTTTGTTTTTGTTTGTGTCTTATTTAATTTTTTTGCTGTTTTCCCTTACATAGGGCAGAAGATTGCACTGTATCCTAGCCTGATGGGCTTGGTCATTTTTTCTGAATGATGCCCGTCTTGTGTCAGCCACTTCATCAATGACATGCAGCTGTATACCCGCACCCGCCCCCAGCCGTGTTCCTGGAAGCATCTGGAAAGAAACCTCACTTAGCCCCTCTGCTGAGACAAAGGCATTGTTTCTTTATAATAACATGTCTCTTTGGAAACCAACTTCAGACCTACTTCAGAAGCCAGACTGTGCTGACCCTGACATGATGTAGCTTGTTCAGTTCTTCTGGGAAAAAAACAAAAGAGTACAAGGAAGCTGTGGTGAGTACCGACAGAGAAAGGAAGGAGAGATCTGAAGGTGACTTTGGGGGGAGCTTTTTAGCCTACAAGAGAGAACTAATTCTTTATGAATAAAGATAGAATTGGAAGCGACAGCTTGTTTAATCCTGTGTGTGTGTGTGCTAATAACATAAGCCCACACTCAATCACACACACACTGATCTTTATATTACACAAGTAGCCAGAGACAAGAAGGCAGGTTGCACCATTTATATAGAGTACTGAGCACAAAAACAAAAGCATAACAGAAACATTAATTTTTGTCCCTAATTCTAGAATCAGTCATTTCTACCATTCTGAGCTGGACTTTGCTGGGCTCATTCAAGGGACAGTGGTCTAAAGCACTTGGAACAGGCAATGACACAACTTTATGTTCCTGTGTCAACATTAAGTTCATATGGAGAGGTATGGAGACACTAGGCCTTAAAGTCAAGATTGCATGTATATTTGCTGAGCCATTCCTCTCTCCTGATGGAAAACTGGGATTGGATAAATTAAGGACAGAGACTCATAAAGGAAACAAATGAAATCAGTCCAATGATGTGTTACAAGTGTTGGTTATACCAGATCAGGGTAAATGTTATCTCCATACTCTTAAGAGACTTCCAGAGCACCCTGTACTGTTTTTGAAATTTTATTTATTTTAGTGCAAAGAGATGTATCTTAATTGAAGACTGTTACTGCTTTGTCTCCAAATGGCTGAGCTTAAGGGATTTCATATGTTTTGTTGCCCCTATGATTTTTAGACAATTTTGAAGGTGAATTTCATTTTATTTGCTGTTCCTGCACCTTGAACTCGGTGCCTGGGCTCTGTCCCTGAGCTTTTCTGCTCAAGACTAGTGCTCTACCACTTTAGCCACAGCTCCACTTCTGGCATAAAATGTTAATTTATTATTTTTATTATAAAGGTAATGTTCAGAGGGGTTGAAGTTAGATAAGTCAAGTAAAGAGTGCATTTCTTTTTGAAAAATGTCACCCTTGTACTGTTTTAATATCAGTCTTCATGATTCAATATATGTGTTCCATTACAAATCTTATCTCTACTGCAAGAATTGGCAATCATTTTGTGGATAATACTAGACAACGCATATATAACCAACCTTGTGAGTTATGCAGTATGTATTGTTTCAACTTTATTCTGCAATTGCTGTATAAAATTACTGTGAAGAATATGAAAATGAGTTGGTATGTCTGCATTATATTTACAAATTTATTTATATACTCTTATAGGATTCTAGAGTGAACTTAGTTCTTTATGCAGGTGCCATTAAATAGGTTGGGTGTTATGCAAGTGTGTACAAGTATTGACTGAAATATGGGGGATCTAAGGGATATCTCAAATAGTGTAATTCCTTTGAAAGTCCAAATCAAAGTTCAGCAAAATAAAATACCAGGAAGTGGGTACTTGAAAGAGGTGGGGTGTGGAAAAAGAGTAGACAAATGAAGAGGAAGAGAGAAGTGAAAGGCAGACAGAATCCATGTTATATACTACAAAATTAAGAAGAATGAGGGGAAGGATGGGTAGGGAGAATGTTGAAAGAAGTGATATTGATCAAGATATATTGTATTCATAACTGCTTTATTAAATGACAATTCCTCTGTACAGCTACTTAAACATAATAATAAAATTTTGAAGAAGTGAAGATGAAAACTTATAAGGACAAAACTGATGGAAAACCTAATATAAGGCCTGGGCTACACTGGATGAGAAACTTGATGGTTTACAATAACAAAAACATGTTATTTTAGAGTTGTGTAGGTCCAAAGCAGGATATGATTCTCATTAGAGCAAAATCAAGAGGTTAGCAATTTTATTTCTTTCCCATTGTTGTAGGAGGGCATTTTCTTTGTTTTTCTTTCTTTTCCAGGTCACCTGCTTCTCCTAATCCAAGGTTCCCTTCTTCTGTCTTTTAAACCATCAGTGACAACTCTGATTATTCTTCAAAAGTCACCTACCTCTTATCTGTTGGGAAACACTGATGTGACTGGATTCAATCTACCCAGATCATAATGTAATATTCAATTTAAAAATGTGATTGGTTGTTGTTGTTGTTAAATATTGTCCTTTCCCTGGGATTCCAGGATCATAAATTCCCTCATTCTTTCTCAAGAGAGCTTCCTGTCACTGACTCATCCTAGTCAAACTAGATATAGTCATATAGTAGTGAAAATGCTGAATATAAGAAGGCAGAATAGCTAAAATTCTGTTTACAAAATACAGACCTTGATAAATTGAAAGGCTCAGGATTAGAAGGATGAGCTTGAGCAATGTCCATGTTCAGATTCTTTAGCTAGGATTTTGTGACACAGATAAGCCCAGAGCCTTTTATTAATGATTCCTTAAACATGACAGTAGTTGCATGAAATGAGTTCAGATAAATAGAAATTGCCCAGAATAAGAAAGAAATGTGGGGCTGGGAATATGGCCTAGTGGCAAGAGTGCTTGCTTTGTATACATGAAGCCCTGGGTTCGATTCCTCAGCACCACATATATAGAGAAGACCAGAAGTGGCACTGTGGCTCGGGTGACTGAGTGCTAGCCTTGAGCAAAAAAGGAAGCCAGGGACAGTGCTTAGGCCTTGAGTTCAAGCTCCAGGACTGGCAAAAAAACAAAAAAGAAAGAAAGAAATGTTGAATTTGGACTCACTGTATTCCTAATACACATGATCTTAATTTAATCTGGAAGTCCATGGACTTTCTAGAAGAAAGGGAATTCTGGGGTATTTTTGGGGTCAATATTACCTTTCTGATAAGAGATTTTTTTTTATTAAAATTACTCCCTTTGTGGGTTTTAATTCCTTCACATGTAAAACAAGAATGATACAAATATGTACCTCATATTATAAAAATTAAATTAGATCATGGATCTTGGGTATTTGGTATTAAATGGATGTTCAGTAAACATTGGTTATCCAATTATGTACTAATTGAATGACACAGGCCCCAGGTTAGCATAAGAGTGCATTGGATTTGGACACTGAGGTTCCCCTGGGGCAGCTTGAGGGTATTTGCATTACAAAAGTAAGCCATAGGAAAAAGAAAAAGCCTAGAAAGTGGAGTAAACACATTGATAAATAGTTCTAAGTGAAAGCAATTTCAACCTGAGAGCCCTTAGGCTGTCCTCTCTCTCTCTCTCTCTCTCTCTCTCTCTCTCTCTCTCTCTCTGTCTCTCTCTCTCTCCCCTCTCTCTCTGGGTAACTATCAAACCCCAGAGATGTGGCCTCTTACAGTAACAGACATAGAGACAAATTATCCTCTGGAAAGGTAGGGTTTTTCTTTAATTACACTTGGAGTCAAAGTCGGTCAACTAACTGTCAGAATAAATCCCTACAAAGCTTTAAGAATTTAAAGCAAAAAGACAAATCATAGTATGCATGTGTGTGTGCATGCATGTGCACATGCGCACGCATGTGTGTACAAAGGTGCATAGACAGTCCAAAAGAAACAAGTTTATTGTTGGAGGATAAATCTTCCTCTGCCTTTTCCTTCTAGTATTTATTAAGCCAACCAGATGGTTTTCCAACTCACTTCCCTCCCTACTACCCATTTATTCCATTTATTGAGCCCTTGCGGGAATGTGCAGAAAGTTCCCACCAATGGGGCCAATCATGCCTAGGGCTTCACAACTGTCTATTAAGAACTCGATAGCATAAGCTCTTTTCATACCCATTATGAAGTACTTCTTTCTTCCCAATGACTTCTAATGAAACTGGCTTGAACAAAAAAAGCTTAGGACAGTCATTATCCAGTTTGTGAGATTCAAATCGGAAACCACAAAGAAAAAGAAAACCAAAACACAAACATTAAAAAAGCCATAAACTATTTTTGAGTTTAAATAATATACATTTGGAACACAGTAAAAATCTATGAAACCAATTAACACATTTTTTGTAACAGCTCTTAGAATTTCATGGTGTTTCCTCCCACAGACATAAAGAGAAAAGTAGCTCTGACATTAGTATTTCAGATTTGATTGTACACTTATCAGATTAAAATAAAACTATGATGCTATAGCCATATCTACCTAGCTTTCCAGGAAGCACTTTCTGTTTATCTGTTTTTCAAAACCATCTTTATTTTGTGGGATTTCAATGGGACCAACATAGCCTAGGGTTTGAATCCAAAACAATGATTTGATGGAAATGGTCTTCAGTTATTTAATCTTAAAGATACAACTACAAAAGAAGATAAAATGGCTCAATTTTGAGTAGTAAATCTTCTCCAGATATGGAAGGGTGATGAATATTTGTGCTTTATTCACTTTTATATTACTTAGATTCAATGGAAACTTGGCACCTGTGAACCAATGATTATAAATTCCCTGCAATGCTTGGATGGTTCAGTACAGCCCAAAATTATCCTATCACATTGGCTAAAATATCCCTGACTGATAACAATGAAAGATAAATCCTATGATATCTTTTCCTTCTAGCATTTATTAAGTCTACCAGACTTAATAAAAATATGATTTGGAATACTGATATGTTGTATGACTTGAACACTCAACTTTAACAAGAAGAGACTACATGATAAAAAAAAATGAGATCATAAGGTATCACAAAAAGATTGGACTGTGGATTCCAAAGAAAATGTGCTTGTGAACACACACACACACACTCTGTCTCCTTCTCTCTCTCTCATACACACACACACACACACAGACACACACACACACACACACAGACCACCACCCCCATCTTGGTTAAAAAAAAGTGTTGATGATCAGGTTTATAGAAGTGAATTGCCATGTTAATGCTAGTACATGTTAATTAGCACATTCATATTTAATAAAACTGTTCTTGGCAAGGCTACTGTTGAATTTTATTAGTTGACCGGAAGTATGTACAGTGTGTGTTTGTGTGTGTGTGTGTGTGTGTGTGTGTGTGTGTCTATATATTGAAAATAGAATAGGTAGGATAAGAGGGTTTCCTCAATGCATCCATTGAAACATTACATGGGAATGCTGTCGGTAAGTGGACCCATAGAGCAACCAAGTGCTGTGCTCTCCATGATGGGAGGGATTGAACTGGAAGCGTAACTCGGGGTCTGTTAACATAAATGAAAAGAGACAAGCCTGTTCTCTGTGCTGTAGCGTTTCCACAAAGGTTAGACATGCCAAAGATGTTCCTTTCCTCTCTGTCATTCCCTCTCTGCAGCCAGCAGATGAGTATTTCATAGTGGAATTATTTAACGTGAAGGAATCCATAAGTAATGTGGCAACAACCATCAAACATTCCTTAAGCCATTTGATCTCAGTGGAATATCTATATGCCTTATCTGACCTTTTGCAGACAAATTCCATGCATTCAATTGGATTTAAATCTTTCTCTCCATTCTGTCTTTTTCAGTCCCTAGATCCTGATAGGATTATCTGGCATTGAGAAAAGTACTAGCATACATTTTAAAATAGTCTCTTTCCTCCTCATGTGCATGAATGCTCCAGTCAGTTCCAGATAATTTTCACACCCTGAGTTCCATCTTCCTTTATTCATCAATGTCTCAATAGTTCTGTGTGCAGAGTTAAAGATATTGCAGACAAATGCCTTCTTTGCAAAATTCATATAAAAAATATTGAAATGGATTGTAAACTTTATTCCCTCAAACACAGTATAGATGCTATACATATTAAGTCATAAACAAAAGCTTAGGTAGCAAATAAAATTTCTGTGCATTTTTGCTTTTCTTGACTACAAATTCTAATACGCTAAGGAAGTGATGTTGGAGATTAATTTACTTTGAAATTTTTTAATTATTATCTTTAAGTAGTTATACAAAGGGCTTCCAATTCAGCAAGTCAAACTGTGGCCTCAGATCATCTTGATCAATGTCACTGTGGGAAGTTTTAATATTCGCTATTGCTGAGGAAACATTTAGTTCAAATGATGGAAATCAAACTTTGTATCTGTTATGAATACTTAAAACATTTTCAGTTACTCGAAAAATGATGAATAAAATGATCACATTTTAATGTTATGAAATGGAATATGCTTTTAATATATATGAATTCAATTTTCTTTGACACATTCCAGTTTATGCAGTTCAGAGAAATCAAATACTTTTTGTATTCTTGGACAAACCATTAATGCTTTGCCAGCCCACACAAAATCACATTCAGCACCATGGACAGAGCAGATTTGCTCCTTTCTAAACTACAGCTGTTTCCTGAATTATTTTTTCTCTGGGAAAACATCCAGACACACGTCTGTCTCTTAATTACAGGAGGAGCTGTTACAAGATATCTTGAATTTTAAGAACCTACTCGAAAATAAAGAAAAAGCTCTAAAAGACAAACTAGAGGAACTTCTTAAGTGCTTTTCCAGTGTTCAGATATTAATATTTCAGAACTTATGTAAAGATATTTAAGGAGAAGATGTCCAGATTATACAGAATGAAAATAGGAGTATGGGAGTAATTATCAATGGCAAGCAAATAGGTTATACTACAAGAGATTTGCACACCAGTATTGGAGTGTGAGAAGTTGAGAATGGCAATCGTTTTGTTATTGTAAACTTGTCCAGGCACAATGGAGCAAGAAAAGTGTAAATTTTGAGCAGTGTGGAGAATCTGATCCTTTGAATATAAAACAAAACTTTTATTTCAACACTAAAGTTATAGAATATGGAAAGGAAGGATGATTACTAGTGTTTGGTTTTTTCTAGATCATTGATGCCTTAGAAATACATTGCCCTGGGAGTAGACTTTCTGTGACTACCACATGATTATATGTGCTATTCTCTTCCCCTGACCACTTATTGTGGATTAGATGGAAGCTTGTTTTTAGAACTCTGTTCATTTAATTACAATGTGTGCATTCTCCAAACACCTGTAATATATTTACATATCCTAGTAACCCTGGTATGTAATAAGTTCCTAGAAGTAGCCAAGATACAATGTATTGAAAACCAGATTTGCTGAAAAATGCAGATAATTATAATGGTGAAGAGCAAGAAATATTTTATGTAAGAAGGTACATACTAGGTTTTATTTTCTTTTTGTTTATAGAAATTGTATCCAAGATGCAAAATGTACTGGCTTTCACTGGGGTCTACAATCTACCTCAATATGCTTGCCTTCCTTTCCAATACCTAAATATTTAAATAATATTCTCCCAATGGAAGAATAATTTCTTTTACTTAGAATCTTAAAACTATAATATTGATAAATAAATAAATATATGCATATATGTTTTTGTTTATGTCATTTTTATTATACCTGTATAATTTCCTTTAGTTATAATTTTAATAAATAGTAATCACATGAAAAAACTACTCAGAGGAATTCAGTTGTTGTACTATCAAATACACTCAATTCCTTTTTGGAAATGTATTAATTTAATAACTCTTAATCTTCATACAATGTCTATTATGTATTCCATTTGAATGAAGAAAGGATGCAGATAGATTAAGTCATCTGTGGAATTTATATACCTACTTCTAGGATGGAAGCTGAAATTTAAGACTTTGTCCACACAATTCAGTATGCTTATAGAGTAGTATTTCTTCCACAGCTGCTAAACCTATAGTTTTAACATTAAAGATTATTTACCTTTCTTTGCACATTTTTGTGGAAATTTTATATAAGAAATATTTCAGTGGGGGGAGGGGATGTGTGATCACTGTGTAATTAGATACTGAACTATGTATTTTAAGATCGTAAAATTTTTAAATGTGCATATGTTAGATTCTGGACTCCAGGTGCAGATATACACATATCATAATAACTATACTGGATTGAAATTTGTCATCCAAATACTATTTATTGAATATCTGAATCCTTGAGCATGCTTCTTTTGACAAAATCTCAACAGCTCTTCAATCACCTATCTCCAAGGAAAATGAGCGAGAATGGATGCATTTTGGTCCCTAGGGAGAATGGGCTATTCTGCTATAGAGAATGCATCTACCCCTAGCTATGTCCCCTTTGTTAATACCATGTATTGTTTACTCTGTTCTTTTCTTCTTTGTCCCTGGGAGGAAATTTGCTATTGTGCTCGCCTTTTAAATGATTTCAAAACTTCTATTCAAACCCACTCTTAACTCTTCTACCTACCACTGTCTGATCTGTCATTCCTAAGCACCACTTTATGCCAGCACTTCTTTTTCAGAAAAAACTGTCAAAGATTCAAAACTATTTACAGAATACAAAATTACTTAGCCTGGCATTCAAAGCCCTGAAAATATAAAAACTCTCTTTTTCATTTGTTCCAGCCTCACAGATTATAAATACATCATAGAAGTTAGACTAAGTTATATGTTTCCTTTATTTTTTGCAGTTTAATAAAGTAACTTAAGCTTAAAGACTTTCTCATTCTTCTACTAAAATTCTCTTTGGACATAGAAATCAAATCTCTTCACAAATATTTGATATTTCCAACCTGGAATTATGCTATAGATATATGTATGTGAAGGCATATTTTTATATAAGTGCATTACATAATGTTATGTACTACAAACTCTGATTCTTGCTGTCTGACCTAAAGATGGATAGCCTCCAATGTCTTTAATCAAATGCAGAGATGATTATATTTTATACCATATGTTTTTCTGAAGAAAGCAAGAAATATCTGCAACAACACATAATGAGCGCTATGGCTATTTTTTTCTTTCCCTGCGTTACCTCAAAATTGTATTCTGTCCATCCCCAGTTCTTGACTATCAACCTGAACAATTCTATTTTCCCTATTAATTACTACTCCCTACAATAAATAACTCTGGGCAAATTTGGACAATATTATAATTACTCATGCTCCTTTATCTTCTTTTTAAAAATGTATTACTGTCCTTTCATAACTTAGTAAAATTTCTTCAGAACATGTAGTTCTTTGATACACTATTTCCATCAAATGAAAGCCATCATTGCCCTTCAATTGTAATTGTTTATTGGTAGTTGTATTTGCTTCCTTTCTGTTCATTTCTAATGCTCATGTAACAGTGATAATACTTAAAAATCAAAAATTTTATATCAAATATTTTTGTTTCAAGAATTTAAAAAATCCATACATTTCTATCATTGCCTTGGGAATCTTTTCTTTTTTTTAACCATATCCCTGACTTTATTTGATATTTTCCATGAATATCACTGAACTTTAGATTCATTAATCTACATTCTCTCCCTCTATCATGCAACAGTATTTCCTACATTTGATAAATTATACATACCAATTCATTTGTTTGGAAATTACTTTGTACTTTTTCTTGTACATCTGTTCAATTTATAACATTTGAACCTTACACAAAATTTCACCCACTCAGATAAGATTGATGCAATCATTCTACTTAAAATACTCAAAATATTTACTTCACTGATTTATTTGCTCTCATAGTATATAATCCAACAGTAATAATCCTATTAATTTGTAGTGTCTGTTTTTAATATACATATTTCATATTACATATTCTTCAATGAATCCCAACATAATTCCTTCATTAAGTATTTATTGAATAAATAAAATTGCCTTTCTTTTTGAAAATATTTGTCTTAATCAACTGGATCAGTATAATTTTTATCATGTGTGGAGCATACAATTTCACTTAACTATAGTTTATTACCAACTTTCTTATTATTTTTAATCTCCTAAGGTCATGCTCATTTCCCTTGAATCATTTTTATCATTAATGACAAACATGAAGATTGACAGATCATTGATGTTCAACCAATGATTAAGGAATGATTAGCTTGTGGTTTTGATACACTATGTGTGCTTATCTGATCAACATATTTTAATCACTGAATATAGTGATCAATGTCTAATCCCTGAAGACATAGGAGCATTGAAGATAGGCATAGTTTCTGACTTGTGCTATTAGAAATCTAAGTCAGGGTGTTTTACCTATTGATAAGGTTACCATTGGAGATGGATAATTTTTGTTGTTGTTCTTATAAGAGCCTATCTTCTACACTATACTCTAGCCACAGGATTTTGGTAATATGGGCACCCCTTTCATACAATACTTCCAGCAAAACATATCCTTAACATTGTGAAGTCTCTTCTTGAACAAGAAATGTCATCTGTGGCTGATGATAGTCAAACATATCTATATGCACACACTTATGCGTATAAGTACACATTATGATCAACACTATAGAAACAGGTAAAAGCTTCAATACCATATGATGAGGTTGACTTGCATTGTTATATATAAGCTGTCAATGGTATTCAATATTGATGATGCTGAAGCAATCAATATAATGCAAAAAGTGGAAGATGAGAGATTTCAGGAAGATGGAACAGCATTTATAAGGGGCTTAAAGCATGAAAAACTGTGGGTTTATGCTGGGAACTAATATTAAGTAGTAGACAAAGTCCTTGGAGGTTAAATGACTCAGGACAATGGGAAGAATTATTAATCCAGGAATTTATCAAATGATGAGTAGGAATAAGTAAGAATTTTGAGTAACAGGTGCTAAAGAATGGGTTCCAAAATGGAATTTTATTTCTACAAATCAGATGTGGCTACCGCCTGCTGTTGCAGTGTATGACACTATTATTGGATTTAAAATGGGAGACACTGGTGACTTCATCTAGAAAAAATAATGTTGTACCTAGAGAGAAGGGGATGGTGCATAAAGCTATATTAGTTTATATAACTTATGTGAATTTATATATTTTTTCTTACCCAGGAGAAAATGTCCTCTTAATGAGAAGATTATGCTATATCTGGATTGCCAGACTTATGTTTCTTTGAAAAGTTTCAGATCTCATTTATCAACTTCCTTCTTATCTCTTTCACATTCAGTCCAGACACCAGGATCATTTTTGCAAGCACACAGACATTGCCTCTCTTTTCTCCCACTCAGGAGGTCCCTGCCCTTCCTTCAAGGTCTGGGTATGGGTGTCTGTGTGGTCCTTATGGAGAGAGGGGAATACATCATTCAAAAGGCAGCCAAGACTCCAAGGGCCATAGCAGGAATGATCACTGGAAAATTATGGGTTGCTTCCTTTATCCTTCTCATGCTTTGAATGGTATAGTTAATTAGCACAATGCACACAAACTGACAGCCTTGACAGGGAGCAATAATATGACAGAAGTTGAGGGAGAGGAGCCTGACTAGGGAATTTGTTCTTGATGTATAAACACACCTTAATATTATGCTGGTGACTATTTGTGATTTCAAAGTTAAGGGTCTGTCAGATAACCACATCCAAATCCCCTGTGCATAGATTACTATCACAATTCATCTCAGTATCAGACATAGCATACAAATACAACTTTAGTTTTTAACAAAAATAGAAATAAGTTAAATTCCCAAGAATATCAAAACATTTGATTAGTCAGGAACTGGTGGCTAATACCTGGAGTCATACCTACACAGAAGGCAGAGGATCACTGTTAGAAGCCATCTTGGGCAAGAAAGCCCAAGACACTCTTTTCTTCAATTAACTAGCAAACAGTCAGAAGTTGAGCTATGGCTCAACTGTTAGAGCACCAACTTTAAACAACAACAACAAAAAATATATCATGGCATCCAGGCCCTGAGTTCAATCCTTAATACCAGTAAACAAAATAAATAAATAAATACTGTATAGTTCACAACTGAATACATTTAAATAAAAATAATTTTTGCCTACATGCTTGTTTTTAAATCTAGACCATGAAGTTACTTAATAAAATGGAAATAACAAATGCTTCAGTTCTGCTTTTGTGAAAGATTATTACAGTGAAGCTCATTCCTAAGATTTTGAGGAAGGTTTTCATTCAACTTTATATTCACCAAACACAAGTTTAACACTGGGAACTTAGCCAGAAAAATAAGAAGACAGAAAGAACAAAGTTGTCATGTAGATGTAACTTCCAATTTGAGAGGACAAAATCTTTATCATTACATCTATATGGTTAAGAAAATATAGAACTGTGTAGGATGTATTGTGTGAATGCCAGGAAAAACATGTCTGATAATGATGGGGTATCCATCCAACAGGAATGAAATTTATTTTTAAAAAACCAAGGAAAAGAAGAAGAAGGAGATGAGTATGATGGAAATTAAAGAAGAAGAAGAAGAAGAAGAGCCATGAGAGTATGGATGTCTTCCTTTCTTTGACCATGATGAGAACTGAGAACTTTACTTAAAACCTGAGAGAAATACATTTCTGTTTCCTTACTGATCCCAAAGTAGAAAAACTCAGGAAGATGTTGAATTTACAGCTCATTTTGATAAAGGAAGTGAATTGTTTCCTTTCTCTCTGAAGTAGAAATCATGAAGGCAAGGAAATGGTGGAAACTCAGAACTCTGCTGTTTTTTCTTAGAACATAAACAATTAAATTGGTAAAACTGACATGGCTAAAGTCATGGCAATAACAGTGAGGAATACGTAGGAATATCAGATGGCTTTACAGCACCTAGAAAAGAGACCAAAACTGTAAAACCTTCCCTGAAAGAAATATCCATGGAGACAAGTCTCTGGAGAAAGTCCTCACCTTTGTGCTAGCTGAATGTCTTTGTGAGCTGGTGGCTCACTCAAGCATGTAATCCTAGCTACTCAGGAGGCTGTGATCTGAGAATCACAATTCAAAGCCAGCTGGGCAGGACAGCCAATGATACTTTTATCTCCCATTAGTTTCCAAAAGCCAGAAGTGGCACTATGGCTCAAAGTGGTTTGAGTTCTAGCCTTGAGCAAAAGGAGATCATAAACAGCACTCAGGCCCTGAGTTCAAGCCTCACGACCCCCCCAAAAAATGTTGTTGTTGTTTTTTTTTTAATTTTGAGCTTCCATTGTCTCAAAACAGTGCTTTCCAAAAAGGAGTTCCTTGCAACATTTATTCACAGGGATATCGGTCAATATTGTCCTTGAGACTGGAGTAGGTGAAAGGTATCTGTCATCACAGAGAGCTAAGAGTATCATAGAACAGAGAACCACATTTTTGCAATTGTAGGAATTTTGTAAATGTTGAACATTCTCATGTGTACTAAATGTCTATATGAAGAGGAAGATTTTGACTGCAAGACTGAAAATTTAAGATGAAACCTTTGCTAAGGTATTTGTCCAAAAAAAAGTCTTTTTTATTGTAGACTTTCTTTCATAACATTTTAGTTGCTTTAGAATATATTATGGGGCAGACTAGCAGAAAGGTGGAAGAGAGATTAATTAGTTAGCATATCCTATAACAACTCTTCTTTCCACTCCAATCCCTGCCATCCTCTGTTTCTGAGTACTTATTGCACAAAGAAATAAACATTCACATAGAAATCCTCCCTTCTCCACAATGACCCACGAAGGGTAAGTTCCTTGTAGTGACTGATTTTTGAAAGATCAGCCTCTGTTAGGAATAGTCTAGATATGCAATAATTACTACAATGAGGGAAACCATGGAGCCTATGTTTCTTTGGCCTGATCTACTTCACTTACTATGTTTTTTGTTTTTTGTTGTTTTTTTTTTTCTCCTCAGATTTTCCATTTCCTTATGAATGGAGCAAAGTTATTCTTTCGGATAGAAGCACAGAAATCCACTTAGGGGCATCTGGATTGAGTCTTCAATTTGACTATAGTAAATAATGGTGCAATGAGCCTTGTTGGGCTGGTAGCTTTAATGTGGCCTTGTTTGTGGTCATGTGGGTATATGCCCAGGAGTTAGATTGACAGATCATAAGGGAGCTTTGTTTTTATCCTTTTTAGGATTATCCATACTAATTTCCAGAGTGGTAGAAAAAGTTGACATTCCCACCAACAGTCTAGTAGTGTTTCCTTTGGGCGACATCACCACTAACATCTATTAGTATTAGTTTTCTTGATAATGTACATATGGCTTCATAAAATGATACTAATCAAAATGAATGACAAGGTATGAAAATAAGATAAACATTTTTGGTATTAGTTTTTGTTTTTTAGTATAGTGTATGCAGTTGTTTCTTTTTTCTTTCAGTCTTCCCCCTCCCTGCCTTTGGTTTACCTGCTCTTGTCATTGTTTTCTGTTTGGTATCCTTTGTCTTTCTATATGTTTATCTGATTTGGGAATGGGAAGGGGAATCACAGGAGACAAAGGACAAAGGGTGAATCAATGCAACAATGATACTTACAAAACACATTGTTGGAAATGAACTGTACAACTTGGGGGAGAAAAACCAGGAGAAAATAAGGGAAGGGTAACAATATTTCATATGAATTTTACTCATTTCCTTACTTATGTAACTGTAACCCTTCTGTACATCAGCTTTACAATAAAAAAGAAAAAGAAAGAAAACATAAACAAACAAACAAATAACTGAAAGATCAGTCTCTTCAGAGGCAACCTCTTCATAGACCACCTTATTGGCTCCCTGTGAGCATCTTCCTTAGGCATTTTCTGTTTCTGTGATGATGACTAAGTGCCATTAACTTTACAACTGAGAAATTCTGAGCACACTACCTCCTGCCTTCTGTCTTCACTCTGTTTTACAGTTCTGTTCTAAAGCCTAACAACAGCAGGCACCAGTGGCCCACGCCTGTAATTCTAGCTACACAGGAGGCTGAGGTATGAGGATATCGGTTCAAAGCCAGCCCAGGCAGAAAAGTTCATGAGACTCTTATCTCCAATAAACCACCAGAAAACTGGGAGTGTTTCTGTGTCTCAAGTTAGAGTGCTAGCCTTGAGCTGAAGGGCTCAGGGATAGTGCACAGACCCAGAGTTCAAGCCCTATGACCAACAATAACAACAACAACCAAAAGCATACCAACAAAGGTTTTTAAGTCTGCTAGAATAGGATGATTTTGATACATGACCTGTTTGTTTGTTTCAGTTCCTGGTTCATTGCCTATATCCTCAAAAGCCAGTTCTACGCAAAAAGGCATTGGTGTTCTAGAAGTACAAACAATATAAGTGACGTTTAATTAGATTCTCATTTGCTCATTGCTTCCAAACAGAAGGCACATTTTTAATAACCCTGTAACCAATCTAATATGATCCTAACTGACCTATTCCCCAAATCTAATCCTGCCCACATAACCTTGTCCCTTGTCTAATGGCACCCTAGACACTATATCATCAGACCATTCTCAGTCTTATAACCCAATGGCCCATTAATATACTTCTAATAATTTCTTTATAAAACATAACCCACCCAAACAACCCTATAACCTTTTTAATGGATTCAGAAACAGCCAATTACCAAACTTGATCTCATCTGCATATTTCCCATCACCTTTTAATGAGCTCTAACCGGCCCTGCAAGTTTCAGCATTAAGTAATGCTATTCCATTCAATGTGGCCTTTGATTTTTTTTTAAACATCGAATACAGTACCATTTTAAAGCCCAATTTTTCCAACTTATCCAATTCTTATTTTTCTTGCTTGAGAAAATTGGAATATGCTCCAGTATCTTAGCTCATTATCATTAAAAAAAGAATTTGAGAGAGGTGGTGTATAAAGTGTGTGTGTGTGTGTGTGTGTGTGTGCTTATGTGCTTGTGTGTGTGTATGTTTTACCACCAAAGTTACATTTTCTGTTATCCATTTATTGGCTAATTCTTAATATGAAATGATCATGGACAGACATTTACTTCAGTGAGAGTACCTTTGGGATAAAAAAAAATGGGCTACTATATTCTATGAAAATATTTTTCCCACTAAGTCAAAATAACACACCTCTGGAGATAATGACTAAAAGAAAAACAAAGGAGAAAAAAATCAAAGAAAGAAGAGAGATGAAGAAAAGAAAATAACATATATATAGCAGATGGTAATTCAGTATTTACATGGAACGTTTTATTTTCCTACAATTGGCATTAAAGCTGTAGATCTTCACATATGGGAATGGGAGTTGCCATTAATTGCATATCATTGTGTATTCATCTACTAAACACTTACTGAGTGTTTAGTAATCAGCTTGAATGGCCATAAAATAATATCAAATGAGAAGTAGATTAAACAACGTACATGTATTTCTCAGAGTTTAGGAGCAGCAAGTCCATCCACCTGCCTATAGATTTCCTTTTTAAACATCTCTTCCTGACTTGAAGATAGCTAATGAGCTTCTGTGTTTTCATATAATAGAGAGAGACAGAGACACAGAGAGAGAGTGCATGCTTTGGTTCCTTCCTTCCTTCCTTCCTTCCTTCCTTCCTTCCTTCCTTCCTTCCTTCCTTCCTTCCTTCCTTCCTTCTTCTTCTCCTCCTCCTCCTCCTCCTCCTCCTCCTCCTCCTCCTCCTCCTCCTCCTCCTCCTCCTCTTCCTCCTCTTCCTCCTCCTCCTTCGCTTCAGTAATCTCATCATATAAGCCTGACTTCTATAACCATATCTAATTATCTCCCAGAGTCATTGTTTCCAAATATCATTACATTGGGGACTATGGTTTCAATCTATGTATTTCAATTAATTTTATACCTACCATACTGTACTGGTGCTCTGTGGAGCTTCGGTAGGTAACTCATAAATCTACATCATTTGCCACATCTCTATCATTTTACCGGATTTTCCATTAACTTCAGATTCATTTTGTGAGGGCAGATATACATAAATGCAAATAGTTGACTACTTGATTATACACCTATTGGTATATATTAAATTTCATATGTAAAGTTCATCCAGGCAGAAAATATTTACCAAGTAGCCTACTCAAATATATGGCTGAGAAGGTATTATTTTCTTTATCTTATTTTTAGTAAAGGAAACTAATGATCTGGAAGCTTAAGAAAATTGCTGAGGACCTACAAGAGGATGGGATAGGATTTGAATTCCATACCCCTGACATAAACACCTTAAGATCTTTTTCTAATGTAATACTGCCTCTTTAGTAGACTCCTTCTAGAAATATTAGCCTGTCTATTCCAAATTTCTTATATTGCAAGTGGAAAAAAATATAAGATCAGAGGAGGGTAAATGATTGTTTTATGGCTTCCTATATACAACTGTACTTAATCTAGAGAAAGATTATCTACCTAGATAAGAAGATGGCTGGTTGTATTTGGAAATATAGCACTGTGTCTTTTCAGACTCTTTCTACCCATAGTCACAAGAAAAAGTGATTACAAACTGTATCACTTACCCCTATAAATGGCCCTTCCTGCATTGATGAACTGAGGCACAGGCCTGTGGACAAAGAATGCACACACTCTAGCCCCAGGTATACATTGTTGACAGATAAATATGAAGCACCAAATATCAAAATTAGCATTTGTGGAAATGATCACACAGTACCTGCAGACCTGCTGCATCCTCTTAATAGGGCCATCTCTCAATTATGGAGAGAAGATCAGTCAGTGTTATTCTAAGACCTCATTCATTTTATTATGGAGAGTTTTGAAGGATGTGCTTTCCTCTCCACTTGAAGATGGTTATTAACTGGAGATTGTTGTTGAATCTAGAACAGAGGAGATAGTATTTTTTGCTTATAGTGTAAAATGAAGATACCAAAAAATGTTCATGAGGATGCATTAAAAAACATTCTATTTAAAATTGTATCTACTTGAACACATCTAGCTGGGCTAATTCCATCTTCCTGTGTGACAGCTTTTCAACCCTTCTCTCTCATTAAGGATATAAAGAAGTTAACTATGAGGGAGTAAAGAGAGTTTGGGAGATAGTGCTATAGATGCTTGGGGACTTATAAACCTCCCCATAAATCAACAGGAGAGATAGTGACTCTTTACCTTACATTAAGATATGGGATTTTAGGGACATGAATTAAGAGCCACAGAAAGAGTGGCTTCCAACTGTGTCTGTGAATGAGAAACACACAGGGGGTTATTTTAGAGTGTAGAGAAGCATGTTCCTTTCTTGTTAAGAGATTCTGACTTCTTAACTCTGGAGCAGGTCCCAGGAATCTGGATTTGTAGCATACATCCCAAGTGAATAGATCTCAGATCTTCCTGTTCTAAGAAGCAGTACTTGTGGACTACTGATGGGGGTGGTACACTTTATTCTTTCATATTTCTAGAGGAAAGAGTCTATAATTTTGCTTAGTAATGTGTTTGCTTTTTATTAGTCCTTATGGCTAAAGGGGGAAAAACCAGTTCTTCATAATGCTGTAACTCAACTCTCAGGATTGTAATTTTCTCCATACTACTCCCCGGTGGAAATGAGTAACAGCTGGTCTTTTAATAATCCTTGAAGATTACTATTAAGTTACACATCCACCTTCTTGTCTTTCAGCTAAATAGTGACAATCTTTCTAAAATCTCCTACAGGCCCTATTTCCCAACCCCTCCTTTCTCTCAGTTGTGTAACTTTTGAAGGAAGACTAACAGACAACTAGAATGCTGTGCTACAGGAGATGTACTGAAGATGTATTTTAATTGTCTGAGAGGTCCAAAAATACAATCAGTAGTAATTGATTTCCAGAGCAAGAATCTTGCATGTCTTCTCTGCTTATAGGTAATTGGTTTTGCATTTCTTTAGGCAGATAGGATCATTGAAGCCAGGTAACGCATCAGAGATCCGTCCCCATATTCCTACTGATGGATTATATGGCTTGGAACAAGTCATTTTCCCTCACTATTGTTTATTTCTTACCTAGACTCTAGAAGTTAGCATGAAGTTCCAATTGGGGAAGCATGAGGAAACTGAGAGAGAATGAAATTCGGTCTATGTCTAGGCTTTGAGGTTGGACACCCTGGGGTCTGGGGCTTGATGGAAAATGATAGAGAATCAGCAGACCGTTGGTAGCTTGGGGATCAAAATTGCAGAATTGCTCAACAATGTCCAGTGTATGAGACACAATTAGGACAACGCAGCAGGGAAATTCACGCCTACTTGAGCCAAACTTCAAATGAGAGTATTCTTCCCCCAGCAAACTAACCAGTGATTTTCTTGATTCATGGGTGTTTATCCTGAGCTCTGATTCCTGTCTCTGCCCACTCTGGATCTGATTTCTCAGCATGATCTTCTTCAATGATGTCCCAGCTGTTGGATCACCCCTGCTGTGGTACCTCTACTGCAGTGCAGCCTAAATCATTTCCTTGTACATGATGGTCATGTGGATACAGATACCAAAAGAAGAAATTGGGAAGTATGGTGTTAGCTGTAGAAGAAAGACAACTGTAGCAGGGCATTTACCAAGCACCCAAGTCACTCATTAAGTAACTGTCTGTTTTTAGTGAGTACTATTGAATAACTACTTGAGCTAGTTGATGATGATGATGCCAACTCCTGTTCTTAAAGATACAACACATCTTCCGTAACAAGTTAGAGATCAGTCCTAATAATCCATCTTTTTGTTGAGGTAACTGAGATAAAGAATTTTCCTGAGATCCCACAGTCACTTGGACCTTCAAAGCACATTGCAGACATCCAAAGAAATCCTTTTGAAACACTATGATCTATCTCTCTTGGACTGTGCTACTATAATAAAGTACTACAGACTTGGTGGTTTAAAAACAACAAAAGCGATTGTTATTTTGCTCATGTCTGGAGAATGGAAGTCTGAGGTGAGAGTTTTAGCAGAATTGAAGTCTGGATCCTTCTCTGGGTAGTAGGGTTTCATAGTCTTCTTATTCCTTAACACCGGGTACAATCCATCACAATTATACTAGGCAAGTTCAATAATGGAAATGCAACTCTGGTTTGATGAAAAAGAAATGATGGCATTTTTTTATCCAGTAGAAGAAGATCTACATGATAGCTTTATTACTAGATAAGTCCAAACTTAGAAACATCTCATATCCTGACTCTCTCTACCTTCTCTCCCCATAGTCAAAGACTAACAACAGTCTACTTCTTGCTGTTCATGCTACAAGCTTTCCTGCCTCCCAATCTCTGTTTTCCCTGTTATTCCTGACTATAATAGTATACAAAATAACTACAGCCAAATTCTGTCATTTCTTCTCAAATAATATCAGCATTGCTGCTTTATGTCCTAATTTCTGAAATGATCAAGATGCAGTTTTTTATGCTATTTTATCATTTACTCCTAGAATTAAAATTGATACTAGAAAGTCAGTGCAGGTAATCAACTGCTCTCCATGTATCTCCTCCTAGCAGAGTATAGGCAGGATGTAATATAGTAAAAGTGATGGGAAAGTTCAGCTGGAAAGAAATAGGGTAAAACCAGGAGATTACATGGCATGATATGAAGGGAGTATGCTCTCCTCTCAATCTCCAGTAGTCATCAAAACACAGATATGAGGATTAGGTTTGAGCAGAGGAAGACTGATGGGCAGGGGATACAGGTCTACATAGGTTAAGGGTCACACTTAAAGAGAAGCTGTTGACCCAATTCAACAGCGGTACACATCAGACAGTAGGTTGGAAGTGAACTTTACAAATTGTGGAGAAGGAGTGTTAGGAGGGGGAAAAGTTGGAGAAAATGAGGGATGGGGTAACACTGTTCATAAAGAAATCTACTCATTACCTGACTTACATAATTATAGCCCCTCTGTACATGACCTTTAAAATAAAATTTAAATTAAAAAAGTAAGAAATAAAAAAGAGTAGTTGTTATCTCTGTTTTCACTTGAGAGAATCAAGCTGGTCTCCATGAGATTATTTCTTCAGCTCAAGGGTGTAGCCTGATCATTGTTGGCAAGGATGATCCATTTTTGTGGGTTACTGTCCCAGCAGCTCTGCTGTTTCTTAGATGAAGTTTTAAGTCCTTTGTTATGAAGATTTTCTAGGTCAATAGGGACCACAGAGTGACTGTGCAAAAAACAGCTTAGAACAATAACAAACACAAAATAAAGCAGAGGCACCAGGCTTTTTTCTTGCTTTCAGTAATTTTGCAGGGGCAAAAATAGTGAAAGTACCTGTCACAAGTACACATTTAATTAACTGCAATCAGTTTGTCTCTATGATCAGGAAAATAGCAGTACCTTTGTAGGTTTGTAGACTTATTGAGATTGTCTATGAAAAACAAAATTCCCTTCCCTTGGTCCAATACATAGGGCTGAGGTCACACAAGCTTTGGGAAGTTCTAATTGCAGTTCTTAGAGAACTTGTGATAGTGTTCTTCATGTTAGGTTCTGTTTGTATTTCCCCATCACTCATAGCCAGCTTCTACTTAATAACAATGTTATACGATAATATCTCGTCACTGTGTAATAAAAAATAGTGATAATTGTGTCCATGTACAATGTACTAAAGAAAATGTTACTTGCTCTACTAACTCTCTATCCAATCCTATGACAGCTTCATTATTCTCTCTACTTTATAAGGAGGAAGACAAGGAACATAAAAGCAGAGAACTTGAGTTGGAATCCAGATGTTTCTAACTGTAACATGCATATATTAGTGATCACACTGTACTATCTTTCTTTGGTATTTGTAAATGTCACAGCAACTCTGTGCACATCTTGCTTCTATTTCCCTATATATTGCACATACAGTGATGCATTTTTCCCTCTTTAAAAAAAATCTTTGCAGAATGATCTGAATCTAAAACGGGCCCTATGTATGAGACCCCTTGAAACAGCATTCACTCCAAACAGAACATTACTGGCATTTCCTTGCTTAGTTCACTATTGGGAAGTGTTTGTTGTTCACTTGGTAACCTTAAACTACTTTTTGTTCATGTTTTGCTTTCAAAGGACTCCCCATGTCCTTTCTGTTGAACTGGTAATCCTTCACTTTAGCTTGTTTGACAGCTTGCACACCCTGCCTGCTGGCGTCAATTTTTACTAATGGACCCTTTCTCTTACAAAAGCTGTTTGTAATTTAAAAAAAAAAAAAGAAGAAGAAGAAATGACTTGACCCAGACATTTCAATAGTGGTAGATGAGGTCAGTGACATTGGGTCTTCTTGCCATCTGGTCTCAAGCCACAGGACAGGGCAAGTGAGAGGTGAAGAAGAGGAGGCAGTAGAGGACAACTCCAAGGAGGGTGAAGGCCACTGATTCACATGCAGTAACCAGAACAAATTTAGCACATCTGTGGGGATGGCCCTGTCATTTAACATGCACTGTCCCATTTAGTTCTCACAATAATTCTTGCAGATAACTATAACTGGTCGTTTTCATTGTTTTCTTAAATAAAATAAAGTGAGGGTCAAAACAAGAAAGCAACTGACTGAAAACAACTGAAGAGAGAAGTAATAAAAAAGGAATGTCTATCTTACTGGCTCAATTTACTTGAGTTTGTAATTCTCTATGAATGGTTTTGAACCCAACCATCTACCACAGGTGTGGTAGAGCACCACTTCTTTCAAGATGACCTTGAAAGTGTCCATGCATATTTCTCTCTGTGGGTGTGTTTGTGTGTGTAGAAAATTTTCAATGTTAATTTTACCAATCTCAAACAAGAAAAGTATCCATGTAGATGTTTTATTAAGAGGATTAAAAGAGATAATAAAGATGTAACTCAGGTAAATACTCAAAACAACAGCTGCCTACATGGGTAAGCATTTCTATTTTTGTTATTTCATTACTGCTTTCCTTTGAGGGATCCATCATTCCCAGGTAAACTTGTTTCCTGCTGAATTCTGTGTTACTTCCACACAAAGACAAAGTCTTAATAAGACCATAAATAAAAGGATTAAGAAGCATGGGGCATGAATAATGTTTTGAATCACTGCTTTTGTTGTTAAAAAAAATTTCCTGCCAGGCAAGTAATCCTAGCAATAGGAAGGCAGTGGTAGGAGGATCAGCATATTGAGGCTAGCCTGAACTATATATTAAACAAAAACTTGTATCAGAAAAGTAGACCTCTCTCGGTTTTGGTGTTCCCATTCCCTTTACTAATTCCAATACATGTATCCAGGGTATTGAAATCAGTTGCAGTGCTATCAGGGGTAAAACCACCTGAAGGGAATACAGAAAAAGAAGAGCAAAAAAAGAAATAAGAGAAGAAGGGCATGGTTTCACATGTCATGTTGAAAGTAACTACAGCAGTGATATACACTTGTTTTTATAACTTGAAGTACATTATGCTTAGGATCATCTTATGTGTTCATACTGGCATAGCTCTTAAGCTATTGTAATCTTCTTCTAGGACTGTCCTAGACATGTACTAAAGACAAGACAATGCAACAGCAATACTTACAAAACCTTATGGTGTTAACCAACTGTACAACTCATGGGGAGAGAGGGAAATGGGGAGGGGGAGGGGGGAAAATGAGGGAGGAGGAAACAAGTTGGATAAGAAATGTACTCAATGTATTATGGATGAAACTGTAACCCCTCTCTACTTCACTTTGACAATAAAATAAAGAATAAAGAAAGAAAGAAAAGAAAAGTAGACTTCATATCAACTAAGTGACAAACAGTACACAGCCCAGCTTTAGTCTTTCAAAATCTCAAAACCTAGCAACTTGAGCCATAAACATTCTTGTGGGTGGCATAGTGGTATTTTATTTCTATGCTCAACTTGGTGTCCTGATATTCACAATATTCTTATATCAAAATTAAAATTTTTATCAAGACATAGGCTATCATCATAGAAATGACAGAATGTCGTGTGTTTGGATGAAACAAATGAATTTTCTTCCAACTATTATGAACTCGTAGATTCCTCCATTCTTAGAGACTTCATACCATATGAAGCATTTTCCTGCGTTGAATCTTTGGAAGATGAAACGATGTAAGATATGTAAACAATATACTATCTAGAGATATATATTTAAATTTTTCTTGAACCTTATAGTGTGTGGTACTGATCAGATTGTTTAATCTCTCTGTTCGTGTTTAATAAGCTTTAGAAATAAGAGAAAAGAGCTCTTTCAGGCTTTTCATAGTTCATCATGATAACATACATACTGAATTCCATGCTGCTTTATTCATGTGTTGGGTTGTATTTTATGGGTTGTGTCTTATTTCTGTTTTCTTCTGAACATGACCAGATTTCCTGTCCAAAGTTAATTTTTCTTCGTAAAAAGTTAACATTGTTTGATCAGCATTTTACAAGTACACATATGGTTGTTATGAATACCAGGGAAACTGATAATCGTTAGGAATTGACACATATTATGGAAGTGCACGTGCTTCCAAACTCATGTCTAAAACTGAGTGGAAGCATATAGCCCTATAGCCCACCTGCATGAGGCTACATGTGTAAGATTCAGTCTTTTTCCTCCTCTGTCATCCAGACACCTGCAACTAGCCTGTGTCAGGTTTTCCACAAGAAGTATGCCAAACTTTTCATGAGATAACAGCTTTTTTTTCTTTTGATTTTTTCTATATAATAATGATCACAGTAGCTTTATTTGTAACAACAAGAATCCAGACATACTTAAATGAATCAACAGAAGATGAACAAATAATACTCCTATACTATATAATGTAAATGTCCTTTTAGTACCTAGCTTACACATGCAGTTTTACAAATATGGTATTGAATGAAAGAAGCTGAACACAAAAATTGAATAGCATGACTCTGTTAAATTTAGTAGTTAGGGGTAGAATAGGGAACTATTAATTGGAAATAATATAAGAGACTCTTCTCAAGTAGTAAACATTCTGCATCCTCTGACAACAGCTTTGTAAATAGACTTGCTCTTGCCAGTCTTTGAAAGAGACCAGGTGTGATCTGGTTATGAAGCTGGGGAAAATAAACAAAATGAGTATAAGCAAGAGAGGTGACAGAAGATGGAGAAAGTTCCCACTAGCACTGTGGCTTATGGCAGAGTTCTAAGATCATTGGGAAGGAAGGATGCTATCCTATTTTCCACTGGCAATTTCCACCAAACCCTCAGCTCTTCCCCTACCTTGCCATGTACTGCGTAGAGCAGAATGATTGTGAAGTTGGAGTTCAGCCCTTCCTGAGCTTCAGGATCCTTGTCATGATCTCCCAGACATGATAATTTGACAAATGATACAGCATCTTCAAATAGTCAAAGTGAATGATAATGTGTTGGTGTTGAAAAGAAAATGCTAGTTTTCATCTGAGTATTTTCCCTGAAAATTCCCCATGGACAATCCCTATTCTCTTGTGCCCTGCTTCCTACCTCCATCAGACTTCCAGACATGTTTCCCTTTGCACACCTGCCTTGCCCCTTTTCTGAGTATGAACCCATGACTTGAAGCAAAAAGATTAAAATATAGCTATGAAAGGGGAATGCTGAATAAATGAAGCCATAAATGAAAAGTTGAATGAGTAAGAAATGTAACCACATATACATAGATTGTAGAAAAATTTAGGAGTTCCTCCTCAAAAATGTCCCTTTTGCAGAAAGACCTATCTTAGACATATAAAACCAGTGAGAGAGAGAAAAAGCAAAAAAAAAAAAGCTTTTTATTTCTATTTCTTGGAGTTCATTTTGATAAGCATCATTTTATGGTTATATGCATATAACTTTTCAGTCTTTGTGATCCTCTCCTAAGAATATCTTACTTTAGTTTTACCATGTGAATGTTTAAAGTCTTGTATAATTTATCATTTCCAAATGTAACTTTTTTGCGATTTTGCTAATTTTTTTTTTTTTTTTTGCCAGTCCTGGGGCTTGGACTCAGGGCCTGAGCACTGTCCCTGGCTTCTTTTTGTTCAAGGCTAGCACTCTGCCACTTGAGCCACAGCACCACTTCTGGCCATTTTCTGTATATGTGGTGCTGGGGAATCGAACCCAGGGCCTCATGTATATGAGGCAGGCACTCTTGCCACTAGGCCATATCCCCAGCCCGATTTTGCTAATTTTTGAACTTTGTCACTGCTTTTTCTTTCTGTGCTTTTTGTTTTGTAAGTAAGTTAATTTATTTTGGGGAAGACAAGGGGAACACAAAAATGGTAGGACAGAGGGTAAAACAAATACAGCAGATACTCATTAGACACTATGCTGAAAATGATCTATACAACTTTAGGAGAGAGAATTGGGAGGGAAAAAGTGGGAGAAAGCAAGGGAAGAGGTGATATTGTTCAAAAAGAAATGTACTCATTACCTGACTTATATAACTGTAACCCCTCTTTATATCACCTTTACAATAAGAAGAAATAGAATATGAAATGTTGAAATATTTAACCTAAAAAACAGAGAATTATTCAGGCATACAGACAGTGCTCAAGTCAAATATTGATCATCAATAAACATGGGAAAGCAAATGAGCAGTCCCCCCTTACTTTTACCTTCCTTTTATTTCTCTTTATTTTTCTCAGATTCTCCTATTTGTACTTTTTCTTCTTCACTCATCTTTCTGTTATTGTATGCATTTACTTCTACTTTCTATGCAAAATAAAAAGGTTACACTTGCTATATATTAGTGATAGTAGTCATAGCCATTTGTTTAAGGTGTACACATTGTTAAACAAGTTCTAAGTATTTAACCTAAATTACTTAATAATTCCTACTGACTTATGAATCAGGCTCTTTTCTAAGTCACAATTTATTAAGCAACAGAAATAGGGAGATTTGAAAATAGTACCTTTCAGAGATGACTAGAGTCAAGCAGGTACAAGACTATAATCTTAGGCCTAAAGACATGTAGGAATCACTAAAGAGCTTTTGACATGAGGGTGAAATAGCATCAAATGTTTTTTGAATTTTCTTTGTTGTTCTTTTGCAGTTTCTTAAAAAAAATCACTTCACATTATTGCACTGAAAATAGATTTGACGGGATTGAAATTCTGAACCACTCTGGCCTCCACAGCTGTCACAGGCAACCTGACAACCCCCATACCTCTTGATCTGGGGAATTATGGGAGAATCTCGAACCTGTCAGGATGCTTGACCGAGTTCCTGTCCAGTTGGTGAATGACAGCCTCAATGCTTCTGTCTCAGTTTGATGTTATCTCTGGAAATTCTTCGAGCCCTCCACAGTATATCTGTAACTAAGGTTTCTATTAAAATGTTTATATTACCAACGAAAATGAGCATGAGGTCCAAAAAAGGGAACTGACTAGGAGAGCCAGTATGTTTCAGTTATATTTTTCCTCAGGATCTCCAGTTATGTCACATGGGGCAAGACACTTAACATCCTCAGACATCCATTTTCCTAATTATTATCTAAAAGCATTTGGCTAGTACAACTTTCAAGAGCCTATTCAGCTTTAACATCTTTGATAATCATTTAAAACAACCCATACAAAGGGGACATGCCAAATAATGAATTGCCAGTTCAGGACAGTTTGACCCCAAGGTGAACAAGTGCAACTATGAAACTCAAACCATAGGCTACAGGAAACTACAATCTCCATTTTTCCAAAGGATGTCCCTACTGAGTATTAAAATATGGGAAAGTGTAATAAGCTGGGACTCATACAAGACAGTAAAACAAATGAGTATCAGCTGTGAGGAAGGTTAGCCTAGTGCTGGGGGGTGGTTAGAGGTCTGTAGAAGAGGGCATTCAAGTAAGAACAATAAAGAAGAAAAATAGGCCTGATGTGATCAAAGACTTTATGCAGAGCTCTGGCAGTTGCTGGAGCATAACTTACTCATATCTGAGGCTGGATGTGACGTTGAAGTCAGCTTTTGGTATCATCCTGCTCAAACTGACCCAGACAACAAAGAGGATTTATTACTTCATATAGTCAAAATCCAGGAGTAGGAAGCTTTTCTGGTACATTTGATTCAGTAGCTTAGGGAATCTCTCTACAAGCAAGTAGCTTTCTTCCCTCTCTCGACTTTGCCTTCCTTTGTACCAATTTTAACTCCATTATAAGGCTGGCTTCACCCCTGGGGTCAAAATTATTAAGCTGTTTCACATATCACTTTGCCAGGAAGTGCTTGAGGGAAAGAGTCGGATAGTTCACCCAGAAGAGCCAGAAACTATTTCTCAAAAGCCCATAGAAAATCTCCTCTCGTGACTTATTGACCCAATTTCAGTCACAAAAACCCACTCCTAAATCATTGTCACCATCAGGGGTATGATGTCCTCTGACTGACTTAAGTCTCTGTAACCCTATTAATCACTATAGCAGTGGGATGGAAGCTTCTTATTGGATTAGATAAATTATGAATAGTACAAGATCTGGACACTTAATTTCCCCTAAACTTGTGGCAGTGGCACAATGTGGAAGAGGAAAATTGGGTGTTGGAATGCAAGAACCCTGACCATATGAAAGAAAGTAAAACTAAACAGAATGGACAAACAAAACCTCTTGGAGGAGATGGCAATGTATTTTATAGCTGAAAACCAAATCTAATTGACTGAATAGACAGGTAGCCTAAGTGGCATGTGTTTTCAATTCATGACTTAGTCAGCAATCATATTAAAAAGAAAGCATACACAAACATGCACATATTAGCACACACCACATACACATATACACATTTACACACATATATGCATACAACATACATACACATGTATACATACTACTCAATTTCAGAAACCGAGCACTCTTGCAATTCAGAAGAGATAAATGCATTATTAGGTGAACTTCTCCCTCCAAGTTATCCTATATAGTGTCCATAGACACTGTCCTATAGAAAGTTGAGTCTACTAAATGGGCTTTTCAAGTTCTGTACACTTTGGCTTATAGACTCTCCACAATGAATGGAAATTAAAGATAGGCTTTTAACATGGCAAATGAAGTCAGACTGAATGAAATGTAATATATAAAATACTCATGGTACCTCAGTGTTAAGAACATTAAAGCTGCTAAACAGAGAGTCCCCAGTCTATGATCATCCCCATCCTCTCTCCAAATTGCTGGCTTGGAGTGGTATGAGTCCATTTTGTTCCAGAACCAAAATACCCAAACCTGAATACTTCATAAAGTCAAAAGGTTAAATTTGGCTTATGAATCATGGTGAGTGGAGAGCATAAAGAAATTGGCACCCTGTATTTGGGAATGGACATCCATGCTATGTCCCAACATGCTAGACAAACAGAAACACAAATATGTCTTGCTCAGAAGGGGCTGAGCACATGGTGGCCTCACTTTAGTTCAGCAACAGTCTCACCACCTCAATACCATCACATGGTAAATACTTTGAGAATTAAGGCCAGAACTCATATTGCTTAGCCCATAAACTCATATCTCATGTTATTAGATTAAATTTCTGGCAAAGTTACATAATTTGTTTCAAGTCATAGCAGTGAACACTAGATAGCTCACAAAGAAAAGAAATAGAAATAGGCATAAACAAGTGATTCATGTACCCTTGAAAGGATGAGGCAACTGAGGGCTAAGGGCTAGTATAATTATGGGACTTTGGTAGACAAAACCATTATAATTCCATCTTGGTATGTTCTTATTTATCCCCCCCCCATAAAATTTTCCTTTACTTCTTTTCATTTTTCTGATTTTCCCAGATAAAAAAAGAGCAACAGCATCATTCCTTTCTCTCTCTACCTTTCACCCCCTTCTCCTGACTTCTCAGGAACATACTATGATTTAATCAGTTCTGAGTTGATTTTGTTTAAGTGCCTCTTATTCATCCAATCAGAAAACGTGGAGTTTATACCTAAAGTTCCATTATTTAAGCTGGCTGAGAAGACTTCTACTGTAAGAACAGATTTTTCCAGAGAACATTATTTCAAATAATACTTATCACAGCACAACTCTATTCATTGCTTTAAGAATTTCTCTTCTGTCATGTGGAAAGAAGGGCCACACATTTTCATTAAATCCTTGATTTGGGCTCAGAAAAGATTAGTTCATCAGATTACCTACTACATACCTCCTTTTAAGGAAGATTCTAGACACAGAAAACAGAGGGAGCCCCTCAGTCTCTTCCTGAGTTCACATCTAGCCAGGGATTTCTGGTCAGGTAAGAGGAAAACTAAAAGAAGTGGGTAAAGAAAGTTAATTTATAGCTGGCATGCAGATGCATGTCTGTAATCTAGGCACTTGGGAGTAAGGCAGGAGAACAGTGAGTTTGAAGCAATCCTGGTGTGCCGAGTAAGGTTCTGTGTCAAGAGACTTGGGATATATCTAAACGGAAGAACAGGTTCCTAGCATGTACAAGGCCTGGAGTTCAATCTGATTTAATTCAGAGACCTGAAATCCCAGTTCTTTATGATATACCACCAAAATAAACTTACAGCCACTACTGCTTCATTCATTTAAGAATCAATGTTTTATAACAAAAAATCCCTTACACGTATACAGTTAACAAAGCATCTTTATTGCCCTGATCTCATTTGATTCTCTCAGCAACTTTTTATAATAAGAAGGGTAGGAAAAGCTATTTGTTTTCTTATTCTGCACAGGAGTCTTCTGAGGTTTGTAGGTAGTTTGGTGCCATTTTGATTACATGCCAGGTCCCTTTATTCCCATTCCAATGTTCCTTGTAGCCATATAACAATTTTCACAGATCCCTCTTCTATTTCTTTCTCTTCTTAAATTTTATTGATCGTCTCTCTTCGAGTCTTCTTTGTCAAGTTCCATGCCTTTTTATTGAATATATGTGTTGTATACATTATATATTTTATTATATATAGTATCTTTAAGTAGTTGTACAAATGCCATGCCCTTTCCCTCTTGAGAACTTAAGAATATTGGTTATAATTGGAGCTGTCCACTTACTAACTCATGCTCTCTTCTCTTGCCTGCCACAGATGTAGCTGACATAAGTTATCATTACAACATCCAACGACTGTTCTCCATCTGAAAAAAATTGCCCATGAAATGCATTTTTGTAAGAATAGAATATATACTATAGACCCCTTCCACTAGATTATTTTAGCTAATAGTCAAAGTTTTATCAAAATTTTTGTCTTTCTTCCTTCCTAATTTTACTTCTTTATAAATATTTTCAAACTTATTTTTTACCAGTAGGATCTGGAAAAGTTGTAATGACTTTTTAATTTTTGTTTTAAATATGATGACTTGGTATCAGAGAGAAACTTGTCTAATTTTCTGTCACACAAGGATGTTAGCAAAGTGTTTTTACACATGCCTGGTTCTTGAACTTACATGTTATGATTTAAGAAAACAGGACAGGAGTGGTGAGATGTATTATCCAAGAGGTTTATTAATATCTATGTTATAGATGAAGAAAACACAAAGATATTGAGTGCAATTTAGGATTCTGAATTTATAAAGCTAAATATAGAAGCACCATAAAGACACTTTGGCACCATGCCTATGAGGAAACTGAGGTACAGTAGAACATAACGATTATCTATCTGTCTTGCTGGACACTAGTGGCTCACACCTGTAATACTAACTGTACACAGGAGGCTGAGATCGGAGGATGCCAGTTAAAAGACAGCCAGAGGATCACAATAGCTCAATTGCTATGTACATATGAGCTTAGAAAATGATGCTGATTGAAAGAACTCCAATATATGGAAGCAAGAGGTTTTCTTTTCTTTTCTTTTTGCTTTCTTTTTGTTTTTAATGTACTGTGTGGTTATTTCAGTTTTCTTTCTTTTACTTTTTTTCACTTCGGTTTATCCCCTATTACCACTGTTTTTTATTTTGGTACATTGTGTCTTGTATAAATGTTTATCTGATCTGGGGAAGGAAAGAGGAATAAGAAAATGGTGAGACAAAGGGCAAAAGATGAATCAATGCAATTGTGATACTCACAAAACACTATGTTGGAAATAAACATTACAACTTGGGAGAAAGAGGAATCTGGGGGGAGGAGAAAGTGGGAGAAAAAGACGAAGGGGGTAACAATGTTCGACAAGAAATGTACTCGTTACTTTACCTATGTAACTGTAACCTCTCTGTATATCACACTTACAATAAAATTAATAATAACAACAACAATAATAATAATAAATCAGCTCGGCAGAAGGTTCCCATGAGATTTGTATCTCCAATTAACTACCAGAAAACCGGAAGTAGAGCTGTGGCTCAAAGTGGTAAAAGGCTAGCTCAGGGATATTGCTCATGCCCTGAATTCAAGCCCCATGATCTACAACAAAAAATGACTCTCAACTTCCAGGTCATCAGGAAATGCTATAAACCTTGTGGTCGCCATTTGGTTCCTAGACCAATGCCCAAATGAGTTGAAATGAGGGATTCTGAAATTATCACTGAAATAAACTTTACAAAATTCTAGCTGAGTTGCATCCTTCTACTGTTAAAAGCATAGAATATTTCGAAAAGGCAGGCTAGAGGAGTAATGGAATTTTGGAGAGGAAAGAAGGTACAAAGAAAAAGGTTTTTTTTGTGTGTGATGAAATTCTCTCTGGGAGCTAAAATTATGTGGGAGGAGGCTGTTTTTGATGTATATTTAATTATGGATAGCTATTAAAATTGGCAATGATAGAACTGTGGGGTGGGCTGCTGCTCTGGGAAATATTTCAAACTTGTTTTTTCTACTCCCTGCAGGAATCAAGAGGGAAGGAGGGTATAAGGATGGAGGAGATGGGGCAGCATACACTCGTGAAATCTGCCAGGAAATAGCTCTTTCTGCTGAGTAAATCACGGCATTTCCCCAGAAGCAAACGAAGAGAGTGGGGTGTGAAAGAGTATGGGAGTTGCGCACTTTAAGGAGCACTCCATCTAGACAAAGCAGGGCAAAGCGTGGATGATCCAGGAAAGCAGACATTGACATCTAATGAAAGGACAGTAGGACTTGTTCTCAATTAAAATAGTAATAAGGACAAAGCAAACCTTGATAGGTCTATGTGCTGGTCGTTGTCCATGACTCTTAGAATACAGCTAATTCACTCAAGTATTGAATCTACCTATCTACAAAAGTATTATTATCCCAGATATGAAGAGGTATAGGACTAGCCACAGGAAATAAACTACAAAGAGTAGACATGGGATAGTAATCCATAATGATCTGTTCCGAGACTTAAGGTTAGTGATAAGAGTCATTGCTTTTTAGTGTTCTTGCTCACCAGAAACAGTACAGTGACGAGAGCTGAATTTCAAATCTGATCTGACTCCGAAGTTTGAAAATTCTTGCCATTTAAGAGAGCATGATCTCTTTCCAAGCCCTTGGTTTAAGAAACCCCAAATGCTAGCAAATGTGAAACCAGTCAGGGTTGGGTAAATACCAAAGAATGGCGAGAAAAGAAGAATCAAACAAAATGGTTAGGAAAGAATGAGTGTTCAGAAGCCAAGCAAGCAAGCTGAGAATAAAAAAGCTTCTAGTTATGACAAAAATTCACTTTAACAAGCTTGTTTTTTTTCCATTCTCTCCCCCCAACTGATTCGATGACAATCTCATCCCAACTAAATTCTCTGGTGTCATACCTCTCTGTTTTTCCATCTCATTTTCTCTCACCTATTTTATTTCCATTCCATTAAACACTGCCTTCTCTCTCTTCCTGACCAATTCATTTTCTGCTTGATCTCAAGATATTCCCCAAGCATCAGAATCCCTAAGACAGCTTTGTATTCTTACTTAGACAGTACATAAACAGCTTTTGGCTTATTCACTGGCCATCTGGGAGACAGGGAAAGTTCTACACTGGGGTACGAAACACTGCGGCTGGAAGAAGATAAAAAGAAAAGAAAGGAGAGGAAAATGGATTAGGTCAGGGAATGTCATAAAAGGATGGCTGAAAGAAAGCAAAATGTAGAGCTAGGGGTGTGGATCAAATGGTAGAGAACATACAAGCTCCTTAGTTCAAACCCTGTATAATAAAGTAAGAGAGGGGGTGGAAGGGAGATGGGAGGAGGAAAGGAAGAGAGAGAGAGAGAAGAAAGAGGATGAAAATAAGAACAATAAAGTAGAAAGATATTACCTAAAAAAAAGGAAAGGGATAAATTCATAGAGGGATGATAGGATCAAAATTGTGCTAAAATAAGGAAAATGAGAAAGATGGGGAAACTATGAGGAAATAGTAAAATGTTCTTTAAGAAAGGAGACAGGGCGGGATATAGCGAAGCTAGTCTGAGGTAAATGAAAACTGAAATGAAGTAATCAAGCTAGTTGCAAAATCAGTGAGAGGCATGGAGAGCCAGCAGATAGAAATAGAGAGAGAAAAGAAAAACAAACCCAGCAGGAAGAAGATATATGTAAGCAAAACATGATAGAGAGACAGTCTTAGATAAAATGAAAAGATGATTTTTCCCCAAGCCTATCTTTTCCCTTGCCTCTGTAAACACATCATTTCATTTGACAACAAGTGAGTGCATCTAAATAGCTTAAAAAAACATGCAAAGCCACAGAGCTGTATGTATTGAGGCTACTTCTCCATCAGTGATGCCTCTTGGGAGACGCCAGGACTTCGTTTAAGCTTCAGGAACTATGCAAACATCATCATCTCAGCTGATATTAACTGAAAATGTACTATGAGCTCCTACTGTGGCCAGCACTTTGCATACATTACTGCTTGGAATTTTCACCAGTAATACTTTGGAGCTCCTATTAGTATAGATGGTTGGGAGATGAAACTCTGGGAGACACAGAGGGATTAGGTGCTAGATCCAGCATCACACCCAGATAAACCAGCTCCCACAGACCATGCTCTTGACCACCACGTTGCGCAAAGATAAGCATAGTTTAGAAACACAGATCAGAACTGGAAAGGTTCAAATGTTCACTGTGGACAGCTCTTTACATGGATGGTGCTGTGTATTTGGTGGTAAGAACATATGCTATTACAGATGAGACACTGGTTTCCAAGAAGCTAAGGAAGGGAGACTTGGGGACATGTACAAATGCAGTATGTGCTTTAGCTATGAATCATGCTTACATCAAAATAGGAAGTAAATATTGTAGGAGAGAGGAGAAGAAATGTCTTTCATAGGCAAGATTTCAATGAAGATAGAAGTTCGCAGAAAATGTTTTCTATCAGACATCATGTCATGAATACCTTAGGTTTTGTGGGTCACATGACTGATAGATACTCAGTTTTGACTTTGTGGGACTGACAATATGGGAATGAATGAGATAGGGCATGGTGTGAGGGGGGAGGGGCGGGGCTTCCAAGAAGGCTTATATTAAGAATATATTTGGCACTTGAGGCAGAAAATAAAAGTTTTCTCAGGGAAGCCCAAATCCTTTTGCACCATGAGAGCCTGAGCTTGCCTCTTTCCCACGGGGAACAGTTTTCCTCATCTCAGCCTATGGTGAGAGTTGTTCAACTTCAGCCCTCAAAAAAATTCCAGCCTATCTACCTATGAGCTAAAACTGCTATCAAATATTTCAAATGATGAAAGAAGCTTTTTGAAAATCATGCTTTGTGAAATTTGAAAAAAAATCACACAAATTCAAATTCTATGACTTAATGATAGAGCTTGGTTTGGGAGTAAGACTGGGATGCACATGAAATCCTAAATAGTTATTGGATTTTCAAATTCTGGAGAGCTCTTTAAGTATGTTTTTTACATGCTTTTGTCCCCAGCTCACTTTTATTCTAGGCATGAAATATAAGTGGATTGAAACCTCCAGCAATAACTTTAGGCTGGCATTATAAAAGCCTCAATCCAACCAGAGGCAGCAGATGTGAAGGCATAGGGAATTCTAAGCATTGTTTAAAAGGTGGGATCGATTGGTTTAGCTGCTAAATAGTAGAGGAAATATAATCATGCCAGGCTCTGAGAAATCCACAGTGACTTAGTTCTGCTTCAGATGTGAATCAAAGTAAATAAAATCGCAGACTTCTTCTATGAAACCAAATAAGTGTGCATGTACGAATGTGTACACATGTTCACATATCTAATTATAGCAGAAACATTTCAGTTAAGGTTGTTAACATTTCCCCCCTCCTCAGGTCCTCAGCTCCTCCCATTAGGCCCCATATCCACCCATACCTAAACTCCCTTCCCTAGAACTATAATGGGGGACCACTCCCACTCACCATTAAGATCTACC
The DNA here is from genome assembly GCF_023159225.1 of Perognathus longimembris pacificus. Classification (NCBI taxonomy): domain Eukaryota; kingdom Metazoa; phylum Chordata; class Mammalia; order Rodentia; family Heteromyidae; genus Perognathus; species Perognathus longimembris. The sequence continues at coordinate 148,687,964 of NC_063161.1, forward strand.
TACTTCCCCTTTCACCCAGAGAAGCTACCACCTGGATAAGGTGCAAAAGCAGGCTGCCATGTTGCTCCCTCTCCTGTGGGAGATATGGCCCCACTAATAAACCTCCTTATAAACTGTCTTCTCCTTTCTGTGACTATCTCCCCATATTCCTCTGGCATGGCTAGGACATATCCTTTCAAAGATAATGTTAGATACTGCAAAAATTCAATCACAAATATTTCTGGGACTCTACCAAATGCCTCTTGTGCAATTTCAAATTCTTTAGACTTGATCTTTAATTTTAGCCACCTTAGTCATGGATAGCTCCATTCAAGGAGAACATGATGATAACTCAGAACTGGATTTGACACCGTTGTCTATTTGCCTCTGTGTTTCTTGGCATCACGTAAGCACTACCTGCATGATACATTTAGCATGCAAAAAAAGCATTTGGGACATTCAAGCCATAAAATCAGTAGTCAGGAATGAGCTCTCAACCATTTTGTAGCCGGAAGCGGATATACAGATAGGTTCTCTTCCTCTACCACAGAGATGAGTTTACAGGTATCCCTAGAAGCTCTGGTGAGACAGAGCACTAAGTTGTCTGCAGTGAGAGCCAGTTTCATAATATCTTTATATTTTCCTTTCTTCCTTTTGTGACTCTTGTCCCTGACTTCTCAGTCTTGGCTGCTATATCACTTTGTAAAAGGAAAACAAAATACTTGCCCCCCAAATCTCTTCTACAGATGCTTAGGAAACCTCAGGCAAAAGTCAGCTTCATAAGCAAAATTTATATTTTTGTTCCACTAGCAAACACAGATGTGTATATGTATGAATAGCTTTCTGATAACAATTCAGATTCCGTCCATTGTTTAGTTTTGACAATGTTTATGACCTCAGGGTGTCTGTAGAGGGTTTCTGCTTTTTGAAGTACACATGTTCTATACTCATGTGTTCCATAGACAAATTGCAATCATGGGACCCTTTTTAGATGCAACAGGGCCTGGGGACCACAGCTTTGGCTGAGTGGCTTTTTCTTACCACAACTCAGCTCTGTAAGGAAAATAGCTAGTCATTGTCACTTTACTAACCAACATACAAAATTTGAGAAATAAGAAAATAAATGAAAAAGAAAGAGAAGTCACCTCTAGCCCCATTATTTATAGTTAGCCATTATTTCATCTTGACTTATTTTTATCTAACCATTTTTCCCTACACAGTTATAATTATTTCTATGTTTAAACATTCTACTGTAATTACAGGTTTACATCCTGTGGAGTTCACTCAATATTTTATTGTGACCTTATTTTCCCTTCTATATTTCATTTAATTTCTTTTTTAGATGTCAGAAAAGCTGAATTAGAGATGTTGGATGATGTACAAAGGAAGAGAGAACTCAATAGGCTCAGAGTCAGCTCAGTCTCTGGGGAGGCAAGCACTAGGAGGTGACTCTTGAGTTGTTGGGCTTCTGAAATGTGACCACATTATAGATTTTAACTTGACCATGTAATCTACTTTATTTTATATCTTTCAAGAAGTGGTTTATCATTTTTGTTGTTATTTTCAACATACCATGTGAAATTATGCCCTTTTTCTTTTGTTTTTATTTTCTGAGGTTTTACTAATATACTGTAACTGATTTTGGTACTCTGGATAGTGTATATATGTGTACTGGAACTAGGGAAGGGAAAGGGAACACCAAAATCGAGAGACAAAGGATAAAAAGACAAACCAATGCAACAGCAATACTTACAAAACTATATGATGTAAACCAACTATATAACTCATGGTGGCGGGGGAAGAAAGTGGGGAGGGAGGAAGGTGGGGAAAATGAGGGAAGAGGTAACAAGGTGGATCGGAAATGTACTCACTGCCTTATGTATGAAACTGTAACCCCTGTGTACATCGCTTTGACAGTAAAGAAATAAAAGAAAGAAAAACTACTTTTTTGGCCCTTGATGATACAGATACCAAACTTAAAGAACTTATCAACTGTTATTGCTACTAGTTTGAGATCTGTCTATCTATCTACCTGTCTTCTATCTTGCATACTCTCTGTAGACTTACTGTACCTACTGTACTTACTGTATATCTACTTACTGTAGACTTACACTGTAAGTCAACAGTGAGTATGCAAGAGAAATAGGGGAGAAAGCTAATGTCTCTATTTATACACTTTTCCTTTCTATACACTGTTTTTTATACACTGTTTCTTTGAGGTAAAAACAAATGATAGCAACAACAAAAACAGAAAATGGTAGCATTTAGGAGTAAAGGGTATTATCCACTAGATAAAGGGAAAAGAAGATCTATAGCTAGCACAAATCAAGTTTTCAAGATGAATATACTATTCTTTATACAACAATAAATTCTTCCCTCTTACACTGTTGCTATAGCCAATATGATTTAAATATAAAGACTATTCCTATTAGAACACATATCAAACTCAAGTTTATCCTATCAAATGTTAGGAGTTTGGCTTACCCATCCTATTTACCCTAATGTTATTGCTCAAATTAATCTTCAAAATCACCAGTCTCTCAATCCATCCACATAAAGAAATTATCCACCATGGCTCTCAAACCCTAGCACAAATAGAATAGCAAGAAACTTCCATAGAAGCCACTGTGGCATCCCTTAGTGGTTCTCATAATGCATGAGGGCTCTGACTGGGCATTCTGGAGGAAACAGAATCTCCTCTACAGGTTCATGAGGTTCAATTAATGCTTAAATATAAGATAAGACTATAAATGACTAAGAACATGCTCTAGAGTGAAACAACTATATGAAACACTAAATGAGATACTTTATTTCTGCACAGTTTTAAAAATGATGCTTAGAATATGAAGTCATTCTGGAATTTCTATGTGAAATTCATATGGCCAAGCGTGTCAATTATTTTGCGCAGATTGAACGATGAGAAAAGCTTTCATCATGTTATCCAAATTCACAAAGTGCTAAATAGACAAGAAGTGATATTTGCAAAATTGTCTCAAATACTGAAGCACCTGCAAATTTCATATTTACTTGAGAATTTTTGAAGATTTTGACAAGTATTCTAGAATGTATGTTGAAAAATAAGCATTTCCAAAGGCAAGTCTGTTTTAGAAAAAAATAGCAAATAAGTTGGATTGTTCTTATCATTCATGGAAACAAAAGTTAGAGTAATAAAGTGTGATGCATTGATACAGCAATAATCATATCGACTACTGGGTCAGAAAGAAGAAACAACTGTTTAAAACAGCAAAAAGAGCTTAAAACCCAACCATTTGTAAATGGCAACTTGGTATATGGTAGAGATGATTCCACAAACCAATGAGGAAAGAATAAACTAATGGATGATTCAGGAAAGATAGGATAGCTACATACAAGAAAAATTTTTAAAGGTATGACTTACCTGGAGATTTTTATATATAAGAAACAAATAATATCAAATAATATTTTCCAACATCAGAGAATTGTAACCTTATGGTAGGTTCTTACTAAGAACTGTAAGGTTCTGGGAAAAGTATACATTTCAAAGCATTGAAATTATACATTCTTCTTTTAAAATGATGTTTTAGACATTGTTAAGATATGACCATACAAATTATATGTTCTACTTGCAATAAAATAAATTTTTATCGAAATGTTTATCTTAGATGGGTGATGTCAGCAGGATGGCAGTCTAGGAGGAACTCAGATTCCTCTCTTACCTTCACAAGTTGCAAGAACACCAATATAGACTACTAAATACCAATAAAAATGGCTATAGCTGAGCTCAAGAGTACAGCAAAGAAGTAGCAGAAATCTCAAGGAACCGAGAAAACAAGATGAACTCATAGAAAATATAGAAAACATTTGTGCAGATCCACCCATTAAAATCTTTGACTCACTCTTAGACTATGCCCTGTCATGGGTACCTGTGCACCCCATTACTCCCCAACCCAACTGCCATTACACCTATCAGTTGCATAGGCATCATTGCAAGGCCACAGAAGCATGGATACATTAGCAAACATGACACAAGTAAAGAAATACAATAATTATCCAATAAATAAGGAATAAGAAATAAGGATATATGCATCAGCTGTAAAAGAATTAAAATATGCTACCAGCACAACCATGTTCATTGCAGAATTATCGATGATAGCTATAATATGGAACCAACCTAGATGTCCCTCAGTAGATTAATGGATGAAGCAAATGTGGTATCCTTACACAATGGAATTCTAGGCTTGTATCAGAAAAATAATATTTTGATGATAAAGGTTCTGGAGAAAATAGGAATGTTAAAGGGGTGATATTGGTAAAGATGCATTGTATTCATAAATTGCTTTGTTAAATGGTAACTGCTTTGCACAACTACTTAAAATATTAATAAAAGCTTCAAAAATAAGAAAAGGACATTGAATCTATTCATGACAAACTCACAACTGACAGTGGGGAAAATGTGAAGTCATTTCTTCAAGTCAAGAATGAAACAAGAACCTCTATTCTTCCTACTCTTTTTCAAAAGTCTCTAGCACTGTAATCCAGGTCAAATAAACTTTATCTTTCCTGTTCATTCTGGGCTTCTCTCAATACTCTATTTATATAGTGTGGGTATCTTGCAACTCTTTCAGTTATCATTCAGTGTCATTTTATGGAGCCCTGTTGGTGTGGTAGTAAAGTATGAGGATGGGGAAAAAAATTCTATAATTTTAACACAAACTGTCATTTGTGGCCCTGGGTTGTTTTTCGAAAGTAGTTTTTAACTGTTACATTTCACAGACATTATTCCTTTCCTCTTGAAACAGTCATGAATAGATCGTTTCCTTCCCTCTTGGTGGGAATCTGGTAGGGCTTCTTGTATTTATGTGGAGAAGAGGAATCCATGTAGCATGAAGCCCCAGGAATTTCTGACTCTCAGACTAATCTTCAGTCAACTCCAGAAATTCATCAAAGTTAATTGAATGTTCCTCCAATTTCATAATCCCAGCAGTTTCTGCTCCAGAAAAGAACAGTTTTTGTTTTCTCCTATCTTTCTATATTAAGAGATCAGATATCTTCTGCAACCTCCATTACCTGATGGGTCCAAGAAAGTTGGTGGTTTTCATTATCTTTAGCTTTTTGTTTTGTTTTGTTTTTTGCTGCAAGGACAAATATCACAACTTTCTAGCTCTCTACATGTTGAAGCCACAAAAACTCTTAGTCTTAGTATTTTTTGAGACTGTAAATATATACAAGTGCATTCGATTTGCTGCCTAGGGCAAGGTACAGTACAGTCAATGAAGAATGAGAGCAGAGAGAAGGCTTGTAAAGGAGCAAGACAATCCAACAACAATATGTCTAATATAAAGGAAACAAGAAAGAAGACTTGAATGCACAGACAATGGTAGTATATCGTGAAGCCTGGAAAATTCTTTTCCTATTATCTTGAGATTTGTACCTCATAGCTCCAGTTTACTCAGACTAAATGGGTTACAAAGAACAGAATCCACAAACTTGTATTACTAAAATGTCATCATTGGAATGTCTTAAAGTAGGCACAGGTGTCTTGAGGAGGCTGGTCCTTGTATCTGACCCCAGGTTTTTATGCCATATCGCCACACTTTCTCCAGCACAAATAAATATTTCTCCAAGTCTCCACTGAAGAAACAACATGTTGCTCCATTTTTCTTCACTCACCCTGACCAGCATGTGCCTGTGATTTACTTCTTGCAGAAGTTCCGAAATGACTGTCAGGCACCTTGGATGGCAAGCCAGTGATGCTTTGCCTGAGGATGGGCTTCTCCAAGAGGGATAAAGCATCAGAGGCCATTGATGAGGAACACTGAGGTAAGTATCAGTCAGGATGGAAGACATGACCAGATGTCTCCCTATCTGGAGCCTATACTTTCTAGGGTCCCAGGATTACAAAGCACTTATGTGCTATGCAGGAGGGAACCTGAGTGGGCGAGGGTCAGCAGGGCAGCAATAGAGATGCACAGTTCATTTACAAACATCCATCCCATGACATCTAACTTCTCTCAGCAAGAGATGAAACTCCACCTGCTGGTCTAGCCTGCAGATACACATCTTATATCCACCCATCTTTTCATATTGAGAATGACTTTGGGGTCTCAGAGATGTGTAAAAGCAGAAGAATTTAAACCTGTGAAAGCACTCCCCTTGAAACTGCAGTGCTTGTGAGAAATAGCATATCTGGTTGAAAACAAATGTGATCTGGAAGTTCGCAAACTTGCCTCCAGGGCCTGAAACATTGGCAAACCTTGGCATAACCTTGGACAAGTAATGGAAAATCCTTCCTGGCCTTTATTTCCTCTTCCAGTTGCAATTGTAAAAACATATTTTACCAACAGGAGTTAAATTTAAAACAACAATAAAAGGCCTGGATAATTAATTCATTAACTACAAACTCAGTATCGATCTGTGGCATGATGTAACACTGAAAATGATAAGGTGATGTTCGACTTCTTAGGGAGGATGATGTCTGTGAGTTTCTGTCTGCAGTCGTCAGATTGTCTGAAATGCAGGTTGTCGGAGAGGTTAGATGCAAATGACAGAAATTGGAGCCTAAAGAGGAAAGTCAGAGTTAGGGATATACACAACCAGGAGCAAAGGAAATAGGAATTACAGCTATTTTTTAATTTGTTGTTATGGTCATAGCGGCCCTAGGAACTTTGTAGCATTTCTCATCACTTTAAGGAAGGGGGGAGAGGGGAGGAGTATGTGCTTGTGTGTGTATGTGTGTGTGTGTGTGTACGTATGCATACAATGAACTTTTACTTGTAGTATAGTACTCAGGATGGATCAAGCCAAGGTACTCACGCACATTAGGCCAGCACTCGCTCACAAATCTATACCCCTAACATTGATTATAATCTCCTAAGAAATGAAAATATAAGAAATTGGACAGATTGTCTCAGGGGATTGATTAAAGGCACTGAAATAGCTAACATTTGTCTGGAATATCTATGGTCTTTCACGCACAATTCCAGGGCGAGCTAGAATGTGATTTCTAACCCTCAATATTCATGGCTCTATGATCGCCAGGTTTTATTTGTTTACACAGTCATAACTTGAGATTCTACAAGTGCAAGCTGCTTTGCTGATGATGATTTAAATGGAAGATATTCCAAGATCTCTTTGCTTTGCTTAACTACTTATTTATACTACTTCTCATTGAGTAAAACAAACCTACCCTTGATGGACTTTTGACATAGTTCTAGGCACTAAATATTTTTTAATTATTAAACATGTCTTTATTTCACTTCCTTGTTCTTTTCTGCTAAGACAATGTACTTTTTGAGTATTGCTGTTAGACTCCATTCAATTAAAGACACACAAATTCACAGGTAGGCAATGAGAACACAAGAGCAAGTGACAAACATCCTTAGCCTCTTCTAACCAAAGCTACTTCCAACTATATCACAATAGATTTTAACTTCCTCAATTTTTCCATTGTAGATTTAAGAAATGGAGCGAGAGAATTTTTCTAACATGATTGAAAAAAAACCCAAAAAGAATATACAGCTGATAAAAATAGTTGTTTGTCAATTTTGTAAAAGTACCACTAATTAACTTCTCATTTGCCGCCACAAATTTTTCTTTTTTCTTTTTTGTTCTTTTTACTTTTTACTTATTTTTTATTGTCAAAGTAATGTACAGAAGGGTTGCAGTTACATACATAAGGCAGTGAGTACATTTCTTATCAAACTTTTTACCTCCCCTATTTTTCTCCCACCTCCTTCCCTCCCTGGTTCCCTTCCCACCCATCCCTGACTTGTACAGTTTACAGCATATTGTCTTGTAAGTATTGCTGTTGCATTGGTTCACCTTTTACCTTTCATCTCTCCATTTTGGTGTTCCCCTCCCTTAGTTCCAATAAACATACATATAATACCACCCAGTGTACCAAAGTCAGTTTCAGTGACAACAGGGCTAAAAGCATGGGGAAGAAATATAATAGAAAAAGGCATAATTTCATAGGATACATTGGAAATAACAACATCAAAGATAAACCATTTATTTCCAAATCTTGTAGTTCATTTCAATTAGGATCATCTTATGTGATCAGATATACATTGTTATTGAGCTATTGTGCTCCTCTGCTAGGACTATTCTAGACAAATACTAATTGTTTCTGATAAGTGAAACCATAGAGTTTATGCACTAAATATTTTGCATTCTTTAATTCTTTAAAAATTTTTATTATGAATTTCAGTGGGCAAATTGATCAAGAAGACGTGGTATATATACCTAATGGAATTTTACTCATCCATTAGAAAGATTGATATTTTACCCTTCATAAAGAAATGCAAAGACTTGGAAAAAATTTTAATATGTGAATTAACCCAGAACCAAAGAAACAAAGGTTGCATGGTTTCCCTTATTTGTGATAGGTGGATTGTACCTACAAATCTACAAGTAAACACACAAGATCCTACACAATGGTTTACAAATGAATTAACTGAAGTATAATAGACTCTATGATGATTTCAAATAATATAATGTTTCAGAAAGATTACATGAAGGCCCAACACAATCAACACCATGAAATGAATATACCCAAGAGTGAGGTGGGGCCAAGGGAAGGGAAAGGGGAGAGGAGAACACAGTCAGAAATAATTGTATATACCACAAACTAAGAAAAATAGAGGAAGGGGTAGGTCAAAGGGGTGACATTGATGAAGACACATTATAAACTTCTCATTGTACAACTGCTCATTACAAATAATTTTAAAAACAAATAATTTTTAAAAGGAAAAAATTATGCTTAAGTAGTTGTAGAGAGGGGTAATGATTTTACATGTCAGTTTATGAGTCCAATGCATCCTTTTTGGTTCTTATAATGACTTGTTGTGAAGCTTATTTTATAGTGATCTCTCAGCAGAAAGATCTGAGGGAACCGGAGATTGTGTTATAACCCTTCTCTCTATATTAACAAATTTATCCATTATTGATAGGAAATCAGAGGCAGAAACCATAGAGTCTATGTTTCTTGGAGTCTGGCTCACTTCACTTAATATGATTTCTTCCAAGCCTTTCCATTTTCTTACAAATGGGCCAAAGCAATTCTTTCTGATGGAAGCATAGAATCCCATTGTGTATATGTACCACATTTTCTTAATTCATTCATCTCCTGAGAGGCATCTGGGTTGGTTCCATGTTTTAGCAATGGTAACATAGTTATGCTGATAGCTTTAGTGCGGTCTTGTTTGTAATCCCTTGGGCAAATGTCCAAAAGTGGGGTTGCTGAGTCCTAGGGGAGCTCTGTGTTTAGCCTTTTGAGGAACCTCCACACTGCTTTCTAGAGCGGTTGAACAAGTTTACACCAACAGTGCAGTAGGGTTCCCTTTTGGCCACATCCCTGCCAGCATCTGTTGTTGGTTTTCTTGATAATGGCCATTCTTAAAGGGGAGAGGGGATGGGAGTAGGTAGAATATCAATGTTGCTTTGATTTGCATTTCTTTTATGGCCAGTGATGTTGAACACTTCTTCATGTGCCTCTTGGCCACTCTCATTTCCTCTTCATAGAAGTCTCTTTAAGTCTTTAGCCCAATTTATTAAGAGGGCAGTAGTTTCTTCGAGGTTTTGTTTTGGGGAAACTTAATTTTTTTGAGTTCTAATTATATTTTAGATTTGAGGCCTTTGTCTGTTGTATATCCAGTGAAGATCTTCTCCCAATCTGCGGATATGTCTAGGATAGTCCTAGCAGAAGATCACAACAGCTCAATAGCTAGTAATATGAACATGTAAGATGATGCTAAGTGAAATGAACTCCAAGTTATGGCAATAAGTGGTTTATCCTTCTTGTTATTTTCAATATACAATATGAAATTATGTGTTTTTCTTTTATCTTTCTTCTCCATATTTTTACACCTAATGTCACTGTAACTGATTTTGGTACCCTGGATATTGTATATGTGTATATTGGAGCTAGGAAAGGGAAGGGACCATCAAAATGGAGAGACAAAATGTAAAAGGTGAACCAATGCAACAGCAATACTTACAAGACAATAGGCTATAAAACAACTGTACAATTTAGGGGTGGGGAGTGGGAAGGTGGGAGAAAAATGAGGGAGAAGGTAACAAGTTTGATAGAAAATGTACTTACTCCCTTATAGATAAAACTGTAACTCCTCTGTATATCACTTTGACAATAAGTTGATTTATAAAGTAAAATAAAATAAGTAATCTGAGGTAGAGATGGAAAAGCAACTCCATGTATGAGCACCTCCCATTGTACATTGTAAATAAAAGTAAGATCTCACCTACTACTCATAACTGAAAATTTAAGTGGTCAGCAATGTTCTTGTTTTATAAATACAAATCTGAGAGTCAAAGAAAACAAATACGTTTTCCTCAGCCACTCACATAGTAAGTTTTAGGATCAAAGTGATCTTCTCTGGCTTGCCATGATGCACTGGTCTATTCAGATATAAAGTGGAATGGTTTGCTTGGGCGGAGGGGAAGGTCTCAAAATTTGAAGTATCTGAACCTCACTCCATATCCTTTTATTAAAAAAAATCTGAGTCAATTTTGTTTATTTCTATAATTCTGATCATCAAAAGCCAATAAGCTCAGGTGGCTCAGCTTATTACAGCCAGCACTTGAAATCTCATTTTCTTCATCCATTCATTCACTCTTTACAAATGGGATAAGTGTTTTCTATGTGTGTTGCACAAGTTGCCAATTATAAAGCAGCTAGGGATAAATAGAGAGCCTGTGTCTGGGTAGTGACCCTAGAGAAACAAGTCTCAAGTCCAGGGAACATCCCTTGCCATCAGTAGAGAAATAAATTGCTTGCAAAAGTTGATTTTCTTCTGCTAAGTTCAGATTCAGCTCTTGAACTCTGAGAAAGAATCGTGAGAAACCAAAATTAATTATGAAGCACAGTTTGAAAGGGAAGCAATCTTTCTTCTGTGAGTTATTTGAAACCATTAAAAGAATCCTTACAAACATCAGGAAAACAGGATCGAGAACTCAAACTCCCTTTATTTCCTTCAGCCTTCTGCATGTCACCCAAGTGAATAGTTTCCCAGAACGGAATAAATTAAATATACTCCCCAATAATCCAGCAACCTGACACAAGAAGAGAGTTGTATTCATTTTAGGGCTGGGAACAATTTTCCTTACCACCATAGGATAAGATATCTTGAAGACAGGAAGTATGGGAGATTTTTTTTATCATTGTATCACAATGCTTCCTCAAAGGTAAATTTGCAATTTTGTTATTCTCCAAGTGTTTGTATTTTTATCATGCTGATGATCAGAAGAGCTCTCAGAAGTGAAAAGTACTCTCAAAACTCTCACCTTTCTCCCCCCAGAACTCATAAGAAGTATTGCTTACATGGTCTATCTTAGTGTCAAATTCTTCCACAATTTTTACCACTTAGCTTAGGCTTTTGCTGTGTAAAATGACTTTCAATGACTAAAGGGCTGGCCAGTATTTCAAAGCACTAGAACACTGTGATGTACCTAACGGGAAAAGCACCTTTTACGTAGATTTGTGTCAGCATGGCATACGATGCAATTGACTGTAAGTTCGATGATCATGAATCAAATTGTGTTTGTATCTATCTATCTCTGTCTGAAACAGTAATGATAGATAAAGATAGAGATAGATAGAGATTAGAGGAATGGATGTTAGATAGTACTTTTGAATAGAAACACACTAACTCATGGTTAGGTATTGATTAGTTCGTGACCAGATGCTTGCAGGAACCTAACCCTGTATTTCCCTAGCCTACCGCTCTGTTATTCTGTGTTGAGGAGATACAGAGTATAACTATACTCCTATGAATAAATCATCCATAATTCTATGTTAAACATGTTCTATGAGGTTAAATAAATTTAAAGAAAAAAGCTCTAGGTTAAAGAGAATGGTTTGTTCTTATAGCAAAACTCTAAAAACAGTAAGAAAAAGTATGAAACCTTAGGTCACATTTCTTGTGAAAGTTTTGTGGGAAATTTTGCCAAAAATATTAAGTCTGTCATTCAACCTGTGTATTTGTATCTAAAAAGACTATGCCTTCTCAGCTTTTCAAAGAAACAAATGCAAGTACCCTCTCTCCCCAAGCCTATATGGAATTTCAAAACATGAATGATGAATCATCATAACTATTGTTATTGCCTCTTGCTGACAAATTGTGAAAATTTCCAGTCATTTTGATATCCTCTGCTTCTGCAGTTCCATCTGTCAGACAGAAAAAAGTCCATTTGATATCCCCTCCCACCCCCATTACCCATGAATAATGAAAAAATAATGACCTTTCTTTCCCACGTTGGTGAATATTTTTCCTGTCAACTCTGATATGCTCATAGTGTGTGCAGACAGATTATTTATGACCGGGGAAATTAAATATTATTTCATTTCACCTAATACAATCTGTAGCGTCTCCAGCTCCCAATTCCTTCCCATTAAGGTGATTGTCTTTTCTGCTCCAATTGGCTGCATGCTGTTGGGTTGTAACAGCATTGGCAGAATGCTGGAAGCATAATGGAAGAGGGAGAAATGGTGTCATTTGCCTTCCCTGTCTCATCTAAATGAAGACATTTGGTCCCCGGTGAGTCAAAACCCATTTTTGATGAGTTTACGTGCATTTGGACTAATGGAAAAGGACAACTACAGCTATAATGGATTTCCTAAACTGGAGGTTTGCTCGCTCAGAACGACAGAACCTCAGAATTGGAAGAGTGACTTGAGAACACCTGTCTTCAGTCTCTTATTTTGCTAGGCAGGAATCTGAGGATCAGATGAGTGGAGTTGTATAGAAGACCTCTTATAACACTTTTCTATCAAGCCTGGGTCTATGAGTTCATATAGTCATTAAACATTCTGTTTCTGTTTTTATTTTGATGCTTTCAGCATCCCATTTCCTTTTCTAAGAAATCAGATATATGCAAATATTTTTTAAGGTATTGAGATAGGAATCTTTTAGGAACATGGACCATGCCTTCATGCCTCTGCCTTTCACTACTTAATTCTGCCAGGAATTTCCTTTCTTTCTACTTCTCCCTTTCTCTTTTTCTTTCCAAAGGCTTTCATTCTTCAGAGTGAGCCCACACATATCAAACCAAATCTCCGTAGCAGTTTTAGGAAACTTTCTCTGAGCCAGAAAAGAAAAGGTGAGGTATTTCCTTTCATATTGTTATGTTTATTTTATACCTCCTCTGAGCCAAAGCAAAATCATGTAATGTGTAAAAAGATCACATGATAGAGTTCCTATATAAAGCCAAGCAGTCTGCATTCAGTGCCCAAGTTCCTGCCCCTTATTACATTTGTTTACTTGACTTGCCCAACATAAGAGAGCAAAGAAGAGCAGAGAACATTTGCAACAAAGGTGTTTTCACAAGTATGGAAAGTAAACATGTTAATCCTAGTGAAATTATCCATTGACATCTCGCTAGATCAGACACTCTGTTTTTATCTATTTTAGTCCTATGGATAAAGGATAGAGAGACACTTTGTTTTGTTTCATTTTGTTCTTATATTTACTTTGGATTTGCCTATTTTTTATTTCTTAACTCATAGAAAGTCCCAAGTTTTCAGCCCATGTTTTGAACTAAAATCTTAGGGATTGTGATCTACTTAATTTCACTTTATAGCTTTAAGTTTTATTAGGAGGAGGCATCACAGAGCCCACAGTTTTGAGTTTAATGGGTACTTCCCTCTAGGAACACACAGATGATACTTTATTCAGCTCCTTCCACTGTTGTATGCCATGGACAGCTAAGTTCTTTTGCATGATTTCTAACAGAATTACCACAGCCTTCATTCCCAACGAGGTCAAGAAATTTGTACAGATAACCACCTTTCTTCTTAAGAATTATGACTTTGTAGACTCACTGGTTGTAAGCCCTGTATCAGTCATTGGTCTTGGTTGCAACAACAGACAATGAATGCATTCGATCTCTGCCTCCAACTGGGCATTTTTCTGGTTAATTAGAGATAGGGGTATAGCAGACTTTTCTGCCAAGGTTAGACTTTGAAACTCAGTCCTCTAGGCCTCAGTCTCCTGAGTATTTAGGACACTGCTGCTAAATTTTGAAAATACAAAGGAAGCAAAAGATACCAGACAACAGAAAATATGTATTTTTTCAATGGGCAAAACATTCCCCAAAATTAACTGTGCAGATGTGGAGTGATTCTGAGGTGGCCATTTTCCTCAGGACCCTTAACATCACTTAGAGCTTGATGCTGCTTCCCAACATGGTTACAATTTTACTATCCCTGCATCACTGAGGCAGAACTTCAAGAGTCAATTTGATGGCTCTATCATCTGTTTGGCCTCCTCTAGACAAATGGCCTGACTCTACCCATATCTACACAACACAATTTAACCAGGAGGTGGGAATGTACCTATTTGCTTTTACAAAATGAGAAACAAAATTAAATGCTGGAGTAGTAAGTGTCAAATTTCAGTGGCATTGTGTAAATAATGACAGGATTTAAAACATATGGACATGTTTGAATCATGCCCTCTGTCATCGAGAAAAATAAGAATTTAATGGAAGAAGAGATCCTTTTTTTACTTATTTTTATTGTAAAGGTGATATACCGAAGGGTTAGAGTTACATAGATCAGGTAATGAGTACATTTCTTTTTGAATAGTGTCATCTCTCTCTCATTATCTTCCACTTTTTCCCCTCCCAATCCCTCTTCTCCCTAAGATGTACAGCTAATTTTCAGCATATTGTCTAGTGATTATTTCTACTGAATTAGTTCACCCTTTGTCCCATATTTCTGTGCTTCCCCCCATCCTCCCCCAAACAGATAAAATTACAAACATGACAAAAAGCACAGAAATTAAAAACAGCAACAAAAGGGAAAAATCAACTCCAAATAAATCACAAAATGTAACATAAAAAATCTTCTTGTTGTCATTTCTTGGAGTTCATTTCAATAAGCATTGCTTTGTGTGATCATATGCATGGCAGCATTGTTTACCATAGCCAATATATGGAATTAACCCAAATGCCTTTCAGTGAATCAATAGACCAAGAAAATATGATATATATACACAATGGAGACCTACAGTTCCATCAGAGAGAATGATATTCCATTGGTAAGGAAATGGATAGAATTGAAAAAAATTATATTAAGTAAAGTAAGCCAGACCTAAAGAAACTTCAATTTCATGGTTTCCTTCATTTTTAATCATTAGAGTGTGCATATTAATCTACAAGTAAACACAATAGATGGTAAAATACAAAAAGAAATTATACTTGGATATAATCATTTAAACAGGACTTCAAACATGTATACAATGGGATGAAAGGAGGATATTCCTAGGAGAAGATCACAAAGACTTAATAGCTATGTGATATGATCATATAGAATAGTTATGCAGAGGAGTACATTGTTCTGAGAGATGAAGTATGTGAGTCTAAGGCATATAGCATCACACAACAATCCCTCACAACCCATCACAAGCTACCACTGTACCTAAAACATAGCTTTCCACCACTGATTTCAAAATACTTCCTAAAACTAGTTAGGTAGAGTGCTGTGTTGGGTACTATACATGAAGTCTCTATCCCCAAATAGTTATTGCCTGGAAAGAGTCAATAGAATAAAGTAAAATTGAAATTCAATTTCCTTTTTTGTATTATTATACTGACATGGATATTCAAATACTTTCTACTTATATGCTTGTATTATTCTGTATACTTAAATATCACTGAAAGCCTTTGAGCAACCAAGACAAACAAGATGCATTATACTCATAAACTGCTTTCTTAAATGACAACTGACTTGTACAAGTATTTAAACAATCAAGACAAAGGCAAGAAAGAAAATCTTGAAATCATAGAAAGAAGAGATTTTGGTCTGAGATTTGCTGTAAAACCACTATGAGTTCTTCAGTAGTTCAGTAAATCTCAGCTTTAATTAATCTCCTTGCATATTACATGGTGTCACACTTAAAAAATACTTATGTTGTGTTAGTCCCTAAATAAGAGGAGATTGTCTACCTGGACTAGACTTAACGTTACTTCTCCATAAAGAAGAATATGTGTCACAGAGCACCAGGTGACAGAACTTGACTGACAAAATACTTTTCTATTTCTTTTAGATCTCCACTATAACCTCTCTGAAAAAAGAAACAACCAAAAAAATCAACTCTTGAATACATCACAAGATTCAGACATTCTATTTTGGTGGCTTTAGCTGTCTGCTAGAATATAATATTTCCCTTTAAACTCAAATCTTAGTCATTCCCACTATCCATCCATTCATTGTCCCATCCACCCATCCTTAATTATGAAGTGGTCAGACAGCACGTTCTACTCTATTTACACCAATGCTTATAATGTCTTCATTCCTATTTTAGATTTCCTTCAGGAAGTGGATAAGGATTAATTTTATTCTCTTTGCCAGGAAATCACATAAGGAAATGAAAAATGTATCATGAGTTTGAGGGAATGGAGAAGAAAGGATAGGGAAGAACGATGGAAGACGTGATTTGCCAGGAAGCCCTGGACACACACATAGGCATGTAAAATCCCACCCCCCTTTTGCACCCATTTGAAGATTGAAAAATAAAACATAAATTGAAAACAACATAATCCCTCATTCCCTATATCTCCACAGATTATAGAAAAACATGATTTTATGCAGAAGAAAATATTTCTAATTTCTCAGAAATATTTCTAATTTCTCTCAACCCCACTTCTTCTCTCTTGTTATCAAAAGAAAAAAGAATTTTCTAATTAGAAGAACAAGAAAAGGAATTCAGCTCAATCATTTCAGGACCTCCACAAAGCTTTCTTTTAGAAGTGTCAAGACGTAGTCTTTCTCATTCATTTACACCTTGACTCTAGTAGAGATAGGGTGATAAATTACACCCTCTAGCTCTAAGGGGTTGGAGGATGAATCTGGAGAAAAATACACCTGTGGCTGCAGATAAAGTTAATTATTCTCATACCACTTTCTCTCTTATGACCTTGATATTTGATGTCCATGTAACAATTGAAGCACACAGGATATCAGAACTGAGTATGATTTGTAGATCCTCTGAAAACTGCAGTCTCGCCCATTTTGACTGCACTTTCATTGGGCCATTGTCTCTCTGTCCTCTAAGAGCTGCATTATTGGCAACTAAGCATAATTTCCAGAAAAACATTTTTCTCAGTAAACACAGTGGCCATTTCATGTTCCTTTTCTTCTTCTTCTTTTTATAAACACAATTCAATTTATTTTAGGAAAGGATACATAGTCTTTCTGTCTCCCCATTAATTGGTGCAATTTGATCATCTCACCACACTTTCTCCTTCAAAGATAGGAAAGTAGACCTAATCATATATCCAAATATCAATGAACTCTTTCAGAGAAAACATAAAGATAAATTTAACAAAAAAATCCTCCAGCATATATTTAGAGGTTCTGAAAACTAAATGAGATAATAATATTCAAGACTGAATGGATAGAGTCAGCCATAATGATCTGGATAATGATCTGGATTCTCCAATGAAATGATACGTAGAATGAAGCTTTTCTCTGTGGACAGTAGACTGTAGTCTCTCATACAAGTGGCCTGTCGACACTGTATTGGACACAGTGTGATATTATTTTGCTTTGACTTGGTAGTTGGAATTCTACCTGCTGTGCTATGTTTGGATAGTGAGAGAGAATTTGGTTTTAGTAATGTTATTAAAGGTGACTGACAAGTTATCTGTACCTAAACAGACTAGTATATTAAGCAAAAGCTCTTCTTGTACTAAGAGCCAAAATACCTCAATGAACTCATACATTCATTTATTCACTCATCCATCTAACTGGAAATATTTATTCACAAATGACTTGGTTTCAGTTATTTTTCTGTACCTTGCAACACAGAAAATAATGTTAAAATCTAACAAGAAAGAACTGACAATAAAAAATAAAAGTCAAGATGATGTTTACATTTCTTTTTGAACAATGTCACCCCCGCCCTCATTTTCTCCCTCCCCCATGAGTCCCCTCACCCCTTAGTTGTAAAGTCTATTTCCAACTTAGTGTTTAGTGAGTGTCACAGTTACATTGGTTTCCCTTTGTCCCCTCATTTCTGTGATCCCTCTTCCCTTCCACAAATCAGATAAACTTATGTACAAGACACATGGCATGGAAATAAAAAAGAGTGACATCAGGGCCTAAACCAAAGAGGAAAAGAGAAATAAAAAAGAAAGAACTGCAAACAGTACATTATAAAAACATCTTGCTTCCATTTCTTGGAATTCATTTTGATAAGCTTCTATAACTCTTTTCAATATCACCTTTAAACTTTTAAAAAGAAAAGCTTAAAGGGGAAAAATGTAAGTCAAAGATATTACCTAAAAGGTATTAAATTCTAAAGAAAATAAAATTTAAGAATTATAAGGGCAGGAACTGGAGTTATGGCTCATTCTTGAGTGACAAAGCCAAGGGAGACCACAAGGCCCTGAATTCCAGCCCCAGTACTGACACACACATTTACAATATTGCCAGGACAAAAAAGTATAACTTTATATTAGTAATTTTTCATATATATGTAATATATTTATATATCAATACATGTACACATTACATATATATGATAACCAACTCATGGTGTTGAGCATATCCATCACCTTAAACTCATCATTTCTTTATGGTGAGTACATTCAAAATCTTTTTTTTTTTCCAGTCCTAGGGCTTGGGATTCAGGACCTGAGCACTGTCTTGGCTTCTATTTGCTCAATGCTGGCACTCTACTTCTTGAGCTATAGCACCACTTCTGGCCTTTTCTGTTTGTGTGGTACTGAGGAATGAAAATCAGGGCTTCATGTATACTAGGCAAGCACTGTACCACTAAGCCACATTCCCAGGCCCAAAATCATTTAAAAAATTTTTAAATATACATGCATTATTTAAAAATATGTTCTCTCCATTGAGCCCATAGAGCAACTAAACATATTCTAATCAAACTTGTATCACTGAACCCACTGATAAACCTCTCTCCATAAACATTCTAATAGAGGACCCACGTAGCAAATCCCCATTATGAATAAGAACACATTTGAGCCAAGACTTGAGGTGTGAGAAAGAGAGCCATGAATACATCTAGGAAAGACCATTGCAAAAGGAGGAAACATGTTCAAGACTCTGATGAAGATACATGAAGCTGGTGTGATAGGAACTGAGCTGTAAATTTACTGTGGATAAGTCGGAAAAATAATTGGAGGCCAAAAGTGGTAGAAACTTTAAGATCATCAGTTTTGTAGCCTCAGAATCTGGGATGAGAATCATTGTAGGATTCTGATCTTTAACCATGGTTAGTGTGAGAGAATCACTTAAAAGGAATGGTTCAACCCTTATCACAGAGACTCATTATGATGACTTCATGAGGATACAGCTGTGGAGGTGAGAACAGGTTGTTTTTTACCAGTGGATGTGGCAAAACCTGGACTTCTAATGTTTTTTTTGTTTTGTTTTGTTTTGTTTTTTTTGGCCAGTCCTGGGCCTTGGACTCAGGGCCTGAGCACTGTCCCTGGCTTCTTCCCGCTCAAGGCTAGCACTCCGCCACTTGAGCCACAGCGCCGCTTCTGGCCGTTTTCTGTATATGTGGTGCTGGGGAATCGAACCTAGGGCCTCGTGTATCCGAGGCAGGCATTCTTGCCACTAGGCTATATCCCCAGCCCCCTAATGTTTTTAATATTAGGAAAAAATGTTTGTTGAAAAGAGTGTAATAGGATGATGGTTTGTTCTAGAGGATCAGAATGTTTTAAAACTTTTGTTTTAGATACACTGTATTAGAATTCAAATATGGAGGTGAAATATACAGTGCTTGGTGTCAGGAGAAATGATGAAATTCTTGATATACATTTGACAAAAGTCAATACACAAATGGGATTTAAAACCAGAATACTGGATATGGTCATCATATCCAATGGTCATCGTGCCCATCAGAGTGAGGAAAGAAGAAATCCAAAAATACTGATGTGCAGATTAACAGATTTAGGAAAATAAGAAAGAAGTGTGCCCGAAGAGACAGATAAGAAACAGGCCAGTGGAGAAAAGAAAAATCAGATGAGTGTAGTCATCTGGAATTAACAGGAAAAGCAAACCTTGTCATGTAATGCCCATAGGTCAAGTGAGATGAACGCTGAGATTGGATATACACCTGAGGAAAGGGGAAGTGGCTGTTGAGCTTGAGGAGAGCAGTTTTGCTGTATTGCTGGAAGCCTACTTAAAGTGGACACACCAGAATGATGTTAGGTAAGTGAAGAGACCCTGATTGTAAAGGATTCACTGCTATGCTTTCTTATGTCCCGGTCATAGGGTCATAGTAGGTATGAATGGAATGCACTAACAATTCTGATAAAATGCTCTTTTTTCAATTTAATTTTAGTGTCAAGGTGATGTCCAGAGGTTACAGTTATATACGTAAGGTAGTGAGTATATTTCTTGTGTACTTGTTACCCCTCCATTACTTTCTCCCACATTTCCTCGCCCGTAATCCCCCTTCACCAAGTTGTACAGTTAATTTCCAACACATGGTCTTGTGAATTTCATTGTTGCATTGGTTCACCCTTTTTCTTTTGTCTCACCGTTTTGCTGTTCTCCTTCCCATCCTTAATTCAGATCAACATATATACAATGTCCAGGGTACCAAAATCATATATAGCGACAACAAGGGATAAAACATAGGAAAGAAAAATGAAAGAAAAAATAATTTCACATAGTACATTAAAAGTAATGTCAATGAAAAACCACTTGATTCCATATCTTGGAGTTCATTTCACTTAATTTCATCTTATATGATCATATGTACATAGTTATTGAGCTATTGTGACCCTCTTCTAGGACTATCCTAGGCATATACTAAGTAATAACACTGAGGGAAATCATGGAATCTATGTTACTTTGAGTCTGGATCATTTCACTTAATATGATTTTTTTCCAACTCTTTCCATTTCCTTAAAAATGAGGCTATGTCATTCTTCCTGATGGATAAAATTCTCTTTGAGGTACCTTAAATGTCTACCTTTTCTCATTCTCTCAAAATCAGGTATGATTCTTATCCTGCTTTAACAAGTGAATTATCAATAGCGATGACAAGTGCAAGTTCAAAACAGAAGCATCTAAATTTGATGCATCTGATTCATCCTGTTGTTCTTTCTGTTTGTTGTTAACAAAACAGTATGATAGGAACTTGGTTAAATATAGATCAGGGGTGTGTGTGTGTGTGTGTGTGTGTGTGTGTGTGTGACTATGGACTCAGGAACTTCTTCATACTTGGCAAAAGCAACACCACTGAGCTGTATCCACTGTCCTTGGATTTTCAGGAAGACCTGAAACCCACAGTGTAGCCTTGGTGACACAGGACACACAACCTTCCTGCCTTAGCCTTTGAAAAACAGGGATTACCAGTATGTGCCATCATATCCGACTACATACTAGAAATGAATGGTCTACAAGGTTATGATATTTGTGTGGTAAATTGAAAATTAAGCATTTCAAAGCACTGAACTAGTAGGGTTGTTGGTTGCTACATCTTGGCCCAGCTCACTCTGATTGACACATGCCAGGCACACTGTTAAAATCTGTGACTCAAAGTGTTTAGAGCTCTAGCCTCAAGCAAAAGAGCTCAGGGAGAGAGCCTAGGCCCCAAGTTCAAGCCATACAAACAACAAACAAAATTTCATCTTTAGTATAATAGGTTACTTTCCATCCCTCTTTGTGTATCAGGGCATACATTAAGAGAAGACTTGGATTCATTCAACATTATGAGATATGTGCTGCATACAGAGCTTATTCGCAGAAAATGTTGGACTAATGCTAGACAAGCTGTGTAAGACTCATTCCTCTACCTTCAGCTCCTTAAGGCATGAAGACATTAATATAAGCAAGGAAAGCCCTTCATTAACACCACCTACACACCAGGGATAATGGAGTAGGTCATATTTTCCCATGAGGCATCTCCTATGAGTTCATGGTACCACGATCACCAAACTGCCAGTTGTGAAGTTAGAGGTCATTGAATTGTGTAATTTGTAAATGCAAAGAGCGAGCCAAGCACAGCCACAGATGAGGAGGAAAGAGAGAGACAGGTAGAAACAGAGCAACAGAGAAATCAACAATAAATGTGTGTGTGTGTGAGAGAGAGAGAGAAACAGAGAGAAACAGAGACAGAGACAGAAAAAGAGAAGCAGAGAAAAACAGACACAGAGGTTAGTTATGGAGAGAAGCTGTCAAGCTAACACAAAGAGAATGGAATAGAATATTGAGTTAAAAAGAAGAAAATAAATACCTGTGCTCTGAAAAAAAGATGTTAATCTCCACTAAATATGTCCAAGTGAATGTATAGTCTTTCTAATATATTGAATTCAAACAATTGCAGTAATACAAGGGAATTGTGGCTGCTAGAACCCTGGGACATCTTGCCAAATGGTTTTGAGTTCATTTTTATCCCTAATTTTTTCTTTCATAAACTGCACCCAGCCAGACCATTCAATTCAGCAAGCCATCAAGGCCTATGAGATATTACATCATTACAATGCTGTATATATAATTCATTCACCACATCAATGAAATGGTGATAAATTTAGGACTTACAAGGATCATTTCACATACTTCATCTCAAGTATTTTTAAATAATTTTTATTTTTTAAATTCCCATTATAACTTCCATCAGCTGGTATGCCACATCATGATCAAAAAATTACTTGGCTCCCAAATGTGATGTTGCCCAGTGAAATCTGGGTTAGACTTAGTACTCAGCCTCCAGCCTCTTAGCTTGTTAGTCTCCTGGGAATAAAAATGGTACATGGGCCACAATTTATAGAACTCAGTGTATGAATTAAGACCAGCAATCTTGCCTTATAAGTTTCTGAAGGACAAATTGAAAATAAAAATATAATATTTTATTTCCAAAGTTAAACCTCACTGGATATGTGGAGCTGGCAAAGAGAATTTATTTTTGTTTGTTCTTTCCATCTGTATGACTAATCTTAGTTCATTGTGTGTTGTTTTAAGAAAATACCTGGTACTAGGTACTTTTAGAAAGAAAAGAGTTCTATTTCAGTCAAAGGTTTAAATGTTTTCTAAAAATCCAGGATTAAAAAGCCCCATCTGTTAGCCTCTGATAAGGACAGACCACTTTACACTTTGGGAGTATGTGCAAGATGGCAGGCTACACAGGTGAAATAGCCAAAACACTTGGAATGATCATCTATAACAGGCAGCTCTCAAGCCAACAAATCTAACCTCCCAGCTCCCGTGGGAGCTGGAGGCTCAAGCCTATAGAATCACCTCCTCAGGAAACTGAGATTTGAGGATTTCATTTCAAAGCTAGCCCAGAGACTGTGAGCCTCTAATCTCCAATGAACTACCAGGAAACTTGAAGTGGGGCTGTGGCTCAAAGTGGTAGAGCTCCAGCCTTGAGCAGAAAGAGTACAGGGTCAGTGCCCAAGGCCCTGAGTTCAAGCCCCACAACCCACCAAATAGACAAACTAAAGCACTCTGTGTGTCTGGGATTCATCACAATGATCTATTGTGTCCCTGCTAATATAATTTTTTATTATTGTTCAAAACCAGGACATGAACTTCGTACCTGACATGTTCACTCATTGGCTAGCATTCTACTAATTGAGTCATGCCTCCAATCCCTTCAACTAAGAGCTCTACAATGTTTATTCAATGTTGAGCTTGAGGACTAAACTCTGAAAAATCCTCCTTGCCTTTTCCAGCTTTTTATAACCTGAAGTGTTCAATATCATAGTAACCGAGCTACAAAGGTTTGCTTCTTTCTGTATTTGGCTGTCTTCTGGTTTGTCTCTGTCTTCACATGACATGATGGCATTATCTTCTGTGTGTGTGTCTACATCATAATGTTTCAGCTTGAATAATGATTGCATTCTTGTCAGATTATAAGGCAATTTAATGACCTAATTTTCACTTAATTTGCATTTGCCATAGCATTAGGACTTAAAAGTATCTCCTCTTTTTCTTGAAAGGTCAGATGGAATTCAACCCATTAACATGGATGGCAAGTTAAGAGTGACAGAAATCTAGGAGGAGTGTTGGAGAAACATTGGAGAAGGCCGGAATCAGATTTTGAAGGACACACAATGTCATGTGCAGGATCCCTTGTATAAAGATAACTCTAATGACAATTTTTTAAAATGGACCAAATGTGATGTGACAGTTGTATGTGAAGGATATAGCAAGTGTTCAGACAAATAAGAAGGGATACATGACAAGTGAGAGCCAAGGGAAGTGTTTCAGATGTGATGACAATTGACCCAATGTGGGAAAATCCTGAGAAAAACATAGCATCATTTGATGCTCTGAGTATTCAAGCTTTGAATCTGGGTATCTGCTAAGACTACACATCAACATAGGAACTATATAAATGTAATAAAGTTTGTTGGGAATTCCAAGAGAGAGTAGGAAACTAACAAGTTTAATTTAGTACTTATTTACATGCAAAAGAAATGTCTTTTCAGGCCAGCTCAATCAACATAGAAATCCAGATGCTTCAGGAAGGGATGTCCCAAAATGATTATTCTATTTTTTTTTTTTTGTCGGTAATGGAGCTTGAACTCAGGGTCTAGGAACTGTTCCTGAGCTTTTTGCTCAAGACTAGTGCTCTAACCATTTTGAGCCACAGTGCCACTTCCAGTATTTTGGTGGTTAATTGGAGATAAGAGGCTCATGGGGACTTTTAAGCCTGGGCTGTCTTTGAACCATATCTGCCTCCTGAATAACTAAGATTACAGGCATGAACCACTGACACCCATCTACGATAATTCTGTGAATCATCTTCCAGGAAAAAAAAATCATTAAATCACTTGAGAATCATCTACTTTGGAAAAAAAAATCAACATTCCAAAATTGACTATGTAGCATTGTGACACAAGCAAAGAATTGAGTTGTTCTAGCTAAACTCCTTAGCTTTCTTCTATTAAAATTATTTTTTAATTCTCATTATGTATTTATGTCTGCAACTACTGATTGGCTTTGACCTTCCATTATCTTGGACCTTCATCACAGTATGCTGGAGGGGTAAAAATAAATAACAATAAAGGTTGAAATTTTCTTTCTATACATGTGCAAAAAAAAGTTCCTTTTTTATCCTTTTTTCATCAAGTTATTCGACTTCACTAATGAGTAGGCAAAGGGAATAAATTGCTGGCTAATTAAATTTGCAGATGGCATTCAATAGCAAGGGTATATAAGGATAAAGGAAGAATGCAAGAGAACCCAGAAGCTTTGTGCTCTGTGTAGGAAAGAATAAGAGGGCATGTCAGTGTGTGCAGTCACATCTGGCAGAAAGAAAAGGGTGAAGTGAAGCTGCTGGATAAAAGAGCCACTGGATTGCAGTAAGTGAGCATTTATAGGAAGAGCCAGAGGTGGACAGAAATATCTGTGTGAATATTAGCAAACATTATTCCTGTCTAGGCTAACGCCTCCACTAGAAGCACTGAACACTGTAGCCCAAAATCAATTTTGGTGTTCGGCAGAACTAGCCTCATGCCATACTCTTGGTGATACCATGGCTTTTCATCCATTAGGGTTTCATTGACTCTCAAAGTAAAATACATGGCGAGCAGCGGATTTTTTTTTTCATTTTTAAGCAGTGTTATTAATTGTGCTCAGTAACAAATTTCATTATAGTATTTGCAAACACTTAAGTAATATATGTTGATCATAAACAAACAGTCTTAGCTTATGTGGTACAGCAACTGCCAACCATTAGATCTTAAGGTTGAACCCCAGTACTGCCAAAACACAAAGACGAAAATATCCAAGGTCACAAAAGCCATCCTTTGTCTGAGACAAGATAAGCATTAACATATGGTTGCCACAAGAGTTTGGTGAAGAGATAGCTGACAGTGCTTTTGAAATAGTCACTATGTAATGACTTGAAACGTCAACTCAGAGACAATCAATACATAGGAGCATGTGAGCCTAGGAAAGAGGAAAGAGCTAGCTAGACCTTGATACTGATGTAGAGTTTTGCTGTTGCTTGACTGTAATGTCTACGGTTGGCAAAATAATGATTTCAGGCATTCTGCCCACTGGACTTAAACTATAATTCCTCTGAGACATAAACACATGGCCAGACCCTACTTTTATCATTACCCTGAGATTATATCTGACCTTGTCCCAAGAATCTTCTCAAGTGACTTAACAAACACTTGTAGCAATTAGTTAAAGGATGAGTACATGTCCCTAGATCTCCAAAATACAAAATGACATTGCTTGCATTTATTTACTCCAGCTTCCTGTTCCCACTCCCTATGCAAAGAAAAGCCCTCTATCAGTGGGTCTGCAGTGAGCCTGATATCTTTCTCTTCGGCACCTGTCCATAGTTGTTTTTCAGCATAATAGTTTCATTCTCCATGGCTGAGCTCCTTTGCCTGCTGGAGGAAGCCAACAGCCTATTTGAACATAAGCCCAATTTCTCTCCCACTAACCATCACTGTCATAACTGACCGTGTTGATAGTGCTGCCAAAAAGAAGGAGACAAGTTGATGGACAGGAAGCACAGATCTGCCGTTCACACAAATCTAGGTAGGCAAAGGAGGGAAAATAGGTATGCTGGGCCTGTCTGGCACCGACAGCTTCAGTCACACCAACATTTCAATCAGAACCATGTTAAGTGAGCCCATGTGTCACTCAAAAGAGGCTCCCAAGGGTGAGGACTCAGAGGCAGCTAAGTTTCAGTGCTAGTGGAGAGAGAGGGATTACTAGGTCCAGCAGTGGCATCTGCCTCACCTCATTTTTTAAAAGCTAGATAATTGGGATGAAGTCCAGTTGGGTGACTTTGTTCTGCCTAAGAAAGTGACAGTTAATGCTGGGCTGGCAGAGGAGAGGACTCCCCGGTTCACAGGGGCTGTCTAAACTAGCAGAAACTGTCTAGTGCATCTAAGAAAAGTTGAGTATTGTTTATTTTTTCTTTCAAGAGGAGAGGAAATAGCAAAGCCAGGCATACTTCTGAATACCAGTTAAAACTACCTTGGCACTTTAGTTATAGGCATGAATACACATCTATTCTTATGGATATGTACATACATGTACAAACACCTGCTCACAAAAGCAGGGAAACCACAAATATATACTTAAGCAAAGTGTTTATATTCTAATATGCATGATTACAAATCCACATATTCAAGTAGACATTTGGGTACACAAATAAATAAGACGTACATAAACACAAGTTCATTGGATGCACGTGTAAGTGTGCATGCACTCACACACAACACAAAAAGCAAGAGCACAGTGCAGGTAGAATCACAAGTTCATGTTAATACTGGCTAATACAGAATTGAGTATGCATGGATTTCACAAACAGAACACACACAAATACACATACTTCTCAGGAACAAAATCAGATCAGATTGAGAAAGGATGGAGAATATTTATTCCCTGGAGTTTCTACCTGTCATCACAGAAACCACTTTCAAGTTGTAACACAGAAGAAGGGAAAATCAGTTCCTGATAGAAGAGGTTCAAGGATCTGTGAAATCAATTATATTTTATTTTCAAATATCATTCAGAGAAGTTTATACTCTTTCAGAAGAGTCTGTTCTCACCTCCAGGGAGGAAAACCCAGCTGGAAATGGTAATGGGAAAGGCCCTGCAAAGTTCAAGACAAAGGACAATGCTGAGGTCAAAAAAGAGACTTTCATCTTTTCTGGAAGGAAAAGGACTTTTGAAGGTTTTAAGTGTGCTGATTCAAGTAATGGCCAGGAGGGCTATTCAACATGACACTAGTCCCCTCATTGATTGCTAAGTTTGACTTGGTCAATCCACATTTAAAAATATATAAAAATGTATGTGAAAGGAGGAAAGAGCCTGAGAAAACCCTTCTTTTTCTTTTCTAACTCAAAGAAATAGAGGTTGAAAGAAATGTTATGATTTCCCCAGTGTTACAGAAAAGAGGGAGCTGAGATTAACATGAGATCAAGCAGCTGTTTTCCCAGGTTTATACCTCCATCTTTCCCCATTACACTTCTGTCTTTAGAGCACTTTCCCTACAGACCAGAACTTTAGTTTCTCAAAGGTCTTCTATACGCATTTTTATAAGCGTTCATCTAAGGAACTCACATGGTCCTTGGGCAGTGGCAAGACAGGGGAAGTGTTGGTTAACTGTAGACACCAGGCTGAGGGTTGAGTGGTGGCCAGAGTTATCACCAAGGAAAATCCCAGATGGTATGAGCTCAGTTTCCCATATGAAGAGCCAAACTAGCTCAGAGATCTGCTTTATTCATGCAGACTCCTCCATGACCAGGCCCAGACTTGAGATAACATAGCAGGATTCTGTGAATAAAAGAGAGCAGACATTTTTATTTTTGTATTATTACTATAAAGGTTATATACAGAGGGGTTACGGTAATTTTTTATTTTTTTTAATTTTTATTGTCAAACTGATGCACAGAGAGGTTACAGTTTCATACATTAGGCTTTGGATACATTTCTTGTACTGTTTGTTACCTCCTCCCTCATTCCGCCCTCCCCACTCCCCATTTGCTTCTCCCCCCATGAGTTGTTCAGTTGATTTACACCAAACAGTTTTGCAAGTATTGCTTTTGTAGTCATTTTTCTTTATATATGTATATATATATTTATTTATTTATTTATTTATTTATTATCAAACTGAATTACAGAGAGGTTACAGTTTTATACATTAGGCATTGGATACATTTCTTGTACTGTTTGTTACCTCATCCCTCATTCCCCCCTCCCCCCACCCTCCTTCCCTTCTTCCTCCCCTCCCAAGAGTGTTTCAGTTGTCCAGTTCATTTTCATCAAACAGTTTTGCTTTTGTATAGCTTTTGTAGTTGTTTGTCTTTTTTTACCCTGTGTCTCTTGATTTTGGTATTCCCTTCCAATTTCCTGGTTCTAATACCAGTATACACGGTTTCCACTATACTCAGATAAGATACAGAGATGATGTAGGTACAACCACAGGAAGGTGATACAGGAATATCATCAATAATAGAGGCTACAGTTACATATGGCACATTGAAAGTATTTACAACTGTGATATAACAATCGTTTCCATAACATGGAGTTCACTTCACTTAGCATTATCTTATGTGTTCATAAGAGTATAACTATTGGGTTCCTGTGATCCTCTGCTGTGACTTGCCTAAACCTGTGCTAATTATTCCCTATAAGGGAGACCGTATAGTCCATGTTTCTTTGGGTCTGGCTCACTTCACTTAGTATAACTTTTTCCAAGTCCTTCCATTTCCTTTCAAATGGGGCAATGTCACTCTTTCTGATAGAGACATAAAATTCCATTGTGTATATGTACCACATTTTCCTGATCCACTCATCTACTGAGGGGCATCTGGGTTTGTTCCAGATTCTAGCAATGACAAATTGTGCTACGATGAACATTGTTGTGCTGGTGGCTTTAGTGTGATTATGTTTGTGGTCTTTTGGATAGATACCCAAAAGTGGGGCTGCTGGATCATAGGGGAATTCTATATTTAGCCTTCTGAGGAATCTCCATACTGCTTGCCAGAGTGGCTGAACCAGTTTACATTCCCACCAACAATGAAGTAGGGTTCCCTTTTGGCCACATCCCCTCCAACAATTGTTATTGTTAGTTTTCTTGATATATGACATTCTTACTGGGGTGAGATGGAATCTCAATGTTGTTTTGATTTGCATTTCTTTTATGGCCAGTGATGTAGAGCATTTTTTCATATGTCTCCTGGCCATTCTCATTTCCTCATCAGAGAAGGCTCTTTTTAAGTCTCCAACCCACTTGATGAGGGGGCTATTGGTTCTTTGCGGTTTTGTTTTGGATGAAGGAAATTTTTATCCTGTGTCTCTCAATTTTGGTATTCCCTTTCACTTTCCTAGTTCTAATACCATTATACATGGTTTCCAGTGTGCTCAGATAAGATATAAAGATAGTGCAGGTACAACCACAGGCAGGGGATACAAAAGGATTATCAACAATAGAAGCTATGGTTTCACATGGCATGTTGAAAGTAATTACAACAGTGATATAACAGTCGTTTCCATAACATGGAGTTTATTTCACTTAGCATCATCTTATGCATTCATAGGGGCATAGCTATTGGATTCTTGTGATCCTCTGCTATGACTAGCCTAAACCTGTGCTAATTATTCCCTATAAGGGAGACCATAGAGTCCATGTTTTTTTGGGTCTGGCTCACTTCACTTAGTATAATTTTTTCCAAGTCCTTCCATTTCCTTACGAATGGGGCAATGTCATTCTTTCTGATAGAGGCATAAAATTCCATTTTCCTGACCAATCGTCTACTGAGGGACATCTAGGTTTGTTCCATATTTGAGTTATGACAAATTGTGCTGTGATGAACATTGTTGTGCTGGTGGCTTTAGCGTGTTCTTTTTTGTGGTCTTTTGGGTAGATGCCCAAAAGTGGGGCTGCTGGGTCATAGGGGAGCTCTATGTTTAGCCTTCTGAGGAATCTCCATACCACTTATCAGAGTGGCTGAACCAGTTTACATTCCCACCAACAATGAAGTAGGGTTCCCTTTGGCCACATCCCGTCCAACATTTGTTATGAGATTCCATCTCACCCCAGTAAGAATGTCCTATATCAAGAAAACTAACAATACGGAAATTTTTTTTAGAGGATGTCATCCCATTCCTTGCTTTCTCCCAGTTTAAATGCAGAAAACTTGATAAGCAAATGAGCTCAGCACTAAGTGAAAGGATGTGAAAAGGAATGACACTGGTCAAGATATAGTGTATCCATGAGCTTCTTTGTTAAATGGCAAATCCGTTGTACAACTACTTAAGGATAATAAAAAATTATATACCAACAAAAAAAACAAAAATGAATTCTTACAAATAAAGGAGATAGTAAGAGTCCATTGCTAAAGTCAAATGTTACTATTATAAGCATCAGCATTTTCATTCAAAATATTTGTCTTTAAACTTCCGTAAAACAAGCATTTTGTAAAATCAGTTTACTTTAAATTATCTGATTTTATTGGGAAGTAGTTAAGATCTGTAAGGTCTTGCTAGACACTATGTTGAAAATGAACTATACAACTTCTGGGGCTGGGGGGAGACAGGAGGGAAACATTGGGAGAAGGCAAGGAAAGGGTGACACTGTTCAAAAGGAAACGTACTCATTACTGACTTATATAGCTATAGTCCCTCTGTTCATCACCACTTAAGTAATACACTTTACAAAACCAAGTACAAATTTTAAAAAAGAATTTTCATAATTTACTCCATAGTTACCAATTTTATTTTACATAATTTTTTGTTTTTAAATTTTACGTTACGGTTATTATAACAGTGATGTTCAGAGAGTGTAAAATTATACCAACCAGGTGATAAATACATTTTCTTTTGTACAGTGTCTTCCCTTCCCTCATTTTCTCCAATTCTCTTCCTCCTGTCTCCAACCACCACTTGTATAGTTCAGTTTCATCAGTTTCCACTGAGCTCCATTGTTGTACATTTTTAGACTTTTTCCCTCGAATTTTGTGCCCTACTACCCACATAAATACATGCAATACACTATACATGAAAAATAGAAAACAGAATATCAATAAATAAAAATTTGTAAACAGAGGTCTCTGGTTTCCATAACTCAGGGTTTGTGTTGGTGCGCGTGCACACGTGCGCGTATGTGTGTATGTGTGTGTGTACTTATAGATTGTGCTTTTTTGTTTGTCTCCTGAGTATCTTCTTTTGTTCTCACTTTGTGTGTCTAGAATCCAGTGTATTTTAGATCTAATTTCTGCCTATCAAAGAGAACATGGGCCTTTTGTGTCTCTGAGCTTGGCTTACCTCACTTAACATTATTTATCCTAATTCCATTCATTTCTCTGCAAATGACATAATTTTGTTTTTTCTAATGGCTGTGTAAACTTCTACTGTAAACAGAAAATCACAACAGGAGGGGGACAAAAAGCAAAATATGAGTTATTGAGAGTTTAAATTAGTGTATGTATTCAAAAGTTTTTTGGTAAACTTTCTGGACAAATGTAAGGATAATATCATCCCTTTTCTTTATGTTGTTGTCTCAACACAAATGCCCTAGCTGTCCTTGAGACTGAATATTAGAAATCTTTTAAAGATCAGCCAAGGGAGCTGACCTGAGCTGTCTTGTCTAAGAACCGTGACATTGGCAAGTGGCCCTAACATGATTTTTATCATTTCCCATGTTGGTTCTGAAACTTTATATTCTGTGGAATGTTACTCAGTTGCCATAACAGAGTAGATTTTGTAGTAAAGTAATGGAAGGAACATGGAACAAGTAAGATTTTCCTTTTCTAGATTCATGGAAGGCAGTTGTCTCTTCAAAGTTCAGAAAGGTTTGTCAGAAAGAAAACTGCTTGGTTTTATCCAACAAGGTATTTCTAAAGCTTTTACAATTTATGCCCTTTCTTAAAATGCTAGAGCCTTATGCCCACAGCTCTGCTTTTTGCTTTTCTTGTGGGTTTTGCAGTCTTTGCAGGAGGATTACAGTTATATAAGTAAGGTAATGATTACATTTACTTCCAAACAATGTTAACCCATCCTTCATTTTCTTTTGCTTACCCCTTCCTACTCCCCTCCCCACCCCCCAAGTTCTAAGGTTGATATCCAACACAGTGTCATTGTTCCATTAGTTCCATTAGTTCATCCTTTGACCTGTTATTTCCCTTCCCCCAGTTAGCCTTCCTTTTCTTAGAATCCATTTGAAACACCATTTCGTAGTAGAGGTTGTTAATGCTTTATCCTGTTCTCCTTTTGCTTACAGCCTGATGCATCATATGTTTTTAATGATATTTGTTAAAGCACTCACTAATGTCTCTAGAAACAGACCATCCCATCCACTCATCAAATATTAAATTTGAATTTGTTTATTCATTTGATTTTTTTTCCCAAGTGGAGCACTGGAAGAATCTACATTTTATAGTTTTTGAATGTCATTGTAGCTCACATGGTCCACATAGACACGTAGGAGGTGCTCAGTACCTGCTTTCTCACTTATTGATTGAAAGTCACGGGCAGCCCCAGTCTTGTGCTTATTGGAGGAAAGGAGTGAGCCTGACATTAAAGCAATAAAGCGAACCATTTTCCCTACAGAGTTACCCTAACATTAATAAAAGCTTCATGTTGCACTATTATCCTCTCCCCTATTATTCTCATGTACTTCATGCTGAATATAAATGTCAAAATTCTTTATCTATCTGCATGTCTATGGGATTTTCTGTTGCTGAAGAAATACATGCTGTGACTTCCAGCAAGGGAAAACGTGTCCTCAGTGGCCCATGCTTTCCATCCTCCTGTGGTCCTTTAACAACTACGTGGTGATGGGAACTGGGAATGGGGCACTGTCTCTGTTGCCATAAGACAGAGTTCAAAACCCTATTCTCTTGATTTCCAATTCTGGATAGCTTGTGCAATTTGCTTCTAGTCTCTGGATTACAGAGTACTATGAATACTAGGTTTGAGGCACCTATTTTCTATTTGCATAACACCACCCTCTCCTTAATAAAACTATGTTCACAATGTGCACTATGTAAAAAATAAACTATATAATTAGTGGGGGTGTGGGAGGAGAATAGGGAGAGAACTAAAGAAAGGGTGAGATTTTCAAGAAGCATTGTACTCATAACTGGATTTATGGAATGACTTATTAATAACAATATAATAAGTAATAAAATCAATTTCAGATACTTATCCTTCCATTTGCTTCATGATCAGGTGAAGCAAAGTAGAAAGTCCTTCCCCCAGAACCAGTGATATACTCTGAACAAATTAATCAGAGTTTTTTTTAACCTAACATGCCTCAACAATCATCTGGAGGGCTTGTTCAAAAACACATTGTGCATACTAGAGCCACAAATTCTGATCCTATATGTCAAGGAAGGAGTCTAGAAATTCACATATCTAACAAGTTTCTATGTGATACTCATGATGTTGGGCTGAGTTTGTGCTTTTCCAAACAGCAATGTAAGATGGGTGATGACTCAGGTGTCTTTGTTGATTTGGTTGGCGTGCTTTGACACATTCTCCCATACATGGGACTGAAGAAGAGGATACAGCCGCAAGTAGTTTACTGGACCATGAATCTGGGAATCACTGTGAAGGAGTCAGGATTTGCAAAGGGGCATCAAAGAAAGATGTCATGGAGAAATTAGTGGGCATTCCTCTCTGTAGGCTGCTGAAATTGTTACTGCTGGAGACCCTATGAAGGAACCAGAATTTAGTATTTTTAATCCCAAGTAATGAAATCATAATGTTAGCTCCCCTTCCTGACTTCATTCACTCTGTAAAGTGCTTCACTTCATGCCCTAAAATTCCAAACTCTTTGGTGTTTCCAGGTTGGCCCATTGCATGGGCTGAGCACACTGAGAGGTTGACAGTCCATTTCATCAATCCAGCTTCCTGAAGGAGAAATCAGAGTGATCCGTAGGGTGACTCAATCACTGGCAAGCCATATGGGGATGGGCCAAGTGCTGTCCATGTAAGAAGTTAGGAAAGAAAATAACTTCTTCCATAACCGTATTGAAATATTAATATACCATGACTAGAGCTGCCATTTCACTGGATGCACTGTCATCAGGGATGACTCATGATATGACATTGTTTAATACAGTTACAATCAGGTTTTTGAAATATAAATTATGAAATGCTAAATCATATGGTAGGTTGATTTCCTAACATGTGACTTGAGATGGTACATAACACTATTAGTGATGTATGAGGTCTTGAAGCATCACCTAAGAGCATTCTAACCTTGCAGAATTAAAAGACATATGTGGACCTAAAAATTCACCTTTGTCATTCAACCCCATCTCCAAGTGAACTGAATGCATATTAAAGTGTGCAGAGTGCCCTGCTTAACTGTGAAGGAGAAGAGAGCTTCTAAATGGCTTTGTCACTACTCTGTGTGAACTTTATTTTCATCATTGACATTTTGGCGCCTCCTTCCAGTCCTCTTAGTCCTCATTTAAAAATAAAATTACATCAGCCTATGGAAATATTTCCAAATCTGTAATTGATTGCTGGCTAATTAGTCTGGAAGGTAATTTTTCTGTAGGAGTTAGTTTCCCTAAATATTAATGAGCAATTAGAATTCTAATTCTGCAAACAGACGACATTGTGAGTTGAGAGTGAGTAGAGGGAGGTGAAAAATGAAAAGAAACACAAGTAAACATGGTTATATATTACATATTAGAGGTTCTACCTGGCTTGTTTCTTTTTTTTTTTTAAGCCTGACACACCTGACAATTTGAATGAAAGTAAACCATTCAGCACCAGGGTGACCCTCATAAACAAATGAATCACCAGCTGGGAAAAATGAAACGAACAAATAAAATGGTTTAATGCAGAAAAGTAAGCAAATGCCATGTTCTGGACTCACATAGAAGAGAATGGAATGTGCAGTTAGCCTGTGATATCCCTAAGCAGAATTCATCAACATGTATTTTTTTTCTTGTACAATTTCATGGAGAAAAATAGGTCATATCCAAAACAGCAATTCCATGGTCAAAGGAATTCAGAAACGTTGGGAAACAATCATAAAATGTTTAGTGGTTTGCTGGTGTGTTTACTTTTTTACAAAAGGTCAATATCCATGAAGTCTCATTCTCTACTTTTATGCTGCTAAAATTTTCAATCAGGTTCACGTGCCTGCGCTCTCATACCTGGTTATGCTGTTTTTATGCCGTAGAAATGCATTATTTAAACAATTCTAATAAGTTTGAGGCACTTTTCTGCTTCCAGTGAATCAATTAATTTTATATTTGTTTTTACTTATTTTCTAATATTGGCAACAATTTGGTTTTTTTATTAACTATTATGGAATAACCCATATTATGCCTGAACTCTCCCATCTGTTGACCCTACCCAAACCATTTTTTATTTACTAAATTAAAATTGTATTATCCTTACATGGTTATTCAAAGAGGATGTGATTCAGCATGTCAATTTATGAATGCACAAAGATCTTTTTTTTTAAATCTGAGATTCCTTATATACTTAAAAATCATTTTCTTAGATAATCCTTTTGCCATTTCTCTTGTCTTTTAGGATACTCTACAAATACCCTTAATAACAAGTCATGTGTCATAGTGATATTTCCATTTGGAAAATTAGATATTTAATGTTTGTTTCTCTTTTTAGAAAAGCTTTTTAGATTAGCTTTGTTTTATCTATCATTCTATTCCTTTGCCTAGTATACAATTAATGCATGGGAGACCATTAATAAATATTTCTTTTATACCTGAACAAATTGTAAATCACACTCATGGCAAAGCATACGGCTTTCAAGTGGATTTGAATATGGAGACTTTTTCCCAGCCTAGAAGTAATATTCTGTAGAATACATTTTGAGAAATATTTTTCTGAAGTCGATTCCACTCCTCCTAAGTGTGAAAAGAGGAATAGAAGTTCTAACTAAATTTCAAGGTCTGACTAACTGTGTGACCATGGGCAAAGTTATTTCAAGCCTGAGACTCACTTGTGGAATGATGAGGCTAGGCAAGATTATCTCAACCATCCTTTACAGCTCCTAAACTCTGAAGTTCTAATTATACAGGAAGAGTACCACTTACACTCTGGTCATGGCGTGAGCTCTTGGAGAGTACATCAAATCAGACTGACCTCATTTCACTCTAGGGTATTTATAGTCTAGGATGGAAGACTGGGAAAAGGAAGTCAATGCAGCCTATCTAGCCACCCATGAGCCATTTCACATTGTCTCTTCCTTTATGTTTTTGTAGAAAAGAATAAGAAATCAGGGCTGGATGGAAGTGTGATGAGTTGATTTTGTACCAGGTTGAAAGATAATACCCAGGAGTGTTAATTAATAGATCAATGGTGACTCTGAAGACAGGGGCTACTGACAGCCTGCAGGTTCTGTCCTTTGTCCTGACCTCCTCAACACTTCTATCAATGTCGTGGATGAAGAGTGAGATCTTACAATCATCAAATATGCAGGTGACATGGCAGTAGATATATGTCAGATGACAGAATCAGAACTCAAAGTGATCTCAACAATCTCAAGAAATGAACTGCATCCCAAATGGGAAGAATCTTAGAAATATAAAAGGAAATAAAAGCTACAACCAAATTATAAAATGGTACAATTATAAAAACAGGTATGTAAAAAGTGTATTTGCATGGGTGTTGTATGTGTGCCTAAATAACCTTTGGGGGTTTTAACTCATAGTAATGGGGGCTGGAGGTGTGGCTGAGCAGGAAAAGGCCTGCCCAACAAGTGCAAAGCCCTAAGTTCAAACCCCACAACCACCAAAACCAATCCACAGAAAAAAAAACCTCAAATAGGGGCTGGGGATATAGCCTAGTGGCAAGAGTGCCTGCCTCGGATACACCAGGCCCTAGGTTCGATTCCCCAGCACCACATATACAGAAAAACAGCCAGAAGCGGCGCTGTGGCTCAAGTGGCAGAGTGCTAGCCTTGAGCGGGAAGAAGGCAGGGACAGTGCTCAGGCCCTGAGTCCAAGGCCCAGGACTGGACAAAAAAAAAAAAAAAAAAAAAAGAAAAGAAATAATGTAAGTTGACCACTTAAAAGGAAAGGTTACTACAAATGTGTATATTTCATAGAGAGAAATCCAACAGATAGGGCTGGAATGTGGCTTATTGGTATTGTGCTTGCCTTGCATGCCTGAAGTCCTAGGTTCGATTCCTCAGCACCACACAAACGGAATAAAGCTGGGAGTGGCACTGTGGCTCAAGTGGTAGAGTGCTAGCCTTGAGCAAAAAAAAAAAGTCAGGGACAGTGCTCAGGCCCAGTTGAAGCCCAAGGACTGGCAAAAAAAAAAAAAGAAAAAAAAAAAAAGAAAAGAAATCCAACACATAGAGGCATATGATATATGTCGCTTATTCACTGGTACTCCCGGGTTCAATTTAAAAGTTTCTTTCTTTCTTTGTTTCCAAAAAAAAAAAAAAAAAAAAAAGGATTCATGTAATGGGGTGCTGGTAGCTCATGCCTGTAATTCTAGCAACTCAGGAGGCTAAGATCTGAGGATTATGATTTGAAGCCTGCCCCAGCAGGAAACTCTTATCTCCAATTAGCCACCAGAAGTGCAATTGTGGCTCAAAGTGATAGAGTGCTAGCCTTGAGCAAAAACCCTCAGGGTTAGCACCTAGGCCTGGAGTTCAAGCTCTCTGACCAATAGTAACAACAAAAATAAAGATTGCTTGCAATTTATTAACATTTGGAAGTTTCATTTATCATTATTTATAGTAGTGAGGTCTTACAAATATGCTTCCCAACATTATAAATTGCTGTAATCATTCTCAGGGACCTTAATGACTTTGATTGTCCTTAAGGCTCATGGTGGCACTATTTCCAACTTTATCTAAATCTCTGCATAGACATCAGTTTCAGTCTTTAAGAATAAATAGTAGAACATGAACACAGAAGTAGGAATGTTTAGGGGAGGTACAGAAGAAATAGAGAAGCAGCTTGAAGAAGGTAATAATTATGTCACCCTCCCCAATCCTCAGGATTTTATACCTCTCTGATTTAACCTTAGAAGCTAGGGTTTCTATGTGAGATGGATATGAATCTTCTTGATTCCCCTCATGATTCCCTCAAAGTGATTACCTCAAAGTCTGGGGCCTAGACTAAATGAGCTGACAAATCAATGAGTACTGTTCTTTCCTTAAATATCTTTAGTCATGTAAATAAAAACTACAAAGTTTGTTTTGTGTAACTCAATGGATCAGTAAAAATAATGATTTGAAAGTGAACATTCATACCATGTAACACTTATAAGTCTCCAAATGTGTGATGGATTATTGTATTTCATAGTGAGTTCCCAATACTGGAAACACAAGCTAAACTGAAGGCCCATTGTGCCAGAATTACTGGAGACAGAATCTAAGCCATGGACTCTGGTTTCAGTAAGTTCTACATTTTTAACACTTGATTTTATAGC
This sequence comes from Perognathus longimembris pacificus, assembly GCF_023159225.1. Lineage (NCBI taxonomy): Eukaryota > Metazoa > Chordata > Mammalia > Rodentia > Heteromyidae > Perognathus > Perognathus longimembris. The sequence continues at coordinate 148,726,782 of NC_063161.1, forward strand.
AGAAATTCTCTACACCAAGTTTTTTATGATGCAACAACAGTAACAAAATAGAGCCTCTACTTTCTGAATATCTCTTGCCTTTTGTACCTATGAACCTTTAGTATGCCCATTTCTCAGATTTACCAATTAAATTTCATGTATAAAAATCTCTAGTGGAGCTAGTCAGGAGGCTAAAATCTGAAAATATAGTTCAAAGCCCTGGCAGGAAACTCTGTGAGACCCTTATCTCCAATTAACCACCAGAAAATGGGAAGTGGGAAGGGTCAAGCACTAGCCTTAAGGAAAAAAAGTTCTGGGACAGTGTGCAGGCTCTCTGAGTTCAAGCCCCACTACTGATGACAAGAAATAAAACCAAAGTCAGCCTAGCTACTCCACCTCTCTAGCATGATAATTCATGAATGATACATGAATGTCAAAAATGATAAGAAAGTCCATTAGGAAAGGATTAAGCTTCCAAGAGCCTGAAAGCAAGTCATTTTTAGGGTGAGAATGACGATTATTTTTATTTTACTTATTTATTTTTACCATGGCAGAAGTTTTATTTAATTATGAGGGGCTTGGTGCTTGAAGTCTATCTCTATGGAGCAGAGTCCCATGGAAGGGACAGGCTGGCTGAATTCCAATTGACCTTTTTGTTATGGTTTACTAGCCTGGGTGGGTAAGTGAAGTGAACTATTTTGTAGTTTTAGGAACTATTTTTGCCCCACCTTAGTCTAGAAGGAAGCCTATCACTAATCCTTAGGTGGATAGAGTATTCCAAACACACATCTTGCTGTTTTCCCATGACCTTGGGTGGGCCACCTAGGCTAGGTGAAAGCTCAATTACTGTGTTCTCTATCACAGGCCTGTGAGCCCATCCTCTAGTTTAGGTTCCATTTGCACTTCCTTGTCACTTATGGCTAGCTACTACCTTTCCATGTGCACTGGAACATACTGTATTCCAAAACCAAGAACCATTGTTTGATAGTAGCTAAAAACAATGTTATCTTCATGTAAGACCAGAACATTCCTATATGTAATACGTTATTGTTTTGTGTGTTTGTGGACTTTGTCTTTTCTAATATTTGAATAATATTAATGACTATTATCAATATTCCTAGAATAGTGTGAAAATAATCAATTTGCCAAATTATAACATTGAACTGAATTAAGTTGTTGGAAAGTCCACCCCCGGGAGGGCTCCATGCAGATGCCCCCACCTGCTTATATCTCCATCCAGTTACCCAGGTAACTAGCACACACACTAGTTACCTAGGTAATTAGTGGAGGCAGTTACTTCCGCACCACCCCCCCCCCCTCATTTTCTGAGGACACACCCTAATCTACCTGGACACACCTCCCACCCGCTGCCCTAGAAAAGGCATTGCCTGGAAGTGACTCTCTAGCTTGCCACACATGCCTTGGATTTAGCAGCAGGCCAGCAGTTTGGCCAAATAAAGTTCTCTCTTCTGTCTGAATATGGTCTGAATTAGTACCCAATGTACTAATATCCTCTTCAGCATTTCTGGAGCATACTTACTATATAATATAACTATTAGGATCTTGGGAATATGATCCCATCTCCATTTGACCATTTTCACCTGGCATTACTGAGAAATTGCTGATCTGACTCACCATCGCCACTACATAGAGGAGAAGTATGCAGGTGGATACATCCGCCTGCCAGTCAAGGCAAGAGGCACAAGAGAAAAATTCTTGGGCCATATGTCTGCAAATCTTTAAAAGTAAACAGCAAGATTCAATCCATTATTGAAATCTTTCAAATACACCATTGTCTACCTATGAAGAACAGAATGTGTACAGTATAATTTTTCCTTCTGGTATAAGTATGTGTAGGAACAACTTTAAGATCTATTTTCCTTTGCTACCCAATCAGAGAACAAAATCTCTCTAACCTCAAATGGCATTAAAAGAGGGGGAAAATAAAATGCAAACAACAAAACTGGTTGAAACACCTGCCTATGAAGGCTCGAAGGTGATGGAAAGGAATAAGGATGACAATAATCATTATTTCATTTTGGTTGACATGTTTATTTGCCAGCATGCAGTTTCTTATCCAGAAAAAAGGAACCTTTAAAAAAATTCATGTTTTGATTTTTTTTCCCACTGAAATTTGTCTTTGGACATCACATTGTTTCATCCAAAAATATTTGAATGATTGGAAAGTGAATGATTAAATAAGCAGATGGGTTAAAGTCTCCCTTGAAATATTCTTTGCTTTCAGAAAAGAAGACAGAAGATGGTAGGTGTTTCCTGGCCAGGTTTGTGTTGGATTTCAGGAACACTGAATATGATCAAGAATCACTTTCACCAAGGGTCACCCCTCCAAACTCTCAACATGGTCTCTTTTTATTTTTGGTTGTTTGTTTCCTTTGTTTGGAAGTTCCGGTCACAATTATTTCCTCCCATTGTACTCCACTCCCTGTAATCCATGAGGACTCCCTATTATTTAGTAAGTGGCCTGTGACACTTATGGTTCTAAATTATTTGTACTTATCCTTCTGTTTAATATTTACAATGACCACATAAGAAAAACACCATGATTTCTCATTTTACACTACAATCCCACCTTTTTAATTTTTTATTTTGTAATTTAAATGTTATTGTAAAACTGATGGACCAGAAGGGTTACAATCACATAACTGAGAAGTACATTTCTTTTTGAACAGTGTTATTGTAAGGTCTATCCATGAGAGGGCTCCAAGCAGGTGCCCCCCTACCTGTTTAAGTCTGCACCCAGTACCTGAGTTACCTAGGTAATTGGCACACCTGGAGGCATTTACCTCCTTCTTCCGTGAGATCACATCCAATCCACCTGGCCATACCTCCTGCCTTTCCCTATATAATCTGGCTCAACACAATCCCGAGCTCTTTCCTTTTCTCTCTTACTCTCTCTCTCCTTTTCTTTCTTTTTCTCTTCTTCCTTCCCCTCTGTCTCCCCACCCTTCCATCATGTGTGGGCTGGCAGTTTTCTCTTCCCCAGTAAACTCCTTTCTGCCTGGACCATGTGGAGGGTTTCCATTCCAGTGAGCCTTATATCTGGTGCTCTGACTCTGGAGGGGACAGAATCAGGAGTACCTGGATCTCCTCCTCCCTCTTGTCTTTTGAGGGTTAATCTGCCTCCTTGACAGCCCCTCCTCTGACCAAACTGCCAAAAGCTGGAGGAAACTCACTTTGGACTTCTCTTACCTTTACCATTGCTAGCTACTCATCTACCACACTATCTCCTCTCTATATCTGGTGAGTGACTCCCATCTACAAGTCCTCTGTCTGGCCATGCCAAAGGGACCCCTTATGCCTTTTTGGCCAGTCTTTTCTCATTTCAGGGATGCTTGAATCAAGAATTTGACTTTGTCCTTGTGGAACCCCTGTCTATGTCCTTGTGGACTCCTAAGTCCTGGCCAGACTACTCCATAAAGTCAAAACACCTCCCAGGTGAGAAAATCAGTCTCAATGGCCCAACCCTTTGTGTTGTTCCCAAGAGCGTGACACGGGCTGGGTTCCAGGGACCCCCTCTAGATTCTCTATCTCAAAGGCCAAACATTCTGGGTTTGATCTACTCCACAAGCCAAAGGAAAAGGCAGGCAGTTTTAGAGAAATAACTCTGGCAAGTATTTGTAGTCAGTCCTTAATAAGTTACAGCCCCTGCCTCATGAAATTTCTAGGCTTCATTTAAGGACCACCAAGGGACAGCTACTTGCCTTCTCCTGGAGGGGCCACATCTCTGACTTTTATCCCTAATATCAATATTCCTTGCCAGCAGGAATTAGCCAGAGAGAGTCAGCACCCTTTTTCATAATTATAAAAAGGCTGGAATGTACGTCTACCCCTGGGAGGGCTCCATGCAGATGCCCCCCGAACTGTTTAAGGCTGTGCCCAGTAGCTGAGTTAACTAGTTAACTGGCACACCTGGGGGCAGTTACCTCTTCCTTTTCTCAGGTCACATCCAATTCAGCTGGCCATACCTCCCTCCTTTTCCTATATATTCCTGCTCTTTCCTTTTCTCTCTTACTTTTCTTTTCTCTTCTCTTCTTCCTTCCTCTCTGTCTCCCTGCCCCTTCATCATGTGTGGGCTGCAGTTTGCTCTCCCCAGTAAACTTTTCTTATCTGAAACACGTGTCAGGTTTCCTTTTGGAAAACCTTACAGTTACTTCACTCCTTCATTTTCTCTCACTATTTTCCCTCCTGACTTCTAACCCCCAAATTGTAAAGTGCATTTTCAGCATAGTGTCTTGTGACTATCACTGCTGAATTGGTTCACCCTTTGTCCCACCATTTCTATGATTCCCCTTCACTTCTCCCACTCAAATACACCTATACAAGACATGATATGCAAGACAAAGGGTGCAGAAAAATTTTTTAAAGTTAATATTCCTATTTATCAGCTGAAGAAAGTAAGACATTGGAGAGCTTAAACACTTCACTCAACATGCAAGTGCTACCAGGTAACTCAACTGGAAGTCAAACTGAGATATTCTGACACCAGCATTCTTAAACCTAATATCACTGCCTCTCTGCTCCATTCCCTAGGACTACAAGCCATTTACTGTCACTTCAAGAGTTAATGCATTTCCCATTTTACTCCCAGTAACACACTGAGAGGGAGATGGTCTTTCAGATTTTAGTAGATGATATGAGAGGTAAGTAGAACAAAATGCATTAAATTCACAGAACTAATGAATGGCAAGACTTAAGGCTTGACTTAGGCATCATTTAACATTTACCTGGACTATTCTGTTCTCCAAAAGAGCTCCCTAAAATAATTATGTGAACATTGGGGTAAGGGTCGGTGCTGGTTCAGATAAACATGGGGATTTAGGACTTTATTCCTAACTACTAAATCAGCATCTCTAAGATGGGACAAGGGAGGGCTCCAATAGTTACATGATCCTTAGCTTACAACACTGGTTATGTTGAGCTATGTAACAGTACTTCTTGCAATGAAAAGGAATCTCAAATAAACTTCTTAGGAGTCTAAAACCAGTTGGAAGATGAAAAGCTAAGAAGGAAGAAGAAAAGGAAAGAAGCACAAAGACAGAGAAAGAGGAAAGAGCTGCTTCGAAACAAAAATTGGGAAATCATGTGATTTTGTAAATGGTGTTTTTCTAGTTTCCTTCCCTGGAATATGACTGCAAGTGAATTCTGGAGTGTTCTTGGGTCTTGTGAATGTGGGGGAGAGATCTGAAGGACAGAAAGAACAAAGCTCTGGTGGCAATTCCTATCCCTGCCCTCTTAATTATCATTTTATTTTGGATGAGTTTTACATCCTCTGTACATTTAAAATTCCTCTCTTGATAAGATACTTTCCCTTTGATGTTAGACAAAAATAAGTGAATTAACACATGTATGTCAGCAGGAACACCTTAGGAATGCTGTAGTCACCTGTACTTCTCTGCTTGTGATGCTTCAGGACACGAAATATTCAGGTGGTTTACTTTGAGCTGCAGTCTACCAGTTGTTGCTACTACTTCCTTTCTTCACACGCAATTGTCTCCTAAGGAAGACTTTTCCCACTTAACATTGCAGTCATGTGTGCAGAGAAGTGAGGATCTATTAGCTACGAGCACTTTCATTTAAAAATGACGGAGGGATGAAGGAACACATGAAAGCTCTGAATGTTTAATGGAAAAAAATTCAAACATTACAGATGGGCAAGAAGAATATTGGAAGACAGAAGTCAAGAATATCATTTAAATGCTGAATTACAGTATTTTCTCTGTTGGAAATACCAATTAAAATCGTATTTAATTTTGGGGGGAAATGTAAAATTGTCAAGCCATAAAGGATACAGGCTTTAAAAAAAAAAATAAAACTCTCGAGCAATGTTTGTCCTTAGAGGAAGAAGAGAAAATAGTTTCTATTAAATGTGGCTTTCACATTTCTAAATTTATAAAATCCCATGAGATAGAAAGCAAAGCACCACTTTGCAGATGGAAAAGACTAGGTCCCAGGAAGACAAAGGTGCTCCTGGTGGTCCACAGTGTCACTCTGCAACCATCAGATGCCAGAATTCTTACCCTTCATTCCTGTCCCTAAGCCTTGGCACTTCCTGATTCTAGACAGGCAAAATAGTACAAGTGAATTCTTTTTTCTATCTCTTTCAATCTCTCTTTTAAGAAACTTTTAATTAGTCTCCTAGTCTCTGCCATTATTAGTATTTGTTATTAAGTACTAAGAGCCATCCTTGTTCTCTCCCCCTTCTCCTGCTTCTCTCTCCAAGTTTCTTATTCTGAAGCTTCTGGTTTTAATTGTTATATTTTTTCACCAGTGATCAGTCAAGCTTTCCTAATGATCTCAACTCATTTGGAGAGTTTATAGCTCCAGCACAGAACTCCAATAAAACGAAAAGGAAAGCTTCCCTTGGAATTCCCTGAGGGCTAGCTCCTGCCAAGAACAGAACTGTTTTGCTATTCATCTCCTCACTTCCCCTCTAAGGCACCCTCTTTTGTGAAAACTCCCATGCTTACTTGAGGAAGGTCTCCTCCTCCTCCTCCCCTTCTTCCTCCCCCTCCTCCTCCCCCTCATCAGCCTTCTCCTCCCATCCTCCTCCCCCTCCTCCTCCTTTCTCCTCCTCCTTCCTCCTCCTCCTCCTTGCCAATTACTTTCCAGGATGTGATTGGGGATTCCTTCACATTGTTGGTTGGCATTTGGTTACTATTTATTAAAAGTTGGAAAATGCAATGCATTATCAAAGGAAGAGGGAAAGGAAAGTTATGGGCCAGTTACCTCTGCAAGGAAGTAGGTAAAGTTGTTAAATCAGTTCTAGTATTCATAATCAGGTTGAAGTCATCTTATGTCAAAAATTCACACACAGAGATGTATTAGAATACTCACATGGAAAGATGCAGGATAGAACAACAGAGAATAGTACTGGCATTTACTCTGTACCATGCATAGTTCTAAGTGATTGTGTGTACATATTCAATTAAGCCTCACTATACCCTTACATAAATTTGTTCTTGGGTGTGTGTATGCACATGTGTGTGTGTCTGTGAGAAAGAGAGAGAGAGAGAGAGAGAGAGAGAGAGAGAGAGAAGAGAAAATGCACTGAGGCTTATACTCAGCCTAAACATTGTACTTTACTTTTTTGACTTAATGATGGTACTCTACCCTTTGAACCACAGCTCTACTTTCAACTTTTTCTGGTTAATGGGAGATGATTCTTTTTTCATGGACTGACTTCGAACTACAATTCCCAGACCCCAGCCTCCTGATATTCCAATTATCAGCCCCAGCACTGATAGATTTGTTCCTATTACCCCAATTTTCATATGGTAGAGCAAATGAACTAAGAAGACCTAAGTGAAATAATTTAACTCCAGAGTTTCTCCTTACTTCTTAGTTCAGGTTGAACTGTGATCTAAAGACACATAACCCAGTTAAATACTTCAGAGACGTGTTCATATGTAATTGCATTTAATAACTGTAAGAGCTGCAATACAGTGAAAAAACCTACTCATACCATTTGATTTGGGGGAAATTAAGGCAGGAGGAATGTACGTTGTGCTCCCTTAACCCGTCCCCAGAAAAGAAACATGTAGGATCAGATCCCAACTCTGAGCAGCGACAGATGAGTATTAGGATAAGTTATACATCAGTTTCAACCCTGCTTGATTTCCTGAGCCTTGATTTTTCTCATCTGAAAAAGTGAAATGACTACCTTTTTCCTAGACTTTGATTAAGAATATTATTAGATATTCCATCTTCTAGAATAAATTTTATCTGCTCATAAATTATGCACATGATTTTTTTTCTTCCTGCGTTCATGAGAGATACTTGGTTACAAGATGAGTATCTCAAATAATCGGACAGGAAAGTCGTGTGTGGGGGTGGGGGGGTCTATAGCTTCTTTTCTATGTTGCTACTTCATCAGGAACTAAACTAAGAAAATTCTCATATACATTAGGAATTAGATAACCTTTTCCACCTGACTCTGACTCTCCTCTCCTAACTCTCTTTCAACTAGTCAAAGAGAGAAGAAAAGAAAGAGAGGGGGCAAGGAAAGTGAGATAGAGAGAAAGACAGAGAGTGAGACAGAAATGGACAAAGAGAAAATAAAGTGCCAATCAAATCAGTATTATCAGTGTCCTTGCTAACTTTTCAAATTCCTATAAGGTGTAAGTGGAGAAGGAAAAATAATCAAAGCAAGAGAAAGGAGAAATTATTCATGCTCACAAGGCTTGAAATGAGAGAACTGCCACTAAAACTTTAAAACCACACTATGTTTGCTCCTGAGGAGAAAAGAGGTCTTAGGGTTTCTGAGTCAAGAAGAGCCAAGTCACAAAGTTCCAGTGTATTTCTCTGGTAAAGTTGTTGACACCATGAGAACCCAAGACATCCCTGAAATGACAGTGACTGAGCTTCTCAGGTTGATGTGACTGGTGAAGAACAGTTGAAGCACATGAAGAGAAAAGCCAAGGTTTGAATACTTGCTTATAAGCCCAGGGATTGACAGTCAATTTGTACTCTTTGGTGCTTGTCTCAAAAGGCTTTTCTCTTCCCCCAAAAGGAAAACCTTCATAATTCAAAGATTTTTATGTTGGTGGAGCCAGTAAGGTGCTTAGCGATTTACAAATTCTACAGCTTGTTATTAAAGTCAGTTGTCATTTCATCTCATTTGTGGGCAAAGAACCAGAAAACTGGAGGGAAAAAAGTATTAATTTCTCACTCTGCTCCAGAGTTAATATTTTACATATTGGTTCACAGTTCTTAATCCCAAGAGTTCATTTATTTTACTTTATTTTGTATTCCTTTAAAATTGGATACAAAATCTTTGAATACATTTACAGATGTAAAATGTCTTCCATTTTAGGCATTAGGGAACACACATGAAGACCATTGATGTGCTGGTCAGTTTTCTAAACTCAGTATACAGAACTAAAAAAAAACCACAGGTACAAAAACTAAGAGAAAAACAAAGCATTATCATCAACAACAACAGAAATTCCAGAGCCAGAAACTAAGAAAATATGCATAGTTGTTACTATGAGGTTCAAACTATAAGATATACCCTGGTATCTACACAGACTTATCATGAATCAAATGGATTATGGTGAGTTCATGCTTTTACTATTCTTCGGAGTTATTTTTTCCAGTGAGGTAGCTATATTGATTAACTTTCATTTTACTAATTTAAATATGCATGCTAAGGATTTTTGCATAAACACTGCAAGACAGAAAACTACATAATTTCCTAATCAGTAAAAAAGAAAAATAAACTAATACCATGAGAAAGAAAGAAACATAAAACATATATTGAAATAACAATAGATACTATTCTATTGGAACATCTCAAACACATAATAAAATAATTTTGCAAACAACAATTTCAGTAATCAAAAATATAAGTAAGTCAATTGTTTTTATATGCAAAATATTTTATTTGTATTATATGTCAATAATATGTATCAAATAAACTCTGCCTATAAACTAATACATGGGAATTATTTCCCAAAACATAAATACATCACCAGTTTGAAATATTGCAAGAGAAATTATAGGAACATACTTAGAGATATATTATATTGCTAAATTTTCTTACTGAAATGAAACTGTTAAATACCAACATAACAGAGTAAATATAAATAAGTATGCAAATAGTGTACAGGTGCACACATATATAAATTAGAAAAAAATATACACAATCAGAAATTTAAATAAAATGATGATCTAAACTACTCACAAAAATAAAATGATGATGTACAAATCAAGAAATAAATCACAGTGGACATAAATTAAATTTAAATCTGAACAACTACATAAAGTTTATCTATAGCTTTGTCTTATAGAAAAGTCATATCAAACATCAGTTAAGAGTTTCAAAATCTGCCCATTAAAAATAAAAAGAGATAAAAGCAGGTAAATTAGATATTGGTAAAAGAACTAATGAAAGCTCTAAATAAATGAAGATTTGATAATAGATACTTATGGGTGTGCGTGTTAGACAAAGAGAAAGGAAAAGACAGAGAGAATATTAATAATACTATGGACAGGAAAGATAATAATAATAATGATTATTATTACTTAAGTAAGTGCAAATTTGTATATTTTCAATAAATAATATTAATATAGTTAACTAAATTGGACTCTCAAAAAGGAAGGAGAATCTAATCACAGTGAGCATTATTGGTATTTCATTATGTTTTAATGTTTCACATATATAGAACAACAGATCTCAGTGAAGCTCCATATAGATTCTATAAAGCACTTCATAGATTAATCTTTCAAATTCCCTTCTCAGAGAATACAATGGAGGGGAAGCCACTTCTTAGCTTTTTATTTTTTGAGATGGAATAACTTTACAAAAATAACAAAAAATAGTCATGCAATGATTAGATGATAGGAACATAGTGGAACCTTGGACCTTGGAAACACATTAACCTACTATTAGCAAATTACTTTGAAAAATAATTTTAAAAGGTGTGTCCAGACTACTGTGCCATTTGCTCTAAGGATGAATCATCATCTACAATAAAACTCTCATTGAACCAGGAAAAAAATGGAAATACTTTAATTGATGTTGTGGTTCCAGTATGTCCTTCAAAATGCATGCATTGGAGAGTTAAGTACATTAATATTAAAAGTTAGTACTGAGAGGTGTTTGCTTGTTCCTTTCATTATATCTATCTTTTCAACCACTCTGGAGAGCAGTATGGAGGTTGCTCAAAAGGTAAGCACAGAGCTTCCTTATGGCCCAGCAGCACCTTTTGGGCAGCTACCCAAAAGATTATAAGCAAGACCACACCAAAGCCTATGTTCACCCCAGCAAAATTTGTCATCACTAAAATATGAAACCAACCCAGATGCCCCTCAGTAGATGAGTGGATCAAGAAAATGTGGTACATATACACAGTGGAATTCTACACCTCTATCAGAAAGAATGGCATTGTCCCTTTTTGAAGGACTTGGAAAAAAATCATACTAAGTAAAGTGTGCCAGACCGAAAGAAATAAGGACTCTATGGTTTCCCTCATAATTAGTACACATCTAGGATAGTCCTAGCAGAAGATCACAATAGCTCAATAGCTATTGTGATAAACATATAATATGATTCTAAATGAACTCCAAGTTATGGAATCAAGTGGTTTAACACTGTTGTTATTTTCAACATAACATGTGAAATTATGCCCTTTTTCTTTTGTTTTTCTTTCCTGTGGTTTAACCCCTGATGTCACTGTAACTGATTTTGGTACCCTGGGTATGGGAGTATTAAAATCGAGAGACAGGGGAGAGGGGGGTATGAGGGACAAGGTAACAAACAGTACTTGGAGCAAGGAACCAATATTTGCTCAGCATTTGGTGGGACTCAGGCTGACGAAAAACACGGTGGAAAACAGTGCATGGTAAAGCAAAGCAAGTTGTGCTAGCCAGGGTACCTTCCTCTTCTTTGCAGAGTTTTGTTTTTAAGGGGGTGCAGGAGAGGGGTCTTTCTTTTGTCTTGCTTGTTGTTGTTATTGTTGTTGTTACTGTTTTGAGACAGGGTTTCTCTGTGTTATCCAAACTGGCCTTAAACTCAGGATTTTCCAACAACAGAGGCCCTCCTACCTCAGTTCCTCAGTGCTGGGATCACATCTGTGCTCCATAAAAATCCTCTCTGACCATCATCCACTTCCTACTTCTGTGAAATATTCACCTATGACATTGAGGACCCAAACATCTCCAACTCAAAAAAGAAAAAAAAAATGGGCTGGGGATATGGCCTAGTGGCAAGAGTGCCTGCCTCATATACATGAGGCCCTGGGTTCGATTCCCCAGCACCACATATACAGAAAATGGCCAGAAGTGGCGCTGTGGCTCAAGTGGCAGAGTGCTGGCCTTGAGCAAAAAAGGAAGCCAGGGACAGTGCTCAGGCCCTGAGTCCAAGCCCCAGGACTGGCCAAAAAAAAAAAAAAAAGAAGAAAAAAAAACCTGAACAAGTAGCTTAGGAATGAAAAGTACATCTATGAAGTAAACAATGTTGTTGTAAAGAACAGTTTTACTAATGGGAAAATCTTTGAAAGGAATTTATATCCTATACCACAATCTAAAGTCAATTTCAGGTAATTTAATTAATTGGGTATGTTAGCAAAATTAACAAAGCTTTTTCAAAAAAACCTGGATAGTGGCATTGCATCTTTACGATGAATTTTTAAGCAAATCACAAAAGCAAGACATAAATAAGATAAATTTGACTTTAATATTGGAACTTCTTTAGCATTTATTCATTGTACAACCCACAAAATAATTCAAAAGACAAGCCACAAAAAGAGAAGATAATTTCAACTACACAAATGATAAAGGATTCCCATGCAGAATGTGTAAATATGCCTCACAAATCAGTGAGGAAGAGACAAACTTCAAATTACAAAGGGGAGGAAATGTAGAGAAGACACGATCCTGCATCACACTGCAAAGGAAATATGACTGCTTCACAACAATGAGACAATATTCACATGATTATCAAGGGCCTAAAACAATAAACTTCATTCAAAAAGTTAAAGGAATAAATCTAAGAAATGTGGCCATGCCAACAATGGTAAGAATGTAGAACAGAAATAATTCTCACTCACCAGTGGTGACAATGCAAATGAAAATTTCTGCTTTTGAAAATTTTTCAGGTAAAACATAAGCAAATCACAACACCAAATGTAGTTATGCTGCTGAAATTTTAAAAGAAAACCAGTAGACAGGTAATATTTTGTATGTGGAGTTGGGTCAGGGTGCTGGTACTAAGACTTGAACTCAGAACCTGAGTGCTGTTTTAGGATTATCCTTCATGACTGCCAGTCCACACTTGAGCCACACCTCTACTTCCAGCTTTTTTTTTTTTTTTTTTTTTTTTGCCAGTCCTGGGCCTTGGACTCAGGGCCTGAACACTGTCCCTGGCTTCTTTTTGCTCAAGGCTAGCACTTTGCCACTTGAGCCACAGCGCCACTTCTGGCCGTTTTCTATATATGTGGTGCTCAGGAATCGAACCCAGGGTTTCATGTCTATGAGGCAAGCACTCTTGCCACTAGGCCATATTCCCAGCTCCTACTTCCAGCTTTTATGTTAATAGGACATAATTTGGATTTTTCTGTCTGGTCTGCCTCTGAACCTCAGTACTTACATATCAACTTACTTAGGATCTAGTGTTACAAGTGTGAGCCACCAGCACCCATTAACAATTTTTTTTAATGGCTGTTATGTTTCTTGGGGATTTCACATTTCATGTAACAAAAGGCAAGTAGAGTACTTCCAAATCAATAACAATATTTATTTTCTTAAGCTGTTGTGTGAGAAGAGAAATTATTGTTTTTGTTATGCTTCATATATGTCTTACATCTTTATATATAAAATGTATTTCCAATTTTTAAAACTAGTATATCTTTTAAAGAAAATATGTTCTGCTGTATACAAGCAATGTATAAGCCCAGAGTAGTGAAGAATGATGCTTTATCCTATAGTAGTCAGGGTTAAAAAAAGAACACAATATGGTGGGTCCTGGTCATGTATAAGTAATAGCTAAGCAGACCTGAACGTAGAAGTTTTATGACAATTCAATATAGAATAATTATGGTATTTTACTGTATTGATTAAATTAGAGTGTAGTTAATGAGTGTGGATAACATTATCATTTTCCCACATAGAAGCAGAAAATTAGAACCATATACCAAAAAGTGTTTTATATCATTACACAGTTAAAACATATATATTTAGGAATATATCAATGATCATATCTATTTCCTGTTAGTGAAAATATTCTTTTTTCATATTTATTCTAGGTGTGTGTGTGTGTGTGTGTGTGTGTGTGTGTGTGTGCCATTCCTGGGGCTTGAATACAGAGCTCAGGTGCTGTGCCTGAGCATTTTGCTCATAGCTACTGTTCTACCACTTGAACTACAGCTCTACTTGCAGTGTTTTGGTGGGTCATTGGAGAAAGTCTCATGGACCTGCTACCTAAGCTGGATTTGAACAGCCATCCTCAGAGCTCAGTCTCTTGTGTAGCTAGGATTATGGGCAATAGCCTTGGAATTCAGCTCAAACTTGCTTTATACATCATTTTCATTGCTTGAAGAGCCCTTTCTCCCAACAGCTATCACCAGCACCTTTGCTTTGCTTCATTACAACAGTATTATCTTTTCTATTTAGCTTTTTTTTCAAATTTTTATTATCAAACTGATATACAGAGAGGTTACAGTTTCATATGTTAGGCATTGGATACATTTCTTGTACTGTTACCTCGTCCCTCATTCCCCCCTCCCTCCTCCCCCTTTCCCTTTCCCCCCATGAGGTGTTCAGTTCACTTACAGCAAACAGTTTTGCAAGTATTGCTTTTGTAGTTGTTTGTCTTTTTTTTTACCCTGTGTCTCTAGATTTTGGTATTCCCTTTCAATTTCCTAGTTCTAATACCAGTATAGACGGTTTCCAATATACTCAGATAAGATTACAGAGATAGTGTACATACAAACACAGGAAAATGGTGATACAAAAACATCATCAATCGTAGAAGCTACAGATACACATGGGAGGTTGAAAGTAGTTACAACTGTGATATAACAATCGTTTCCATAACATGGAGTTCATTTCACTTAGCATCATCTTATGTGATCATAAGGGTATAGCTATTGGGATCTTTGTGATCCTCTGCTGTGACTTGCCTAAACCTGTACTAATTATTCCCAATAAGGGAGACCATACAGTCCATGTTTCTTTGGGTCTGGCTCACTTCACTTAGTATAATTTTTTCCAAGTCCTTCCATTTCCTTACAAAGGGGACATGTCATTCTTTCTGATAGAGGCATAAAATTCCATTGTGTATATGTACCACATTTTCCTGATCCATTCGTCTACTGAGGGGCATCTGGGTTGGTTCCAGATTCTAGCTATGACAAATTGGGCTGCAATGAACATTGTTGTGCTGGTGGCTTTCCTGTGATTTTGTTTGTGTTTTTTTGGATAGATACCCAAAAGTGGGGTTGCTGGGTCATAGGGGAGTTCTATATTTAGCCTTCTGAGGAATCTCCATACTGCTTGCCAGAGTGGCTAAACCAGTTTACATTCCCACCAATAATGAAGTAGGGTTCCCTTTTGGCCACATCCCCTCCAACATTTATTACTGTTAGTTTCCTTGATATAGGACATTCTTACTGGGGTGAGATGGAATCTCAATGTTGTTTTGATTTGCATTTATTTTATGGCCAGTGATGTAGAGCACTTTTTCATATGTCTCTTGGCCATTCTCATTTCCTCATCAGAGAAGTCTCTTTGCAAGTCTTTAGCCCACTTGATGAGGGGGCTATTGGTTCTTTGCGGTTTTGTTTTGGAGGAAGGTAATTTTTTTAGTTCTGCATATATTTTAGATATAAGGCCTTTGTCCATTGAATGGCTGATAAAGATCTTCTCCCAGTCTGTGGGCTTTCTGTTTATCTTGCTAGCTATGTCCTTTGCTGTGCAGAAGCTCTGCAGTTTGATGCAGTCCCATTTGTCCAACCTTACTTTGATTTGTAGCCTTTCTGGGTCTTTGTTAAGAAGTTCCATCCTACGCCAAGGAGCGCAAGTGTTTCTCCTACTCCTTCCTTTAGTGTTTTCAGGGTGTCTGTTTTGATTTCGAGGTCTTTAATCCATTAGGAATTGATTTTGGTGCAGGGTGATATATAAGGATCTCGTTTTAGTTTGTTGCATGTTTTGAACCAGTTTTGCCAGCACCATTTGTTAAAGAGGCTATCTTTCTTCCAAACTATTGTTGTAGCTCCTTTATCAAAGATTAAATAGGCATAGTTCTGTGGGCTCATTTCTGGGTCATCAATTCTGTTCCATTGGTCTTCAGGCCTGTTCCGATGCCAATACCAAGCTGTTTGTATTACTATAACTTTATAATACAGCTTGAAGTTGGGTATTGTAATTCCTCCAGCACTGTTCTTTCTGCTTAGGATTGTTTTTGCCATTCTAGGTCTTTTGTTGTTCCATATAAATTTCTGGATTGCTTCCTCTATTTCATTAAAAAATGGTGTTGGGATATTCATGGGTATTGCATTTAATTTGTAGATAGCCTTTGGCAATATTGTCAATTTGATTACATTAATCCTCCCAATCCAGGAGCATGGGAGGTTTTTCCATTTCCTTAGTTCTGACTTAATTTCATTTTTTAAGCTTTTAAAGTTCTCATCAAAGAGATCTTCCACTTCTTTGGTTAAAGTTATTCCTAGGTATTTTATATTTTGGGGGGCTATTGCAAAAGGAGTTGCTTTCCTGATTTCAGCCTCGGTCTTCAGGTCTTTAGCATAGAGAAAGGCCGTTGATTTTTGAGGGTTTATTTTATATCCTGCAACTTTGCCAAAGTTTTGGATCAGCTCTAGTAGCTTGGGGGTAGAGTCTATGGAGTTCTTTAGATACAGGATCATGTCATCTGTGAAGAGAGAAAGTTTAACTTCAACTTTTTCTATTTGGATCCCCTTTATATTTTCTTCTTGCCTAATTGCTCTGGCTAGGAATTCTAGTACTATGTTGAAAAGCAGGGGAAAGATTGGACATCCCTGCCTTGTTCCTGATTTTAAAGGGAATGGCTTTAGTTTTTCACCATTTAGAGTTATGCTTGCTGTTGGTTTGTCATACACTGCCTTTATTATATTCAGGAATGTTCCCTGGAATCCCAGTTTTTCCAGGGCTTTTAGCATAAATGGGTGCTGGATTTTATCACACGCTTTTTCCACATCCAGAGATAAAACCATGTGGTTCTTTACCTTGCTCCGGTTGATGGGGTGGATTACATTAATTGACTTGCATATATTAAACCGACTTTGCATCCCTGAGATGAATCCAGTTTGATCGTGGTGTTTGATTTTTTTGATGACCTGTTGAAGTCGATTGGCCAGAATTTTGTTGAGAATTTTTGCGTCTATGTTCATCAGGGAAATTGGTCTATAGTCCTCTTTCCGTGGTGATACCCCGCCTGGTTTTGGGATGAGGGTTATACTGCCTTCAAAGAATGTGTCTGGCAGTGAACGTTCTCTTTCGATTTCATTGAAGAGTTGGAGAAATATTGGTGTGAGTTCTGTTTTGAAGGCCTTGTAGAATTCTGCAGTGAATCTGTCTGGACCTGGGCTTTTCTTGGATGGGAGATCCTGTATTGCCGTTTCTATTTTAATACTGGATATGGGTCTGTTTAGAAGGTTTAAATCTTCATGGTTCAGTTTGGGGATATGAATTTTTTCTAGGAAATCATCCATTTCTTCCAAGTTCTCGAATTTGTTGGCATTAAGATTTGCAAAATAGTCCCTCATTATTTTCTGAATTCCGGTTATTTCTGTGGTGATGTTAGCTGTTTCATCTCTTATCTTGTTTATTTGAGTGTGCTGCCTTCCTTTTTTGTACAGGTTTGCCAGGGGTCTGTCTATCTTGTTGATTTTTTCCAAGAACCAACTCTTTATTTTGTTGATTCTTTCGATGATTTTTTTCATCTCTAATTGATTTAAATCTGATTTGATTTTAATTATTTGCTTCCGTCAATTGACTTGGCATTTGGCTTGTTGTTCTCTCAAGGAAATTAAGGTGCTTCCTTGAATTATTGAGTTGCTGTTTCTCCAGTTTGTTGGTGTATGCACTCAGAGATATAAATTTTCCTCTGAGTACTGCCTTTGCTGTGTCCCAAAGGAGCTGGTACTTTGAGTCCTCATCTTGCTTGAATTCCATAAACATTTGAATTTCCGTTTTAATTTCTTCAATGACCCTCTGATGGTTCAGCAGTGTGTTGTTTAGTCTCCATGAATTGTAGGATTTTCTGTGGTGGCTGTTTGAGTTAAGCTCTAATTTTATTCCATTGTGGTCTGAGAGAATGCAGGGACTGGTTTTGATACTTCTGAAGTTGTTCAGATTTACTTTGTGCCCTAAGATGTGATCTATTTTGGAGAATGTTCCATGTGCTGCAGAGAAGAATGTGTATTCTGTTGTTGCTGGGTGGAATATTCTGTAGATGTCGGTTAAGTCTAGTTGATCTATGCAACTGTTTCGTTCTGTGGTTTCTTTGTTCAGTTTTTGGCATGTTGATCTGTCCAGAGGTGATAGTGAAGTGTTAAAGTCCCCAACTATCAATGTGTTTGGGTCTATGAGTGATTGTAGAGCCAGTAGTGTTTGTTTGATGAAGTTGGGTGCTCCTGCATTTGGTGTGTAGATATTTAGAATGGTTATATCTTCCTGTAGAAGATATCCCTTTACTAGTATGTAGTAACCTTCTTTGTCTCTTCTTACCTTTTTAATTTGAAGTCAATTTTGTCTGATACTAGGATTTCAAATTCAACCTGCTTATAGGGGCCATTTGCTTGATAGATTTGATTCCAGCCTTTCACTTTTAGAAGATGTTTACTTTTGCTGGATAGATGTGTCTCTTGGAGGCAGCAGAAAGATGGATCTTGAGTTTTGATCCAATTTATGAGCCTATGTCGTTTGATTGGAGAATTAAGTCCATTAATGTTGAGAGGATTGAGAGATGATCGTTTGTTCCTTTCATTATCACTATCTTGTTAAAAGCTGTGTCTTCCCATTTCTTGATCTGATGTTTACTATTTAGGGTTCATTTCTCTGTATTGGAATCTTGATTATTTTCCCTGTATAGTACATCTTTGAGGATTTTCTGTAAACCTGGTTTGGTGGAGATATGTTGATTCAGTTTTTCCTTACTGTGGAAGACTTTTATTTGACCTTCGGCTATGAATGAGAGTTTAGCTTGGTACAGTATTTTTGGTGGGTAGTTATTTTTATTTAGGGTTTGGTATACCTCATTCCAGGCTCTCCTTGCTTTCATGGTCTCTGCTTAGAAGTCTGGGGTAATTCTGATTGTTTTTCCTTTATTTGTGATTGTTTTTTTCTCCCTAACAGCTTTAAGGATTCTTTCCTTGTACTCTACTGATCCTGTTTTGATCACAATGTGTCGGTGGGATGTCCTATTCTGGTCTGGTCGGTTTGGGGTTCTAAATGCTTCTTGTATCTGTATTGGCCTATCCTTTTGGGTATTTGGGAAGTTCTCAGCTAACATTCTGTTAAATAGGTTGCCTATCCCATTAACTTCTTTCTCCAAGTTTTCCTCAATTCCCATTACCCTTAAATTGGGCTTCCTGATCATGTCTTGAATCTCCTGTAGGGATCTGTTTTGTTGACTGGACTGAACTTGTATTGATTTTTTATCTTTCTCCATAGATTCTAGGGAATCTTCAGCTCCTGAGATTCGATCTTCTGCTTCAGTTAGTCGGGACTGTAGGCTAGCTACTTGATTTCGAATCTCTTTTCCCTCTGACTGGTCTTTCCTGATGATTTCCATGTCATCTCTTAGGTCTTGCATGGAATTTTTTACTTCATTAATTTGGTTTTGAGTGCTGTCTCTCAAATCTTTTACCTGGGTAGTTATCTTTTCATTTGACTCTTGAATTTCATTAATCTTTCTATTTGTTGTGGCCATGAAATCATCTATTACTTTATGGAAGGATTGCTCTATTGATTCAAACTTTTCATTTATCATGTTTATCAGTAGACGTTGTAGAGCATTTTCAGGGTTCTCTTCTATGTCTTTGATTGACTGCTGTGCTTCCTGCTTGTTTTGAGTGGGAGAAAAGACTCCATTATTTTCCATCTTTCTTGTGTTTCTTCTGCCCACTTGGATTGGGAATGCCAATCTACAAGCACCTGTGAGCACTGTTTAAGACCCCAAGCAGCCCTTACCAAGCACTGTTGTGTAAATCTTATAAGTTCACAATTATATACATACGCCATCTGGAGGATTTCTCCCTGGTCTAAGCTGTGTGCTTTAGCCACGCGGAGTGCGGGTTGCTGTGCTGGGCACTGTGCAGGCGCCATCACTGGTGTGGCGGCGGGACGTCTCCCGGAGCTCAAATCTGTGTTTTCAGATGAGGAAAGTCGATTTTTCTTCCTGCCAGAATCCCTGTACTGTTAGAACTTACTCTGGCTGTCTTTCTAGGCATAAAAGTTTCTATGGGGTGAGAAAACTGCGATGTCGGAGGGAGCTCAGCTAGGGCTCTGCTGCTCCTCCGCCATCTATTTAGCTTTAAATAGTTGTAAAAAGGTTTCAGTCTACATGTCAATTTGGGTGCAATATGTCTAGATTCATGTCACCTATTCCAGCATCTGCCCCCCCCCCACCCTCAACCCAACTCTACTCATCCCCTTGATTCCATATTCACATATCTAATTTGAATAGGAAAACTGGATTCACATATGTAAATTGAATGGCTGTTTTCACCCACCTTTCCTCTCCCCTCCTTCTTACTGACTCCCCCCATAACACGTATCATAGCTTCCTTTATTCATGTTAACTTCAGTGACCAATTACCAGTTGACGTAGAAGACAAATGACTGCATTGAAAATAAATGCATTAATGATAAATGCTCAATGTTTATTTGTTGAAAATGTTTGCTTTTTCAACTTGATAAATACTATCCACTAAAAATCAAAATAGCATTTATGAAATATTTCTCATAATGTTGATGGAAATGCTTACTAGCTCCCAAGAAAGATGCACAAAATTGCTGAAAGTTGGAGGTATAATAGTTAATGTGACAAGCTAGGCACCCTTGTCTCATGCCTATAATTCTGGGTACTCAAAGGAGTGAAATCTGAGGTCCATGTTTCTAAGACAGCCTGAGCAGAGAAGTCCTTTATACTCTTATCTCTAATAAAATATACCCCTCAAAAGCCAGAAGTGGACATCTGGCTCAATTAGTAGAGTGCTATGAAGAAGCTCAGGGAGAAGGCTTAAGCCCTGAATTCAAACCCCAGGACTGGCGCCTGCGTGCACGCGCATGCGCGTGCACACACATACACGTTAATGAAACAATAAGTTAGCACTTTATATTCATTGTCTATGTATCTCCTCAATACAAATGAGTATAAAAATAGGTATAAGCTTTTGTTAAGGTAAAATAATCACAGATACCAGAATGAAAAATACCTTTAATATTTTTAACTCAGCTTCTCTTCCACAGAAACAGACTTAAACAACAGAGATTTATAGATACAGTTGTTTAGTTCAGCATTATTCATAGTGCTAGAAAGTAGTAACACAGTGACAGAGGTGAAATGATAAAATAAATTATAGTACATTTATACCAAGGGACTATTTTAGAGCTATTAAAAACAATGGATTAGAAGTATACTACCTGACAAAGAGTTTCATAAGCATTATTCATTAGGAAACCAAGCAGAAAATATATATAACAAAATATTATATACATATTTTATATGTACATAAATATAGACATATTTTATGTGAATAGATATGGCTTTATATTTTTCTTGTTATTTTGTTTCCTTTCCTTTTTAGTTTTGTCTTTAAGTAGTTGTACAAAACATATAAAATTTGGAAATTTTATTAAATTTCTACTTGTAACACTTATCCAAATATCCCACTGTCCAAAATAAGTCACAGGGCTAAGAAAGACTCCTGACTAATGTGATGGAAGAGGAAATGTACTAAGTTTTGAATAGTTTTATATTCTAGGACTATGTGTTTCCTGATTTTACTGTATTCTGTTCTGTTATTTCTTATTAGGACAGTCCTGTCATTTATGAGTGGCCCCATTTACAGAGTACTGTGATATAATGTCTGTGTCCTTCAACATTCATATGGAAACCCAATCATTAATGTATTGATAGGGAAGAGGATTTGGGGGAGTGACCTCATCATAAGAAGAACCTTCATAAGTGGGACCATTTTCCATAATCCCAAACTAGCTCTAGCAGCTAAATTGAACTGTTGACTATGTTGGGCACAGTCTACAATCTATTAATTGGAAAAGGATCCTTCACCACCCAAAATCATCTGGTGTCTTAACTTTGTACTTCTCAGTCTCCAGAACTGTAATGAATAGATTTTTGTTGTCTAGAAGCTACTTTATGGGGCTGGGAACATGGCCTAGTGGTAGAGTACTTGCCTTGTATATATGAAGCCCTGGGTTTGATTCCTCAGCACCACACACATAGAAAAACCCAGAAGTGCTGCTGTGGCTCAAGAGGTAGAGTGCTAACCTTGAGTAAAAAAGAAGCCAGAGACAGTGCTCAGGCCCTGAGTTCAAGCATCAGGATGAAAGAGAGAGAGAAAGAGAGGGGAGGGAGTGGGAGAGGAAGAGGGAGGAGGGGGAAAGGGAGAGAGACTACCTCATTCATGATATTTCATCACATACTTAAAGAATCTAAACCTCCCAGTCTACATGGGGTGGTCCCACTTTATACCTATCTCCTTGGCTCTTGATTTGGGGCAGAATTCACTCTGATTTTCCTTTTTCATATTTGTGTTTTGTCTTTACATTTTTGGTACTGGAGACTGAACCCAGGATGTAGCACTTGCTAAGCAAGTACTTTGCTACTGAGTTACATCCTAGCCCCCTTTTTCATATTTGTAACAAAATATTTTATTAATTATTGTCTTACAGCAAGTCATAGCAGGTTAGTGGGCAATCAGAAATGAACAGGTTCTACAGACATAGAATGTAGTCAAGAAACGATGAAGTGAGTATATGTTCATTTGACCTCACTTGGTACAGTTGATTATTTTTCAAATATTTAGTGATGTTATTATCTGATAATATTTTTACTTGTGTGAATATTTTTCACAAGTTTTTTTTCTTTGAGCAGTGAATTTCTACAAAGTGAATATTAATTTTAAAATGTCTACTGAATTTCAGTTACTGAAGGAAATTGATGAATGTCAACTCCTAAAACTATTTATAAGCTCTATGCCAGTGTCTCACATCTGTAATCCTAGCTAACTCAAGAAGCTGAGATCTGAAGATCTTGGTTCAAAGCCAACAAAATGACAAATCTGTGAGACTCCAAGCTCGAGCTCATTTGCCAAACAGCAGAACAGGAGGTATAGATCAAGTGATAGAGTATTAACCTTGAGCAAAAAAAGCCAACAGCATTTAAGGCCCTGACATCAAGCCCCAGTACAGGCACATAAATCAAACAAACCAACAAACAGAAAGACTGTTTATTAATTGTCACTATCCACTGTGAAGAACAGAGTAGTATTATTGACCATAAAAAACTAAAATGCACAAATATATTAAGAACCAGAATTTCTTCAAGTTAACAATAAATGCTGAAGATTATTCTTCAAATAACTTTGGATTCGGGCTGGGGATATGGCCTAGTGGCAAGAGTGTTTGCCTCCTATACATGAGGCCCTGGGTTCAATTCCTCAGCACCACATATATACAGAAAACAGCCAGAAGTGGTGCTGTGGCTCAAGTAGCAGAGTGCTAGCCTTGAGCAAAAAGAAGCCAGGGACAGTGCTCAGGCCCTGAGTCCAAGCCCCAGGACTGGCCAAAATAAATAAATAAATAACTTTGGATTCTATAAGAAAGGTACTGTTTTATGTATGAAACTTTAACCCTCTGTACATCACTTTGATGATAAATAAATTAATTAATTAAAAAAGAATGTAGCAGAAACGGTGGCTATAATCATCTAAAATATGTAACATTGAGGTCATTGAGGTTTCATTGAGGTCAAATGAGTACTTTAGTTTCTCCTCTGTTTTATTTGGGCATTTACTTTCCTGAAAATTTAACAAATGAAGTGGTAGCTGCTAGCATGCTGCTTTCATTACTACAAGAAAAGCTTAGCAAACAGGAAATTAAAAAAATAAGAAAATAGGAAATTTTTAATGAGGCTTTTATATTTGGACTGTATGTTCAAAATCTCTGTCAAAGTATTCAATAATATGAGTTCCAAACTTCTTTATATTTTAATATTCTGAACATTAAAGATGCACTGTGAACTGGAGGCCAACAATATGGAGAAAGTTCTTGAGTTGAATATAACTAGGTTTAGCCAAATATTAAAAAGAACTATATATATGTATGTATGTATGTATGTATGTTTGATTATTTAGTCCTATAAAAGTACACATCAATATGAAATTCTTAGAATGTATGGGCAATGATGACGGCTATGAAAAGTTTAGGTTAAAACAGTTATACATTTCAGTATCAGGAATACAAAAGCATATTTCATTTAGTAAACTTGCCCCTGGTATAGAGATTATATAGTCCATCATTGAACTTGCCCTTGACATTGAATTATCTCATAGAATATTTCCTAGCATAAAATCACAGACATATAAAACAACCTTTATGAAGGATATCAGAAACTTTATGTTTCTATAACATAAAACTTGGGAAAAGATTGTACGCATTTTATAAAGTGTAGAGGACCATATTGAAGAGTGCATTCCCTAGGGAAAAGTGAAAATATTATCTTGATTAGTGTTGCTTTATAACAGAACTTAAAAGGCAATGAGAGTCATGCAGTTTTATTTAACCTCTTCACTACTGAGTTCACTTTTCTGTTTTCCTTTTTTTTTTTTTTTTACTGTCTCCAACAGAACCAGCAAAACCTAACCTAGGGTGGAGAGATGGTCTAAATGTTAGGACATCAGTACAACTAGTTCAAAGCCCCAAGTTCAAACTCAAGTAGTCAAAAAAATAAAGATATACATACTACTTGTGTTAGATTTTTACTACATAGGGACATTAAAAATGGTTGTATCACTAATTTTGAAATATCAAAGAGAAGGAAATAGATCAACTGAACATAAGAAAGAGGCCAATATAGATTTACATAAATACAGTCAACTGATTGTTTATATAAAAGAATAAAGGTCATAAATTGAAGCAAAGGCAGTGTTCTCTATCAATATTGCTGGAACAATTATTGATCAAAAGATGAATATAATACAACAAAGCACAATGAAAACAAAACTTGACATAGTCATTACAACTTTTAGGAAAATTAACTAATGATCACCAACCTAAAATGCAACTCTATAAAACTCTCAGGAGGCAATAAACTTCCCAGTTAAAATATAGAAAAAAAATGAATAGATATCTCAACAGATGATATGCATATGTTCAACATCATATATCATTCAGTAACTGCCAATTAAAACAACAATGGGATGCTACCACATATACATTAAAATAAGCAAGCCCAAAACACTGACAGCACAAAATGCAGATTTCAAGCTAAGGCATCTCTCACTTGTAGTTAGTGTAAATATAAAAGGTTACAGGATTTTTCAGGACACAGCACCACTTCTGACTCTGTGGTGTTGAGGAATGTGAACCCAGGGATTCATATATGCGAGGCAAATATTCTACCACTAGGCCATATTCCCAGCTCCTTTTAGTGTCACAGTGGCTCAAGTGGTGGAGTGCTAGCCTTGAGCAATAAAAAGGAAAAAAAAAAAAAACAAGGGCAGTGCTCAAGCCCTGAGTTCAATGCCCACGACTGGCAAAAAAAAAAAAAAAAAAAAAAGACTGAAAGAAACATGGATAATTTAATAAGCTGAAACTGAAGGGGAAATAAGAATGAAGTTTCAGATTTGGCAGACAATTATGGACACATAATTTATAGTAGACATGTATATCTGTTACCTCACATGATCCTTTTCAAACAATGCCTGGTTTATAGGTAAGGAAACAGCTTTAACAAGGCAAAAAATCTTAGGTAATGTTACAGATAAGTAGACCCTGATTTAAACACTGTAATGCTTAATCCACTCACTTCTCTCTGGGTAAATCCCAGTCTTAAAATCTGCTTTATTTCTCATAGTCCATTATTAGAAAACCAAACTGTTCAGTGTGAGCAGGTATTTTGGCTTTACATATTTCTTCTTCTCACCCAATGTTGTATCATACTTATGGTTTTTTCATATTATATTCATATTATATCTGTGGAATTCTCTATTGACCAACCAGGAACATTACATTTCTGTACCACCATAAAGTTTTATATTAAATATTACATTGTTCTGTTTAAGTATACCTGAAAATCCCTCAGGTTCTGTATAACCACTTCCCCCTTTCAACATACTTAAAGCATAAGTATTCACTGTCATATTTCACAATGATGGAATTCTTGCTTACCTTACAAGGGTATGAGACAGGAAATTTTCCTTCTTTTCTCTGAAAATCCAGACCTGATCCACTATCAGGCTCATGGACTCAGAATAGTGAAGTATAGTATCGGCAGAAATGCAAGTTCATGCAGCATACCTGAAACCGTACCATAAAAGGCCTCCTTATTTCTTGAGGCAAGGCAGGACACAAAGAAACAAACAAAAGCAAAACCTGGTTTTTGTTTGGGGCCTGATGTCTGTGCCAGGGAATTATTCTAAAATGTTGAAATATTCTAAAATGTTGAAGTCTAGGTTTGAACAACTTCCTTAAAGGAGGTCTTGCTCTCTCCCAGGCTACAAAAAGATACCATAAAACATCCAAGTCAGAGACTAACTCTTGCACCTGATCTACATTTAGCCCATTTGGATGCTTATCTTCTGCACGATGAGATCATGACTG
This sequence comes from Perognathus longimembris pacificus, assembly GCF_023159225.1. Taxonomy (NCBI): domain Eukaryota; kingdom Metazoa; phylum Chordata; class Mammalia; order Rodentia; family Heteromyidae; genus Perognathus; species Perognathus longimembris. Next base: position 148,753,107 of record NC_063161.1, read on the forward strand.
ATCTGGTGCTCTCTGCTTTGAGAACTCTATCTGCTCTGAGCTGGTTCTCTAATGGATTCTTTGTTTTGCTTTTCTATCCTATGGTTGCAGCTATGGTAAATACTTCTGATATTTCAAATGCTATAGAAGGTAAAAGCCTGCTACGTGGAATTACGCTAAAAAGATCTGCTAGGTGTTATGTGTTTTCATTTTGAATGGCTTAAATCTGTGAAGTATATAGCTGCTCCTGACCTAATTTACAGTGTACAAAGCTTACCAATCCTCAGCCTTGTCAGAGGAACACAAACAAAGGGCCCTTTGCTGGTTATGGTTACTTCAAACCAAATTCAAATTATACTGAGGGGATGATGGGAAATGAAAATGCAGAATAGAAGGAAAGACACAAAGTTTAGGAAAGTGAGAGAGATGAGCAGCTACTTCTAACATTGGATGCCAGATTGGGATAGGCTCCATGTTTTTTCACCTGCAATTTATGCATTTAAGGGGTCATTTCATAATGGCTAAACTCTCTATGTCTCTTTCAATCTCTCTCCTTCTTATTCATTTTCTCTGTCACATACACATGCACACATAGACACAAATACACAGATGACAGAGGTTTCAGTGTAAGGACTGAAAAAAGTGAAATTGAAATTGTGTTTTTTCCTCCTCTGTCTGTATGGGCCCATGTAGAGACTAGAGAATGGGATTTATGTATAGGTTGAGTTTTTAAGGAGAAATTGATATTACATAAATTCTTCACAAAGTTAATAAGCAAAAAACTTATTTGCCAAGTTATGTTTAAAATAAAGATTGTAGCACCTGGGGAGGGAAAAGTGTACCATAAAGTCAAAAACAAATTTCTTCTTTGCTACAAGAAACAAACCCACTTAGAGGCTTATGAAATATGCTTGATTGAATCAAAAAATAATTTAGAGTATATCAAAGCAATTGCTCACATATATGTAGCAACAGAAGACATATAACTGCCAAGCACTTATGTTATATACTTACATTTACTTGGGCTAACTGAGATAGTTTTATGTTGCATCTTAGTCAATCTTCATCATAAGGATATGTGGGAGGGCTTACTCCTCACATTAAAGGAGGAAAGCTGAGACTCATAGATACTTTGTTTATTGAAAGCCATGGAGTGGGTAAATGCATAGGAAATGAGGTAACATATCCCAGCCCGATTACAATCACTAACAGATTAATCCACTTCAGAACATTTATGAAAATGTTACAGTTGTGTATTTTCTTCTGATTTGAAAGTAGTTTTACTTTTGAAAACAATTATGTACATATTATAAATTTTCAAACTACTTAGATAGGGAGACAAGAAAATAACCATTAGCTGAAATCCACCTTTCAGTGATAATCACTTAATGTCTGGGCAAACATCCTGGAATATTTCTCCAGGGATGTATGTTGAAATATGTACATGATCTTAAACAAATGGAAAAATACTGAACATACTGTTCTAGGATCTGTTTTATTTTTCACTCAACAATATGTCATGGGCATTTTTCCATGTCAGTAAATATAGATTTGCATCATCACTTTTAATTGCAGCATAATTCAAAACCACCCAATTTTAGAGAAGCAAAAAATGTTGAAGATTGTGTGCTCTCTTCTCCAAGGCAGGGTGAAAGTGCTCCACATAACTTTCTGGCTGGTAAGCAGGTTGGTTTTGCTAAATATTGTGATCCAAATGGAAGATCTGGTTGTGAAGGATTTTAACCTAATTTTATAGCTCTGTATCTTAAATGTGTAACAATAAAGCCTGGCCCTGGTGACTCATGCCTATAATCCTAGCTACTCAGGAGGCTGAGATCTAAGAATCATGGTTCAAAGCCAGCCAAGGTAGGAAAGTCCATAAGACTCTTATTTAGAATTACCGAGTAAAAAATTGGAATTGGAACTGTGGCTCGAATGATAGAATGCCAGCCTTGAGCACAAAAGCTCAGGAACAGTGCCTAGGCCTTGAGTTCAAGTACTACAACCAACATGAGAAAAAAATAAAGGTTCACATTATTAAACCTAAATATAGATAGGGATTTTTTTTTCTTTTTTTTTTTTTTTTTTTTTTTTTTTGGCCAGTCCTGGGCCTTGGACTCAGGGCCTGAGCACTGTCCCTGGCTTCTTCCCGCTCAAGGCTAGCACTCTGCCACTTGAGCCACAGCGCCGCTTCTGGCCGTTTTCTGCATATGTGGTGCTGGGGAATCGAACCTAGGGCCTCGTGTATCCGAGGCAGGCACTCTTGCCACTAGGCTATATCCCCAGCCCCTAGATAGGGATTTTTTAAAAACTTTCTAAATCAAGCCTCCCTATAGACAAATGCCTATTTCTCTTTTCTTTGTAAGTCAAGAGTTTCCAAAGCTTTACCATACTGAACACCTTCTATCTGATGAATATACGAACTGAGCTCAGCTCTGCCTTTTGTACTATGACCAGCATAGAATATAGTGGTATTTTGCAGCTCAGTGATTAGGATATCCCTTTTAATATAGCACAACACTGAACAGACAGATATATGATTAAATGTTTGTGTTCCGTAGAATTGGAAGAAGGACATGGATATCTGTGGAAACTTTGATTTCAGCAGTCATCATTTTTCAAGCCTGTAAAGGTAGTAAAATGAATCAAAAAATTCCATTTATACCTCAAAGAACAATGCTTTGAAGTCAAGAAGAAACCTGAAGGATTCACATAAACCTCCATGAAAGTTAACCAAAAAGTATTAAAAACCACCCTATGCTTAATTTTTAACAATTGTATCACATCATTAGTTGTAATCTCAAATATTTCTCTCATTTTGTTGTTTCTTTGATTATCAATAAATAATTGTACAAATAGGTTAAAATTCCTTAAGTGAGGTTGAGTACAATGCCTCTTGATTGATGTCACCCTTCCATTATTCTCTCATTTCCCCCTCCCATGCCTACTCCCAAGTTGTGTAGTCCAATTTTTACATAACATCCATTGAATACAATGACTTCATTTTCTCCATCTTCATCCCTCCACTCATGTGCCAATACTTTTAAACCTTGACCAACAACATAGGATGCAGAAAAAAGAGGGTATATTTGTTGGAATACATACTAAAAGCAGTGCTGCAGGACACTTAATCTCATGGTGAATGCTGAAATCAAACACCTGATCAGGTAACAGAAGTACAGATAGATTAAACTTGTGGGACTATGCTTCAAGTCAGGGTCAAGTTCTATTCTAGAACTAATATGAGAGCTGCTGTTGAGTTTTATTGTGGTTTTGAAGACAGCTGAGAGTCTGGCTTGAGTAATTAAAATGCTAATTGGAAATTCACCATTCATCAGTGGAAATCACAGTGAGTCAATTTGCTTTTCTTTCTTTTTTTTCTAAAGTATTTTCTCAGATGATGGCAGATGTGGAGGTTGTGAATTCATTGTGTGTCTTAGATGTAGAGAAATCTTCTATTCATGCTGGATTTTTTCCCCTGTATTTTTGTTGATTTTCCACTTAAATTAGCCTTCCCTAATGAGACAGAGATCCGATGGCTATGTCTGTAGTTTACTGGCTGTGAAATTAGTTAGTCTGGACAATTCATCCCATGGGTGTGACGAGAGATCATAGAGTGAACCGAGTAAACCACCAGGTGGGAATGAAAAATATGTGGAATGGCTCTTCTGCTGCATCATTTGCACGTGATGCTAAGAGAAAATGCATATGACAAGACTAGCATAGAGGGGCTATCTACTGTCCACCTTCAAGCATTGCATTAAAGTTTAGGAAAGTCTGGCTTGACACTTCACATTGACAACCTCCAGATGCCAGTATTTGGTGCACAGTAACTATAGTGAACCTTCCATATTGATCAAACAATAAAATGGACCTTAAAGAAGGGGAATGATGACCAATGAGGGGAATAGTCTATTTAAGTTATTAGACATTACTTTGAAAATAAGTAGAAGCAGATTTAACTCCCTTGGTTTATTATGAAAACCCCTTAACTTGACCCTCAAGTATAAAATTTGGGGGATTAGATTATTACTGAACTTTACATGCTTCACTCCAAAACATTCAGAGTAGAACTTCATGTTTGAGAAGTTACAGGTAAAATTCTGTATAAAAAGAAATACATGAGAGACTTCCGGGAAGACAGCAGAGGAGCAGCAGAGCCTTAGCTGAGCTCCCTCCAACATGACAGTTTTCCCATCCCAGAGAAACTTTTACTCCTAGAAAAACAGCCCAAGTAAGTTCTAACAGGACAGGGAATCTGGCCAGGAAGGAAAAATCAACTTTGCTGGATTGAAAACACAGATTTGAGCTCCAGGCAGCATCCTGCCACCACGCCAGTGCAAGCGCCAGCACAGCACCTGGAACTCCACACAGCTAAAACACACAACGGAGACCAGGGAGAAAACCTCCAGACAGTGGCATACAGACACGGATTGCAGGCTGAGCATGGACAGGCTGAAATCGCAGAGAAAGTGTGAGTACCCCACGAAAGACATTCTCACTAGGGCCAATAGAGCAGCTTCTGGGAGGTAGCCCTTCCCACACCGCCAGAGCAAAGCGCCATCTTTGACACTGGCATAGGGTCAGGCCAGACTGGAACTAAAGCAGACCTGGGGAAAGTGAGGACAAAGCAGCCATCTTTGAGAAGGGCAAGAGGGGCTGACCAGTGAGAGCCAGCTCCGCCCAAGAGAATGACCCCTGCCTAGGTGGGGGGCTTGTCCTGGGCCCACGCTCAACTAGAGGTGCCCTGCCCTGCCCTCCAAAATTCCTAAATTAAAAGCAAAAGTGGCAAGAAGCTACTAGCAGCACAGAACAGCCAGACGGGAAAACAAACAGTTCCTGAGACAGATAAACGGTCCTGTCACAGAGGAAGCCCAATTCCCAGCCCGAAACAGAGCTGAATTCCATACCCAGCTCTTCCCAGGAGGCCGCCCCACCCAGGAGGGAGGAACCTCCCCCAGGCAAGCGACTCTCAGATGGGTAAGCCAGGCCAGAGGCTCGCTGACCTGCTGAGTCCACAGCCTATTCAAAGCCAGGAGTTAAAGGCAGCCGCCCCACAGCAGACAGAGGAGCCACGGTTCCGGAGACTGCTCACATGCCCATCTATGGAAGATAACCAAGTCTTACCTGCAAGCTGTGGGAACCACAGAGACACAGGATTTCACTAACAGGGGAGAAGGGTCAGAACAGATCCACCCCTGCGAACTGAAAGCAAGCCAAAACAGCCAAGCGGCAGAATAGACTGCAGAGCATCGCAAGGAAACCAGAGACTGTAGAAAGCCCACCCAAACAAGGAAGACTCCTTTTTTTTTTTTACCTCAACCATTTTTTAAGCTTTCTTTTTTTGTTTTTATTTATTTTATTTTTTTCATTTCTGAAACGTCATTGGTTTTTTTGTTTTCCATTTTTACGTGTTTGTTCTATCAAGTTTTTTTTTTTTTTTTGGTTGTTCATTTATCTGTTTTTTTTTTCTTTTTATTTTTTTTAAAATAATTTTTCTGTTTTGTGCATCTCTCTTCCAATATTTTTTCTTTATTTCTCGCTGTGCATTCTCTTTCTTTAAAAATTACTTTCCTATGAATAACACCTCCACTCTTTTCTGCTAACTCTCCATTGTCTATCATTTTAACCTTGTTCTTTCTACTGATTCTAATCTCCTCCACATTTCCACGTCACTGAAACTAAACCAAAATCATTACCCCAACCTCCAATGCATTTTACTCTATTCTCTTTTCTACCTCTAACTTACCCTCCTGACTTACTTCCAGGACCTCCAGATTCCACTGACTCCTGGTTATTGGATAGAGGGTATATCTGCTTAATCCGAGTGAATCAAAGAGGTTCATAGAGAAAGCCAGTCCAAAAAGAATTTAATATAAGAACAAGAATTACTCATGGGGTTGTAACAGTAAAAAAGTAACTACTGAATACAGGGCTCAGGATTGGTTGTTATACTGAAATTGTATTGTTTAGGAACACCAAATCTAATTTTATAGACAGGTATACAAGGAATCTGTATATACTTGTGAACTTCTAAGATATACACAACAGTGCTTGGTAAGGTCTGCTTTGGGTCTTAAATGGTGCGCACAGGTGCTTGTAGATTGGCATTCCCAATCCAAATGGGCAGAAGAAACACAAGAAAGATGGCAAAAAATGGAGTCTTATCTCCCACTCAAAACAAGCAGGAAGCAGAGCAGTCAATCAAAGACATAGAAGAGAAGCCTCAAAATACTCTATAAAGTCTACTGATAAACATGATAAATGAAAAGCTTGAATTAATACAGCAATCCTTCCATAATGTAATAGATGATTTCATGGCCTCACCAAATAGAAAGATAAATGAAATTCAAAAGTCAAATGAAAAGATAGCTACTCAGCTAAAAGATTTGAGAGACAGCACTCAAAACCAAATTAATAAAGCTAATGAAGTAAAGAAGTCCATGCAGGACCTAAGAGATGACATGGAAATCATCAGGAAAGACCAGTCAGAGGGAAAAGAGATTTGAAATCAAGTAGCTAGCCTACAATCCCAACTAACTGAAGCAGAGGATCAAATCTCAGGAGCTGAAGATTCCCTAGAAACTATGGAGATCAAAAATCAATACAAAACCAATCCAATCGACAAAACAGATCGCTCCAGGAGATTCAAGACACAATCAGGAAGCCCAATTTAAGCATAATAGGTATAGAGGAAAACCTGGAGAAGGAAGTTAATGGAATAGCCAACCTATTTAACAGAATATTAGCTTAGAACTTCCCAAATACCCAGAAGGATAGACCTATACAGATACAAGAAGCATTTAGAACCCCAAACCGACCAGACCAGAATAGGACATCCCACCGACACATTGTGATCAAAACAGGATCAGTAGAGTACAAGGAAAGAATTCTTAAAGCTGTTAGAGAGAAGAAAACAATCACAAATAAAGGAAAAGCAATCAGAATTTCCCCAGACTTCTCAGTAGAGACCATGAAAGCAAGGAGAGCCTGGAATGAGGTATACCAAGCCCTAAATAAAAATAACTACCCACCAAGAATACTGTACCTAGCTAAACTCTCCTTCATAGCCAAAGGTCAAATAAAAATCTTCAACTGTTGGGAATCCTTTCACCCTCGCTCGTGTTCTGCCCCATTCTCCAGGCAGAAAGCTGGAGTGTGGCCCAATGTGCAAATCTTGGCGGTGTGTAGATGCGAGAACGCCCCCCTCCTGTCCCTGAAATGAAGGACACAGGACACTCAGGCATCTCAGGGTAAGCTTCTGGAACTTCCATCCTTTTACTCAGGGGAGGGGTTTATATGACAGTGATGGCGGCAGGAAGGGGAGGAACTAACTGGATACTAGCGATAGGCTGATGAGCTGTCCATCACAGTGATGTCACAGAACTTCCCTCAGAGGCGGAGCTCACAGCCCACAGGACCACACCCTTGGGCTCCGCTCAGCGCCATTATGATATCCATATGCTCTGAGACTGGAGGTGGGGCTGGTTTGGGCCGCCTTTTTGGTTGCAGACCCAGGGAAAAGGTAGTAGTGGCTTACAGCCACGCAGCCTCAGGGCGGGAGAGGGGGCAGCCTCTCAGGACCGCCCCTTAAAAGTATAGCCAGAGCCCAACATTCCACAGTAAGGAAAAACTGAATCAATATATTTCCACCAAACCAGCTTTACAGAAAATCCTCAAAGATGTACTATACAGGGAAAATAATCAAGGTCCCAATGCAGACAGAGAAATGAACCCTAAATAGTAAACCAGAATATCAGATCAAGAAATGGGAAGACACAGCTTTTAACAAGATAGTGATAATGAAAGGAACAAACAGTCATCTCTCAATCCTAACTCTCAACATTAATGGAATTAATTCTCCAATCAAACGACAAACACTCATAAGTTGGATCAAAAATCAAGATCCATCTTTCTGCTGCCTCCAAGAGACACATCTATCCAGCAAAAGTAAACATCTTCTAAAAGTGAAAGGCTGGAATCAAATCTATCAAGCAAATGGCCCCCATAAGCAGGCTGGAGTTGCAATCCTAGTATCAGACAAAATTGACTTCAAATTAAAAAAGGTAAGAAGAGACAAAGAACGTTACTACATACTAGTAAAGGGATCTCTTCTACAGGAAGATATAACCATTCTAAATATCTACACACCAAATGCAGGAGCACCCAACTTCATCAAACAAACACTACTGGCTCTAAAATCACTCATAGACCCAAACACATTGATAGTTGGGGACTTTATCACTCCACTATCACCTCTGGACAGATCAACATGCCAAAAACTGAACAAAGAAACCACAGAACTAAACAATTGCATAGACCAACTAGACTTAATCGACATCTACAGAATATTCCACCCAGCAACAACAGAATACACATTCTTCTCTGCAGCACATGGAACATTCTCCAAAATAGATCACATCTTAGGGCACAAAGAAAATCTGTACAAATTCAGAAGTATCAAAACCATTCCCTGCATTCTCTCAGACCACAATGGAATAAAATTAGAGCTCAACTCAACCAGCCATCACAGAAATTGCTACAATTCATGGAGACTAAACAACACACTGCTGAGGGTCATTGAAGAAATTAAAACGGAAATTCAAATGTTTATGGAATTCAACCAAGGTGAGAACACAAAGTACCAGCTCCGTTGGGACACAGCAAAGGCAGTACTCAGAGGAAAATTTATATCTCTGAGTGCATACACCAACAAACTGGAGAAACAGCAACTCAATAATTCAAGGAAGCACCTTAATTTCCTTGAGAGAACAACAAGCCAAATGCCAAGTCAATTGACGGAAGCAAATAATTAAAATCAAATCAGATTTAAATCAATTAGAGATGAAAAAAACCATCGAATGCATCAACAAAACGAAGAGTTGGTTCTTTGAAAAAATCAACAAGGTAGACTGACCCCTGGCAAACCTCACTAAAAAATGAAGGCAGCACACTCAAATAAACAAGATCAGAGATGAAACAGGTAATATCACCACAGAAATAACCAAAATTCAGAACAAAATAAGGAACTATTTTGCAAATCTTAATGCCAACAAATTCGAGAACTTGGAAGAAATGGATGATTTCCTAGAAATAATTCATATCCCCAAATTCAACCAGGAAGATTTAAACCTTCTAAACAGACCCATATCCAGTATTGAAATAGAAAGGGCAAAAAATGATCTCCGATCCAACAAAAGCCCAGGTCCAGAGGGATTCACAGCAGAATTCTACAAGGCCTTCAAAACAGAACTCAGACCAACATTTCTCAAACTCTTCAATGAAATCGAAAGAGAACGTTCACTACCACACAAATTCTATGAAGCCAGTATAACTCTCATCCTAAAACCAGGCAGGGACTCATCACGGAAAGAGAGACTGATTTCCCTGATGAACATATACGCAAAAATTCTCAACATAATTCTGGCCAATCGACTTCAACAGGTCATCATAAAAATCATACATCATGATCAAAGTGGATTCATCCCAGGGATGCAAAGTTGGTTCAATATACGCAAGTCAATTAATGTAATCCACCACATCAACTGGAGCAAGGTAAAGAACCACATGGTTATATCACTGGATGCGGAAAAAGTGTTTGATAAAATCCAGCACCCATTTATGCTAAAAGCCCTGGAAAAACTGGGATTCCAGGGAACATTCCTGAATATAATCAAGGCAGTTTATGACAAACCAACAGCAAGTATAACTCTAAATAGTGAAAAACTAAAGCCATTCCCTTTAAAATCAGGAACAAGGCAGGGATGTCCACTCTTTCCCCTTGTCTTCAACATAGTACTAGAATTCCTAGCCAGAGCAATTAGGCAAGAAGAAAATATAAAGGGGATCCAAATAGGAAAAGATGAAGTTAAACTTTCTCTCTTCGCAGATGACATGATCGTATACCTAAAGAACCACATTGACTATACTCCCAAGCTACTAGAGCTGATCCAAAACTTTGGCAAAGTTGCAGGTATAAAATAATGCTTCAAAAAAATCAATGGCTTTTCTATATGCTAATAACCTGAACGCTGAGGCTGAAATCAGGAAAGCAACTCCTTCTGCAATAGCCTCAAAAAACATAAAGTACCTAGGAATAACCTTAACCAAAGAAGTGAAAGACCTCTATGATGAGAACTTTAGAAACATGAAAAATGAAATTAAGGCAGAACTAAGAAAATGGAAAAACCTCCCATGCTCCTGGATTGGTAGGATTAATATAATCAAAATGGCAATATTGCCAAAGGCTATCTACAAATTCAATGCAAAACCCATTAATACCCGAACACAATTTTTTAATGAAATAGCGGAAGCCATCCAGAAATTCACATGGAACAATTAAAGACCCAGAATAGCAAAAACAATCCTAAGCAGAAAGAACAGTGCTGGAGGAATTACAATACCAATCTTCAAGCTGTATTATAAAGCTATAGTAATAAAAAAAGCTTGGTATTGGCACCGGAACAGGCCTGAAGACCAATAGAACAGATTTGAAGACCCAGAAACGAACCCACAGAACTATGCCTACTTAATCTTTGATAATGGAACTAAAAATAATAGGATGGAAGAAAGACAGCCTCTTTAATAAATGGTGCTGGCAAAAATGGTTCAACACATTCAACAAACTAAAACTACATCCTTATATATCACCCTGCATCAAAATGAATTTCAAATGGATCAAAGACCTCCAAATTAAAACAGATACCTTGAAAACACGAAAACACTAAAGGAAGGAGTAGGAGAAACACTTGCGCTCCTTGGCACAGAATGGAACTTCCTGAACAAAGACCCAGAAATGTGACAAATCAAAGAAAGGATGGACAAATGGGACTGCATCAAACTGCAGAGCTTCTGCAGGGCAAAGGACATAGCTTGCATGATAAACAGAAAGCCCACACATTGGGAAAAGATCTTTACCGGCCACACAACAGACAAAGGCCTCATATCTAAAATATATGCAGAACTAAAAAAATTACCTTCCTCCAAAACAAAACCGCAAAGAACCAATAGCCCCTCAAAAAGTGGGCTGAAGACTTAAAAAGAGACTTCTCTTATGAGGAAATGAGAATGGCCAAGAAACATATGAAAAAGTGCTCTACATCTCTGGCCATAAAAGAAATGCAAATCAAAACAACATTGAGATTTCTTCTCACCCCAGTTAAGAATGTCCTATATCGAGAAAACTAACAATGACAAATGACAAATATTAGAGGGGATGTGGCCAAAAGGGAACCTTACTTCATTGTTGGTGGGAATGTAAACTGGTTCAGCCACTCTGGAAAGTGGTATGGAGAGTCCTCAGAAGGCTAACCATAGAGCTCCCCTATGACCCAGCAGCCCCACTTTTGGGCATCTACCCAAAAGACCACAAAAAAGAACACACTAAAGCCACCAGCACAACAATGTTCATCGCAGCACAATTTGTCATAGCTGGAATTTGGAACCAACCCAGATGCCCCTCAGGATCAGGAATATGTGGTACATATACACAATGGAATTTTATTTCTGTATCAGAAAGGATGACATTGCCCCTTTTGTAAGGAATTAGAAGGACTTGGAAAAAATTATACTAAGTGAAGTGAGCCAGACCCAAAGAAACATGGACTCTATGGTTTCCCTTATAGGGAATATGTAGCACAGATTTAGTCAAGTCACAGCAGAGGATCACAAGAGCCCAATAGCTATACCCTTATGAACCCATAAGATGATGCTAAGTGAAATGAACTCCATGTTATGGAAACGACTGTTATATCACTGTTGTAACTATTTTCAACATGCTATGTGTAACTGTAGCTTCTATTATTGATGATCTTCTTGTATCCCCTTCCTGTGGTTGTACCTACACTATCTCTGTATCTTATCTGAATATATTGGAAACCATGTATACTGGTATTAGATCTAGGAAATTGAAAGGGAATACCAAAATCGAGAGACACAGGGTAAAAAAAGGACAAACAACTACAAAAGCAATACTTGCAAAACTGTTTGGTGTAAATGAACTGTACAATTCATGGGGGGAAAAGGGAAAGGGGGAGGGGGAGAGGGGGGAATGATGGACGAGGTAACAAACAATATAAGAAATGTATCTAATGCCTAACTATGAAACTGTAACCTCTCTGTACATCAGTTTGTTAATAAAAGTTTTGAAAAAATGAAATACATGAATTCTAACTTTACCTGTATATCTACTATAGAGCTTTGTAGAGTTTATAAATTTATCCCTCAGAAGTGTTTAAGGTAAAATAAAATTATACAAATCTGTCAATGTTAATTGGCAATATTAAATAAAATCATTTCTTAATAATACTCTGTAAATACTGAATTATTTTTGTATTGCAAATGAAAAGTGTGTACTGCACAATGATGATATACTTAACCCGCATGGCTCAAGAGTCTTCTTAATTTAATGCAAGCATTACATATACAAGTGACTCATCCATATTTCTTAACAAATATTTTTGGGGAAAACAAAAACCTAGACGCAAATCCAAAAAAGACCATAAATAAGAATAGAAATTAGATAAGGGAAATAAGAGCTATTGAAGGACTTCTAACAAATACCCATCTCTGTTTACTTGTGTTATAACTCAGATCAGAAAAGGGTTGGCAGTCCTAGAAACTATGCAATTTACCATTAGATGCCTGAAGCTAAAAGTTATGTTAGCAACATGCAGTTAACCCTCTAGTAACTGGGTGAGAATTCTCAGATGATCATAATATTCATTAGCAGCAGTACAGAAGACTTCAGAGTAATGAAGATTCACAGGAAATTTCATATGTTTCAAGAAGGACTGATACAACTCTAATATTTCACACTGAGCTAATCCTAAGTCCACCTACAAGTTTGACTACTAGAGTGTCACAGCACTGATAAATAAAGGTTAGGAAAGAGGCTGTATTTTATTTTGATTGGTTTATTTATTTAATTTTCTCTTTTTAAAGCTTTTGAATTACAAGACAACTCTGTTGAAGAAAATTAGGTGAACACGAGCTAAAGGAAAAAGACACAAATGACCATTTCCTGAAGGGAACACCATCTTTGCAAAGAATAGTTTGGAAGCATTACTGAATAATGGGATATCACAGCCTTCCACAATCAGTGTTTTAAAGAAAAAGAAGAAAAAAAAAGAAACCCAAGGGGAGAAAATTTGACTTCAAGACTTGTGATATTTAAATATTCAATATTTAGGTTTGACCCATAACAATGAAATAAAAAAGTATATAAAAATATACCCAGTAGAAGATGGCATGTTGAAGAAATAAAATAAATTGACAAGAAATATTGTTGAAAAATCTTAACCACAAGACTTATCAAGACATAAAAAACTATCGTATAATGCATAAGCAGAATGAAAATATCATGAATGGGATAGAACTGTTAGAAAGAAACCAAATAAAAATTCTGAGCCTGAAAACTGAGAAGGAATATCTGAGCACAAAAAAAATACCAATTTATAGTTTAACTATAGATTTGAGTAGGCAGGAAATAAATTTGAAATAGGAAACATAAATGATTCAGTCTGGAGAAATACAAATAAAATTAATAACAAAAAGCAATGAAAATGTAGGAGCTGAGAGACACTCTGAAGTAGACAAACATGAATGGTATGTGAATACCAGAATAGAGACAGCAAAGGAAGAAAGGATAACTTGATAAAATAATCAAAAAATTTATGCACTACATAAATCTACAAATCCAAGAAGCTTAAACAGTTTCTAATACGGTATACTGAAGAAGACTCACAGCAAGTCCATTATAATATACTCATCAAATATCAGATGCAGGAAAATACCCTGGAAAGCACAGGAGACATATACATCCCTACACAGAAGAGCTTCTCAATAAAATGGAAACAGTTCTGCTCCCATCAGAAACAACGGGGGTCTCAAAGACAATGGGGCATATTTAGAGTGTTGCAAGATAAAACAAAGTGAACCTAAACATTTCCCTCTGTAAAACTTATCTTTAAATATTGAGTGATTCGAAAGTAGTTCTACACAAATAAAAGCAGAGGGAGGATATTACCAGTAGAAAGGTTCCGCAGTGAATGCTATTGAGAGTATTTTCAGTTGAAATCAAGAACAGTAAAGAAGCTGGATGCTGTGGCTCACACCTACAATCCTAGCTACTCAGGAAACTGATATGAGAGTGTAATGGTTCAAAGCCAGCTCCAGGATCTGAGACTCTTGTCTCCAATTAGTCACCAAAACACTGGAAGTGGAGCTGTGGCTCAAGTGGTAGAGCACCTGCCTTAGATAAAAGAGCTAAGGGATAGAGTTCAAGACCAATGTGTACAATTTTCAAGTCTCTGATGTTTAGTACACAATTTTTCAGCAGCTGAAACTCAGATTGAGTTTATGATACTGCACCATTCCTTGGAGTGATCATGGTGATGGGCAGAGTGCAGTGGACTGCTCCCATCCACAGAAAGAGAAATACTTAATGGAATACTTATTCTTGATACTAAATGCGTCTCCCTAGAGATCCACTGCTTCTTCTAAAATTATCCCTCTGGATTACAGCATGTTGTGTCCATTATGGTATCATTCCATGCTACATTGCTTCCAATCAAGGCACTCAATCCACAGCAAAAGTAATGTAATTGAATCCATATTCATGGAATTCATACACTTACCTTGTTCCCCACCATCATCAAACAGTCATTTTGATAGAAAGGCAGAAAGAATTTTTCATTCATCAATTATAGCACCAGCTAGGTGGCATCACCTTGCAGATCTGTGGTGATATTCCTCAAGTCTGAGGATTCATGAGCTACGTTTCAGTGTCCCAAACATGATACTGTTTCTTCCTTAGTCAAAACTCACAGGAATCAAGAAGAAATGGAAACATAAATCATTGAATCTGTAAGAATAGAAATAAAGTGAATAAAGAAAAGCAATCAAAATGTGGGAGCTGGGAGACACTCTCAGATTAGAACAAAGTATGACTCCTTAACAAAATTATTGCTGCCTTAATGCTACATAGGCCTAGAGATTGTAGCTACAGAAGATGCGTGCTTTTATTAGAAGCCATTCATAGTTCATTGGAAGTTGTAATTGATGCTCAAGTACTGTAGATTGCTCATGAATATGATTGACAATATTATCAGATGCTGGTAAGGACGTAGTCAAAAGGGGACCCTATAACACTGTTGATAGGAATGTAAACTTGTTCAATCACTCTGGGAAACAGTATGGAGCTTCGTCAAAAATTTAAACACAGTACTCTATGACCTAACAACTCCTTTCCTGGCATTTATTCAAAAGACCACAAACCAGGTTATAGTAAAGCTACCAACACAGTCGTATTCATTACAGCACTATTCACCACAGCCAAGGTATGGAATTAGCCCAGATGCCCCTCGGTGGAAGAATGGATCAAGAACATGTGATATATGCACAATGGAATTTTACTTATCCATTAGATAAAATCATATTACATCATTTGGAAAGAAATGGAAATACTTGGAAAAATATATATGAAGTAAATCAGGCCCAGAGAAACAAGGTTACATGTTTTCCTTCATATGTGGGAGCTAGAATTAACCTACACACTTATAATTAAACATGTTGAGTGGTGTGCACATAGTTACAAATGTATTTGCTAAAGTATTAGATTCAAGGGAGAACTCAGTGTAATTCCTTAGAATGACAAACTCAAAGAGCAACAAAATATTCAACAAGATGAAGGTACTTGCAAGAGGCGGAGTGTGGCCCCTTAGGGTAGAGGGGTAGGTGAATAAAGAGGAGAAAAAGAATAGTTCAGTTAAGAAGGCAATGTTATATCCTACAAAATTAGGAAAAGCAAAAGGAATTGAAGATGGTGACACTAAGCAAGATGTATTCCTAAACTGCCTTTGCTTAAATGGCAATTCCTTTGTACAACTACTTAAAGATAATTTAATAAAATGAAATCAAAATCTACCGACTGGATATGAGCCATGGTTACTACAGAAAGTTGGATATCTACTTGGCCTCCTTCCTTAAAATGGAAATAAGGAAGAATATGTCTGTACAACCTTTACACTCTCAGAGGATAAAATTATAATCATCCATCTAGAAAGTGCTTTTAGATTCCCAGACCTTTCAAGAACAAAAGTTTAGGTATAGTTCAGGATGAATGGTGAAAAAAGAATTATAAACAAGAACTAGGACCAGGTGGTCAATTACAGAAATATGAATTTTAATTCCCAAACATATTCTTTAATTTTGTTATGAGCACCTTCATATGAAAAAGGAGGAAATATTCATGACACTGTGAAATATTCATACTGTAATGGTCACATTCTTTTATGATATGTGGATATATAGATATATGTATGAACTGTTCATTTTATTCTCTTATATAGCATAGGAGGTATTGGCACTAGATCACAGTATTTAAATATTGACTATCTTAGATCATAGTGTTTAACTTATATAAAGAAGAAAAGCCAATGTTACTGAAGAATTTACTTTTGTTTCTTCCACTTAGAGAAAGGGTTAATGCACATATGAGTACATATATCAGCTGGAATATTCGGTTGGAACTGTGATCTCATAATCTATTTATCTTGGCCTTAAATATAACTTACCGAGATGCATATAGGAGTTAAGTTGAGAAGATAATGCTAAGCATAACTTAGGTCCCCACTTAGGGCCCCAGCATGTATAGATATTGTCCATTTCAATGATGATGTTTTTGTATGAGTTTCCCATTTTAATTGAATGAATGAAAAAGACTCTTTCTCTTAAGAAAACTAATCCTTCTCCACAGTAATGACCTCTACCAAATGGGTTTTGACATAGAACATTAGTTTACTCCTGCTTTTGGATTCAAGTAGACACATAGACTCTTTTGGGGTTTCAGAATTACCAGCCTTTACATTGACACTATGACGTAAGTTTTTGTTTTTTTTTTTAATACCAAGATATACTCATGGATTCGCAGCCCTGTTTGCTTTTGGATTCTTTCTCATCAAATTTACAAGTAATTAGCTTCTATGCCCCATAGGAAAGATTTATGTATGTTGTACTAGCTAAAGCTAACAGTATTTAGGATAAAATATTCCGAAAAATAAATAATACACATCTATATTTTCAAGCATTCTGATTTATATTCTAAGCCCTAGCAACCATCCAGTTCCTTTCTCAACATATACATATATCGCCCTAACAATATATGACAGCTTGAACGCTGTCATATAACTGAATGATTTAACTTTAGAATTATTCCTGGAAATCTTTCAGGTGAAATGTGATCACTCTTTTAATGAGTTACATGGATACTGTTGGAATGTGGAAAAGAGAACAGTTAAATACAGCATGAGATATTATAATTTTTGCCATACATTCCACATAAATGTGTGCACATATATTTCATGTCTTATTAAACATTAATTAAAAAATTAATGGTCTTAGTCCTTTCACTAATTATAAATATTACTCAAGAGTTTAAAGCCAAAATCATGTACATATGCTTGTTCTGAGGAATATAGAGTACAAAACATTGCCTTACGTGGCAGGAGGTGGGGAATCTAAAACTTACGTCTTCTTTATAGGGAAAGTTCTAGCTAATGTGGCCCTAATTTTTTCAGATGTGAGAACTGTAAAGCAGTGACTAAGATAAACTCTTATTTTGAAACTAGAATTGTATAATGCAGAATTTACTGAGACATTAAAAAATTTAAGAAAATGTTGCTGTGTCATCCTTCATGCGAGATGAAGATACACAAATATAGACTGTGTATTGTGGGATGAAAATATTTTCATAATGTATTCATGAAAATGTGTTTTGGATGATTGCAATGACAATGCTCATAGGACTGAGCATTTCCTTTATCCCACACAGTATGGTTTACATTTTGCTTATCTAATTTAAATTAGTTTTCGTTTAAACTCTAAAAACACATTCAATTATTACCTCTAGCCATAGCAATTTAGAAAAAAATGTAAAAATTCAAATATGACCAAAAACACAGAGTCCATGTAGAGGGGAGGGAATCCTCAAGATTTGTTTCTGGATGTTTTTACCCAGGATACATGTGTGTGCATATTTTCTCATGCTCACGCTAATCATAGGGTTTAATTCAGGAGCTTTCCACAAGGCACTCTGCCTTTTGCACCATGCTTTTCCTGCCCTGAATATGCGTTCAAAATAACATATTTATCTTCTTACCAAAAGGTTTACAGTTTTTGGAGAAGAGCCTTACACAATATGAACAGTGAGAAATCACGAGTCGAATTAATGGAAGAAGGTATTGCATTGTCACTGTTATCCTAATTGACATTTATGTCTATGTATAAAGTACACTTTAAAGTTTTGATTCGTGTATAAATTATAGAATAAAGAAATAAATCCAAAGTACCTATCAACCCCAGGAACTCACTTTTTGTTATGCAAACATTTCAAATAAATTCTTGCCAATTCCAATTTTAAATTTTAAATGATAAGCCCCCCACTGTACAATAGAGCTCAAAAGCTCTTCCTTCCATCCATGTACTTTTTTACACTTTACTCAATGTTTTTCTTTTCTCCTCTTAAAAAAATAAAAAGAAAACTCTAAGCCATAAATATAGGAGAAGATATAAGAGCAATGTACAATGCTTCTCAGAAATGGCCTGGTGAATATAAATTTGATAAGACTGTGACAAAGAATTTACTATTCTAGATTCCTCTATGAGTCTCTTTGTCTTTACTGAAGTAATAGACCCACTCAAAGCTCAAGGAGCTGATCTTTAAAATGAAGATATTAATACAATAGAATTAGCATAAAGGTTTTTTGCAATCAATAACATGATAAATAGCAAATGTTCTTTGGTTTTATTAAGTATTTAATCAATATTAACTCTTACCACTACTAGTATTCCATTTAAAAATATAATCATATCATGCTTTAAGGCTTAGATTTGCTGCTACCAAATATACTATAGCAACTGTTAGTTAAGTATTGGAGTAAACAAAATGATAAAAAAAAAAAAAGAGCACCATGAGAGCCAAATTAGTTCCAATTCACATTTGGACAGAAGCATGTAGAACAATTGTTGCTGAATTAAAGATTGTGGATTTAGGAAATGACACATTTAGGCATCAAACATACCTAGATTCAAAATCATCAAGTTCCACTTCACTGTATACTACCAAAATACACTTCATGAAATCACACATTCCTGCTTGCATATTTCTGGCAAAAGATCATTGTACATGTGCATGAATATATCCTTGACCAAGGACCCCTTTTCTCTTGGGACCACCAAAGTCTGCCATGGATAACTGTGAATGCCAGAAAAAAGTCACACATATATTAAGCCAAGATATATCCTTTTTAACAGTTCATACTTAGCCAAGTTGTGTATCTCAGAGCTGTGCAAAACAAGAAAGATCTAGACTTGAATGATAAAAAGCACAGAAAAGTAATAAATACTGTTGTGTATGTGACCCAATCAATGAGGGGCTTCATATTCTTTTCTTTCTCTTCTCACCTTTTCTTTCTCTTCCTATTCCTTAACTGCCTGAGTCTTTGTGAAGGAAATTTTCTTATGCCATGTGGGTTATGTAATATTACATGTAATCCTCAGATATTAGTTTGGAAAAATATCACATTTTTCTTCAAAATTGTGTATATCTGTCCAAGGTCAAAACACCTGACCAACACTAAAACAGTCTAATGGGTGTACAGATAAACATGGCAAGTTGGGAGTCTGAGACTTGTTTGCTTCTTACTTTGATTTTGTATAATAAGACCACATTTAAAATTACCCAACATGAGTTGAGTAATCAGTTGTGGATTCCGTGAATATCATTCCCAAGGGAATATAAGTATATGTATTTTTCATTTGTCTCTGAAACAGCAAGCATACAAGATGACATTTTTGCCATTCTTGTCATTACCTTCAATTGTACACATAGTTCCTCTTTCCCACTCTAAATTCAAGGCATGATTCTGCCGTGTGCCTTTGGAAGGAGAAAGTTAAAAGAATGCAGTGAAGCAATGAAGCAGAGAGACTCTAGAGCCATTTGGAATG
This sequence comes from Perognathus longimembris pacificus, assembly GCF_023159225.1. Taxonomy (NCBI): domain Eukaryota; kingdom Metazoa; phylum Chordata; class Mammalia; order Rodentia; family Heteromyidae; genus Perognathus; species Perognathus longimembris. The sequence continues at coordinate 148,773,090 of NC_063161.1, forward strand.
GTCTGTTCACAGGGGACTAGCAGGAAGATTTTGGTCAAGGGAAGAAGTAGGTCTTTTTTTAAAAGGAGACAACTTATTAAAAATTCTATCAGCAAGATATCCAAGGAGCTTCACTCTGGGGGAAAATAGAGAACTCACTTATGGAAGTCAATTCAACTTCATTTCTGATCCCGGTGGAAGCAGATGGAAGAAGAGCTGGATAAGATTTATAATGAAAAAATCAAGCCGGGCAATGGTTGAAATCATGAGGAGCAAGTTATCATCTTACGCGTTATACTGAAATATCAAAACGACCTTGGACAAGCTACTCATCCTCTCTGAATCTCATTTCTTTTTCTCTGCATATTAAGTGACCCAACTATTTTTTCAAATGCCAGCTCTCAATTTTGATGTTTCCTAATTGTAGACTCCCTCAATGTTGATACATGTGAGAAATATGAAGGCATAGAATTGGGTCTCTCTGTTTTACAGCCAACTTTTGGGGAGTATTCCAGATGTATTCTTGGGACATGCCATGTTTCCAATTACCTGAGTGCAGAGATGCATGATGCTGCCTTTAGTCACCGACTGACATTAATCATGTCAGCTCCTGTTTCTACAAGAATGACTGCTTTAATGGGAAACTCCAGCCACTGTCAACATGCCAGGGGGTGTGAAGAAGGAAGGGCAGATGAATGGGAGGTTGTTATTAAAAGAGAAATGATGGATGAGGTGATTGTGCTCCTGTGAGCTGAGAAGGGCTAGGTTTGGAACACGGCTTGAAGTAGACTAACCCATTGTCTCTGGAGCATATTTTAAAATGTTCAGCAGTGAATTGTAATTCCTATATTTCATATACTTTATATATATATATATGTGTGTGTGTATGCATGTGTATGTATGTATGTATGTATAATTCCATGAAACAGATGCTAGATAGCACCATATTTAAGAATGTTGCCTGTGTACTCTATCTTGTTTTCAAAGTTATCTTTTTTATTTTCAAACTATGTGAATGATTAAAAAATCTGAATATTGGGAAAACTAATAAATTTTGTTAAGTTATTTTGGATGATTTAATAACAAGTGTTTATTAAGGATTACTTGGGGGCTTGGTACATGTTGCTAAAATGAGCTTTTGTCGTTATTCTTCCATCCTATTTTTATGAGTTTGAATATCATTGTTTGATTTAATCCTTACAAAATTCTGCAGTATAGGGTAGGAATTATTTTCAGATCGCTGATGTGAAAACTATTTACATAAGCATTGAGAATCAGATAAGTTCTGATATTGAAGTCAGACCAAAGATTGTTGATTCTGCAGGTCATCAAATGAGTGTGTATGTATACATGTATATATGTGTGTGTGTGTGTATGCTAAATTTCAACAATCTCCCACTTTGTTTTGTGCTTTTCTGTAGACTCTTATCACTCAAAACAATGCAGTGAAATGTGGCTTAAATAACAAAAAAATGGAGATTTGGGGAAAGTAAATGCAGTATGGCTAGGTAGGATAAGAAATAGGGCTACAAATATCTTGAACACTCTGTCTAGAGTTGTGCTTTTTTTAGAGTACTACCCTAATTCTATAAATATTCTATACTAGGGCAGACAATATCACAAAGTGTAAAAGCTTTACTAGAAGCTGGTCTCCTTGTGTAGTTCAAATAATATACCCAAATCACATATCCAGTATCTCTAAGAGTGACTCTCAAAGTTTTTTTAATTGATTTATTTGCTGTCAAAGTGATGAACAGAGGGGTTACAGTTTCATATGTTAGGGAGTGAGTACATTTCTTATCAAACTTGTTACCTCCTCCCTCATTTTTCTCCCACCTTCCCCCTTCCCCAATTCCCTCTCCCTTCAGTTGTACAGTTGGTTTACTGAATATAGTTTTGTAAATATTGCTGTTGTATAGGTTCTTCTTTTGTCATTTTTCTCTCCATTTTGATATTCCCCCTCCCTTCCCTAGTTCCAATTAATGTATATACAACACCCAGGGGAGCAAAATCAGTTATAGTGACACCAGGGATAAAACCCCAGGGAAGAAAGACAAAAGGAAATGGCGTAATTCCACATGGTATGTTGAAAATAAGAACAGCAATGATAAACCACTTATTTCCATATCTTGGAGTTCATTTCACTTATCATCTTATGTACATAGCTATTGAGCTATTGTGATCATCTGGTAGGACTATCCTAGACATGTACTAATTATTACCAATGAAGGAAACCATAGAGTAATGTTTCTTTGGATCTGGCTCACCTCACTTAGTATGATTTTTTTCCAAGACCTTCTATTTCCTTACAAATGGGGCAATGTCATTCTTTCTGATAGAGGCATAGAAGTATATTCATACCACAAGAAATGTTTAAAATAATCCTATGTAATATCCCATTAGACCAGAGAATATCATCATTTTTACCAAGAACCAAGAAACAACGATCTCAGATCACATTCTCTATGTTTACCAATGTTCTGTCTTAAAAATTCAATTTTGTATTTCCATTTTCAATATAAAAATCTCCGCAACTACTCAGTGGTATTGTGAAGATCAATCGTACAAATGGATCTAATTGCCCTTACTCCTTAAAAAGTAGCTTTAACAAAGGAAGATACAGTTTACACTCAGATTTGAGGTTGGACTTTTGATTTGCAATTTTGAAGTGTGGATACACATAGAAAATAATCAGAAATGAATAGGCAAATAAAACTTAATTTCATGAAAATATGTTGTTCTTCCTCTACTAATTTTACACTTTAAGCTTTTTTCCTAGTAATATGAAGAAATTCCAGGGCAAGTTTCCCATGTGTTCTTTACAATATGTGTCTATTGTAGAAAAGGAGAGGATGCATTGAAGTCCTTTGCTGAGCATAAGATTGGACATATGTTCTTATTTTCTGTTTCCAAAGGCAAAGTGTTAACCTGGAACAGACATTGCCTCAAGTGATATATAACTTTGGTGCATCCTTTGCATAAGCTAAAGAACTTTTAACATCAGTTATCACCATCAATTATTTTTTGCTGGTCATTTACTAAATCAGTGGAATATAAGAATATTTGCACTGATCCCTTCACATGATAATGCTGTCCAATAGACCTTTCACTAATGATGGAAATCTTGGTGCAGTTTCATACAGAAAATACCCTATATGACTGAAGCACTTAAAATTTCAGTTTCATTTAATATGAATTAATTAATTTTAAATGGCTACACAAGAGCCTTAGAATACTCAACTGTGCAAGCAACAAGTAAATGGTATTGTTCTCCGAGGTGGTGACTTTTCCTTGCATTATATTTATTTGGAATGAATATGTAAAGGCATAGGATATGCATACAAATGAGGTAGAATGTAATTCTTTGTAGTTTAGTCTTGGCCCTACCAGTGTATATCTGTATCTCTCTCTCTCTCTCTCTCTCTCTCTCTCTCTCTCTCTCTCTCTCTCTCTCTCTCTCTCTCTCTCTCTCTCTCTCGCTCTCTCTCTCTCTGTATGAGTGTGCACACACATATGTGAAGATATTACAATGTCTCCTCTAGGTAGAGTAACCTAAGTTTCCCTATTCATTGGATAAAATTTTATCTAAATTTAGGGCTGAAAATACATGGAATTTGATTGGTCAATCCTATCTGTGCTCATAGGAGACATCGTTAATCATTCATCACATTTCTCCAGCAATTCAGAGATAACATTACTATCATTCTGCACATTATGTTTCCTACCAAAGCTTCACTTGCAATATGAGTACAATTGGTATATGAAAAAGAGATTGTGTTTATTTTTGTAATAGAATATTTCCAAGATGTCCTCTCATAATTTGAAGCTGACTCCAAACTGTTTGACAGAGCCTAAATATTCTGGCATATTAAAATGAATAGAATCCCATTTAAGGAGGATATGAGTGTCCTTCTTGAAAACAAGCTGAATATAATTAACCATTATGATCACACCATTTGTGAATTTATCCAAATTGTTTTGAAATTATCAGTTTTAAGGTGAGAAGAAATATAGAGATAAAATTAGAGTAACTGAGTACTAGTCTCAGCTCTTTATTAGTTACTAACTGTGAAATCAGCAACTGCTAAAAGTATTTGAGCATTATTCTCGTATAAAGTATGGAGAAATATATAATCTATTATATCAATTTATCTTGAAACCTGTTCATAGATAATTAAAGAAAATCACCATTAATATTTCAGTGTAAAATACTGGTCACTTACTGTTGTTAAGTTTTATTTTACCAGGTCACAACAAATACTTACTTGTACTAAAATTGTCACTGCATTATTTGTAAAGAGTAGAGGGAACAAAAAGCATTATCTTCAATGATTATGTGCACATACACAAACACACAGAAACACATGTACATGCAGAAACACATAAATGGCTTAAGTATTTCTTTGGGTACTTTACATTAAGACCAGTTTATAGTTTGAGTCAGATATATTATGAACAAAAGGAAACCTAAACCTTGTGTTTCCTAGGAAATGGATTTTGAGATGGAAATTATCATGGATGGGGTTTATTAGAAAGGATTCTTAGAATTGGTAATTATAAAAAGAAATACAGAAATAGCATTGGGACCCATACTATAGAGTCAATTGTTGTTCTGCCCTAAAATAATGTCTTCTGAATACTAAGGGTGGTTCTGAAGATAGTATGGTCTTCCTATGTTGACTCAACTATCCTGAATTCAGTCATGGGGACCTGCCCCCTGCGTTTCCAAAAGTTAATTATTCATTGGATCTTAGGCTCTATAGGAAAAAAGAAATGTACTTATTACTTGACTCGCATAACCTGTAAGCCCTCTGTATACCACCCTTACAATAACTACACACACACACACACACACACACACACACACACACACACAACACACACACACGTGGTCAAAGAAAATAAAATGTCTCCAATTGAGGCCACTTCTGAAGTAGGCTAGTAACTGAGATCTTTTGTTTATAAATACATTAATGCTTGTTGAATAACATTTTACTCCTTAAAAGGCATGGATCTGAACAGTTTTTCATAGCTTTTACCAAATTACTCAAGTCATGACTCTTGTTTTCAAATATGCAAATGAAGAGTAAGGAGCATAATTGCCTATAGATAAACTGGTAATTCTGGGCATATTAGAATTAGAATCCAAGTCTTCATTCTCCCAAGTAAATGCTTGCCTATCAACCCAACTTTATTAACCTCACTCTATGTGATAATCAAAGTCAACACTAATTCTGTCCATGTGTGCTGAATCCTCAGAGCTGATTGTACACTTAGCATGGTTAATTAATCACAACGCTATACAATTAGGTAGACCCAGATGACAAGACCGAGCTGACTGGGCTTCCTGCCCACTACTTGTCACTTCATCTCCTTAGCTCTTATTGACTCTGTAGTTCATTTTTCTTTAGTGCTTATTCCTAATGGTGTCCTTAACTCCATAACCACCAATCCCTCTTATTCTCTTCCATCTGCAACCCCAGCACAAAATGGAAACAATAAATATGGTAACTGATGAATTGTGTTAGCCTCATGAAAACAGGCAAAAAATTCTTCTTTAGAAGCTGTCTCATCCATAATGGATGAAAAACATTAGGGCATATTTTTACAACCTTAGCAATATGGGGGTTTAGAAAACTCTATTCGCTCCAGTGGAAAGCAGTTGTTTGTATGTTAGGAAGTTTATCAGCCTTTCTGACATCAAGAAACTAGATATAATAAAACTTCCTTCCAGTTATCACAGTAAATTATTATCTTTACATATAGATAAATATCCTCTGTTTAAAAAAACTCACCTTTGTCAGGAAATAGTGTTATAGAGACCATCAGAATGAATGCTCTGTTTCCTGTTACAGAATAAAACCCCTTCTGCACTCTTTTTTTCATGTTCTCTACTCCATTCCTTCCTTCCACCATCACCTCCTTGAAATAGTCTCTCTCTCTTCTACTGAAAATGGCCTTAGGAATTATTTTAATATTTAATGTTATTGCTATCATTATGGAGCATTTGCCATTTCATGAGCTAAGTAATGAATACAGGAGTATTTTTGTGGAAATATGATAGGTATGATTGAAGTATCCTCTATCCTCCTTCACATATTTGTATTCTCTATCCTCCTTCACATATTTGTATTCCCTGTACTAAATGTCAAGCCTATCATGAATATGTTTCAAGGTACTTGTAGATATATTCTGTAATTCACCATGTATATGTTATTGCAGAGTGCTCATATATATACAATTGCAATATCATGTGACATTTATTACATATATGTAGAAAACATATGACATCTACTATGTATACAGTATGTATATATATATGCATACACAGTGTACATTTATGTGTATATAAATGTACACACATATGTATATATAATACATATACACATATATATGATGTATCCTTTAAAGACAGAATTTCCCTGAGACATGATATCAACTTAAGGATTGGAAAATGAAAAGCATGTTCATCTCTGACTAATTCTACAGTGCAAAACTGCTCACTGAAATTATGAAACTCATTCAGGAATAAATTTAAATTATTTGCTTTTGTTGTTTCTATGTATGTGCCAATATGAGGGCCTGAATTCATTATATAATGCACTTTCTTACCTGTGTAGCTTTGTTTTGCTGTTTTGCTCAGTTTTGGGCTCACAGTTGTATTTACCACTTGAGACATTGAGACATGTCTCTAGTTGTAGCTTTTTTCTGGTCATTTGGGTATCAGAGCCATTACAATTATAGTCATAAGCCACCAGGAACTGACTTAAAATTCCTTGACCTTTGGCATGATAAGTTAGTTAATGCAATCTTAAAATGTTTCTAAGGGATGCTGTTTGTTTTTTTAACATTATTATTTTTTCTTCTTTATTGTCAAAGTGAAGTACAGAGGAGTTACTGTTTCACACATAAGGGAAGTATATTTCTTATCCAACTTGCTACCTCCTTCCTCATTTCCACCCCCCCCCCCGTCTCCTCCCTCTCTTCTCCCCCCACCCCCATGAGTTGTACGGTAGGTTTGCACCAATTGTTTTTGCAAGTATCGCTATTGCAATGGTTTGTCTTTTTATCCTTTGTCTCTCTCGATTTTGGTATTCCCTTTCTCTTCCCTAGTTCCAATACACATATATACAGTATCTGGGGTATTAAGATCACTTACAGTAATATCAGGAGTAAAACCACAGGAAGGGAATATGAGAGATAAAAGGTACAGTTTCACATGGCATGTTGAAAATAGCTACAAGTATGTATCTTGGATATTAAGAATGAATTATCTATAAATTTATTATTTTCATATTAATTCTTATAAAATGACATTATCAGTTTGAATGAAGTGATTATTTAGTGAAACTTTACAGATAAATAGATCATCAGTGAATAGCATCAAATGAATTAGTCTTTCACTGAATTTGAGGAATAGCTTCTGATCCTGGAATGGTCAATAACTCTAATGTGATAGTTTTTCTACTGATGTTATGCATTCATGTTCAGTAGTTTCCTATTTGTGAAAACCATGTAAACATGACATGAGGTTACCTTTTGTCTGTCTTTTCTTACATAGCCAAATACATGTATCTTTTAATACATTAGGATGACATGAATACTCTAATGATAAATAGTGACAAGTAATATTACCGAAAGTTCATTGCAAGCAACACACATTGTGTCCATGTATGAGCAAAGATTCTTCTAGCACAAAAATATTGTTCAAATTCACAAGATAAGTGAATTGTTATTTTTCCAATTCTAGAGCCATTTACCAATATTGCCTCTACTTACATGTGAAGTATCAATCACATTGACTTAAAACTACTTAACCAGTTTTATGCTATTAAGTGCTGCAAACCATGGACTTTTTGGTGTGCAAAGAACATATATATATGTATATATATATATATATATGTTAACTTGATTTCAATCTCCTACAGCATCATATTGTAGTCAAGAAGGCTTTCAAGACTGCTCTTGAAAATCTAAGTGTAATTTTGTTCTTCTTTCCCAATGGGAATTCATACATTGGAAAATAAGTTAACTCTAGCTTAGAAAGTCAGGAAATGTCTGACACCAATGGCTCATTTTTCTGTGTAATCCTAAAACTGGACATTACAGCATAGATCAAAGAACCAGAGAATGCTTGCTGAAAGAATAAGTAAAGGAATGGAGGATTGATGTCCTGTTGGTCATTATATTATTGTAGAGTTGTGGTACATAATTTTCTAACCACCACAATTCTATAGAGTTTTTGAACTTTCTTCTAGTATGACTATATTATGTATATGGTGTCTGATGATCCCTTAAAGTTCATATAGGATCACATATAAATACTAAGTATATATACTTTCTCAATTCTCACATCACTTCCATTACATTAGATACCATTATGTATACTTCAAAGAAAAGAAACTGATTTTATAATTCAGTTTCTAAGCTTAAAAATATGACTAATTCTAAGACAAATGGTAGTAAGGAAGTAATTCTATGACTATATAGGAGAATTATCTTGTTCTTGTTGGTAATTTCTCAATTCTTTTCCAGTATTAATTTTCTGTTCTCATTCCGCTCTTCTAAGAGTAAGTCCTTCTACACTCTTGACAGGTTGGGACTAGGAACATGTTGGCATATTAGCATGAATTAACTTACCTCTACCTCATAAACCAATATGTGAGTGACAGATCTTTCGATATACCTGGACAGAAGAGCTGCGTCTGGTCTCCACCAGTTTATGTGGGTCTGTCATACTCTATTTCCCTGCACTGCCAGATCTTCTTTTCCTTCCCCAAGAGGCTGAACATCAACTTAGCCAGCGCATTCAAGACTGTCTTTGTTCCTCCTTTGAAAAATATCACTGGCATAACCTCAAACAAAGCTTAAACATATTATTACACATTCTGATGAGATACTTTGGAGGGAAATCGTCAAAAGAGACAAAGCAATGATGGAGAACAATAGAATATTTTGAGAAGTGTACTAGACCTGCACTCGCTCCAATGTGATATGAATCCAATCTCAGCCTTTCTGTTTTCATGGGCTCCTCAGTAAGTCCTGTGGCTTATTTTTTGTAATTTATTTATTAATTAGGGGCTGGGGATATGGCCTAGTGGCAAGAGTGCTTGCCTTGTATACATGAGGCCCTGGGTTCGATTCCCCAGCACCACATATACAGAAAACGGCCAGAAGTGGCGCTGTGGCTCAAATGGCAGAGTGCTAGCCTTGAGCAAAAAGAAGCCAGGGACAGTGCTCAGGCCCTGATTCCAAGGCCCAGGACTGGCCAAAAAAAAAAAAAAAAAAAGAAAAAAAGAATATTTATTAATTATACAAAAATTTTTTGACAAGGTGTTGTGAAAAAAGGGTAGAGTTACATAGTAGGGTAGTGTGTACATTTCTTGTGATATCTTACACCCTGTTTTTCTTTCCCTTCCCTAGGTCAGGTAGACATATATACAATACACAATGTACCAAGAACATATACAGTAGCCATGTGGCCTACGCCAAAGAAAATTCACCTAGGGCTTTAAATGTAATGTCGACATTAGACAATATGTCGACAATAGTCTTATACGAACATACATACACAACTTTTGAGTTATTGTATTTCCCTGAGAGGTCAATGTTTGACCTTTATATGTTGAGTAGTTGTTTGGTTTTAGTTACATAATGTTGGGTCGCTGACCCAATCCTGTGGGAAATACCATTTGACAAGAAGTGTTTGGTTTCAAAAACCTGGTCTCTACTGTCTCCCCGTCACCGCATCTTAACAGTCAGGGAGATCATGCCCCTTTGTTTTCTGTGTTTTAGGCTTTGTCTCACTCAACATTATTTGTTCAAGTTCTGACCATTTCCCTGCGAATAACAATATTTCACCATTCCTAATCGCTATGTAGTATTCCATTTTGTATAGGTACCATATTTTTTGGATCCATTCATCTGTGGAGGGGCATCTGGGTTGATTCCATATTTTGGCTATTGTGAATTGTGCAGTGATAAACATGGAAGTGCAAATGTCTTTTTGATATTTTGGGACTTGCTGTTCAGGATAGATGCTTAGAAGTGATATGGCTGGGTCATAGGATAGGTCTATATTGAGCTTTTTTTTTTTTTTTTTTGCCAGTCCTAGGCCGTGAACTCAGGGGCTGAGCACTGTCCCTGGCTTCTTTTTTGCTCAAGGCTAGCACTCTGCCACTTGAGCCATAGTGCCACTTCTGGCCATTTTCTGTATATGTGGTCCTGAGGAATCGAACCCAGGGCCTCATGTATACGAGGCAAGCACTCTTGCCACTAGGCCATATTCCCAGCCCCTATATTGAGCTTTTTGAGAAACCTCCATACTGTTCTCCAAAGTGGTTGTACTAATTTGCACTCCCACCAACAATGGAGAAGGGTTCCTCTTTCCCCGCACCCCCGCCAGCATCTGTTGTTGCCTGAGTTCAGAGTATAGGCCATTCTAACTGGAGTGAGGTGGTATCTCAGGGTTGTTTTTACTTGCATTTCCTTTACTACCAGGGATGTTGAACATTTCCTCAAATGTTTCTTTGCCATTTTTATCTCTTCTTTTGTGAAGTCTCTCTTTAGCTCCTTTGCCCATTTCCTAATTGGTTTACTGGGCTTGGAGGGGCTTAGTTTTTTTAGTTCTCTGTAGATGATAGATATTAGGCCTTTGTCTGTTGTTGTGCTGGTAAAGATCCTTTCCCATATGGTTGGCTGTCTTTCTGTTTTGGTGGCTATGTCCTTAGCTGTGCAGAAACTTTTTAATTTGTAGTAGCCCCATTTTTCGAGTCTCTCTCCTATCTGTTTTTCCCCTTGGACTATATTCAGAAAGTTCCTTCCTGTGCCTATAAGTTCTAGCGTCTTTCCTACTCTGTCCTTCAGAAGTTTCAAGGATTCAGGTCTGATATTGAGGTCCTTGATCCATTTTGAGTTGATCTTGGTGCATGGTGATAGGCTTGGGTCTACTTTGAGTTTTCTGCATATGGCTGCCTAGTTCTCCCAGCACCAGTAGTTGAAGAGGCTATGTTTATTCCATTGTATGTCTTTAGCTCCTTTGTCGAATATCAGCTGACTGTAAGAGTGCAGTTTTATTTCTGGATCTTCAATTCTAATCCATTGGTCTTCTGGTCTTTTTTTACACCAATGCCAGGCTGTTTTTGTTATGATGGCTCTATAGTAGAGCTTGAAGCCTTTTATTGTGATACATCCTGCACTGCTTTATTTGCCTAGAATTGCTTTGGCTATTATAGGTCTTTTGCTGTTCCATTTGAATTTATGGATTGCTTTCTCTATTTCAGTGAAGAATGTAACTGGGATTTTGATAGGGATTGCATTGAATTTGTATAACAATTTGGGCAATATGGCCATTTTCACTATATTGATTCTGCCTACCCATGAGCATGGGAGGTCTTTCCATCTCCTTGTGTCTTCTTTGATTTCCCTTATTAGATTTTTATAGTTCTCATTAAATAGGTCCATCACGTCCTTGGTTAGGTTGATCCCTAGGTACTTTATTTATTTATTTATTTTTGGCTACTGCAAATGGAGCTGTTTCCATAATTTCCTTTTCTGCTTGTACCTTGCTGGTGTACAGAAAAGCTGCTGACTTTTGTGGATTGATTTTGTATCCTGCTACTTTGCCAAAATGGTTTATTAGGTGTAGGAGTTTGGGGACTGAGTTTTTTGGGTCCTTCAGATATAAGATCATGTCATCTGCGAATAGGGATAGCTTGATTTCTTCCTTGCCGATGTGGATCCCTTTGATGTTCTCCTCTTGCCTTATTGCTATGGCTAGGGATTCCAGAGATTCCAGTGCTATGTTGAAAAGAAGTGGGGAGAGTGGGCATCCTTGTCTTGTTCCTGAGTTTAGGGGAAATGATTTTAGCTTCTCTCCATTTAATATGATGTTAGCAGTTGGTCTGTTGTATGTGGCTTTTATTGTTTTGAGAAATGTTCCAGCTATTCCTGTTCTCTCCAGAGCTTTTAATAAGTATGGATGTTGTATTTTGTCAAAGGCTTTTTGGGTATCGACTGAGATAACAATGTTATTCTTGATTTTAGTTCTGTTTATGTGGTGAATTACATTGATTGATTTTCGGATGTTGAACCATCCTTGTGACTGTGGGATGAAGACTACTTGGTCATGATGTATAATTTTCTTGATCAGTTTCTGGATCCTGTTAGCTAATATTTTATTGAGGAGCTTTGTGTCTGTGTTCATTAGTGATATTGGTCTGTAGTTCTCTTTTTTTGTTGGGTCTTTGCCTGGTTTGGGAATGAGTATGATATTAGCTTCACAGAATGAGTTTGGGATTTCTCCCTCTGTTTCTATTTCATGGAAGAGTTTGAGGAGCATTGGTATTAGCTCTTCACTAAAGGTTTTACAGAATTTGTTGGTGAATCCATCTGGGCCTAGGCTTTACTTTGTTGGGAGGTTCTTGATTACCCCCTGTATCTTGCTGTAAGTTATTGGTTTATTTAGTTGATTTATTTCTTCTTGGTTCAATTTGGGCAGTTTATACTTCTCTAAGAATTGATCCATTTCTGTAAAATTATTGTTTTTTAGTGAGTAGAGGTTCTGGAAGTAGTTCCTTATGGGTGTTTGAATATCTGTGCACTTATTTTTCCAGTGGAGTCCCTGATTTTACGTATATGAGTCTCTTCTTTTTTTTGTAAGTCTGGTGAGGGGTCTGCCAATTTTATTTATTTTCTCAAAGAACCAGCTTTTAGTCTTATTTATTTGTTGAATGGTCTTTCTGTTTTCAATCAGATTTATCTCTTCTTTAATCTTTGTGATCTCTCTCCTCCTAGTCATTTTAGATTCGGTCATTTTTTGTTTCTCCAGTTGTTATAGTTTCATCGTGAGGTTATTCACCTGCTCTGTTTCCATTCTTTTAATGTGAGTGCTGAGGGCAATGATCTTGCCCCTCAGTACTGCCTTAGCTGTGTCCCATAGGTTTCTTTGTGATATATTTTCATTGTCATAGTGGCTTATGAATTCGTTAATTTCATCTTTAATTTGGTCTGTGGCCCAAGTGTTGGATGAAAGTGTGGGGTTTAGCCTCCAAGAATGTGTATAGCCTCTGTGGTAACCATTGTTATTGAGGGTTACCTTTAATCCACTGTGGTCAGATATAATACATGGGGTGACGTCAATGCTTTTGTATTTGCTGAGGTTCTTTGTGTGGGCTATGACATGGTCTATTTTGAAGTATGATCCATGGGCTGCTGAGAAGAAGGTGTATTGGGTCTCTGTAGGGTAGAAGATTCTGTGTAGATCTGTCAGACCCATTTGGGATATGGTGTTACTTAGGTCCTCAGCTCCCTTGCTAATCCTCTTGGTGTTGGATCAGTCTCTTGGAGAGAGTGGGGTATTAAAATCACCCACTATGATTGTGTTTGGGTCTATCTTGTTCTGTAGTTCTTTGCTTGACATATGTAGGTACTCTTTTGTTCGGTGAGTATACATTTATCACCATGATGTCTTGATTCTGGATTTTTCCTTGTATTAAAATGTAGTGACCTTCTTTGTCTTTTTGAGTTGATTTTAATGAAAAGTCTAGCTTGTCTGAGATCAGGATGGCTACTCCTGCTATTTTAGTAGGTGCGTTTACTTGGAAGATGTTGCTCCATCCTTTCATTCAGAACCTGTTTTTATCCCTTGCTGGAAGGTGGGTCTCTTGTAGACAACAGATGGCAACTTTTTGTTTGCAGATCCATTCTTCCAGTCTGCTCCTCTTTATCGGAGAGTTTATACTGTTTATATTCACAGAGATCAAGAATAAGAGTGTTTTTTCTCCTTCCATTTTCTTGTTAGACTGTTTTTCCTCTTTTTTTTCTTGTCTTTAGTGAGCTGCTCTTTCTGTTGGGCTCTGGCTGTTGTAGTTTCTTTCTGTTTCTGTCTGTGTGTCCTGTATGATTTCTGTTGGGTGGGGTTCCCCACTTAGAATTCGCTGTAGGGCTGTTTTTTTTATTTTTATACACATACTCCTTTAGATTCTCTTTGCTATGGAAAGATCTAGTTTTCCCCTCGAATATGAACTCCAGCTTCGCTGGATATTTTATTTTAGGTTGGCAGTTGTTGGTCTGTAGGACTTGGATGGTGTTCTTCCATTCTCTTCGTGCGTGGTTGGTTTGTGTGGAGAGGTCTGCTGTTATTCAGATCCTCTTCCCATTGTAATGAATTTCTTTCTTCGCTTTGGCTGCATTCAGAATTTGCTCTTTACTCTTGAGATCTGAAGTCTTGATTATTATGTGCCTGGGCGTGGCTTTTCTAGGGTCTGGTCTGACAGGTGTTCTATAGGCTTCGGTTACCTGGATGAGGTCCCTTGTGAGATTAGGGAGGTTTTCTGCAATCACTTTATTGAAAATATGTTGAAGCCCTCTGCTCTGGTATTCAGCTCCTTCTTCTATTCCAATTATGTGCAGATTATATTCCTTGTCTTTGTCCACTAGCTCCTGGATTAGTCTGCCCTGGAGCTTTACCATTTCTTGGATTGTGGTAATTTTTTGGTCCTTATCAGCTGCATCATCGTCCAAGAGAGAGATTCTGGATTCAATATGATCAATTATTTGTGCTGTGGATTCAAGTACGGAGTTTATGGATGTCAGGAAGCTATTTATGGTTGCCAGATCAGCTCTGATAGTGGAAATTTCTTCCTTTAAAGAGTTGTATTTTAAATCTATTTTTTCATGCATTTCACTTCTCAGGATGTTAAGGTCTTCTTTAACTGAGGTTTGCACTGTATCCATTTTTGCTTCCATGTCCTTCGAGACTTCCACTCTAAACTCCTGGAATTGTTTTCTGATTTTGTTTCTGAGGCTTTCCATCATTTCTGCTATCATAGTCTCAGTTGTTTTTTTATTCTCCATCTCCTCTTCAGTCGTACTGCTTTTTGGAGCTGGTGAGTTGGCTTGCCCTTTGATGAAATTTGTTATATTTCTTTGTGATTTGCGCATCTGGAGATCTGTGGGTGGCTCCCCTGGTTTGGCTTTGTGCTGGTTCTTGCTGGTCTGTCAGTGGGAGACTTGTTTGTGTCCTGGCTCTGGGTGTGAGTTTAGCTGTTGAACCTTACTGCCCAGTGGGTGAGCGTGACCGTCTCGGTTGTTGCTGAAGTGGTCACCCTCACTGCACTTGAGGGTCGGTAGGTTCTGTGTCTTTCTCTGCGGGATAGTGTCCTGCCGCTGTGTTGTGCTGACCCTAGCGTGCCCCTGGTGGGGGTTTGCTGGTCGCTGATTCAGCGTGGCGTGGAGGCTTTTCTCTTCTTTGGTTCTTTTTTCCACTTAGTATCTTGGTCAGAGGAGCTCACCTCTCAGGTGGTTCACCCACCTGTGTGGATTGCTCCAGGGCCGGTATTGTTGAGGGGTGGCCCACCCACCTGTGCAAAATGTGCCAATCTGGGTGGGCGCTGCTGCTCGTTGGCTCTGCCCTCCTGTGTGGGTACACCTATCATGGCGGGCACTGCTGCTGGGGGACCCTGCCCACTTGTCTGGGATATGCTTACCAGAGTGGGCCCCAGGTTGTTGGGGTGTGCTTGTACCCTCCTGTGAGTTTGCTGTGGGGGGCGGTATGTGTGGGCTCCAGTAGGATCAAGTGTCTGGGCATGGGTTGGTGCCTCCAAACTCTGTGCCTCAGCTGTTAGGGGTGTGTGTGATCGGGCCCAGGTGTCCCTGCTGGGCTGGTATTGCCCACCAGCTAGCCTGTGACTTTTGTGCAAAAAGTCCGCGAGGACCAGGTGCCTCAGGTGGGGCTTCCAATGCCTAGGGGTCCCTGGGCCCCTGTTGGGGAGGAGGCGGGGCCAGTGTGGCTGGTTCAGGCTCCTCTGCTGCCTTGGCGCTGCTCCGCCCCTGCTAGCTCCTGTGTCCTCCCAGAGTCTGAAGGGACCTTTTGCCGCCTGATTTGGGGGTTCTTTGTTCCCTTGGGGTGGGGAGGGGGAGGGAGGGAGCTCTAGCTTCTTTGTAGGGTTTGGGTCTCTGGTAGCTGGTCTACCATTAGGGTAGGAGTTAATGGGGAACTTACTGGTCCTGGATTGTGTGCCCAAGAAAATCCCCTTATTATTGAATTGGTATTTTTTTTATTAATTCAATTAAAAATCAACTAGCAACCTCCCTTAAGTTATTGCACAGAAAATTTACTTATTGCCAAAAATAATATAAGAAAGAGAATTATTATGGATAGCTATGCTAGAAACTTTTAGATATAAGAACAAATATAAAAAGAAAAAACAGGTCATTTTAAATGATATAAAGGCAAAAACAATGAATGGAAAAATAGTTTAATTATGAATAATATGAAAGTTTTCAAATACTAATTGTTAGAAAATTGTGCATTTTATTATAAAGTCCAAGAAAATGCTGGTGAATCCTAATAAAAGTATGCTGAAATTCATCTAAAATATCATTCAATACTGAATTTATTGTCTTTCAAAAGAATGATTAGAAAAGGCCAGTCATGGGGCTTGAAATCAGGGCCTACATTCTGTCCATCAACATCTTTGTGCTCAAGACAAGGCCTCTACCACAGCGTCACTTCTGGCTTTTTTCTGAGTAGTTTATTACTGATAAAAGTCTCACTGACTTTTCTGCCCAGGGTAGCTTCAAACTGTGGTCCTCATATCTCAGCTTCGCAAGTAGCTAGGATTACAAGTGTAAGCTACTGGCACCTGGCCCGATTACATTTTTATGTTATTTATCATACCAAACATATTTTAGATATGTCATTGACAGAATCAGCTACTTGGATCTTATTTTACTATGATTTAAAAAGAAATCTTTAAGTCCACATTACAAATCTAATTTACCAGCCCTCATCAGACTTATATATAAACCCAATGGAGAATTAGGCAAGACAACCAACCCCAGCATCATTCAGTATGCTAGGATGCAGTCATTTCCAAATTGTTACTCTTACTGTTAAGGTAATGTGCAGACAGGTTACCATTTTGTAAGTCAGATGATGAGTACATTTCTCCTTTGCTCTCTCCCACTTTTTCCATCCTATCCCTGCCCATAAGTTGTACATTTTCTTTTTTTTTTTTTCTTTTCTCAAATTTTTATTATCAAACTGACGTACAGAGAGGTTACAGTATCATACGTTGGGCATTGGATACATTTCTTGTACTGTTTGTTGCCTTGTCCCTCATGCCCCCTCCCTCCCCCCCTTTCCCTCCCCCCCCAGGTGTTCAGTTCACTTACACCAAACAGTTTTGCAAGTATTGCTTTTGTAGTTATTTCTCTTTTTTTACCCTGTGTCTCTCGATTTTGGTATTCCCTTTGAATTTCCTACTTCCAATACCAGTAAACACGGTTTCCAATATACTCAGATAAGATTACAGAGATAGTGTAGGTACAAACATAGGAAGGTGATACAAAACATCATCAATAATAGAAACTACACATACACATAGGACGTTGAAAGTAGTTACAACTGTGATATATCACTTGTTTCCATAACATGGAGTTCATTTCACTTAGCATCATCTTATGTGTTTCTAAGGGTATAGCTATTGGGCCTTGTGATGCTCTGCTATGGCTTGCCTAAACCTGTACTAATTATTCCCAATAAGGGAGGCCATAGAGTCCATGTTTCTTTGGGTCTGGCTCACTTCACTTAGTATAACTTTTTCCAAGTCCTTCCATTTCCTTACAAATGGAACAATGTCATTCTTTCTGATAGAGGCATAAAATTCCATTGTGTAAATGTACCACATTTTCCTGATCCATTCATCTATGGAGGGGCATCTGGGTTGGTTCCAGATTCTCGCTATGACAAATTGTGCTGCGATGAACATTGTTGTGCTGGTGGCATTACTGTGATTTTGTTTGTGGGCTTTTGGATAGATACCCAACAGTGGGCTGCTGGGTCATAGGGGAGTTCTATATTGAGCCTTCTGAGGAATCTCCATACTGCTTGCCAGAGTGGCTGAACCAGTTTACATTCCCACCAACAATGAAGTAGGGTTCCCTTGTGGCCACATCCCCTCCAACCATTGTTATTATTAGTTTTCTTGATATATGACATTCTTGCTGGGGTGAGATGGAATCTCAATGTTGTTTTGATTTGCATTTCCTTTATGGCCAGTGATGTAGAGCATTTTTTCATATGTCTATTGGCCATTCTCATTTCCTCATCAGAGAAGTTTCTTTGTAAGTCTTTAGCCCACTTGATGAGGGGGCTATTGGTTCTTTGCAGTTTTGTTTTGGAAGAAGGTAATTTTTTTAGTTCTGCATATATTTTAGAGATGAGGCCTTTGTCTGTTGAATGTCCGGTAAAGATCTTCTCCCAGTCTGTGGGCTTTCTGTTTATCTTGAGAGCTATGTCCTTTGCCGTGCAGAAGCTCTGGAGTTTGATGCAGTCCCATTTGTCCAACCTTTCTTTGATTTGTAGCCTTTCAGGGTCTTTGTTAAGGAAGTTCTGTCCTGTGCCAAGGAGCCCAAGTGTTTCTCCTACTCCTTCCGTTAGTGTCTTCAGGGTGCCTGTTTTGATTTCAAGGTCTTTAATCCATTTGGAATTGATTTTGGTGCAGGGTGATATATAAGGATCTAGTTTTAGTTTGTTGCATGTGTTGAGCCAGTTTTGCCAGCACCACTTGTTAAAGAGGCTATCTTTCTTCCATACTATTGTTTTAGCTCCTTTATCAAAGATTAAGTAGGCATAGTTCTGTGGGTTTAATTCTGGATCTTCAATTCTGTTCCATTGGTCTTCAGGCCTGTTCCGGTGCCAATACCAAGCTGTTTTTATTACTATAGCTTTATAATACAGCTTGAAGTTGGGTATTGTAATTCCTCCAGCACTGTTCTTTCTGCTTAGGAGTGTTTTTGCTATTCTAGGTCTTTTATTGTTCCATATGAATTTCTGGATTGCTTCCTCTATTTCATTAAAGAATGGTGTTGGGATATTAATGGGTATTGCATTGAATTTGTAGATAGCCTTTGGCAATATTGCCATTTTGATTACATTAATCCTCCCAATCCAGGAGCATGGGAGGTTTTTCCATTTTCTTAGTTCTGACTTAATTTCATTTTTCAAGCTTTTAAAGTTCTCTTCAAAGAGGTCTTTCACTTCTTTGGTTAAGGTTATTCCTAGGTATTTTATGTTTCTTGAGGCTATTGCAAAAGGAGTTGCTTTCCTGATTTCAGCCTCGGTCTTCGGGTTGTTAGTATAGAGAAAGGCAGTTGATTTTTGAAGGTTTATTTTATATCCTGCAACTTTGCCAAAGATTTGTATCAGCTCTAGTAGCTTGGGGGTAGAGTCTATGGGATTCTTTAGGTATAGGATCATGTCATCTGCGAAGAGAGAAAGTTTAACTTCATCTTTTCCTATTTGGATCCCCTTTATATTCTCTTCTTGCCTAATTGCTCTGGCTAGGAATTCTAGTCCTATGTTGAAGAGCAGGGGAGAGAGTGGACATCCCTGCCTTGTTCCTGATTTTAAACGGAATGGCTTTAGTTTTTCACCATTTAGAGTTATGCTTGCTGTTGGTTTGTCATAAACTGCCTTGATTATATTCAGGAATGTTCCCTGGAATCCCAGTTTTTCCAGGGCTTTTAGCATAAATGGGTGCTGGATTTTATCGAACACTTTTTCCACATCCAGCGATAAAACCATGTGGTTCTTTACCTTGCTCCGGTTGATGTGGTGGATTACATTAATTGACTTGCGTATATTAAACCAGCTTTGCATCCCTGGGATGAATCCAGTTTGATCGTGGTGTATGATTTTTTTGATGACCTGTTGAAGTCGATTGGCCAGAATTTTGTTGAGAATTTTTGCATCTATGTTCATCAGGGAGATTGGTCTGTAGTCCTCTTTCCGTGATGAGTCTCTGCCTGGTTTTGGGATGAGGGTTATACTGGCTTCATAAAATGAGTCTGGCAGTGAACGTTCTCTTTCAATTTCATTGAAGAGTTTGAGAAATATTGGAGTGAGTTCTGTTTTGAAGGCCTTGTAGAATTCTGCGGTGAATCCATCTGGACCTGGGCTTTTCTTGGATGGGAGATCATTTATTGCTGTTTCTATTTCAATACTGGATATGGGTCTGTTTAGAAGGTTTAAGTCTTCATAGTTGAGTTTGGGGGTATCAATTTTTTCTAGGAAATCATCCATTTCTTCCAAGTTCTCTAATTTGTTGGCATAAAGGTTTGCAAAATAGTCCCTTATTATTTTCTGAATTTCGGTTATTTCTGTGGTGATGCTACCTGTTTCATCTCTTATCTTTTTTATTTGAGTGTGCTGCCTTCGTTCTTTGGTCAGGTTTGCCAGGGGTCTGTCTATCTTGTTGATTTTTTCAAAGATCCAACTCTTTGTTTTGTTGATTCTTTCGATGGTTTTTTTCGTCTCTAATTGATTTAATTCTGATTTGATTTTAATTATTTGCTTCCGTCTATTGACTTGGGGTTTGGCTTGCTGTTCTCTCTCCAGAAAATTAAGGTGCTTCCTTAAATTACTGAGTTGCTGTTTCTCCAGTTTGTTGATGTATGTACTCAGAGATATAAATTTTCCTCTGAGTACTGCCTTCGCTGTGTCCCAAAGGAGCTGGTACTTTGTGCCCTCAACTTGGTTGAAGTCCACAAACATTTGAATTTCTGTTTTAATTTCTTCAGTGATCCACTGATGGTTCAGCAGTGTGTTCTTTAGTCTCCATGAATTGTGGGATTTTCTGTGGTGGCTGAATGAGTTGAGCTCTAATTTTATTCCATTGTGGTCTGAAAGAATGCAGGGAATGATTTTGATACTTCTGAATTTGTACAGATTTTCTTTGTGCCCTAAGATGTGATCTATTTTGGAGAATGTTCCGTGTGCTGCCGAAAAGAATGTGTATTCTGTCCTTACTGGGTGGAATATTCTGTAGATGTCGATTAAGTCTAGTTGGTCTATGCAATTGTTTAGTTCTGTGGTTTCTTTGTTCAGTTTTTGGCGTGTTGATCTGTCCAGAGGTGATAGTGGAGTGTTAAAGTCCCCCACTATCATTGTGTTTGGGTCTATGAATGTTTTTAGAGCCAGTAGTGTTTGTTTGATGAAGTTGGGTGCTCCTGCATTTGGAGTGTAGATATTTAGGATGGTTATTTCTTCCTGTTGGAGAGATCCTTTTACTAGTATGTAGTAACCTTCTTTGTCTCTTCTTACCTTTTTTAATTTGAAGTCAATTTTGTCTGATACTAGGATTGCAACTCCAGCCTGCTTATGGGGGCCATTTGCTTGATAGATTTGTTTCCAGCCTTTCACTTTTAGAAGATGTTTACTTTTGCTGGATAGATGTGTCTCTTGGAGGCAGCAGAAAGATGGATCTTGATTTTTGATCCAAGTTATGAGCCTATGTCGTTTGATTGGAGAATTAAGTCCATTAATGTTGACAGTTAGGATTGAGAGGTGATCGTTTGTTCCTTTCATTATCACTGTCTTGTTTAAAGCTGTGTCTTCCCATTTCTTGATCTAGTGTTTACTAATTAGGGTTCATTTCTCTGTCTGTGTTGGGATCTTGATTATTTTCCCTGTATAGTACATCTTTAAGGATTTTGTGTAAAGCTGGTTTGGTGGAGATATATTGTTTCAGTTTTTCCTTATTGTGGAAGACTTTTATTTGACCTTCGGCTATGAAGGAGAGTTTGGCAGGGTACAGAATTCTTGGTTGGTAGTTATTTTTATTTAGAGTTTGGTATACTTCATTCCAGGCTCTCCTTGCTTTCATGGTCTCTGCTGAGAAGTCTGGGGTAATTCTGATTGCTTTTCCTTTATATGTGATTGTTTTCTTTTCCCTAACAGCTTTGAGTATTTTTTCCTTGCACTCTGCTGAAGCTGTTTTGATCACAATGTGTCGGTGGGACATCCTATTCTGGTCTGGTCGATTTGGGGTTCTAAATGCTTCTTGTATCTGTATAGGCCTTTCCTTCTGGATGTTTGGGAAGTTCTCAGCTAATATTCTGTTAAATAGGTTGCCTATCCCATTAACCTCTTTCTCCAAGTTTTCCTCAATACCTATTATCCTTAAATTGGGCTTCCTGATTGTGTCTTGAATCTCCTGTAGCGATGTTTTGTTGCTTGGACTGGATTTGTATTGATTTTTGATCTTTCTCCATGGAATCTAAGGAATCTTCAGCTCCTGAGATTCCGTCCTCTGCTTCAGTTAGTCGGGACTGTAGGCTAGCTACTTGATTTCGAATCTCTTTTCCTTCTGACTGGTCTTTCCTGATGATTTCCATGTCATTTCTTAGGTCCTGTATGGACTTCTTTACTTCATTAACTTCATTACTTTGGTTTTGAGTGTTGTCTCTCAAATCTTTAAGTTGGGTAGCTATCTTTTCATTTGACTCTTGAAGCTCACTTATCTTTCTATTTGTGGATGCCATGAAATTCTCCATTAATTTTTGCTTTGCCTCCTCACGCTCTAACATAATTGACTGAAGAGATTCAAACTTTTCATTTATCATGTTTATCAGTAAACTTTGTAGAGCATTTTGGGGGTTTTCTTCTATGTTTTTGATTGACTGCTCTGCTTCCTGCTTGTTTTGGGTGGGGGATAAGACTTCATTATTTGCCATCTTTCTTGTGTTTCTTCTGCCCATTTGAATTGGGAATGCCAGTCTACCAGCACCTGTGAGCACTGTTTAAGACCCAAAGCAGCCCTTACCAAGCACTGTTGTGTAAATCTTACAATTTCACAATTATATACAGATAACTTGTATACCTGTCTATAAAGTTAGATTTGGTGTTCCTAAAGAATACAATTTCAATATAACATCTGATCCTGGGCCCTGTATTCAGTAGTTACTTATTTACTGTTACAACCTTACACGCAATTCTTGTTTTTATATTAAGTTATTTTAGGACTGGCTTTCTCTATGAACCCCTTTGATTCACTCGTATTAAGCTGGGATATCCTCTATCCAATAACCAGGAGTCAATGGAACCTGGAGGTCCAGGCAGTAAGTCAGGAGGGTAAGTTGGAGGTAGTAAAGAGAATAGAGTAAAGTGTATTGGGGGGGTGGTGGTGATTTTGGTTTAGTTTCAGTGACGTGGAAATGTGGAGAAGAGTAGAATCAGTAGAAAGCACATTGATAAAATGACAGACACTGGAGAGTTAGCAGAAAAGGGTGTAGGTGTTATTTATAGGAAAGTAATTTTTAAAGGAAGAGGACGCAACGAGAGAAATGAAGTAAAAATACTGGAAGACAGATACACAAAACAGAGAAAAATTATTTAACAAGGAAGCATAAGTAAATAAAAAGGAAAATAACAGAAAAGGAACAACCCAAGCAAATAAACAAACACAAAAAAAAACTTGATAAAACAAACCAGTAAAAATGGAACACAAAAAAAAAAAAAAAAAAAAAAAAACAGCCAATGATGTTTCAGGTGTGAAAAAATTAAAAAGAAAATTTAAAAGAAAAGTTAAAAAAAAATGTTTGAAAAGAAAAAGAAACCAGTCTCTGGTTTCCCTGCAATGGACTGCAGTCTATTTTCCTGATTGGCTGGTTTGACTTGATTTCAGTTGGCAAGGGGTGGTTCTGTTCTGATCTTCTCCCCTGTTGGTGCAATCGTGGGTCTCTGAGGTTCGCACAGCTTGCAGGCAGGCCTTGGGCGTCCTCTGTCGATGGGGACGTGAGCAGTCACAGGAACTGTGGCTCCTCTGTCTGCAGTGGGGCCGCTGCCTTTGATGCCTGGACTTGACTAGACTGTGAACTCAGCAGAGCGTGGCACCTCTGGCCTGTTTTGCTCCACTAAGAGTTGCTTGCCTGAGGGAGGTTGCCTCTTTGGCATAGGTAGCTATGGAATGCAGCTCCGTTTTGGGCTGGGAATTAGTTTCCTCTGTGACGGGACCGTTTAGCTGTCCCCGGAACTGTTTGTTCCTCCGTCTGTTGTTTCCGTGCCCCTGGTAGCTGCTCGCAGCTTTTGCTTTAAGTTTAGAAGTTCCGGCGGGCAGGGCGGGGCATCTCTGGATAAGCCCCGGACTCGCCTCCCACCAGGGCAGGGGGCGTTCTTCTGGGCGGAGCTGGTTCTCACTGATTCCGCCCCTCCTGCCCTTTTCAAAGATGGCTTTTTTGACCTCGCTTTCCCCAGGCCCGCTTCAGTTCCAGTCTGGTCTGACCCTATGCCAGTGGCAAAGATGGCACTTTGCTCTGGCGGTGGGGACAGGGATGCCTTCCAGAAGCTGGACTGTGGGCACAAGCGAGAATAATTTTTTTTTTTTGCGGGGTACTCACGCTGTCTCTGCGATGTCAGGTCCTCCGTGCTCGGCTGCCGTATTTCTCCTTTATTTGCGCGGAGTGTGGGGGGCTGTGCCCGGCACTGTGCCGGAGCCGGCGCTGGCGCCGTGGCGGGACGCCGCCCGGAGCTCAAAACTGTGTTTTCAGACCAGCAAAGTCGATTTTTCCTTCCTGTTCAGAATCCCTGTACTGTTAGAACTTACTTTGGCTGTCTTTCTCGGAGAAACAGTTTCTATGAGGTGAGAAAACTACGATATCGGAGGGAGCTCTGCAGGGCTCAGCCGCTCCTCCGCTGTCTTCCCCTAAATGCCCAAGTTGTACATTTTCAATATAGTGTCTACTGAGTACCAATGCTGCATTTTCACCCTTTATACATTCATTTTTATTTCATCCTTGATTATTACAAATTCATACAAATTCATTACTTGTTCTTCTATGAGAATTGGAAAGATGCAGATACAACATGTCATATAGATTTGTACTAGAGATAACAAAGAAGTAGATTTTTTTTTTTTTTTTTTGGCCAGCCCTGGGCCTTGGACTCAGGGCCTGAGCACTGTCCCTGGCTTCTTCCCGCTCAAGGCTAGCACTCTGCCACCTGAGCCACAGCGCCCCTTATGGCCATTTTCCATGTATGTGGCACTGGGGAATCGAACTGAGAGCTTCATGTGTAGTAGACAAGCACTCTTGCCACTAGGCCATATTCCCAGTCCCAGAAGTAGATTTTTTTAAAGCTCTTTCTCCTCTATCCTAACAGAAGAACATAAGCTTTCAAGGGTATATCTCTCTTTCTTTCTCTGTAAAGGACAAAGGTTATTTACTAAACCTGACCACAGACTCTTATAACCCTGGAAACAGCAATAGATTTAACAATCTTCACTAAATAGCCATAGTTTATCACTTGTTTCTCATACACTTTCTTTGTCCCTAGTTACTGCCAGTCAAGAAAAAAGAAATTCCCTTGTCACTTCTCTAAAAATTAGAGCCATGTAAATAAGGGTTAAAGAGGAAGAGGACTGAGTAATGAAACATAGGAGTTCCTTAAGATGGTAAAACTAAACTATGTACCCTAATGTTCTAACCCCACAGGTCATAACAGAGTTGTCTGCATCCATGGATACTACAAAATCAAGGGTGAACCCCTAACATAAACCAAGATCAGTAACCAGAAATAAAAATAGGAATATTTAAATGAACATATAAGGATTTTTAAACAGTTACTATAATTTAACTGACTGTGTTTGGGGATTTAAAAGATAACACAGACAAAACAGCAGGGAGGGGTAAAAGGTATAAAAAGAGCCAAATCTAGAAACAGCTGTAATATCAGGTAAAATATAGATCCATGGATGGTACTAATAACATGAAATTTGTCTGGAAAAAATACCAAGGCACTTTAATTACAACATTCAAAGCTACCCAAATTAAGCATAGTATCTGAGTCTGTTGATGCTTCTCGAATAAAAACCCTGAGACTGAGTAATTCTCGGGGTTCTGTAGGCTAAGAAGTCTAAGACCAAAGAAGGGGCAAGGTTAGTTCTGGGGAGAACTACCCTTTGATTTAAGAAGGCCAGCTTGCTTATGAATCTTCCAGAAATATACAATGTTTTGTCCTCCTATTATGAAAAGAGGAAGAGGAAAGAGCTAAATAGATCCTTTGTACTGCTTTTACAAGGTGATTGAGTAACCTTATCCATGAAGCATGAGACATTTTGACCTAAGAGTCATTTACCAAAAGCTCTGTGTTTGAACTCTACTGGAGCAGGTATTAAATTTCAACATGAACTTGGGAAGGGACACATTATAGGAAGAAAAGAAGTTTGAAAAAATTAACAGCAATCAAGTGATCAGGAGGACTACATGAAGCAGTCTATCAAACAATTTTTAAATGAGAGGATAGGAAGTTATTTTTAAGATATCTTTATTAATTGTGCCTGAAAGTTCATAATTTTTTGAAAATACTGTAAAGCAAATGATCCAAGATCAAGACTGAAACTAAAGAGAGATAAATAGAAACTATTATAAAGGACATATAAAATAAAAATATATCACATATAGAGTGTATGTGTGTAAAAACATTTTATATAGAGACAGGGAGAGAGAAACAAAGACAAAGATATACAGAAAATTTTACTACTCACAAAGATAAATTTGAAATAAAAATGATCTTTTAAATAATCAGAGTATTTTATTATCATCTATCAAGATCTAAAAGAAATATTAAGATAGTTTTCTAAACAGTCAGAAAAATAACAGTGTGTTTCTGCAAGAAAGATTGAAAATCTCTAGAAATACTGAAAAAACATAAATATTAATAACAAACCAGTTAGGTTTTATGTCTTAAAAATAACAGTATCTTACATAATACTGTCTATATGATAACAATTGGAAAAAAACTGGAAAAAGAATAGAAGTGTCTTTCATACTAAAAAATAAATTAAAAATGTCCTGAAGTCAGTTAAAAACCAACCAGAAGCTGTGCAGGATTTGTCTTTTAAAAAAGAGAAAGGAAAATAACAACAACAAAAAAAAAAATACTAGCATTCTTGAAATCCAAAAGAAACAGGACACACTAAATCAAAAGGAAAATAATAATTGTAATAGTTGACATTTCATCATACAATACCAAAACTGAGCGATAATTAAATGTATTCACACATTCTATCAGGAAACAAAACTACTTACTAGTAGCCTATAAATAACAAAGATGCAGTTAAAATGAAGATGAATATGTTTCTATATAACAAAAAAAACTCTTCTCAGATATACACATGGGAAGTCCCAAAATTCTTGCAATTTAAAAGAATATATAATTATATTTATATTTGGATCTATTACAAGGGACAACAGTTCAATTATATTATCTATTTTTTCGTATTAAGAAGCTAGAAAATCAAATTAATCTGAAAATAACTAGAAGACAGTAAATACTACACATAAAAGAGAGAAAGTAAGTCAAAATATGCCCAACTACAAATCTGTGAAATTCAAAGTTCATATCTGAAAAAGATAAATGCAGTGGAAACATCCTAGCTCAATTTAAGTGCAAAAAGAGAAGGAACACACAAATGTTCACATGATGAACTATAGAGAAAGGAAAATCCTGATGGTATTAAAAAGACATAGAGAGAAAATATTATGGACACCTTCAAAAACCAAAAGTTAATTTCAAAACTAACTAGCAGAATTTTTAAAAAAGTTATTTCTTTTGTTAGTTATATACTAATAATATACAATTTGGTTATGAAATGAGTTAACAATTTAAGTTTGCCATAAAGAAAGTTGCAGGTATAAATGCTTTTCTATGATTTTATTAGAAGTAAATGATTTTAATAGAAATAAGTTTAGTATTAAATTATTCTCAAATAGAGTTGTTTATGTAATCACTTAAACTTAGCACAAAAATAAAGTATCAGGTAGTTAAATTAACAGGCTAATATCTGTCATGACAATACCTGCAAAGTATTTACTAAAATATTATTAAGCATATTTGAAAAAATGTAAAAAAAGAAGATAACTTATAACCAGCTATGTTGTTCTAATGAATATAAATTTTGTTCATTGTTGCTAAACATCAGTTGATGTAATTTATTGGAATCATTTAAACTTGGCACAAAAATAAAATGTCAGGTAATTAAATCAATCCAGACTACTATCTGTCAGGAAAATATCTGCAAAATATTTACTAAAATATTATCAAACTTATTTGGAAAAATATAAAAAGAAGGTAACTTGTAATCAACTATGCAGTTCCAGTGAATATAAATTTTGTTCCGTGTTAAAAAACATCAACTGATGTAATTTATTCTGTTCTAATTTAAAAAGGGAAAAAAAATAAAAACATCTCATCCAACACACACACACACACACACACACACACACACACACACACACACTTAAGTATATACCATAATGTCATTTGCCCAAATAGAAACAGTGAAAAAAGGCAGATGTGATAAACAAAGAACAATTGTCAAAATCAATGATGAAATATTATATCTTACAATTGAGATCAAGTTCAAAATATCAATTTTCAACACTTCTCTTTAAACTTGAACTACAAAACTATGAAGTAAATGAAGTCATAAAAAAGCAAGAAAATGTCTAGTAACTAGGACAGAACCCAAAAGTCATTTTAACCACACAGTGTACACTATCAACACAGAAACTTTGGAAGAACTTGTGAATAAGGTCCTAGACCTAATAAGTAAATAAGGTAGTTCTGTAGGATTCAACTGAAATATTAAAAAGTATACATATATGTATGTACAGTACCGAAATAATGGTAAAATGCATTTTAGCATTTATAATTAACACTAAAGTAAAATAAAAATGATTAGAAATAAATAATGAAAACTGTGTAAGACTTCTACATGTAAAACCATAACACTGTGAAAAAGAAATCAATAACAACTTAATAAATCTTGATATACAACTTAATGGATAACCATTAAAAATGTAATGTTATATATATATGCATGACAGAAATTGATTTTTAAAGAATATTAAGATTATTTTTCCCATAAAACTCCCTATAACTTCATTCTGTAAAGAAGTAATTTATTCTGCCATACTTAGAAGGTTAGAATATATTCAATGTCATATCAACCAAATTTCTACAAGCTATTTATTGTAAAGACAAAGATCTGAACTAACCAACACAATCTTAATAAACAGATTAGAGGATTTTAGTAATTGATTTTAAGATTTACTCTAAATCTAGTGATTGGCATGACATATGTTTCTACTATGAAAAGAACATAAAAAATTAGTGCAGAGAGTAAAATCTTAAACAAAATAAACATCTATTTGGTAAAATGATTTTTTTTTCAAAATGTCTAGATACCTTCAATAATAGTATCAGAACAGTATTGTTTCAAAATATAACCATTAAGAAATATATGAGACTTTTCCAATAGCTTACTCCTCACAAACAATTCACTAGAGATAAACCACACCTAACCCTCAAGATTAAAACAAGGAACTTGTAAAAGAATGCAAAGAGACTATTTTCATGATTTTGGAAAAATATAAATTACTGGACATCAAAAGTATTCATTATAAAAAAGATGAATTAAATGGCATGAAGTTATAATTTTTTGGTGTTAACAGACATCATTGAAAAACAAAACTGAAGGTGACAAACTAGGCTTAAATATTCACTTGTAAAACCTTGTGACTACAATGTGAAAAAGAATACCTGCAACTTCATTGTAAAAGATAATTGATATCCGATAAAATAAGGATAGGACTTTCCAATTTGCCAAAGCGAAGTGAAAACATCTTTAATCACAGCACTGATATGTAACTTTTTGTCCCCTGGAGTGGCTAAAATCAAAGTGGCTGGCCCTACCAAATATGGATAGAAATTTGGAGACACAACTTCTAACACGTGGTTGATGGGCATACAGAATGATCCTAACCAATTAGAAAACAATTGTGCACATTTTATAAAGTAAAACATATACATACACAGCGATACCTTAACATGGATTGTGATAGGTGAAACTCTGTACCTAAGACCTATTAGCATAAGAATAAACACAGAATATTCATGAGTAAGACTCATAGCAATCCCCAATGTGCATTAATAAATGTTTTGAGTGGTGATATGTTCATGGAATGGAATATTGTACAACAACTCCACAGAACTATTCCTTCATGCCAAAAACAGATAAATTTCAGGAACTTCTTACTAAGTTAGAAAATATGCCCCATACCAAATACTCAATAATTCATGATAGTATGTGCTATGGAATTAAAGTATACACAGTACATCTTTATGGTGTTAGAAATCCATGGTGTGTCCTAGATGTGAGGAAGTTCCACACATAATCAATTTGTGGGATGACAGAAAAGAATGGTAGCTTGATTGTGACCAGTGATTAGTAGGTAATATTTCTTGTCAAAATCCACTGCATCACATAGTATACTGGTTCTAGATAAAAATCTATGTCAACAATAAAAAGTGACAGAAATGGATTGATTTTTAAGGAATGAGAAACTAAGATTATATTATTCCCCAGAAACCTCTCTATAAACTTCTTCTGAAGAGAAGTAATTTATACTGGCATCATTTAGCAGGTGAGAAGATTTCCAGCCTAAGTCATCATTCGTGATTCTGCAATTTGTGGTGTTACAATGACAGTAATGATTATACATGTAATCTATACATAAGCCACACTATGATACCTCATAGTGTTCTGGATACATTAGTTATTCTAATTTCAGAAACAACCATTGACCTTGGTCACATGGTGGCTTATGCCTACAATTCCATCTCTCTCCGAAGCACAAACTTTGCATGTAACAGTTCTAGATCAGCCCAGACAAAACTTAGGGAGATCCTATTTCAACAAGCAAGCTAAGTGGCCTGGAATCCCAGATACACAAGGGGCATAGCTAGGAGGCTTGTGGTCCTAGGCTGACCCTAGCAAAAGGAGAGTTTGCATCGGAAGTATAACCTAAAGCATGGAAAGCTAAAGATGTGGTTCTGGTGGTAGAATGGCTTCCAGAAAGTATGTAAGCCATGAGTTTAACCATGTCCCCTCTGCCCCCCATAAAGGAACCATCACTGACTGATGACAAGTGTTACTATTAAATGGTGTCATTATAGGGGTCATTATTAGAATTTTAAAATTTGTATCACTAGGTCCTGTTAGTAAATAATCAGGCTTTGTAGGAAAAAAATGCTTATTACGTTCAAATGTATACAAAAATATTAAAGGTAGGATGAAACAGTATTATTTTCATTATATTTCAGAATATTAAAACAAAAATGAGACAAAATTTTACAATTACTGTATGTAAAAGATGATTGCTTGTATGTTATCTGCACTACCTTACCAGTTTTCTATGGCTATAGTTAAAACTAAATTAAAAAATAACACAAATCCACATGGTCTCTGGGATACTGTCATTAGTTTTCCTTTAGAATCCTTAGGTAAGTGCTTAAACAATTTTATTAGATTCTACACTCACATGTTGTGTTTTTTTTCAGAAAATTTAAAATTTTTCATTTCTATTATTATTGTTAATCATATAACTTCTTTTTTATGCTGGCATCTAACAAGTTCAGTGCTAGGTAATGAGTATTGTGTCAGTCATTTTACTATTTTCATAGGGACAAATATTTAGGTCATGAAAAAGTTTCAAATTGTTATGGTATGGAACAGATCAGCTTCTTGCCAATGGATAAATAGATCAAGAAAATGTGGTCTATATACACAATGACAGTTTACTTCTTCATTAGAAAAGAGTGATATTATGTCATTTACAAAGAAATGGATGAGCCTGGTAAAAACTTATGTTACATGAAGTCAGTTAGGTCCAGAGAAAGAAAAGACATAGGGTATCTCTCATATGTGAAAGCTAGAATTGATTTGTAAATGTACAAGTAGACACATAAGGAGTTGTTCATGAGTGTACACAAATGTATTCAAGGAAGTATGGCATTTGCAGGGGATTCAAAAGGTGTGCCTCCTCACAATCCAACAGCAAACTGACACTTGAAAGGTCGGGGCAATCTAGGATTGGACATAAATGAATAAAAAGAGGAAATGTGGACAGAACACACCATTATAGTTAACACATATCCCATGAATGTAAGAAAATTGTGGAGAAGAATTGTGTTGGGAGAAAGGGGTGAACAATGACGAGGGTAACATTGTACTTTTAAATTGATTTGCTGAACAATAACTTATTTGTACAACTAAAGTAAATAAACATTTAAAAATGTATATATTGAAAAACCCAAATGATTACTTCCTAGTAGCTCTGGAGCAATTTAATGAAAATCAATTTTTTTTTTCCTATGACAGGGGGATGTGGAATTTCAGGACAATTTCAGAAAAAAAAATCCATGTTGACTCTACAATGATCTCATCCATATCTTCTCTGGCTCCTGGCCTAGAGTTTGGCAAGACTTGTTTAAATGTTCTTTATCTTTATCTGATATTTACTGGGTCTTATATTGGCTTTCTTCAGAAATCTGTTTGTGTAGATTTCCATTAAAAGTTGCTTAAGTCTTTCTTTTGGAATTATTTTTAATTTTTAAAATTATTTATTCATTGTTAAACTGCTCCACAGAGGGGATTACCGTTTCATATGTAAGGCAGTGAATATATTTCTTATCAAACTTGTTAGCTTCTCCCCCATTTTTCCTCCACCATCCTCCTCCCCTATTTCTCCCCCCACTCCAGCTGTACAGTTGGTTTACAGAACATTGTCTTTCTTACAAGTGAATGGCATGAGGCAAGTCCACATGAACAGATGATTTTATGAGTGATGAATGATAAGTGGCTCACTACTATCTTGCTTACTTGGCTGTTAAAAAATATATCAGTCTCATTTATTTCTTATCCATGCAAAAAAGCATGCATTGTTCTAAATTATATTTCTTTTGTACCACCATTGGTCAATGCTGGATGTAAAATACCATTTCTCCCAGAAAATTCAGTACTTGGGTCGTGGTTATCATTTTCATTAGTGCATGTTATTTGAATGACTTCTTGAATTTAGCAACTTCCAATATGTGTCACATGTATGTACTAGAAAAAATTATCAGCTATTACCCTGGTTGTTACTGCAATGGGCTAGTTTCCTCAGCTTTGATTCTGGACCCAACTGAAGGAAGAATTCTCAGATTGCTCCCTGAACATAAATCATGGCACCCAGAATGCTTGTGCCAGGCTAATACTGAGTTTAAACTCATAATAATTGATTTCTGAACTTGGAATCTTCAGGCTGACCACTGTCACATGTCCTCAACAGTGCTGACCATCCTCCTCAAAGCCAGGTACCAGGTGTAGTGCCAACTTTCTAGAACAACAGTGTATCTGTGGGTTCTTTTACCTTTAGGTGTCTTTGCAAGTGTACCTGAGAAGAAGGCGAGGATTCTGGTGTACTGCAATTCCTGTTCAGTTGTGTGCTTTTAGCAACTCATCCTTCAAATCAGCTTTCAGACAGGAAATGTGATCGATGGTGCCAATCTGACTCACCTTATAGAGTATCAAGA
Source organism: Perognathus longimembris pacificus (assembly GCF_023159225.1). Classification (NCBI taxonomy): domain Eukaryota; kingdom Metazoa; phylum Chordata; class Mammalia; order Rodentia; family Heteromyidae; genus Perognathus; species Perognathus longimembris. The sequence goes on from NC_063161.1 coordinate 148,806,271, forward strand.
GAAAACATAATTTGAGTATATCATAGGACAGATGTCACTCTAGGTAATCGAGCGAAGTAGAGATTGATTTGATTGCTTGAAGGATAAAAGTAAATCAAGATCATTCTTTGATGAAGATGGTCTAAGTATCTACTGAGTTCCTTTCTCTGGAGGCAGTGAAAGGTCACCATTGAGTTACCCAATTTGAAGTCAGACAGATTTGAACTTACATTCCATTTCTTCCACCAGCAACTCTATACCATATCTTTTCTTTTTTGAGTATCCATTTCCTTGCATTTTAAGAAAAAACAAAGGAGAGAAAACTGGGCGTCATTGGCTAATGCCTGAAATCCTACCTAAATAGGAGGCTGATATTTGAGGATCGAAGTTCGAAGCCAGCCCTGGCAGGAAAGTTCTAGTGAGACTCATATTTCTGATTAACCATTCAAAAACCAGAAGTGATACTGTGACTCAAGAGGTAGAGCACTGACCTTGAACATATAGAGGTTCAAGGACAGTGTCCAGGCCCTGAGTTCAAGTGCCACAACTGATGGGAAAAGGGGGAGTGAATAATGTATGAAACATGCCTATTCTAGTGGCCAATATGTCTCTATGTTAGAGTTCCAGGGAATAGTAGCAATAGTAATGGCAAAATAATAATTATTATTATTATGATAGCAGTAGTAATGTATTTGTTGAGCCCTATTCTTTCCATATTGAACACACTAAGATGAATGATGTACTGACTTGTTCATAGCTCTCGCATCTGATGGGTGATGTGGAAAGCTCTGGTAATAATGCCTTTGTCCGACAGCTGTGGACTGAAGGAGTTAAAGCATGCAAAAACTCAGCACAGTTCTTGACAGCTATTCCTGTGGTGCCCAAATATGACATGTGTTAGAAAATGCTAATTGCAAGAAGTCATTCAAAAAGTGTGCATTGGGAAATTAGAGGGTGAACAATAACTTCCCATTTAAATGATTAGAGGGCTGAGTGGAATGCAGTAGGCAAAGTTAAGGAAGAGAAAGGGAGACAGGCTTTCTACTTAGAGATGCAGATGGCAAGGAATCAGTGTTGCATTACTTGAAACCTCAGGGTATGAATGAGGCCTCATGAAGAAGACTAATGGTTAAAGGGCCAGAACCCTCTATATTCAACAAAATTCATTCTTTCTTCTATGCCCTGGCGATTTAAAGTTCACATAGATCTTTCACACCTACTCTCTAATACTCACAAATTGAGCAAGGGTGTTATCCCTGTTTTCAACAAGTTCAAAACTTACTGAGTTATGTTCTTTGACTTCCAGTGCAACCTGTAGCTTCCTCAAGCCTGGCAACTAGAAATAGCAGCCAACATTGAATGGTAGGGTACCAGCATATGATGGTGTCTCCAAAATAAAAACTAGTAGTTGAATGATGATCTTTCTGTTCAAGATCTGTCTGAACCACAGGCAATACAGAGAATAAAAGCAATAAATTGAAAACTCTTCCCATGAGTTTGCAAAATTCAATACCCAGAGATTGAGGTTAGAATAAGTTTTTTGTTCTCTGGTAGTCAATCTAAGCTTGAACCCCGGAGTGGCAGACTGTCTATTTCCACTCAAAAGCAAGTCTCATTTGTAGTTAGACACTTTTTTTTTTATTATTTTCATGTATTAAACCTATGGACAAATACCTATGAGGACTTCCTTTTTTGCAGGAAGTTTTCCTTTCCTCACTGAGATCAGATTATGAATTATGCACTGACATTTTCTGACTGAAAGTGCCGGTTATACCCTTAAGCTTTCATCCTTTGAATGTGACTAATTTTTATAATATTGGAGATACTATTTATTATGACCAAGTTGAGCTCTTTTTCATTTTGAAAAATATGTTTGAAACGCCATGCATTTTTAGAAGTTGTAAGCCATTTTCAGCTTTTCTGTAAATTCCAAAGCAGGTTATTACGAGATAGTGAAGATCTATCTATGCTTTCATGTATATTGGAGTATTCTTCTTAAGTTTGTGATTTTCCAAGTTATCTGGAAAGATAAGAACTCTTCTCCATCCTACATCCTCACAAATTATAATACCCTCTGGATCCAACTCCATACTAAGAGCCATTGTTCTAAGCTATTTATTTTTCCAACATGATTTATTTTTATTTCAAACCAGTTAGTCACCTTGTATCATGATAACAAATATCCCAGAACCTCACTTATACTCCAACACAATTTTTTAAATTATGAGATTCTTTCCCCTTAGGAAAATTCTGCAGCAGAAATCAAAAGGTATTAACATTTTCCTTCAGTACAAATCCATTTGGCATTTAACAAGAAGCGTGAACCCTGACAGCTGGTCATTGAGCATTTCCATGTAATTAAATGTTCTTCCACAACATCATTTTTAATGGCCACAGAGCATTTAAACATATGTATGTCCTATCATTTATCTAACTTATCCTCTATTGTTGAACAATTAGGTCATTTTTCAAGACCCATGAATCTGGGTGCTTTTTCATCTTTTGAAAAGCACTTGCCAATTTGCTAGGAGAAAAAGAATGTCATTTTCTGTGCTGTTTTAGTTATATGTACTTCATTTTTTCTCATCAGTAAAGATAAATATTTTTATCTTTATAAATATTTTATTTAATATATTCTTATTCTTTTATCCCACTAGAAATCTTCTTAGTTCTAATGCCAAAAATATGAAAAGGACTCAACATTTCCAACTTCTTTCCTACTCTTCTGCTACTGTAATCTGGGAGATTATTTCACTTGGACTGTTGTAATCACCTTTCAACTCAGCTAGCCAAACCCATGCTAGTCTTCCATCCGCAGATTCTCTTCTTGAAACACAAATCTGATAATGGCTGTGCTACCCTCCTTCAGTTAAACGACTTTCTATTCCATTATAGCACAGTGTAACTCCTTACACAACCATCTTGTTTCTATGGAACCCTGTTCCTATTCATTTCTGAGTCTTCCTTGTATAGCTCTACCTTTTACTCACTATCCTGCAACCATACCAGTCCAGTTAAAAAAGGAATAACAAGTTCATCCATTTTCCTTACTTCTTGTGTGTCTGGACTTTGCTTTATCCCCACTTCCAGATTTTCATTTAGTTAATTCTATGCAATCATTTGGTCCCTGTTCAAATAATGATTTCTCCCAGGGGAATATCTTTTTGTTTATTTATTTATTTTTGGTTTGTGGTACCAAAGAACCGAACCCAGGGCTTCATGCATGCTAGGCAAGCATTCTGCCACTAAGCCACATTTCCAGACAGCCAGATGAATTTCTCTCTCTCTCTCTCTCTCTCTCTCTCTCTCTCTCTCTCTTTCCTCTCTCTCCTCTTTCTCTTCTATCTCTATCTTCTCCCTCTCCTCTCTCTTCTCTCTCTCTTCTCTCTATCTCTTCTCTCTATCTCATCTCTCTCTCTTCTCTCTCTCCTCTGTCTGTCTCAATCTGTGTTCATACTTAGGGTTTGATCTCAAGACCTCATGCTTACTAGTCACTCTACCACTTGAGCCATGCCTCCACATCTTTCACTTTAGTTATTTTTTTAGCTAGAGTCTCTTTCTTTTTTGTGACTCACCTACTAATACCTCTTGCATAGATAAGGACATAGGCATATGCCATTCTACACCCCGATTGTTTGTTGAGATCGAGTCTTGTTAATGTTTTGTCTGGACCTTGACTTTGAAACTCAAACTTCCTGGTTCTGCCTGCCAAATAACTAGGATTATAGTTGTGACACCGTACCTAGCCCTTCTATTCCAAATCTTAAGATCTGGAACAGCATGGGCAAAGGTACTTAGACATGCACTTGCCATTTTCCTGTGACTTCTCTCAATGATGAACAATGGATAAATCATAAAATATAGGACTAGACAATCAAAAGTTAGATAATGTGATTACTTGTAGCTCAGAAAATATTTTATATGTTCTAGTATTAAGATTATTTATTCAATAACCAATTATTGTTCACAAAAGGAAAAGTAACAATCTCAATCAAATTATTCTAATATTCAAATGCCAATAAGAATATAGGTCCTTCCCAGCTCATAAATTAACTTCTCTACGAAGTCATGTAACTGATAGATACCAGATATGAAAAAGTATTTAAGAGTAATATTGTTATGCCAGTATTGACACTTGAACTCAGGACCTTGCACTCTCACTTAGTTTTTCTGTTCAAGGATGATGTTCTACCATTTGAGCCAATCCTCTACTTCAGGCATTTTGCTATTTAATTGGAGGTAATAGTCTACCTGAATGAGCTTCAAATCATGATTGCCAAATATAAGATTTGAGAGTAGCTAGCTAGGATTACATATATGAGCTACCAGCACATAGGTAATTTGTTTTTTGATAGTGCTCGCAGTTATTATTTAGAACCCCAAATAATACAGCTTTTATTATTAAGCCCACAGGGTAAATGTAAGAATCCTCAGCCATGTGTTTCCCCAATATGTTATAAAATGTGTTTCTTGAAGGATGCACAGCAGTTTCCCTTCATCCATGGGTTTACTATCTATCGTTTGTTACTTACAGTCAACCGTAGTCAAGAAATAAAAAATGCCTGAGGTTAAATTGAATGATGTTCCAAGTAGTATGGTAAATCTAGAATCCCACTGCTCTATTCCATGTAAGACGTAAATCAAACTTTTGTTCATTCTTGCATCCATATTGTATACATTACTCTCCATTTGCATAGTATCCAGCTCATGCATCAAGTCAACCTCACGTCATTTCAGCGCTTGTGATCATCTAATTGTAATTTCATTTAAAAATAGCATCAAATGCCAGGCACAGAGGCTCAAGCCTGTAGCCCTAATTACTTGAAATGCAGAGATCAGGGGATTCCCATTCAAGGCCAGCTCAGGCACAAAAGCTCATGTGATTCCATCTCATCATGAGAGTCTGTTGTCTCAGCTATGGATGGAAGGAATCACAGTGATTGGGCTCAATGTGACATGAGTGTCTGTGATCCCCGCAACCTATAGGAAGCACAGGTAGGAAGACCACAGTCCAGGCTGGCCTGGCATGAAGGGAGATCCTACTTTGAAAATAATCAATGTGAGTATTGGAGGAGTGATTCGAGTGGTTGAGTTCCTTCCAAGCACCTTCCAGTACCACTAAAAAATAAATTAAAGAAGAAAATTATAAAGCATCAAGATACATGAGTGATTTGGGTGATTTAAGCATACCAAGACACAGGAAATTACTTCAGCCAAAGTAGACAGGGGAAAGTTAGTCATAGATACATACATGGAAGAAAAAAATGTCTTTGTAACTGGTTATATTGTCATTTTACATATGTAAGTCGTGGACTGTATCCCCTATCAATAAAGGAACAGAGATAATGAATCATCTAAATAAAATCACTAAAATATGTCAGGTTCTTGTATATGAGTGCACATTCTTTAAGAAAATCTGGTTTTTTCCTACTGTCCTGATTCAGACTGTAAATGAATGTGGAAGCATCCAGAAACTCTCATTACAAGATCCTAGGGATGCAAAGCTCAAGATATGGTCACCCACATCCTTTTTTCACGTAAGTGAAGAGGTGGGAGATCAATGAGGGATGTGCTGTCACTGTTTATCTTTCTTCTCTGATGGGAGAAGAGGCCCTGGATGCATTTGCTGTTTTATTGACGATATTGCTACTATGGGTGACTGAGAGCTAGGAAGTGTCAGTTCCCATCTCTTAATCCATCACGGAAGTTTGTGCAAGAGGAGATTGAGGTCCTCTTTCCTGTTTCTTTTCTATCTCTTTTAATTATAGTCAGCAGAACAAGACAAGTCTTATTTTCCCATAAGTGAGATGCATTCACCATTATGAAACTTCACTCACTCTTCTGGTTTGGGGGCAAATCATATTTCTGTCATTTCTGACCCATCAAGGTTAAGAAGACTTTTTTCTTTCTTATATTTTTGCTTCTGATAGTCAATGGTGCAATGCAGCTTTGAAAGCCTGTACGTATGACTAGTATCTAGCAAGGAAACCTTCTAAATATAATATTAATTAAGAACACTTTTCCTCTTTTGCTGAATATGCTTAAGTATTTAGTTCAGAACAGATATTTTTATGTGTTTGTTTGCTTTATGTCATAAACACTTTTGATAATCTAGTGAATTCTCTGGGAACACTACTGTAACCATCTAAATAGAGCACAGTTTTTGACATTTCTCCCAATAAGAAGGATGCACATTAATTTCCCTTGAATTTAGGCTAGGGATGTGTGTGTGTGTGTGTGTGTGTGTGTGTGTGATAAGGATTAAGCCCAGAGCCTTATATGCACTAGGTAAGTGCTCTATCACTGAATAGCTCTTGGACTTTTTTTTTTTTTTTTTTTTTTTTTTTGCCAGTCCTGGCGCTTGAACCCAACACTGTCCCTGGCTTTTTTTGCTCAAGACTTGCTCTCTACTACTTGAGCCACAATGCCACTTCTGGCTTTTTGGTATATGTGGTGCTGAGGAATTAAGGCCAGGACTTCCTGTATGCTGGGCAAGCACTCTACCAATAGGCCACATTCCCAGCCAGCTCTTGGATTTTTTTTTTTTTTTGGCCAGTCCTGGGCCTTGGACTCAGGGCCTGAGCACTGTCCCTGGCTTCTTCCCGCTCAAGGCTAGCACTCTGCCACTTGAGCCACAGCGCTGCTTCTGGCCGTTTTCTGTATATGTGGTGCTGGGGAATCGAACCTAGGGCCTCGTGTATCCGAGGCAGGCACTCTTGCCACTAGGCTATATCCCCAGCCCCAGCTCTTGGATTTTTGAGTTCAGGTTTTACTATGTAACCCAGGCTGTCCTTGATCACATGACCCTCCAGCTTCTGCCTCTCAAAATCTGATGATGCTGTAGGTCTTTGGCAAACTGCCATACTAAGTGAATCGTATGTAATTAATACGAGAAATAAAAAACGATATGAGAAGTGAGGTCAGAAAAGGCAAACCATCATGACTTGATCTCTCAAGACACTTTCCTGATTATTCTTCCTTCCAGTATTCCCATTAATAACTCATTCTACATGGTGACTAAAACCCATGTGACAAGTTAAGAAGATATTCAATTCAATATCCTTACCAGAATTATAAGGGGTCAACCCTAGCCAATCCTCTTCGTCACCATTGCCAACAATTAGCTGCCACCACATGAGAAAACTGCAAAACCAGAACATCCTCAAATCTCTGACCAAGACAATTATGAAAAAATACAAGTTATTTTATTTTTCTATATTTTAATGTAATTTGCTACCCAGAAGTAGCTACTGAAAGATTTTGTTCAAATAATGTTTTAGATGCATGCAACACAATGGAAACAACTATATTTAAAGTCACTATAAATATTTTTTAAAGAGAAGAAATTCAAGATGGTAATATAAGAAAATTAGCTATAGATAACTAGTCAAGAAATGTACTACAGACAAGGAAGATGATCAGAAAATGTTACCTGGACATAAAAGAGATTTGATCCTTTCCTGGTGGTGAGAGAAGGAACCTGCTACTCAGAGGTAACTGAAATTCATGTTTTCTACCAATTAGCAGAAAGGGAGATGTAGATGACAGCATAGAACATTTTTACAGAAAGGACAGAACGAAAACATTGATGGGGATTCATAAGGTGTGAAACAATTCTCAAGGTCACATAAAACATATCCTATCCACATGCATCTGAGATCCACCCTAAATATGGTATTTTGATAACTCTCTCTTCCTACCTGCCTCAAGTTGCATTTGTTCCCAGGAGCCTAAGAAATGTCCCCATCTTAAAATCTCTTTTTCTTTTTCCACATCTCCATTCAAATCCATTGCCTTATATTAAAACAAATACAAAAGCCATTAACCCTCCTTGTCCCTCTCCTTTGCTAAGAAGCCCAAGCTGTTCTAACATCTTGAGCCTACACTGATAACCAGTGGCTCTGCTATTCCCTGGCATTGATCATCTATACCACATGAGCTGGCAGACTTACTGTCCTGTTCTGTATGTGGCAATGATTCACATGATTATCTCAAATGGAACTAATGATATTTTTTTAGGCTTTATTTCACTCAACCATTTTTTTACCTGGATAGAAAACATTAATAACTTGTAATCCAGCCCCCTCATTTGTATAGAAGGAGAAAAATGACACTGAGGGACACATGATTTCCTTCCTGTCATATTAAATTTCTCAAAGTTCTCCTTTAACATAGCAGCACTGACAAATAAAAATTGTAAGTGAAGAAACCAGTTAAGAGGAGTTTCATATACATCCTATGTCTTGAGATCACACATCCCAAAAGAGCCAAGGAATCCTGCAAACTATGTAAGCTATGTAAGCTGTTTCTGCTGTGTAATCTAGAGACTGGAGTACAGAAATCTTTTACCTATTCAAAGCACTCACTGATTTGCCATTGAACTAGTATTCCTTGGACTATACTTAGGTAACTTCATTCCATTACATTCATTTTCTCTACTGGCCTCAAAACTCACGTCTTTAATCTAAAAGAAATGTTATTCTTCATCACAATTCAGTACTAGTCCTACAACAATCCTTCATTTATTCTTAATCTGGAAGACTTTAATAATTTTATTCATGCATTTAACTTTCAAGTCCTGCATAAGAGCATGGCATCTTACCAAATTTGTTTTTAAAATTCCATGCAGTTCTATGATGAAACTCTGAGGGTAATGTAATTATTTTTCTTCCTCTTATTTAACAGCCACAAGGAGATGACCCCTTTGCTTCAAAATCATTGTGTGCTTCCTTTTGGAATCACTTCCCTCTTGACTACTTCCCTTCTTCCTTCCTTTGTTCCTCCTCTTCTCTCTCTCTCCTCCATTCTGTTCTTTTTTATCTTTCTTTTCATCTTCTGGTCTTTCTCTTTCTTTTTACATTTTGCCACCACAAAATCAAATTAAGTAAGTGGGAATTCAGTATTAAGTAAAGTTTAAAATCCTCTGGCACTAAGGAATTCTTTAGCTACCAAATAAGCTAGAGGTAGAGCTGTGGCTCAAGTGGTAAGTAGAGTGCCAGCCATGTGCAGGAAAGTTCAGGGACAATATTGATACCCTAAATTGAAATTGCAGTACTGGCACATAAAACAATTAAAATCACCCACTCAACTGTACGCACAAAAAGAAATATGAAGTGACCAAATTATTATCTAAATAATAAATCTGATAAATTGTAAATCAAAATCTTCAGAGACTTAGTTCCTGTATTTCAGTTATACCATTTTGTTAAAAATTTTCTCAAACACACACACACACACACACACACACACACACACATCACAGATATATGCAGGTATACCTGTGCTTTCATAAGAAATATCAATGAAATCTCTGCAGTAGTAGAAAAGTAACCAATTCCGAATTATCCTTTTTAAAATTTTAACTGGTTAAAAACTGAATTTGTAGGAATTTGTATCTGACATACACTTGGCTTATTTTTTAATAAAAGACCTAACTTCATAGATTCTCCAATTCTATTTCTAGAACTAATCCAGTGTGGCTTGTTGAAATATAATTTAAAGTTTGTTTGTTGTATTTTTCCAAATGCATATTCAGCTTAGAATGGTGGATGATATGAGAGCATCAAGGAAACCCATGTTAATTTCATTATGCTTCAAATCCTCGGAGTTGCCCTTTCCTTCTATCTTCCCTTCTACTTTTTGCTTTCATCAGCCTTGCGGGCAGATGGAGTCTGAGGCCCATCAATGTGCCTGCTCTTCCAACGAGCCAGGAAGTCACACACAATAAAGCAAATATAGATTCCAGAAACACAAAGAGATAAGGGCTCAAGCTATTCAACCCTATATATCCTCATTTTCTCCTGCATGCACTAATCTACAGGCAAAGATGACAAAATACCACTGCACACTCTAAAATGGACAACTTTGCTGGATTCAGGGACTTATCTATGTATCAAAATTAAAAACTGAGTAATTAGAGACCTTATTGGTTTGAGTTTCCTATGAAGAACATGGACCATGGACATTGCTAAGCTTCCCTAAAGAAGAATTGCAGATGGGTAATTGATTCCTAAAGAAATACTTTACATCCTCAGCCATAAAAGGAAATGCAAATCACACATCTCATCTTAACCCTAGTCAAAATGACAAAGAAAACAAACACAACAACTGCTGGTAAACACAGAGAAAAGGAAATACCCATGCACTCTTGGGGGGAATGTAAACCAATACAATCACTATGGAAATCAGTATGCAAATCCCTCAAAAAATAGCTAAAAATAGTCCTCTTATTTCCTGGTGATATCACTCTTGGGGATATATCTGAAAGAGTATAAAAACATTACACAAGAGAGACGCCTATACACACAAAAACCATCCAAGAAGTTCAACAAGCAAGGAATGAAAATAGAAAATAGGGCATGGCCTGATACCATGGAGTACTACTTATAATTAAAGGGAAATGAAATTGTGCTGTTTTATAGGAAAATGGGTAGAAATAGAAATATTTATAGAGGGAGATAAAACAAGTTCAAAAATCAAAATATTGCATATTGTACATTTTCACTCATCCATCAACTACAAACCTAGGAAGATGATGATGATTGATGATGATAATGATGATGAAGGTAAAAAAGAACCAAAATCTGGGGGAGGTCAGTGAGAAGGGGAGGGTGAAACAAAAAGATGCTGATAGTGAAGAGGCTAAAAGCACATTATACATATGTACTAAGCGTACAATTTATAAATGCTTCTATGCAGAGAGAGAAAAACAAAACTAACCAAAGGGAGAATGAAAATATAAAGAAGGGAGTGAGCTTCTTCAAACTGTACTCTAGCATTCATGAACTGTCACAACGATGTTCTCTCATGGTACTGATGCTTGCTAATTAAAAATAATTGACAACATTCTGGAATGTTTTGCATTTCATGATGTGTCAGTCACAAAAAATGAGTGAAATTATAATAAAATGTGTTTTTCTCATATCAGAGTATATAAAAAAAACATCACACTCATAGTATCATTAACATATAAATAAGCAACCCATACTGACCATTTACTCTAGTCAAAGAACTGAGCTTAAAAACAGATGGACATTCGTTTGTACAATGCTCCCTGATCACCCTCTATGATCATTCCTAATGTGATAAATACTTTTAGGCTAAAAGAACCCCCTGAGATTAGAGAGAATACCTAAGAATTAGTTAATGGCAAAGTGAGAAAACAAACTTAAGCTCTTTGGCTGTAAATAGTGTGCATCTAACCTTGCATATTCTGTCTCTGCAAGTCTTAATCATATACAACACATTAGAATGCATACATAAATACATATTTGAGTATTGTATAATTCAGTTGATGCATTAATTCGCCTCAGCCTCACTTTGAGTTTGTGACATTTACAGATGTTTTGCCAGGCTGATCTTTATCAGCACTTACTGGAGAATCAATCCAGGTGTAGTAGCTTGCAAAAGACAGCAATCATTTCTCTCACCACCCTTTTGCCAGAAGATTTTGTAGCAATTTCCTTTAAGAAATGGAATCTATTTGCATTCCCTTTGAATGTGGGCTTACATCAGTGAGGGTATGCAAACTGATCCATCAGGAGGCCTTGGTATTTTCCATTAGGTTTCTACACGGCTCTATCTGCCACATGGATAAGAATGGCAAACTTGCAGGATAAGTGCTCTGAAACCAGGTTATCCTTGAGACACCCATCAACAGCTGGTCACTCCAATCATGCAGCGCCTTGGACCTACCTGCCTTCTCTTGCCAGCCTGCTTTTTTAAAAACAGGTCCAAATGAGAAAAGCCAGTTGTCTGTCAAGCTGACCCAGATTAGAGGAACCATCCAAACAATACACAGTGAAATGGCAGTTTACTGTGAAGGCATTCGTTTTCTCAGTGTCTAAGTATACAATAAATAAGTGATACAATCAGTAAATGGCAGCAGTAACACAAATTTTATCCTGTGGACCCATTTATTTTGTTTTGGATCATCTTTGCCTACTCTGTGTCAATATCTGAAATAGGCCAAGCAAGAAGTAATGTTTTAGGCCTTCTAAACATGCTTTATTACTATGAGGCACTGCTTACTTTAGAATTAGCTAGAGAGAAGAGGGCACAGTAGTACAGTCTTCTAAGTACCTTCAGCATCTGATGGTGTTTTTTTGGGTTTTTTTGTTGTTGTTTTTTTTAGAAAAAGCACTTACTATGTTTATCAAGTCTTAGTGGTTACACTGAGTAAAATCCTGCTAACCAATTCAATACTTGGGTTTCCTCTCCTTTTTGTCTAGATGTAATTTGGTGCATTTCTTGCATCCTTTGCACTTTCCCCAGTGACTATTTCTGTCCTGTAAGTCTTGGATCAATGCAGTTCACGTTTTCTCCCTGTATTTCTCTTCTGCCTGACCTACTTTGTTTCTGTCTCATTTCTTAATTTGGAATCTCCCTGCAACTCCTTTTATCACTGTTCCAATACCTCAGTTTACCCTTAAACCAAGATCTAACATGATGGATGGCACCCACCGCTCAGCACCTGACAGAATACTTTCTCTGCAAAGTCTTTGCAGTGTAAAATGCTACAAATGATGGTAGGAGACAACTTGGCAGACCTGAAAGAGCTATAAATATACTTCTTCCCTCATAAATCAATACCAGTAATAAATTGCATTCAAGTGCCATTTAATTCTTGGTGGCCATCAATAGATATAGAAAGTTCATCACTAGCATCTTCTCTACACTCATCCTCTCAGAGGTTCCATGTAGCTGTCTGCACTGAGTCACCATTCTCATTATTATTTATGTTACTTGTGCAATCTAATTCTGGATAAATTTTACTATGGAAAACCCACAGTTTTGTTGACAGGAGAGGGGGCTTTTTCCTCCTACAACCAGTAAGAAAATATACATGACAAATTCTGTGCTAGTAATTTTTTTTTAAAAGCTAGGGCATTGTTGTGCTTTCTGATATCTGTATTCCCATACTCACCAGGAAGCTCATGGCTAGTTCTGGGTAGAGATTAGTGGGAAGCAGCTTGCCCACTGAAGTCTGCCCTGCTTTCTTCTCCCCTACTCCCAGTCCAGTGTCCCATTTCTCCCCAACACCATCTTCTTGGTTGATAATTAGACTGCAACCTCCAAGCCACTTCCACAAAGTGATGAGCTACTAAAAATACAGCCCTGCAGGAATACGTTCAACTTCTATTTCTCTTATTTTTTTTTAACACCAGCTTCAGATGAACAAAGCAGTTAAACAAAAGGAGAGAGAAAGTGCTGTGATAGCGAGGAAGGAACATCGACACATACTTTGTTCATTTTAATTACACGAAGTCATCATTTAGCAGCAGTCCAAGGATAGTGGAAAGCAAAAGTCGCCGAAGACCTTTGTTCTTTTGATATTTCCTATTTAAAGCCTCTTGCAATGGCCCTGAACATAAATACCTCCACTGAAACCCTGAAAACCCTTCTATCTCAGTACTGCCCATGAAATGGGCGGCTGCTGCTTTTAAGGTGTGGAGAAGGCTGGACATAATTGGACCGTTCTGCTAATGAGACCTACTTCTATCACTCCTCTGACTGCTTCATCGCATTTAAGATGAGCCTTTTAAAACTGGGTTATGGAAAGGAGGATGGGACTAGAGGAGATGTGTGGGGGAAGTATTCCTATATAAACTAAGAGTTCTCAGTATGAACAAGTAGTTACACAGAACACTAAATAGAATACACAGAATACACAGAATACTAAATAGAAAAGCTTGTGTGAAAATCTAAGATCTAGATTTTGCAGTTCTTCATCCACTTGCCTGGTAGATCGCAACTACTGCCTTAAAATCTATTTGGTGACAACACCTGGATACCACCACTTCTTTGATATTTGGTACTATTTATTCAATGTCTACTATATGTCAGGCATACTGATAAAATAAAAGTTAAATCGGGCTGGGGATATAGCCTAGTGGCAAGAGTGCCTGCCTCGGATACACGAGGCCCTAGGTTCTATTCCCCAGCACCACATATACAGAAAACGGCCAGAAGCGGCGCTGTGGCTCAAGTGGCAGAGTGCTAGCCTTGAGCGGGAAGAAGCCAGGGACAGTGCTCAGGCCCTGAGTTCAAGGCCCAGGACTGTCCAAAAAATAAAAAAAATAAAAATAAAAGTTAAATCAATAAGGTGTTATATCTATATGACATCAAAGGAAGCACAATAATTTATAAGAGAAAAAAACTGAAGCTGATTTTGGGTAAATATCTTAGAAGACAGCATGCATGGTTGTAAATAGGATTTGAAGCCAAGATGCTGCCATTAAAAGCCTGGATCTTTGGCTTCCTGCTATGTACTGAACCTACACCAAGCAGATAAAACCAGAGTGGAAACCTCAAACCTCAAGTTATATGTTAATTTATTTCGTGCATATTTATAGAAATCTTAATGCATGTAATGCCTAGTACTAGGTAGGGTGTTTAAATACTTGACAGGCCAATCTGCTGTGATTTTTATCCCTTGAGTTATTGAAAGGGCTAAAGTTGGAGAAAATATATTTATAAAAAATATTTCCCATATAGCAAAACATGTTAATAGTCATTAAAATGTTTCAAAAGCAGAGAGATAGCAGTAATTATATCCAGTTGGAATAAAGGCTGGCTCTGGACAGGCTCCCTACAATATCATATGCTGTGTCATTCTATGATATTGCTATAGTGCTACCAATTACTATAGCACCTAGAAGAAAGCTGGTGTTCAATATACATGTGTATGTTGAAGGAAGAAGTAGATACAACGGTGAATACATAACTGACTGAATGAGTGTGCTAATACAAGTTCCCAGTTTAAAATTTAAGGAAGCTTAGATGTATTCACAGTGGACAAGAGAAAGAGAGCTTCCAAAATCAAGGAACCAAAGACTCATAGCTAATTTTGAAATAGTAAGTAATCAAGGACTCAAAATGCTCTATTGGGAAAATGACTACCTAAATAGCAGGAAATTAATTGGCAGCAACCAGATCTTTTTATGTAGTGAAGAGAAATGATCAAATAGATCTTTTGGAAAGACCACGATGGCTTTAGAGAATGAATGAAAGGGTAAGTTAGCACAGATAAAAATCCAATATTTATAAAAATTTTAGTTGAATTTCATCTCACTGAATTAAACCAATATGAAAAAAAAATAGAAAACCACTGTTTTGGAGAACATGTGCTCTAAAATCACAACCTACTCATTTTTCTATTGCTAAATGTGTTCAGAATAGGATACAAAGAGTAATGAAAGCAGCTTGTAATATGAAACAGTATTTCCATGAAAGCAACTCTGATCTTGGCCATACTAGTTTAATTCATTCCTTT
The DNA here is from genome assembly GCF_023159225.1 of Perognathus longimembris pacificus. Lineage (NCBI taxonomy): Eukaryota > Metazoa > Chordata > Mammalia > Rodentia > Heteromyidae > Perognathus > Perognathus longimembris. The sequence goes on from NC_063161.1 coordinate 148,821,524, forward strand.
CTTTATTTGTGAAATGTATATACCTACTCTAGCATGGGGTAATCACAAACATTGAAGTGTAATGTAGTTATGGCATCACATAGAACATGAAGTGATGATTCTAGTTATTATCAATATAATCACTATAATTAGTACAAATGTTTATTTAAGTAATCAAAGTCAGGTCACTGCTAACATGAGTGCTGTGTATTAGTTCATTTTGTGTTGCTGTAACAAAATGTTCCAAGCTACAGAATGTAATGCAAAAATATTTATTCAGCTCACTGTTTTAGAGGGTAATTCAAGATCAGGTGGTCTCAGGTATAGTGATATTCTTCTGAGATATTTTACTCTAAGACTCTGAAAATAAACTCCTGATATTTTGTCTTAAGAATCCTAAAGGCAGGAGGGAAGGGGTATGAGGGACAAGGTAACAAACAGTACAAGAAATGTATCCAATGCCTAACGTATGAAACTGTAACCCCTCTGTACATCAGTTTGATAATAAAAATTTGAATAATAAAAAAAGAATCCTAAAGGCAATGTTACATATTTTCTACAAATGAGGATATTTTCTTTCATAACTAATTAATCATGATCAAATTAATCTGATACAGCATTATCATTTAAGCCTGAGACTCCACTGAAATTTCACTAGTTATTCTAACAATGCTTTCTGGCAAAAGGATTCAGTTCTTTGCTTCATATTTCTTCACTCAGAAATTCTGTAGTCTTTCTCTTGACTTTGTTGATTTGATAACAGTGAATATTACAAGTTAGTCAGTGATTTTAAAGAATGTCCTGTAGCTTTCACTTGCCAATTTCTTCACGATGAAATGTGATCATCTTCAAGTAGTATTCAATCTTCAAGTGTCTGGACAAGAGCTTTACAATTTTTTTTAATTTTTGCCAGTCCTGGGGCTTACCTCAAGGCCTGAGCACTGTCTCTGTCTTCTTTTTGCTCAAGGCTAATACTCTACCACTTGAGCCATGGTACTGGCTTTCTCAGTATATGTGGTAGTGAGGAATCAAACTCAGGGCTTCCTGCATGCTAAACAAGCACTTTACTACTAGGCCACACTCCCACCCGAGCCTAACAATTGTAACATGTATGTCATCTCTTCCATCATTTCTCCCTCACCCACCTCTCCCTCCCCCAGGAGTCATATCAAGTTTCCTGCTTCCTTTTGCACATATGTATATTGAGTGTTGTGATTATACTTGTCCCATGTGCCCTGTTCCATTCATCCCCCTTATTCCATTAGCCCCTCTCTCACATTCAAACTATGTTTTACCTCCTTCATATTTATTTTGTAAACAGAATTCAATTCTTAATGAGAATTTAATGGCAGGTGGCATCATGAAAGGAGCTAGCATACAGGGCTTATATGGTAAGACAGTAATCTAGAGAGAGGTAAGAGGTCAGCCATGCTTCATCTGTTGTTGCAAACAATTCTCTATAATGGGAGCTATCTGATTTCCCACAAGAACTATATTAATCCCTATTGAAAGAGGCATGCACAATGATCTAATTATTCTGCTCTACCCTACCACAGTTCTACCACCTCCGTTGAAGTGACAATCAAGGTCAGTACGTGTACATCGGGTAAGGCGATAATCTCCATGAGACCTACAGTGCACTGTGCTCCCAGAGTTCCGTGCTGTGTTGGATGTCTGCTCTAAATTAGGCATCACGGTGGTATAATACTTAGATCTGAAAGAAATGAGGCAACATTGACTGAGTCTCACATGGTAGGAAATGTTTTAAAACATTATCAATACTGGTAAAAATAAACTATTATTTTTTTCTGAGAATCTGTCAGTTGTCCGTTTTTCCACTGCACTTTGTTTCTGTTCTGCTATGTTCTCAAACAGATGAACAATGACACCAGATTTTTTTGGGCACCATTTCATGTTGAATAAGTCCCCAATTTAGAAGCATGTGAGGGCATAAATAATAAAATTGTGGACTAACATGCAAATAGAGAGAGAAAAAATATAACTGGAAACTCATTACTAAAAATGAGTGGCTGAGTCTTCTATAAGATAATTACTCCATCACAAATGAATTTCTTTATTACTGGCACAGCCTACTGAATTCTGTCTTACACACAAATTGATAAGGTTATACCAAACCACAGCAATTCATTTTTATTGGCCTTATTTATTTATTTGTGTACCTCTCGGTTCCTTGTGACACAAAAAGATACATCAGTTCTCTCAAGTAATCATTGTTTTTTTTGTGTTTTTTTTCCTGCTTCCTTGGAGCTTTTGTTGAGTTACAAGAATGATTTTATGTGTTCATAGGCCCCATAAAAATGGATATTTGATTTGATTTAGGTGGAGACACAATCAGCTAATTTTGTTATGATTAACTCTCTAAAATGAGGTCCCCCCTTTTTTGTAGTTCTGAACCACTGATGCAATCTTATTTGTGATTGTGCTGAGTCTCTGGCCATGTCACTAAGTCATTTGGGGCAAGAACGAAAATCCTGGTCATTGTAGATGGAGACAGGTTCATCAACACATCGTGGGCCTGCTCTTTCCTGATAGTACCAAACATTGGGAATAGATAAATGAGTATGCTTTGGTCTTTCTCCATCCAAAAGACAAAGCAGATGGTGGCAAGGGAAGGCAATATGTACAATAAAATAGTGTTAATGAGGTTGACAGATGAAAAATTTATCCACCGTTTCAGAAAGTATTTCAGAAAGGAAAGCTATGTGGATTTTTTAAAAGATGAGTTTTGCCCATAGGTAGGATCAGGAATATTCTAAGACGGTTTAAAGATAGACGTATCTGAAGAGTGTTTCCAAGAGTAAATAAAACTTTACTGCCTGAAATTTGTAATTGGTAATTAGCAAATATTCCTTTCTACTTTTCCACATTTCTTTATTATTAGGCTTCAAGAAGCCTCAAGAAGAGGCAAAGCCCACTTCTTCCCTATCTCTTCTTTGGTCGAGGCATCTATTCTGGTCACCTGTGATGACTTATTTTCACAAGGAAATAAAACAGAAATGATGTTGTACCAGCTCTACATGTCAATCTTGAGAGTATATACATGCTTTTATCATTCATATATTTTATTGGAATCCTATGAGTCCATGCAAACAAGTATAGTCTAGCCTGGTGGATGATAAAAGCTCTCTGTTACTCGACTGACAATTCCTCTTCAGATATTAGCTGGCCACATTCAAAATCAAGAAACCTAGTAAAAGAAATGAATCTAGATTCCTACCAATCACAGAAGAAACATCAAAATGAACTCATTCCAAATTTCCGACCTATTGAAATTTTAAGGTAATTTGTTTTCCTGAAAATATTAACTATTTAGATACCACTTTCCAGAAAGCAAGAATCAGTATAGACTAGAAAACTGAACTGTGAATCATTAAGAGAACTTGATGTTCTGTCTGAGACTCAGTGTCTTTATTACTGTTTTTCCAGTTATTATGTTTGGGGAACACTTTAAACTAGCTACCTTGGTACAAAAACAAAATTTATTGCTTCACACAGCTAGGAGTTGTCAGAGATGGATCCACCTTCAGCCACAGTTGGACTTAGTAGTTCAAATGATTTTAATAAGGGCCTATTGTTACACATTTAATGCTATTATTTCTTGGTGGCTTAGTTATTAAATTAATAATTAATGGGTTATTATTAATAATATTGTAATAGTAATTAAATTCTCTCCTAGTAGTGCAACAAGTGGGATGGCTTCAGACTTCTAATAGTTTGTTGGTCAGCAACATCCAGGAATATACACTTTGTATGTGTAAATTATAAAGGGAATATGATTTGAATTAGTTTTGGAAGAGATAAGATACAATTTTCTGGTCTATAGGAAAGCATAGTTCAAAGGAGACCTAGTATGAAAAACTAAACAAGTTGCAAGAAAGGTGGGGAATTAAGAATAACAGCCCTTCTATGAGTTATAGTATGTTCATTCCCAGTTGAGTTATCCAATAAATTAACTATAACCAATGTATTTTTATCATGTAACTTAATATATATGATATAGTAATGACTTTCAGGACAGATTGGTTAAGTTTTATGACATCCTTAGTACTATATATGATACTGAGATTTTTCCATCTGGCTTCCCTTATAAGAACAAAGACACTAAAACACCCAGCCTCATGTCTGCACAACAGAGTCCAGAAAAATAGTGTCTTTTGGGTTCCAGTTTTGCAAACAAATAATTAAACTTGAGTGTCACAATGACTCAAAGTGGTAGAGCATTAGATTTCAGCAAAAGAGCTCAGGAACAGCACCAAGGCCCTGACTTCAAGCTTATGACTGACAAAAAAATAAGTAAATCATTAGATTCACTCTACAAGGAGAATTCTAAGTCATGGAGCAAACTGAAAGAGAAAAAAATTGAAGATTCAGAACGTAGGGAACTACTAGTAGAAATTCAGAAGAGTGAGGAAGGGGAAAAGAAGGAAGTTGATAAAATACATGGACAAATAGATAAGAGCTAAAAAATAGATGGAAAATAGAAGATTAATTGATGATATATACATAGATTTATACCTACAAATTAAATAACAAGTCAGATTTAATGACTGAGTAAGGCACTGGAAAAACATACTAGGAGATAAACCATATGGGAAGTTTGAAGTCCATGCCCAGAAGTTTCTGGTTCAGTCTGTATTTGTGAAGAGTACTTGTTGAATATGAGCACCAGAGGACCATGCTTTATAACTCATATTTTGTTGAAATTCATTCATTTCTCTATCCATCTATTCATCCAGCCATTCAGCATTCATTCAACACATCTATTGTTGGTATCAGTTATATTCAATAGACATAGAGCCATACTGACTGCTAACAGTATCTTACAAATGTATTTTAACAAAAATATAAAGATAGACCTTACTTTGTTAAGTAGGTGTTTCTATTCCTGGAGGATGTAAATAAGCAAATTTTGTAACGTAAGTCTCATAATGCATATGCCAGAATCAGATGATATTGGGGGTTTTTGGAGTCATGATTCACCAGCTAGCCTGGTCCATATCATTTCACCTAACTTCACAAGCACCTTACAAGGTTGACATTATCATTATCAGGGAGGCAAAGTAACATGTACAAAATCTCTTTTCATTATCTACAATAGGTATTATTTTGAGATCTCTGTGTGTTCTTAAATATTAAAACTGTGCACAACCACCTTGGTCTTTAAAAGCAGGACATGAAATCACTTGTGCTGACAATGTCTGGTGATGTAAGCACTCAGGAGGCTGAACTTGAGGCAGGTAAAATGTGAGGTTGGAGGTAACCTTCATAACAATGTGAAACCCATCCCCCAAACCAAGAAAAATTTAAAAAGCACAAGCCAGGAATGTCTCCAACAGTCATATAGGCTGTAACACTTCTACTGGTTGCTTCAGTGTTTCTGTGAATTTCTCAGTCTTCTTTTCACACAGCCTCTTTGACTGTGAGCTGCAGCATCTACTGAGATAATTTAGGAAATATTTTCACATCCTGCACTGCGGTAGCTCCTTGCTCTGTGCTATGTCAACTTAAAAGTGGAAGCCAAGTCTTTTCCTTATTTTATTGGAAGAATGAAGAGAGACAGGGTAAATCCAATGCAGAAAAGAACCAGTGATAAAAAGGGATTTCTCTTGTAGCAGGACACACAACTGTACACAACACATATACGCAGACACACATACCACATAAAAACTAGACAATATACTTTCTGATATCCAGTAGTTTTTCTGTTTGTCAAGGTTCATCCTTCTCAAGCACCCTTCCCTTGCTCTTCTTTGATTCCATTTCTTCTTTGTCCTCCTCTCTTTCCTTTCACCCCATAACTGCTGTTCAGCAGAGTTTAACTGTTTCCTAGGCTCCATGTCTTCAGTATGGCAGCAACCACCATGTGAGGTTTTCAAGATGTTTTCATGAACCAGCACAATCATCCTCTAAAAGGATTTCTGAAGCCTTTGACAATATTATTCTACTTCACTGGTCATCTTCCCAAAGGCTTGAAATTTAGATGTGAAATAGGATACGCTGCCTGGTTATCCTGAGATGGATTTTAAGACTACATTTCAGAGAGTCAGTAGAATGAGTCATCTCCTGTCAGCTGTGTCGCGCATTATTATAGACATATCAACACACTAAATGTTTTAATCTGATAGTAACTTCTATTGGTATCTACAGGTGTTGGGGCAAATTTGTATATAATTAAAGTTTTAACTCTAGTATATAATGCAGACCCTGGTGCATTTGGGGATATTCAGTAACTTTTATCACACCAAACTGGGCTTAATCAAGTAAGATGAAACACTATAAAGTTGGACTGCAAGTTACATGCTATTTTTTATTCCTTTAGATCTCGTCTTCAGTTTACTTTCTTATGTTCTCCTTCAAAATTTACTGAGACTCGCTTAGATATGAAGTTCCAGCTTGTATGTGATAGGTAAAGAAAACTAGAAGCAAGGGTTTATGTCATCCCAGGGAACAAAATAATGGTGGTGGTGGTGGTGTCAGTATTATAGAGAGAATACCATCAATAGTGAAGCCACCTCTCTTCATCTAATCAGTCTTCATAGTATAGCAATGACAGGTCTGATTTAGGAAGACTAATTCTTTACATGGTGTTTGCACACTAATAATAACACTACTAATAAAACCACAACCACATACTACTTCATCTATTAGGATTCCTATTATCAAATGCCACAGAAATTTTCAAGTCTGTGTGGAGGGGGATGCACAGAAACTCTAATTCTTGTGAATTACTCGTGGAATAGAAAAATCCTGTGGGTCCCAGGACTACTCACATACATCACCCAATGGGAACTACCATGGGATTCAATAACTGTACTTCTTGTTTTACTATAGAGAAACATTTGTGTCCTCATCACAAATTCACACGTTGAAACATAATCCCCAGTATGATGGTATTTAGATAAATGAGAACCTTAGGAGGTGAATGGGACTGGGTGAGGGGTGGGGGGAATCTCATGAACGGGATTAGTGCACACCTAAAAGAGACTCTAACCCAGAATTCTCTCATCTCCTCTACCATGTAAGGTCATATTTAGAAGACCCATGAACCATGTAATGAGTCCTCACCAGACAGACATGGTGCCTTGACTCTGGACATTTCAGCCTGCAGAACTAAGAAAGACAAGTATCTGCTGCTTATGATACTCAGTTTATGAGTGGTATCATAACATCCCCAGCAGGCTAATACATCCAGGGCTCTTCCTCCTTTATGGATTGAATCAAGGAGGGTATTGGGAGTTCAAACTGTCAACAGGGTTGCTTTCACAGCCAACACATAAAAGGCCACAAATGTTTCTGAGGTGAGGAGGGAAAGGGGCCCTTTATGACTCTTGTTCTCTTATAGAATCCTGAATAGAAAGACAACGTACATACAGGAATGGAAAACAGGAATTGATTAGACATTCATAAACAGGTGTTCATAGTGGCAATATTTATAGTATGTATGAAGTTGAAGCAGCCAAGTGCTCTTGGTGTGTACTCAATAGACCAAAAAGTAGTGTGTGCAGACGAGAATATTGCTTAACTTGAAACAGAAATGAAATTTAGATAGATGCTTAAAACATGAAAAAAAAACCTTAAAAATACAATGCTATCAGAGACACATGTACATACTCACACAAAAATTATTGCATTTTCTACCTGTATAAGATAGGTAGAACTTATAACAGAAGTACAAAGTTGTGACGAGGGTTGAGAGAAGAGGAAGTAAATATTTAGTGAATAGAGTGTTGTAGTTTAAAGAACACAAATTTACCACCCCCACATACTGCTTCCTCTACAGTTCTGGAATTTGTAATCAAGGCCTCTGAGTTGCTTCTTAAGTGTTGGGGTCAGCTGTACCTTTCAGGGGCCACAGCTGACCTCGGCCTGTCCCTCCCCTTCCTGTCTTTAACAGGAAGAGAAGTCCCTGTTCCTGGGGCTACCATGTGTGCTATGGCAGAGGGGTACCCCACGGGCCCATCCTTGGGGGGCTGGACCTCTGCCCACAAAGGAAGTCTCCTGACATCACTTGAGGGACAGTTCCTTGGGACCAATCAGGGGCCCCTCTCTTGTGCCCGCCTTTGGGGTATATCTGGAGGGCTCCTCATTTGAATAAACAGAAGCCCTAGAGGTTTTCTCCAGGGGCCCACGCATCCGTGTCATTCTTGGCGGTTTGGGGGCACCCTGCGACCACACGCCACGGAGGCTACCTGTGGCCATCGCTCCCACATGAGAGCAATAAAGGACCACCCAGGAAGGGGCGGACAAGCCCCTTCCCCCCCCAAGGGAGGGGAAGTAGAGAGAGAGAGCCCATAAATCTTTCCCACTTGAGTCATATGCTCAGTTCATTTTTGTTTTATCATTTTTTAAAATAAAGTCTTGTGATCTTGCTCTAAGACATCCGAGGACTACAATCCTCCTATCTATATCTTTTACACAGCTGAGATTACAGACATAGACCTCCAGAGTATGTATTTGTGTTGAGATAGAAGTCTCACTAACTTTATGTACAGGCTGGCCTTATGCCTCAGTCCCCTTGATCTCTGCCTCCCTAGTAAGTGGAATTGTCCCTGTGAGCTATTGCATCCAACGGAAAAATGCTCAAACCAAATAGTAAGGTGGGATCTAGGCACTGGTGGCTCATGCCTGTAATCCTTGCTACTTAGGAGGCTGAGTAAATCGAAACACAAGTTTGATCACTGGAAAAGTTGCAAGGATTTACTCTTTTTAGAAAAAGTCATTGACCCTTTAAATGAATTAATCCATAAATCAAGGTGGTGGTGGTAGTAAGATAAAGAGTAATGAAATAACAAGTTGAATAAGGGACATCTTAGGCAGGTAGATAGATGATCACAACTTTGGGACAAATTGGATAGAAGAAACATGTAGAGAGAGTTCTGTGGAGAGCTCTGAAGCACATTTCCGGGGAGGGTCAGAGGTGATGGATGCCCAGAGGGCCCCTGAACTCCTGACACAGGAACTGAAGTCCTGGTGATAAACTGTGAAATACTCAGGATGAGTGAAAATCCTTTTCTGTAGCAAGACTGGCAGCATGATTTCTCTTTAAGAAATCTTGGATTCTCTACTCCTCAAATAGGGTTATATTAAGTTCACACAATGTAGACACCAATCTGAACATCTAGCTTCTCTTAGGGCTGGATGATGCAAGGTTTGCCATGAGCCCAGAGCCAGAGGGAGAGGTTGGCCTTTCTACAGAATGGACAAGGATTAGCGGTCAGGGATTTTGTTTAAGTGGGACACCTTTGAAGTCCTTAAGTTTCACAAGATAAAAAGAGGTGCTTGTAGGCCTATCTTCTAGGCCTCTCCTTTGATTCCCAGACAAGGATATAAGAAATATGATCATTGTATCAGAACACAAATTTTCATTTCTAAGAATTTCTGAAAAGCCTAATTTCTTTCTACATTTTAAGGCAAACCCAGGGGACTTAACCTTCCCTATCTCCTGCTTATTTATAGAATTGACTGACAGCAGCTCACAGAATCCTACCCATTCCCCTCTTTTTCTGTCTCATTATGGTTGCTTGAAGTGATTCATCATTGCAGGTAGTGCTAAATATTCAGTACAATAAAACCTATTCTTCATATACATGAACTAATATAATTTTCAAAACTCAATAAGAAAGAAAATAAGGGTCAAAGAAGACAAGTAATTTCACCAAAATGCCTCTGTCCTTCTATGTCTCTCTCCCCTTCTTCTCTCTTCCTTACAAATACACATACATATATGTATATATACATATGCATGTGCATGCTTGCATATATATGCATACATACACAAACTTATAATATACATATATGCACATATACACAACAGATATAACCAGTATACAAGTTAAACTAATGAGATAGATATCCTCTTACAGATTATTTATAATTTCCTTCACTCAGAAATTCCTACTTTGTAGTTATTGTAATTAGGCAAAAGTCAACTGTGATTTTTTTAGTAAAATAATTCTTACTTGATGGATGAAAAGTTATTTAGACAAGAATATTTTTTAAAATTTTATTGTCAAGGTGACATACAGAGGGATTACAGTTACATATGAAAGGTAGTGAGTACATTTCTTGTCAAACTTGTTACCTCCTCCCTCATTTTTCACCAACTTTCTCTCTTCTCCAGTCCCTTTCTCCCATTGTATAATTAATACAACATATTGTCTTGTAAGTATCACTGTTGCATTGGTTGGTCAGCCTTTTATCCTTTCAGACAAGAATATATTTTCTGTCAGACGTTCCTTGCACTATAGACAAGAATGTATCCTCTGTTATGCTTTTTTGGACATTCAGTTTACACCACTTCAAATAATCCAATAAACACATAATCTAGACTTGCTCCTGGATGTGTTATCTGTAATTGTTCCTAGTATCAGAACTACTGAAAATCAGTTAACCTCTTTCCATGTTATCCAGAAGCTCACAGACTGATTTATTTGTTATTTTAATTCTTAGAGCTTGACAAAGGGATGGAACTGGGAGTGAAATCCCACATTTTCCCTAAGAATGTATCTTTGCCTCACATGAGAAAGGAGCTTTGTCAGATGAATAGTTTCTCGATATTTTCTTCTAAAATGCAGGTTATCTTTTTACCATTCATTGCTCCCTTTTCTGAGAAGCTTTCAGCTTGATATAATCTCATTTATCTAGTTTTGTGTTTGGCACTTGTGTGTTCTAGGGTCTTATCCAAAAGAAAATCCTTGTCCAGATCAAGGTCAGGGAACAAATCACCTACATTTTCTTCCAGTAGTTTGCATCACATCATGTCTGAATCACACATAACTCACTTCCAAGGAACTAATAAAGCAAGGAAAAACGTATGCAAGTCCAGAGTAAACACTTGTCAAAAGAAGACATAGAAAAGGCTAAGAAGTATATGCAAAATGGTCTACATCATTAATCATCAGGATGATACAAGCCCAAATCGCAATGAGATGTCATCTTAAGCCAATTAGACTATCTTTAAAAAAAAGACCAAAAAAGAAATACTGACACAAATAAGGAAAAATGGAATTTATACACTATTGGTAAGAATCTAAATTAATATAGACATCATCAAAAACTGTGACATTTCCTGAAAAAACACAAAACAAAGTAATGATTATATGATTTAGCAATATCACCACAGGTAACACTTCCGAAGGGTAATAAAGTCAAAGTATGCTAAAGAAATGTCTTCTGTATGCTTGCTGTAACAATAATCCAAACAGACATTAGGTAGAATTGACTGTGATATTCACCAATGGATGAGTGAATGAAGAAAATGTGCAGCACATCACAATGGTATAGTACTTAGCCATAAAAATGAACGAAAGCCCGCCATTTGTGCCACTATGGATGTACCAGAAGGGAATTTTATTAATTAAACTAAACCTGTCTCTGAAAAACAAATATCACCACACATTATTCATAAATGGAATCTCAAGGAAGTTGGTCTTACAAAAGCAGAGGTAGAACTGTGGTTACTAGAAACTGAAAAGAAACAGGGTATGGGTATAGTATGAGGAGAGGATACTCACTAGAATGAAGTTATAGTGATGTAGTTGAGCTAAGTTCTTTATTATTGCACAGAAAAGTGACTGTGGCTAACAATACTGTAATGAACATTTTATTTAGAAGGAAAAAAAAACAGTAGCTAAAAGGCAATTTTTTAAATGTCCTTACCACAACGGGGTGACATTGATTCAGATACATTGTACTCATAAATCAACATGTTGAATTGAAACCCCCTTGTACAGCTACTTAAAGACAATAAAAATATAAGTAATAAATATGTGGAGTCACAGATATACCAAAGGCTCTGATTTGATTATTTTATGAGGTATGAGAGCATCACATTGTCCCTGTAAATTGTTTTGTGTTTATTAAAAAACAAAATTAAAATATACAACAATCGCAGCAAAATGAGAGCAGGCTTTGGTGCAAAAGAACGTTTATTTTGTTATGTTCAGCTCCGCAGACTGACACCATTCAGTTGGGACACATGAGAAGGATAGAAGAAAGCTCCGTGATTTCTTTGGCATCTTACAGAAGAAGAAATAAAGGCTGTTTGCCACCTTCATAGCGTCCTTGGTGGCAAGCAAGGAATAAATTATTTGAAGCAGGGACTGTATCACAACCATCATTAAAGGAGAAGGGTTCTCAAGGGTACTCTCTTCCCTCTCTCTGTGGATCCCCCTACAACGAGAGAGGCACATTGAAAGACAAAATAATAAAGCTGGGCAGTGGTGGCTCTCCCCTGTAATCCTAGCTATTCAGGAGGCTGAGATGTGATGATCAACGTTTGAAGCCAGCTAAGGCAGAAAAATCTATGAGACTCTTACCTTCAATTCATCACAGAAAAAGCTGGAAGTGGTGGTGCAGCTCAAGAGGTAGAGTGCTAGCATTGAGCCAAAGCACTTTAGGGACAGTGCCCAGGCCCAGAGTTCAAGGCCCCTGACAGGCAAAATAAATAAATAAATAAAAGACACCCTCAGATTCTTCTCTGTCTCCATTTTTCATATGAAAACTGTGAGAAATTAAGAGATTTAATCCAAGCTCACAGTCAGCACAGATGAACCCTCCCGCCTTCCAACTCCAAGAGCAGTATTCCCTCCTTCACCACACTGAAACACAAAGATCCATTTTAAGAATCCCCCCATGACACCAAAGATACACTTATACAAACATTAAAAAGTAGAATCTGCAGAGTCCATACCGATCTATCTTTTAAATCTCACGTCTCATGGCACTATTATGGGAGCACGCTTCACCAAAAGCCCTCTGTGGATGCCATTACCCCACACAGCGGCTTTGGAAAGTGGGCCTGTGGAAGCTGTGAGTTTGTGCAGCAGCACATGTTAACATGAATTATAATATGTCAGGGGCCCCCATGTTAACGATCAGAGAACCAATTCAGGTCCTTTAAGGTTAATCAACTCAGCATTTGTGCCAGGTGTAATGTCTAATTAAAATGATGGACGGATGGAGAATGCCTCCAGGCCGAGGGAGGAGATGGCACAAGGAGGGAGCACCCGTGCCATATTGGTTTGGAAAAATCAATAAGGGGAGCTCATTTTATCCCTGTGTTATCTGTGTATTTGCCATTCTGCAACTCATTTGAAGATGTGCCAACTGGCTGACAAGTAGGCTCAGTAGTGCTGTGTTTCTCTGCTCTTAAGGATGCTAGCATTAGAGGAAGCGGGGCGGTAACTTGAAGTGTCTCTGGGGGCAACCAGAGAGAGGGAAGTGCGTAAGTCACACCTGGGTTCTGCATTGCATCACTAAAGCTGAGATTTGAGAAGTTAGGGACAAGAGCCACCAGAGGAAGAATGGGCAAATCCTTATTGAAGCAATTGTTCTAACACAACACGGATTCATACACTTAGGGAAATATTTTCAGCCATCAATCTCAATAGCAGCAAATGTATAAAATCATAACATTAGCTGCCTTACTGGCTATAGAAAAATTACTTAAAACTTAGTGTCTGTGGCTCATGCCTGTAGTCCTAGCTACCTAGGAGGCTGAGATCTGAGGATCATGGTTTGAAGCCAGCCTGGATAGGAAAGTCCATGTGACTCTCATCTCCAATAATCTACTCAGATAAAGGTGGAAGTGCTGTTGTAGCTCAAGTGGTAGAGTGCTAGTCTTGAGCAAGAAAAGAAACTCAGGGACAACATTCAGGCCCTGAGCTCAAACCCCATGACAGACCAAAAAATAAAAAAAAGATTAGAAAAGGTCTCTCTCTCTCTTTGTGTGTGTTGGGGGGGGTATGGGTGTGGTATGTGTGGTTCCTGAGGCAAGCACTGTTCTTGAGCTTTTTTGCTCAAGGCTAGCACTCGACCACCTGAGCCACAGCTCAACTTCTGGCATCTTTGTTTGCAGTTAATTGAAAATAAAAGTCATATGGCTATGAAAACATTACATAGACATAGTACCATACAAATTTTGAACATATGTTCATTGCACTTGTATCTCATAATTTGTATTTGTGTGAAGTAGTTTATTAAGTATTTAGGGAACTCTTATACTGTATTAAATACTATTCTAACCAAAGATAATTGGCTTTTCCACACTAGCTAACCATCTGATGAGGGAGAAAGTATCTCATAAAACAAAACAAAAAAAACACACCAAAAAACGTACTTTGGTTATTTTCTACTTATGTATGGTAAAATTTTCTTATCCTGCTACTTATAAGAAAACTGTCTCCAGGGAAACCAATTACAAGGTCAGTTACATGAGGAATATACATAGAGGATAGAGGTGTAGCTCAGTGCTGGACCATGTAAAAACCCTAGGTTCAATCTTGGCATTGCCCTTCCTCCATAAGTTCAAGGAACCAAGAAGTGTGCAAAGGGAAATAATAAGAAACAGTTCTTTCAAGAAATTAGTAGATGAGCTTTGTATACAATGAAGGCCCGATTAAAATATGGTACACATATATGCCACTGGGTCTTGTAAGGGCAGCCAAAGAACTTGAGGAAGCTACTTTGATCATCATTGAGTGAAACAAAAGACAGACTCAAAATTAAAGTAAACATTAGAACAGCTGTAAAATACAACTATGTTACGAAAACATCAGTGTCTCACTGATTATTACATCCTTTAAAACTCTAGAGATTTAAGTCTTGGAGTCTGCTCATGGTCTCATGACTACAGAGATATTAATAAGAGCAATGAAATGGATTCCTTACTGAAAGTTAGCTAAGAGCTTTTACTTTAACAACCAAGTGATAGTGCCTATCCATTATTGGATGCTAAATTAAAACTTAAATTACTGCCTTAGAAAATAATTCATAAATAAAACTTGGGAAAGTATGAATTTGTTTATTATCCACATACAGATGCTAAACAATGTGTAAAAAGTGTGGCTTTAAAAAAATTTTAGTTCACACTACTCCAAAAGCATTTAAGTAGCCAACAAATAAACTGTGCAGTATAAGTTGAAAATTCAGAATAATTGGATTACGTGAGCTCTATGAAGATAATTTTCCAATCTTCTCTTGAACACTTCCTCATATGAGTTCATTAGGCCATAGTGTTGATCATAGCCCCAAAGAAGGAGTGTGGATATACACAATTTATTGAATTTCTTTGTTAATAATTCATAATAACCTGAAAATAAGTTTATAATAAAACTTTTACTATACGCATTATATATCAGTTGTTAGCAAGATATTATGGGAAAGATTAAATCTAATCAGAAAGATGGAGTAGTGGGTATTCCCTGGAATAAAATTATTTAAATAATCACATGACAGAATATTAGCTATTTGTCTTACCTTCTGGTATACATGTGATCTTGACCTTATGACATGGGAAACCAAAAATGTATATTTGAAAATGCATGTCTCTAAAGGCAAATCATGTATGGAGTCTGTTTTAATCTATTTGGGTTGCTATAATAAAACATAACAATCTGGAAGGTAGAAATTGAAGATCCAAGGGTCAAAAGATTTGGGATCAGCTGATGGCCTACATCCTGGTTCAATTCAAATAATGTACAGAGAACTAGAGTTCTCTCTTAGGCCTTTTCTATGATGGCACTACTTTGATTCATGAGGGTTTCTCTCTCATGGCTTCTCTCTATCACCATTCAAAAACTTGCCTCCAAATGTCACCATCTTGAAGTAAGGATCTCAGCACACGAATTTGTAAGGGTAAAACATTTTTATAACATATTAGGGTTTCTGAAAGTTCTTGACAAATCTCCTACTACTGGAGTGAGATTCTAATCCTCTTTCCCTTAACCCAAGTTTTATGAGACCATACTCAATGCAGAAAGCTGACATCTTTTATGAAGGAATAAAAAGAATGAAAATTCATGTTCTGAGAAACTTCTGATTAGACTTAAATAGATAGGAATAAAGAAGCTTTGAGAAGATGAAATGGACTACATGTCATTATTGGCATTCTTGGTATGAATAGATAAAATAACATTAGATATGCTAAATTAATATAAAATGGTTCCTCGAAGTGTTTCTGTTGTGATGGATTTATATGGCAAGAGAAGAATCTAACATAAGCATACAATGGACAAATAGTGGTTTGTGAATAAAGGAGAAAGAAGGCCATAATATACAACTGTGTATTGGGGCTGGGAATATGGCCTAGAGGCAAGAGTGCTTACCTCGTATACATGAAGCCCTGAGTTCAATTCCCCAGCACCACATATATAGAAAACAGCCAGAAGTGGCGCTGTGGCTCAAGTGGCAGAGTGCTAGCCTTGAGCACAAAGAAGAAGCTAGGGACAGTGCTCAGGCCCTGAGTCCAAGGCCCAGGACTGGCAAAAAATAAATAAATAAATAAACCAAAAAAAAAACACAAAAAACTCTGTCTTCTGTATCTTTCACTGAACTTTGGATCTGTGTATGATAATTACATGTGTGGGAGAATGAATAACAGCAGAATTAGAAGAATTTAAATAATCAACAGAGTTACCAAGGTCTTGGACATCTTGCATATTGTCTACTCTAGTGATGGGAGCAGAAAGGACTGCTCAGTAATTAAGCCCAGCTAAAAGTAGAGTGAGAATTTCTTGCACAGGAATGGAGGAATTCAAGATGGCAGAGTAGACGCTTTCTCTATCAGATGCTGTGAATAGGAATCTGGACAAGATGTAAAACTGAGGAAGAGAACTGAGAATCAAGAGATAGAAAGTACAGACAGGCCTTGAAATACAACTGCTGGCTTAAAAAGAAGTAAGCAATTAATATGTAGATCATTTATTCTACAACCTCCTTAACCAGAAGAGTGGTAGAGAGGGAAGGTCAGAACTCTGCAGGCCACTTGGCTGTGAAGGGGTAATTTACCAAAAGAAAGAATCTACCCTCTGCAGGCAGAGAGCTCTGATTACAGAATAATCAATTTACATTGATGGCACCCAACACTCTAGGGCCCAGCAGGTTTTGAGACCAAAACACAACCTGAAGGAGTCTGGAAATGAAGAAACAGTTTGTTTCTTGATAAATAAGGCTAGGAAACCCAATCATGGACCAGATTACACATGCCCAACAGAGGCTGATATAGGTACTAACTAACTGCACTTCAGTCAACAACCCCACCCATCAGCTCCATTTACATGCAGACATTTTAAGAAACAGAAAACGTAGCCTCTCCACTGGTTAGTTGGGACTGTGGAATGATCATCTTACAATGACTGCGGAACCAGCTGGCAGGAGGAGTTTGGTCTGAGCCATATCTAGATTGCTTGTAGACTGGAGAATAGTGAAGGCTTAGGGGTTTTTAAGTTACTCAGATACTCTGCTCTTTGAGACCTAAGAGAGAGAAAGATTCTGATTCAGGGAAAATGAGGGCTGGCTAGGATAGCCATTGGCAACCCCACTCTGCTTATAAGAGCAGTAAATTGCCTCCAAAACACTTCAGTAAGCAAGGTATTCACCTCCACTGTCAGAGATCCCAGATTACTGGAGCTACCAGAGAGATTAGTGTACATCAGCTGCTTGCAAGCATCCTGAAGCCAGGCAGGGCTAGAGACTTATGTGGACACTAATGGTATGGAAAGAAATCAGGAAAAAGTAAGAGAAGATACCTTGAAGGAGAGGCTTAGAGGCAGGTAAGCTGAAAATTCCAAGCAGTAGCAGATACCAGGTATTGAAGGGCCTGATGTTCATGACTAACCACCCAGGCTAGAGTAAGTACTAGTACTTGAGGTTCACAACAGCAAGACTGTGAAGTGCTGGGCTGGAGGAGTGCTCAGCATCTATTAGCTATTTCCTGAATTTCTGGGTTGTTATTTTCCTGGAGATGAGCACACACAATCCAATAAACTGACACCTACAAGGCCTTTGAGCCTCTTGGTTCTCCAACACCAGAATTGAACCCAGTTACTTATTTTTCCTACTGTCAAGTACATTATGGGAATACCACAGAGTAGCCACTCTGCTACCCCAGGGTGCACAAACAGAACTTGTACAGAATGGGTCATATTGACTGTCCCACAGACTAAAAGCACTATGTGCCAAACAGTAAAAATAAGGAGCTTCCAAGTTAGAAGCAGCATAGAAATGGGTAACTGACTCAGGCAGTCTTACCCTCAGTCACATATACATCCATAAAAATCATAAGGAAATATTACACCCTAGGCAATATTCATCTGCCAGGTGATGCTATGTGAAACAAGCCCAGTATCCTAAGCATGTGGGAAAATCTTGACCACCAGGCTTCTTTAAGCCTATGAGGAGAAACTATAGTACAGCCCTTTCACTGCCTGAGGATTGTGAATACTTTGATTACAATTACTAATTAAACTATGAATTAAAATATCCAACCAAATGAATTGATCTCAAATGACTAAATCTCAATGTAAGAACAATAGAGACCCCTTTGAAAATCGAGTTAAAAATAATAAAAAATAAATGAAGTATACACACATACACATACAAATAAAATGCAATTTGTTTTAAAAAATGAAGTGAGAACAAGCATGAAACATCAAATATCAATGACTCCAAAGTAATTGATGCTAGGGATAGCAAAAAAAGTCCAGTATAAACACTCAAAAGCATGATTAAGAGAATGGTCAATTAAATGAAAGAGTTAATCTATAAAAGAAGAAAACAAAACAATATTGAATGAATAAATTCACAAATAAAGCAAAGAAACAGCTAAACTAATGGACTCAATAATAGTGCATATAAATATGCAAGTGTATACAAGTGAATTAATTGAAATACAGTAGAACTCTCAAATAGTGTCTGTAATTCCTTAGAAAGCCATAATCAAAGTTCAGCCAAATAAAACACCAGGAAGTAGGTCAGAGAATGGGATAGTGTAGGGTCAGGAGGAAAGGGGAAGGCTGAATGAAGAGGAGAAGAGGGGTGGATTACAGTCAAGAATTCAATGAGCGGGCTGGGAATATGGCCTAGTGGCAAGAACGCTTGCCTCCTACACATGAAGCTCTCGGTTCGATTCCCCAGCACCACATATATGGCAAACGGCCAGAAGGGGCGCTGTGGCTCAGGTGGCAGAGTGCTAGCCTTGAGCGGGAAGAAGCCAGGGATGGTGCTCAGGCCCTGAGTACAAGGCCCAGGACTGGCCAAAAAAAAAAAAAAAAAGACTTCAATGAGCATCGTACAAAATGAAGAAGAGTGAGGGAAATGAAAGGATGAGTAAGACTGTTGAAAGAGGTGACATTGATCAAGATATACTACATTCATAAACTACTGTTCTAAGTGGCAAATAATTTGTTCAGGTAAATGAAGTAAGAAAGGCCATGCAGGAAATGAAAGAGGGATACCAAAATCCTGCAGGAGAATCAAACTGAAGTTCAGGAAATAAAAAGGTCAACAAACGCAATAAAAATGACTCAGGAAAATCTCCCCAGTCACTTGGATCAAACTGAAGGCTGAAAAGCAGAAATCAAGGGCAAAACAAATGTGATAGAAGAATCAAATGAAGAAACCTGGAACGAATGCATGTCAGTATGAGTGGAACATGTACTTAAATGCCAAAGCTATGAGTGATGAACATAGAAGAAAGAGAAGAGGTAAAAGCTATGGGTACAGAGAATCTTTAATAAAATAATAGGGGAAAATTATAAAATACAAAGAAGAAAAGGAGCCACAGAAACAGGATATTTATCCTTCAGACACTCAGCAGGCCACCTGAAGCAAAAAGCATCCCAAAGTGCAACATAGGTAGAATACTAAGTACAAAAAAGCAGGGAAATGCCAGAAGCCATGGGGAGAGGGGGAGAAGAAAAAAACAAGTTATATACAATAGCAACTCCATCAAAATCATCAGATTTCTTTCTAAAAAGCAAGGGGGGAATGAATGATATACTTGAAGCACTGAAAGCAAATAAGTGTCCATTTAAGTAAAGCTGCACAGCACAGTATCATTCATAACTGAGAGGAAAATGAAAGCTTTCTATGATTAACCAAAATCAAAGCAATTTATAAACACTAAACCAGTACTACAAAATATGTTTGTGAAATCCTACATCCAGAAGAGATAAAAGTAAGCATAAAATGGGGGCAAAAATAAATTTGACTAGAAGAGTACCTATGTAAATGAAGTGTAGCAACGAACTAAACACAACAAAACTGACAAGAATCATGATATATATTTGATTAAGTGTAGAACATTAATAGTCTTAATTATTCAATCAGAGACCATAGATGCAGAGCTGTATTAAAATTCATTACTTGATTGATTGTTGCCTCTAAGTATATATCTTCCTGACAATATGAACCTCATTGACAAAAGCATAAACACTGGCAAAGGGTAAAACAATCAAAAAGGATGTACCAAAGAAATCAAACTTGGAAACAAGTAGGAGTCACTATACTTATATCTATTGAATAAAGTAGACTTCATAATATATATATGTACATATATATACATATATATATATATCCCCCCCCCAGTCTGGGGCTTGGGACTCAGAGCCTGAGCACTGTCCCGGGGCTTCTTTTTGCTTAAGGCCAGCACTCTACCTCTTGAGCCACAGCGCCACTTCCATCTTTTTCTGTTTATGTGGTGCTGAGGAATCAAACCCAGGGCTTTATGCATGCTAGGCAAGCACTCTACAACTAAGCCACATTCTCAGCCCTTCATAATCTTTTAAGGGACACAAAAAGGTCACTTTCTAATTTAAAAAAAAATCTGTCAACAAGAAAAAATTTGCTAACTATGTGCGCCAAATATCAGTACACCAACTTCATTAAACAAATCTTACATGGCTTAAAAGCATATAGGGAGCACAACACACCAATAGCTCAAAACTGTAATACCTCTTTTTCACCAGTAGATAGGTGATCCTCACAAATTTCAGAATGAAAGCTTACAAATAATAACATCAAGGCCAACTGAACATGACAGATACCTATAAAGTATTTTATTCAGCATTTGAAAAACAAACATTTTCTTCAAAGTATGAATTTTTCTCCAAAAGAGATCATAATTTAAGATACAAATCAATTTTTTGCAACATAAGAAAAATTATATGGTTCCGTGTATTTTATCTGACCACAATGCAATAAAAGTAGCTATTAACAGCTGAAGAAACTACAGAACACACTCAAACATATGGAGAATTAAGAATATTTAGTTGAATGTCAATGGATTAGTGAAAACATAAAGATTAAATCCAAGAGGTCCTAAAATCTAATGAAAATTAAAACCTAAGCTATTTTGGAACACAGCAAAAGGAGGACAGTCGCAGTGCTGACAGGAAAGTTAGAGCTATGAAAAAAGTAGATGACAGAG
This sequence comes from Perognathus longimembris pacificus, assembly GCF_023159225.1. Classification (NCBI taxonomy): domain Eukaryota; kingdom Metazoa; phylum Chordata; class Mammalia; order Rodentia; family Heteromyidae; genus Perognathus; species Perognathus longimembris. The sequence goes on from NC_063161.1 coordinate 148,842,732, forward strand.
CGAGGCTGGGGAAGAAGGTACAACCATCACTGTTGCTATAACCAATATAAACACAGAGATTAAACAATGAGCTTTATCATCTTCCTATCATGTGCCAGTCACCATAAAACACTATGCTGATGCTATCCTTATCATTTTTCAGCATACCTTCACAATGTGAATAATCTCCATTTTATCAATAAAGACATTCTCTACAAGATTCTCAGCACATTCCCAATGCCAACAACAGCCAGAATATTTGGAATTGGAACTTAAAAATTGCAAAGCTTCCATGATAGCTCTCCTCTGATGACCTGTAAACTTTCTGTGAGAAGAGGTAATTATCTTTTAAATGTGTGCGTTTTAGAACTGTTTCTGTGTTATTCTAAACAAAATAGTGACTGCTACAGCTTTGATTTCTAGATGGGATTTATATGTAATGGAGCTGTCTTCATTTGTCTTCGGTGGTTTATCTTCATTTTGTAGTAGGATTACTTTATATTCTAGGATTATTTTATATTCACATCAAACAAAGGGAAGCAATGTTGCAGACATACACTGATTAACTATGTATTGCATAAAAACAACAATGAAAGGACATCTAGAGCTCACTTGATAAAATCATATGATTAAACCTTGTGATGAAAGATAAACAGAGCCCTTACTTTGTAAGATTTGTGATACTCATATATCAAAATGTAGAAGAAAAACACTTCCATCTTGCATCAAATGTACTTGACATCAAATAAATATAATTGTTATCCTACCATTTAATTTGATGATAAAGAACTTAATGACACTATTTTGAGACCCTCATACCCAAGTTATTCAAGTGCAATGGATATAATTGAGCAAATGTTTAATAGAGCATTTGTGAGCATCAATGAAGCAATGGCCCCATGAAAAGCTGGGGTTACCTGAAACACATTACTTGTTTTCTGAGTACAGCTTTGTTTGCTGTCCTAGAAAAGTTTAAGAAAATCATAAAATATGACAAGGCGCAGTCACTGACTTCAATCTCTTAGCAGACAAGTTTAATAATAATAAATCAAAAGGAATCTGTACTGGTGAATTCTGAGAAGGAGGAGAAAAGAATGATTAATGCTAAGAGGTATGCAAAAGGTAGCTTCAGTTAAAAGACTAAAGAGGAACTCAGTATAGATTTGAGTCATTCCTGAGTCATTAAAAAACAAATGAAGATCTATATTATATGGACTCACAGAATCAGTAAACCTTTCCCTTTGAGAACATTTGATTATGACACATGGCACGATTGCAGCTCAACAGGAAGTATAGACATCTTACAAATCTGAGATTAGATGCAAATTCATTAGGCATCCTCTTCCATTCCGGGTTCTTTTGGCTCTGAGACCACATAATGAGGATACAGTTTTTAGGAAATATCTTGGTGGGAATCTCTGTCCGCATACCCCTGTGTTTTGAAAATTGGAGAAATTAGCATTGCTTCTAATTGCAGTGAATCTCAGTCAAAAGTCAGAGCCACTGAATGCAGAAAGGACACCATTCTTTTTAACTGTATATTCCTTTATTATTGTCAATGATTCCAAGCAAATGACATGAAAAATCGTGTGTAATGATGATGAGTAGATTTTTCCATTTGTAGATGATGACCGCATGCATGGGTAGCAGGGCCATTCTTTACTTATGCTCCACTGCATATCTGCAAATTGAGAAATTGGCTAATTATCTACAAATTTTCATTCTTTGTCTCCATAGAATTTCAATGAACAGGAATTGCCACTTATTCAAATCTGTGGAGAGGGAAGAGTATCTCCCATTGGTGATCTCTCTCTCTCTCTGTCTCTCTCTCTCTGTCTGTCTGTCTGTCTCTCTCTCTCTCTGTCTCTCTGTCACTCTCTCTCTCTCTCTCTCTCTCTCTCACACACACACACACACACACACACACACACACACACACACTTCCCCATAGTTCTCAGACCTTATAGCACTTGGAGAAACAGAACTCTGGCGGGTCATTTTCTTATCACTCACCCATCCACTCCTCTGCCTTCTCAAACACAATCTTCTGAAGTAAAAGCTATTTTAAAGAATGTCCTTGTTGTGTTATCTGTAGAAAGCTACTTCTCTCTGAAGACATGGCTTAGATTTAATTGGGTTGTATTCCACACGAAGTAATCAATTACAATCAACAAGTAACCCATCAAAGACAACTGTTAAAAGGCAAAAAAAAAAAAAAATTGACAAAATTCCCTTTCACGAATTTCTGGCTTAAAATCTTTAAACCCTAGAAGTATTTAGTGCAGGGGTAACAACTTACAGGCTGCTAAATGATCATTATCATTGCCATTAACAAGTTAGTATTGTACCAAAATGATCCCAGAATTTGTCTCTGCATTCTAATTGACTCCATCTTGATTCAAACTGCCAAATAATATGACTCCTATCTAATCTCCTTCTTCCAGTTTCTTAGTTTTCTTCCAATTCAATCTCAGAATGATGGTTAATTTAATGTATATATTTATATATATTGTGCTGGTACTGGGTCTCCAACTCAGGATCTTGAGCTTTCCTTTCACTTTTATATTTAAAGCTGATGTTCTGCCAACTGAGTCATACCTCCACTTTCAACTTTTTGCTAGTTATTCGTAAATAAGAGTCTGGGGGACTTTTCTATGCAGTCTATCTTGAAGCACATTTATTTACTTATTTATTTTTAAATTTACTTGGTTATTACAGAGATGTTGCAATTACAGGAGTCAGGTAATGAGTACATTTCCTTTCATACAATGTCATCTGTTCTCTTGTTCTCTCTGAGTCCCTCCCTCCTGTCCACTCATGAGCTGTATAGATTGCTTTCATCAATGACCAATAAGCTCCACTCATGCACTTTTTCACCCTTTTCCTCTCAAGTTCTGTGCTCTCACCTGCATTTGAATATATACATGTAAACTCAGTATGTATAAGGTAAAGAAGGCAGAATCATCAAAAATTAAACAAGAAAAAAAAAAGAAAGAAGTCTTCTGTTTCCTTATCTTGGGAGTTCATTTTGTGTTTATTTTTTATTTTATTTATTTATTTTTTTATTGTCAAACTGATGTACAGAGCGGTTACAGTTTCATACGTTAGGCATTGGATACATTTCTTGTACTGTTTGTTACCTCCTCCCTCATTCCCCCCTCCCTTCTCCCTTTTTCCCTCTCACCCCATATGAGTTGTTCAGTTGGTTTACACCAAACAGTTTTGCAAGTATTGCTTTAGGAGTCGTTTGTCTTTTTATCCTGTGTCTCTCGATTTTGGTATTCCTATGCAGGCTATCTTGAAGCACAATTTTTTTCTTTTTTTTTTTTTTTGCCAGTCCTGGGCCTTGGACTCAGGGCCTGAGCACTGTCCCTGGCTTCTTTTTTGCTCAAGACTAGCACTCTGCCACTTGAGCCACAGCGCCACTTCTGGCCATTTCCTATATATGTGGTGCTGGGGAAACGAACCCAGGGCTTCATGTCTATGAGGCAAGACTCTTCCCACTAGGCCATATTCCCAGCCCTTGAAGCACATTTTTTTTTTATTTTTTCACCTCCAGAGTAGCTAGGATTCTAGATATGAAGAACCAGAGCCTGGCAATTATTTATTTGAAGTATATATTCATATTAATTTACAATGAAGTCATGCCTCAAAAAAAGTCATAAATTGAAAATATTCCATACTGCAAATGAATTTAATCCACCTAACCTACAGAAAAAGCAAAGCTTTGTAACTCAATATAGTATGGAGTGTAGCTTTGGGGCCCTAATGAGTGTATGTTGAGATACATAGGAGCTATGGCTCTCCATTGCTACCCAGCAGAGTGAGAGAATATCTTCCCATTGATTGCTAGCCTGGAAAATGTCAAAACTCAAAGTACAGTTTCACTGTGTATGACATTTGCATCATTATAACATCCAAGTGGACATTTCAAGTCTAGGACTATCTTTATAGATTTTTTTTTCCTGTGCTCTCCTCTCAGATAATCCAAGTTCAGTGCTTTCTTCCATCCACTGGCAGTTAAGGATATACATAGTTCCCAATTTAGAGAGTAAACAATATTTTTGTGAGGCAATTACTTTCATTACAACTTTACTGTAGTATGGGTTTAGGGAGAATCTTCTCCATGCACTACTTCTGCATTGCTGACACCAAATAAAATTATTCATGAAATGCAAGCAACATATGGGAAACAAAAGGAAAAACAAATATCCATGATAAAGATTCTTTCATTTGAAATTACATTATGAATATAAAATTTAGCAATATTAAAGATATGTCTGTATGATAGGCTTTACTTCCAGCTTTCTTTAGATTTTAATATACTAGATTAAATCAGTTTTTATTTTTGTGGCCCAAATATGTATAATAGTGACAAAAACAAAAAAGTGATATTTTTAAAAATATTGTGTATTTACTATCTGCTATGATCTGAAGGTTTGTGCTCTCCTCAAACATAAATGTTGAATTTACCTCTTACGGTCATGGTTATATAGGTCATTTGGAAGGTGAGAGGTCATGAGAAAGGAACGTTCAGGAATGAGATAAAGCCCTGGGGGTTTAAACTAAAATCAAGTCAGGGGAAAATTGTTTGGGCTCCTCTATGTAGTTGATGACATTGATAGAGAATACCATCTGCGAACTTCAAGGTAGGTCTCTTCCACACATTGAATCTGCCTGTGTCTTGAACTTCTCCATCTCCATACCTGTGGGAAACAGGTTTCTATTGTGTGTAAGCATTCCATGGCAGAAGCTAACATGGAAACTCACAAACACTTCACATTTTTCTGAGAATTATGCTGTCTTTTCTGTCTCCTAGAGATTGACTCATTTCCTAATACTTTTTTTCTTAGTGCTTTTTGTTTGTTTGTTTGTATTTTTCTGGTTTTTTTTAACTATTTGAAAAACTGTAACATTACTAAAGGTTAAATCTCATTGATGATTGATGTCCCCATCATGTACAGATCAGCTCTTATTAAAACCCAGACATTTTCTCCATGCCATTGTTATATCACATATCTGACTCATAACAAACAAAGACGTTCCAAGAGGAAAGATCTTATTTTTCTATTCTAATCAAAACACTATTCCTAAACTAAGCACTAGTGTCTCATTCTTACTCTCATGCCTGAGATATAAAGGATTCCAGCAAAAGCCAGCTAGGGCAGAAAAATCTAATACTCCATCTCCAAAAATAATCAATGAAAAACAAGCTCCAGCCAGGCACTGGTGGTTCATGTCTGTAATCCTAGCTAAACTGGAGGCTGACATCAGAGGATTGCAATACAAAGCCAGCTGGGGCAGGAAAGTCTGTGAGACTCTTAATTAACCACTAGAAAACCAGAAATAGAACTGTGGCTCAAAGTGGGAGAGCTCTAGCCTTGAGCACAAAGAAGCCCAGAGATAGTGTCCAGGCCCTGAGTTCAGCCCCCAGGACCAGAAAAACAACAGCAACAATAAAACAAAATAAGCTGGATACATGACTCACATGATTGGGTGTCAACCAAGCAACCCAATCAAGCTGAGTCCTTGTATTCTTCAAGCAGAACAAGCATGAGGCCCTAAATTTAACCCAAAATACCAGCAAAAACAAACAAACAAACAAAAATCAATCCCTAAAATCCCACTTAGTATCTAGATGATAGCAGGCCATCAGAAAATACTGATGAAATGTGGAACAGGTTTGTTTTGTTTGAGAATCAAATGAAAAATTTCCAGTCAGGCCCCTCTGTCCTCCTTCAGAAGTGCCTGCAAGTGTCTTACCACTATGTATTGTGCTTAAAGGATTATCTGTTTGGGAGAAAAGAAAATAGGCAATCTGCATTATGTTCATTTTAACATTTTTCATTGGCAAACTGGACACAATGAGGTGCTACCAAAAAATGGACCATAACAATGCAGATAATGATTTCTAGCACATTTCTTAAAACTACAAATATCGTTTACCATCACTTGCCATTTAAAAAAGAAGAGGGCATAGCCATCTCCCTTAGTAGCTGAAATAGAATCCCAATTTACTGGGATGAGCCAAGTGTAATTGCTGTAATATACATTAAAAACATTAATGGCTTCTCTTGTGGACTCTTGGTTCAATAAAAGCAACAAATGACAAATATAAAGCCCATCACTCTGCTCCTCAAATGAACAAATACCAGTCGCATTTTGTGTTTGGAAGCCCTTGTCTCTAATTTCCTTTGGAGCTTTCAAGCCCTGCCAACTCCAGCATGACATTTTTCACTCACACATCCTTATTTACAGGTCCTTGAGAGGAATTATACACCTACCTGACACTTTTTAGTTGGGAGCACAACTTGAAATGGTTTTGAAAGTGCTTGCTCTGTAATCTCCAAAGTTTGGATATATGTGGTGGATATAATAGAGGTAGAGTTGAAGAAGGAAAGGAGACAAAATTGAAAAGACACTATTTATTGGTAATGACTTAAGAACGCCTATTCTAATTGAATCCTATCTTCTATACTGCTTACAAGCAATTGCAAAATACAAGTTTCATTGCCATGCATCCATGCATGCTCTTATACAAGTAACTCAGCTCTCTTAAGCAATAATTTCCCTACTGTAAATATGGACCTTGGTAATATCTGCTTCTGAGAATCCTCATACAGGTAGACTCACACAACTCCCAACCTGAAGTTACTAAAGTGTGGTAGAGATTTGAAAGGGTTGCATGGTTATTATGACCAGGCCCTACAAGTTTTCCATATGTGCATGTTTTACTATAATTTGCATATATAAATTATATGCACATATATAATTTCATTACTTTTGTTTTAATTCCTCCACTATATTCAAGACCATGAACAAGGCATTAGTGGATATAGATTCCAAGAGAACAGAAGGCTGTGTTTGTTTTCTTCTTTTATCTCCACTAAATAGATTAGAGCTTAAAACAAAGCTGATATTCAATTTTTTAAACAGTAAAATGTTGAAACATGATTTGTCCAACGAAGGCGAAACTTAGCGGAGAGGGTCAGGTGAATGGAGAGGGAAAGGATGGGAAAATATAGTCATGATATTCAATGTGAAGAAGCAAAAATGGATCCAGGTAATGAGAGAGGATAGTGGGGCTCAGAATGTTAAGGGGGTAATGATTGAAAGGGTAACAGGATCAAGATACAATGTATTCATAAAATGGCATGTTGATCTCAAACTCCCTTAAATCTACAGAATGAAAGCTATATGAAGAACAAAATAGAATGTTAATTACATAACACTTCATTTACACAATGCACAAATAGCTTCTGACCCTCTTCCCTTTTTTCCAACCAAGAAATGCTATTTAAACAAACAGAGAAAAAAGTTAAAGTATCAGACTCGGATCTGGGTTGCATGGACTTTAATTTTGGTTCCATTATTGGACTCTAGTATTGGGTACATTAAATGTTCTCTCTAACCTCTGTGTTTCCATATGAAAGATGAGGAGATGTATCTTGGCAAGAGTAAGATGTTGTTACTTTCCTAGTCCAGTTTTTGGTAAGGATCTAAAAAAACCACTTTGTTTAGTGATGCAGATTGTAAAGTACATCTATGGTTAGTATTTCTAAATTTGACATATACACATATATATACACATACATATGCATATATGTATACCTAGGCACATGTATATACATCAATTCGTTTATTTGATCCTCATCTGTAATTACATATGGAAGACATTTTTCCTGTTATATAGTTGAGGGATGTAATTAACTTGCCAAAATCACACATAATTAGTAAGTAACAGAAATGGGGATTATGCTTGATCTCAGTAGCAGAAAATTTTATTCTAATGTCCTACTGAAAGGTTAGAAGATAGTAGTTTCAGGACACTCAGAAAGGCTTTCACAGTCCATTACTTAACCTCCTTCCTCCACAGCTGGGAACTGAAAGGAAGCATTCCTTAACGAACCCACGTTACTCTAACTGTACCCAAATTGGCTTTATCATAATTCCTGTCTCACAATAAACACTTGAGTAATGGACTTTTAGGGGAAAATGCTGTTAGTTGTATCAATTCTTGGGATACCAAGTCAGTACTCAGTACTTCACAATCTCTCATAAATTCTCCACAATTTTTCTGCAAGTTGTGGACACGATTATTTACATTTTAACAGGTATAAATTCAGATGTTAAATATTTTCCCCAAAGCATACTGGTAGATATGCATCAGAACTAAGATATAAACAGACTTAATGACCTAAAAGTTTAACTCTTCATCTTACCTTGAAAAGGAGGCAGATTGTGTCAAGACTGATATTAAAACAGTAGTGTTGACTCTGGAGAAAATGTAACACTCAGCACAGCAGGTGAGTGAGCAAATGGGGTTCTCTCTCTAGGTGCCTTTCTTTATGTGTCTTTCTCTCTTCAGCTCTCTTTCCCCTCCCTCTTCCTCTTACTGTCTCTCTCTTTCTCCCCTTCCTTCCGTGGATGCCAGTTTGCCACGGACAAAATAGGAATAATTAAGTGTCAATAAGTAAAGTTTATTTCTGGCAAACAGCTGATGAATATTTTCAGAGGCTCCTGTTTTTTGACCTTTACATGCCCTAGACAATGACAGAATCACGTGAAAGCTCTTTAAGCTGAAATTAATTTATGCTCAACAGTGATTAAAAGAGAAAGTGAGAAGGGGATGGAAATTAACAAATCCATCTTTATTGCTGAGATCCCATTATGATTATCAGGAGAAGGGGGGAAAAAAATCAACGTGGCGGGTGCCAGCTGCAATCTGGTAAGGAGTTTAAACAGCCCATCCTGCTTGGGAAATGTCCTTGGATGGACAGATTTATCTGTCACTGACATTCTCAGACAGGGGAGTTTATTTATCAGGGATTGGAATGCTGAGGTGCCTTGCTTGCTTTTAGCATAAAAGGCTGTGACAGAGATCACTGAAGGAAAGATGGGCCAGAGAACTTGACTGATGAGTAAGGTCTTCACAACCCGATGTTGTTGATGTTTCCAGAAATAGAGATGCCTGCATTTTCATCCCTCATTATTGTTGTCCTGGGCTCTTTTATCTTCAGTACATGCCTGAAGTACTGAAGTACTGCTATATTTGTATTTTCAATTCATCCTGTGGCCCAGGTCCTTATTTCAAACCTTACTCAAATTCAGTATAGTCTTTGCACAGAAGATTGTATACGCAAATAGCTAAGTATGCACTGAAGAAACATAGCCCCTGTTTCTCCATTCATTCTTCAAAGAGCTCCTAGGGGTCCAGCATAGCCTGTGAATCATACTCACTTCCCAGGCAGTGGAGGTGAAGATCTTCAGCAATTCCGTGGTGTCTTTGTCACTCTGGAGCCAACTAGAGATGGCAGGGTTCATTTCCTCTTCCAACTGAAGTCACAATTATCCAAAAGATAAACAAGGCTACCCTGGTGCTGTTTCAGAACTAGCATATGCCAAAAATGTTCTCTGTGCCACACATTTTTACACAGGATTCATTATTTAATCCTAGGAGGGAAAAAGAAAGAAAATTAGTATTTTGGGTTTTTTTTTTCATGTCTGTGAATAGAGAGAGGCTCAGGAATGTACAGTCTCAAGAGGACTTGCACCTAGACCTATTATGGTGAGTTTGACCAATTTGTGAATTTATTATACATAGTACTGATTGAGAGTTATACACTATAATAATAATAACAATCATAATGGTGATAAAGATTACATAGGAGGAGAGAAAATCCCAACAACCATAATTTTTAAATTCCCAGGCATGCATAATACAGCTCAATTTATGTGGAAAAGCTCTTGATAAGTCCCTGCTTGCTATTGTGGGTTTTGTTTAAATCCTTATATGACTTGCAGAACTATTTTCTGGCCTTAATTTTGTTTAAGAAATATTTCTCTGATAAAGAAGAATGATACCTAAAACACAAGGTAACATTTAATGTGTTTATTTTATGTTCCAATGTGAAAATTTTAGATGTATCAGAAAGTGCAATGACTACCCCAGAAGTTGGCTAATCTTAAGAGAAAGAAAAGTTCAGCTTCTGTTGAACAGTACTGACCTCTGGGTATCCTGGATAGTGACAGTTGTTGTTCAAAGTCAATCTCATTGGAAACATAAAATGAATGCCAAGGGTCTATTGCTATGCTGACGTGGGTCTCTCTTCATTGTTTCCATCAAGTCAAAGAGACGAAGTAAGCAGAGACTTGATTAGATTTTGGTCCAATAGCTTGCTGGTTTTGTGATCTCGGAGTCATTCTATCTCCCAGTGTACCCATCGTCTCTTATCATCAGAAAAAAAAGGAATAAGATTGCCTTTTCTTTTGTTTCACACATTATGTTGATGCAAATGTGTTATATGCATGTAAGCTATACTCATTATGTTGTCCTGCCTCCACCAATAAATTAGCCTTCTCCTTAACTGGGTTGCTGTATCTCATAATCTTATATTTTAAGAGGAGGAAAGTGACAGCATTACTGCATCTCAGAACAAGATATGCAATATACCTTTCCTCCAATTTGGCTCAGTAATCATTAGACATGTGTCATAAGGACAATTGCTTGTTTTTAAGCAGAAAATACATAATGAGTTTAATACTAAAAATCTAATGAAAGCAATGATAATAAACTAGTCTTTTATTTGGTTGTTATGATGTTCTCCTGAAAATCAATATTGATAAAAGAAGAAAACTGACAATTAACTGAGACCCTGAGAGTGAATTTGCATCACTATTACCAAGAGACAAGAAATAGTTGCCAGAAAACTTTAAAGATTCCTGGTTTGGATGACAGTGTAGATTGATTTCCCCTAATGCCTTTGGGAAAATCATTTTGTTTCTCTGAACTCTAACTTCCCCCTTCTACAAAAGGGCCATATTAATAGACAGGCTGATAAAAATTGCTATCTCCATCCAAAAGGTAAAGATATATTAAACATTGTCTCAATGATAAGAGTTGCCTACAATCCTATATCTGAGATGCAGATTTCAGGATTATTATTTTTTTTTTTGCCAGTCCTGGGGCTTGAACTCAGGGCCTGAGCACTGTCCCTGGCTTCTTTTTGGTCAAAGCTAGCACTCTACCACTTGAGCCACAGTGCCACTTCTGGCTTTTTCTATATATGTGGTGCTGTGGAATTGAACCCAGGGCTTTATGTATAGGAGATGAGCATTCTACCACTGGGCCATATTCCCAGCCCTCAGGCGTAATTTAGATACAACAATAGCTTATGCACAATATGGGAAGCTCTCAGCCCACTTTTTCCCTAGTAACACCCATCCTGTGAGCCCCTAGGAAGCTATATGAAAAACATAAGGGCCAGATGTCAAACAATTGTTTTAATAGCACCAGTGCAAAGCACTCAATAACCCACAAAGCATAAAACTAAAACCTGAGTAGTATTTCCTGTTTCTGCCATTTCAGTTTCTTTCAAAAAATGTAACGTGGCTAATGAGAACTCTCAGGAAATCTTTCGCAGAATGAGATGAAAACAAAAGGACAGAAAAAAGAATAAAAGTAAAATGCAGACAGCAAAGGAGAAGGAGAAAGAGGAGGAGGAAGTGATGTTAGAGGAGGGATGAGGCGAAAAGAAGTATGTAAAGAAGGTGGAAGAGGTGGAAGGAAAAAAACAAGGAGGGGAAAGAGGAGAAGGAAGAAGGAGGAGGAGATGGAAGAGGAAAAGCAAGAAGGAGGAAGATAAGGAGAAAGAGAAAGAAGGAGGAGGAGAGGGAGGGAAAAAGGAAGGAGGAGCATGAAAGAGAAGAGGAAGAGGAGGGGATGTTGGTGGAGGAGGAGGAAGAGAAGTTAGAATGTTGTTTCTAACATGATGTGATAATATTCACCAATTTATTTCTGTTCTAATAAGAAGTCTTCTCCCTGTATGACATTATTTATTTCTTTACTATATTATTCATATCAACTAAGATTTATTAGAGACTTTTAAATTCCTGAAATTAAAAGTTTCACCTGTTATACTTGGTATAGAAGGAAGGGTGTGGTGTTGAGAATAAGATATATCTAAGACAGTCTGACTTTATCTCTTGCTAAATGTATTTCCATGGGAAAGCAACATTACCACACTGAAGTTCTTTTGTACCTTGACATGAAGAAGTGGGTTGTTGAATGATTCAAACTAGGGAATATAGAAAGGCCTTAACACCACAGGCATTTCATTTAGGAAATCATCAGTGAATGTTTACTATTTTAAATGTCTTCATCATTGTCTTTAGACCTAGAAAGAGCTTTCTTTCAACCACAAACTTGCCAGATGTTAGCAGTCTCCCCTGAGGAAAAGTACTCTCTACTCTCAGCAAATCTCAGGTTTCTTTTAAAAATAGAAGCAACTCTTCTTTTTTACTCTCTCTCTCTCTCTCTCTCTCTCTCACACACACACACACACACACACACACACAGATGCCTATTACAATATACCACAACACCTTATGCATAACAGAGATCAGATAATTAATTGATTACAAAACACCAGGACACCCAGAACAAGCATACAAACATCTATTCCTGGTAGGAAGAAAAGAAAAGGCAAACTGAGCCATAGGCTTGATTTTTGTTCCAGAGGACTCCCAGCCAGACTGTTATTAATTCCCTTCCAAGGCTTGGAAGCTGTCATCTAAACCCAGTATGTTTTTTTCTGATCTGCACTTAGTCACCTTCCCACTTGTACTATACTCTTAAGCACTAAAAGACTGTTAACTCAGTATTTCACCTTCCTTTCCCCCAAGCTAAATTCCTTTAATCTCTCATCCCACATTCTCTTTTCCAGCCCTTTAATCATTTCCTATTGCACTGCCCTACCATTTCTGAGGAGGTCAGAGGCAGAGAAGGATACAGAAAAACCTACAATAATATACGAACATAGAACAAACTTACACAAAAGGCGGGGCAGGTAAGGAACAATGATCACGTGTAGACATTAGAAATAATCAACTCCTAGAAACTTCACCTCCTACTGCCATTGCAACTCCTACTACTGTCATCAATGCCAAAGATTTTCCTAATATCATTGCTTCCATGGATAAAAGTCAGCTTAGACATTTATGTTCAGATGTTGTACATATTCAATTGAACATTAAGTTCTTGACTTTATACTGGAAAGTGTTCTATAAAGGGAAGGCATTCTGGATGAAGTCTTCTCCCTGTAAGTAAATGAGAGTAGTGAACAAGAAATGTATAAATCATATATGGCACAAATATGTATACCAAGAAAAAAACACAGCCTGGACTCACAAGCAGAGCATGTGTCTCCCACTTACTCACCTACTCACTCTGGGTGTTAAATTTATTAGCCTTTTCCTCAGTCTCTGCTTTTACCATTTGCGGAGTTGGATATACCAACAGCCCTTCAAGGGGTGTGTGTGTGTGTGTGTGTGTGTGTGTGTGTGTGTGTGTGTGTAAATAAATAGCATAAAAACAAACATCTATATCTGTCTGACAGATAACACTCAGAAATATCACTTTCATTTCTTGTCTTTGATTTTCAAGTACGAAGAAGAAACACCAACTCAAGAAATCAAAGGAGCAAAACCCCTTTTCCAAACAAGAGTCTTCAAGTGTCTCTTTGTTAATAGACATTTATTTGCAGTTTCTTTTCCTCCTCCTCCTCCTCCTCCTCCTCCTCCTCCTCCTCCTCCTCCTCCTCCTCCTCCTCCTCCTCCTCTTCTTCCTCCTCCTCTTATTATTATTATTCCTCTTCCTCTTCTTCTTCCTCCTCTCCTTTCGCCACCTCCTCCTTCTTCTTCTTTTTCTTCATCATAAAATTTGAGGAATGGGGCTAGGAATATGGCCTAGTGGCAAGAGTGCTTGCTTCGTATAAAATTTGAGGAATGAATTTATATCAGTCAAGAGCAAATCAGGCAGATTCATACATTATCTAGAATACCACTTCTAATTTCCTTTTTTACTAATGTTCCATGCAAAACTCCCTTTCCTTGATGTATCCTGACCTGCCTTCCTTCCTTTTTCATTCTCTCTGTCTAAAGTATTTCAGCCACCAAATTCTTCTATTTCCTTTCCAATCCAAAGTTGGTATCTCTCCATAATCAAGCATGATCTTAAATATTTTAAATAGAGTAACCAACATGGTTAAACTTGATGATAATAGTGCACTATCCTCAGGGAGGGATATGAACTATAAAATCGAAGAGCTCCATTTCCGTCCCTGTTCTTATTTATTGGCTAATAACCTCAGTAAAGTCCACCTTTACAAACTCCAGTCTTAACCTCATCTGTCCTGATTAGAGGGGTCTTCTTAGAATATCAAGAAGAAGACCCAAGGGACCAGTGATACTGTCAGCAAAATAAACAAAATAATAGCTCTGTTCTTCTAACACTTCCTATTAACATTTAATAAAATTGGTCATGTAAGTCATTTAACCCTCCGTGTACTCCAAATAAACACATTTTATGATTTTCCTGATTATGCATTCAATCCAGAGACAGTCTGTTAAGTACCAAGCATAATGCTGGACATCAAAGAGAAGAGAAAGACCATAAAAGCAGATCTCTATCATCAGAGTTTACAAAGCAGCTTGGAGGAGAGGTAAAGGATCCTAGGAGAAAATATAACAATAAAGAAGACAATGAAACATAATTTTCTATAAAGAGAATACGCTGGGCAAAAGATCATTTATGGTATTTTGCTTAAAAACTCACTCTAATATAATGGTCTTGGCTGCCTGAAAATAAATCAAAGAAAAGGTGATAGCTAGATAGATAGGTAATTAGATAGCTACATAGAGTGGAATATTGCTCATTCTTCTTATTATGTCATTTTCAGAGAAATGGATGGACCAGGAAAATAATATGTTAAGTGAAGTAAATCAGGCTCAGGGAGATAAACGATGAATTTTATATATGAAAGTTTGATCTAATGTATAAATGCATAAGTAAATATACATGTATATGTACACAAGCATAAAAGAATGTTATACTCAGGGCAAATTTCTAATGGTGCAACTCCTTTAAACACCAAACCTACAGTCTAACAAAATGAAGACTAGGAACCTGGTGCTTCAGTTGTTGGGAGATGTGATCAAGGAGAGAGTGGTTGACAAATAAAAAGTGAAAGGGTAGGAAAATATAGTCATAATATTCAATGTACATATGGAAAAATGGAACTATGGATGGGTGGGGTTGGGAGAGATTGGGGAGGAAGATGAAAGGGGTGACATTGACCAAGATGTAGTCTACTCATAAACTGATATGTTGAATTGAAACTCCTCTACTACTACTTAAAGATTTTTAAAAAGTTTAAAAAAGATTTTCCATAAAGTGTTAGATTACACTAAAGTGTTGCCTAATGCTCCATAAAGTGTTTTAAAAACCAACTCAAATATATTGGTCTTGGCTGACTGTCAAGGTACATTGGGAAGAATTCTAAGGCAACTAACAGAACGAGTAAGGGAAAAAAGTCATAACTGATTCACAATATCTGCCAAGGCCAGAGAAGACAGATTGTCCATTTTTCTTACAAAGAGTACTTTGGGAAGACCTCTTGGAAGATAAAGTGAAATGAATCCTTGAGTATTTGTTTATGAAGCCCATATTTTACTAGTGTTACTCAGTATATGGCATGGCTATTGTAGCCCTATTATAACCCAAACTGGAACTGAGAGAGCTTGAGTCATCTGTCCAGGTCACAAAAGTTGGAAATCATAGCTCGGAATAAATCTAAAATCAAGATGGATTTAAACACTCATACTCACTGTCGTTCCGCGCAGTCTGCTGGAACAAGAAGGAATTACCTCCAACAAGGGCAATGTGGCAGAGATTGAGTACATCTCATTCTCCTTCATTTATTTTTGTTTAGTGGTACTTTTGTATTCACAGAAAAAAATAGGACATCACCTAGAATGCTCTCTGACTATAGGAGTGTTCCTGGCACACACAAAGCTGTAATACTGAATCATGTAACTGCAGTATATGGATACAAACAGCCTAACATTTGTTATGCACAGAAGAAAGGAAATCTATAAAATTTTACCTATGATTGGTTATTACCAGTCCCTGTCAGTTTTTTTTTTCCTGAGTTCACAGCAATGTTATATTTTCTAGCCTCTTCTGCAGGATATTGGGGCCATGTAAATCATTTTAAATAATGGTATGTTCAAGAAACATATGTCACTCAGTCATGCATATTACATATTATTAAAAAGCCCTGGGAGAAAACCTATTATTATATGGCCTCCACGATCTTTCATAAGATTCTTGATGTATGTATATTCTTTTGTCATTGTCATCTCCAGGGACATAATCCAGGACCTTGTATATTGTAGGCACATGGCTCTACCATGTGAGACATATTCATAATGCTTTTATCCTTTAGCTATTTTTTAGATATGGTCATTTTGCCTAAAGTCAGTCTACTCCTCCTCCTGACTATCCTATATTACAAGTGGATACCATCATGCCCTGCTTTTTTGTTGAGATACTGTCTCCCAATCCTCCCAATAGCTGTATGTATGTATGTATGTATGTATGTATGTGTGTGTGTATTATCACTATAGTTGCTCCACTATTGCTTTTCTTTCCACTTTTGCTATCCAATGGAGCATAGAAAAAAAAAGAGAATGAAGGAAAAGGAAGGAGTCTTGTTCCCTGTCATGCCTCTTGGAATAGAGCCACTTCACAGAAAAGTTTAATGGACATCAGTGTGTGTCCTGAGAATAATGGTTGCCATGCAATTTGCTGAAGTAATAAAATTGTGTCTTAGAATAGACTGTCACTGACTGATAAAAGTTACAATAAAACAAACATTCTCAAAACAGATTTCCAAAGAGCCAGGATGATGAGCAGATGACCTAAAGCTAGGCCATCTAGACATAGAATTCACAGGGAGAGCTTGGAACACTGAGTTGCAAAGGTAAACAATGCTATGGAGCAGAATAGGCTTCTGATTTCCCATCTTTCTGGCTTCTTGTTTGGCAACAGGAAGTCACATAGGATTCCAAATGCCCATTTCTGTACATCATACCAAAGCATAAGGGTTTAGAGAACAGATTTTTTTGGTGTGTGTTTTCATAGGTCAGAGATTTTGGGAGGGCTCAGTTGGTTGAGTCTTCCATTTCACATGGCATTGACAAAGGTCAATTTGGCTGTATTTGGCAGTCAGATGGACTGTTATGAAAGACACGGGATGGCTTTTCTTCTATGTTTAAGCATTCCTGTGTGCTCAGCTGAGACTGTAAAAGGTAAAGCACACATAATCAGTCTAAAGTCAGTATCCAGGAGTTAGGTAGAAGCAGATAGTCCTCTTAGCAACTATTTCTGGTGTTGGCATGGAATTGCTTTACCCATTCTTTGTCAATCAAATATGACACTAGTGCTATGAAATATCATTTTTTTGATGGAATGGGTGGCGAGAATTCATAGTCATTCTTAATGTATGATATTTGGGGTCTGTGCAGTGACAGACTCATCAGGACACTGCCCATAGGTGTTAGCTTCCTCAATACATGTAACTTAGCATTCTGTCTGGGGCCAGTCATACCCTGACTACATATAGAACATACAGAACAGATTCGTACTTCTCTGAATACCAACTCTTGCGTCAATGGTCTTACCTTAAGGTAATCTCACAGTGACTAGCTTGGGAACACTGATTTGATTTCTCCAACACAGGCTAGGAACATTAAACACAGTAACCGACTCCAATATTTTCAGTACCTTTTCCATCATACAATGCTTCCTTTCAAGGGTGCCACCCGCTGAGAATGTGGATGCAGTGGTCAAGTGCTTGCTTGATGTCCACCCTTAATCCCTGTCCACTGACAGATAGAAGTGGATCAAAAACCTCGCTTATTAGTTTGTGCCTATTCATCTGAAGAGAACTAGAAGGAAGTCCCTGTGTCTGCCATTGCCACCATGGGAGTCTGAGGGATAACTAAGGAAAACAAATTGTAAACTCTTAGCTAACATAGACACTCAGTAATAAGATGGGAAATGAAGGCAATAATACTGCTTCGCAAGATATTTAAGAACCAAAGATGAAAGACATTTAAGAAATGCTATTATATCTTCCCATTCAAGTCTTTTCTTCCTCTATTTTATCCTCTTTCTCTAACATTACAAAGTTTGTTTTCCAGTTTATTTTCCTTTATGTTCCTCCTTTTCTTCTTCCAGAGATACTTCGCTGTATCACTGGGGACAACTTACCCCTTTGTTTCATTGAAAGAAAGAAGGCAATGCAGGCTTTTTTTAAAGGAGGACAGATTAAAATCCAGTGGGGATCTGGTAATGAAGAAGCCCTACTTTGATTTCAAGCAGGGACATGAAATTATACTATAAATTGTGCAAGGCATAGGGGGTGAGGAGTGAAAAATAAATGCAAGTCACAAATATGGGTCCCATGGCTGGTTTTTCATGGTACAATTCAGAGATTCATGGAATGGGATGATTTTAGAGAAGGAACTTTAAAAATGTGTAACTAACCTTCCTCCATGACCTAACCACCATTTCGCTGATGCTTTTAAATAATCCCAGAGACATGTAGCATACTACATAGATATAACCTTTCACTTTTACCGAGAGCAGTTCAGTGGAAAACACACATGTGTGTGCATATATACACATATGTATACATGTATATGTATGTATGCATATATATGTATACCTGCATATATATGGGGCCTCCCATAATACATATTCATGCATTATGTGCATTTGTTTGTACATATATGTGTATAAACATTTTGAACACATATATGTATGCATGTATACTCATGCAAATGTATGCATGTAGTATGTATAAGCAGGTATCTATTCTGTTTATTCTCCTATTTTATTTTATTATATTTATTTTATTTTATCTTTACTGTGTTTTCTGATTTTCTCCTCCATGTCTTTGCAAAAATGTCCTTCCATTTCTAGGGAAACTGAATAACTGAAGTTATTTAACAGGTGTTAACACCCACCTACTGCTCCTTCAACTATTACTCAAATGACATTTTTTATTAGACTAATTCTATCTCCTGGGAGCCTAGAGGAGGACTTGGAGAAAGTAATTAGAGAAAAATATAGGTGGAAGGAAATTTTATTTTCTAACCAAAGCTGATAAACATCTTCCTGGGTAGGGAATAGCTAAGAGGCTGGAGTGCTTTCTAAGCAGCAGACTTGCCCTGGTCGTGGCACAGAGGGAAGGCAGGAAGGCAGGCACAGGGATGAAGTAGAAAGGGCCTCTGATATTGTTACCAGATCCTGTAGGCTGAAGGTCTCCCTGCCAGTTACTGAAGGGGCGATTAAGACTGCTTTATGGGAAGCAAAAGGAGGTGATTGCCTTAATTATGTGGGTGGAGACAGATTAGTGGAATAATAGAGAGGGAGGGAACAGGTTAGATTTGCAGCTTTTGAAGAAGTTCAGATAAAAGGGATAGGGAGAAGAAGTAGGAGAAGGTTAAGAGAGAGCCAGAGAGAGAGAGAAGGCAGGAAAGAACCTTAAGTGAAACTTAGAAATTAAATTCATTATTCAAAAAGCATATGTGTATGTGTGCTCTGTGAGTATCCAGAATAAATTGCCTCCTTTCATGGTCTCTACTTTTTTTTATTAGATGTAATTTAACTATCTTAATGTGAGTTATCTTTTTGTTTCTTTCCATACATACTTATAGAAAAATTCAGTTTTCCTCACCTAACTACCTAATTTAGACACTTGATCTCAGGTTTCTTAAACAAGTACGATGCTCTCTGTTCAATGAAGGTGAGAAATGGCACTTATTTGAGCCCTGGTGAATATCGCAGTACAAAGTCATTTACCTTCCTATAAGACTCCAGCAAACACAGAGGTCAGGGGAAACACATGATAGCATGGCTCAATGTAGTACCTACACTAAAAAGTAAAATCACATACACTCACTCTCACACACACACAAACACTCACACACACACACACATACAATGCCAACAAGGTAGACTGGAATGATATACAGAAAAAAGAATTTGTAAGAGGATGGATTTTGAGGATTTATGAATATTTCTTCTAATGCCAATGTATTCACCTACTTTTTTTTTTTTTTACTAATAATGCTAATAAATGGTGTTTAAACTTCCAATAAACCTATGGATCTGCCTAGGACCTTGTACCTGCTGTTGCCCTGTAACCTGGAATGCTGAGTCCTTCCTCTCCCCTCATCAAAGGTGAAAATACATGTTAGGATATCTGGCCTTAAATGTAGTTGGTAGAGACTGAGTAAACTTGCAGATTGTGGCAACTGGAAAGTTAAATAGAGAATAACTGAGCATGCATATGTATGTGCAAACATATACACACACAGATACATGTTGAGTAACCCTCACAGGAAATGGTTGGGACTAGAATGGTTTTGGATTTGAAATCCAAAACTGGGTTACTTGGTTATAAATAATGATATTTTAATGACTGGATTTCAGGCAGTACAAGATATTTACTTATGGGCTCTCTCTCTCTCTCTCTATATATATATATAGATATAGATATATATATATATTGTGTGTGTATGTGTATAATGCACATTGTATGAAAACAATTTTATACTTTATATTTATGTGTTTGTGTTCAGATTGCAAGAAATTATACAGTTGTGGTTCACACTGGCACAAAGAAATTTTGGATTTTGGAACATTTTGCCTAACTCAAACTGCAATATGTATTGTACTTACACATGCACATGTTCTAGTCATGTATATGTTAAACTTGCATGTGTTATAACAAATATGCATTAGCAATATAATGTATATCTTAGTATAAGAATTCTAATATATGGTCCTAATATTTGTATGTGTAATGGTATAGTGTTAATATATTATATAAGTATATATATATATTACATCTTTTATATACTTTAGAAATATACTAATATTTTAGGAATATATACTCATATACACTTATACTTGTATTTTATATTTTTTATTAGCATACATTAGTAGGAAAGTAGCTTTCATTGCATCCTTATTAAATATACTTCCTATAGTGTGCTTTATTTCCGTTTTCCCTTTCTTAAAATAATTCCAACAAGTTTTATTGTTCTATTCCCATATATATATATATATATATATATATATATATATATAAACTACTTCTTCCATATTTATCCTCATTCACCTTCTCTGTTAGCCATCCCCTCTTAGCAGCCTGTTTTAATTTCTGCCAATACATTCTTTAGTATGTGAACACATATTCTATGTATATGTATATACTTAGGTGAATATATATGTGTGTGTGTAAACAAATATATTATCTTCATAGTCCCATAAAATGGGTATTTAAAGGCTAAGACCTTAAATATACATAGCCTAGATAAGAACATTTCTTTCTATAGTTCCTTTGGGTTGCCTGTTCATAGAATCTACATGGTGATACAAAAAGTATATGTGCTTATTTCATATTAACTGTATTTAAAAATCTATAACTGTTTATACATATAAATACCCAAGCATATTCACACATATGCACATAACACCTCATGCTTGTCCTACATAAAACATGTAGTGTTGATTTTGAAAGTGAAAGTGCATTCCCTACAGAAAAAATATATATCAAAAACTTTAACAAAATTATCTGTGCTTTGTTACATTTCTAGGAACTACAGTAAATGAAAGAAGATTTCAATACAAGAAAATTGTTCTTTCTTCTAGAAGCCTACAGTGATTAAGACAAAACTAAGTTTGCATTGTAGACAGTCAGTAAGTACGTGATAAAGGCTAATACGGACTCATATATACTAAGTCTATCATCTATTCCCTACTTGTCTCCGATTATTCCTTATAAGAAACTTTTGGATAAGAAGTTACTTTCATTGCATGAGGCTACTTCTACACACACACACACACACACACACACACACACACACACACACACACACACAGTGTTAATTTGCTTAGGATCAAACAATTGTTATATGACCCAAAGTACTTTCATGAATGGTGATTCAAATGTGAGAATAGAAATCATGATTTCTTCCTGTAAACTGAGCTATAAGATTTAGTCCATAGATGTTTCTGATAGTTCAAATGAGTGGAAAATTAGACAGTGAAGAGATTTCCACTGAGGAGGAAATGTTTTACAACCGTGAAGCGGATTTTGAGAGATCAAATTGAGTTAGAGTCAGCACGACTTTGTAACAACAAATATATGTGTTCTGCCTCTGATAATTTTTCATATTCAGTAGAATATGGGGCTTGTAGTAAAGTTTAAGCCTAATTGTAATTTTTTTCTGCTTCAGAAATAATTTATAATCACTTGGACAGAGAATTTCTGATATACAAAAAAATTACAGTTTTCTAATCAAATTAATTAGCCCTATCAACAGAATTATATGACTATTTAGACCACCTAAGACGATAGCAGTTTCAAGAACACTCAAGGAATTTAGATGAGCCCATTTTCATTTGAACAATTTCTAAGCTAATTGCAAATTATTCTTATCTAATCAGTGGAAACTTAATGACCTCTCCTAGCAACAGTTGGTTTGTCTGCGTAGATCACATATACATTTGATAATAATTAAGAGCTTGAAATAATTTTAATGTTCACTAGCTTTGTAATTGTAAGGTGTGGTATAGGTGTGGGTAGGTATGGGTGTCTGCAAATGAAAGTGAATCCTAACACATTTAGATATAAACCTATATATTCAATTGGATGATTGAATTGAGATAGTTGTTATATTTGTAAGAAAAAATTAACAGAACACATTTTTCTTTGTAACACATTCACACACTAGCCTCAACACTGTCTAAATAATGAATAATTTAGGTATCTATGCATGATAGTTATGTAGATAATCTATCCAGAATATGAAGATCTCTCTATCTATAAAGATAGACCTAACATTTAGAGTTACTCTATCTTCTAAGTACCTCACATGAATTAGCACAATTATTTACCACAAGTATTCCTTTGAAAGGATATTATTATTCTCATTGTGTAGAATCAGATTCAGTGATGTTAAGTGACTTGCCGAAAGTCACACAGATGTTAGTTGGCAAGATTACATATTTGGGGTCTTTTTCCCCCTAAATTTCATATTATTCTACTGGACATGGTCCCAGCTTCCCCAACTGTAGCAATATCATTCTGCTGGAAATAGCTCATAACTAAAAGTACTCTGTGTATTCACCTGCCTAAAAATCTAAATTCATTTTGAGAAATTAGGATTGTGGGTTGGCACCATTTTAAACGCCTTAAACTCTCAATTCAGTGCGACTTTCTCCAAAGGCAATTTCAACAGACACTGCCCTTAAATTCTTGTAGACAATCTTGTGCACATATATAACCTCCTCCCTATTCATACCCTTTTATTTTGAGTGATCCTAGATTTCCTAATCTCAAAATGACCTGTATCTGTGTATTCATTTATTTTTATTTGACTCATTCAGACTAATAGCACTTACCCATTATAGATCTATCCAAGGCACTTAGCAATTTCCAATTCATGCTGAAAACTTACTATCCTTACCATCACTGGTTCTTTTGGGAATTAAATATCATATTGCACCATAAGCTTTCCATTTACTGGTTAGTACATTTTTAACACCATAAATTTTATTCTAACTATGTGACAGATGGAAAGTAGCACACCTGGGATGCAGGGATTAAAAATAAAAATAGAACATACTTAGCCTCAAGGAGTTGGTCTCTAACTTGACTGCACATTAGAGTCACAGGGATGTCTTTTAAATCCCAGAAGTGCAGGATATACTTGATACCAACTAGTCAGAAAGCAGTGTGCTTGAGATCTAGGTCATTTCTGTTTTGGTTTAACTTCCCAGTTGATGCTAATGTGTAGACTAATTGGAGGACCACTCTATAAGGACATAAAGAAGCTAGTAATGATGGAAATGTGGAGACAATACAGGAGTAGCAGAGGCAAAATAAAGATGTCTTCTCCTTTTGGGAAAGAACAAAGGATTCCTTGGGATCAAATCTAGATGTGTACTAATGAAGATGAGGAAACATCCTAAGAACAAAAATGTAGCCATGTTGTCTGATCATAAAAGCAGGAAAAGGAAATGACCATGAGAGGAGGTTAGACTGTCAGGAGGAGCCCAGCTATGCCATTGGTGGAAACTTGTAGGTTACATCTAAAACTATATCAATTAGACACAAGACTCCACCATGTGTATCTAAATTTGAACACTGGTGATGAATGGACGGAAAGAAAGGAGTGAATTAGTTTGTAATTGGTTACAAAATATTGTAATACTTCAATGATTCAAGGTGGCCTAGCTTGTATCCAAGATATCAATGGTAAAAAAAAATCATCATAATAGTGGATTCAGGATTTATTTTAGAAATAAAAGCTCATATTTACCCGTGGATTGATAATGGATTGGATAGTAATTAAGAGGGAAAAAAAGAGAATGAAGAGTTAGAGATAGTTGGAGGTATACACATATCCAAAAGATAGAGATACAGAGATATATGTAAGACATGACAAAGTAGAGAATAGCTAAAATAAATACTCAGGTCTACATATGAGAACTCATATTGCAGAAAGGATGTTGGATATGGGAGAAAAATGTATAGGAGAAATATATACAAACATAGTCGATTCACTTTTCCTTCTTAAAATGGGAAAGGGCCTATGGAAAGAGGAGTATGCATCTAACTGAGCAATAACAGCAATGATTTAAATAGGATCAGAGATGATACCTGTGTGCTATTTCTCCACCCTTTGCAAATGAGCAGAGACATAATGTTAGAGACAAAATGGTGTGTCTGAAGCCAAAAGAAGGGTTTCCAAGTTGGTGATGTTAACAGTGTCAAATATTACTGTATGGGCAGTGTTTTTTCTCTTGTGCAAGCCACAGTGTAACCTCCCAGGTAGTAGGAATTGTGGGTAAATTAAATAAAAACAAAGTGTTTTTTTACCCCATATGACTCAAGGCTAATGTTTTTGTCCTCTTTCACCTGTTATCTGTCATGAATGACACTATAGTTGGTCAATAAGGCAAGTGACCTGAATTTCTGGTGGTAAGTGATTGAAGGAGACTGTACAGAAAGCTCTACTAGGATATTTTGTTATGATGTAAAACACGGGCAACATAAAAATGTCCACTAATGCTCAAAGCTTCCCACCAAGGCATAATGGCAGATACTGTTTTAGAAAGGTTCACATAGAACAAATGCATTTATTTATTTCAGTCACTCTTGTATATGACCATCTATGAGGTATTTATTTTGACTAGAAAGTGAAATAAATATGTTTTATATTTAATTTATTTATAGCTTATAATATAGAATTTAAGAGGTTTATTGTGTGTATGTGCTGGATTCGTTTTTTTATTTTTGTTTCTTTTTATTCACATTTAAGCCTGATATGATCGGTATTATTTCTTTACTTTTCTACTTGTTTTGAGTTTTAAAAAATTGGTGTCATGTCTCAGGGGTGACTAGTGGCAGAATAAAGCTTAATACCCAAACCTACGGATTCTACTTTAATATTCTATCTCCAGAGTGCTAGAAATCTAGTTCATACTTTCTCTCTTTTTATTTACCTTTTGCATATTGATAATGCACCCACACTAAGATCTAAAATCCAGTTTTTGAAACTATGGTTTTGGTATTGAACACTAAGAATGGCCTCTTGGAAAGGTATCTAAGTTCTTCCCCATATAGAAATGCTTGCTTGCCTTTCTTCCCTGTGTTCTTTCCACATACCCTGATAAACACTTCTCCATTTCACTCTCAATCTCCTCACTTGTATAACAACATACTTCCAAGGCCTTTAGAAAACCCAGCTATAAAGTCACAATGAACAGTGGCCACACATTGCCTTTGACATGGTACTAAAATTAATATAACCTTTCTTTTTAAAAATATTTATTATTATTGTAAAGGTGATGTAAAGAAGGGGTACAGTTATATAAGTCAGATAAGAGTGTATTTCTTATTTATTTATTTTCATTTTATTGCCAAAGTGATGTACAGAGAGGTCACAGTTACATACTTAAGGTAGTGAGTACAATTTTTTGTCATACTTGTTACCCTCTCTCATTTTTCTCCCACCTTCCATCCCACAGAACATCCCCCCAGTTGCACATTTCTTTTTAACATCCCATTCCACCCTCTCTCTCAGTTTTTCCCCTCCCATCACCACTCACAAGTTGTGTAGTTCATTTTCAACATAGTGTCTAGTTAGTACCACTGCTTTGTCTACCAATTCTGTGTCCCCATTACCTTCCCAAAGACAGAAAAATGAACAAACAAGACAAAAGGAAGGGGCTGGGAATATGGCCTAGTGTCAAGAGTGCTTGCCTCACATACATGAAGCCCTGGGTTCAATTCCCCAGCACCACATATATAGAAAATGGCCAGAAGTGGTGCTGTAGCTCAAGTGGTAGAGTGCTAGCCTTGAGCAAAAAGAAGCCAAGGACAGTGCTCAGGCCCTGAGTCCAAGGCCCAGGACTGGAAAAAAAAAAAAGGAAGTGAAAACAAAAACAGCAATAAAGAGAAAATTTTCCATTGCCTAGAGTATATTTTGAAATATTATTTTATTTGGTCAAGTGCATAGAGCTATTGTACCTAGGTTATCTCTTAAGAATATTCTCATTTGGTCTCACTCTGTGTGAATGCCTAGTGACCTGTATAATGTTTCATGTCCCAGTGTATTGTCTTCTTTTACAATTCACTGACTTCACTTGTGGATTTAGAGGCACATTCTAGTTAGCACAAATGAGTGAAAGCATGTGCCCTGTATTTATTTGAATCCGCCTTACTTCACTTAATGTAATTTTCCCCACTTCTTTCCTTTTCCATATGAATCCTACAATATAATTCTTTCTGATGGATGAGTAGAATCTCACCTCAATTGGAATGGATATTATCAAGAAAACTAATAACATACTGACAGGGATGTGGACAAAAGAGAACTCTATTACACTGTTGGTGTGAATCAGAGCTTGTTCAAT
The DNA here is from genome assembly GCF_023159225.1 of Perognathus longimembris pacificus. NCBI lineage: Eukaryota > Metazoa > Chordata > Mammalia > Rodentia > Heteromyidae > Perognathus > Perognathus longimembris. The sequence goes on from NC_063161.1 coordinate 148,869,553, forward strand.
CACTCTGAAAAGCAGTGTGGATGTTCTTCAAAAGACTAAACATAGAGCTTCCCTCTGACCAAGCAATTTCACTCCTGGACATCCATGCAAAAGAACACACACAAGGTCACACTAAAGCTAGCAGTACAACCATGTTCATTGTAACGTTGTTTACCATATACAAGATATGAAATCAATTCAGATGTACCTCAGTGGATGAATGGATCAAGAAAATGTTATACATATACAATGGAATATAATCTTTCTTATTGGTACGTTTATCCTTTTGTTTCCTCGTGTCCTTCACTGTGTGTCCATGATTAACCAGGATATTGGTTTCAGATACAGGGATGGGAAGGAGAAAACAGCCTAGATTGGGAGACTACAGCCTCTGAGCATGTTAGATGGGCAACATTTTATTTATTGCAATGTGACACTGTCTTTGCTGTTCCCAGTAGACACAGGGAGAGATTGATTGTCAGAGATATTCAGTAACTTAGTAGAAGCCACACAGCTAAGTAATGAATGAGAATTTCAACCAAGTTTGAACAACCCAAAAACTTGTATTCCTCCACTTCCATATTGTGAAGTCTAAGACATCAATTCTTCAAATATATCCAGGGCTTCTAGTATGTAAGAAACCAATATACATTAGTTCATAATGATGACAAAAGCTACTGGTAAATTGTCTGGGTGCTCAAGTAATAGGGGCATGTAGATTCATTCCTAGTTCTACTAGGGTTCATGGTGGGAACTTAAGCCTGTACTAAATGCCATAGCGTCCTCATGCTTTAAATATGAACATAACATATCAAGTAATTTTATTGGTTACTTTAATTTTAAAAATATATGTTTCACATTCTGTAAAGAGGGCTTTTCAAAAATTATTACTAACATGAATGGTACAAAAAAAGTGGATGTGGAGTGCTAGATAAACCAAGATCTCAGGGCCATTGGCTTTCTCTGGGGAAAAAAATTACAAGAGAAAAAAAATACAAAGGGAATATAATTTCAATTAGATGTGAAAAAGGAATGGAAGAGGTATTCAGAAGAAAGTATAAGCCAAGTGAAACATAGAGTGTCAAAATGCACAAAGCAAGGCAGACCTCCAATGTGGCTAGCACCCTAAGGTCTTGAATATTTTGTGGAAGTGTATAGACTTTATTGTGCAGGATACAGAAATCTTCGATCTTTTGTAAGAGTATCATGATGTCGTTGGTTTAAACATCCCAGTGTTTAAACATGATGCATGACGTCAAAGCCCCCCAGGAGTCTTCATTCCCTGGGCATGGTTGAAGGCCTAGGTTCTAAATATCTCACACTGTGAAATAACATCTCATAAGGCATGATAGGGTTTGGGGAAAGAAAGAGAGCAAACAAAACTGCCAGAGGGGAAAGGCAGGTCCCAGGAGATGCCTCAGAGACGCTGACATGCTGTTCTAACATGGAGAAAATGAGAAAAACAATGAGCACATTACAAAGAAGAACATGTGTATGCATTTATTAACATTTCCAATGTGGTTTAATTTTCTGTGAGCATCCCACCTACACAAAGCCCATGCATCTCATATAACCGCTTGTAAAGTTGTGTGTGAGCTATCTTTTTAATATGTCCATTGGGGGAACCTTCAAATATACTCTAAAATCTTGCTTCTAAATGGTGTTCTTTCAAAATGTTATTTATGTTTATTCCTTTACCAGTTCCACCATTTACATACATCAACACACTGACACAGGCACACATAGGCACACCACACACACACACACACACACACACACACACACACACACGAGACTGCTATCTTAACTTGTTTACATGTAGAGCAAGCTATGGCTTTCTTTTTGGGGATTTATGTAGGTAGAGGTGAAGCAAAGCATGTGTGACAGGTAAATCTTTTTAAATCTTGGCCTCAACACTAATTACTGTGATCTGCTTTTGATTATGGAACCTCTCTGAGGCAAGATATCCCCATTTGTAATAATTGGAGAATTGTAGCTAACTTGTGTGATGTCATGTTGAATGGAACATTGTCTGGTAACTTTTTTTCAGTACATCCATGGAGCCAAAGTAGATGCTCAATAAATCACACAGATTTCTCTTTATTTCCCATTCTTTTCACTGTCCTAAAGCATTGAGATCAAACACTAACTTTGCTTAGTTTTTCACTATATTTTAATTTGTATTATTTATAGTTCTGTCACCTATTAGTGGTGATAAAATATAATGTTTATATTATGTAATATTGATAATATATTATATGCAATATATAATATGCCATTAATATTCCATTATTGAAAGCAAATACTCCATTTTTTGTCACAATCAGGTGTTCAAGGGATGTCATTTTGAAATATCTATATACACAGACTTTATATGTTGATCAGATTTTCACCCTCTATCATTTTTCCTTATCCCTCCTTTCCCTAAATCAATCTAAATGAATTTCATTGCTGCATTTTCACACATAAAGTATATTGACCATATTTTCTCTTCTAACTCCCTCTGTTGGTTCTCTCTCTTTCATTATTCATACATATAACCCAAGATCTGTTTTACATTCCTGTCATTGATTTTTATTAGCTTACATTAGTTACATAGAGGTGCATGTTGATTGTTTCACTTATGCATATCTTCAATATAGTCCAATCAATCTCACCCCTAGACCCACAAGCTCCTTCCCAAAGCAATTTCAACACATTTCACTATTCTATTTTCATAGTTGCAAATAATTTGTTTCAATAGTATTCAGTCTTTTTTCATGCTTGTGATTTCTTTTTTAATGTGTGGTACAGAGGAATTGAACATAGGTTCTCATGCATGCTAGGCAAACACTCCACCACTAAGCCATATTCCCAGCCCCAATCATTGTAATTTTTGTGTGCTACTTATTTACAGGATTTTCACTGTGGTATTTCACACATTTGCATTTGGTAGTTTAATCAGATTGGCCCCCTTACTCAATTTCTTTCCCCATCCCCTTAATCTCCTAATATCCAATAGCTTTCAGTGAGATACATTTTACTTCCTTCATTTAAAACCAAATTTTATTTTGGTATTGCTAACTACTACTTTTTTTTTCTTCTTTCCTCCCCCATCCTTTCAAATAGTTCCACAATTATATACATAAGATATTTATAGAAATATAAACAGAGACAAAAATGTATATATACATGTATATATTATCCTGAATGCATTTGTATATATGCTTATCTTTAAAATTTAGCATTCTAATGTATTATAGGACAAAAACATATGCCCTTTATCCTTTTGACCAATTTATATAACATGGTAACCTCCACTTTCATCCATTTCCATACAAGTCTGAAAAATATACTCTAGTGTGAATGCACCATATTTTTTGATCCACTCATTGGCTGTACAGCACCTGGGCTATTTCCAGAGCTTGCCTATGGTGAATAGTGCTACAGTGAACACAAGCATACAAATGTGTCCATCATATCATGACTTATATCCCTTTGGCTCTATGCCCAAGAGTAGTGTAATTGAACTAGAAGCTATTTCTGTTTTTAGTTTTTGAGGAGCCTCCACACTGATTTCTGTAATAGTTGCACTAATTTACTTTCCTACTAACTGGGCATAAAGGCCCTTCTCTCCTTCCCAATTTTCCCTCTTCCTTTAATATCCTTAACTACTAGAGTAGTCATAAGTTTTGTGCTCACTTTACAAATGTAAAAAGTGAAATGAAGACAGATTAAATAGTTTGAAATCCCATCACTAGTGAACATTGTCATATGGCTCCTAAGCCTGCTTTAACCACTCCACTCTACTTGTTCCATGAAATAGTATGACTGTATTTGTGATGGTTCACAAGGCTTAGTTGATTAGTAATGTTAATTTCTTTCACCTCATCCTTACAAACAGGATGCACATATGGCTCTGAAGTCTGAGAGGAGCAAGAGGAGGATAAAAGTTAGTACAATGATACCGGGTCTGAGTAAGGTGAGTGTAATCATCAAAATTGCAGAGCTAACACTGGGCATTATTATTTTAACATAGCTTGGGATAAGGGAATGTGAAGTAACAAATGACCAATTCCTACTCCCTCAAAATTTTTGACTTAGTAAAGGAAATGGCATGCATAGTATTACCAATAACAATATGCATATTTACACTTGAACTTTAAAGAATGCTATAGATTTAGAAGGCATGATGCTTGTTTCCACTCAGCAGCAAACAAAGATTACAGAACACTATTGGGAGAAAAGATAATGTAAGCTCCACTTGAAAATAAAACAGGACATATTCTTTGGTATTTAGAAATTTGGTATTGAAAAATTTGTAAAGAAGAGATCTTTGGATTTGATTTTTACCTTTATACTTTACATAAATAAAAGAAAACCTCTGCAACTCATTCAAAGGATTATGTAAAGAGCACATCTAAATATGTATTAGAATATTTAAGTGCATGTACACTGATGAAAAATTGAAATGGAAGTTGGGCTTACTGGTCAACTAATTGAAGAAGTTCCTTATTTTTCTAATTGAATTTTTTTGTTATTATTATTAAGTAGTTTTGCAAAGAGGTTACAGTTCAATAGTTAGCTTTTAAATACATGCTTCTTGATCAATGTCAACTCTTCCATCATTCTCTCCCATTTTCTCCCTCCCATCCCAACTTCAGAAGTAATGAGGATTGAATTCAGAGCCTCTCACTTGCAATGCTGGTACTTGATCTGTTGACTTGAATTAGTTTCACCACTTGAATTAGTTTCTGAGTCCCTTTAAACCTTGGTTTTTGAGGTAGCATCTCACTTTATGCCCAGGTCAGTTTGTACTTCAGTAATCTTATGTGTGCTTTCTTCTGTGTCAGGGGATGATAAATATACAGCACTGTATCCAATCATTTTGCTTCCTTTGTAGCTTGCGCAATATATGGGTGCCATTATGGCTAGGTATTGATTGAGATGACTTCCCTAACTTTTATGCCCATGTTGTTCTCATAATGTTTACCTCCCAAATAGCTAGTATTACAAGCTTGTGCTAATGTACCTGGCCAAGAAATAGCTTTTAAGTCAGTTTGTGAATAAAAGTATCTTCACAAGGGGATAATAAGTCAAGTATAAAACTATGGGTATAAAGTTTTGTTTCATAATAGGTCAGAGGAGATGGAGTCCTTAAGGATATCTTGTTCTTGCCTCCCAAATAGTTTTTAATGATGATTAAAAAAGACAAGCAATAGTGGGATCACTCTTTAAATATAAATGTAGACATGTCTTTGTTAAAAGGCTTGTTACTGTATCTGCCAGTCCTCCTTGTGGGGCACATCTGGAAGTCAACTAGCTGGCCCCGCCTGTTTCTCAGTCTTGGGGCCATGTGCGGCTAAGATGGCGGCGCCTAACAACAATGCGCAGTTGCTACAAGTGTCTTTGGTTATAACCCGGAGGTGGTTCTGTGTGATGTGACGCCCCGGCTCTTCCGCCCTTGATGGACAGCTCATCCCTCCCCTTCCTGCTGATCTTAGAGCTGATTGGCTCCTGTGCCTTATATTAGTGGCACATACTTCCCCAATAAATGAGATCTTGCTTCAACTTGACTCCCAGGCCGTCTGATTGTCCTCCGGTGAGGGAGGGCTGGGTGCAGGCGACCTACCGACCCTTCTCCTTTCTTGTCTCGTCTGTGCCTTCCCCATCTCTCCCGCAAGTCAGGGGAGCGTGGGGGGCTAAAGACCCCGACATTCCTAATTTTAATGAAGCTCTGTTACCTCCAATAACAATTAAGAGCTAAGATGTAAGCACACCAGATCCAAAGGAAGTATGTTATTCACTGCATATTATTCTTTATGGTGTTCTCATGTCCCTGGCTGTACAACCTTCTGAGGTCTGAGAGGAAGAAGAGAGTCAATCAACAGTTCAGCTATAGATTTTGGGAAAGAATGGAGATGCTACATAGAACAATGTAGCTCTCTCTCCTTCCCCTGAGGTAAACATAAAAACCTTATAATCTTAGCTAATATCAATTCAAATGTCAAAGTAAATACTTTCTCAGCCAGAAATTAATTGAAGGAACAAAGAAAAACTTTAATAAAGTGGCAAAAATGGAATTTTTGTATGGATTTTTACAAACTACATATGTTAAAGTTTCTTCATATTCCCTCACAGCCCCCTCCCCTATTCCCATATTCCTAAGGAAGGTCTCCTTTCCTCTTGTGTCCTGACAAGTAAGAAAATGCTACAGAGTTCAACAAATATGATGAAAACTCAAAATTGGCAAAAAAAAAAAAAAGACTCAGAAAATCAGTAGAGAAATGACCTTCTTCAGATAGTCCCTTCATTGCAACAAGAGAAATTATCGATGTGCAGACCCATGACCCTGAGGTGTGAAAGTCAAACTCAGTTCAGTGCAAAACATGCTGCTTTAGAAAGAAGTGAGTGAAAGACAACAGCAGAGACTTGAGCAGACCTGAGCTTTCCAGAGCTCCAAGTATTTCTCAGGATGACATGACTATTTCAAAAATTTATGTTTCTGTTACTTATCTAGGTCTTAATTTCCTAACATATATGTCTCATTCCACATTTGCCCTGGAGGGTGATGGTGTGGAGGGGTGGTGTGTGTGTGTGTGTGTATGTGTATGTGTGTGTTTCTGTCTGTCTGTCTGTTTGTCTGTCTGTCTGTCTGTGTCTGTGTCTGTGTTCCCCAAATGAGGATTTTGGTGTTTGGATCCTAACTATATCAGTTATGACAATGAATTTGTTTTATTCAAATCATTTATGTGCTCAAATCACAAATTTTCATTTGTAAAAGGAGGCTACTTGTAATAACACCTATGGCTCAGAGTTACTGTAGTAAAGGGAAAATTTCAATCACAAATAGAAACATATCATCACAGATAGAAACAGGAATCAAGCATAGTCATTAGGAGAAGGATTAGGAGCAGAGAACTGAAGTCCAACAACGAGAAATTCTGCTATTTGCAAAATGTTGGTTTGGTTCAGTTATTTATCTTGCTTCTGTCTTGTTGATCTATTATTATTCAAAACAATAATATCTACAAAATAGGTTTACTTTGAAGATTCAAAGAATAGATGTGAAGGTTGATTTCTAAAATGGTTTCCATGATCAGTTATGAGTTATCAATGGCAACTAAATCTAAATATTAAGGTTATTAACAATAGTAACTATTTACCTTTAAAATTTCCAAAGGGAATGATTAAGTTGAATTTTTGAATCTACTAGATAATATAAAACTTAATTAAGTGCAATAAAATTGCTACATAATGTGCAGCGGATTAAACAGAAAAAAGAACTATCTGATAGAATTGGCTGATGTCATTCTAACAAAATTTCATTTCCATAAAGAAGAAAAAAATATCTTCTGCAATTACTTCTTTTCCCCTGGTTTAAGCTTGAACTTCTCATGTCAGCCCAAAGGTTCTCTTCAGGCTGTTTTACTCAGAAGAACCTGAGGGAATTCAAGACTATAAAAAATCTGTTAAGAGACAGACCAAAGAGGGGTAACAAGGAGGCTCTTTGTAACTTCTGCCTTGCTCTAAAGTCTCTCCAAGTCTTAAAAGTAACCCACATATTTGGAAGAAAAACTCAGTCACTTTATGAAGGGTGAAAAAGACACAGGAAAATGAAAACAAGAAACTAAGAGTGTTCTGAGTATGGCAGCATTATAATGGGGGCCAATGTTACTTTCCAAAAGATTGTCATTTCTGGAGTAATATGCAAAACATGTGGTATATACCTAAAAATTCTGGGGGTGGGGGGAAGGGGAAGTCCAGCACTTGGGACTTTAATTATCTTCTAAAGGGATTTAGCTCAAAATGTAAACAGATTGGTTTCTAAAGAAATCCAGTGTTTTGCAAATAGTGATGCTATGTTGAGATTGTAGACACTTATTGCATCAACAATGGCTCAGAAATAAAACATTAACTGCACTCTTTAAAAGTTCAATGTGAATACATATTTAGTACTTACAAAATATGTGATATTAGAAAACATGGAAGGTATTAATTTGAGATCTATATTTTCATGGATTTTTGGGTTTTGAGGCAGGTGTTGGGGGGTTAATATATTATCATTAGAAACCAAACTTCTGGATGCAATACATTCTCCTGCCCCAGTCTTCTCAATATATGAGGCTACTGTCATGAACCACCATATCTGACTACGTGAATAGATTTTGACAGTCCAGTCCAGCAGTGTTGAAAGTCAATAAGGATGAATACTATTGGCTTCACATCTGTAGCTGAAAGGAATAATCTGTCTAACTGGAAAATCAAGGGTTTCTTGGGAAAAAATACAACTATTTGTGATAGGAGTATGGAGTGTGGCAGGGGCTACACCTCTTTCTATGTCTTAGTAACAGAATGATGAGCCAGACAGTGGCTCCCTTAAAACCATTCTGCTGAGACAGACTTGTCAAAATTTTCCTTAGAAGGAAAGTTCTAGGTCAAGGGTGTTGTGTGATTATTTTAGCAGTAACCTTCACTTATAGCATAACAGTGAACCAATACCTGATAGAGAAGAAAGTTTTGCAGAAAAGAAACCTGTGTTTGGGCTCACAGATTCAGAGGGTGCAGTCTAATGGTTGATTGGCCTCTTGCATTTGAACAGAACAGCATGGAATCCGGAGTTTGTGGCAGAGTCTGTTCACTCATAATCAGGAGGCCAGGTAGAAACAGGAAAAGATCAAGCACAAGATACCATCTAGGACCTCATCTCCTGTGACCTGATTCCTCCAAGAGGTCCTACTTACTAAAGTTTACAAAACCTGTCAAACTAGAACAATATCTGTTGACCAAGGCTTTAGTTCAGGAGCCTGTGGGAGACATTTGATATTCAAACAATAACAGAGAACACATTGTTAAAACAATTGGGACTCATCATCATTGTGGAATATTGGAAGAATGAGACTTCCCTGAGCCCTTCGGGTTATCATCTTCCATGCTACATCCTTGATTTTCAAGAATATCCTTAAAGCAGAAAATGCTTTGGGCATACAATTGTAATTTTTTTTTTTTTTTTTTTTACCAAGGAGGAGAGTGAGAGGCACAGGTTCAAACAAACACACATAAAGCAAACCAACTATGGATCTAAGACTCAAACTCAGCCTAATCAATTGGCTATGTCTCCAATCTGGTGTTTACCAGCACTACATTCTAAATTTAATCATATCGAAAAGAAATATACTTTAACAGTAATATTCACCCATTTCATCAGATCAAAAACTTTCAGGAACAACTATGATTTGTTCACATATAATTTTCAGAAAACAAGATTCCCACTGACACCAATAGCACTGAGTATTATTGAAAAAATTTTATAGCTTCTTAATTGTTATTTCATACATGAAACAACTTATTCATGTAATAGTCATATCTTTCTTGTTCTATAACAGGTATACTTGTTATACCCAGGCTTGGAAACTTTGCACTGGCCAATCTCTAACTTTTGAGTAGTTTTCTTCTGCATTATCACATTATATACTCCCTTGCTTCCTTTCTCTCTCTTCTAAAACATTTGCCTTGTCAGTCACCTTTTCAGATTATAAACTGTGTGAGTCTAGGTGCTTTGCTTGCTTTGTACCATAATTTTATAATTTAGAACAGTGTCAGCCCTATAGCAAGTACTCAGTAGACTTTGCTAAATTAAGGCTATGTTGGGTAAGAAATTGTTTTTTTTTTCCTGTTTAGAATTCAAGAGGAATGAAAGGAGTGAGGTGAGAAGGCTTGCTTATGGTTACAAAATAACAGCATAAGGCATCATGCCAATTCTCCTAATTCCTAACCACATGCTTTCTCCCTCTCAGCTCAGTTCTGCCTGTAATGTAATTGGTTCTGTGCACAAGGCCAGCATGACTCTGCATAGAGCTGTATCAGTGTTCCATGCCCAGGAAATGCATTTGAATCCTGGTACTTAAGAGGGAAAAAATAATGCAGCAGTGAAAAAAATGACCTCCTATTTATCTTTTTGAGGGATCCATTTTGGAAAATGCTAGTAGGAAGAAAATAGATGACTCCAAGGTGATCTGGGTTGTTGACAAACATGGCCTTTGTGGCATTAAACCTGGAGAACTCCATGCTGTGCTCTTAGCCCCATTCTTTCCCTATGACGTCAGGTAAATTCCATCCTCTTCAGAACCCAGTTGTGTTTATCACATGTGTGAATTGTACCAGCAGACCTCAATGTCTTACTATGCTGTAATACTTTAGGTCTAAGTATGCTTGGTACCTGCCCTCCACCCTACTAAGTAAGTCTTATATCCTAGGATGGAGAAAAATAGATACCTTGGGTACCTGTACTGTCAGATGAACAGTAAGTTTAGGATCTCAGGTTGGTGTTGGGAAGGTAGAAGAGAAAGCATACAAAAATTAAAGTGTTGCCAAGAAAAAAAAAAACACCTACATTTTAAAGAACAAAATCTCTTACTTCTTTTTCATAAAAGCAACACCAGGCCTGGGGATACTGTGAGCAAAAAATAAATATGTGGGAAAAATCTTCTGCTGCTCCTAGCAGTTTTCTGATCTCTTTCTCTCACTTTGCACTGATTGTCAAATGGTCTATCAAGAGGTTAGTTTGTAATTAAACTCAGCTCTAATTGCTGGAACAAGTTACTAATTGTGTTCTTAAAAATCCTTTTATTTGATACCCTAGAAACCAGAACATTCTAGACTTTAAATGCTCCTGGTTTGAAAGAATCACATAAGTACAGCTTTTAGCAGAAATTTTGTTCACGCAAAGCTTTTACCCAGAGCATCCATCAAGAAACTTTAAAATACGAAACCAATTGGTAAAGGGAATAATCCTCCCTCCATGACAATAACAAAAAAAAATAAATTTGATGAAATGTTCTACCTTTTCCTCTTTCTAAATTACAGATGGAGCCATGTTTAATGGTTGGTTTATATACAAAGACACAAATTGAAGCGTCTGTCCATTTGAAAAGGGAGCCTTGTATCTTTAAAAGGTCAGTTGGGTGCTTTTGAGGTATGGAAATGTCTTTTAAAAGGATTCAGATCCCTTTAATGAGCCACAGAATTTTGAAAGGAACGAATGTGAATGATGCTCATGTCGGTTTAATTCAGGCTTGAGCTATGCAGAATAAACAAAGCAATTAATCTGAAGGAGTAGAACTTGCAGAACAGCAGAGAAAATTCACTGGCCCTGACAAATTAAGAATTTGTGTGGTCCTTGTGATGCTGGTGATAATGTGTGAGTCAAAAATTCTAAAACCCCCTCATGTCTTTATCTCTACAGTGTGGAGGGCATTTTTGCTCTGCTCTTTAGCCTGCCACTCCCCACACTAAGTTTCTGAGGGCTGGGGATATGGCCTAGTGGCAAGAGTGCTTGCCTCCTATACATGAGGCCCTGGGTTCAATTCCCCAGCACCACATATACAGAAAATGGCCAGAAGTGGCACTGTGGCTCAGGTGGCAGAGTGCTAGCCTTGAGCAAAAAGAAGCCAGGGACAGTGCTCAGGCCCTGAGTCCAAGCCACAGGACTGGCAAAAAAAAAAAAAAAAAAAAGAAGTTTCTGAGATTAGTGTGACGGTGCTACCCTTAAGTCTCATAGCTTCTTATACGAGCAAGATCACCCACCTTTACTCCATATAGTTATACTCATAGAGCCCAAATGAGCCTAAAGTGTGTCTAATTTTAGCCCATGAAGTCCAAGGAGCTTCCATTCCAGACTGTCATCCATGTGAGCCAAGAAATGTATGCTTCCCTTACTGCTGAATTTAAATGTGGACCACATGCAAATTTGCCCATTGGTTTTTATTTGTGCCACTCAGAACGATATGAAATCCTTTCTAAATTTAGAGGCTTTTCTTGAGTGTTAACCATTTTTGCCTTTTTACTGGAAAAAAAAAATCCTGATTTGATGAAGTGTGGGGTGATTGGAGCCACCTGGCTTCTACTAGACAAGCCAGACGGAAGATGAAGTTTTCACCACTGTCCACATGGCAAACAGCAAGAGAGAGGGAGAGAGAATGCAGATCCTGGAGATAGCTTCAAGATACCTGATTAAACTTTTCCTAAAATTATGTTTCCAGATGTTTCTCAGAGGTCTGAGTGAAGAAATTCCCTATCATTGAATCTTAAAATATTTATAGATGATTTATCATATGGAAACCAATGACTGAGGGCCAGGTATAGAGTAGCACTAAACAAAAAGATTCCACAGCTCAATGTTAGACAGAGAATAAAAATTATACTAAGTGAAGTGAGCCAGACACAAAGAAAACAAGAACACTACGGTTTCCCTCAGAGGGAATAATTAGTACAAGATTACGTTACGTTAGCAGAAGATCACAGTAGCTCAATAGCTATCCCTTTATGAACACATAAGATGATGCTAAGTGAAATGAACTCCATGTTATGGAAACAAGTGGTATATGATTGTTGTAATTATTTTCAACATGCCATGTGAACCAGTACCTTTTTTTTCTTTTCTTTTTTTTCCCTTGTATTCCCTTCCCTTGGTTTTACCCCTGCTATCACTGTATCTGAATTTAGTAGCCAGGATATGGTATATAAGTATATTGGAACTACGAAAGGGAAAGGGTGTGGGGCACGCCTGGCTGGCCCCACCTGCCTTCAGGCCCCAGGTCACGGGAAAGCATAGGTTTAGAAGTGAAGCAATCGGCAAGCCAAGTCAAGCGAGTTCTGAGAGGTAAGGGTATCCCTGGAAAGGATGGGGCAATCTCAAAGTCAGCGTGGTGATCCGGTATTCAGGGTGCTGAGATTCACACTCCCGAGCATAGGACTAGACATCTAAGACTCACAGGATCTGGGAGGACCTGGGAGGCCTTGACACGCGCTGCCCCTTGGCTGGTGGATGCCAATCTCTTTAACTAGGCTACATGGGACCACATAGAGCAGGAATTGGAAAGGAGGGAATTCGACTTGGGAGGAGCTCCCTCTTGTAGTCTTCCCAATCCTCTCAGCCCTTAAGGCTTGCTTTTCCCCAGGCCCCCTAAGGGGGAGCATCTGGGCCTGGGAAGGATCTGTGGGGCAATGTCTTGGATGGGAGGAAAATAGCCCTCCCGCTGCCCAGGAGGAGAGGGGCTCAACACCTCACTCCGATGAGCCCATAGACAAGCCTTGGCCTGATCCCCGGGTTCCAAGCCAAGCACCTCGGCCCCGGGACACATGGCAGAAGAGCGAGGTGGGGGGGCGGCCTCCGCTGTCTCATCACCCCTCCCCCACTAGAGGCTCCCCTCCATCTTGTGCAGACCTGAGAAAGCTTGCTGAGCTGCCCTTTGGTAGCCATGGTTCACGCTTACCATGATGGGCTTCCCAATAAATGTTAACCTGGGAAGCATTAGGCTGGCCTGGTGGTACCCCTGGGAAGCCCAGGATCTTAAAGAACTTAGAAAGGCAGTTTCTGAGGATGGACCTAATTCTCCCTGGGCCGAGACCCTCCTCCATGGCCTGGCTTATCAACTTTGCACCACCCAAGATTGGAGGAGTTTAGCTAAGGCCGTACTTCCTAGCCTTTATCACCACAGATTATGGCCTGTCAGGTAACCTTAGCAACTATCAGAGAGTGCCTCCCTCTGAGGCTTCAAGGCAGAAGACTCCAGTTCCTCTTACGAGGCCTCACCCCCAATCCTAGAGGCCACTGTTTCTACCTTCCCTGCCATTCAATGATATTTGCTAAGTTTGGAGGTTCAGTTGAATTCTTCTTGTTGTTGGCTAAATCCTAAGTATTCTCTAGTATTGACTTCACGGTGGACAACAGAATGGGTTTTAGTAAGTGCCTCCCACCCATGCCCCAGGTAATGGGCGTGCCAAATTCCTGGCGGCTGGGCAGGGATGTGGAGACTCCAGTTCCTGGTAACCCTGCCCCCCACCTTAAAGTCTGCAACTGTTTAAGTCTTTGCAGCCTGTGGGTGGGATCACAGTAAATAGCCTGGAGGCAACCCTGACTCTTATCACCAGACTCCAAGCCGAAAGGAAAAAAAAACAAAACAAAACAGGTTTTAAACCCAAACTGATCATGTTTGGGTATAAGCAAATGTGTCTAAGGAAAATTCAAAAAGGTTCAAATATACAGCATATGGTGTAAGTATAATGTTGTAAAATCAGTGTGTTATTTTTTATGTCTATCTATGCTAAAAGTCAAGTGTACATCTGATCCTGACAATTCTTTGGTATAGACTAAGATTTTACTTCTCCATTTTTCTCTCCTGTGCTCTCATAAACTCTATAGGATCAAGGGACCAGAGTCATTTTGGGACGAGTGTGCAAATGTGGCTACTAACCTCGATTTTCCTGACCCAGGATTAATATTTTACTTTATAGGAACCAGGTCGACATGTGTGTTAGCTACGTGGACTGTGGCGTAACGTGGCTAGAGAAAGCTGCCTCCACAGTCTGCTCCCAAACTAATATTTTTAACCAGTCTGTATAGAAATTTGCAAGCACCCCAGCAGGATGTGTCCAACCCATCTCTCCTGCCTGCCTCCATCACACATAACTAACGAGGCCTGCTGATTCAGAATGGAAAAAGCTGAACATTGTCCTGACCCTTTGACCTCTTGATTGTTATTCATTTGTGCTCTCTAACATCTGCCGGTAAGGTTAAATAATATGATATGATTTGATTTGATGGCAGCTATACTTTGGTGGAGCTACAAAACTGTTAGGTGAGATTAACTGGTTAAGGCCTTGGGTTCACCTGCCTACAGAGGATCTGCTTCTGCTTTGGACTCTTTAAAGGATAAAGCCTCCACTGATGTTATTACAATAACTCCATCACATCAAGTACTATTTCAAAAAATTCAGAGTTAACCCCAGAGGCCTTAAGCCTAATGTTATCTGATGTAAGCCACTATGCTCCCTTTGGAAAATTAAAATATATATTTATGTCCATAGACACCCACTCACATGCTTGTTGGGCAACTGCCCATTCAGGTGAAAGATTCTGGCATGCAGAAAGCCATTTTCTACAATGTTTTGCCATCCTAGGGCTACCCCTACAGGTAAAGACAGACAATGGTCCTTGCTTTATAAGCAAACCATAGCAATTTTTTTCAAATATGGAATATTAAACACACCACTGGACTACCGTATAATCCAAGGGGTCAAGCCATAACCGAGAGGCATAGCAAGACCCTAAAGGACCAATTAATAAAAACAGAGGGGAGAGGCAGCCCCCATGACCAGTTAAGGACAGCCATGCTTACAGTAAATACTTTAAATTTCTCCAAAGACCAACCTCTGATGGCTTTTCAGAGGCATTGGTCAAATCAGACACCTTATATAAAGGTGGAAGTCGTATGGAAGGACCCCTTTACTGGATCATGGAGAGGTCCTGACCCGCTTATTAGAGTGGGAAGGGGCTTTGGATGCGTTTTCCTGATTGGGGAACCAAGCCCAATTTGGATACCTGCTAGAGACCTAAAATTCTGTTCACCAGAATAACTACCCAAGAGCACTCTCTCTTGAGGTATGCTTCCTTGTTTGTTCACTCTAGGAATGAAAAAGACCATGGTGGATTTCTTCCTGCTCCTTCCTGGAAATACAGGAAACCTGCATGCTTGTATCAGCAATTGTGGACAACAGTGGAGGCAGCCAGCCTCCCTTCCTTCCAGTTACCTGGCCCTACTTGCCTTGGCAGGACTCTACCTCGAAGTCTTTTATGGCGCAATGTTTCTCTGTGATGATGTATTGCCTACAGCCTTGCCAAAGAACTGGAATGGAGTTGCACTGTTGTTTCCCTTTTACCCTTCCCCCATTGCTGAGCTTAAGGGTTCCTGTTGGGTGGGAATAGGCATTGAGGGTCTTGGCACCTTGCTTCAATGTTTATGATAAACTATCCACTAATGATGTGTTAAGTTGCTAGCACCTTGGCTGCCATGGACCTCCAGAATCGCCAGGGCCTGGACCTCCTCACCTTCAGAGAAGAAGGACTCTGGCTGCTTCTACCTCACCGCCAGAGAAGGGGGATGCTGCCAGCTTTATCCTAAGCAGCACCAAAATGGACTGAACTCCAATTTTCCCTAGACTGAGCCAAATGGGTGGCTCCCTCACCTTCTCCCTCTTGTGAGAGAGATCCCCCATGATCCTTGTGTTTACATCTGCCTTGTGCTCACATTTGCTTTGTGTTTACATTTGCCTCTGTGTTTACACTTGACCCTCATGTGGTTAATAGGCTTCCCCTATTTCTTAAGCAATGAGCCAGAGCTGTCCAGTTAATGGTGGTCTGACAGCAATATGCTGCTTTTAGCTGATTGGGAACCCTATGAGGTTGACCATGGCCCCTGCCAGAATGTGCAGGCTACCAGAATGTGCAGGCATGAGGCAACAGGGCCTCCCTTTGAGTGTCAATTCCTCCCCACTGAGTTCTTCCACTGGGCTGGCAAGCCCTGCAGTTAGGTTTGCCTGAAGAGCTAGGGTGATAGTCGATGATGGGTAAGATCCCCAGAGGGGGACAACCTAAGACAGGCACACTCTCAAGTAGGGCATCTACCTGCTAATAAAAACAAAGAGGGGGAGATGTGGGGCACACCCAGCTGGCCACGCCTGCCTTCCGGCCCTGGGGTCATGTGTGGCTATTACGAGGACCTGGAAAGGCGGTTCTAGCTGGCCCCGCCTCCCAGCCTTGGGACCACATGTGGCCAAGATGGAGCCTGGTGGTGAACCCGGTGAACCCTCCGGTAAAACGGGGCTGGGTGCAGGCGATCCGTCAACCCTTCACCTTTCCTTGGCCCATCTCAGTTGGGGCACACTTCCCCGCCTCTCCCAATGGCCAAGAGAGTGCTGGGGGTGAAGGACCCTGACAAAAGGGAATGACAGAATTGAGAGACAAAGGATATAAAGGCAAACCATTCCAAAAGCAATACTTAGAAAACCATTTGGTGTAAACAACTGTACAACCAATGGGGTGGGGGACAGGGAAAGGGGCAGGGGGAGGGGGGAAAAAGAGGGAGGAGGTAACAAGTTGGATAAGAACTGTACTTACTGCCTTACATATGAAACTGTAACCCCTCTATACTTCACTTTGACGATAAAGAAAAAATACTTTAAAAATGGCCTGGAAATATGGCTTAGCAGTAGAGTGCTCACTTTGTATTCATGAACCCCTGGGTTCGATTCCTCAGCACCACATATATAGAAAAAAGCCGGAAGTGGCACTGTGGCTCAAGAGGTAGAGTGCTAGCTTTAAGCAAAAAGGAAGCCAGGGACAGTGCTCAGGCCCTGAGTCCAAGCCCCAGGACTGGCAAAAAATAAAATAAAGCTGCAATTGTCATAAGTACATATCACAACTGATGGTTCAAGCATCAGACATTAAAGGAAAAAAAATTTCACATATTTCTTACTACATATAATGGACTAAGAAGTAAAAGAATAATAGCAGCAAAGCATCAATATAAAAGCCCTTTATTGCCTATCTAGTTGGATTTGATAGCATTTGAAAGGTAAGGAATTAAGTAACAGATCACAGCTAAGTAATTCTTATTAGAATTTTACTGATGATAAGTAATTTGCTTTCTAAACTTTCAGATCTTATTTTCTTTACTGTATAGCATGGTGGCACTTTACTTCTTTCTTTATACATATTTGCTATTGCAAACTTTGATTTTCCCCCCATGTTCAAGTTTGTGCATTTCAGAAGTTGGGGATTTCTAAGCATTGTTTACTTCCCCTGAGTAATACCGGCTAGATAATATAGCCTTCACAAAATTCTGAATGAATGAGAGCAATTCCCTATTCATGGTATGCCAGTTAAAGTATAACAAGTTTCTCCTCTCTCCAAACAAAATCCTCATGTTTAGCATGTGTGAATTGCTACAGTATAAATACTCTTACCATGGAGGAGTTCAGGGTACTTATGTGACATCACTGAACTGAAGGAGGATGTAAGGACACACACGAGCAAATGGTACAAGACAGCATGAGCTGGCTCTTCCACAGCACAGTCAAAGGCTCTGGTTGAAGCATCTACTCAACAAAATGGTTGCTGCTTTGGCATCAGACTAAAGTGGATTGTGGATTTCCTGCTACCTCCTAGCATTGTGCTATCTTTAGAATTTTGTTTATCTCAATAAGTGTCAATGTCATTTTTGTTAAAATAGGAATAAATGTTGCTACAGAGGATTGTTATGAAAATTAAAATGAATTATCACATAGAAAACAGCCAGCACAATAGAGAACAAAAATAATGAGCATATGTTAGCTTAAAAAAATTGTTACTCTTGGTAGAAATAATTTCATGTCACTTGACTTTCTGTCATAAAAAGTAAAAAACTAAATCTGGATTCTTTAATAAGACAAGAAATATTATCATAGACCAAAAACCAATTCTTCCCCTTGACTTTGCATACAGAGACATTGACTTTCCAAAACAAAGTCAAGGATTTTAAATGAAGCATTGATGCCAAAGAGTGAAGTGTAAGAAAATCTGGGAGGATTTGGGCACTGACCACTCCTCTTTTTTTTTTTTTTTTTTTTTTTGCCAGTTCTGGGCCTTGGACTCAGGGCCTAAGCACCATCCCTGGCTTCTTCCCGCTCAAGGCTAGCACTCTGCCACCTGAGCCACAGCACCCCTTCTGGCCGTTTTCCATATATGTGGCGCTGGGGAATAGAACGAGAGCTTCATGTGTAGGAGGCAAGCACTCTTGCCACTAGGCCATATTCCCAGCCCATGACCACTCCTCTTGAAGATGGCTATGTGTAGATTGATTTCCACTTTATAAAAGAAGAAAGGACAGGGGATGGAGCAGAACCAAACACTACTTACCAGGAAAATAGGAGAGGGATGGATTGTGTGGAGAGAAAGAACTGGAGAGGAAAGGAAGAGGAGAATTTCAAAGGAGGGAGGGAAAAGGAAAACCAGACAGATAAAAAAGAAATGGAGTGGGGCTGGGGATGTGGCCTAGTGGCAAGAGTGCTTGCCTCATATACATGAGGCCCTGGGTTCAATTCCCCAGTACCACATATACAGAAAAGGGCCAGAAGTGGTGCTGTGGCTCAAGTGGTAAAGTGCTGGCATTGAGCAAAAAGAAGCCAAGGACAGTGCTCAGGCCCTGAGTCCAAGCCCCAGGACTGCCCCACCACCAAAAAAAAAAAAAAAGAAATGGAAGAAGGAAGGATAGGAGGAAGGAAGGAAGGCAGACATGCTGGCTTATGGAAGGAAAACTGAAGTAAGAAGAAGAGAACATTGAAAGGCATTCAGATTTTAAAATGCATAATGATCATGTTGACCCTAATGAACCATATCCCCCATGTAATGGTTCTGGTTTGTGAGTCTCAGTTTGAGATTCTGCTTTGTGTTCAGAATTGTGTCAAGGCAGTTCTTAAAACAAAATCTGTAAGTCAGTTCACTTTCTAATGGAGATAAATGCAATTCAATGTCAATATTTTCTGCTACATTTGCTCATTTGTATCTGATCTCTTTTATTTTTAGAATTCCCCTTTTATTCACAATGAATATATAGGCCATTACCAATAACCTAGGCAAAATAGAAAAAGTGTATGGTATAGTGTCATTAATATCTCCTACTCAGAGGAAAATTATAAATTCTAATGGATGCTCTCCTCACATGCATGTAGGTATGTATACATATATACATGTATAGAAAGTGTTATGTATGATTTTGAAACCTGAGTTTTTTTGGTTATTCACCTTTCAATGGATAATTTACAGCAAATATCCAGTCACTTACTTTTCTCTTCAATCTTGATTCTACAAGGAAATTTTGGCACAAAAAATATCAAAAGATAATTCTCATTCAGATCACAATGTCTTATAGCTATTCAGTTTTTATCTTGAAATACAACATTTCTGCTTTGGGCTCATTTCTAACTGTCAAGGAGAAAGGGCCAAACTGTTTTAGGAAGCAGGCAAAACTATTGTTAGAAATTTATCAACCTCCACTCATTTCTGGGTATTTTTCACTCCTCACTGTGTTTTATCTCCTCTTCACTGATCTTTTTTTGCAGATGACCTTTCATCTTATTTCTCATCGGCTAGTTCCATCAACCCTAACTTTGTATCTGCTCAAACTCAGGTAATTGCTTTTAGATGGGTATAATTAAGAAGCCATTAGTGTAAAGTTTCATTTCAGTTTACGCCTTGGTCTGCATTTGAGCAGAGAAATATGAAATTAAGGTATTAGCTCCTTTCAGGGGTATGAGTCACAAGCTAATAAGTTTCAAGAGCAGTTTCTCAGCTGTAATGATTGTGCTTTTCTTTTTGAAATACTTTTTGGAATTCTCCTAGAGGGAATATGTTTAAAGAAGAGGGAACAAAAATAGATACAGCTGTGCCCTGGCTGTGATTCCTGGCATAGGAGTTTCTATGTTTCCTGTGAGTATTCTTTTGTCATGATCTTTGAAAACTTGTGGAGTCATGTACACATCACGTCACATTGCACAGGGAATTCATGCCCTCTTGGAGGAGTAAGAGTCAGATGATTGAGCATGTATTAGGGTTAGCAGCCTACAATGGGAGTTACCAAATCAACTGTATGTTAGTTTCATCTGACGTATTAGTTTTCTATGCTTGCCACATAGAAATGTATTTTCTCACTTCTATGAGCTAGAAATTTGCATTTAAGTGGAAAGCCTGGCAGTGGTTTCTCTGAAGACTCACAGGAGCCTTGTCATTGCTATTTCCGAGCTTCTGGTGGCTTACTGCAATTCTTGGCTGTTACTGATTTGTTGATATGTCACTGCAATCTCTGTCTGCATTGTCATATGAACTTCTACCCTGTGTCTGGGCCTCTGCATTTTCTCTCTCTTTTATATATAAAAAAAAAAACAGTCACTGGATTTAGGAAATACTCTAATCCAATATGACCTTTTCTTAGGAGCTTCATGACAACGTTCTTACATTTCTAATTTTCCTTGTATAATGACACTGTTTCTAAATAAGATTACATTCTGGGATTACAGGTAAACATGAACTTTGGAAGTCCTAGGGACCACACCTGGGAAGATTATTTTCTTAATCCAAATGCTCATATACCATCAAAAAATAAAATTAGAAATATAGGATGGTGCATGTTGGAATCACCTTGGTAGCTTTAAAGGAAACTGAAGCCTGAGGTGCTTCTAGAGACTCTGATTTACAAAGTTGATACCCTACCAAGTACAGCACTTGATTGATGGGAAGATAAACAAGATGATAAGGAGCTCCCAGTAGAAGATTGGCTCAGAACATGAGCTCTGTTAATACTTTCCTTCCAATTTTATTCTTGTTTTTGTTTGCAATTCCGGGATTAGTGTAAGGTCCACCCCAGGAGAGAGCTCCATGCAGATAAGCCCCTCCCCAGCCTCCCCCAAACCTCCCAGCAGGCCTTGTGAGGGTCTCAGGTTCTCACATCCACAACTGTCTGTCCTAACCTTCTCCCACCTGACCACACCTTCCCTCACCTAGCCACACCTTCTCCTCTCTCTGCTGTAGATAAGACTTGGCTAGGGGTGACACTCCCCCTTTCTGGCCCCAAGAATCTCCTCCTACTTGTCCATGCTTTCTTGGGTTTATAACTTCAGCCCTGCTTTTGTTGTTGTTGTTGTTGTTGTTGTTGTTGTTGTTGTTATTTTGCCAGTCCTGGGGTTTGGACTCAGGGCCTGAGCACTGTCTCTGGCTTCTTTTTGTGCAAGGCTAACACTGTACCTCTGAGCCACAACCACTTCCAGCTTTTTCTGTTTATTTGGTGCTGAGGAAGCACTCTACTGCTAAGCCACATTCCCAGCTCTTTGCTTGTTATTTTTCAGTTGTAGTCTAGGAAACATTTGCTACCTGGGCTACCTTGATCTTCGAGATCTCATTCTCTTGAATAGCTAGGATTACAGGATTGAGATATCCATACAAATCTCTGATTGGTCTTTTTGGATTGTCTCATATTATAATTATAATTTAGCATCACATGTGTAAGGACAAAATAATTTAAGCATTAACTCCCTTCTTCCCCTACATTAATAAAAAAAATCTGATTAGCTTCTTAAAGTTTCTAGGATTGAGATTTTCCTTAGTAGACAGATTGTTCCTGCTGTACAATTATAATCTCTTTTGCATTTGAGCCCCAAGGCCACCATCATTTTAAGTTTTATTCTTTCTTGGAAAAAAAAGCAATGAACAGGTCAGTTTATAAGTCCTTATCTCTTTCAGCCTATTAGGGTGAATAATCACCCTAGCTTTTCCAGAATTGAGGGGTTTTCCAAAAGACAAGTCTTTCAGCATTCATACCTGGGCATTTCCTGGAAAACCATTATCTCTGGGTCACCAAAAGCTTGGTTCAACTGGCCTTAGATTAGAAGCCATTCCCACTGCTATCCCAAGAATTTAACTCATATTAGAAACACAGCCTTTTTAAGAGGAAATATAAACCTACCCGATGTATGATATTTATATTCAAGTCTAGTTAAGAGTAATGAAAGCTAAATAATGAAGAGTAACAACAGTGGTGATCAGCTGCATATATTAATAGACTTCCTATGCTGAGAATTTTGTAGGTATTATCCATTTAATCCTTATTATTAGTACTTTCCAAATTAAAAAACAGTGGAGTTCAACCAGGTCATGGGACTTGTACAGTGTTTCACAGTGTCTTAATTCATTTGGGTTGCTAAAAAATAAAATAACAATAAAAACTGCTACCTTATAAACAATAGAAATTTATTCTTCATTGTTCTGGAGGCTGGGAAACCTGAGAGCAAAGTGTCAAGGATGTCATATATGTTGAGGGCTGTGTACTTGACAGAGAATGCCTGCTAGATGTCTTCTCACATAGTAGAAGGAAGAACAAGCTCTTCAGCATCTTTTATGAGTCCCAATTTGAATAATGGAGGTATAACCTTGACGATGTGACCCACTTGCCAAGGCTCTACTTCTTAACACTACTGCATTAGAGATTATATTTCAACACTTGCATTTTGGATTGTACGAAGAGTTCAAATAGTATAATTTTTTAGAAAGACTAAGTCATAGCCCATCAAAATAAGCACCAGGATAGGGGTACTTACAAGAGGAGAAGTCAGGCCAAGAGAAGAAGGATAGAAGAATGGTGGGGGAAAGTGGGGAGAATACAGTCAAGAATTAATTGCATACTACACAAAATTTAAAACAAAGAGAAAAGGGGTGAATCCAAGGGGGGATTTGGGGATATTGAAAGGATGACACTAATCAAGATGTATTGTGTACATAAACTTCTTTGCTAAATGGCAAAAGAAATATATATATATACAAATATATGCATATATATATATATATCCTAAAAAATTAACAAAAGTGAAAGAAGGGGTAAGTTGAAAATGTTGAAAGAAGTAACACTGATCAAGATGCACAATTATTCATAAACTATTTTGCTGACTGGCAACTCTTTCTACACTTACATAAATATAATTAAAGCATTCAAAGGAAACCATTTTGCAATTTAGAAGTACATAAATATTAAGCACAAACTCTACAGGTAGAATGCATTTGGCCCAAATGTAATCCCAGGCTAGTTGGGTCCTAAATTTCTAAACCCCACCCTGCTACATGAGTGTATAATGGATGAATAAACACACACTAAAGAAGGAGAGAAGAACTGTTCTACTTAGTATAAGAGAGAAATCTATCATAGAGAAAGAGAATTCGATTGCCATCCTTAGAGCCATAATGGATTATGATTTTCCTTAAGTGATTCATTTAAGGAAACATTAATGAAACATCTAATGTGTGTAGAGGACATACACAAACACTGAAGAAAAAAGAGTTGCCCGGATGTCTAAGGGAGTTACTGTGCCAGAGGACTCTTTGGAAAATATTATATCAATAATTACTTCCTGGTATCAACCCAAGATGTAGGAACTCTATCATATCATAGAAAAGAGAAGGGAAGGTAAATGATGCCCATTCATAAGATTCAGTATTTTTCATTACCTTCTCATTGATACAGAATTCTGCTCTATGTCTTTGTGTGCTTTATTATAATTGAGTCCATATTAATGACCCACATGACTCCTGGTCCTCTCTAGTGTGGGAAACAGCAACATCATTTGGTCAGGCTTGATAAAACACAAAGAGAAACTGAAAATGGTGAATGCATGATATGAGATTTAGCTAATCCACCTTTATAAAAAAGAAGTTGGAATGAGTACGTGAAAGCTACAGCCCAAAGTGATGGAAGCATGGGGGAGAACTTTCCAGCAAGGAGAGCAGGTAGAACGAATACTCCTTCTTTGGTATAAAGTGAGTTTCATTTCCATGGAGAAAGGCAGCAGCCAGGCTGTTGAGATTATTCCTATGACATAATTGGAAGTACAGTTAATCAGGATTTAATTGAACAGTTCCATCTTTGAGCAAGGAGTACGGTAGGATACTGAGAAAGGAGGCAAAAAAAAAAATCTCATAAAGCCCCTCTATTTAAGATCGTGAAATGTGTCTTCTCATCTATAATGCAACACTGTAATGTTCTTGTATGAATTGAAAATGCCAGGCAATCAAAGGCCATATGTCTTCAGCTTAGATCCAC
The DNA here is from genome assembly GCF_023159225.1 of Perognathus longimembris pacificus. Lineage (NCBI taxonomy): Eukaryota > Metazoa > Chordata > Mammalia > Rodentia > Heteromyidae > Perognathus > Perognathus longimembris. The sequence goes on from NC_063161.1 coordinate 148,893,969, forward strand.
AGAGTGTCCATGTATTTTTAATCAAGGCAGCATCTCTGAAGCATGTTTATGTTTTCTTGGCATAAAGATGTTCCCCCAGATTAGATCTGTACCCGGCTCCAGACGGCTGTTACCTTTGGCTATGCCAGCAGAACGGAAGTTGGCAGATCCCCCATAATGCATTACTGTAAAGCTAATGTGAACTGTACTTGAAGAACAGCAAGCACAGAAGCAATTCACTAAGACTGAGAATATGATCATATGAGTCACTGAAGTCTTCACTCCATTCAAGATCTCTCTGTGTCCCTCCCTACACCCTAAATATCCACTCACCATAATGTACCTGAGGTGATGTGTTAAAAATGTAAACTCCAAAACAAAACCGCAAAGCCTCCTCAAATAGTGGGCTAAAGACTTAAAAAGAGACTTCTCTGTTGAGGAAATGAGAATGGCCAAGAGACATATGAAAAAGTGCTCTACATCACTGGCCATAAAAGAAATGCAAATCAAAACAACATTGAGATTCCATCTCACCCCAGTAAGAATGTCCTGTATCAAGACAACTAACAATGACAAATGTTGGAGGGGATGTGGCCAAAAGGGAAACCTACTTCATTGTTGGTGGGAATGTAAGCTGGTTCAGCCACTCTGGAAAGTGGTATGGAGATTCCTCAGAAGGCTAAGCATAGAGCTCCCCTATGACCCAGCAGCCCCACTTTTGGGCATCTACCCAAAAGACCACAAACAAGAACACACTAAAACCACCAGCACAACAATGTTCATCACAGCACAATTTGTCATAGCTAGAATTTGGAACCAACCCAGATGCCCCTCAGTAGACGAATGGTCAGGAAAATGTGGTAAATATACACAATGGAATTTTATGCCTCTATCAGAAAGAATGACATTGACCCATTTGTAAGGAAATGGAAGAACTTGGAAAAACTTATAGTAAGTGAAGTGAGCCAGACCCAAAGAAACATGGACTCTATGGTCTCCCTCATTGGGAATAATTAGCACAGGTTTAGAATAGTCGCAGCAGAGGATCACAAGAGCCCAAAAGCTATACCCTTATGAACACAAAAGATGATGCTAAGCCAAATGAACTCCATGTTATGGAAACGACTGTTATATCACTGTTGTAATTACTTTCAACATGCCATGTGAAACCGTAGCTTCTATAATTGATGATCCTCTTGTATCCCCTTCCTGTGGTTGTACCTGCACTATCTTTGTGTCTTATCTGAGCACATTGGAAACCGTGTATACTGGTATTAGAACTACGAAACTGTAAGGGAATACCAAAATAGAGAGACACATGGTAAAAAGGACAAACAATTGCAATACTGTTTAGTGTAAATCTACTGAACAACTCACGGGGGGGAAAGGGAAAGGGAAAGGGCGAGAGGGAAGGGAAAGGGCGAGAGGGGAGGGGGAATGAGGGAGGAGGTAACAAACAGTACTAGAAATGTATCCAATGCCTAAAGTATGAAACTATAACTGCTCTGTATATCAGTTTGACAATTAAAAAAAATGTAAACTGAACATTTTCATTCTCTTACTCAAAACTCTCTAGTAAATGCTAAAATAAGAAGCAGACTCAATGGCATGGTCTATAAAGCTCTGGGTATTTTATTGTGATGATACTATTCATGTCATCAGTCACCGCCCAACCCTCACATTGATTGTGTCACATGGCCTTTCTATTTCTAAGGACCTCTTCCTAATCACTTATTGTTCTCTCATGCACTCAACAGTATTTAAATATTGGGTGTGCTAGAATCTCTAATTAGGCAGTGGAGACATGTCAGTGAACACAATTGTCTTTGTGGAACTTATAATACCAAGGTGAAGACAGAGATAGACGATAAAGAAGGTGAAAATATAAAGTGCATAGTTTTCCAGAAACTGAAAACTCCTTTATAAAATAGAAAGGAAATGGCATATTATTAATAGGGTCAACATTAAATAGTAGAGATTTCTAGCTTGCAGTATGAGTGTGGTCAAGGATCATAGAAAGCATTTGTCATTACAGTTTCCTCTTCTAAAACACCCAGATATTTTCATGGCTTTATTACATCTTAAGTTTCAGCTTAGAGGTCAACTCCCTGTGTCATAGCCATGCATTCCCACCGCCCCCACTGTGTGAAATTGCCCTGTACCACTCTTACCATTCTATGTTAGCACTTCTACATATCTGAGATTATGAGGGTTTTTTTGTCTGTTTATTTTGCCTTTTGTCTGCAATACTCATGTACTGTGGGCTTGATGAGACTGATCTCTGCATTTATATTAGGGCCCAGCATAAAACAGACAGCCAATAATATATTTATTGAATGAAGATAGTTGACTATTTAGACAAGAGTAGTATTTGATCCTCAGAAATCATAAACAGACATCTTTTCTTTAGGTATGATCATGGATATTCTTTTGAAAGCAATATAATCTAGGAAATATGGAATACAGATCTAAAAAACATAGCATCAAAATTATTACAATGAATAAATGTCATTAAGCCTTTGCTTCCTTTGTACACCTCTGTTAGTAACTTTTCACTGTTTTGACAATACTTTGACTGGGCAAATCAGTTTCAAGAAGGAAAGATTACTTTGGATCCCAGGTTCCATTCCTGCTCAATTGGCTCCACATTTCAGAGATGGTGGATAGAAAAAAAAAAAAAAAACAGAGCAGAAAAGCTTAAAGGAGGAAAGCTGCTAACATTAGTGGAAGCCAAGAAGCAGAGTGAAAGCAAAAGGCTGAGAAGAGATGCCCTTCAAAAGCATAGCCCCAGTGATCTTCATCCTTTATTAGGCCTCCTTTCCTAGTTGATCATTTACTTACGAACTTATCAATGAATGAGCCCATGGTGATTTAGCATAATTACTTCTCAATAGTAATTACTTCTCCATAGTACCATCAGCTGGAAAGCAAGTCTTTCTCACACAAGCTTTTGTGGCAATACTACATATCCAGACCTTGATATACCTTATGTCAGCATGTCCTCTGCATTTTCTCCACTACCACCTTGTTCGTGTGGCACCCTCTCTTGTCTCTTCTGCCACCCAAAACATTCTCCAAATTTGGTTTGGAAGATGCCTATTTGATTATGTCTTTTCTTTCTTTATTTTTTTAATTGAATTTTTTGCCAAGGTGATGTACAGAGGGGTTACAGTTACATACTCAAAGTAGTGAGTACATTTCTTGTCAAACTTTTGCCTCCCCCCTCATTTTTCTTCCACCTCCCCCCCACCCTTGAGTTGTATAGTTAATTCCCCACATACTGACTTATGAGTATTGCTTTTGCATTGGGTCACTTATCATCTGTCTCACAATTTTGGTGCTCCCTTTCCCTTCCCTAATTCAGATAGAGGTATATACAATACACAGGGTAACAAAATTAAATACTGTGACAACAAGGGATAAACCATAGGAAAGAAAAATGAAACCAAAAAATAATTTCACCTTGGGTGCCAGTGGCTCATGCCTGTAATCTTAGCTACTCAGGAGGTTGAGATCTGAGGATCATGGTTCAAAGCCATCCCAGGCAGGAAAGTCCATGGGAATTTTATCTCCAATCAGCCACCAGAAAACTGGAAGTGGCACTATAGCTCAAGTGGTAGAGGGCTAGCCTTGAGCTGAATAGCTCAAGGACAACGTGCAGGCCCAGAGTTCAAGCTCCAAGACTGAGAAAAAAAGAAAGAAAGAATTTCACATAGTACATTAAAAATAACAACAGTGAAAGACCATTCCATACCTTGGAGTTCATTTCACTTAGCATTATCTTACATGATCAAATGTACATAGCTATTGAGCTATTATGATCCTCTGCTAGGACTATCCTAGACTTACACTAAAAGGCCAAAAGGGAACACTACTACATTGTTGGTGGGAGTGTAAACTTGTGTAACCACTCTGGAAAGCAATATGGGAGGTCCTCAAAAGACTACATGTGGAGCTTCCCTATGACCCAGCAACCCTACTTCTGGGCATTTACCCAAAGGATCACAAACGGAGCCATACTAAAGCTACCAGCACATTATTTACCAGCATTATTTACCATAGCTGAAATATGGAACCAGCTCAGATGCTCCTCAGTAGATGAATGGATAAAGAAAATGTGGTACGTATACACAATGGAATGCTATGCTTCCATCAGAAAAAAATGATATTGCTCCATTTGTAAGGATATGGAAAAACTCGGAAAAAAATCTTATTAAGTGAAGTGATCCAGACCCAAAGAAACATGGACCCATGGCTTTCCTTATTGGTAATGACTATGTCTTTCTTGTTGAAGCCTTCCAGTGATCCCCATGGACCACCAAATAAATTCTCAATCTTAATTAGTTCCAATAACATCAAGAGCTGAATACTGGCCATTCTGTAATGCCATGCCGCAACACTTCTCACCAGCTCCAAGATACACCCAAGCTTATTTCTTCTTGACTTCCAGAATGTTCTATTGCATTATCTTTTTCAGCCCTTTCCATTAGAGACAATTCCTATATTTAGAATGCTCTCTCTCTCTCTCTGTATGTGTGTGTGTATGTGTATGAGTGTTTAAGTTGTATCTACCATTTAATTTTCTTTTTGAACTTCATATATCCTTCAGCAAAGACTTCTTTTCTAGACAAGGTGATACTTCTCTAAAGTTTCATTCTATCTTGCATTTGCTCAGGACATCAGTTCCCTGCATAGTGAACTGCAATTTTTGCAAAGAATAATGCAACAATTGCAATTCATTATGGTTCCTAGACCTAAGCAAAAATAGGGTAAACAGAATACTTGTCTTTTCTCCACTTGTAATTGATAGGCATCTTATACCATTCCTGGCTTATATATACTTGTTAAATGTTTGGAAGAAGTTTGCAGTAGATTAAAACAGTCTGTCTTTATTTTCAGGCTAAAGTCTGAATATTATTTCTCATGCTCAAGTTCTTCTTGTGAGTCTTGCTATACTTTGGCAATAGTGCTAAAAATTGAGAAAAGATATCGCAGAAATTTGAGGCACATAGCTATTTTATTGATAATGACATCACAGAGTATAACCAAGGAATTCTGTTCAAAGCTTGTCAATAGCCTCAAGGACCAAAGGACAAAATAAAAATTCCGGCCCATACTGGAAATATTGACCTAGAGTGTTTTAGGGAAAGGATCCTGAGCACAATAGCCTCACCCATGATAACAAAGATGATATAGAAATAAAAGATGTATTGAAAAAGGTATTATTTATGAGTCTCCTCTCGATGATGAAGAAAGTGAGAACTCTAATTGTTTAAAAGTATAATGGGATAGTTTGGATTTCCATATGTAGCCCATGCTGGCTTTGAATTCACAATCCTCTTGCCTCTTCCTCCTGAATGTTTAGAATTGCAAGTGTGTATGACATAACCCATTTTCCCATTCTCAACTTAAATTTTTGTTTCTTTCATCTGATCAATTATACTGTATATATACTTACTTGAATTTTTAAACGTGCTAGAATATGAGAATATCACACACACATGCACACGTCCATGCACACACACACACACACACACACACACACTAGTGCTCCAACTAGAATTCCAGTCTCAGAACTGCAAGTGCCATTTCCTAGTTCATCTTTAATTACAACTGAATTCAGAAACCTGACCTTCTTTCAAACCATCTGAATAATTCACTCACATCTTTACTTTGGTGAACCACACATATTTTAGTAAAATACCATAGGAAAAATGGACAAGAAGGAGATTACACCACACATCTAAGCAATGACTTGGAAATGTTTTTATGTAAAAGTGTAAAGGATTTGAAATTCTTACGTTTCTATGTCAACTGAGGGATCTTTAAAAACAAATCTCTTCTTAGTGCAATATGTTTTCTCTAAGCATTTCATCTTTGTCTTTTTCTTATCAGACACTGATTCAGAACAGGACTAGGTCTTACTTGCAACAGTGCTTATATAAAGTCATCACAGGTATTCAGCTAAACAAAGGGTACTGTAATTAGCAGAAGCTATCATCCTTAGAAAATTCATCTTGTTTGTGCTTGACCAGCAAATCCCAAAGTGTCAAATGACCATTAACCTAAGTTTCAGGCACCTGAATCATCATTTACAAGATGCCCCAAAAGATACTGACCTCATGGACATGTTACGAAGATCATGTGGAAAAAGTGTGCAAAGCATCTGGAATATAACCTGAAACAGTAGCCTGGGTAGAAGCTTGATATGTTCTGTTTTCTTTCTACTCCATTTGCTGTGCTGCGTGATTCATGATTCCTGCTGCACTCATGTTCAGACAGCTTCTCAGTCTCTTAAAGGCTATTACTGTCCCTAACATACGCTCAAAATATTCCAGGAAAATATTAACTAGCAAAGCCTCATGTTATAGTCAGTTCTTCGGTCATTTTTTGTGCATGATCGGGATATGATTCTGCTGACAAAGATCAAACAAATGCTCATATGGGTGCATTTCCTGAAAATTCATAAGCACTAAAATTCCTCTAATAAAGGCTGTGCTATGATCTAAAAACCGTTGGAACATTTTATTGTTGATGATGATAATGATGAAGGCCTGATTTGACACTGTAGAGTCTATCACTTCAAGTATGGATGGCAGACAGAAGTATCATGCATCCCTACTTTGTTCCAAATCCTTGTACCCTTCTAGAAATGGTATGGTTTGAAAGTCCCTAAACAGAGTAGATTCTCTGTTTATAATCTACTTCATATTCTTTACAGATCTTGTGAGCACTCATGGACTTCCCAATAGCTGTCTAGGGTTCATTGACCTGTCTGAGCAGTGCCACTGACCAGCCACTTGAGGCCCTCTAGCTATCAGAGATTAGGAACCTCTTATGCCTTCTGTTGCAGCAATTTCAGAGAAGCATGCTCTCCTAGGTTTCTATCCATGAGGCTGATGACAAAATTATTCATGTACGTAGAATGTATATTCATCCACTATAACAGTAAAACCATGCATATAAAGACATCTCCAGACTGTAAACTTTAATACAAGGTTATCATATTTTTCTGGCAATCTTGAATATTCCTAAACTGTGAGTTATGTGTACTCCCTAAAGTTTAGATATGGGAAATAATAGGCTAAATATTTGTATCATAAATACTATGCCAACTTACATACAGAGCAGTATCCTAAGAGTGGAAGAATTATTCCTATTATATAAGGAGAAGGCAAAATCAAGGCTCCTAAAGATCAGAAAATGTGTAAAGATTAGAATACTAATTAAATGTCCTATGTCCAAAGCTTATATTTATTATGTAGAAGGTTAAAATACAGTCATAAATAATCATAGTAAATGATACATATATACACATATATGCAAGTACAGCATATGTTTCTAAGTTGGAATGGAATGCATATATATATTCTGTATATGCATGACATATATGATACATATGTGCACACACATATGCACCCAGACATATATCTTCCTCTAATCTTTACAAATGTCTGTGTTTTTAATTTTTTTTTTTATAGATGAATACAGTGAGGTTTGAAGAATTTGGCACTTTGTCCGGAAAAATCATGAAAATGCTTTAAAAAAGAAAGACAGGAGTGTTCTTGGTTTCAGGGTACCATGGAAGGATGGACTTAGTTTTAAGAAGATGCATTAAAACATCAGTAACACAGGAAAATGGGATGCTGGCCAAGTGAAGAGAGAAAAACAACAACAACAAAAAAAAGAAAAGTAGTTCCAACTGTAAGGACACTAAATATTCATTTTTCTGTGGAGTTATGTAAGAGAAAACATGGTGTTTGTGTTGAAAGGGCAAGCTTGAGGAAATGCTCAGGACACTGTTTGCATTCTAAGTGGCCCAAGTGATGGAGAGAATGGGCCCTGATCCAAATTGATTAGTTCTGCTACCTTCTCATTATTGTTGCGCCTGAAGTTTGGCATGTAAGCAAGGTCATTCCATGCACGGCTTTGCCTGACTTCACTGATTCTGCTACTCACTTCCTTCTGGTCCAACCCCCCCACACACCCTTACCACAGCATGCCACCTGCACTAGAGAAAATTAAAAACCAGCGCATACATTTTACATGAGTTCCGGAGAGCAGTGAGAAATTAATATTATATTGTCTTTTGATAAAGATACAGCTGTTTTTTTTTTAAGATGTTCATCCAATTCAGTAATAGAAAACCTTGTTTAAATTCCTCCATGGATCCTATACCTCAAGACAGCTAGAGGAAATGCATTCACACTCAGAAGGTTATGTTTGAGTAAGTTTTCATCTTACAGTTCAACTTACAAAAAAAAAAATCAGGGTTAGATATGAGGTTGCCGTGCTCCCTAAATTCGTAGGCACTTTATTAAATAATTTCTATTTCCATATTATCTCTTAGGTCACTGCCTTAGCCTAGTATCATGTTTTCTTATATGCTCATGTTCAAATATTGCTTTGATGGTTCAAGGTTAAACTGAAATGTCTCATTTGCTGTCAAGCTACCTCATTCTCTAAAAGTAAGATATGGAGGCTTCTTGTCAGATCTTCAATAATTTTTGGAAAGGCTCTTAAGTCATTCATTTGAATTCTTAGCTGTCTCATCAATAAGATCAGAGAAATTTCAGTTGTATTTGAATATAATTTAAAAATCAGAGATTAAAGACATCAGATAAAACTGTAACAAAGTATATGTGAAATAATGTTCAATAAATACAATTTCTTGTGTTATTATCAAGCAAATATAACATCTATACTTCTTTCCTTTGAATCCAAATGCCTATGGTAGCCTAGATTTCCAGTCCTACTTTATGCCAGTTTCTTTGGGGTATCATAACCCTTAGCTTTCTGAAAATCTAAATTCTATTAAACTAAACCTATCACTAACGTGTGCATGTTTATCTAAGGTTATTTTACTTTTGCTCATATTTCAATTTCTCATGTAAGTCATAGAGACAATAAGAAGCAGATTTGAAATTTAAATTCAATTTCCCATATCCATAAACATTTCAGCTTGGCTTCTAAGTGCTATCAAGAAATTCTGGGACATGATGTGCTTAATTATGAGCTGAAGTCTTGAAAAGAGGCAAACATGTGTTTGAATGTTAGTTAAATGGCTATACGATTGCAAACCGGATCCTTCAAGTTGCTTATTTTTAGTAATAATATTTGTAAAGTGACAATAAATACCTCTCAAAGCTATTATTACTAGAAAGTGATAATAAATACCTCTCCTAGCTACTTTTACTAGATCTGACAATGATATATACTCTAATTTGGATAAATGCTCCCCAAAGCCCCATGTGGTAAGCCAATTTTGATATTGAGAGATGGCATAATTTTTAAGACATGGAAGGCCATTAAAACCAGTTCCTCCATCTCTTCTTTCTTGTTTTATGCTTATGGTTCATATATTCTTACCATAATGTGCTGTCTCATTCTAAGCAGCACAGTCAACAGACCATGAGCTAAAACCTTTAACATTGTCAGACAAAATGGACTTTAGCTCTTCACAAGTTGGTAACTTTGTGTATTTGTTATAATGATGGATAAATGGCTAATACAATATTTTATATATAATATATCATGTAATATGTAATTTGTTTCCTCATATTAGCTTAATGATGATATATTTATAATATATTGTTGACATATTACAGAATATAACTATATGTTTATAATATTTAAATTTATATTGCTTTTATAGTACAGAATATATATTTGTATAATATGTAAGTACAATTGGTCTGAAGGGCTCTATCTTAATAACACAGGCAAAAACCTTAGAAGACTGATGTAAAATCAAGTATTACACTTATTACTTTAAGTGCCAATGGAAAGCATGGCCTTGTTTATTCTGGGGCTACATGAACTTGTTATAGCTCATTGGTGAATCCCCCATCCCATGCCTTCACACTTTAAATAGCATCCAAAGTGCAACTGAAGGCCTCAAGCAAACTAGAAAATGATTACAAAACACTGGATGGAGAAGAAAGAAAAGGGTGCATTCCAGGTATTTTCTGTTTTATACCAAACTGTACTTGATTGAAAAATAGTAGCTGTTGTCAGTCCCTCAATAGTCCATGAGTACATTATCCTTGGTGAGGGAGGCTTAAAATAAGGGTTCCTGCTAAATGCAAGAAGTGTTTCTGAAGCAGAGATTTGCTTCACATGGTCTGATGCTTAGTAACAATATAAGTGGTACCTACCATTATGGGGTTAGAATTCCTCTTGACACCCCTAGCAAACTTGACCAAAAAACGAAGGTACCACACTCAAATAAACAAGATAAGAGATGAAACAGGTAACACCACCACAGAAATAACTGAAATTCAGAAAATAATAAGGGACTATTTTGCAAACTTTTATGCCAACAAATTCGAGAACTTGGAAGAAATGGATGATTTCCTAGAAAAAATTCATATCCCCAAACTCAACCATGAAGTTTTAAACCTTCTAAACAGACCCATATCTAGTATTGAAATAGACATGGCAATAAGTGATCTCTGATCCAACAAAAGCCCAGGTCCAGACGGATTCACCGCAGAATTCTACAAGCCCTTCAAAACAGAACTCACACCAATATTTCTCAAACTCTTCAATGAAATTGAAAGAGAACGTTCACTACCAGACACATTCTATGAAGCCAGTATAACCCTCATCCCAAAACCAGGCAGGGACTCATCACGAAAAGAGGACTATAGACCGATTTCCCTGATGAACATAGATGCAAAAATTCTCAACAAAATTCTGGCCAATCGACTTCAACGGGTCATCAAAAAAATCATACACCACAATCAAACTGGATTCATCCCAGGGATGTAAAGTTGGTTTAATATATGCAAGTCAATTAATGTAATCCACCACATCAACCGGAGCAAGGTAAAGAAACACGTGGTTTTATCTCTGGATGCAGAAAAAGCATTCGATAAAATCGAGCACCCATTTATGCTAAAAGCCCTGGAAAAACTGGGATTCCAGGGAATATTCCTGAATATAATCAAGGCAGTTTCTGACAAACCAAAAACAAGCATAACTCTAAATAGTGAAAAACTAAAGCCATTTCCTTTAAAATCAGGAACAAGACAGGCATGTCCACTCTTTCCCCTGCTCTTCAACATAGTACTAGAATTCCTAGCCAGAGCAATTAGGAAAGAAGAAAATATAAAGGGGATCCAAATAGGAAAAGATGAAGTTAAACTTTCTCTCTTCGCAGATGACATGATCCTATACCTAAAGAACCCCATAGACTCTACCCCCAAGCTACTAGAGCTGATCCAAAACTTTTGCAAAGTTGCAGGATATAAAAAAAACCCTCAAAAATCAATGGCCTTTCTCTATGCTAATGACCCGAAGACCAAGGCTGAAATCAGGAAAGCAACTCCTTTTGCAATAGCCCCCCCAAAATAAAATACCTAGGAATAACCTTAACCAAAGAAGTGAAAGACCTCTTTGATGAGAACTTTAAAAGCTTGAAAAATGAAATTAAGTCAGAACTAAGGAAATGGAAAAACCTCCCATGCTCCTGTATTGGGAGGATTAATATAATCAAAATGGCAATATTGCCAAAGGCTATCTACAAATTCAATGCAATACCTATTAATATCTAAACATCATTTTTTAATGAAATAGAGGAAGCAAATCAGAAATTCATATGGAACAATAAAAGAACTAGAATAGCAAAAACAATCCTAAGCAGAAAGAACAGTGCTGGAGGAATTACAATACCCAACTTCAAGCTGTATTATAAAGCTATAGTAATAAAAACAGCTTGGTATTGGCACCAGAACAGGCCTGAAGACCAATGGAACAGAATTGAAGACCCAGAAATGAACCCACAGAACTATGCATACTTAATCTTTGATAAAGGAGCTAAAACAATAGTTTGGAAGAAAGATGGCCTCTTTAACAAATGGTGCTGGCAAAATTGGTTCAACACATGCAACAAACTAAAACTAGATCCTTATATATCACCCTGCACCAAAATCAATTCCAAATGGATTAAAGACCTTGAAATCAAAACAGACACCCTGAAAACACTGAAGGAAGGAACAGGAGAAACACTTGGGCTCCTTGGCTCAGGACGGAACTTCCTTAACAAAGACCCTGAAAGGCTACAAATCAAAGAAAGGTTGGACAAATGGGACTGCAACCAACTGCAGAGCTTCTGTCTGGCAAAGGACATAGCTTGCAAGATAAACAGAAAACCCACAGACTGGGAGAAGATCTTTACCGGCCATTCAATGGACAAAGGCCTCATATCTAAAATATATGCAGAACTAAAAAAAGTATCTTCCTCCAAAACAAAACCACAAAGAACCAATAGCCCCCTTAACAAGTGGGCTAAAGACTTACAAAGAGACTTCTCTGATGAGGAAATGAGAATGGCCAAGAGACATATGAAAAGGTGCTCTACATCACTGGCCATAAAAGAAATGCAAATCAAAACAACATTGAGATTCCATCCCACCCCAGTAAGAATGTCATACATCAAGAAAACTAACAATAACAATTGTTGGAGGGGATGTGGCCAAAAGGGAACCCTACTTCATTGTTGTTGGGAATGTAAACTGGTTCAGCCACTTTGGCAAGCAGTATGGAGATTCCTCAGAAGGCTAAATATAGAACTTCCCTATGACCAGCAGCCCCACTTTTGGGTATCTATCCAAAAGATCACAAACAAAATCACAGTAAAGCCACCAGTACAACAATGTTCATCGCAGTGCAATTTGTCATAGCTAGAATCTGGAACCAACCAGATGCTCCTTAGTAGATGAGTGGATCAGGAAAATGTGGTACATATACACAATGGAATTTTATGCCTCTATCAGAAAGAATCACATTGCCCCATTTGTAAGGAAATGGAAGGACTTGGAAAAAATTATACTAAATGAAGTGAGCCAGCCCCAAAGAAACATGGACTCTATGGTCTCCCTTATTGGGACTAATTAATACAGGTTTAGGCAAGTCACAACAGAGGATCACAAGAGCCCAATAGCTATACCCTTATGAACACATATGATTATGCTAAGTGAAATGAACTCCATGTTATGTAAATGATTGTTATATCACAGTTCTATCTACTTTCAATGTCCCATGTGTATCTGTAGCTTCTATTATTGATGATGTTCTTGTATCACCTTCCTGTGTTAGTACCTACACTATCTCTGTAATCTTATCTGAGTATATTGGAAACCATGTATACTGGTATTAGAACTAGGAAATTGAAAGGGAATACCAAAATTGAGAGACACAGGGTAAAAAAAAGAGTAACAACAACAAAAGCAATACTTGCAACACTGTTTAGTGTAAGTGACCTGAACACCTCATGGGGGGAAAGGGAGAGGGGGAGTAGGAAGAGGGGTATGAGGGACGAGGGAACAAACAGTACAAGAAATGTATCCAATGCCTAACGTATGAAACTGTAACCTCTCTGTACATCAGTTTGATAATAAAAATTTGAAAAAAAATTCCTCTTGACAAGTTTTAACTTACCAACATTAAATTGTTATTAATTGTCCAAAATCAATCGCTGTGATCATAAACATTTGTCTGGATATAAAGCTAGGAATTAACTTTTCAATGAAAGACTTGCTTGGAAGGCTTTTGTTCAATACTGATTCCACATTTGTGAGGAAACAGAAAGTCACCAACTTTTGCTGGCCTGGCTTCAGTAAATTTTAATTCAACAAAAAGCTTGGCTGAACAGATGCATGCACAAGTCCCAGGCTGGGTAACACTCAATATGTTTAACAAAATGTTGCTGTTGCTGTAGTTCCATTTCTAAGCTTGTGATGGAACTAGATTTATGTCTTTCTTTCTCAGTGGAGCATAAATGTAAGGGCATATCAGGAACAAAACCCAATTTGGAAGGGACGAGAAATGAACTGGTGGCTAGAGCCAGACTGACTATAGGAAAGGCAAGGAAAAGATGTCTGATTATTTCAGTAAATGAAGAAGAGGAACATGATCTTAGTGAACTATCACAATAGGCTTCTGGTACAGCAAAATATGAATTGGCAGATAATTTTGATAATCCACTGAGATTGTAGAGTGCTTTCTATAGAGACTAGTGTTTTTCTTATGCATGCATACCCGTGGATCAAGGAAGAAATATTATGGAAAGGAAAAACATGTAGCGGAGGTAGTGGTAATAGAGGTCATGTAGTGGTAGTAGAGGTCATGCCTTAGGCAAAACATTGTTTTATAGACCTCAAATTCACCCTAATGCCCCAAAATAACCTCACTCTTACAGGTTAGAGAGTAAAATAGCAAAAGTATACAAGAAAGCATAGGATTTAACATAGCCTAGTGTAAATAGCACACTACAGATCCACGGAAGCTAAGATAAGCTAAATTTAGGCAGAATTCTCAGTGGGTAAAATGAACACTAGAGAGGAGATATTTTAGCAATCTGGAAGGCATCTATCTCCTAGGTTGGCCTCCTGAACTCCAGACATCAATGTAAATGTGTGTACATTTACTAATTCAGTTTATCAATTCAGTATGTCCCTGGATTAGCAGTCATGGAAATCTGTGCTAAAATGGAGATTTTCCAATGTGGTCCATGGAGTTCAAGAGAGAAGAGTCCCCTCTCCCCGATGAGGAAGTGGTAGTGATTATACACCTTTCCTGGCATCTAACCACTCTGATGTTTGTGGGGCCTCCCTGACTGCTACCACTCCTGTAAGATGGTCTAGGTAGAGACTGTTAATTGGACAGACATAAAGCCTATGCTAAGAGAGGGGAGACAAGCAGCTACTAAGTACTTCTTAGGTCTGTCCATATAGTCATTTTAGGAGTTCTTCAAACTAAATGAGTCCACAAATTGATTTAGTGCACATCATGTTTCCCATTTCAACCTTATCACCAGATCAGTAGATAGTTACTCAAATAAAGCAAACAGTTTTCTTTCTCCATGTATCCAGACTTGTCAATCCTGCTCTGTAATTATCATGACATTCTTTCAACTATCTCCTGTGGCCAGTGTTATCTGTGCATCATTTCATATTACACATCTTCTTCCATATGATTCTTCTTAATCTCCTGCCCCCACCTCCATGCTTTCCCTCCCTATAGTCTCTATATACCCAAGGTGAATCATTACCAAAAACTACCACTAACTATTCTGATTAAAAAATATCGTGTTTTCTCATTATTCTTAACCTGTATTTAAAGCTATTCTACAAACTCATGTTTTCTCCTTCATCTCCTCTGTCTTTCTTTCTCTTCTCCCTCTTTTTCTTCATTTCTCTGCTTTTTCTCTCTCTGCTTTTCCCTCTCCTTACCCCTCTCTATTCTCTCTCAGATGTTGACAAATATAATTTTCTTTAACAGGAACTTTGTTTTTCTATCTCGTCTAATTGGTGAATTTATGGCCATGACAGATTCTTTTTCAGCATTCTTTCTCAGGGAAGTTTTTCAGATTTCCAAACTAAGGACTGGTTTACTTTGTATATGCTCCCATTCCATAATGCCATGTAATGTTCCATTTGCAGGCTTCTCTTAGTTAAAATGATTACCAGATCTTGTCTAAGCATATCATTGTGTTGGTTTCTCAGTTTTCCTATATGTCAAACAGAAGTTATGGTAAAACAAGGGTTAAGTATAAGATTTGTTGGAATTAAACTAAGCAACTTTTGCTAATAAGAAAAAACTTACGTGTTATATGTAGCATAGCATCTAAAAAACAAGGGTATTGAGTCATGGGACAATTTAATAATACATTGAAGATAACACAATAGGCAAAATTGTGAAATATTATTTTGAATGTACCAGCAAAATATCATCCTCATTCTCATCACCACCACCACCCTGCTACCATCAACATTACCATAATGATGATCACTTTCATCCTATTAGTACAGGATGTTGTTGGCCGAAGGAACAATATTCTCTGAGGAAAGTGTGAGTCCATATAGGTTGTTATTCTTACTAAAATATAGCATAAACACTTGTGAAATACTTAGATGAACTTCATTTGTATAAATAATATGCACTAAAAATCTTACCTGCTCTGTTGTGGAGTCAAGAGATGATGAATGAGGGTAAATATGGTTGAAATCATTTTTAGGCATGTATGAAAACAGGACAATGAACCCTGTTTAGACTATTTTTAGAAATAGGGAGTAGGATGAAGGAGAGTGATGAGGGGATGAGTTTGTCAAGGTACATTACTAGTGTGAGTATGTGACAGTGAATCTCACTCTATTGTTCAACTAATGCAAGCTGATAAAACATGCTAAAAACAAGAGAAAAAGTAAAGGAATAGAAGCAGAAATAAATAGAGTCAAGAAGTTCAAAAATTTGAAAGCCTGAAGGAAGAAACTGCTTATGAAGTCCAGTCTATAAAAGGATATCATTGAGTATGTCATTGAGCTTAAAAAAAGAAAAGCTCAAAGAAAACAGACTTGTAGCAAGAACCATATGGAGGCAATGCCCGTCACAATTACTATTAGTTTCTGAGTCAATTAAAGTGTTTCAGAGAAAATGCACAATTTAAAGCTCAGTCTCCAATAAATTCATTCAATTGTACAAAATAGTTGAGGAAAAAGGCTAAAATTTTGGCTCCCTCATGGAAGCCTTATAAATTGAAGTTGTTGTAATTAAGTTTTCAGAAAATGTAGGGAAAATAGGCAAGACCAACTATGTGTAGTGAGGATCAACTAAACATATAGGTGAACAGTAGTGAGGGTACTCAAAGAAATATGATGCCTACTACCTTTTTAAGTGGATGACACTGCAAGATGATTACAGTATGTATCCCTAATATTTAACATAACACCTGGGATTGAAATTGTAGAAATGCTACTGAAAATGATTAAATAGAATGACTTGCATGTTAATTTTTTTTTTTTTTTGCCAGTCCTGGGCCTTGTACTCAGGGCCTGAGCACTGTCTCTGGCTTCTTTTTGCTCAAGGCTAGCACTCTGCCACTTGAGCCACAGTGCCACTTCTGGCAGTTTTCTATATATGTGGTGCTGAGGAATCAAACCCAGGGCTTCATGTATCCAAGGCGAGCACTCTTGCCACTAGGCCATATTCCCAGCCCCTTGCATGCTAATTTTTATGTGGTCAAGAAAATTAATGAAAACAGGAAGAACACAACCCTGGGTTATAAAAATACAAAGGATTATATAACCCTGCGCAGAAAGAAAATGGAATATTACCATGCAAACACTTCCAGTCCCTATGAAGATGGATTACGGCTGTATTGTTTTCCTGTAGGAATTTAGAGATGTTAAAGATGCATGACTGTGTCACCTCCTTTTGAGGTCGGAAGGGTTTGTCGCAGGAATCCGGTGCATGCTGATCTACTGTACACTAGAATATCTTCTTAGTTTATATTTCCAGTTCATGTCTCTGAACAAAAAGAAATGAGTTTGCTGTTTGATGAAGCAATTGGAGGTTGTAGATCTGAACTCTAGTTGGTCACACTGACCAGATGAGCTCCCTCTTGAGTTCTTCACTTTAAGCCTTTGAGCTATAGTCCTCGGGGTGCGGAAAATTCTTTCTCAATCAGGAAAAGAAATAAAGCAATGTTTGGAAGCAGAAAAGTAGATTGTAGGAGTTACAAGGCTAATGAAAAAATATTCTAGGCCTGGGATTACCTCAGTGGCAAAGCTCTGACCTCTTATGCATGAAATCCTGCTTTGATCACAACCATTCCCCATCATTGGAAACATAACAAAACAAAACATAAAGAAAATATTTCAGATTTCCATCCTTCTCAGCACGTAGAAAATCATACTTCACTGGCCCTTTAAGTTAGGCATAGTAGTGTGCCTGGATTTGACAGTAAAAACAACAAACAGACATGCTGTGTGTTCTTTTGAGATGAAAGTATTAATTTGCCAGGGAAAAACACTGCAGTGGTGTGATGATCCTGGAAACAAAGGATGTACCCTCTCTGTCTCTTAATTAACTACAATACATAAAACACTCTAGCTCTTGGCTCTGCAATGGAAATGCAAGTAAGCAATATACATATATATATATACATATATATATTTCTGGTACTTTTAGCCTCTGAAACATGGATTTATTTATTACACATGACCTATCTATCCTAGCTTGATCATTGGCAAAAGTTCATGTTATACAAGTAAGCATACTTTATCTAAAACTGTAGAATGGGCATCATTTTAAGGAATGAAGTAGGTCTTTTCTAATTCATCAGTATGGTCCAGAAGCTGAAACTGAACACTAGCTGCTCTTTCTGATTATGACTGTTCTCATCATGGAGACAAGATGATAGCATTGCTTACTTCTTTTCTCTTGTTATGGGCAGCTGACATTATTCTTTCTTCCTGAGTGATTAACGAATAATTTTCTTAGAAGTCTGGAGACAAATTCAGGAGAACTTTGTTGTTTGTCTCTGTCTCTATTTTAGTGGGCACATGTAAATTCTCCTCTGTATTTCATTTTTTTTAGGTAGGGTCATGAGAGCAAGACTTACCCACCTCCTATGCACCCACAGGCACCAGATACCATTATATATAAAACCTCATCATGAAATCTGGGATCCTCCAGGTCCAATGGATGAAGCATCATATATGCTTATGCACATTGACATACATCCCAAGTTTCTTTTGGTACCCTGAAATTGCACTGAGGATTAGCTTCTCCTCTCCAAAAAGCTATTGTATGAAAGTACCTAATAATAATTGGGCTGGGAATATGGCCTAGTGGCAAGAGTGCTTGCCTCCTACACATGAAGCTCTCCATTCGATTCCCCAGCACCACATATATGGAAAACGGCCAGAAGGGGCGCTGTGGCTCACGTGGCAGAGTGCTAGCCTTGAGCGGGAAGAAGCCAGGGACAGTGCACAGGCCCTGAGTCCAAGGCCCAGGACTGGCAAAAAAAAAACCCAAAAAACAATAATAGCCATTTTCTCAAAACAAACTAAGATCCTTTGTACAATTCACCTTAATGTAATCATTCTTCAATGGCCTATCTTATTTCTTGTCTCACTGAGTCAAATAAAGTCAATGCCAGTTGTAGGTGGTAACCATTTAATAATTCAGACCACAGATATTGAGGACTCGCTAATTCCTCAATCACATGGGGAGGAATCCAGTATTAGACAGAGAGCTAATATTGCTGTCTGTACAGATCTCTGATATTCCTTCCAGGGATGTGAAGTAAGGCTACTGGAATGGTGTGGTGGAAGCAAGTGTGAAGTGGTTGAGATGAAGCCAAAGCTGGAAAATAGCTTGTGTAACATCTTGGACACTGTCTAAAATTTAAAATTGTAGTTGAAAGAAAACAGAAAACTTAACAGCATCCATACGTCAGCCTTTGGAAAATTACTTCATCTTGGAAATTCAAAACCTCATATGACTCCCCATTCCTCTGATTGCGCAAGAGTCTTTTCTTTAATAGACTAGAACTTTTTTCGGTGACTTTGTATGTAATGAGAATCTTCTACAGGTCAGAAAGCCTAAAAAAGGAACTCGAGGTGTGCAGGTTTCTCTTAAATTTCAGTGGTTACCTGGTTTACAAAGAGTAGGAATTGTTGAAATGCAGGAAAATCACTCTGTGTACACCCATCAAATCATAATTTATCTTTCTTCCAGTAGGAGACAGCAAAATGGTAGTTTGGGAATTATAGGTTTAAAAATGTATTTAATAAATAATCCACAAGTTTCAAAGAAATAAATGCATTGAACCCCATAGGAAGAAAGAATAGGAAGAGAATAAATGGCTACGTATAAGTAGCAGCCCTCATGATCCTAGTAGTGACAAAATTAATTTTAAAAAGTCACCAGCAGAAAGTAAAATGAAATAGATTCCAAAGCTTGCTGCTGTTGCAAGATTCTACAGGATTTATTTAACATTCTCTGGGCATAGTCCTAAAATATTCATGCACGTTGGACATAATTATGTCATTTTAGTGTCCACTGTGTGTCAGTGAATTGTCAGTTTTTCTCTGCAGCTTCTATCACTTCTTCGGCATTTGGGGAATGTAAATGATTATAAACAGAGAAGTCTTAAGTGGTAGAGAATTTGTTTTATGGATCTTATACTGAAACTTTAAATTTGAATGCTAGACTGAGAGCATGATTGAAAACTAAATAGGCACATTTCTCTCCTCCAAACACAGAGTGTTCCCTTTATAGATGTCACATTTAAAGGGACATTGAACTAATGATTAGAGAGGTCAGGAATTATCCCAATGAAGACTGAAGAGCAGCAAAATTGCCATTTCCAGTCTAGAAATGACCATTGTTCAGTGTTGTTTAAAAAGACTTCATTGGTATCAGGGGAACTTCCAAGGAGGCCGATTTTCATCCAATTTGAGGGAATGCTTCAGAATTCAGCTTTCTGTAAGAATTGCTATCCTTTGCACTGATGGTAAATTAGAAAGAGGCCAGGGAAACGTCTTATTCGCTGTGCAGGAGCCTCGAGACTAGATACAGGGACACGGGCGTTGTGGAATTAGACTACATTGTGATGTCAGCCAGGATGAAAATCTTGCATCCCCAAATTGTTAACCAGCTTACTATGACAGCTCATTTAATTTTTCTGAATTATACGTATGCTCCCTTGGAAACAGAATAACCTGTTTAGGGTTGCAGTTAATGATTCATTGAGACATTTCCCTTCTTTTTAAAAGCTGACTCATATTTAATTGCGTATATATGTCTTCATTTGATTTATCTGTAGATTTATTGAAAAAAACTGCAGATCATTCCCTGGTCTTGGCTACTGTGAACAGTGTACTGAACATGAAAGTGTGGGGATATGTTTATTATACTAATGACAAATCCTGTCTATATACTGAAAATCATGGTGGGGTTGCTGTATAGATAGTAGTTTTTCTTTTACCATTATCTTTAAGTCATTATACAAAAGAGTTGCCATTTAACAAAACAATTTGTTAAATGCACTTAAGGTTTCTGAGGAAACTCCATACTGTTTTCCTTAATGGTGATACCAATTTCCATTTCTACCACCCAGTATGAGATTCCTTCTTATCCTTACCAACCATCCTTCAGCTTTTCTCATTTTGATAATGTTTAACAGTTATGAAAAGCTTTCTCAATGAGATTTTGGGTTCCATTTGCATGGTTATTAAAGCAGTTCACTAACCTCTTATGTACCTGTTGCCATTTTTATGCTTTTTTTGGGGGGCGGGGAGGGACACTCAGGTCATTTTCTGGAAATTTTTGTTTTGTTTTGTTGCTACTTAGCTGTATGAGGCCTTGTATATTTTGACTACTAACCTTAATAATGCATATGAGTCACCTTATAATGTGAAGCAGTGTGATATAAATATAAACATGCACTCGCTAAAATTGTCAACGATCCCATAACAAAACTGAAAAAAATAAAGCCAACAAAAAAGGAAATGAAATGATAATGTACTAAGATTTCACAACTATTTATTAAATAATAAATACTTATTTTTTTCTTGGAGAGGTTGGGAATGTGGATTGCCTTGCATAACCATAACCCCTATGCACATCACCTTTACAATAAAAAAATGTAAAAATAAAAAAATGTTTCTGAGGAAATGGGCCTGATGGAAATGTGTTGCAATTCCTACCACCTAATAGCTAGCTGCCTCCAAACTGAATTCTTCCACTTTTCTCTATCCCTAATTATAGGTTGTTTTTTCATTTTTCAATGCTTTTACCATGATCTTCAGTTCTTATATCTCATAAAGATATTCACACAAGGGTGGGTGCATTGCCTTTTGAGTTTCACTGTTTAAATTCCACCTTTGTTTCCCCCAGCCCACCCTGTGATTGTGTCTATAGGTGATGGAGCTTCTTTCATGTCTCTGAGTTCTTTTTCCCCCTGCTTGGAAGTTTCAGGTATTCTTCATGAGTATGTCAAAAGAAAGAGAGGAGAATGTCAGAGTCTCCTGGACCCCTGCCCTGATTTAAATGTTAAATCCAAAAACAACCTAGGGATTAATTGGTCCAGCTTCTTTTGACTTGGTGGCAAGTAGGGCAGCTGCATTTTCACAGCATTAATTTTGTTTTGCGTTATTGCCAAGAAGTCCAACTTCCATTAAGGAGCTGCCTGTGGTTGCCAGATAATCACACATGAACCTGCAAACTACCTCACATCAGCCTTGATATCCCCAGGTTAATTTATTTCCCCTGTCCTGTTCTTTGGTTTCACATGATTTTTCCTAGGAGCTATAACCCAATTTTTTGAGAACCAACAGCAATGAACTAATTCAGAAGACTGAAGCATAAATTGCACCATCCCAGTCATTTCTGATAACCAGAATACTAAAATCTTAAGGGTTCAATGAACTTGTTTTTCTGTGTTCTACTCTCATCAAGCCAAAGTCTTCCAAAGATGATGTTTGGCCATGACAACCTTGTTGCTTCAATTAGGTTCTTACTTGTCAGAAGGGACTGAGTTATGGTGGGAACAAACAATGTCAATATTTCAGTGGACCAAAGAAAGGATATAATTTCTACTTCCACTGCCTGGCTCACAGGGTTATGTATACTTGCAGACCCTGAAAGGCCAAGTTTGATATTGAATACTGGAGACAAATTGATGGGTGGAAACACGATTCTACAGATGAAAAGCAGCACATCACTGTTATTTCTGACAAAAGGTGAGTGGAGTTGTGTGACTTACCCATGCTACCCACAGGATTCTTTATCACATCAACTGTGCCTTATCTCCATGTATCAAATCAACTCTCAGCCAATGGTGAATGAAATTGAATCAACAGGCTGTTGTCTTAAAACATATAGTGACAAGGTCTTTGGATAAGAATAACCATTAAACATCAAAATGGTGAGACACAAGACAAAGGGTGAACCAAAGCAACAGAGATATTTACAAGACAACATGTTGTCAACTAGCTGTATAATTGTGGGGAGGGGGGAGGGGAGAAGGTGGGGGAAAATGAAGGAGGAGGTAACTATTTTGACAGGAAATATACTCACTGCATTATGTACGTAACTGTATATCACCTTGACAATTAAATATTAAAAAAGAATAAGTATTTGAGTGTCAACCTGTTGAAGACATTCAGTAAATTCATGAACTTTACTTCACAGATTCTTCATTGTAATTTATCTCTTAGTTCTGAATAGGATAGTGTTGTACATGGACATTGTTTTTCTGCACATTTCTCAGGAAAGTTGACTCTATTCTCAACAGAGGAATCATTAGCTCAGTGTTAGAGCTTTAGTACACTATGAAGAGCATGGTAACAAATAAATACATATATTATTAATAAGAGCACATAATAAAATAGTACTAATGGATTAGATATGAATGGGTATTTAAAATTTATGAATTGATGTTGCTTGTATCTCTCCATTCAAATGGTATTTTGTATAATTCTGAGAGGTGAACAGGGAAGAGAATGCTGTATTCATTTGACATAATGAGAAATCATAGCTAATATTAATATAGCACCTTGAAAATTACATAATATGTTTCCATATACCCTAGCTTAAACTGAGGAGAAAGAAAATCAGAGCTGAAGAGATGGCAGGAAGGAAGGAGAGAATGAATAACTGTTACAACATTCACTGGATAAGTCAAATCCCTTAACCAACAGTGTAAGGGAATTGTTTTCATGTTTGAGAGGAGATCCATTTCCATGGAATTTGTTATGTATATTGAAATTTTAACTTGATTTGATTTATGGTATTTCTCTAATTCCTCACTCCTTTGGGAATGGATGGCTAAATTACCATGTGAGTTTTGGTAAATTTGAAATGTTGGATGATTGCTTTGAGTCCTTCCTCTAGAATTTCTCATAAATATTTACATGGTTGACCATCTTTGAAGTACATACATGTGAATGTGTCTTACAAACATTTCTATAGGGAAGATTTGGAAGTTTTTGGCTTGGTTTATAACTGAGTAGATTTATTAGTCTGAATGGACTAGGTTCTTCTAGACAACAAATATTACCAGCACTCCGGTGCATTTTAAACTTAGGTTTAGTTCTAGTATACATAGCATGGGCACTAGGCAGACGCAAGCAACCCAGCTTGTTGGGACTTAAGTTCAACATTTTCTACTAAGAATACTAAAGCACAAAAAATGGCATGTTATATGTATATGTGCACATATATATTCAATTTTTAATTATATAGATGACAAAATTTTCTTTAAGAAAGAGTTGATTTAGTTACTCCAAAGTAGAAAACATATGAGAGAGGAGAGAATGTTTGTCAGTTATGTGTGTGTGTGTGTGTGTGTGTGTGTGTGTGTGTGTGTGTTCTTGATTCTTCCATGGATTAAAGTTCTTCGGGCATTGGGTCTATTGAGTTTTCCAGGTGTGGTTCAGTTTCTGACTTCCTCTAGAGCAGTATATTGTATTCATATTTTAGTTCTTATTTTATTTTTCTTTATCTTCTTGCTAAGTTAAAGTATTATCATGACAGCTTAAGTGCATTTATAAAACATCTAGTAGTAAAATTACATTAGTACCACCACCCCATGTATGTGCAATTACCTATATTTACACCAGGTGCCATCACAAAATTTGGCTCCATTTTATTTCACAGTAAGCCTGTAAAATACTTATAATTATCTAAATTTTATAAACAAGAAAATAACATTCCGTAGTAGAGTTAAGATTAAGCTTCCTAAGTCCACATTCAGGGATCTTTTTTTGTAATGGACTTTTGGATACAATTCTTTTTTGAATGATTAAAAAGGGTGGCATGATTTTAATAATCACCAGTGTCCATCTCCATCACAATGGTAAATTGATAGATGTAATTGGATGTATTTTTAGTTCTAAGGTGATCAACTGATAGCAGATTACAGATTATTTGATTTGGGAATAATAAAAATAATACTTAAAAATAATGTGGTCAGAGCTGGGTCAGGCATTCTGAAAAACATCAAATCAAAGCACATAACAGATATTGATGAGACTATCAAGTCAGATGCAGCAGAAGATAGCACAATACAGATGTCATAGTGAAAAATGAAGTTAAGGAGTTTTCAGGGGTCAGAAAGCTGGTTAGAATTATAGACATTTCCCCCCTGAACCAAGAGTTCAGAACAAAACAGGGAAGATGTAGAATAAGACACCCACAAAACAATAATTGTGTGACAAATCCCTAAGGAGCAGTACCATTTGGACCATATACATAGGTCTCCAACTAAAACGATAATTTTTTGTTGTTGATTTCTATAGGCAGCTTTGATTCTAATTAGTTACCTGGATCTGGAGAATTTCCTAACTCCTCTGAATGTCATTTTCTTTGTTGATGAAATGGGGGTGTTGGTTATTTATATAAAAGGTACATCATCTTCTATGTCCTCATTGGTTACAGATGTCATATGGGTCCAGAGACCTCTGAAATTCACAGTTGATGTGATTCATTACTGTTCCCCTCTTCCATAATATGTGTTCTCAGCAACTCTGTCCTGATGATTGGGAATTTTTTATAGAATAGTTTTGATTACATGAATAAAGTGCATAGAATATAAAAGAATGTAAAAATTGTGTTAAATGTGTTTTCCTCAAGAGCAGAGTTCAGCAAACTCTTAGACTTTGTCATTCACAGAGAAAGTGAGAATTACTCGTCTGATATTATGGTGTGAAAGAAGCTGTCAATCATATGCAAATGACAGTGAGTCTCTGTACTAATAAAACTTTATTCACACACACACACAGAAGAATGTCATTTTTAGCCCCAGAATTATAGTTTGAGAATGCTTGATTCAAGTATGTTCCCATATTATACATAGTGTAGCAAGATCATTTCTTATTTTAATTTTTTTAATTAACATTACATAATTGTACACAGTTACTGCCATTTGACAAAACAATTTATGAGTACAGTACATCCTGGTCGGTCTCCCTTGATTAAAAAAATCCAATGTGGTTTACAAGTCTTTTAATTCTCATGTGCATGAAAATGAGTATGTTGATTTACCTTTCTTTAAATGAAGTAAATGTTGGCCATATACATAAATGTGTTTTGCAGTAATTGTAAGTAAGGTTTTCCATTTGTCACACTAATAATCTCAGAATGTTGTTCTTCTTTGAGTCTAGAATATATAATCAGAGGTCATCTTTAAATGTATAAATTGTGCACAATGAAGGAAATAGCTGATTTTTAAATCTTGTTGCTTTTATAACAATATAACAAAATTACTATCATTAATTGATTGTCTCACGTATTCCAAAATCAGGATCAGGGCATTCTCAAATTTAAGCCTTGTGAAATGACCATTATTTACAGCCTACTGAAAACAGAAAGTGTTAAGAGGTGAAGAATTTGCTCCAATTTATGGGCCTAGAAGAAAAAAGATTTTTAGATCTCCAAACGCTTTATACTCATAAAAGAATCCATCATATATTATCAAATACACATCATCATCAGAAAATACAAGTAATCTTTCAGATTGAAATGCATATATACACTCAAAGAATATATTGCATATATATAATATTACATTGGGTATATGTATATATAATACTCCAAACTTACCAAATCCTTTAAGTAATATTTCATGGAATAACCGCAAAATTATAAATTGAGAATTGGAAATAAGAGTCCCTCCTGGACTGGCTTTGAACGGTGATCCTCAGATCTCAGCCTCCTGAGTAGCTACGATTACAGGCGTGAGCCACCATGACATTTGAGCCAATATCATATGTTAGAGCAGGAGCACAGTGTCTAAGCCCATTGTAAGTAGGCAATGAGACAGAGAGTAGAAAGACATGAAATCAGAGTTAAGATGATGGCCAGCTAGCTAGGTGATGCAGAGGTTGGCCACTTTTCAGGGAATAGACTTCCAGTCTGCTGAAATGGAAATCATCAGTAGGCTTTGAGTAGACATGGTGGGGGAGGGGTTGTTACAGAGGCTCATATCTATGGAAATTGGGAAGCACAGGCGGAGGGGAAAGGTGAGATTTGATGCTTGCGAAAGAATTTTGTAGTAGTGGTCATACAGGCATGGATGAAGAAAGAAGTGATTTGCCACGTTTGTGGTAAGAGGCCTGGACCACAAATATCCACCCTAAGTACCCCCTCCCCAGTTTAAAGCTGTAGGTGTTTACACAGGAAGTCAAAAATAAAATTAATAAAATAAATTATAAATTGAGGTAAACCTAAAAATGCAGTCTTGGACCACACACCAAAGAAAAATGAATGGATATCTGCATTTTAACAAAATTTCTAGATAATCTTATTCACACAAACATTTGCCAAGTAATGAGATATGAAATCAATATACAAATTAAGTAGCTTCTTTTGTATTATAAAGGTAATGTACAGAGAGATTTCAGTTATGTAAGTCATGTAACAAGTACATTTATTTTTGAACAGTGTCACCTCTTTCCTCACTTTTCTCTAGATTTTTTCCCTCCTCATAGCTTTTTTATATGCCAGTAATGGCAGAAAAAGAAATCTGTATAGCCAATCCTCAAAAACTAAATATTTAGGAATTAACTAAGAATTTAAAAGACTTCTACAAGTAAAATGCAGAAAGCTTGAAGAAGAAATGGAAGAAGACTCTAGAAGATGGTCTTTCCAAGACCATCCATGAATGAATAACTCATATACTACATAATTAGTATTGTGAAAATGGCTATACTAATAAAAATATTCTACTCAGTTAATGAAATAACAAGAAGAACCCAAAATCACTCTAAGCTGAAATAGAAAAAAAAATCTAAAACTTAATATGGATGCATAAAAGACCCAAATAGCCTGATTAGTGATGACCAAAAGAGCAATGCTGAAGGTATCATAGTAGTTGACCTCAAATTATTCTAGCAAAGTATAAGAACAAAACCAGTATGACATTGGCAAAAAAAGAAAAATAATGATAGATTAAATAGAACATAAGATCTAGAAATAAACCCATACAGCTACCATCATCTGATTTCTACTAAAGTACAAAAATATAGTTGGAGTGTAGATTATTTCTTCAATAAATGGTACTAGGAAAACGCAGATGACTGAAGATAAATCCCTGTTATTCTGTAATAAAATAAATTCAAAGGGGATCACATACATTAATGTAACACCACAAAGTTTGTGACTACCATATACAGTATAGATAAAATATTTGAATATATCAACTTAGACAAAACTGTCTGAATCAGATTCCAATAGCTTAAAAAGTATAAAATAAATGACCAATGTTATTGCATCAAATTAAAATGTTTCTGCACATCAAAGGAAGTTACCAAAATCAAGAGATAATTCACAGAATTGGGAGAAAAATCTTATTAACTAGTCAAAAGAGAAAATATTAATGCTTAGAATATACAAACAGCACAACATTTTTTAATTTTTTATTATAAAACTGATGTACAGAGAGGTTACAATTTCATACGTTAGGCATTGGATACATTTCTTGTACTGTTTGTTACCTTGTCCCTCATACCCCCCTCCCCCCTCCCCCTTTCCCCCCTGAGGTGTTCAGTTTGCTTACACCATACAGTTTTGCAAGTATTGCTTTTGTTGTTGTTTCTCTTATTTTACCCTTTGTCTCTCAATTTTGGTATTCCCTTTCAATTTCCTAATTCTAATACCAGTATACGCGGTTTCCAATATACTCAGATAAGATTACAGAGATAGTGTAGGTACAATCCAAGAAGGTGATACAAGAACATCATCAACAGTATAAACTACAGATACACATGGGATGCTGAAAGTAGTTACAACTGTGATATAACAATCATTTCCATAAAATGGAGTTCATTTCATCTTATGAGTTTCACATCATCTTATGTGATCATAAGGGTATAGCTATTGGGCTCTTGTGATCCTCTGCTGTGGCTTACCTAATCCTGTGCTAATTATTTCCAATAAGGGAGACCATAGAGTCCATGTTTCTTTGGGTCTGGCTCACTTCACTTAGTATAATTTTTTCCAAGTCCTTCCATTTCTTTACAAATGGGGCAATGTCATTCTTTCTGATAGAGGCATAAAATTCCATTGTGTATATGTACCACATTTTCCTGATCCATTCGTCTACGGAGGGGCATCTGGGTTGGTTCCAGATTCTCGCTATGACAAATTGCGCTGAAATGAACATTGTTGTGCTGGTGGCTTTACTGTGATTTTGTTTGTGTTTTTTTGGATAAATACCCAAAAGTGGGGTTGCTGGGTCATAGGGGAGTTCTATATTTAGCCTTCTGAGGAATCTCCATACTGCTTGCCAGAGTGGCTGAACCAGTTTACATTCCCACCAACAATGAAGTAGGGTTCCCTTTTGGCCACATCCCCTCCAACAACTGTTATTGTTAGTTTTCTTGATATATGACATTCTTACTGGGGTGAGATGGAATCTCAATGTTGTTTTGATTTGCATTTCTTTTATGGCCAGTGATTTAGAGCACGTTTTCATATGTCTCTTGGCCATTCTCATTTCCTCATCAGAGAAGTCTCTTTGTAGGTCTTTAGCCCACTTGATGAGCGGGCTATTAGTTCTTTGCGGTTTTGTTTTGGAGGAAGGTAATTTTTTTAGTTCTGCATATATTTTAGATATGAGGCCTTTGTCCATTGAATGGCCGGTAAAGATCTTCTCCCAGTCTGTGGGATTTCTGTTTATCTTGCAAGCTATGTCCTTTGCCGTGCAGAAGCTCTGCAGTTGGATGCAGTCCCATTTGTCCAACCTTTCTTTGATTTGTAGCCTTTCACGGTCTTTGTTAAGGAAGTTCCGTCCTGAAACAGCACAACATTTAAACAGCCAATGAGCAAATGAGCTGAAAATACAGTTTTCAGAAGTAGTACAAATAGCTAATAAGTATACAGACAGGTTTCAACATCTTTAGCCATAAAGGAAATGCAAATCAAAATGACACTGTTATTCCATCTCATCCCATTCAGAAGGTTTATTATCAAGAAAGCACAACAACAAACACTGGGTGGGATGTGGAAAAAAGGAATCCTCACACACTATGGGTGAGAATGCAAATTAGCCCAGCCATTCCAGAAATCAACATAAATGTTACTCAAAAACTAAAACAAGTACTACAATATGATTCTGCTATAACCTTTTTGTGCAGATATTCAAAAGAAGAAAAATGAACATCTAGAATAGCTGTACACACACGAATACAGTAAAAATGGCTGACAATAATCAAGATAAGAAAGCAAACATAGTATTCAACAAACAATTATTGGATAAAGAAAGCTTATCGATATATACAATGGAGTGGCATTGAGCCATAAAGAAGACTGAAACTAGGCTGTTTGCAGGAAAGTGGACAGAATAGCAGATCATCTGGCTAATGGAAATAAGTCAAGCTGAGAAAGAAAAATCACAGGTTTTCATTCATATGAAGAATCTGGGTCTAAAAGTAATATTGGTAATATGACAATGGTAAAAGAGAATCTAGATCTAAAAGGAAGATAAATAATGTGACATATTTTGTAAAAGGGAGACTGTTTAAGAAGGGAAGCGGGTATGTAGAAGAGAAAGGAAAGAGTCATAGAGAGTTAATATTACAGTAGCTCATTATATATATCTCTACCAATCTATCTATAATAAAACTATTTAGCTTTTAGTTTTAATTAGGCCATGAAAATGCCCTAATATCATAAAAAGAGGCACAAATGAAAAGGATTAAGAAAGAATATTGATAAATTTGGTCAAATTATATTATGTGCATGTATGTAAACATCACAACAAAACCCATTTGCACAAGTAATTTATGCTAATAAAAAAGAGGAAAAATGTTCTTATAAAAATTATAAAGGATTGTGTTACATAAAAACACCACATTTTCAGACCCAAATCCTGAGTAACTGGAAAGTTCTTTCCAATGAATTTTCCAAATTTATAACTTGGGAGTATATGGATAGCTACGTCACACAAGCCAACAGCAGATGAAAAAATCTAGTACATAAAACAAAAAAAAAGGATATAAATGAGGTTTTCTTGCTAGAAACCTAACCTAGAACAAGAAAGGTCTATTGTATTCTACCCAACTTTCCCAGAGGAATCAATTCCTTCCAAGACTGTTCTGAACAGGTGAATGAACTCATCTTGCTTTCAAGAAAACCCTGATTTGGTATTCTAAATGCTAATATGCCTAAAAATAGTTAATCCAGAATGAACTCCTTTGCTGCAGGAACATTCTTAAACATTCTAGAAGGCTCCTTCTCTGAGGAATGTGTTTCTGCCGTGTTATGTTGATCTAGGTGGAATAAATCATACAGAAGTTCCATTTCCACAGCTTACTTTCCCTTCTATTCTGACATTGTCTCAATTTTCAAAAAGCCTTTCTTGTTTTCTTCTTTCCATCCTTATTCAGCCTAATTAGATCTGCTACTTCTGTCTGTTCACAAGAACAGTAAAGAATATTTCTCTTGTCTAGTGGCCACCCAAACAATGCCATTTCTTTACAATAATACAGTCTGGAATTTTAAAAAGCAGAAATAAGAAAAGATCTCTGAGCAGTTAAAAATGTCTTGACAATAGTATCTATGCAGTGTTGCATGAGTATATTTCCCCCCATAGGAAATATTTTTTTCAAGCTCTCTTTGTTATCCTTTTACTTATGCTTTTAACAGAGAAAATACATCTGTGTGTTTATTATTTTATTTTTATGCCAAGCAAATAGAGTTAGTACTATATAAGGGACATTGTAGACAAAAACTCAATGGAAGACACTTATGAAAAAAGGGAATTCACAAAACCAACAGAAGCAGAAAATAGAGTATGCAACACTTTGAGGTTTCTTGAAGTAGGTGAAAATGATAAAATAATAGTTCTATCAATGTAACCTTATGAACTTATATAAACAGAAGTTTATATAAGTTTCTGTCTCACTTATAGATTAAAATTTAGCCATGGTTTTGGTTGATATAAAGTTATATTTTAGTTATTGGGAGAATGATAAACTTATGAAGAATAATATTTTAATCTTGATCTATGTTGAATAAAACAATGATTATCATATCATTTCTTGATCATTCAAAATTTTTCAAAGTGTTTATAAAACATCTGCTATTATTTATCTCTAGAGAAGCCATTTGTGCTTAGCAAAGTATACTTCAGCATTTCCATTTTACAAATGAAGAAATTGAGGGTAGGATCATAATTCAGCAAGAATAAGCACACTAAACATATGGGATTTATTATC
This sequence comes from Perognathus longimembris pacificus, assembly GCF_023159225.1. Lineage (NCBI taxonomy): Eukaryota > Metazoa > Chordata > Mammalia > Rodentia > Heteromyidae > Perognathus > Perognathus longimembris. Next base: position 148,925,960 of record NC_063161.1, read on the forward strand.
ATCTAGTATTGCCTAAATGAATGTTTACCATAACAACCATTAATCTATCTTGTAAATTTCTCTACTTTTCCTTCAATAAATCTCTGAAAAATATGTACATTTTTGAAAATGTGTCAGAATGATTTTAAAAAAATGTAATTGATTCAGGAATGGGGGATTTTACCCTTCCTAGGAAACATTTGGCAGTATCTAAGTCTATCTTCACTTCATTTGTGAAGGGGGGGTATTGGGGTATCGCAGTTTCTACTCTCACCTATGGGGTAGAGAGGGTAGTGTATTAAGTTCCCTGCAATGCATAGGATAGACCTCTACAGCAAAGAATAGTAAAATCCCAAACATTAGTAGTGCCAAAGTTGTGAAATCCTGGCTTAAATCAAGAGGACAAATAATTACACAACAATGTGCATGGATCCATAACAAATCCCTATGAAATTACAAATAAACAAGTAACTGCTTAGTTCGAAAAGGGCATTTCAGAGGAGCAGTGACAATGTGACAGTAGCATTCAGAGGATGGCTGAGAATTAAGACATCAGAGCAAACTGTTTTAAAAAGGCATTATCTAAATTAAGGGCCCGTGTTTCTCAAAAAGTGATTTTATGTGCATACTTAGGGTGTAAAAAGCATGGGACAAAGAATTATTACCGTCGCATATATACAGATACATTCCAGGTGTCAAAGTTTGAGCAATCCTAACTTAAATTTAAACAAAATTCCTCACTTTGGGATATCTTAATACTAGGGAGGAGATGAGTGGTAGAAGAATTACACACACACACACACACACACACACACAAACACACACACACAAACACACTTTTGAAATTCTTCAAGTCAAAGTTTGAGCACACCAGACTTAACCAAATTTCAACAACATTCTTCTTATGGGGTTTCTTAGAGCCATCAGACATGGATTTCTACGAAGAAGACATCTTATTCAGCATAGCCAAAATATTTTATCTACAAATGTGTGTGTTTGTGTGTATGTGTGTGTGTGTGTATGTATAAAAATGCATCTCTTATGGTTCATGTTACATGAATCAGCACTGTGAAAAACCCTTTTTTTTGTTGTTTTATTTACACCAGAGGATCATTTAAGTTATTGAAGCAGGGACTATGGTGTGAGCACATTTCTGATTTTAAGGAATAAATATTAACTGCGAAAATGGACCAGGAACCTACATGAGAAAGAAAAAATGAGTACTGAACAGAAAAAAAAATTATGACATCAACCAAGAGCAGGTGGCTCATACCTGTAAATCCCAGCTGCTCAGGAGGCTGGGATCTGAGGATCCTGCTTGGAAGCCAGGTCTGGCAAGAAAATCTGTGAGACTCTCATCTCCAATAAACTACTGAGAAAAAGCCAGAAGTGGCACTAGGCTATGCTTCAAGTTGTAGAGCACTAGCCTGGGCACAAAGAGGCTCAAGGACAATGCTCAGGCCCTAAGCTCAAGCCCTGGGTCCAGCAAACAAACAAACAAAAAGTTATCACAACAATTAATTGGAAATTAATGCACTCTTTCTCTATGGCTGTGATTCAAATGATGATTTGGAAGGACTAAAATTCATACCCTAACTAGACCTGAGAAGTTTTCATCCAAAGGAGAGTAATAACCTCCCTGTTTCATTACTTACTTGTATTTTCTTCTTTAATGTATCCCATCCCTGGAGGCTGTCCATCCATTAGCAGGATCATAGCATAAAAGACAGACTCCATCAGTATGTACTAGGTTTAGGGTTTCAGTGTGCAATAGATGTGCAAGTAAGTACAGCTCCACACAGTTCTCATGCACCAAGGCTTGGAATGAAGCCATCAGCCCTAAGTAGGGAAGGTTGCCTTTACAAACTGCTGCCTTGCATGTTTATACAACAAAGCCTTCAGCTTCTGGGGTCCTCTGAATAGTAGAAAGTTTGGCAGCTCATGCATCACTGAGCTCCTTGCTATATGAAGAGCTCCAAAGTTACTGAATAGTCCACACTGCACCATAAATTACAGGGTAGTTATTTCTTAGTTATTTAGCAGTTACAGTGCAATTAGTTCCACTTAATGTCAACTTTTGCCAATACGTCTTCCATTAGCCTGAAAATTATAGCTTGGTTCTATAACAGCTGTAATGTTGCAAGCAGTTTCCAGACTCCCAGCCTGCATCTGGGAGGGGAAAACAGAAAGGAAATTGCTAAGAAAACTAAGTTGATTTAAATGTGGATATCTTATCCTCACTCCCAATTCAGAAGTCATCCACTGACAAGCTCACAGCCTTCTTTGGTATCAGTGATTGAGAGAGAGATTTTGAAGAATGTAATGCCCACAGGTGGAGAAAATGGTATGACTGAAAGAAAATAGGTACAAACTTGTCAAAGTTGAAATTCCAGCATCTGACAAGACTAAGTCCAAGAAGTAACTCCCCTGGGGTATAGAAAACGCAACAGATTAGTTCAGGTTTGTTACTTGGTTCAGAATTTATCAATGTACAATTTCATTTTAACCTTCTTTCTCACTAAAGGATTACACAAACTAGACTTTCTTATGTTATCCAAATTTCGATAACCTGAGTTTTTTGTGCTTTGCAGCATAATATCTTAAAGAAATACAACTTAGTGTCTCTGTTTTGCCTCCCTCTCTTCTTCCCTCCTTTTATCTCCTTCCTTTCTTTCTTCCCTCCTAAGTCCTTACCCTTCCCTTTCTCTCTTAGTTGAATGATATTTTCAAAGAATAGCTTTGTTGGAACTCTACTGACTAAATTTTTCAAAGTGTACTTGGGTCATTCATTAAGAATTCAATCATACCATCTATTTTTCTAGACAAATATGATACTGCCAGGCATACTGTTGATAACTTTGTCCAAGTTATTTCATTTCATAATTTCCCATTTATTGATAAGAGTAGAATGTAATAGAGATGCTAAGCAACTTATTCACAGAGTAGTATTTGATTACATGTATTTTTAATTAAAATACTATATTATTAAATAAAAGACACTTAAGAATATTTATCTATTCTATTTATTTATCTATTATCTATTCTATCAAACTCTGAAGATCAGTATGGAGATTCCTCAAAATATTAAACAAGTACCTAACCTATGATCCAGTATTTCCACTTCTTAGCAAATATTACAAACCAGGACACAGGAAAGCCACTAGAACAACTATGATCACAGAAGCACTATTCACCCTAGTCAAGGTATGCAATCATCCCAGATGTGCCTCAATAGATAAATGGATCAAAAAAACTGTGATACATACAAATTTATGCACATAACCAATGAAATTTTACTCATCCATTAGAAAAAAATGAAAGTATGAAAGTGCACTGTTTGTAATGAAATGGAAAGAGTTGCACAATATTATGTTAAGGAAAGTAAGTCAGGCCTAGAGAGACAAAGAATGCATGTTTGCGCTTACATACACTTGAACACTTGTAAGTAACTATGTTGGGTGGTATGTAAATGTACACAAACCTATTAACTGAATCATGGTAGAGTCAAAGAATAACTCAGATAGTGTAATTCTTTAGAAAGGCAAAGGCAAAGTTCTAACAAAATAAGCACCAAGAAGATGGCACTTAACAGGCGTTGAGCGGGAAGAAAGGGAAAGGGGTAGATGAATGAAGAGGAGAAGAGGGAGAGAATGTAGACAAAAACTCATTATATATCCCACAAAATTGGGAAGAGGAGGGAAAGGAAGGGAAGGAAGGTGAGAATGTTGAAATAGGTGACATTGATCATGTGGCTTCCAACATAGGGAGCCTGGGACTTAATTGCAACACACAATATGTTTCTTCCACCAGTCTCCAAGGGAAGAACCTGAATCATTTTTATCTCCACAATCCTTTGCCCATCTGAACACTAACACATGTACCTGGTTGAGCAGTACACATAGCAATAAAACTCTTGGATTCCATTTGACCATAAGTACACTCAGTAACTTCTCCGTGACACATTTTTTTCTATTGGGTAAACTGCATTAGTGTTTTATAAAGTTGAACTAAGTCAACCATGTTGAAAGAATGTCTGGTACAGAGTAGATTCTCTGTTAGTGGTTGAACTATCACTGTAGAGTAGTAATCATATTTCAAGAGTAGTAATTTTAATAATAGTAATCATAGCTGTATAAAGGAAAGAGAAAGAACAAAGGGAATTGTTTTGTGTTCATTTACTACAAAAAGAATTAGGATTAAATCTAATCTACCAAAAATTAACCAAGTTCTAGTGCAATTTGTATTCATTCCTCCTTTCTTTACCTTTCAGTAATTATAATGTCTATGTCTACATGGAATTTATACATAGAATATTTAAAGAGTGTAGAATGTATGCATCAGTATATTCTAATGAGCATATCGCTCTGTTTTATATTTAAGCAAGTATCCAGAGCTGGTAAAAGACGACCTTCCTAGGTTTAGTCAGCAGATTTACAATAGAGTACACTAACTTCCTTCCTGTTATTGATAGAAACAGCACAAAATGATAGTTATGTTATTTTCATTATTTCAGTGGCTCCAAAGACAGCCTATATGATCAATAAAGTTTGTGTTATTTGGCCTGAATCACCTTCATGTCCAAGGTGCCAAAGTCAGTGCTTTCTTTGGACGTAAGTTTATGCCAATCAATAAGTATTTGTTGAATAAATGGTAGTTAGATGCAATGTAAGATCCATGTTTACAAGACAGTTGGCAATGAATCAAGCAGTCAGTCAACCTCTACTCAGGAGAATATTTTTCCTTGAGTGGGAGAGATATTACCAGATAAATACTTTGCTTTCACAAAGGAAGATCATAAGTCATCTAGAATCTCAGAGTCACAAGGTAGAAATCCTATTGTGCTAGTGCTGACTAGAGAAAAAAGTAAAAAAGAGCTGTTTCGATTGTTAAGGTATACAAAGAGCATAAGTAAGACTCTTTTTAAAACTCTTCCAAGATCCAGGTAACTTGGGGGTGGGGCGGGGATTGAAAGAGATGGAGGAGGACAAGAGAAGTAGGTGACATTAAAAGACTGCAGTATAGCTGGGCAAAAGAGGCTCATGTTTGTAATCCTAGTTACTCAGGAGGCTGAGATCTGAATATCATGGTTCCAAGTTAGCCTTGGCAGGAAAGGCTGTGAACTCTTATCTTCAATAAACTACCAAAAATCCATAAGTAAAGTTGCATCTCAAGTGGTAGAGCTTAAGTAAAAGAGTTTCAAGGAGAGCTCTCAGACCTTGATTTCATGGCCCACACACTAAAATAACAACTACAACAACAAGAACAAAAACATTGTACTTATAAAATGGCATATTGACATGTTGAGTGGCAACCACTTTAAACAACTAATTCTTTTTTTATTAAAAAGACTTCCAAGGAATTAAACCTGAATCATCTATCTTTTGATCATCTGGAAAGCAAGTGATGAGTTAACTTCAACCACATATGTGTAGCTGCTTCACAGTGGTATCTACACTGGTTTAAGGACTTGAAAGAAAGAATAAGTATGCTACAAAAGTTTCCCCAGTTTCTGCTTCCCTATTTTCCTGTGAGACTAGCCCTTGTACTTGTTCATAATGAGAACTGTATCTTTAAGGGCAGCCATAGTATAACTTAGCCACATTGACATATCGAAAACATCTCAAAAGGACCATACTCTACATGCTTCTAATACCTGTGCTCTATAAGAAAGATGTAGCATTTTAGTGTAGAAAAACTCATCCCTTTTCATAGATGAGAAATATTTTAAAGTATTTAAGTGACATAATTACTTTTACTTATGGATATTTACATTATTTCTGACAAGGCTTCAATGTTCACTGTATGTATGCATGTATGTATGTATTATATATGCGTATATATTTGCACTTGCTTATGTATACAACTATAAAGCACATTCTGGAAATGAGAATGCTAGGCCAAGTAACAAATGAATTTTAATGTTTTGTCAGCTACTGCTAAATCTCTTTCTCAAGAAAGTTCAGCAAAAGTAAAAGGGCACAATTTCACATGGCATGTTGAAAATTACAACAATGATATACCACTTGTTTCCATAAATTGGAGTTCATTTCACTTAGTATCATTTTATGTGTTCATATGAGCATAGCTATTGAGCTATTGTGATCTTCTGCTAGGAATATCCTAGACATGTACTAATTATTCCCGAAGAGGGAAACCGTAAAGTCTATGTTTCTTTGGGTCTGGCTCTCTTCATTTAGTACGATTTTTTTTTTCCAAATCTTTCCATTTCATCACGAATGGGTCAATGTCATTCTTTCTGATAGAGGCATAGAATTTCATTGTGTATATGACCACATTTTCTTGATCCACTCATCTACTGAGGAGCATCTGGGTTGGTTCCATATTTTAGCGATGACAATTTGTGCTGTGATAAGCATACTTGTTCTGGTGGCTTTGAACATGCCATGTGAAATATTACCCTTTTTCTTTTGTATTTCTTTCTCGTGGTTTGACCCCTTATATCACTGTAACTAATTTTAGTAACCTGGATATTCTATGTACATGTATTGGACTAGGGAAGGGGAAGGGAATACCAAAATCAAGAGATAAACGATAAAAAGACAAACCAATGCAACAGCAATACTGGTGTAAACCAACTGTACAACTCATGGTTGGGGGAGGGAAATGGGGAAGGGGGAGACGGGGGAAAATGAGGGAGGAGGATAAAAAGTTGGATTAAAAAATGTACTCAATGCCTTACGTATAAAACTATAAACCTTCTTACATCACGTTGACAATAATAAAATTTAAAAAAAGAAAAGAAAGTTCAGCAACTTATCCCCCCTGCCAATGACCACATGGCCATCCTTGCTACTTTCCCTTGTCTCACCCAGTTCAATGCTGCTCTGTTTTCCCCAAGTAGAGAAAAAGTCTCCCTATATTGGGACTTTCTCACAAATTTTCATCTCCTTGACATCTATGTCCTTACTTGAGTGATTAGAGGAAATATTAAGTACAATATTGTATTTACAAATCAGCACTTGATTGCAATATACAGTGACCCTCTGAGGGAGACACAGAACTTTAGCCTGGGAGACACCAAATAGAGGACAAGCCCTACCCTATAATGTCTACTTTTCAGTTTTATAAATTGTTTATGCAAGCTTATGTAATAATTTCTAGATTTTTCAAAGCCACCTGTGCATATTTGATAGATTCTTTAAATTTAAAATCCTCTGTGGTAATTTTATGAGGAGGGATATCCTAATTACAGAGCTGATTGCCTAATTAATGGTGAATGTAACTCAAATAGTAAATGCAAGTGCTCAAAAGGTTTTGACCTTAGAAAGTGTGAAATACAAAAGCAGGTGGCAAGGAGAAGGAAGTAGCTGGAAGTGAACTTGTGCCTTCCACTTTTATTTAAGGACTTGAAATTGGTTGGGTTCTTAATTTAACCATTTTACCTTTTCATTTTGAACTCAAGGCTCAACTAATGATGTGACCTCTGTTCAGCGAGATGCATGGAAAAGGTTATTAGAGACTTTTAAAAAGTGTCTGTGCAGTTTCAGGAGAGGAGGATGTATTGGCTCAGATGTTTTGAGTTCAGAGATCTACAGCCGTTTGAAAATCCAGGGAATTGAATGGGAATAAAATTGTCCACATCAAACAAAAGCTGTCCGTGGCTTTTGTGACCACTCTGATCCTTTGGAGTATCAAAGAAATCCTTTTCCTCTTTGGGCAAAATAACTCCATATAAATCAATAGAGGAGTAGGCAGCAAGAAGAGAGTTTTCCAGATTCAAGCAAATAGAGCCAGCAAGGAAGGATCATAGGGTAAGAATGGAGAAGGCACAAGAACAGGAAGGCAATGATGAGTGCTCTTAAGGGGACCTAGTAGGCCATGCCATGGAAGAAGGAGAACAAGAGTTAGTGAGAGGGAGGAACAGATGACACATTAATGAGGCTGGGATATATGATTGAGAAAACATAGAAGAGGAAGGAGAACAATTCACCAGTTCGTCCATTCAATACATTTTACTGAGTATCAATCAAAGGTGTCTATCAAAAGCAAAAACAGCCTTGAAATATTATGATTCAAGCAACACACTCATCTTTTTACCTCCCCCGTCTTTATCCTGTTTCATATCATATCCTAGCACTTTTCCATACCCTAGAGTCTCAGTGTAAATAAAACAAGGTAGATATACCCTTTGTTGCAAAACAGAAGGAAAGTCAAATGGACTATTCTTAATCAGCATGATAAAAGCTATCAGAGGGAATACTTGAGGAGTTTTCGAACAAAAACAGGGACACTTAACCTCACATAAGAGAAACTGACAATTGTCACAGAAACCAGGGAAATATAAAGATGGTATGTAAAGGAAGGACTATTGTGTTTATTGTTGTGGTTTACATCTGTTATGAAATTGTACTCTTAGAACAGGGAATTCAATGTTTTGTGTATTGCTGGGATCAAACTCACGGCCTTGCACATGGTGGGCAAGTACTCTACCACCTAGCTAAATTGCCAACCTCACCAATGTTAATGCTTAGGGAACTATATTTAATCTAGTTTCTCCTAATCCAGAGTATCCAATAACAGCATGATAATTATATATACATATTATCTTTAATTGACCATTTTATAGATGAGTAATTCAACTATACAAAGTTAAAAAAGGATTGTGTTTTTTTTTTGCAAAAATTGCATAAAATTAACCAATTGTACATCTATACTACCTCCAACAATACAAGATGTTCTCCACATTACATTGCTGAAGAGAGAATGGGAGGGAGATGAAGAATGACAAAGTGAGAACAAGTCATGAGCTGAGAAGATCGACAATGTGTACTAAATGGAGAATAGAAGGATGAGGCAGGAGAGGAAGAAGGTGCACAAGGTGAGAGAAGACAATATTATAGGAGAGAAGAGAGAGTGATGGGGGCTGGGAACTCGATAAAGACTGAAGGTGGTCCTCCAAGGATGGAAGGCTCCTGGTTGTGGCACAACAGCCTTGAATCAATGAGCAGAATAGACAATGGCAACGACGTATATGCGTATGAATACAGATCACCTGCGATTCTGAGTGTCTGATATGGAAGAAAAAGGTAGTGTGAGAGAGAGAGGGAGGAGGGGGAGCAGGAGGGAGAGAGAAAGGGAGCAGGAGGGGGAAGGAGGGAGGGGAGGAGAAGGGAAAGGTAGCAGAGTTGGGGTCAAATGGCAGCCATTAAGGCCCTTGATGATCCTCGAAAACTGGCTCATGCAGACCTTGAAAGGCAAATTTCTGCCTTTCGTGAAGAAAGAAAATGTGTGAAGGAGTTATAGAACACTGAAAATAGTAAAGAACTAAGTGCAGGTATCTCATGCAGGTGGTCCTTGCTACTCAGAAGGCTGAAATCTGAGGATCAGTTTGAAGCTGGCAGAAGTCTGTGAGACACTTATCTCCAATTACCCAGATGATGGACAAATGTGTAGTTGTAGTATAAGTGGGAGAGCATGGAATGAAAAAGACAAGTTAGAGAACAAAGATCTGAGGCACAACATAGCACAAGAGAAAGAGGAGAGGAGGGAAAAGGAAAGGAAAGGGAAAGGGAGGGGAGGAAAGGAAGAAGAGACTGTGGGGTGGAAATAAATCCACTGGATCTAGATGTCAAAACCTCAGCAGATTTTCAAAACCTACTCTGATTTCAATGGAAAAGTTGAAACTCAAAATGAGTAAAAGTTCTGATGTAAAGTACACAGAAAATTTCATATCAATGTCCAGCCCTGATCTAAACTTCAGTCCAATGTGCTATCTATCATCCATCTATGAAGAAATGGACCCAGTGACATGGAGAAATGTAGGCACTTTCATAAGAAAAAGAATATGAGGGTCAGTCTTGCTTTTCTGCTGTTTCTGGGGACAGGAGCACTTGCCTGCAAGCACATCTCATTTTGGGAGCTCAGGTTGCAAGAAACTGCAGTGTTAAGCAGGTGCTGCTATTTGCGTCCTGTTCCCTGTCTATTTTCAACCACAGGATGCTGTGGGAAGGACTTGTGAAATGGTATATCTGCAGCTACTTCTTCTCCTTCCTTCCCCCTACAATCTCCCCTTCTGAAAAGTAGGCCTCCAATCACAGGTTATTCCTGCAGAAAGTGGGTACACCCCCCACTTTCAGGCTCAGCCTGTGACAGTCTGCTGCGTGTTTTGAATGAATCCTCAAAGCTCACTCAGGAAGTGGTAAGGTGTTAGTTAGCCTTATATGACTTCTGCCTGGAATCACCCTGCAGATCACTTAAACTAACATCAATAAGCTTTCTTGTGTTGACTACAGCCAATGATGTTTACTGAATGGTTACTGAAGAGATGCATGGATGGATGGATGGGCAGATGGATGGACAGGTGGAGGGATATAAAAGCCTTCCTCCTACATTGGGAAATGGAAACACTTAGGATCAATAAATGAAAAGATTTTCACAATGTTTTATGGCATTTATAATATTTACTAGATGGACATTCTAGAACTACAAGCATGTCTTGCAAACTACAAGCAGATCAGTGAGCAGGATAGAGCCTAAGGATTATCTGATAGAGTTATGCCACCATAAACAAGGTGGGCAAGGTTTGAATTAAATTCTTTGGATTCAATTCTAGTGAGTTCAGAGGTAACTCAAAAGGATTCTGACATGAAATGTCTCCAGAGACAAAAAAGAACATAAGGAAGTTGAATTCTTGGATTAATTGGAGTTTGCTCGTGGGGTGTGTTAGGGGAGGCTGTGAGCTGGTACTATGAGAGCAAAACTCATGTGAGACATAAGAAAGTCACCCTGTGAAAATGCCCATCTGAATTCTAAAAGAGCTAAGAAGGTTATCAAGGGTGGGGAAAATGGAGTAAGAGGATGTAAGAGAAAAAGAAGAGAGAAAACCAGGAGAGACTGTGTGTTCTTCCAGAACTAAGGAATCATGCCCCGAAAGAACATTCAATAGGACCAGTAGCCATGCACTGCGTAACAATGAGAAAAAGAATGTGGCAAAGACATTCAGGAAGAGCAGTCATCCAGGCATGTTGTCTGGAAGATGCAAAAGACAGGGTGGTCAGTGCTTTTACCTGCTCTTTTCTCCTCTGGCCTGGGTGGGTGGAGCAGGAGGTATATGCATGCACTCCTCAAACTTTCTCTGAGCTTGAATGAGTGCTTTTACAGTGGAACTAAGAAAAGGGGAAATAATTTCTCTAGAAAGAGGAATCTTGCTTGAGAAAAGAAGCAGCAGGGAATTTCAGAAAAAAATTGTTAGGTTTTGTTGTTTGCTTCCTTAAATAAATTGTGCAAAAAATGATTCTACCCTTAATGGGGCAGCAGATTGCTGTGTCAGAGAAGGTAAGTTAGGTGCAACACACACACACATACACACACACACACACTCACACACACACACACAACAAAGTAGGTGACCAAATTTGGCTTTCAGCTGAATCAGTGGTTTGGGGAAAATCACTATCTGCCTCAAAGCCTAAATTTTCTCTCCTCTAAAGTAACACTCAGACTTCATAGGGTTTTAAAGGTCTCTCTCTACAGCAATTTTTTACCTATATGCATACAAATATTACTTTGTAAATAGTTACAACTGTCATTCCTGCTTGCTCTGAGAAATAACTGGCTATAGAAAAATCACATGTCACTTAATTACTGCGATCTAGGTAAAAAGAGAGATCCCAGGAGTCTCTAGGGGAGAAAATTAACCAGTTGAGAAATATGTTTATAATTGCTTGGTAATCAGTCAGACTCTCAGGTCCTTGAGAACTAAGTATTATGAGGTAGAGAAGATGATGGAAACTCATATATCTCTGTTTACAATCTCCCTTCTTCAGACAGGCCAAATTTCTTCTTTAACCATGATCAGGTTAAACCGAGTACACACACACAACTCCAAATCTTGCTACAAGCCCCTGGATGTTTAATCACTGTCACATTTTCTTATGTGAACTTTGTGCCTCAGGTTGGTAGCATATTTCTTTATAAGCTCTCTTTCTGCAAATGCCTTTGCTTACAAAGAACATTTCTAAAGGTTGAATATAGTGATTAGTGACATGTACACATTTAATCTTCTCCAGTCTTTCCCTGTCTGTGGCTCCCCTTCCTGCTCCTAGTCCTTAGAGTTTTATGCCTATATCAAGAAAATGTTTTCAATCCGTCTCGCTGCTATTTTCTTTTCTGTCTTATAAATCCTTAAAGAAATGCAGTGAGAGTGAAGTTAGTGAGAGGCTGGATAGATGGCCCCAGAGAATAAATTCTCTTCATCTGAAGAACAGTCTCTATCCACACAGGAGCAAATAGCAGCTTCCGATTCTGTCAACCTGGTTATTAAGCATTTATAGAGCTGCTTTTTCCTCTTGCACTATAACAACTACAAGCAGTTTAATTAGCTGATTTTCACCCCATAGTTGTAAAGGCAGACGATTCAATTTATCCAACTTCAGATGAAACATACATTTGAACCCAAGCTCTCCAGTAGAGAATGGAAAGAGACTGGCTTGGAGTCAAGTATCCTGAGTAAATTTTTTGTTCCTGCCATTTTGTCAACTATGTGACCCAGTGCAAATCATTCCCTGATTCCAGTGTTGACATGGGAAAGGATGCAGTGGGAAAAACCAATGAAGCATGCATTCTTAGTAGCAGACGAACAACAAAACCCACATGAGCATGAACCTTGGTTCTTATAAAGAAAAAAATTATGTTGTTATGTTTGCATCAGGAATTTGCATACTATACAGAAACAGATATATCATGTTAGAATTTAGGTAGGGGAAATTAGGAAAATAATACCTAAAATTTTTCCTTAAGAAAGAAGTTGTTTAATGAATAGTTGAGAAATCTTACCATACCAAACCACCCACTATGTTTGAACTTCTAAGGATTTCATTAAATATCCCAAACAACCCCGTGAAGTAACTGTGGCTGTATTTCTTTAATGTGGGGTAACATGGGTATTTAAAAAGTTGGAGGCAGTGGACAGAGGGTGTACAAAATACCTTTCAAATAGAAAAGTTCTATTCAAATGTAAGGTGCTATTATTGACAAATTCTTATTATGAATAACAGTAATTGCTGGAAAGCAAACCAGCTCAAAGCTAGTGGTTTAAAACATGATTGTTTGTAGATCTCACAGTTCTATCAGTCAGTAAAATTAAACTGAGCTTGCCTAAGAGGTTTTAGATGTGGCTGGGTTGACTTATGCCTTTTCTCTAGGTCATGGAGGCATCTCTGCTTCTGTAGATTGGGTGGTGTTGTGCACAAAGATGCTTAGGTCAAGATTCCAAGAGAGCCAAAAGAAGAAGAGCTGTTCCCTTGATGTCAGAGCTTAGAGCCAACACAGGCATTAAACTATAACTTGGTCCTGTCAAATTCCAAGGCCAACACACTTACAGGCAGCTGGAGGAAAAGGCTTACATCTCTTGATAGAAGAATTTAAAAAGTCACATCACCATCACCGCAAAAGGTGTGGATGTAGGATGGTAAATAATCGCAACTTTTTTTTGATACGATATCTTTCTCTTCCCGCTGTAGCAGAGATAATGGATCAGCAGCTCATCTAATTGTCAATCAAAACCACAAGTTTAGAACTATAAAGTATGGTATGAATATTCATTATTACCATCTCTTGGCTTTTGAGTCTTACAACTGTGGTTTAAATGTGCAATTAGGAGTTGACACAGCATTCCCTTGTACAGATATTGTAGAGAAATAGCAAAACGCATCCTGGCTAAGTGGTTGCAAGAGGGTTTGAAAGGGATATAGCCCTTTCCAGAGCTGTGTCAAACACCTTCCATTTGAGGAATGCAATCTAATGGACATGCTAACTAGATATTCATCTCAAGTTCCCACATTCTATTCAAGCACTAATTGAGGGCATCAGAAAGCTGAGCACTTTGGACACCATTATATAGCCTTATACAAAATTGCCTGCTTTAAGTTATGATTTAATGTCACACCCTCTGCCTTTATGGAGGCCTAGTATGGGACCACCCAAAAGTAGCACATTCTTGTATCTTTTATTAAGTTATGGTTGTTGATCAAGTACACTGATTTTTTTTTTTACTTTAAATATGGGTGTCCATGCTTGGGTTAAAGTACAAGAATTTTTTGTATAGATGAATTTGTATGTTTTCTAATATTGTATAATTCAAACCATTTCTCTTTACAGCTTAGCTGCCAGAAAATAAACTGATTGTCCCCGAACTATAATCTTCTCTACTCAAGCCCTTTAAGTGCCAATTCTGCTACTTTTATTGCCTTTCCAAATAACCTTCCACACTATTTCTCCTACTCATTTTAACTGCCCAGTCACCTTAAGCTATTTCAGAAAAAGTCAAAGGACATATTTTAAAAAGTCTTTCTTTTTAAATAAAATTGAACTAATGTCCTGGGAAGATGTTTGCATAATTATAAGTTTGGGTCTGAAAGATTAGCCCTTCAGATGCTATTTTTATCACTCTCTGTACAAAGTCTATGTTCAGCTGACTCCACTTGCATGAGGGCGCTTCAGATTCGCTCTTCACTCCAAATAATTTTACATTCCTTAACTGTGGTTATCTGCACTAAAGAGTCTTTCTGTTGGGCTGAGCATTCTTCTGCAATAACACAAATTCTTTTTCAATCATCAGGTTATTATGTTTACTACAATTACTAATTATATTTAACAGTACACAATTTAAGTAAAGATTTTATGGTGCTGTGAAACTTACCTGCTTGAAACTGGTTTTCTTTTCAGTATTCTTGAAGTTGATTCTAACTTCTGAAAAAAAAATTGTGGTGGAAGGTTCAGCTCTTCTTGGGTAGCTCTAGTTGTGCAATCAGACCTCTAAATGTCAAAGGACAGAAATTTCAGTCATAGATCTGCTGTTGTGTCTTCTAAGCTTGAAACACAAAGGCCAAAATTTACTCTTCAGGTGAGAGGAAAAAAGCAACTGGTTTTGAGGATTTTATTGTTTTGTTTTTTGCACTGCCAGAAAGACTAGTAGTTTTTGGTAGGCTATTTGACGAAATTTTCTCAGTCATATTATGTGCATACAATTAATGGACACAGACAGATATACCTGTCACCAGGATACTTGAAGTCAGAGGTAGGATGATCAGGAGTTGGTGGCCAGTCCTAAGGAATGTTATGCTTCAAAAAAAGAACAAAAAGATACACTATGTAAAGAAAAATGAACTATGTGAGTGGGTATGTATGACAGAGGGAAAATGGGGAGAATGAAGGAAAGGGTGATATGTACTCATAATCTGACTTAGAGAATTATAACCCCTTTGTAAAACTACTTAAAAACAATAAAACTGCAAAAAAAAAAAAGTAAAATGAATAGGGCTAGGGCAATGTTTCAAACAATACAGCACTTGCTTAGCATGCACAAGACCTGAATTCAATCTCCAGGACTGCAGCAGCAACAACAACAATAAAGCAAGCAAGCAAGAAAAAGTATGTGCCTTACAAGCAGGTTGCAAAACTGAAATAAGATCATGACCAATGGAAGGACAGAGAAGTGTGGAGCACTGTAGACATGGTCACCTGTGAGCAAGAATCTTCTTCCCCTCGGTCTTCACTATCTTTCTCCTCCCACTTTTGGTCTAAATCTGGACACAGACACAAGTATTGGCCTCTAGAACTGATTAGAGACGAGTGCACACAGATGTCCTGGAAGTTCCCAGAGCGGTGAGTGTGTCCACAGTGGGTACATCCAGGCCGACTCCACTCTTGACAGGTTCCATGAAAACCCAAAATGCTACAAGGATTAACCTCCTATCAAATTCCATATACAATCTGCAGGTCTCTATCTTGACCTTTGGCTGTAGAAGGCAAGATGCATGTCTCCTTTCTTTACACCAACAGCTTCTTCCTGTTATGGGTAATATAGAAGCAAAGGAAATGGATAGATGCACCAAGACAGATTAAAAACACTCAATCCCAGGATTCTTGCTTCACAATGACAAACTAATGGGCAACAAACTGTGAGATAGAAACAGAGAAAAAAATGGATATTTAAAATAAAATAAATGAAATGAAAAAGTAAACTAAAATAATGGTGTTCGTAGATTAAGTAATCCTAAAGGGAGTACAAATTTTTCAAGATCATAAAAAAATTGAATTAAATCATTAGAAGGTAATCCTAGGGTAGGATATTGATGAAGTCACAAGTAGGAAAATTAAGAAATATTTCTTATGAGTTATGTGAAAATACGTGAAGAGCTCTGACATCCATAATCCTGAGTCCTAAAGGGAATACCAAAACTTAGAGGAAAAGGATAAAAAGACAAATGAATGAAACAGCAATACTTACAAAACTATATGGTGTAAACCAACTATATAACTCATTGAAAGGGGGTGAGGGAAATGGGGGGGGGAGGCAGGGGAAAATGAGGGAGGAGGTAACAAGTTGGGTAAGAAATGTACTCACTGCCTTATGTATGAAACTGTAGCCCCTCTGTACATCACTTTAACAATAAAGAAAGAAAAAAAATAGTAACTATAATAAAAGCTAAAATTAAAAAAAAAGGTTTTTGTAATGCCTTGTACATCGGTTCCTTTCATTTTTAAACTTAAAATTCAATGCAAGGTGGTCCATTAGATCTCATTAAAACCTAAAATGACATACCACTCTGATTTTTAACTTATAAAAGCAAGGTGATATAATTTGGAGTGACTTAGTTATTGACAAGATAGTTGTATATAACCCTGCTACTGGTCACCTTGGAGTTTACATATAATGTAATATATGTATGTGTGTATGTATATATGAATGAATGTATGTGCATATGACTTTGCACTGGAGCTTGAACTGAGTTTTTTTGTGCTAGGCAAAGCTTCATTCTATCACTGGAACCACACCCTCAACCTTTTTCTTCACTTTAGTAATATTTTTCATAGAAGGACCTCACTCTTTTCCCCTAGGTCAGCCAAGGACCACAGTCCTTCCATCTTTGCCTCCTGTATATCTGGGATTACTGGCCTGCTCTTTCATGGCTCTCCTTTTATAATACCTTTACTGTGGCATTTGTGTGTGTGTGTGTGTGTGTGTGTGTGTGTGTGTGTGTGTGTATTTTTCTAGCTTCTGAAAGATTCTCTGTCATTCCTGCGTGCATCTGACTTACAGTGATTGTTAAAGTTATCCGCCAGAAAGAAAGGATTCACCTTTCACAAAGCCTAGCAGCACCGGCATGAATAATGCATTTTAATAAAATCACCATCAGTTTGCTGTTTAGTCACAACATTTACTTCTTTAAATTACAATAGGGAAGGATTGTAGAAGATGTTTATGTTTCAAAACTAAAGCACGGGCTTCTATCGAAAAAATGGAAACTGAGCACAGAGACCATCTGCTGGTGTGTTTTGCTCCTGCACTAACCCCTGCACTGTGCCCCTAACTCAGGAAAGATGATTTTTTAACATTTCATCATCAGCCTAACTAATGGTAGATTCCCAGTATTCGCGGAAATGAACTGAATCCTTCTTATCTGTTCTCAAAGCCTATTTGAAAAATATGGCCACTCTGTTTATGTGAAGCAAGGGATGAAGAGAGCCAGAATGTAAGTAGAACAAATCTTTCATCTTGTGGAGTTCTTTATCTTGGATTTTACTCTCTCAAATGCCTTTATAGAGAGGTGCAATTTTTTGCTGCTCTTGTAGCTATCAAGTTGAAAAAAAGATACTGGGAAATCTTTAACAAATAATCATTTTTCACTGTACAGTTCATCAAAAAAAGCAGTGATAGAGAGTTGAGTAATAAATTAAATATGAAATTTACTTGGAAGAAACAGCACTTCCAGGCATCAGCTACATGTCATATTAGTGCCAAAGCAGGCAGGTGTAATCTTCGTTAAATATAAACAGCTACCTACAGTTGTGAAATGGAGAAGGGGGACAGTGGAAAACCAAGAAATGTCATTTTGATTTTCAACGGAATAAGAGCGATCTATTTTCCTCCTTCAGTACTAATATACCAGAACTGTGGTTGTTTTCCATAAAGCAGAGACTTGTTATGACAGAAAGTATGAGGAAGCATGACCAACCATCATTGATATGGGTCAAAGTTGAATTAAGTGAAGTGGTACACGGCTATGATCCCAGTGCTGAGGAAAGAGGAGCAGGAAGCTTTCAAGTTTGAGGCTGGCTAGGGCTACATTGTGAGACTCTCTACCAAAAATACAAAACAAAACAACATTGGATTAAAACGTGTTCATATGGTTTAATCTAAAACTGTTACAGACCATTTAACAATGGGGATCTTTTCTGAGAAACACAGTTATGTGAATTTATTATTGTGTGGTAAGTAACTGTATAAAAAAAGAGGCTAGTGGAAGCCAGGTGCTGGTGGCTCATGACTGCAATCCTAGCAATTCAGCTGGCCGCCATTTAAGGATCCAGGTTTAGAGCCAGCCTGGCACGACAAAATTGTGAGACTTGTCTCTAATTAGCTAGCAAAATCAGAAGTAGAGGTATGCCTTGAGTGAGAGCATGCAATTCTTGAGTGGAAAAATCCAAGTGAGAATGTGAGGCCTTCAAATAAATTGCTAGAAACACACACACACATACACACACACACACACACACACACACATTAATACTAATAATTCTGCAGTTTCTAAGGCAAAGATGGTTTTCACTACTTTGACTCATTCTTTTCTATTATCCAAAAGATTTTTTAACAAAACAGACAAATATAGTCAGTCATAAAATTGCATAAAAATTCAAGGTTAGAGAAAAATTTTACAACACAGATGCTATCTACTTGTAGATGTTTATAATTGATACAAAAATATGACTAAACACCTTACCAATCAAGACAATAAAACAGAAGCTAAAAGCATAATGAATTTGCATATAAGTGAATTATGTCAACTAGGCCTAAATCTCACTTAAAATTGAGGACAGCTTGATTTAACAGTAATTTTTAATACCAGAAAGTGAAATGATCTTATAATGCTTTATTGTTGTTGCTTTTATAGTGTTTTCTTATTTATTTGCTTACTTGTTTGTTTTTACTTTTTTTAGTGTGATACTAGAGAATGACAGTTCAGTGGGAAGACTTGGGAAAAACTATTGTAATGGAAGTGTTTTAATTATACGCTCCTCCATATATCAAAGCCTACAATATGTAAACAATCCCCCCAAAGAACAAAGCGACAGAGAGATAGATTATTGTGGGAGAGGAAAGTATTATTAGTGGCCTAGGAATTCCAACATTGCCTTTTTTCTGAAAAGCCTAGAGAGAGACCACTAGATCAAGTCAGCAGTATAAGAGAATTGAGTGTATATTGGGCATTTCAAAAAGAAAATTATGCAGGCTAAGAAAATAATTAAATTGTGTGTGTGTGTGTGTGTTTGTGTGGTATTTAATGCAGTACATTATGGAAACTGTACTAAGGATTTCATGTTGATTCATTATCACCATAATGTCACAAAATAAGAAATATTACTACACATTTTACAAATAAGGAAATGGGAATATGAGGCAGCTAAGAAAATTCCCTAGACCAACCAACTAACAAGGACCTGAACTAAGTTCCAAAGCCCTAATATAAAGCCCAAAGGCTTTGCCATGCTGTCTCTTACATCTACTGTTCTTTATAGGACAGACTTTCAGAAAACGCACAAAGCAATTCAACATGTAGCCACCTTCATCTACAAAACAAACAAATTTAGACAGCAAACATTTATAACCTTCAAGGTTTGAAATTGAATTGTTGAAATTTGAAATTGAATTGGAAGACAGTGCTCCCAGTGGGATACACATAGATACAAATATAGACACCACTAAAAAAGTGGTGCAGTATAATAGGAAAGAGAATGGATTCGTGAAGCCAAAGAGACAGAAGTTGTTTAATTTCTATAATTTAACTCCAGGATGTTTTCTTATCTCTCTGGGGTTTAATAATTTCATTCATAAAACAATAAGCTTCTGACACTGAGTTTTTCCATAGATTAAATGAGATATTTTATATAAAGCATTTTTTGTGTATTGTAGTTCAGAACATAGGGTACTAATATTAAGGTAATGGGGCACCACTAATAACTGCATTACATAGACAAAGGCATATACTCCCCAAAAAGCATTTATAACCCCAAAAACCTTAGAAGAAAGTCAACAAGTAGAGCATAAAACATGTAAGTTGATATAAGTCAAGACACTGTCTGGCCCTAGTAGCCATTGGTGGATGAAGCGTGATGTTCTTTTACCATTCCAAGGCAATCTTCTTGAATAGGTTGGGAATAAAATAGCATAGCCCCTTTAGCACTTCAATTTTATTGATGTCACTGAACTATAGAACACTCAAACTGGATCTGCCCCTAAAGACTTTAATCTAACTTCTCTGCTCCAGAATACATGAAAATGGAGGTTCTGAGAGAAATGTGCTATTCACATCTCCAAAGTCAGTTAGTTAATGGCCAAATCCATCAGGGTTTCTGACTGCAGAGTTCTTTATGCTGCTTTACTCTACCTAACTAAAGCCATCATACAGCTGCTGATAATTAGTAAGTATGACAGGGACTAGGAAGTAAGAGAAAGAGAGACAGAGAAAGAGATTTCCCTTTTAACTGAGAGATATGTATCTCTGAAACAGACCTACCTAGCAAGCAAAACAAAGAATTGACCAGAGAAAATACAGAAGTAGCCAGTAAGTTTATAACTGTCATGAGAGTTTACCACAGAGTTTGTGAGAAATAAGAAATGGTCAGAGTAATCTTCTGAAAATAATTTATGTTAAAACCATACAGCCATGTCAGAATGAGATAACAGAACAATGAGAAAATGAAAAGTAAGGGGATGAGAATGCTCTGTCTAGAAGTGTGATTTGCCATAGCCAAATTATGGAATCAGCCCAGATGCTGATTGTCAAATGGCATCTTCTTTGCACAACTACTTAAAGGTAATAAGATTTTTTTTAAAAGATAGAAATGAAATCAGCCATTTTGATTTATAAGCCAAAATCCAAGGAACCAAAGGAAAGATGCAGCTGATGCAGCCAACCCTACATTATCACCATGCTTCTAATAAACCAAGCCTGCCATTACTTCCATCTTCAATTAAGAACACTTGGCACAGGGATGTTGAGCAACCTACCCCTGGTATCCAGTGAGAAGCAGAAATCAAGTCCAAACCCAGTATCCTGGCTCCAGATCCCACACAAAATCTTGAGTACCTTAATTACCACACAACCTGCTTCCCTGAAATCCAATTCACTCTAAAGTGAATCTACCTTCAACAGACACCTAATTCCAGAGAAAAGCATGGAAGAAATTGAGTTTGGCAAATGAAACTAAAATGTATGAATATAAGTTTACTTTGCACATACAGTCAGAATTTATTTGATAATTTTAACAGCATGCTAATTCATAAAATGATGAGAAAATGAGTCAGGTCTTGATTTTTTAACAGTAATTTTTCTGACAAAATTGTATGATCAAATGAAAGGAAATCCTTCACTTTGAATTTAACTTTCATATCATGATTAGGAGGCAAGGTAATTTTTGTAAAAATATTTGAGAGATTCATCATTTTTCCCCGAGGCTTCTCTTAATCCTTTGATATTCAAATACTTCTCTTTTGAAGCTTCTAATCATCTTCCATGTTGATTTTCTCTTTTTCAATTGTTAATTGGTCTAACTCAGCCAAATTCTCATTTGCCAATGCCTTTGAATATGATTCCAGAAAGACTTAGTATCACTTATATAAACATCATTAATATTGCACAAATTTCATTGGACTACAATTCATTTTGCATGTGATATGCATTGTATTCTCATTATAGTCTGGGTAATCAAAATATTTTATACAAACCGGTGACAACTTACACAACAATAGCAAATAATTATTCTGATGAGATGGGAAGAAATGATATAGACACCTTAGCAGAGACTAATTTTATAGCAGTATTTTTATGGAATATTTTTGTGTAATATATGCCGGCATATATTACACAAAAATACATGCATATATGTGTTGTATAATACATATATATGTGAATATTTTGTGCAAAATATGTGTACACACACACGTATGTATTTCTGTGAAATTCCCAGGGACCCAGGTCTGCCAAAGCAAGAAACAAGATACTCTCCCTGCATAATTTGAAAAAAGAATCATTTTGGGAAAAGGAGTTGGATCTTATAAACATCTATATTTTATCTTTGTATTTAATATATATAACATAGCTCCCACTAATACAGTTTGCCAAGCTTATATGCTATAAAGAAATTTTTTCCAGTTCTTTTCTGAATTAGTGCATGCTTTGAGATATCCATAGATGGTGTTTTGCTATGGAGTTGAACTGCAAGCAAGCTCAATGACTTAGTTGAAGTTCTCCTTGCCTAGAAAAGACAGAAGACTTGAAATTTGGCATTCTTGAGGTACCATTCTTTTTCAGGAAAATACAGGTAAGTATGATCTTTTTCTAATCTTGAATTTTTTGGTTCAGTTAGGGAGCTGGCACTTTCCTGAATTTTGAAAATTAATAGTGTTATTAACTTGTTAGTCAGGGTTTGGAGGATCTACCGTGAGTCCAGATAATCGCTTGTTATCAATGAGTCAAGAAACAAGGACCGATTATTCACATATAAGTAACATAATCTCTACAATTGTGCCCAGAGCCTTCCTATAAAGCTGATTTGTATGCAAAGATCTGGCCATCTGTTGTTTATCTGGATGCAGTGTATATGTCTGATCAGAGAAGAAAAAATCCAGACAATCTCAGCTACACAGATGGGGCTCCAAAATTTCTTGTATCCTAGAAGTTGTCCCAAGCCAAGCATTAAAGGAACATGTTTTATTTCTGTGGCTACGCATCCAATGTATATTGTGGCCTTGAAATCTACAAGCCTTTCTATTCCTAGTTTATGACTGGACTCTCCTCAAGTCACATGATTTCATTAAGATTATTGTTTTGTACTCATCACAACATGGTTCACAAACACACACACACGCCACACAACCTGCCATTTTCTGTGCATGTTGTGTGTTCCAGGCCCTATTGCAAAAGACTGATGGTCCTTGTCTTAACACTTTTTTTTTTTTTTTTTTTTGGCCAGTCCTGGGCCTTGGACTCAGGGCCTGAGCACTGTCCCTGGCTTCTTCCCGCTCAAGGCTAGCACTCTGCCACTTGAGCCACAGCGCCGCTTCTGGCCGTTTTCTGTATATGTGGTGCTGGGGAATCGAACCTAGGGCCTCGTGTATCCGAGGCAGGCACTCTTGCCACTAGGCTATATCCCCAGCCCTGTCTTAACACTTTTATCAACTCTAGGTGAAAGTTGTTCCTATTCAATTTTACAATAAGGAAATTGAAGCTACACAACAATAGGAAACATATCTAAAGCCACAAACTATCCAACTCTGTAGAAGTAGACCCTGAAGAGGGGTCTGTCTTTGCCTCTTTTCAAATCTTTTGACTTGAAGAGCATGTTGAAACATGCATATGTGCGTAATATATGCAGTAGTATTCAATATGGAAAATATGTGCCGTAATTCTGTCAAAGGGTAACAACATCTCATTAAAAATGCATTGGTAAAAGGAGTCAATGACATCTACATTCAAAATTGTCTGAATTGGTAAGGATATCAAATGGCCTTAAATAACACTGCACTTAAACAACTGCACTAGATGGTAATAAGAAAGGGTGATCCCTAGAGCCTCTTTTAACTCCCAGATGTTTTTATCTTATTTCATGATATCAGATGCTGTTCCTCAGATTGGAGTATCTATCAAAACAGGGTATGCCAAGAGCCAGTATAATGGAATAGTATATTTTCCAAGGCTATATTAAACAAAGAAAATCATCTATGGCTCAACTTAATGTAATATTTGCTCCTATTCTGTATATGAAACAGAAGACTTTCAATGTATTTGTACTTTTAGAATCTACTTTGTGCTACACATCCTAAATTCTTATGGGTTTATACTTATACTATTTAGTTATAACATTTTGCTTCCAAGATAAAAACAATGATGAGCCCTCTCTCAACCTCTCAGAGACCATCTGACTCAGCTCACTCCATTGTTGTCCCTTATCCATAAAAATGATTTCCCTATTGAGTTGAGGTGTGCCTTTCATGGGAGATCGAAGTAGGCTGCTTCCTCGGTGGAAATGACCAGTTTGTTTGTTAAATATGATTTCCATAATAGGCCACATTTCTCTCCTTTTCCATATGAAAATGCTACCTGTCTGGTGAAGTAGCTGATTGATATATGCAGCTCATTTGATCTGTAAAACACACCATTTTGACCTGGCTGGAACAAATTCCACAGCCTGGTTGACCCCAAGCTGTCTTTTCCCAGAGCTGTGACTCAAGGAAAAGCCACCGTTTCTTGGAGCCTCAGTCTCCTTTATCAGCAGCATAAAAGATACTGACTGATCAGGTCTAATATTGACTGTCCTGATTTGTGGACAGACTGTCAAAGCTGAGACATTTGGAAGCTCTTGGCATTGCCCTTGAAATGAGTGTCCTATAGCGTTCCTATTCCTGTTTTGAAATAACTTAACATTTCTCGGCCTTTCTGAGATGAGCCAGGCCTGCAATTCCATAGTAACCTCTGTGGGCTAATATTTTGGCTCTTTAATTTCTCTGGATAAATATCAGAGGTGAACCAGTGTGTGAGAGTAGCATCCTAAGTAGGATGGGGCTTCCTTCACTCTAACAACAAGCAAGAAACAAGGGCTGCAGACATCATAATGTCACCATTGACGATGTGGAGGGTGTTCTATGGAAACAAAAAGCTTAATAAGGAAGAGAAACCCACATCTCAGGGTTTTGGTACTCTCCATAATAGCTGAGTAGTTTATCCACACCAAGCAAAACTGGCTAAAGGAAATGTGGAGAGAAACTCTCTCCTGGCATTCAAAACCTACTCACAATTCAGCTTCATTACTCTTCCCAGTCCAGCTTCCTCTCACTTCTTAACTTTCCTCCCAGATCCTCAAACATGTTTTTATACCTTCACACATTTGCACCTTTCCCAAACTGAGCAAATTACATATTCATCCTTTCTGATCCAGATTAATTAAATCTAAGCTCCGGAAACACATAGAACAGTGTTGGAGTTCCTACATTCAAATTAGTCTATGGCTTAGGTAAACTATCTCTGAGTTTGTAAGTTGAGTACCACAATAATTATGTTATGTAATTGCTCTGATTAGCACATTAAATGTAATTTTAAAATTAATAGTAAAATGCTTATCATATGTCTGACACATGGTTATTTCTGCTACTTTTAATAGTATTTCATTTGGGTTTAAAACAGTATCTCCTTCATTCCTAATTTCTTGTTCATAATTATTATCCCTTAAGAATCCTATTATTCCAAGAAAAAAAAGAATCCTATTATTCTAAATCAGAAGTTGGCAAACATTATTTTTTCATGGAAATGGATAGGAGAATAAATACTTTAGGTATTATGGTCTATAAGGTCTTTGTCATAGCTACTTAATTGTGCTATTGTAGTATAAAAAAGTTTGAACTCAAATTCCAAATATGAGATTTTAAGATAATCTATTCTTCTGTCTTCTGGTTCAACAGTCTGCCAACTAGGGCTCATGGGCTAAATTTGGCCTTGTGCCTATTTTTTACATAAAGTTTTATTGGAACACTGCCATTTCCACTGTTGTATGTATTGCCTACTGCTACCTATGGTAGATTTTTATGGCCCAGAAAGCCCAAAACACTTATTATTTGGCCTTTATAAGAAATTGTTTGCCAACTTAGCTACATGTTTGGCATGTATTTATGGAATGAGTGAAGCCTTGCTAGAAAGAGCCAGAAAAAATTTCAAAAAAATCTTGCCTTAGGATATTTCTAACTTCATGAAAGCAGATGGTAGGAAGCAAGGCTCATAAATCTATGGAGAGTCAGTCAGAGAATTCAAGAGAACCAGAATGGGTGGTCATAGGGTAAAAGGTTGTAAGCCTTGGTCCTAAGACTAAGACTATTTGCTAATGGTCCTGTTGAATTTTCCCTTCTAGCTGCCAGCAAACCTAGCCACTTCTAGAAGAAACACGCCCAGTAAAAAGGACATTTTATGCAAACTCATATAAATGTTAGAACCTTCAACAGTGCCAGAGGGTTGAAGTTTAAATCTTTGAAGGTGCTAATTGCTTTGATCATCTCCAGAATTACATGGTCACAATAAAAATTCCCTGTAATGTTTATCTTTTATTTGACCACCAATATCTTTCTTGCTTATGGTTCACGATGATCATCTTAATGGTCGGCTTGTCTTTGAAATGAGTACCTATAAAAAATTTAAAAACACATTACAACATTTCTCAGATGAGCAAGTCTAAGACTGATGAGGCATAAAATTTCACTTACCTAGGTTTGGCTAGTATCATCTTCACCTTAAACTCCTCTTTTAAGTTTCATCACTCTAGACTCAAGTACTTGAGATATTTCTTTGGGAGAATGGTTTTATGTTATTATATACTCTGTCTTCTGCCTCCAGTGTCACTAGGGTTCTTTGAGGTCAATATCACCAGGGTGTTTTGCAGGATCATGGCCCATTAAGGAACTCATGTGGAACTACTTTTAATCAAGGACAAACTACTTTTTTCACTTTCCCACTGTCCAGCTGCTACCCTGACAATCCCCAAAACATCTATAAATAACTGTTTATCATAGTCAACCATAGAAACTGTCTATTGAATACCCTCAAAAATATAGGACTTTAATAACTGAACTGATCCTATAGGGGGAAAATCATACAGTATCCATCCATTTTCTACAAGTATTTTGAAATCTGTTTCCATTTCAAATTTTTCTGGCTGAAACAAACGCAAACTATCAAAACCTCTAAGATCTGAAAACCGGCAAATGGACTTAGATGTAGCTAGTCCTCTGTTTAATTTATTATTTACTTTTTAATTATGTATTTAAGTAGTTGTACAAAGGTATTCCAATTCAACAAATCAGTTCAAAAGCACAGTATGTCTTGATCAATATCACTTCTTTCCCTTGTTCTCCAAAATTTTCCCAAACCCATCCATAACTTTATGGGACTTGGTTCCATTTTTACATATGCACATTTAGTATAAGGGCTGCATTTGCCCACCCTTCCACTCTCTTTTCATCCTGTCACCTCTCTTTTTTAATTTTTTAAATTTAATTTAATTGTAAAGGTCATGTATAGAGGGGTTACAGTTACATAAGTAAACTATCAAAATTAAGAGACAAAGGATAAAAAGACAAAGGGGGAAGGGGGGGAAATGAGGGCGGAGGTAACAAATTGTACAAGAAATGTACCCACTGCCTTATTTATGAAACTGTACATCACTTTGACAATAAATAAGTAATTATTTTTTTGTAAAAAAGAGTGTGAATACTTCTAAACCTTTCCTTTCTGTTTATGCTTCTGACTGAGCATGGAGGAAAGGACCCAGGTATAAAAATGACTACAACATTCCCTATGTGGTTTTGTGTGAACACATGCAGACAGTAAGGCCATTGTCTTTCCTTTTCTTTCTTTCTTTTTTTTTTTTTGTTAGTCCTGAGGTTTGAACTCAGGGCCAAGGCATAGTCCTTGAGCTTTCTTGCTCAAAGCTAATGTTCTACCACTATAGCCATAGCTTTACTTGGACTTTTTCTTTGAATTCTGAAGATAATGTCTCTGATGTGAAATCAAATCAATCTGCTGATCTGCTAGCCACCACTCGGATATTGCCATAAATCTTTGACTGAGGATTTCCCAGGATGAGATTGCAAATGGTAGTTCTTGCCATTTTGATATTTTGGAAAGATCCAAGGATGTGCACTGTCCTTATCTGCCAGTTAATTATTCAATTTTAAAAAAATAAAAATATGGAATGTTTCACAAATTTTCATGTCATCCTTGCGCAGGGGCCATTCTAATCTGCTCTGTATCATTCCAACTTTAGTATATGTGCTGCCGAAGTGAGCACATCACCTTCCCTTAATTCCCCAAATTTCACTGTTATCTGACTCTTATTTCTGCTAATGTTAATACTTATTCAATGCATTACCCAACCCAAGAACCTTAATATTTCCAGCAATGGCAACTTCAATCTCCCTGAAGATATTGCACTTGCCTCCTAGAATCTGTGATTTAAAGAAATGTCTGCCTAAGGTCCATACACTTCAACTTTTACACTTTGTTCTTTTTCCTGACTTCTGATGCTGAACAAAGTTCTCTCCCTTCTGAATATAAAATGCCATCAGAGGGTCAAAAATCATTTTCACACATTCCCATGTAACTACTCTACCATTAAGTCTACCACCTTCAGTCTATTCAGGAATGCCGATTGGATTGAAGTTTCCAGCCATCTCTTCTGGCAATATCCTTCTCAGCAATGCTCATTTGAATGATCAAAGCATTTTGCTTCATATATTAGTTGTTATATTTGGTAAGGATTGTATTTTGTCATATGCATGAAAGAAACAACACATGCATGGAAATTCAATCTTTAGCAGAATCCTTGGGTTGTAGATTCTGGAGTCTAGAGCTAGGAAATGTTTAATAAGGTTATATGTCTTTTTATTCACCTGTTTCTGCAGCCCCTCTATTCTCTCTAATCTTCCTTATTTTTATAAACCATAAGAAAGGACTCATGTCTAAAAAAAAGATGTCTTGCCTGAGTCCACACTGTGAAATTATACATCATTGAGAGAATATAACAATAAGAGAACAATGTTGATGTACAACTGCAAGGTGCCAGGTGTCTTGGATAAGTTTTCTCTTCTGATCTGTACAGTAGCTCTGTGAGAAGAGGTACCTTTTTTCCCTAGTTAGTAGATGGTGGAACTGAGGCAGTAAGGAAGGCCTCAAAGACACTATGGAAGGGAGCCCAGGATTTTGACAATTTTCCTGTAGATCATCTTCTATTTAACTCAGAGTTTTATTTAAATCATAACCTGTTCCACCTTAGGCCAATGAACTGCTTCTTTCTGAGTGAAGTGATTTTTCATCTTCTCCCATAATTATAAAATCTTAGAGCAGGAAAAGACCATACGGAGTTTGTCAAGCCCAACTTGATTACTAAGAAGAAAAATATGTATGCCTGTTGGATTTCTGCATGACTCAGTATTCTTTCTGCATTAATATCCAACACGCCATGTTGGTGAAATTAATATCTCAGATAAAAACAATTCATCATCACAGTATCCCAGTCCCCTGAACACGGAGTGTCAGCTGACGACATGGTGGTCACCCTGGCAATGGCTGTGAATTGGTGCCATGCCATCTTCAGTTAGGGACCGCGACAATAAGTTAGCAAGGTATGGCAGCTTCTGTTACTTACATGAACTTCAGGAAGGGAAGGAATGAAAAGGGAAGAACAGGTGTGCTACATTTCCTGCCAACATTTCTTAGACCTGAGATGATGTGGGAGTGAAGGTGTGAATAATCCTTAAGGAACAGAAATAAGTCTCCTAATTACCTAGCCAATAAAAAAAAAAAAGACTAGGAGAAGGACAGAAAAGAAAGTAAATGCATCCTATTTCCAAATGTTAGTGTTGAAAATGCTTGATTCTTTGCCTTTTACTCCTAGGCAGAGTGTCATATCCCAAACAACACCAGGCTAGAGCGTTTTGCTATACTGGTTATAAGCTTTCATATTTGGAGGAGTTTCTTTTTTCTTTTTTTCTTTTTTTGCGAGTGCCTGAGCACTGTCCCTGGCTTCTTTTTGCTCAAGGCTAGCACTCTGCCACTTGAGCCACAGCACCACTTCTGGCTGTTTTCTATATATGTGGTACAGGGGAATTGAACCCAGGGCTTCATGTATACGAGGTAAGTACACTTGCCACTAGACCATATTCCCAGCCCCTGGAGGAGTTTCTTAACCTTTTATTCTCCATTATCTCATGTATCAAAGGGCTATGATATTTGTGTCACAAGATCATCAAAAAAGGAGCACAAAAAACGGTGATGCAAGGAAGGTAACTGAATCCTACTGGGTCTCAATGTATCCATTTTCTAAAAGGTTGAAATTGAGAGCAACAAAATGAAAGTCTTTGTTCAGGCTGCTAAAACAATATACCAGAGGCCAGTTGGCTTAACCAAATGAGGTTTATTTCACATTGCTTTGGAAGTTGAAAGCCAAGACCAATGCACCAGCAGATTTGGTATTTAATGACAGCCTGTTTCCTCACAGAACACATATTCCTATAGTGGAGGAGGCAGGTAAATATCTGAGGTAACTTCTCAAAATGCACTGATCCTATTCATGGATGTTCTGCCTTCCTGATCTAATCATCTGGAAAGGCTCTGACTCCTGATGACATCATCTTAGGGGTTGGAATTGGAATATAATAATTTCAGAGGGACATCAATATTTAGATCAGAGAAAAATGTATCACCATCAGTAGTTGGAATGTAATTACTTAATTTTATATACTCTTCCACATGTTTCAGCTATTGTATAATTAATTTTTAAACAAGTATCAATTCTAGATATGTTCAACTCACTGAGATTGGTCAACTCCTACTTTTCAGAACTTGTCTAAAATTGTCTAAAGAAATAATGTATCATTTGTCTTGTTCTTTGCCAGTCACATTACACTTTAATGCAATTTAGTTGTTAAACATGCCTTTCTACACCTGTAGATCTATCCATCATGGTAATGTCAACATTGAAATTGGATATCTATTTCTACTGTTCTGTGTTTAATGAACATATAAGACTCCAGTGAAGACTATGCAGGTTTTGCTATCATACTAAATCCTGTTTCTAGCAGGATACCTTACATAAAGAAAGTATATATAAGAAATATATATGTGTGTGAGTATTATATACATATATAATTGAGTTCCTTATATATAAACAAAGCCTATTAGACACTTTATATATGTATTAAAATATCTGCAGATTATTGATGAACTATCAACTTGAGTCCACTCAAGTAGTCACTAAAACAATCCATCATGCCCCTTTATGTCTCTGTCCTTGTCTGTTTTTGCACTTTAGCCTTTCTCCATTTGTCTGTCTTAAAACTGTGGTTGTTGCCTTGTGTCTTTCTTTTCCTCCCTAAATATGTACATTTCAATCCTTTCCATTCTGCATACCCCCTCCTCTCTCTCTCTCTCACACACACACACAAACACACACACACACACACACACACACACACACACAGTCTACACTAGATCTTCCATTCATTAATCCCAGGTCCTTAGAAGGTTTTCCACAGAATTCTCCTGCCAAAATAATTCTTTGTGAATTACATTCATTTGCAAGACCTTTTCACTGCACAAAGATGTTCTATTTAATTAGTAAAAGTTCAATTTTTTTGTCCTCAATAGAGCATCATATATCACCAAGTCTGGAGAGTCATTAGCTGTGAAATTAATCAGGATGGTAAACAAAAAAAAGTGGAATAAAACCCTATTTCTCAGTGGAATTTGCCATGTCTGAGGCTCAGCTGTGGCTTTCCCCAAAGGGTATAGCCTTTTGAGGACCCTTTGGACCATTTCCACCATTGACAGGGTACAGGCAGTGAAGGTGTTACTCCTTCTGCCCTGTACGTGGGTTACTGCTGCTAAGAGCCTCAGTGGGGAAATAGGAAACAGAGGACTGAATATCTCAAGCACACAATATCCCACTGGAATCCTTACCAGTTTAGGCAAAGAGTGATTTTTTTTTGGGGGGGACAGAGAAGGGGAGATAGAGAAGAGTACTTGTTTTCCCACCCCTGAGCCCACCTAATAAACAACATTTGGAATTTTGATTATGATGTGATTGGCCAGATATAGCAGTGCATACCTGTGATCTTTGGACTTGCAAAGTAGAGACAGGAAGATGGTGAATTGTAGCCTGGACTTTACAGTGAGACAAAAGTACAATTGTGATGTGACTGGAGATTAAACAGGGAAGTCGGTTCTGTGTACATTTTCCGGAGACAATTATGTTCATTGGTTGCTGTCTTGGTCTTAATTTCCATGAATCTCACTTTACATGTCAGTCAAATGGGGAAAATGATACCTCTTCTGTTTCTCTGCAGAGCTCTGAGACTGGAAGGAGAAATAAAATTAGTAGTTGAGACATTAAAATTATCTTGGAAGCTGAATTTATTTTTAAGGTACTCAGAAGTAATTCTGTCAAA
Organism: Perognathus longimembris pacificus; assembly: GCF_023159225.1. Taxonomy (NCBI): domain Eukaryota; kingdom Metazoa; phylum Chordata; class Mammalia; order Rodentia; family Heteromyidae; genus Perognathus; species Perognathus longimembris. The sequence goes on from NC_063161.1 coordinate 148,957,947, forward strand.
TGCATAACCATGCATTGGTGATTTAAAAAAATAAATAAATGGTGATCAGCAATCACATCCCAACTGCTCATGTGCATGAGAGGCAACTATCATGTAGCTAAAAACGTATAGAACATCTCAACCCTCCATGGTATGTGGGACCTCATAGCTAAGTGTGAATGACAATGATCACATCCATGAAAATGAGACCCAGGAACTCAGATTTCTGAAACATTCATCTCTGTTTAATTTGTCTGAAGATCTTACCTAAACATTACATTCTTGCTTTCCTTAATATTGCTATACAGGCATCATTACAGAATGGTTATGGTCAAGGATGCTCTTTGTCTCTTTTATCATTCTTCTGTTTCCTGGTATCTTTGCATCTAGATTCTCTAGAATCTATCGTTTAGTTAGCCTTTTGCAAGCATCTGTTGCTACACGTAGAGCTTACATCCTTTACCTTACTTATTCCCCTGTCAGAAATAAGCCATTATCTTTAGAACATTAACAAAACACTTATTCCGTGGGTAGGAAACTAGGATCCAAGCCTGTGATCTTTCTGCCTCTGAAGCTACAGCCCTTCACTCTTCATGCCACTGCCTCTCACCAAGCGTTCTCCAGGAGCTATGGAAAGCTGTAAATCCTCGCTGTGATCTGAGATGGGTTTGATGATTAGGTATAAGGAATATAAGGACTGGAAAAACCAAGGTCAGTTGGATTTCCAAGCAGCAGCTGATTGATGTGCCAGTTTTCTGCCTTGCTCTTTCAAATGCAACATAATGCCTATCCCAGCTCAGCCAGAAATGTAGTCCTGACAACTGGCAAATTGTAGTAATAATACTTTGCGCCAATAAGGAACCTTTCATCTGTGTCATCTGAGGACTCAGCTCACATTAATTAAACTTCACAGCATCCTAATTCTTTAAGGTCAGGACTGTACCAATTTTAGAGAGAGATAAACTGAGATGATAATGACTCTCATAAAGTACAAAATCAAGATGGATCATTTGTCACAGTCGCCTCTGAAGCAGATGATAGAGGCCGACGTCTGAGTCAACTGAAGTAATCATTAGATAAAATTGCATGTCAGAGAAAGAGCACAGGCTGTGAAGTCAATAGGCATAAGTTTTATCCTGATTTTTACATTTTCAAGTAGGACAAATCTCCCATGTATCCAACCACAAAATAAGGAAGATGCTGGTCTCTGCCTCGATGAGACTCTTCAATTCTCATGATCACATAAGGCCCTACTTTCTCACATTTCCTTAAACAGTGCTTTAAGGGCCTCGCCATCAAGGCGTAGTGAAATCATGCTGGATGAGAGGTTGGGACCTGCAAACTCTTAAAGAAATTTCAGGGAACTGTAAAAACACTTGCAAAGTCATGCTTAATCACTGCACTGTTCTCACTATAGCAATGTTCGGGAAACAACTCAGATATCCTTCAGTACATGAATGCATAGAAAATATATGATATATATCACATATAAAAATATAAATAAATATACATGCATACATAAATGCATATATATATATATATATATATAAACTGTAAAGACAGTAATTACATCAGGGAGAATGATACTATATCACTTGTAGAAAATAAATGGACTCAAAAACTACTTTAAGTGAAGTAAATCATTCTCTCTTATGTGAAAGTTAGACCTAAATTATAATTATATATACATGGTGATATGTATATATGCACAAATACGTTAACTAAAGTATATGTAAGGGAGGTTCCAATGGTGTAATTCTTTTGAACACTAACTCAGCAAAATGGATACCAGCATGTGCTGTCAGGGTAGAAGTGAGGTCAAGAGTATGGGGGGACAGATGGAGAGAAGAATGGTCATAACCTTCAGTATGAAAATGGAGCCAGGCAACTTGAAGGATGAGTGGGATTGGGAAAGGTGGAGGAGAATGATGAAAGGGTTGACGCTGACCAAGATGTATTGTACTCACAAACTGATATGTTGAATTGAAACATGTTGAATTGAAACTGCTTTAGAATAATTAAAAATTAATTAAGAAAAATAAATATGGCTAGTTTTTACCATGTAGTATCCCACCCCATGATTCTAATTTAGTAGGCCATAGATAAGATTCTGAGTTACAAAGTTTTAAAACACTCCCCAGATAATACTGATGTATCCAGATTGGTCTCCACTGCAATCCATATTTTGCTCTGATCTTTGCATTTTCAATGGGTTGCATCCAAGCGTTCTCATACCTGCTGTATTACCTCTTAGAGCTCTCTCCTCCCTTCCCAGTTATTGCCATAGATTTCTCTTTAAAGCATGCATTATCTACTTTTTTCTTAACAGCATTTGGAAAGACTTTGATGTTGAATGTATTATAGGCAACCCATTCATTTTGATATAACAGAATGGTTCCAAAGGAAATTTTAATCCATAACAGTAAACTACATCAAAACCGAGCTCCTGCCAGGCACTGCTAATTATTTTTGAATGTATTAATTTATTTGGATCCTCATACCAGTCCAAAGGGTAAGTAATATTTTTATACTTATGTTATAGATGTAAAAACTTGAATGCAGAGAAGTTGTGCAGTTGGTCCAAGGTCACACAGCAGAGTTAGGATTTGAAGCCAGATAGAGTGGCTCCTGTTCCTCTCAAATTCCTTGTAAATCCTAGATGCCAGTGGTTCATGCCTATAATTTTTGTGTCTTGGTAGCCAATGAACTAGGCCAAACTAAGAGAAAAATTTCACAAGAACTCAACACATGCATAGGGCAGAATGAATGGCCTTTGTCTGTCAACCCATAATGAGAGGCTAAGGTTGGGAGAATCATGGTCCCAGTTCAGCCTTAGGAGAAAAGTGAATGACAATTTGTGTCCATGAATGGAGGCTGTGTGCAGCAGAGGTACCCATGAGCCCAGCAACATGGATGATAAGCCTAAAAGCAGGCAGAGCTCATCTCCAGCCAGGAAACGAGGCCTTATCCTAACAAGAGCCAGTGAAAAATCGGAATGATGTGTCTCCAAGAGATCACATCACACTGCTAAACACTGAGCTCTGAATTCAAATCTCAGAACTGCCAAAGAAAACTATGTATCACATTTCAAGCAATCCAGAAATGACAGAAGATTATGACTATTTTTGCAAGAAGTAGTTAACAGTTCTGTGACCTTTCAGGATCTGATTAACACTGTGAAAGCCCCTCATAGAGAACTTCTGACAAGTAGATAACAATCTTAGGTTGACACATGATTTCAAGGATTCACCAGTATTCAAAAGATATTCCATGATTCTATTTTAAAAGAACACACACATTAGAAGAGAGCTGGTTGAATAAAAGGTTACATCTTTTTGGAAAGACATAAATGGTGGGAATGGGATCATTACTTTTAGCTATAAGAAATACTGTCATTTAAAAAGACAATAGACCTGTCCCGGGCTTCGAGTGAAATTACAAAGACAGCACAGTATGATTAAACAGAGAGAAGGAAATTCTTGATAGAGTTGTCAAATAATGGATTAGGCTCTTCGTGAAGGAGGTGCTCAGTTCAGCTTTGCAAGAGTTGCTCATTCAGATGATGAGAGGTAATTTCATAAGGATGCTACTGATCAAAATGGTCTATAACAAATTGATTACCTTTGTGGAAAAGAATAAAACAAAACCTTAATGCTCCTTAGAATAAGACATGGAAATCCAGCGATTCCATAGGTATCATTCCAAATTCCCTGTATAGTGTGAGCTGGGGATTTGGCTCAGTGGCTGATTGCTTGTGTAGCATGCACAAGGCTTTGAGTTTTCTACCCAGTACTATGGAAAAAAAATATTCTCAATATAATAAGACTATGGAGATGAGATGGAAGGTTGTCAGCCAATCACACAAAAACTCCCATAAGAAATAAAAGTGAAATTATGTCATTTTAGATTTTAAAAGTCAAGGTAATTTGTTTCCAGAAACATGACTAATAAGAAATAGTTCAGAAGTCATGATGCTTAGAGGTACTGACATGCTCCAGAAGAGGTAACAAAGAGAATTACAGATATGGCCCACATCTGTTATCCTCACTACTCAAGAAGGTGAGACCTGTGGGATCTCTGTCACAGCCAGCTCCAGCAGCAAAGTCTGTTAGACTCCGTCTCCAATGAACTAGCAAAATGTCAGGCTGGGGCATTTTGGTAGAGCCAATCAACTATAAATAAGAAAGCAAGCTCCTGATTTCAAGGCACAGTATTGGCACCAGAAGAAAGGAGGAAAGAAAGGAAAGGAAAAAAGGAAAGGGAAAGGGAGGGAAGGGATAGGGATGGAAGGGAAGGGGAGGGGAGGGGAAAGGAAGGAAAGAACAGAAATGATAACCACAGGATTAGATATAAAATAATTTTATATTTTAATTAAATTGAAAAAATGCATATTTCTGTAGCAACATTATGATATCACTTGTACATTTCAGATACATAAAAATATGTACATCATGAAAAAGCAAGCTGGCAAATGGAACTCTAACATTTCATGATTTTCAGTAGAAATTCATTAGAAATAATGAAATGAAGTCTAGTAGACTGCAATAATGAAAAGGATGCATAGTGGAATCCCTAAGCAACCACTGAAAAATATGTGAAGGGGTATATCTGAAAAGTAAATAGAAGAATTAAAATGAAATACTACAAAATATTTGATTATCTGAAATGAAGGCAGGAGAGGACAAATAGTAAAATAATGAAAAAAATGCAGACCTAAATCCTACTTGAATAATACCAAATCTAATTGAACTCAACAGTGCAATTAAAAGGCTGAGATTGTCAGAATACACAGAAAAATGAAGTTTCTGTGTCATTGACTGGTACCTCCCATATGAAGTTACTGACTTTGATAGTAAAATGGTGATTTAAAAAAAACAGTAAGATTTAACACCAATGAGATTAAGAAAGCTATATTACTTCTAATAAACTTGGACAAAACAAACATCAGGGAAAATACTTCAAATTTTAAAAGGCTAATTTCAACTATACAGAAAAGTTACAGAACAGATCAACTAACATTTACTATATTTCCTGATATTTCTCTCTCCATATCCTTTTCCCTCTCCCCTTCCCTCTGTCTGTATCTACATATAGTAAATCTGTACACACATGCACACATACACACACGCACATAAACTCAAATACAGATATGCATGCACAAATGCAAATACACATGTGTACATACAGACATTTTTATTGCATTGCTTAATAATATATCACAAACAAAATTCTCTTCTATGCTTAAATAATTCATGTTTTTCTTCTAAACTAGGGCATTCTCTGTGTTAACATCAATAGAGTGACCAAAATATCAGGAAATTAACACTGATACCCTATTATTATCTCTAGATCCAATTTAACTATTTCAATTGTCTCCCAACAGATTTTTATAATAAAATACATTTTCTTTTGTTCAAAATTTAATCCAGGATTAATTGTTACACTACATTTCCATGTTCCTTTCTTTTCTTTTATAGTTGAATGCTCTTCCACAACCTTGAGATTTTAGAAAACCACAGGCTTTCTTTAATAGACCATACTTAAATTATGTCTTTTCATGTAGCAGGCTCAGATTGTATATTTTTGGCTGTTGGTACATTGTAAAGCTGTCCTTCCAACAGCAAAATATCCAGAATAAAATGGTGCTAATTTGCTCTATTCCTGGTGTTAACTTTGATCATTTGATTAAGGTAAACCCCAACAGGTTTTCCTCACAGGTTATTATTTTCCCCCATTTTCCATACACATCTTATTAGAAGATACTTTGATATAGGATGAAAACATCCTATTCTGCATGAAATATCCACTGGCTGGTGTTAGCACACCTGGGCGACTCTTATGTGGAACAATTACTGCAATGATGGTCACAAAACGGTGCAAGGGGCATAGTCAGCTACAAAGAATAACAATTGGAATGGAAACAAGGCTCTTCCATTAGCAAGATAGAGACATCCTGAAAGGATAGATGACTAAGAGAAAGTTTCAAAATACATAAACTGACAGAATTCAAGGCCACCAAACAGAAGAATTCAAAATCATAATTGAATAATAGGATACCCTGCTCCAGTAATGGAATAGATCTGAATAAAACCATAGAATCTCTTGACCTATATATAATAATACAATTATTCTAGACTAGGTTATAAGGACCATGTACTGAAAATAACCATATACTGCATTATGGATGCACAGTAAATTGCACAAAATCAACATCTCACAGAGGCTAATCATTAACCAATGGAACAACAAAAAGAGGCCAATACATTTACATAGTCTTAGCTGTGCACTATATACTACACATGAAGATATAGCCTATGCAACATCAAATCTTTAATTACTTGTAAATGAAATGCTAGTAGAGGGAACAGTGAATTAGCTAAGGAGTTGGCCTTACAGATAAATTCTAAATATATATTGTATGGTGTGATGCACTCAGGGGATTTTTAGAGAGAAATGCCATTTTTACACATTTCATTATTATTTGATATTTGCATATTCAACATAGAAACTTATGGATGCCAATTAGCCCTAAATATAGATGCAGAAGTTTAAATCCCTGCTTTGTTAAAGACTTTCACCAGTGATGGAAATGAAGCACTAGCAGGCAAGCTGTCACTTGTGGGTCAGAGTTCTAAGATGACCCAAAACATGTGTAGAAGGAGAACCAATGGGTGTCATGGGACCTGCTCATCTATGGTTATAGTAGCTTTGCCTCCAGGGGGATTTGGGGAAAGAGTTACATAGCAACCTAGTTCTTCCCAGATTCTAGCTCGTAGAGATGGTGGCTTTATTTGGTTTCAGGGAACTATAGAAATGAAGAAACAGCACAAGAATTACCTGGTGGCACATCCCACATAAATGCCTCTGGTTCTTTATTAGAATGGGAGCAGAATGCTTCAGAGCAGCTGACCTTGGGAGGCAATTTCTGCCAGCAGACTGCAGTATAGAATTACAACTATATCTGTATCCACATTCAAATCATTTATATATTTTTACTTTGCTTTATTTTGTCTCTGGTAACTCTTGTTCTCTTCTGTAACTATTTTTTAAGTAAGATATATGTCTGTGTATGCTATATATACTACATGTTAAGCCAAGAGTAAGTTTGATGCTCAAAGCAAGAAATTTTGTCTTTATCCTTTTCGAGTGTGGCACTGTTTTGCTTATTTAGGAAAATAAAATAGTGCTCAAACTGATCAGGAAACTTAAGGGAGAAAGCTGTACTTAATTTGATTTTGCAGATGATGAACTTCTCACTTGAAAAGGAGAAAAGGAAGCGGAGAATTTGGCTTTGTAAATAAGGGAACAGTGTGCTAGTAAAAAATCACAGTGTTCAGAAGAGAAGAGGTAAAGCGGTGGGGGGAGGGGGGAGTGGGCAGGAAGAATTAAGAAAAGTGGTTCAGTCAAGTGACTCAAAAGGTCAGGATGCTGAGAATCCCTGCAGGGTGAGAACCAGAAATCACTCGATGCAGCCCACACAGGCCCACACATATGAACAGAATAACTGATGATATGAAAGCCAGGATCTGGGTAATTCACAGGATTTTAATCCACCCACAGACACTCAGCCCAACCATCTCTGTGTGAGCATCAGAGACAGGGCTTAGGTGATGGAAGGAGTGTTTGGGCTATAAAATGGCAAGATAGCTAAAGACAGGACTGGGCTACAGAAGGACCTGAAACCACCCTAGTCCCACAAATCATGTTAGAAAGGTAAGGAAATGCCTTTGAGAATCAAACTCTCCACTTCCTATAATGGCATCTTCAAGTGTAGAACAACCCAGTGCCACTTCCTATAATGGCATCTTCAAGTGTAGAACAACCCAGTGCCAAGCTTTTCAGTAAAAAGCAGCACAGGAGTTGATATTCACCATTTATTTATTATTTTTTTGTCTTTTCTTTTTTGGTACTGGGATCAAACCCAGGACATAGCACTTGCTAGGCAAGCGCTTTGCCACTGAGCTACATCCCAGCCCGATGTTCACCTTTTACAACTACATACTCAACCTCTTCCTCCTGAACTTTTGTTACACTGGCACACTGAGGGCTTGGAGAGAAAGACATGGCAGGTCCTTCCACCCATTGGCTGGCTATTCCCCAGTGAGAACTCTGGGGTAGAGGTGCTTTCTGCCCCTTTGATGAGGTAGTAAGATGATAACATCACAGCACAGCAAGCTTGTTGACAATTATTCATCATTGCTCATGAGTGACTCAGAATTGACCTACTGGAGGAACAACTCCTTCTGCCTTTGGAATATAGAAAGTAGGTGGAGAATGAATGGCCTTCTATGAAGAGGACCACACCTATCTGACATATTAATTCCTGCTTTAGCTTGGATCTTAAAAGAACCTCAAAGCACAGGTGTTAAAGGCATTGCTGGCATCACATGATTCTCTCGGAATGTGGCAGAAGCCACAAGAGGTGGGGTCCAGTGAAAGGAAGTTAGGTCATCAGAGGTGTATCCTGGAAGGGGACTTTGAGACTTCTTTCTTTTTTGCTTGCCTACTTCCTTTGCCCACCTCTCACCTCGCTATGGTACCAAAGCAACAGAAGAACATTAATGGGAATCTGTCAGCCAAAATAGGCCAACATACTTCCTTTTAAGGAATTATCTTAAATACTTTCATGTCACAGTGACCAAAAGCTGAGTGACACAGTTCTTTTACCTTGAATTTGCCTCACAAACATCTCTTTGTTATTCCTTCAAATCAGGGCAGGGAGGAGTCAGGCTCTTGTGCTGGTGTTAACTGATTTACTTGCGTTTCCCGAGCCTTCCATTTTTGTTTATGTTTGGATTCATTCAGTCCTGGGAACCTAAACTAAGCAAAGAAAAATGTGGAGATATTAGGAAGTCACTAAGAAGCAAGCTGATGAGTTGGGGAACAAAGGTATGACTTTGATATTGTGGAAAGAAAGGGAAAAGAGTACGGTGCTAACGAGACATTGTGGTAAAGATTGCTAACTTCCCACTCAGAATCAATCTATCCTTCATTTCAAAAATGAAATCTGCTAATATAGAGCTGGATCCTTTGCTATTACAATTCATCATGGGCATGGGACTAGCTCTGATGAATGAATAAGAATGGAAGTGATGTGCCTACTTGCTAGTCATGAGCTTTACAAAGCAAATTTCTCTCTCCTTAACTTACATCTTTTCTCTCTATCAGATCATAATAAATACCAAGACTAGTGAGCCATTCTTAATTGTCTAGGAGCAAGTTATGCACCCAGGGGCAGTAATATAATAATCCAGAGGTAACTTGAGCACTATATGACCTTGTAAAACTGAAGCTAGACCACTCACTCTCTGCACCCTTGTAAAGAAGGAATATGAATCTCTGCTTGCTTGAATAATTGTATTAGGGTCTCTCTGTTGTTACATCTCGCTTCCTGTACTCTAATGAATAGAGAGTTCCATGTGGAAGAAGAAATTAGTACTCATATAAAATCCTGAATTGTGGGAATGGATATCTAAGATGGAAGTAATATGGAAATAATTTGACATAAGTAATATAGCAGGTTGAAAGGTGCCCTGATATACATAAATATATATTATATGTATTTTAATACTATATATTTTACATATTAGTGAGAGTGTGTTTGTATATATGTATGCATATATTATATATTGTATATTTGTGTATACATGCATACATAATATATGTGTACATTTTTATATAGATATATAGTCCCTACTTTGAGATCACTTGAGACTAGCAAGAGAGACAAGATCCTATCTAAAAATAAATCACATAGAGGAATAGCACTTTAATAGCTTAAAATGAAAGGAACAGAATATATTCACACGTAAATGCAATACAAGTATTTGGAAAGTTTCTGTGGAAGGATTAATAAGAATGTCGGGACTTGGAGAATAGAAGGTATATCTACCTCGCTGTCATTGACAAATAATGATACTCAGTAAAACCTCTTTCTTCCCTTCCAGCAATGTACTGTCCACACATTATTACTATGGGGGACGTAGGAGCAGAAGCAGATAGGGTTGAGAAACTGAGGCCAGCAGCTCAAGCTACCATAACATCCCTTGGTAAATTCAAAAATCTCTTGGACTCAGCCCTCTTTACCAGATCATGCTCAATTAGTGCTTTTTAGAAAGATCATTTTGAAACTGAACAACTCATGGTGGGGGGGGGGGGGAAAGGGAAAGGAGAGGAAAGGGGGAATGAGGGACAAGGTAACAAACAGTACAAGAAATGTATCCAATGCCTAATGTATGAAACTGTAACCTCTCTGTAATTCAGTTTGATAATAAAAACTTAAAATTAAAAAAAAGAAAGATCATTTTGATTTCATCAAGTACACATCATATGGACATTCCTACAATGTAAGAATAGAAGAAACCTTAGGATTCTATAAAAGCAAGAATTGCAACAGGAATCAAGGAGAGCCGGAATGCCTATGCAAAGCTCAATGTCACTTCTTTAACAGAAAGCTCCCTCAAGCCTTCTTCCTCTGGTACTTGGAATAAAATCTATTCTCATGATATGATACTGGTTTTTCTTTTACTATCTTCCCTTCCAATTTTTCCCTTACTCAATGATGTCCAGCCACTCCAGCACTATTTCTACTCCTAAACTATGCCAACTGGATTCCTGACTCAAGATATCTACCATAGCTATTGCCTTTGCCAGGCCCTCAGATGTATGCCTGGCTAATTCCTTCTGCTCAACTAGCTCTCAGCTTAAAATCACTTTTTTCATGCCCAAACAATTAGCTTTCCTAAATCATTGGCTATGATACGCCTGCCATTCTGCTTTGTTCTTAATATCACCTACCACAATCTGAAACAGCCCTCTCCATATATTGGTTCATTCATTCATTCATTCATTCATTCATTCATTCATGTTATCCCACACATCTATAGCATAAACCTTAAGATGCAGGGGCCCTGAACTTATTTGATGAGATCCAAGCATCAGGATGTAAATCAGGCCCGTGGTAGGTGCTCTGATGAGTTTAGTATGGAGATCTTCAAGGTGTTGCATGGCATTACTACACTCTAAGCATATTTCATCCAAAAAGAAAGAATTAGGCTGAGAAACCCTATCTTGACTCTGCTCAAGAAAAGAATGGGGACAATGATGCCTATTTGAATCTTCCCATCTTTCCATGCCACATGTGGGACTCATCCTAAGTTCCTCCACCTTTTAATAAGCTTCTCTGGAGAGCAATTGCTTCTCTTATCCCATACCCTGTGATGCTACAGCAATCCTTGCATCCTCATCCCTCCCTTCCTTGTGGTTGTCAGGCTGCTCCTTTATTGCCATTCTTTTGTATGCACTTTCCTTATTTCCTGTTATTAGTTATTACCAATCCAAACAAACACTTTAGGTTCCCCAAACTCTAGAAGGAGGTATTTTTTAAGGCCATCTTAATTATACATAAGCAGTGGAGAATCACAGAGGATTCATTAACATAATAAACAGAAGTCTGTTTCCAGCATCCTACAAGCAAGGTAATATAAAAACAACCATTATTTGCTGTTCAGCAACCGGTAGATTTCTTTTCCAATGTCTTCATCTGGCTTGTTTAGTGTAGGGAGTTTATTTTCTGACAAGAGAAGGCTTTTAACGAGAAGGTAGCTCTTGATCTCTACCTAGAAGTAGAGGTAGAATGTTCTGGGTAGAAATATCTTATACCAATAGAGAAGAGAAAGCATGAGTCTGAGTGTAATTTTGACAAGAGTATAGCTTTGGTGAGTGACCTAATCCTAATTCTACCACTCATGAGCTCTGTGACCTGGGGCCAGCTAGGGAACCTCTTTGAGTCTTTCTTCCTATGTAAGGTGGTATTACCCCCTGCCTCACTAACCTATAAAATTTATTAAAATGTCTGAACCCCGTATCTGATACATCCTCAGAAATGTTAGTTTGCTATCTCAAGAGAGTCATGTAGCACAGAATCACACCCTCTCCTTCTTTACCTTCTCACTTTATCCTACCTTGAGACATTGGGATGGCCGGCTTCTTCTGAGACCTCCGCTATGGGTCTCCAAGTCCACAGGCTCTGATTAGTAGCTGCCTGCCAGTTGGCAGAAAAGAATGGCATGCTGGAGTGGGGATTGAACTGTTGCCATTGGAGATGGTAACAGATGCTTCCTGGTTGAGGCTGAGTTGGCTAAATCAGGGCTCTGTGGTTTGAGACAGAAACCCAATTATTTCCAATTAGGAGACCGCAACGACAGCTGCTCTTCACGCAACTGCTCTTAACCCACTGCTGCCCATCTGGCCTGATTCGGTTAACCTGCACAAGAGACTTGTGAGAGCGTTCCCTACACGCATTGTGTCTGAATTACTTAAACTTCCTCCTCTGCCTTCTAACTTTCTGCCGGTCCCACATCGCCTAGTTCAAAGGCAGCCCTTGGAGGTAACAAAGGTCTGTTTGAAAGAAAGACTAGGATTAATTTACACTCACTGCTCCTCCAAGAGCTGATGGTATCACCTTTAGTATCTCCAGTCCTCTGTTGTTGTTGATGTTGTTTCCTTTCAAGTGAGGATGAAAAGTGACATCACTTTGTGATGATGAAAATGAGATGTCCCTGGGTGTAAATGGGGAGGGATTATATACACAGTCCTTTATATCATTTGGCAATCCCTTTCCTGATGAGCTCAAGAGAGCCCATGGAAAGAGAATCTAGTAGAAAGGCAAAAGATGTGGATTATACAAACATGTCATGAGCTGAAGCCAGTGATTTTTACCTTTGGGAACATTCTTCCTTTCAAATTGAAGTGAAATTAATAGCAGGGTGCTTGCCACACCGAGTTTGCAGTTTTTGTGAGTGTGATGTGCAGCCCTTGGTAAACTGTAAAGTGATGTGTACACATGAGCAATTATTATTATGTTCCTAGGGCTTTTTTTGGTTTGGCACAAGTCGAGTCAGCTGAATGCTCTGAGCAAGAACGATCTGTTTTCTTTCCTCTTGGCAAAGAACACAAAAGACAAAACAGCTTTGAGAAACTGGGGCAAGAGCAAAAAGTTAGTGCTCTCTCTCCTTTTCTCTCTCTGTCTCTCCCTTTCTCTCTCTTTCTCTCTTACACACATACCACATACACACACACACACACACACGCCTAGCATCCCAAAAGTCACACAACTTGTGGAATGGCCTCATTTCTTACCCAGACTCCATGTCCTTGATCTCCATGTTCACTGTTCATTGCCCAAATATAGTTAAGATCTAAATTAAGAACAAGTCTCTGGCTCTGGCCAGACTTGTCACTTTGTATAGAGCCCTGGACTTGGATCTGAGGATGATCGGCTCTGCCATTTCTTTAGCCTCTTTCCCTATCTTCAAGTCAATCAATCTTCACTGTGTTAATTTGGAGTTTCTAAAAATTTGGAATACCCTGTCTTTCCAATTCCTTTGCCATTGCTTTGGGCAGGCCCTGCCCTCTTTACTCTCTCCACCACGCCTGTTAGAACCTCCTTTTCTACCTCCCTGTCTCTGTACCAGTTCTCACTGAGCAAGTTTGCCACTCTGCAGCTAGAGGGACCTTCATAAAATGTGATACTCCTCTGCTTAAAACTCAAGAGTGTTCTGTTTTTTCACAATTAAAAAAAAGCCTTAACACATTCAGGACTTTGAATGATAGGGACCTGTCTGTCTATCCTCTGTCATGCTCCTTTCTACTCTGTTAGCACCAAAGGTGCCTTTTGTCTCCATAGAAAGCTATGCCCAACTCAGTCTATTCACAAGGGTATTTCTGACAGAAATGAGTCAATAAACCTATTCTCTCTGCTCACCTTGCTGCACTCTCAGCTAATTAATGCTACCCTCTTCCTGAAGATAACCAGTTCAAAGGTCCATCTATAACATCCTTCGTATTTTGGTTTATCAAAATGGGTTATACTATAGGAGATACTATACCTAAACTCGGTATAGCCAGTGCTGATGGCATTTTCCTGTGTAGTGTCTATCTCAGCTTGATTGTGTGTGTGTGTGTGTGTGTGTGTGTGTATTTCTGTAATAATACAATATCTCACAGTATTCTGAGCTCTTAGCAGGAATCGTGTTTTTGACGTCAGATTATTAGATTCCCAAACAATATATTGCAGAAAGATTTTGGAATGGATGCATAGGAATTTCAGCAAGATATGTATGCCTTTTCATTTTTTTCCTTCCTCCTCTACAAAATTGTGGTCACATTATTGTTTTTAGCCACCGGACACAAAAGACATATGAAATAGACAAAGAAGTCCATGTATCTGGTAAGGACAAAGCAAATACAGTATCCTGGCATGGATCCACACAATACATCCAGCAATGAGAGTGTTATAGAAGTTGCCAAAACTACCTGTGAGTCTTGGCTAAGTTTCATAACCATATTCAGACTTTGTTCATTCATCAGACTTGAATAACAATGCCCAAACTGCAGAATCATTGGGACTTTTGTGATGATACCCACAAAGCAGTTGACAGCGGGCCTAGGAACCTATCTGATGTTAAAAAAAACTCATTGTAATGACCACTGCAATTATTTTGATCATTACAGAAAAAAATGTCAGTTTCCTCTTGCCCCATTTCTTCCAGTCTTTGGGGTATTTTTGTTGGGGGCAGGAAAACAAAGAGAACTTCCCACTTTCCAGATTTAATTGATAATGCCTTATTTTTCTCTGCATTATAGTACCATAAAATTATATACTTTGCCATTCTCTAATTTTAATGAGTGTTTATTTAAATCGTGCCCCTAGATTCCTTTCCATATGGGCAAGGATTGTCAATGAATTCAATTTGTCAAAAGATGTGGACAACTCAACAGAAAATGTGATAGATAGATAGATAGATAGATAGATAGATAGATAGATAGATAGATATGGATCCGTATGAGAAATATTTATAAAGTAAACTCATAGATTCAGATTTTTCTAACTTGCCTTTCAGAGTGAATGGTATAACCACCAGTCTGTTGACAGAAGAGTTATGATATCCATAGATTAAAAAGCTGTAGTGTTTTTTTAAAATTAACCTGCAGCAATGACTGTTTTGTGAAGAATTACGGGATCTATTTGAGATTTGACTCCAGCCGAGGAAAATGTGTGTGGAATGGCATGGAACCCATCTTAAACTCATCAGCCTGGAAGAAACTTCCAGTGCCAATAGATAAGTCCTCTCAGCAAAAATAATTCTAAACTAAAACACTCTGAAGTTCACTCAAGAGCTGGGAATATGGCCTAGTGGCAAGAGCGCTCGCCTTGAAGTTCACTCAAATAGCAATGTTATAGGGATCAACAGAGAGAATATGAAAATCAATTTAATGTGGAAATATTTCTCAAGAGTTAAGATAATATATTTCCCTCCAGAATACTGGTTTTATGCAAGGTCCAAGTTAGCTGTTCTAAAATATGTTTTGAGCCTAAGGCCATGATGAAATTCATTCTAATTCTTAAAGAAAAAACTCTAAACCATGGTTCCTACATCAAGTCAGCACTGAAGTTGAGGAAGAGCATTTTGTGGCCAATAGGCAGAAGAATACCATCATTAAAAATATGATACCTAGAGCCACATGCATTTCAAATATCAGAGTTAACACTTATGATCAGAACAGCACAGTGCCAGGCCAATGATTCAATCTTTCTTTGACTCTTGTAACTCCTCTGTAAATGGGAGATTGGACTTCTTGTTGAATTAAACACATTGATATATAAAGTATTTGGTGAGTCCTCTCTACTTATTGGTTGTAACTGTTACTACTTAACAGATTTCTACAGGTAATATAGACCATTGATGTGTCTTGCCTTAAGCACTGATTTTTAGAATTTAACCTCTGAGAAAGTCACAGATTCACTGACTGCCTAAGATAATTACAAATAATTGGGTGTTCCTTGTTAAAGCAAAACCTTCATCCACCTATGTAAAGTAGCAATTTGTCAACCCCATTGAAATAACTTTTATTGTGTCTATGTGCTCTTCAAATGTTAGAAAATATTGAGTACAATTCTGCTTATTTACTGAAAGTGCTATAAACCTGAATTTTATTAGCTCCTACTTCCCGGCCATCTTCAGTGTCATTTGAAATTACCAGGAGGATTTGTTCCACACTATACAGCATAAACTCTAGTTGGAGAGTGTGTGTTTAACTGGGTTGCTTGAGGCCTCCATACCAATGAGCTATAGTAACATATGGAGAGGAGGAGGGTTTTGGAAGGAAATAAAGCACGCAAATTCAAAACAAGGCTCTGGTCGAGGAGACCTTCAGTTCGAATCCAAGAATTGCATTTAACCCTGTGGTTTTAGGTCTAGTAATTAGTCTCTGAAGCTTAATTTACTGTTCTGGAAAATGGAGGGGTGATAGTGACATATGTTTCATAAGATCTATAGAGATAATGAATGGTTAGATGTGTAAGATAGCTGACTCATAAGAAGGACTAAATCAATAGCAGCTATTAATACGAACACACCCACTCCTACATCCTAAATTTAAAATCCCAGTTCTCTGATGAATATTGTGGACTCAGTTGAATGCAACTCAAAGTTGGCAATCATTTTCTAAAACAAAAAAGCATAAATAAACAAAGAAACTTTTTTCTTTCAGAAGATCCTTCTTCAATACCTCTCTTCTATCCCAAGCCTATTCAATATGGGTACCTTTCTATATTTTTATACATTTGTAAAGCATCTCTTCCTGAAAATAGTAGAAGTCTTTGGGTCAAATATTTGACTGATAATTTTTTTCTTTCTTTTTTAGTGCTATTACTGGGTCTTGAACTCGGGCCCTGGAGGCTATCCCTTACCTTTTTTCTCAAGGCTAGTGCTCTACCCCTTGAAATACACCTGTACTTCTGGATTTTTGCTAGAGATATGAGTTTCACAGACTTTCCTGCAATTTGAACCATGATCTTTAGATTTCAACCTCCTGAGTAGCTAAGATTACAGGTGTGAGCCACCAGTGCCTAGCAAGACTAGAAATTTCTAAATTTTTTCTGACCAATGATTTCTGCCAGGCATATTTTGAGGACAAGGTACTCATCAGTTAACTGAGAACCTCACTGGTTATCAAATTGCTCTCAGTATATTCATTGCCTAATAAAAACACAACAGTATACAGGGATGCTATATCAGAGGCTCTAAAATGAAATTCTATTGATCTCTTAAAACCCAACTCAAAAGCTACCTATAGGGGCTGGGGATATAGCCTAGTGGCAAGAGTGCCTGCCTCGGATACACAAGGCCCTAGGTTCGATTCCCCAGCACCACATATACAGAAAACGGCCAGAAGCGGTGCTGTGGCTCAAGTGGCAGAGTGCTAGCCTTGAGCAGGAAGAAGCCAGGGACAGTGCTCAGGCCCTGAGTCCAAGGCCCAGGACTGGCAAAAAAAAAAAAAAAAGCTACCTATATTTAATTATCCTTGATTATTTTAAACCTAAACTAATCATCTCTCTTCTGCACTTCTCTGTACATTTTTGATCATTTTGTTGGACACTTCTCATATGATTCATTGGGTAGAAAACAAGTCTAAATTGTTCCTGTCTATTTTTAGAGATGGAGGAAAGAAAGTGTATGTGTTAAACATTTATAAATAGGAATCCCAAATTCTTTACCTGTTTTCAAAAATGAAAAAGTTAGTACATAACTAAACTTCTGGAAGACATAATCAGATGGGTCAAGGTATAGCTAGAAGGAACCAAAACACATTAGATGAATGCAAAATAAAGGGAGAATTTCTGTGATTTCATGGGGTTTGGCTTCAGTGGGAACTGGGTAGTGGTGGCTCAACAAGCAACCTTGGGAAAGATCCTTTGTTATCTCCAGGAACTATAAGTAAATGTGACTAGAACTTCAATTTCTTAGTTATTTTCTTGGGTTCCTTTTGGCCTTAAGGATGTGAATCAAGATTTAATTGATCAGAGCTGAGTTAATGTCTTCCTCGATAAGTTTGTCATGTATTCTACAACATAGACTAAACAAATCACTTTTTAAGCCTTTATTTATGTAGGAAGGTACATGGTAATACTTCCCTTGTCATCCTTGTGAGAATTCAGTAGATCCTTAAAAATATTCTGGAAAATAATTCTACTTGCAGACCATATAAATAAATCCTAGAAAAAATATTGGCATGGTCAAAATTATTTGCAAGTTGCTATATTAAGTAAAATTAAACAAGTTTTTTATTGACATCAATCAGTTGTACAAGCATGTTTCATTTTTTGTATTTTATTTTATTTTTATTTTCAAGGTGATATACAGAGGGGTTACGTTAAGGTAGTGAGTAAATTTCTTGTCAAACTTCATTTTGCTTCCAATTACCATTCTCCATACCCCCCCCAAGGTTGTACAAGTTGGTTTGCAGCATATTGTCTGGCAGGTATTGATGCTGCATTGTTTCACCTTTTACCCTTTATCTCACCATTTTTATATTCCCCTTCCCTTCCCTGGTTCTGATAAACATATATACAATACCCAGGGTACCCAAATCAAATACAGCAACAACAAGAGTAAAATCATCTGAAAGAAAAATGAAAGAAAAAGGTATAATTTCACTTAGTACATTGACAATAACAATGATAAACCACTTATTTCCATAACTTGGAGTTCATTGTGCTTAGCATCATCTTATGCGATCATATGCACATAGATATTGAGCTATTGTGATCATCTGTTAGGACTAGCCTAGACATTTGCTAATTATTGCCAGTAAAGGAACTATATAGCCGATGTTTCTTTGCATCTGGCTCACTTCACTTAGTAATCAAAGACTTCCAGGTAAAAGAAGATACCCTGAAAACATTGCAGAAAGGAATAGAAGAAACACTTGGGCAACTTGGCCCAGGAAGAAATTTTCCTTAAAAGGGCCCAGAAGCACAACAAATCAAAGAAAGGTTGGACAAATGGGATTGCATCAAACCTCAGAGTTTGTGCATGGCAAAGGACATAGCTTGCAAGATACATAGGAAGTCCATAGATTGGGAGAAGATCTTCACTGTCCGTACAACAGACATGGGCTTCATATCTAAAATATACTTAGAACACAAAAAATTAAATTCCCCCAAAACAAATACTGAAAGGAACAACTTCCCTCCTCAATAAATGGACTAAAGTCTTAGAGATATTTCTCTAAAGAGGAAATGAGAACGGCCAAGATCACACACGAAGCTCAACATCACTGGCGATAAAAGAAAGGCACATCAAAACAACATTGAGATTCCACCTCACCCCAGTAAGAATGGCCATTATCAAGAAAACTAATAACAACAGATGCTAGAGGGGATGTGGCCAAAGGGAAACTTTACTACACTGTTGGTGGGAGTGTAATTTGTTCAACCATTCTGGAAAGCAGTATGGAGGTTCCTCAAAAGGCTCCCCTATGACCCAGCAACCCCACTTTTGGGCATTTACCAAAAGGATTACAAGCAAGTCCATGCTAAAACTATCAGCCCAACCATGTTCATTAAAGCGTTATTTACCATAGCTAAAATATGGAACTAACACAGATACCCCTCCGAAAATGAATGGATCAAGAAATTATCATAATACTATGTTTCTATCAGGAAGAACTACATTGTCCCATTCATAAGGAAATGGAAAGCATGTTTCATTTTTAAACATCCATTTACAATACAATGTTTTAGGGTCTTAATCACTTCTCTGCCATTCTTCCACTTCTCTCCTCCCCAAAACAAGTTTCTCTTTCCTCATTAAGTTTCTCTGTTCCATTTTCACACATGTATTTAAAGTATGTTGACTATCTTTCCATTCTTTCTCTCTTTTCATTAGTCTGTGCTCTTCTACTAAAACCTATACCCTAGATCAGACATTAAAATTATTTAAAGTAAAATTTTAGAAAACATTCATAGGTTAATTTCAATTATAAATTTACATAAAGAATTTATGTAATTTAGTGACTTTTAAAATTATTGTCCAGGGACTCTAAAGTAGCCAGTCCTTTTAATTACAAATGATAAAGCCTATCCAAAAGTGAGAGGAAAAAGAGGAGAGGGGAAAAAAGACAGAAAAAGAGGACAGGAAAGCTAGAGAGACCACGAGGACAGGGGAGGAGAATAGAGGGGAGAAGCAAGGAATATGTAATTTATTTTTAACTAGAAAGTTTCAGAAAATATCTACATTAGGGATGAAAAATATAGTTGATAAGACTAAATTCCTATTTATTTCTTGGTTCTAACTATTGTTCAGCATTTTAATTCCTATGAATATAGGACTGAACCCTTTATATTTGAACTAACCAATCATCATTATAGTCAGGTGGATACCCTATTCTGTTTAAACAAGTTTATCCCTAGAATTTAATGAAAACTGATTTCGATGTTACCAACATTAACAACAAGAAACAATTTGGACTTCTTGTTTTCAGAAGGGATATAAAAAGGTTAGGAGCCACAGGACTTATTTTACAAAAGGATGCCTCTCGTTTGAAGTAAGTAATAAAAAAGTAATGATGATATATTTTTTGGCATGGTTGTTTATAGATCCTGGGCCCTAATAAAATGCCAGTCTCCTTTGTTATTCCTCCCATAATAGTTTAATGTTTTAGTAAGCCAATCAAACCATTTGAAAAATTATGTTCATACCTAAAGAGCCATTCAGGAATGTCATCTTAGAAGTAAATCAGACTTGAAAATTTTAAACTCTGGTCCTGAGCTTTGTCCTATCAGATGCCCAAATACATTTTATCAAGTACTCTTTAATAGAATACACCCCCAAATAGCTGTGTTTCCATATACTACACACCGTATAAACCCTAAGGGTCATACATATTTATTAGTTTAAATCATACAGGAACGACTTTCACAATTTTCCCCCAGTCCATTACCAAAATATTTTTATTCTCTCCAAAGACATTAATGCTTAAAGGTGGCCTTGACCTGTTTCTTCTCTCTCATTTTCCCTAACTGCTTTGAGGTTTCTCTACCTCTTTGCACCATTTCCGATTCTCTTTGATTTGACTCTCTCCTCTGTTGGCCCATCTCTCCTTAGCATCAGGGCAGCATTCATCTTCACCAACATGAGCATCCTCCTGGTGTCCAAGATCTCTTTCCTGAAACCACTTTACTTGTTATCATCACTGCTATGGCACTGAATCCTTAACTATGGTCTCTCCTAAATGTGTCCTTATATTTTCAGAAATCATATCCATCTTAACAAGCTGCCAAACATATTTTATCAGTCAGAACTCATTTTGAAGACATTTACCTCTCCTGATGTCTTAGCTTGAAGTTTTATTCTGCACACTAAAGGTGATGTGTTTGGTGAATATGAGAGTGGCTTCCATATCCTCCCTAAGGGAAGATACCATTGAATCACTCTCTTGCTAGCCTGCTGGGGCATCTGTCTCCCTAAACAGTCTTTCTCAGTGTAAACATAAAAAAAAAAATACAAACACTTTTTTTCTTTTTGTATAAAGCATCACTTTATTATATCAAAACATGTTGACTTTTGGAATGAACAAGCATCCTATTCTTTTGTTCAAGAACCAGAAAAGCCATTCAGCCAACCAGGAACTAGAATTAATATACTGTATTCTACAGCAAAGCGAGATATGGGACGTGATATGTTCCTGACCATCTCCATTAGGTCTATACTACTTTAGGTATTGATTTTAATGGAACCTCAAAAAATGAAATATTTATGATGTTTTTGCACATGTTATAATCAGTTTCATTTATGTAGCAGCAATTATAAGGCAGGCAGAGCAGCCAAAACAATGCTTTTTGTTTTTTTTGTTTTTTTTGCCAGTCCTGGGCCTTGGACTCAGGGCCTGAGCGCTGTCCCTGGCTTCTTCCCGCTCAAAGCTAGCACTCTGCCACTTGAGCCACAGCGCCGCTTCTGGCCGTTTTCTGTATATGTGGTGCTGGGGAATCGAACCTAGGGCCTCGTGTATCCGAGGCAGGCACTCTTGCCACTAGGCTATATCCCCAGCCCCCAAAACAATGGTTTCACAGTAGAAATTTATTTCTCTCTGTTTCGAAGGTTAGAAGTCCCATATTGGGATGTCAGTTCAGGGTCTGTGGAATGCTCTACTTCTAACTTTCACACAGTTCCTTCTTTCTAAGTTCCATATGAGGCAAAGACTGAGAGTTTCAGGTTCTTCCTGTTTAGATAGACGCTAATCCTTACCATCCACCTGGATTTAATTACATCTCAAAAACCTCATTTGCTTATACTACCACATTAGAGCATAAGGCTTTTACATATGAAATTGGGTGGGACACTACCTTCAGTACATAAAGATCTAGGATCCCAACGCTTACTGACGTGGAAGCTAAAACTTGGACATAACCCAGTCATCCAGTGAGTGAGTAAGCCTAGTTTTGAATCCAAATCATTTTGGCTTCAAAGCCCAAGTGTATTTCAAGACTGGTTATCAATAAAGTGCACTGTAAAATAGTTCAAGCTTACATGAACAAAAAAACTGACTTCCTGTTAAGATATATAGGTTTTCATTTTTTTTGTTTTTTTTTGTTTTTTTCCTCTCTTTTTTTATTTTTTATTATAAAACTGATGTACAGAGAGGTTACAGTTTCATACGTTAGGCATTGGATACATTTCTTGTACTGTTTGTTACCTTGTCCCTCATACCCCCCTCCCCCCTCCCCCTTTCCCCCCCTGAGGTGTTCAGTTCGCTTACACCATACAGTTTTGCAAGTATTGCTTTTGTTGTTGTTTCTCTTAATTTACCCTTTGTCTCTCAACCAACTTGATCCAACTAGCAAGAGAAGGAATCTGAACTCAGAATCAAACCTATGGACTCAATCACAATTTAAATAACAGTGCGGACATTTTTTTCCTCAGGGAATATATGTCTCTCTAGATATGCAAATGATAACTCTAAATGTAATCTTACAGATACAAGAAAACATGCCACTATTATCCTATCCATGTGTCTGCTTTAAATACAGTCCTCAACTGAAGACATCCATTTGGGCACCAAGGTCAAGGCCATCATTGGTGTGATACACATCTGACAAAGACAGAGGTTGAAGAGACTGAGGATTAGCTGCTGGGATTTGAACCCGTGGCTCTTAGGAATGTCATGGGTGTTATAGGGATTCCACTAATTAGGCTTTCTACTGACTTGCTGACTCCCCGGCCATATGTCATTTTTGTTAGGTCTACACATGCCTCACTTTCACTGCTGATACTGTGCACCTGGATAAAGACATTTATCTCCATGTCTCAGGCTGCTTTACAAACAATAATTAATTAGGTCTCATCACCCCCTGATGAGATTATTATGTATAAACACAGTCCTGGACATGGCTTGGGGAATTTTGTCATTAGAAGTTGTAAGTTCAATTCACACCTCCCCTGTGGATCAAAGGCTACAAGAGAGAAGAGTTGGAGAAAAATAAAAGTGGTATGATGATTCAGAGTTTGAAACATCTACTATTTAGAAATAAATGGAAATATTTAAATTACAAAATCAGTCAGTAAGATGGTGGTCACTCAAAGAACAATGCAGTAAGGGATAGAGGACAAAGGTCATTGATCTGCCCTGGGTACTAAATTCAGAGCCATAATATTACCAGTGTGACCCTTAAGTAAGCTGATCAAACCAGTCTACATCCCAAAGCTGTATTTAGAAGAAAAGATCATAAGAATTCCTGTTGTGCAACCTTCCCAAAAGACTTGCTCAACGATGTCAGACCATAAGAAAAAGAGCTTTGGGGGCCAACAAAATATTATGCGAACATTACCATTCACCTACTGCTATGATCTGAGCTCGTGGTGATTTTGTAGACATAAAGACCACTTTAACTCCCTTATTGAGCACCTAGAGATAGTGACATTACTCCTGGTTACAGAAAATCCCAACGTGAAAATTATTATAATGATATAACAGGTTTTTCCATGATGTGGAGTTCATTTCACTTAGCATCATATTATGTGTTCTTAAGGGCATAGCTATTGGGCTATTATGATCTTCTGCTATGGCTAGCCTAAACATGTACTAATTATTCCCTATGAGGCAAATCATACAGTTCATGTTTCTTTGGGTCTGGCTCACTTCACTTAGTATGATATTTCCTAGTCCTTCCATTTCCTTATGAATAGAGCAGTATCACTCTTTCTGATAGAGGCATAGAACTCCATTGTGTATAGGTACCACATTTTCTTGATCCACTCATCTACTGAGGGGCATCTGGGTTGGATCCATATTTTAGCAATGACAAATTATGCTGTGATGAACATTGTTGTGCTGGTGGCTTTAGTGTGGTCTTGCTTGTAATCTTTTGGGTAGATGCCCAAAAGTGGGGCTGCTGGGTCATAGGGGAGCTCTATGTTTAGCCTTCTGAGAAACCTCCACACTGTTTTCCAGAGTGGGTGAACAAGTTTACATTCTCACCAACAATCCCCTCCAGCATTTGTTGTTGTTAGTTTTCCTGATAATGGACATTCTTACTGGGGTGAATTTCAACATACCATGTAAAACCATATCTTTTTTTTTTTTTTGCTTTTCTCCTATTCCCTTTCTGTGGTTGTACCCCTGCTATCACTGTATCTCATCTGAGTACCCTGGATACTGTATATACTTGTATTAGAACTAGGGAAGGGAAAGGGCATATCAAAATTGAGAGACAAAGGATAAAAAGACAAACGATTCCAAAAGCAATACATACAAATCCATTTGGTGTAAACCAACTGAACAACTCATGGTGGGGAGAGAGAGGCAGGGAGGAAAATGAGGGAGGAGGTAACAAGTTGAACAAGAAATGTACTTACTACCTTACATATGAAACTGTAACGCCTCTGTACTTCACTTTGACAATAAAGGGGAAAAAAATCCCAATGTGAAAAAAAATGTATTCTGAGGCTTTTCTACCTCCTAGGATCTATGTCACTTAACAGGGAGAAACAAAGTAGAATTTTAATGGCACTGGTTGCATCTCTGTAAATTATTTTACTTTTCCTTTCATTTCATTGGCCATATGAACACAGCCACAATGTGTACAGCTCTCTCTCCAAAGATGAATCTATATGTCTGACTGTAATGCAGGATGGAACCTAATAGTATATTATGGAAGAAGGAAGTAGTGAATGTGCATTGTCTGCTACTTGAAGTTGAAATAATTATATAAGTAACTTTCTTACCTTATTACATGCTAAATTGCTAATACTAAATTGCTACACACTAAATTGCTCAGTCTAAATGTTTTTCAGCAAATTGACAAAGTTTTAAACTCTCTCTGTATAAAAAAACATGCTAAAATTTATTTTTGTACCTGCATATTATCTAAGGAGTCATTTGGGGGAAGTTTTTGTTATGATTTTGAACTGAATCTTTAAGTGCATCTGTTGAAATCCCAGTCTCCAATGTGATGATATTACATGGTGGAGACTTTGGAAAATATTAAATAAGGTCATGAGAACAGAGTCTTCATGCATTAGGTGAATAACACTAAAAAGGATACTCAGAGCGCTTGCTCACTCTCTTCCTATCATGTAAGAATCAGAAAACAGTAGTCTATATCACAAAAGAAGGCCCTTCTTTAGAACTTGACTCTGTGTGCCACAATAATGCTAGCACCCAAACCTGAACACAGTAATCTTGTTGCTTACCAACCAACCAATCTGTGGTATTTGTATAGCAGCTTGAACTTAAACTGTTATGTGTTTAAAATATACAATGACCTTTCTTGTTACTCTGTTAAGAGAAATGAAATGATTTCTCACAAAGTGGTACTTTGGAGGAAATTGAAGTCCTTTGATTCCTTTATTCATTATTAATAAAGAAAGTAATTGAGAAATAACTTATTAATTTAACAAACCGGTGTTGAACATTGCTGGTAGATTTGTAAAACAGCAGAAGCACCATGAAAATCAGTTAAGCAGACTTTCATAAATGATACAATACTCCTCCAACATAGGCAAAAATGTCTCTTTAACCAAAAGAAACAAAATAGGTATTCATGAAAATGACTGAACTTAGTTAAAATAATAAAAAAAAACTGGAAGAATATCATCCACAAGTGAAGGGTTGAACAAAGTATGATAGATACATAGTATAATATTAATCTTACTTGCCAATTTAACTAGACTTAAGAATGTCTAAAAACTGGTGGCCTTCATTCTAGGGATGTCTTTAGGATGTTTTCAAGGAAGACTAATATGCCAAGCAACATACTGAGAATGGAAAAACCACTCTGGGATGAGAGGCACCATTTCAGTGGCAGACAGGAGACAGCTCACGTACACATGCTTTAACCTTCTTGAACAGGCACATATTTTTTTGGTGTTACTGTTGCCTATGGATGTTTGATTCCATATTCTCAGATCTTTCAATGCTGTCTTGGGCCAAAGTCTCTCCAGGAGACTTTCAGGATTTTGGCCTCAACACATGTAGTGTTTGGAGCATAACTCTCTCATGCAGAGGTTTCCAGACTCTTGGAGTGAGGATCAACTCATTTCCTGGCCCTGCAGGCCGTCGTTGTGAGACTAGGAAGTCCCTTGGAGTGCAAGTCAACCTAATACATCTCTTCTGACAATGGTATGTATTTTATTAACTCAGTTTCTCTGTAGAACCCCAATTAATACATTTGGTTGTTACATTATTCTATTGAATAATACAAAGAAACAGCCAATATAGGAAACATAATTGTGTACTCAGTAGTGTTCTACTAAGGTAGCCAAACATAGAGCCTCTGCCATTTGATTCTATTTATGCGAAGTTTTACAACAGGTAAATTGACCCATAGGGATGGGAATCACATTAGTGGTGGACTGAAGTTGATTGTGAAGGAAACAGAATTGAATTTCTGAATCAACACGTACTGTTTGTACATATTTATACAAGGCTGAATGATATTTCAACACATGGATATTGAGTGTAGACTGATCAAGTCGAGTCATAGACATTTCCATTTCTTTATAATTTCTTTATGCTTGGAATATTTGGGCTTCTCCTTTTTCAGTTCTTTATAAGATATTAATTGCTTATTGTAAAGTACACAGTAGTATTTTTGTGATCAATAGAAATAATTTATATGTTGACCAAGGTGAGAATCATAAATGTGTATACCATGGTTAGAACTCATTGAATAGCGTATTGAAAATGGAAAGGTTCATCTTAGTCTGCATAAATTATCTCTTACCATGTAGATTTTAAAGGATATACAAAACTTTTATCAAATTAATAGTTGTCCAATGTGTTGTTTATTCTCTCATACTCTAGAAATTTTCCATTTATTTACTTAGTCTAATTAGAAAGAGGGCTAGAAAAAAGTCACCTGTGGTTTTGAGTTTCTATGAAATATAATCTTTGACTTTCTAAAGTATTCCACTCTATATGAAAACACAGCTTTCCACCCCCGCTTTCTTTTGTAGTTGCTTTGTGGTTTTGAGGCTTTTTTGGACAGCACCTGCTCTGATTTGTCTCAGTCATGTGGCATTTCACATGAATTTGGGAGTTTAACCAAGCCTTTATATAGGTTCTCCTTCTTGGTACCTTCTGTTTAGGTGTGCTTAAACTCATGCATACATAAAAAGATTTGGAGGTTGAACTTTCTCTGCAGAATGTCAACCTTTCTCATCTCTCTCCCATATGGTCCCCAAGGCATAATGTCCTCACTTTCATTTTGAGCATGGCATTTAAGCCTCAGCTCTGGAGAACAAGGCAAACTTCTTCAGTACTTCCTATGATCCAACCACTCTGTTAAGAGTTACTACAAGGGGCATTGCCTGAGTTATTCAGAAGAGTATCCTATCCTTTTGTTCACAGGTAAATCAGTTAATAAAGACCATGGAGTTGACACAGTTATAGACTAGCTAAGGACAAAAATGATAAATGTTACTATTACCCATGCAGTCACAGGACCGCTTTGAAGACCATGCTGGCTAGAAGCCAACTTCATCCTGACTTATGACAGCTGGAGTTCTGTAACTGTTATCCAAATCAGAGAACCCAAATGAACTAGGGCAAAACCTGGGATAAGAGGCCACTCACAGAAATGCAAATTCTGTCATTTTCCCTCTTGCTTGCTCTGATTTGTGAGATATCAGGTCAGGAGTCCCTATTACTAGCATGTTTATGTTCTCTGTGTACATTTTTTATAAACCCATAATGGAAACCAGTGCAAATTGTTTTACTTGCCAAGTCTTGGTCAAGGGTGGTAAAACTACAGTCCAACAGGCCCACTTATAGCAAACAAGCAACACTGCAAGGTGTTGCATCCTCCACATATAAGACTACATGATTCATACCCACATGAAAGGTAAAAAAGAGGCTGCTACTGAGTTACCAGGCAACTACAACGTATCCACTGCCTGAATGTGTTCTGAGATGGCACCAGATATATGCTAGTCCTTGGAATGTTCCAGGATTTCATGTAGAACCTTGCTGGGAATGAGGGTGATAGTGGAATTGGGTATCCGTTCACCACTGTGACCTGATTGCCTTCTGAAAAAAGGATGCCAGCGGCCCTCAGGTGGAGAATATACAGGTGAGTCAGGGTAAAGTTCAGAGTACCAGAGGTGGGGAGCACCTAAGAACGTATTTAGACAAAGCAGAACCACAGAAGAGGAATGATACCAAGTGCTTAGTATGTCTTCCAATGTCCTATGAGATGTCATGAAAAACAACCCACACTCACATTTCAAAGATAAAAGGAAGAAGAATTTGGGCTGGAAATGTGGCTTAGTGGTAGAGTGCTTGCCTAGCATGCATGAAGCCCTGGATTCAGTTCCTCAGGACCACAGAAACAGAAAAAACCAGAAGTGGCATTGTGGCTCAAGTAGTAGGATTCTAGCCTTGAGCAAAAGAAGCTCAAGGACAGTGCCCAGTCCCTGATTCAAACCCCAGGATTGGCAAAAATAAAAATTAAAAAACAAAGAAGAATTTAAAGAGAGCAATAGAGTATAAATCCCAGGTATAAATCCCTGTGCATGCCCGCCCGATGTGGTGTCAAGATCCTGATGACACCTATAATCCCATTCACAGTGGAGGACGTGCAGTCCTTGTTAAGAGCTTGAGTTTGGAGTATCAAATAAAATTGCCCAAATCCAAGTTTACTCTCTCTGGTAACTGTATGTATAATCAGTTGCTTAATCATGCTGCATCTCAGATTTCTTCTCTGTAAAATAATGTTACTGCAGAAAATACAAAGTGAATTAAACACTTGGCTAAGGACCTGATAGACACAATAAAAGTGCTATATATATATATATATGCACACATATATATGTGTATGTATATATACACATATGTACATATAATATATACATATATAATTATGTATGAGTATGTGTGTGCTAGCTATTCACTTATTATTTTAAAATATTGCTCACACAAATGTTCCAAAACCCTTGAATGCATGACTCTCAGCAAATCTGATTTTTAACACCAATTCACTGATGTGATTTATCATAATCACTCCTCCCTATTTAGCCATCTCTCCTGCTGCTTGCTTTTATTGTTGAATAGATGATTTCAAAACAATATTAAGAAACAAATTGCAAGCAGGAAAAAATCTTTAAGTGCACACCCATACATAGTCATTTCAATTATTGCTTATAAATGTCCATACATATGTATGTTTTATAACACTACATTTGTAATATATTTTTCATTTCAATTGTTTTCACCTAACATTAAATTATAAGCATTTGTTCATATGCTACATTGTCCTCATAATGATTATTGGAATGGTTGCATAATATCTTATTATGTTGATATATCATAATTTACTATAAATTATTCCCCTATTGATGGACGTTTAACTTGTTCCAATTTTTTTGGCAATTATAGCTAATGCTATGGTGATCATCACTGAGTACTTAGCTTTATCTTTGTGTGGAATTATTTCCTTGGGATCCATTTCCAGGAGGAGGATTCCTGGGGTGAAGGGAATAAATGAATACTTGTAGGGTTCATTTTCAATATTGAGCCATTGTTTTCCAGGGGAATAATAACACCAACAATGGATACTCCATCTGTGCAGATGCTATGCTACATTTTCAGCACATACTGTTTCATTCTGTCTCTCTATGGTCCTAAAATCTATAGTTCTCATTTTACATCAAGAGAACTTAGGTGCAAAAAGTTAAATAACTGGTCCAAGACTGTGTATCGAGTAAGTTAAAAAAACAACTGAGAAAACTCAAATGGAATCTGATATTGCAGTCTGTTAAGTCAGCTAGGTACTTGAACAGTCTCTTTACTTCCAACTGTTGATATGGCCAGAATTTTACACATTTTCACATAATTTCCCTCTGGGCTCTCTATAGAGATTTTCCCCAGTGCTTAGTTACGATGGACATATCCCTTTTGAAATACATTCTTATCATTCATTATATAAGGAAGTAATGCACTTCCAAGCTGACAGATTGAAATGAAACCCTTTGAGAAAAATTCCTTAAAGTTAATAATAAAAAGTAAAAAGAAGTTTTAAAAAAGGAAAAAGTGATGGAATTATATACCTTCATCCATTTGTTCTTCCTTCTTGCCTTTCCCTTCCCTCGGTCTCCCTTTTTCTCTCATCCTATATCTTATGTCTTCTCATCTTTTCTCTTCTTGAGCCTTTCTTACCACATATTTTGATTATCTTTTATGAGCTAAGTTTTGCTAGAAGCTGAGCTGGAGTCTTTATTCTTACTGTGCTTTATTTGAGTTGTCATTACATTTTTATCCTCCTTTCAAGTTTTTAAGAAATGGTGTCAAACGTTAATAAAATTTTCATCCACTCTGCATTTGTATTTTGTTACTTATTTTGAGTGTCATAAAAATTAAATTGGTGAATTAATATTTTTCTTAATATACCCCAAACTACTTAAGAAGGTTTAGTGCAGTCTTAGCTATAATTTTCATCCATTACAGAATAATTACTTTTTAAAAAGAATAACATTTTCATAAACTATGAGAGACTCAGACTAGGTGTCCTACAGATATTCCACATACCTTTTAAGAACAATAATTGGAGATAAATTAAACTATTCTTGGTTTTGCATAGTTCACAATACTGCTTGAAGTAACTCAGAGTTGTTTTCCATAAGAATAGGTTTTCTATTGTTTTAAACACAATCTTTATTATGGGAAGGGAATGCTCAGATGGTTGTAAGAGAAACAGCTACTGAATTGGTACTTTGTAACTTAAAAATAACTATGAGAGCTGAAAAGATGAGATGGGGAATTAAATAAGAATGAAAACCACACACAGAGAATAAAATTGAACAAATCTCACTCCGTCATCAAGTGGAAGAATCATTCTCCACCAAGAACACTCTGTTATAGGTGTTGAAAGTACAGCACAGGCAAACTTCCAAACATCCCACACATAATTCAGTGGTGAACTTTAGAATGGAGCCCAGCTGAGAAACAACTTTCTAGATTACAGTGCCCATCTCTGGGGCTTTACACATCCCTCTGTCTTTCTCATTCCTTCTTCCTCTCACCTCTTTCCCTCTAATGCCTCTTACAATCAACAGAAAAATGAAACATTCAAATACATTATTCAGTCTGGAAGAAAATGTCACCTTTTCATTTTCTCTCCTTTTTATTGTTTTCTCTAGTTTTTCTCACAGTCATTGTGCAAACCCGTCTGTATTTTTTTTTATCTGTGATATCATGAGATAGAAATTTTGTGAGGGAATCGTTCACTAAGCACAGGGAGTTTCAGCTAAAAAGTAGAAAAATCAGACTTTTTTGATAGCACAGTTTGGCTGTTGCTGTATAATGTAGAAACAACCAGACAAGGCAAGACAAGAAAAAAATAAAGCCAGCCTCACTCTCCTAGAACTCAGATCTTGCGTAGGTAGAACCTGAGTGGATCCTCACCCAGGATCAAACTAGTGGTTCCTGAGGTCAAATTATCTATTTCAAATATAACTCAAGTCCTTCCATTTCCTTACAAATGGGGCAATGTCATTCTTTCTGATAGAGGCATAAAATTCCATTGTGTATATGTACCACATTTTCCTGATCCATTCATCTACTGAGGGGCATATGGGTTGGTTCCAAATTCTAGCTATGACAAATTGTGCTGCGATGAACATTGTTGTGCTGGTGGCTTTAGTGTGTTCAAATATAACTCAAGAGTAGCCGAAGTCTGAAACTTATAGAGCAGCAATAATGTACATTCTAATTATGTTCTACTAAGATTACGAGACAACTTCAAACTTGCTTGATTTCCCCATGTTTTCATATCTCACACCGTGTCTCATCTCATTTCTCCATCAGGCTGTGAGGTTCCCACCTTCAGAACAGCTGGGTTCATCTTTGAATGCTTAGGGGGTCCAGATAAATATTTGCTGAATGAACTGCCATAGGAAACTCCATCAGGGAAAGAAAGTCCAAGCAAAAAGCCTGCTGGGAATCGTTGCCTCAAATTTTCAAAGGAGATCATGCAGCCCAGCAGGTCTTCACACAACAAACAGACTGCTTAAGTGATAGAATTGAGCAGCCTTTCAAATGTCAGAGTTATGACATTTACTGCAACATTGCTGACAAAAGAAAAGCAAATGATAGGGGATAGCTTCTCAATTACTATCAGTAAGGGAGTTGAGTAGGCAGAGCCATGAAATGAACTAAATATTTAATACAGTGTGTTCATGTACACACGTATTAAGAGAGGCCTACATGATATTTCAAGGGGATAAAGCTGTTTCTAGATGCAGGACAGAGAGTGGACTTACTGCTCATATGCATTTGTGTATCTGGATACGTGACTGTTACCAAGGTGTGAATTCTCAGTGTGGATCAGGCATTGGATGAATGCATATTAATTCACTTAATAATAAGAAAGTATCCTGAGAAGCAGACTAGGAGAAGTTCCAGTTGTTGTTGTTTCACTTGAAGGAAAAGACACCCTAAGAAGTGGAGTAATTTGTCCAAAATCAAAAGGAAATGGTAGAGTTATGACACAAATCCAAGTAGAAACAAGGCAGAAAAGCACTACTCACCAAGTCCCCTTCCAATTAGCCTATCAATAATGGTTTCACTGGGGATCAAGTCATTGATCTCTCCGTTTCTATTGCATAGGCCTCTGGTATGGTTTCCTTTTTGAAGGTCTTCTAAATTCCATATGTTGAGTACTTTGACCCTAGATTATAGCACTGTTGGAGTTAGGGCTGCCTTTAGGAAGTGGGGCCCAGCACAAATGAATTAGCTATTGGAAATATGTTCTAGAACAAGAGATTAGAACCACACCCTTCCTCTTTCCCTGTTTTTGCTCTTTAGGATCCATGCAGTATCTATCTTTTTCCACCATATGTTCCCTGCCAGGATGGGCTAACTCGCCAAAGGCCCAAAGCAACTGGGACAACCAAGATTGCGCTGCAAATCCCTAACTATGAGCTATGAGCCAAAACAAACCTTTCTTCTTCTTAAGTGTCTTACCTCAGGTATCTCACACACTAACAGAATTCAGAATAGTATAACTGATAATGTGTTTGTTTATGCATTCAGGAAGCATAGTCTTCATCATAAAAATGTATTTTGGAAAATTAAAAAGGAGGCGTGATAAACATTTATAATTTAGATTTCTGGCATGGGAAATACACACATATGGTATATACTTATGTAATTTTATTGACAAGTGAAAGGAACAGCTGAAGTAAAACATAAAATGGAGGCAGAAGAAAAGGAAACAGGAACGAGAGGAAAAATGAGGGAGAGCAAAAGGAGACTGGGGAGAGAAGGATGGGGATAGGAACAGGAGTGACCCTCTTCCTTGCTTTCTTTAAGACTACAGAGGCTAACACTTCAGAAGAGCTAAAATTTACCTCAACTCACTTGCCTGGCTGGTGCTATAACCCTTGAGCCATGCCTTCTGCCAAGCTTTTTTCTAGTTATTTTGGAAAGGGAGTCTCTTAGACGTTTGTGACCAGCCCAAATTCAAAGTCTGGCTCTTCAGACCTCAGTCAGTTGAATAGGGGGGATTACAAGTGTGAGCCAGTGGCACTTGGCCATGGCATTCCTTTCTAAACACCACAAAATTCTCTCTTCTGATTCCTTCCCTTATTCCTACTGCCATATGGTTTTTGACTCCACATGGCACCACCCCCTCCTGCCTTCTGTGACATGCTGACATGCTGAGCTGAATTTGAGTTTAAAACTAGATTATTTGCACGGTTCGTCAACCAAAGACTGAATTGTACAGTATCCAGTTTCTCTTTATCTGAATTGGATTAGACAACCTTGTGTCTCCTGTGTGATTTCTGGGGAGCTCCACCTTCCACACACACTCCCTATATGTGCAGTGGGTCTGTGGCTGAAATAGTGGCACGGTTACCTTGTGGCCTCCAATGCCAAGGTCAAGGCTGAGATCAAAGTGTGGGATGGGAGCTCTGCCCTTGGACTGGGGAAGTAAAAACAATCCTGGCACTGAGGCAGTAGCGTGGGTCAAAAAGCCAGTTTGGCTAAGTAGGCAGTAAGCTTTCATGAATAAAATTGATCTAATGGTCCTCCCCATCTTTTGAACATCGAATTGGGTATTATAGGAAATGCTTTCACCCAGTGGTATTAAATGTTGCTGATATTTTCCATCTCTCTTCTTTGCTAATTCCTTTGTGCAAGCCTTGCTGATGCTTCCCGCCCCCCCCCAACTTACAAAACTTCCTACTTTTCTTAGGAAAAAAAAGTAATAGATCCCCCTCCCTTTATTTTGAAATTACAGGTCAGATTTCTAAAGCTTTCAAGCAATAAACACTAGCCTAGGATGAACTGCATGACCTTCCCAGGACTACATTTACTAATCTACAAGGACAGATAATTGGAAGACACTAATACTATGTCTTTTACAAAATCAATATTACTTCAGTCTACCTATGTTTAGTTCTCTCTCTCTCTCTCTCTCTCTCTCTCTCTCTCTCTTTCATCTCCCCTCCTCTTTTGTCTGCTCATTCTTCTCCTCCCTCTCCCAATCTCTTTTCCTCTACCAATATCACTTTCTGCTGGCAAGTCAAATTCAAACCATGAATCAGATTAGATGTTTACCTGCATTTGCTCACAAACACCAGGCTTCCTGTTGCAAGAATAGGTTCCCCTTTTCCTGACTGAATTGGTTCTTTCTGTGTCCTCCTCTCCCCTCCCTATGGCTCTTCCTCTATTTTTAGATAGACAGTCTGAAGAGTCTTAATATATCAATGACATTTCTAACACATGTTAATATCTACAGCGTCAATGCTCTATTTGTAGAAATGACTACCGATGTGATGAGATGCTTTTATTATGCCCGTGGCTTTTTATTATAAATAGGATGAAACTGCATACTCTTTGAGAAATTAAATAATAATAATAAACTACTCTTTTTCCCATTTTATCCAACCATCCACTTCAAGTATGAGGTTTTATCTTTTTTGCTGTACATTTAATAAATTGCTTTTTTTCAAGTTCAGGGTGAATACCTGTGTCATAGAATGGGCGAAAGTGGGATCTTCTGGGAGGATGTATTACTGAGGTAAGTGTGGACCCATGGGAATCCATTTTATAATCCTTGTAATTTCTCAGGCTCCCTGTCGACCCAGCACCTCAGAACTCTGAAGGTGGCCAGTGCTAGGATTTATATAAAATGTCTGGCATCTATCTTTTTCTCCACACATTTTGCTCATTATTGAAGTGCATTTCACAATTACAGGGGTTACAGTTAAAGAGCATCTGTGCTCTTGTAAAAATTAGCAGGGGCTATGTTGCTCTTGGGTGATTTGGGAAAGCCATTCAAAAGCCATTCAACCTCTCTGAGCTGCATTATTTTTTTTCTTCTACAACCTGAAAAAATTTAGTGCATCAACTTCAAAGAAATGGTGCTGGTACAATGAGATGGTATATGTACAACATTTAATACCGATTAAACACCTAACACTAATAGCTATTACCTGTTTTTGTTGTACTCATGTCCGTTACTGCTTCATTCATGAAGAAGTTCTCTTTTACTGTGCAACTTTATGTGCACCTGATACCAAGCTTACCTCTCAGTGACTTTCTGAGGGTCATCATTTGTCACTTCCTAAGAGTCTAAATTTACCTTTATCTGCTGCCCAACATCTTATTATGCACATGGAAAACTATGCTCTAATCACATAGACTTTTACCTTCCTCGGCTAAAGAGGCCAAGACTTTGCCCGTACCTATGTTCTGATTCAGTATTTATATCTTCCCCCAATTCATACATTGAAGCCTAATTCTCAATGCAATAATATTAAATGATGACTGCAGTGGTGCTTAGGTTTTAGCATCAGAGCTCTCCTGAGTGACACTAGTCTCTTCACAAAAAGGAATCAAAGGAACTTACTTGCCTCTCTGCCATGAAGGGATACAACAAGGAGGAACTATTATGACACAGAGAAAGAACCCTCCCAAGAGACTGAGTCTGCTGATACCTTCATACAGGACTTCCTACTCTCATGAACAGCTCCTGATAAAACATTTCTCATAGTCAGTCAAAGTTAGTTTGCTACATAACATCCTAAGTGGAATCAATACTAAACCTTCTCATTTTGTCCTGGTGTTTTCCTCTGTCTACTTTTTTTTTCAACATATTTTCTAAATCTTACCACCGATGTAAAGTCTTTATCTCTCCATCATGCCATCATGTAACCTTCTATTTCTACATTTTCTCTTGCAACAGTAGTCAGCCTATTGATTCTGTCTTCCCCAGGACTGTGCATTGAAGAGGGCACACGTTCTATCACATTGGCCTTCATATCTCCAAATCATAGCCCAATGATTTGTGTCATTCAACTGATTTGTGGACATTTCTGTTTCCTGGTAGATAAAAGTCTTCCATCATGTAGATCACTACTTGGTTTGCACTAGCCCCCTTTGACTCTAGCATAAGTCTTTGTTTATTGGACAAATATTCTTAGGTGGCTGCTCAGATCTGAAATGTCAATGAGTTTTAGTGATTCATGGTGTCAGAGGAGCTATACTTCAAGCTCTTATCTCCAAGCCAGGCTGGTGGGACATTCAGCAAATTGGGGAGAACAGAGGCTACATTACCCAGGGAGTAAGATAACTAGGCCTTAAATTCAAGAGATCATAATTCTCAAGTACTTACTTAGCCAAAGTGTAAGTGAGACACTTAGAGCCAGCAAGTCTCCTCTCTTGTTTCTTTCCTTCTGTTTCCTGTGGTGGAATGGGGAAACTGTGCTATGCTGCTTAATATCAGAGCCTTCATGAATGAGATTAGTCTTTTCACAAAATAGAATCTTATTGCAGCTTAGGGTGCAATGTGTGCACATGAGTCATTTCCTTTAGACATCCGGCAGAAAGTCAAAGTTCAAAAGCTTCACATGGTTGGAAGGATGCTAGAACTTAAAATGGACTACCAAATTTGACCTGGATTACAGAACTGAAATATAAAGTATTTCATGATTATTAAATATCCTTTGTTTTAATGTGTCAAAGAATGTGTTTAGTAGCTCCTTGGAGTCCCATAGAACCACAGGGAATTAGTACAATTAAATCATGTTATTTATCAGATGATACTTTTTAACATTCACATTTAAGAAATAAATCTAAACTGCCACCAAACTAACTTGCTATGTGGAGACAGCCCGAGACACACAAAATAATGGGAATCACAATAGCACCTATTCATAAAATGGTTGTATTACGTGCAAATGGAGCTGTCCAAATGTCTAGAAAGAATAAATAATGAGATGCATTTTGGGAACTGAAGAGCTGGGGAGAGAAGGCACAACCAAAGAAGACACAAAATGAGGAAAATGGAGTTTAAATCATAGTAAAGGCTATCTGGATCCCACAATTAGCAGACCAACATCATGGAGATCCAACAAAACATTAAGGAAAGAATGAGATAGTCCATAAACTTAGAAAGGCAAGAGGAGTATGCTATTAAAAAAAAGAGAGAGAGATTTTTTTTTTGTAGTAGGATAGAATTGGAGCAGAGGTGGAGCAGGGACAAAGTATAGAGAAGTTATGATGGTCTAAATTTAGCTACTTGAAGGCGATTTGCCAGAGGCTCAGAGCCCAGTGTTCAGAAGCCCCGGGGTGCCCAGCAGCACCTCACTTCATGCCCTTCTGCCTCCCAACCTAGCTGCCTTCTAAAGACACCCAAAGAGTGTGGGAGGCGGGGGAGGTGAGCTCAGTCTTTGAATGTGAACTGGTAGAAAGCTAGGGATTCTCAGAGGCAACTAGGTGCTTCCCCTGACAAGCAGAAGAGCTGGTATGCTGCAGAAGTGTGGTTGTGCTGCCTCCAGGGAACCTTTAGGATAATCCCCGCAGGAGTCGAGATTGAAGAAGTGCAGTCACAGCGCTCTCACCTCCGCATGGAGAGAGCTCATCAAAAACACCTGGCTAGAACTTACTCTGGCTGTCTTTCTAGGTGTAAAAGTTTCCCAGGTGCCCCTCAGTAGACGAATGGATGAGGAAAATGTGGTACATATACACAATGGAATTTTATGCCTCTATAAGAAAGAATGACATTGTCCCATTTGTAAGGAAATGGAAGGACTTGGAAAAAATTATACTAAGTGAAGTGAGCCAGACCCAAAGAAACATGGACTCTATGGTCTCCCTTATTGGGAGTAATTAGCACAGGTTTAGAATAGTCACAGCAGAGGATCACAAGAGCCCAATAGCTATACCCTTATGAACACATACGATGATGCTAAGTGAAATGAACTCCATGTTATGGAGACAATTGTTATATCACAGTTGTAACTACTTTCAACATCCCATGTGTATCTGTAGCTTCTATTATTGATGATTTTCTTGTATCACCTTCCTGTGGTTGTACCTAAACTATCTCTGTAATCTTGGAAACTGTGTATACTGGTATTGGAACTAGGAAATTGAAAGGGAATACCAAAATTGAGAGACACAGGGTAAAAAAAGACAACTACAAAAGCAATACTTGCAAAACTGTTTGGTGTAAGTGAACTGCACACCTCAGGGGGGAAAGGGTAAGGGGGAGGGGGGAGGGGGGTATGAGGGACAAGGTAACAAACAGTACAAGAAATGTATCCAATGGCTAACGTATGAAACTGTAACCTCTCTGTACATCAGTTTGATAATAAAAATATGAGAAAAAAAACCACCCTGGCTTGCTTGGCTTACTTCCTGTTCTGTTTGAAGGAGACATTTTCTCTTCTTTCGTCCATAAAATTTCCCCAAAGAAAGCACTTGTCCTGTCCACTCCTTCGCTGTCTTTTTTTTTTTTTTTTTACTATTGCTTAGTTAATAATCATCAGAAGATATAAATGTTTGTGTGTTTGTATGTGCATCCACACACATGTGGGTTCATTCTCATATGTGTGTTCACTATCATAGCCAAAGATTGTCTTGCTTTCTCATCTCTTTTTTCTCTCTCTCTTCCTGAAGACCAAGAAGACTCAAGAGAGTCTTTTGGGCATCCTGGAGAGAACACTTCTGCCAATAGCAGCTTAGTTCCTTTAAGGTGGTTAATACTTTTGTGCTTGCCTGTGGCTTGCAAGCCAGAATTGGTTTGGGGATTTTGGTAGGTTGTAAATGTAATCTGAGAAAGCTATTCTGGGCTGGAAATCTGGAGTCTTGATGTACAGATGAGTGACCAGGAGTAACCTTTTGAGGGCATGGTGTGAGCTGATAATTCAGATATCTTAAAAGTGTGTTCTCTCTCTCTCTCTTCTCTCTCTCTCTCTGTCTCTCTCTCTCTCTCTCTCTCTCAATGCCTTCCAGAATCTAGCTCATATTGTCATATTGGATACAATCCCAGCTGCCATAAGAAAGATATAAATGCAGGAGCTTGGAGTGTAGTAGATGGTCAATGCAAATAATTCACAACTGGTCATTTAATTTCACTATCATCACTAGTGCAAGGATAAAGAGCAAAGT
This sequence comes from Perognathus longimembris pacificus, assembly GCF_023159225.1. Lineage (NCBI taxonomy): Eukaryota > Metazoa > Chordata > Mammalia > Rodentia > Heteromyidae > Perognathus > Perognathus longimembris. Next base: position 148,997,667 of record NC_063161.1, read on the forward strand.
ACTTAGCGACAGGTATTTAAATGAAGAGCTAACTTGAAGAAAGAGGCTTATGAAGCCATGGAACATGAGTTCTGTAGAGTGGCTCACCACTTGGCTCCCAGAAAATCAATTGAGGCACTGAGTGGTGAGGGAGCCTGGCATGTTTGAGGAAGATAAAATCAGTGGGCATCGATGGAGCATGGGGAGGGAAATGAGCATAACTAACCAATGGAAACACACCATGTGACTTAGAGAAGAAAAACAAGGCTCAGGACAAGTGGGGTGCCCAATTCACACACCAAATTTGAGACCCATCTTACGTAACAGCTCAGGCCATTCTTTTCCCTGAATTCCAGTGGAATGTAACATCCAAACAGGAATAAAATGTAGCCTTTTTGTGGAGTATCCCAAATGAATAAATCCCCAAGAAAGACATCCTTCAGTGTCTTCAATAAACAACTTGAATCAGCCAATTCTTCATATCCACAAAGCCCTTTTTTCCTAGCTAAGCACCCTGTCCATATTTCATGTTCTTTTTTCTTCTAGCTATTTTAGCAGTTTGGCTGAAAATCTCATAGTTTTCTTCTATGTAAGAGCCCTCAATAGACCTCAGAATTATTACTGTTTCCACTCACACTTTCATATCCCGATGTAGTAATATAAGGTTTTTTCCCTGCTGTTATTAAAATGAAAAAGGTAAAATCTCTACTTGGATGTTTACTATCCTTTCTAGCATTTTATGGTCTATACCATTCCTAAGAGTTCTAGAAGATTTAAAAAATGTAAAAAAAAAAAAAAAAAAAAAAGGAAGACTGAGCAAGTGAAACCATTGCTTAAAATGCCATACATATTAGTTAAATCAGTAATTTTTCAGGAAGATAAATATGATATTTATATAAAATCATACTCAATACATATGCTAACTCACTGATCTCAATTCTTAGAATTTGTCCTGGGGAAATCATCACTGATTACCAGAATCATGTGAGTACTAGCATTAAATAACTTTAATTATTTAATGCACTACATTAAAGGAAAAAAGGAGAAAACAGAAGCTCACCAATAATAGCAATGAGGGTGGTTTTGTTTTCTGCTTTTCTGCTTTTTACCACATATGGAGAAATTCTGTTCTGTTAGTAATCTAAAAAAGGGTTATAAATAGATAAGCATGCCTTTATATAACATTCTAACAGCCATTACTCACTTGATCCTCATTCCTATTTCTGGGATAGGAGAAATGGAGAAGAAATAGAAAGCAGTGGGCATGGACCATGAGTTAGCTATTACTTGACCTTTCTCTCTATTGGTCCTGGAAACACCTCAGAAAACAATGGGTTTATTGATGACCCTATTCTGCAGTTCTTAGATCAGAAGACTAACTCAGAACAATGCCGAACTTTTCCATTGAAAACCATTTCACTTTAGCTATGTGAAACTGAGCATGAGCCTACTTCCAGGACTCACTGGAACTCAGACACAAAACCAGCCTCTGACTTAATTTCCCTTGCAGATCCTATATCCCACCTTACTTCATCTCCCCAGTTTCAGCTTCCATATCTGCTCAATGAGAATGGTAGTAATTTTCACAATGAGTTCACTTAAAATTTAAATTAGCTAATACAATAGAATTCCCAAAATAACACCTGATAGGTAGTAATATTCTTTTAATAGTTCTATTTACCTGTCACTTTCATCATCACTATTGTTTTAAATCACTAAATTAACTGTTTCCTATTCTAGTTTTGCACAGTACAAAAAAAAAAAAAAGAGCAAATAATCACTAGAGGCTTTCCACTTTCCTCATTTTCCTATTGATCATGGCCTTCATGGTACTTACTATCTGATAGCCAATACTTTGATGATTCAGAGGAAAAAAATAACAGTAGGGATTTTGTTGATATGGCAGCTATCTTTTAGGACATAAGTTGAAGGATCATTGGCTCTGAGAATCAGGAAGACGACATCCCTCCCTGAGACAAGATATAGAAATTGAAAGCTGGTGAACAAGCAAGATAAATGATTAAACTGACGGCCCAAAGATGTCCCACTTCTTTGGTTTAACAGGTTAAGAGAGAAAAGAGGATTCTCTATCTGCAAAAAATCTGTCTGAGTGTAAGTCCACATCTGTTCTGCCACTTTATCCAGCTTAACAGAAAGCAATCCAGCTACTTCAGCACTAGTGGATGTAGCACTGTGTAGAATATATTTAAAAATAGATGCTAGGACAATTATAGCATTCGAAAGAGAGAAACAGTTGTTTGAATTATTAGGCATACAATTTTGGAACAGGTAGCTTCAACTTTCTGAGACTTGTTTTTCTCCTTGTTAGTTAAAAAGGTCAAATAATATTTACCTCATATGGACTTGTAAAGATGAAATACATGTAATCTATTTGGCACATAAGAGGGAATCAATAAATGGTAGCAATTATCACTATCAGTGTTGCTGATTAAACAGTAAGGCACAGCTGTTTTTTTCCTGGAAAGAAAAAGAAATGTAAACATATATTTATTGAATGAATTTAATTAATGGCAACTGTGTACCATAGATGCATATGAACACAGATTTAATCCATGCTTATTGTTAGTGGCTAGTGGTTTTAAACAGATAATGATTTTTAATAGTTAATGGTTGTTAATATCACAGCTTTGACAACAGTATCCATATTAGGTTTATAAAAATAAATTGTAAAATCAGGACTTAGAAGTGTTTTGTTTATGTTATTTAATTACAATATAAAACAAAAAGTAATGATCACCTTAACAGACAGATAAAATAAGGCAATCTGAGGATCTGGGTAATTCTTGTAGCCAGCAAAATTTGGGAAACATTGGATGCAGAAATTAAATAGTTGATTCAGCCAGGCTACCAAAGCCTAAGATTTTTTTGTCCACTTCCAAAAGAAAGGCATATATATATATATATATATATATATATACACACACACATACATACATACATACAAACCCACTTTGTAGACTTCTTTCCGAAGGATATTAAAATATCAAGTGGAAATAAAATTAGGGTGCGATAGGAGGTCTTGCTTAAATATGTTTTAGAAATGTTAGCTTGTACAAAATCAACTAGTTCTCTTCACTACAGGGTTTCTCCAAGATTGCATGCACTAATGATTTATGTGAGTATATAAAAATGTGGTGAGGTGTGGACATTTCTTAACCACTTAACCACAGTTTTGCCTTGTGATTATTTCAATTACTTTGGTTTGGTAGAGCTTTCTACAATCCTAGATTTTTAGTTGTTGTGTGTGCGTGTGTTTCTTTTTTCACACCTGTTCTATGATCTCAAAAGAAGAGTGGAGGTAATGAAGACATCTGTCTTTCTCTAATGTCAACTCCTTCACTTTCTGTAGTAATAGGACCTCTGAGTTTTAGCTGAACATAAAGGTACTATAGTGGGTAGCCTTCCTAGTATGGTCATTTTCCAGCAAGTAGAGTAAAATGATACTTTCAAGTTCCAAGTAATAGTCTATAACTTCTACAATAGTGAGAAATGCTCTCCCCTGGGTGGCCATGAAGCTACAAAAGATTTTATTTACCCTTTTTTTCCCCTGTAAAAAGCCAACTAGTGAACATTTAGCTTTGGAAAAAATACAGTCTCTGTTTCAACCACTCAGTTCTGGAATTATTGTGTGAAAGCAGCCATAAACAATATGGAACACATGTATAGAAATGGATACCATTGTAACAATAAAACTTTATTCAAAAAATAAACTTCAGCATAAAATACAATACGGCATGAGCATAAAATACAGAATTAGCACAGGAGGACAAGCAGACTGATGGACTGAAATAAGACAGGGGCTAATCCAGGGAATTCCAAAGCTGAAGAGCAGCATGTTAATGATTTCTGTGGTTCCTCCTCTATTTATTACAGAGTGTAGAGTAAGAAATTAGCACAGGGAGACACCATTGAGCAAACCAATAAGCAAAGCCCCAACAAAGCCTTGCTTTCTCTAGGCAAAAGATCAGAATAGAATCAGGTTAACAAGACTGAAAACTGAAAAGGGAACTGTTTCTGCAACCCAATCAAATACCATTGGAAAAAAAGAAAAGTAACTTCCTGACTGAAATTCCCCAGCTGAAGGCCACATTTCTCCTATTACTGGACATGGAAACGGCAATGCTGGCCACAGTTCCATGTAGAGATTACCTAGGAGAGCTGGCCACAGCAAGGACAAATGACAAAGAGCAGCAAGGAGAAGTGCTCTCTCTCCCCTTGGTGGCAAAGGAGGTGGCTCAGTGGGGTCTATGGGCTTTTGCCATTCCCTGGCAGAGTAAGGAAGCAGAGTCCCTCCTTCTGAAGTGCTGCCAGCCAAGAGGAAAAAAGCAACAAAGAAGGTCATAATAAAATCTGGAACAGGGTGCTCATGGCTCCTGCTGTAATCCTAGCTACTCATGAAGGTGAGATCTGAGCATTGCAGTTCAGAGGCAGCCCAGTGAATAATGTACTTTGATCGCATTCATCCTACCTATCTTACTCCTTCTTGACCATTCTTCCTCTTCCCACAGCTTGCATTTCTTTATTCAATCTGGTAAAATGATACCACCAATCGACCATGTTATTTGTTTATACTGCAATATCAAGAGCATCCATAGAAAGTTACACAAAGAGAAAAATTTAAAAACTGTACACAAATCAAAATGAAACTCAAAAATAAGATTCAAGTCATCCAAAAGAGAAGGGGGAAAGTGTAACAGGAAAAAACAAAACAAAGAGAAAACAAAGCCAACTAAAATTTGACTTGTCTTAATTTATGAAAAAAAAATCACATGAAAGGCAAATGATATAAATACGCCAGTTAAATAAAGAGAGATTGGCAGATTGGAGTTTTAAATGTCACAGAAATGATAGATTCAAAGAAACTCACTTTCTACCTAAAGATATTGTCAGACTGAAACTAGAAGCATTAAAAAAATATATGATCAATAAATTATTGATTATAGGAAATTTAGGGAGCTTCTACTACCAGATACAATAGATGTCACAGAAAACAAAGTTACCAAACACAGAGAGAGACATGTTCTAAGGACAAGAGAATCAAACTGGAAACATGCCACCCCCAGACATGCACCACACCACAGCTTTGAAGTGTAAAGAGAAATAAACCCACAATTCCTAGTGTGAGTTTCAACAGTCCTTTCTCCATAATTGATAGAAAAACTTGTCAGAAAAATCGATGTATGTACAGGAAAATGCCATGATACTATCTCCCCACAAGATTTATTCAACATTTATAGGATATTCCACATCATAAGTATGCCAGTCCCCTTCTACTGAACTTGGAACATATCCCAAGATGTCGATCATGTATTAAGATATAAAACAAACCTCTCCATATTTGAAATAATTGAAATCATTCAGAAGTATGTTCCCGGACAATTATGGAACTAACCTGCTAATCATTCTATGAAAAATATACAACAAGAAAATCTCTAGTCCCTGTTAACTTCTGTGGCTTGTGTGTGTCCTCTCTGAAACTCCTCTTCAAGATTAATCCCCCTATACAGTAGAAAGAGAACAAAAATGTAATCCAAATGTGGGTTTTAGAAGTGGAGGCCCTGTGATGTGATTAGGATTTGATGATGCTACAAGCCTGCAGAGCCTTCACAGTTGGATATGGAGACCTTAAGAAAAGGGAGAAAGACCAGAACAGACCTACATTGGAGAAACCTGCCTCTTACCATGTGATGTGTCTCAGGACACAATAAGCAAGAGGTTTATTAACACATTACACCTCCCAAACTTGGACTGAAACTTGGAGCCAAAATTAAGCTTTTCTCCTTGACTAACTACCCAATCTGTGGCATTATGTAATTAACAACAAGAAAAAAAACTGATACTATAACATTGCTCTTCTAGATAATGTATGGATTCAATAGTAAAACTCAATGGAAGTGAAAAATACTTTGACCTAGATAAATACAACACATTAGAATTTACAGGGCACAGACAAAATAATAATCTAAGATCCTATAGTAAGGATGTAGGGGAGAAAATAGAACAATAAACTCAAAACCATCAGACATCACAATTAGGATTAGATCAGAAGTCATTGAAATTAGACATACAGAATGGATAGAGAAAACTGATGTGGCAAAGAGCTGTTATGAAGACAGCAATGTGAATGTTGCATTAGAAAATCTTTAGCAAAACTGATGTTCAAATTATAAGTCACCAGTACCATAAATCTGGAGGATATTGCTAAGATCCTATGGACATCAAAAGGAAAACAAGAGAATATAACAATCTTCCTCCGGTGAGTTTTACAACTTTGAAGTCATGTGCTGCTTCCTATAAATGCACAAGCTATGCCGCTTAGAAGAGATGATTTGAATGCCCTGTAAGTAATTTTAAAAAATGAATTCAGTTTAAGAATCTCCTCAAAGTGATATCTCTAGACACAGATGGCTTTACTGAGGAATCTTACCAAATATTTAAGGAAAAATTACTATCAACTGCAAAATATCATCCATAAAATAGAAAAAGGAACATTTATCCATTTAAGAAAGCAAAGATTTTCCTTATGTATAAATCAGTGACAATATTAAAATCAAAAGCAAAACAAAAACTATAGAATAATAACCCTCATGAATATAGGCACAAAAATCTTTAACAAAATGTTAGTAATATTAAAAATAATTAGAACATGTCTCTCTCTGTGTTTGGTAATTTTGTTTTCTGTGATATCTATTGTATCTGGTAGTAGAAGCTTCCTAAATTTCCTATAATCAATAATTTATTGATCATATATTTTTTAAATGCTTCTAGTTTCAGTCTGACAGTATCTTTAGGTAGAAAGCGAGTTTCTTTGATTTTCGTTTTTGTTTTTGTTTTTGCCAGTACCGGGGCTTGAACTCAGGGCCTGAGCACTGTCTAAGCTTTTTTTTGCTCAAGGCTAGCACTCTACCACTTGAGCCACAGTGCCACGTCTGGATTTTTCTATATATGTGGTGCTGAGGAATCGAACCAAGGCCATATTCCCAGCCCCAGGAAGTAAGTTTCTTTCTGTTACATTTAAAACTCCAATCTACTTTACTAATTACATTACATTAATTCCATATCATTATCCAGTGTACTTAATTCAGGGATACAAGAAGGAGGAGGAGGAGGAGGAAGAAGAGAAAGAGAAAGAAGGAGAGGAAGAAGAAAGCAAAAGAAGCAACACAACAGAAGTTACCCTAGTTGATGCTAATTTGCAATACAAATTCATTGTTAGTTATATTTCATTTTTACATGTTCTGGAAAATTGTCTGTGAAAGCAAGATCTGGCATTTCCGTGAATTACCTTGGCTTCTTACAGCACATTTCCCCAAATCAGGCCTTCAAATCGCATGAATTAGGAAAGATGAGCATAAAAATCTCCTTTCTCAATATCAATGGGGAAGACTTTCATTCAGGAATGCAGAACACACTCAGTTCATGTTCTTGTTTAAAGAGGTTGGGGTGATCTTACAATCCTAATCACAAACACAAACTGAAAACAGAATTAATTTTTAGCCTTCTGCTACATCTTTTAATCTCAAAACAAAAGTTCATGAGTGGTTGTTATCCTTTTATGCACTTGCCCAACCACCAAAATATATTGACCATCTAAAATAGAGGAGATATTTTCTATTCCCTGAGGAAATGCTTCTTATTTGTTTGAGGATGGTAGATAATATTAACTATAGTTTAGTGCTTATTCATGCACCAGAAATGCATGAATATTTCATGTGATACTTTATACCAACCAGGTGGTATATGTTCAGTAATTCAAGTGAATTCAAAGGTCCATCCTTTAATACTTTGATCTAACCCATCTCTCTTCTGTCTCTGAGTTAGACTACAGTGTCAATCTTTCCAATTTTTGTACTCTTTTCTGTAGTCTAAACTCTCATACATTTATTCCTGCATTTTGTTGTTTTATACCACCCTTAATTGATTATTAATTCCACAAGTGGAATAGTAAATTACTTATCTCTGTATATTAGGGTCCAGAATTATGCCTACTTTATAATCAATGCTCAATACATATTTGAATAAAAGGGTAAGTAGTCACTCACTGAAGGATCTCATCATATTAGATTGAGACTTAACAGATTCATACAGTAACTGAACATGGTTATTAAGTACTTGAAAGTCAGCCAATTCAAAATGAGCAACCCTATAAGTATGAAATATAAAACATATTTCTATCACTTCCTATAAAAAAGAGAAAGAATGCAGCAACTTATTAGTAATTTTATACTGATTCCAAATTAAAATTATAATATGTTGGATAAATTGGCTTAATAAAATATACTATTAAATATTTTAAAAGATAATTTTATCTGCTTCTTTTTACTCCATCACATATCTCTACTAGAAAATTAAACAATTTTTTCTAGGGGTAGTGCTACACTCCTGTGGTTCCAGTACTAAAAATGTCTAAAGCAGGAGATTGTGGATTCAAAGTCATTCAGGGCTCTATAGTGAAAATCTAACTCAAAATCTTTTTTAAAATTTCTACATTACATGTATAATTCACCTTTGGTAGCTCACTGGCAATATGTTGGAGACTGTTTTGCTTTGTAAAAACTTAGTTGTTAAAAGCAAAATCCAAGGAACACACAGTTATGATTGGTCTGATTAATACTAGGGCTTACCCAAGAAATTCATGAAATAAACTCAGGTTCTGGTTCCAGGCAGGTGTAAGGTATGCATTCCAAACTGAAAGAGATGAAGCCAGCATTTAAGGAGAAGTTTGCATAGAAGCACAGTGACAATGACACAAGACATGGCCTAGGGCTAGGGTACCACATCCACACACCAGAACCCTTCAGCCACCACATCCCTTCCCTTGATGTGTGACCCGAATGCTATTAAGATGGCGGGCAGCGATTAATGGTGACAGCTTTATGAGCACTGCAGTGCATAGGGATACAGACAAGGAGCTCCCCAGCTGCACAGGAAGGACTTTTAAAGGCCATTAAATCAACTCTGTGATACTTTATGTTTCACTCCAACAGTTCTGGCTTCAGATGTGCCAATTCCGAGAGGCATCTATGTGTGTGCATGAAGCTTCCTGAGAATTACAATGGAATGCCAGGATGAAAGATGGCTTCTGCATTGCTTTCCACACGAGTCTAGAACTTCTCAGGCAGTGGGCCTTATTTACAGTGGATCTCCCAAGAAAAGAGTAACTCTGTTTGTCCAAGGTTCCTGCCCTCTATTAGTTTTCTTGTTTGTTTGTTTGCTTTTGTTGTGGTTATCCCAGTGGGTAATTTATTGTGTATATATAAAGAAAGTTAAGGAAGGCAGCAGTAGTATATCTTTGAGATGCTTTTTTTTTTTTCTTGGTTGGCCATGGCTTCCTAAATATTGGCAGTTATGAGATTTCCTCACAAGGGAAACTACTGATAATGAGAATATCCTGTTTCTGCCCTGCCTTTGTGGGACTCAGGAATCAACTGATGATTGTGCTGAGCATCCATGTGATTCACTCCAATTCTGGATGTCAGAATCTCAGAGGTAACATGAAAAAAATTGAGGTCCCCAGGAATTCCCCAGGAATTTTTCCAAGTTTCTATGGAATCTTGAGTCCAAAGGATGTAGTAATTAAGTTTCCTTAACATTCACTAAACCAAATCAGAGTTTTAAAACATCCAATATGCTGTCCTGTGAGTATTGCTGTTACATTGGCTTGCCCTTTACACATTGTCTATCACCATTTGATGTTCCCTTTCCCTTGCCTAATTCAAATAAATGTATATATAATACCCCGGGTCCCCAAATCAAATATAGTAACAACAGGCAATAACCAATAGGAAGGAAAAACGACTAGTGGGGGAGAGAAAAGGGGAGAAAAATGAGGGAGGGGATAACAAGTCTGACAAGAAATGTACTCACTACATTCTCTATGTAACTATAACCCCTCTGTACTTCACTTTGACAATAAAAATTAAATTCAAAATCCAGGGCAAAAATATTTAGGTACATGTGATCTAACACATTCTATGATCTTTTATTTTTTTTAATTTTTATTGTAAAGGTGATGTATAAAGGGGTTACAGTTACATAAGTCAGGTATTGAGTACATTTGTTTCTGAACAGTGTCAACACCTCCCTCAATTTCTCCCAGGTGTTTCCCTCCCAACCCCCCTCCCTCACAACTTGTGTAGTTCATTTCCAGCATAGTGTCTAGTGGGTATCACAGCTGAATTAGTTCACCCTTGGTCGCACCATTTCGGGGCCTCACTCCCCCCTCCCCAAATCAGATAAACTTGCATAAAATACAATAGGTACCTCCATACTGCTTTCCAGAGTGGTTGAAAAAGTTTACATTCCCACCAACAATGTAGTAGGGTTCCCTTTTGGCCAAATCCCCTTCAGCATTTGTTATTATTAGTTTTCCTGATAATGAACATTCTTATCAGGGTGAGGTGGAATCTCAGTGTTGTTTTGATTTGCATTTGTTTTATGCCCATTGATGTAGAGCACTTCATGTGTCTCTTGGCCATTCTCATTTTCTCTTCAGAGAAGTCTCTTTTTAGGTCTTTAGCCCATTTGTTGAGAGGGCCGTTGGTTCTTTGAGGATTTGTTTTGGAGAAATTTAACTTTGTTCTATGTATATTTTAGATATGTGGCCTTTGTCCATTGTATGGCCAGTGAAGGCTAAGCATAGTTCTCCCCTATGCCCCAGCAGCCCCACTTTTGGGCATCTACCAAAAGATTACAAGCAAGACCACACTAAAACCACCAGCACAACTATGTTCATTTGTCATTGCTAAAATATGGAACCAACCTAGATTCCCCTCAGTAGACGAGTGGATCGGGAAAATGTGGTACATATACACAATGGAATTCTATGCCTCTATCAGGAAGAACGACACTGCCCCATTCATAAGGAAATGGAAGGGCTTGGAAAAAAAATCATATTAAGTGAAGTGAGCCAGGCCCAAAGAAACATGGACTCTATGTTTTCCCTCATAGAGAATAATTAGTACATGTTTAGATTAGTCATAGCAAGAGACCACAATACCCCAATAGCTATGGCCGTATGAACACATAAGATGATGTTAAGCAAAATGAACTCCACATTATGGAAACAAGTGATATATCATTGTTATAATTATTTTCAACATGCCATGTGAAACCATTCCCTTTATTTTTTCTTTTCTTTTTTCTGGTACTCCTTCCTGTGGTTTCACCCCTGCTATCACTGCATCTGATCTTAGTACCCTGCATACTGTATATGCATGTATTAGAACTAAGGAAAGGGAATACAAAAATTAAGAGACAATGGATAAAAAAGACAACCCATTCCAAAACAATACTTATAAAACCATTTGGTGCAAACCAACTGTGCAACTCATGGTGGGGAGGGGAAATGGGGAGGGGGGAGGGGTGGAAAAATGAGAGAGGAGGTAACAAGTTGAACTAGAAATGTACTCACTGCCTTCCATATGAAACTAAAACCCCTCTGTGCTTCACTTTGACAATAAGAAAAAAATTACCAAATAAAGGTACAAAACTCAAAAACAGCAACAAAAAGAGAAAAACAGAAAGAAAGCCAAAAAAACTGAAATGAATAAAATAAGAAACCTCATTTCTATTTCTTGGGGTTCATTTAGATAATTAGTGGTATCATACAAGATTACCATTCTATGATCTTCAATGTATCTCTGATGCCAACTTTGCACCTATCCCATATGCTATAGTATCACCGAAATACAACTTCTCTTCATGGCCCATACTCTCATAACACGTGAAATAGGACATAAAATACTGTTCCTTAGAGACTGAGTTCTAAGGGAAAGTTTGGTTGTGAACCACGAAATTGCAATTCTTTTTTTTTAATTTTTATTGTCAAACTGATGTACAGAGAGGTTACAGTTTCATACATTAGGCATTGGATACATTTCTTGTACTGTTTGTTACCTCCTCCCTCATTTCCCCATTCCCCTCCCCCTATCTCTTTCCCCCCATGAGTTGTTCAGTTGATTTACACCAAACAGTTTTTCAAGTATTGCTTTTGTAGTCGTTTGTCTTTTTACCCTGTGTCTCTCAATTTTGGTATTCCCTTTCAGTTTGCTAGTTCTAATACCAGTATACACAGTTTCCAATGTACTCAGATAATATGCAGAAATAGTGCAGGTACAACCACAGGAAGGTGATACAAGAGTATCATCAATAATAGAAGCTACGGTTTCACATCGCATGTTGGAAGTAATTGCAACAGTGATATAACAAATACAGTTGCAATTCTAAAATAGTTTACTCTTTAAGTTGCATGGTGTTTATTTGCATCAAGTCTCACCAGAGATTTTAATTTATTAAATTCACATAATTTATCTACAAAACCCTTTAGGAATCATAGAGATTCTAGAATACTCCATTTACAGTACTTTTAATAATTGAGTTAACATACATAAGAAACTCAAACTTTGATATTTCTATATGTATACTTAATGTACTTTATATTAAGTGAAGTAAGGGAGACCCAAAGAAAGACAGGTTTCACGGTTTCCCTCATTTGTAGTAACTACAATGTGCCTATAAATCTACAAGCAAACACACTTAATGGTAAATAAACACACTAATAAACAAGTAAACAAACAATCACTAGGAATAATAATAATATTCAGTTCTCTAGACATTCACACAAAGTGAGACCAAAGGAAGACATTCTTAGTAGGAGAGGATCACAAAGGCACAATAGCTCTGTGCATCTGATCATACAAATATTAATCAATATCAACTCCAGGAAATGGAAATAATGCTTTTGTTTTCTTTTCCTTTTGTTTTGTTTGTTCATTGATCTATCTTTAGGAGACCAAGAGGGCAGATATGGCATAAACGGTGAGCAAATGCAGCCGTGATACTTACTAGGCACTATGGTGAAATGAACTATACAACTTGTGGTTGGGGATAGGAGGGAAAAAGTGGGAGAGGGTAGGGGGAGTGATGACATTGTTCAAAAATTTTTATCTGATTTATATAACCGTAACCCTCTATACATCACCTTCACAATAAAAATAAAAATTGCAAAACAAAATTCACTTTCTCCAAAACATTCCCATTGCTCTCCACTTTTCTCCTTCCTTGATCATACAGCTTTTGTTGGGTTTAATTATTCTTCAATCATAATTTAATTATTCCATATTTATATTTATATACATATACATATGTGTGGTATGTATGCATATTTGTAACATCCTTAGAAATTTTTCTTCATGTATTATCCCCTCTTTTTTCCCTTCCCCCTCCAATTTATCCTCTAGACTCGCTCTTTTTATTCCTTTTCCATTATCATTCCTATTAAGACCACAAACATTGTCACCTTGTGTCCCCAATTTTCTAAATTACCCATATTTTCCTCTTCCGGATATAGGATTATTTGGGCATCTTTTGCAGAATAATGTTGTGTCAAAATTAATTGTTTTTGATTCTCATATGTTTGTCTTTCAATTGTAAATAATAGCTTTGCTGAGTAGATTAGTGTAGGTTGGCAGCAGTCTGCCTTTATCACTTGAAATATAACATTCCATTTCTTCGTTGCTCCTAAGGTTTCTATTGAGAGTTGACTTGTATTCTAATGAGTATACCATCACTGTGCTCCTGGATAGCTCTCTTTATAGCTTTCCATATCTTTCATTGTTTTTCCCCACTTGATGTCTTCACTCTAATGTGTCATATAACTGTCTCTTAAAGGCTTCTTAAAGGCCTCCCTTACATGAATATCTGATCCTTCCTTTAAATTTGGTGATTTTTTTTCCCTATTCTTTTCCTAGAGATAGTTTCTATCCCTCTAGCTTATCCTTCTTCATCTATGCCCATTATTCTTAAGTTTGGTCACTTCATTTCAAAGCTTTGGGTGTTCTACTTTTCCTTTTTTGTTTTCCTCTTATTTCTTCATTTGACTTATCTAGGATTCCTACCTTGTCCTTGAGCCCCTATATTCTGTCTACAATTTGAACCCATCTCCCAGAGAAAATGTTGGCAACTTATTAGAGTGAACTTTTCACTTTTAAAATTTACAATTTTATTCTTTTTCAGGACTTGTGTTTTATTGAGCTTTCTTTTATGTTCTATGCTGCTTTCTGAATCTTTTTCAGCTATTTATTTGTTTAGTCTTTAAGTTTCTTAAGCCATTTATTTGTGTACCCTTTTAATTCATTCAACCTTGTGGGTTTTTGTTGTTGTTGTTTGTTTCATTTTTTTGTTGGAACTGGAGATTGACAAGAGGGCCTAAAGTTTACAAGGCAGTTTCTCTACCACTTGATCCTTTACTCAGACTTTTATTCATCACCACTTTTGTTTCATTCATCGTTTTGTAATCATACTTTTTATTCTGTGGGCTTTCTACTTTCCTGTGCTTGCATCACTTATACCTTTGTAGCTGTCATTCTGCCCTTTCTATTTTCCTTCTTTAAAAAAAAATTCTGCATTGAACATTTTGCATCTGAAGCTGATTCTTTGCATGGTTGTTTAAATGATTTGTAGTCATCTTTCAGGCAAAGTGTTTATAATGCTAAGGAAAATTTTGAAGCGGAAGGATTGCAATATAAGTTCTGCCTACTGGAGTTGGGGTTATATTAGTGGCCTGGTTTTTTCCCACACACTCAGAGCACAAGATCCATTCCTCAAAATGACACACGGTAGAAGAGACATAGCTGTGGTCACTTCTATTTCTTTGTATGTATGTTGATATTATCTGTGCTGTGAAGGGTCAGTTTTTCACTTCTGTGCTGCTTCAAGCTTGGAAACTTCCTTTCTTTATGACCTGCCACTGGTCAGTCTGCACTTTTTAGCCTTTATGCTAATCAAGGTTCCACGTGCTGCCCAGGGTCCCATATCTGTGTCCCTTGAAGCACCCAACCGGCAATGTATGGTTTGACTGTAGGGAAAATAAATAACTCACTGTGTTCCATAAGAAACTGAGGGTGTCTGTAGGAAGGACTCAGTTCCTTTAGACCAGATGCCAACAGTTTATAACACTATGAGAAGGCTAAATCTGTGCAGCATTTGTGTGAATGCTTGTTCCTGGTCTTGGAGTTCTGAGTGCTGCTTGGCAGAAAGTCCACAAAGTCATCAGATAGGGCCTAGATGCTGAAAACTCTGTGACTCACAGGTTTGCTGCTGTTTCTAGAATGATCTCAGGTGGTAAGACTTGCTCTAACCAGGGAGCCTGGAGGCTGCAGAATCTCAGGCCCTTCACACACTGTGTTCCTGCTGCTTCTTTGAATTCTCACCTTGCGTACATTTTAATTTCTCCTCACTCCATGGCCACCTCTCATTGCTATCTCTGATCCTTTATTTTCAAAGCTCCTTGGATGTGGCTTAATCTCTAGCCTTGCTGCAGGTTCATCCTGGCCTTAGGCTACTGGCAAGGAGCTAAAGCAGACTGATCTCTTTGGGATCTCCTGCAATCTGAGTTCTGTCCAAATGGACAGGCATACCCATTTTCTGAGCTGTCCTTCATGCTTGCTCTCATCAAGCAGGATAAGGCCACCAATTGCTTCTGTGGCTTTGCTAAAAGCCCACAGCTCTCATCAGTACAAAAATCTCCTCCTTTATTTCATCCTCTGGTGTCAGTCTCTCACCATCAAAACTTGAGTGACCCAGAAATCCTGAATACTGATTGTCTTCTGACTTCCAGTCCCTCTGGTTGTGGCTCAGTCACAAACTTAACTGGCTGCAAACTTCTAGCAAGCCATCAATGAAAATTAATCACTCAGTAATCTGAGCTTTCTACTCGTAGAGGCTAGCTAGGATGCCAGTTGCTTTGTTTCCTGACATGGCTCATAGGCAAAGATATTGCACTGTTGAGCTTAAGATTCTCTCAACTTCACGTATCCATCTGCTGCCTAGACACAAAATTCACTGGTCACTGAAGAGTTCTTTTGAAAAATTATTTTCTTTTCTCCTTTCTTCCTTCCTTCCTTCCTTCCTTCCTTCCTTCCTTCCTTCCTTCCTTCCTTCCTCCCTCCCTCCCTCCCTCCCTCCCTTTCTTTTTCCAGTCCTGGGACTTGAACTCAGGGCCTGGGCACTGTCCCAGAGCTTCTTTTTTTTCTCAAAGCTAGCACTCTACCATTTGAGCCACAGTACCACTTGTGACTTTTCTGTTTATGTGATACTGAGGAATCAAACCAAGGGCTTCATGAACTCTAGGCAAGCACTCTGCCACTACACCACATTCCAAGCCCTAATTTTAATTTATTTTTACTTCTTTTAAAACTATCTTTGAGTATTTATATGAAGTAATTGCCACTTAACAAGCGATTGATGAATGCAATGCATCTTGATCAGTTTTACTCCTTTCAAAATGAAGCCCACATTTGAGTCTCCGTGTCGTGTCTTCCCAAGTCCCAAGTGGTTTGTACACACCTAATATCTCATGTCTGCTTAGAGTACTTCAATCTCAAGCAGGAGACCCTCTTTCCCTTCAGCTCCTTCAGTGGTGGGATGTGAATGGTTATCTTATCTGAGTCACTCCTGTCACACTGGGGAAGCCACTGTCCCCACCAAATTCCAGTCTGTGGATTTAAGGCTGACACTTGGTAAAGATGTAGCCTAAAGGTAGGACTGCCACTCTGTCACATTGGCCAGCAGGCTTACCTTGTGGTGCATGTTTGGGTTTCTCCTCCCTTGCTGGGGGTTACAGGGGCTAGAGTTCAAACACTTTCTGTTTGAGACAGTTCTCAGCCATCCTGCTTCTCTCATCTGCTCCTCAGTGCTCTTCCTCAGTTCTATTTCTCTTAATATAGTCTTCTCCTTTGTTGCTCTCATCATTTTCTGAATGTAATGGATAAAGAGTATGTATTCCATCTTGCCATTGATACATTTTAGAGTACTTTAATATCTCTTTCTTCCAAATAATCTGGTATAAAAATTCCTGTTAAAAAATAGAATCTCACTATGTAATCCAGACTGGCCTCAGAGTTTCCAATTTCCTGCTTCATCCAAACTGTTACCAGTACTCTAGACATGGGCCTCCATTCCTGGTAGGTAGCAGTATGAGGCACCACCCCACATTAAGGCTCAGGAGAAAAACAAATTATCCAGACACATAAAACTAGTTGGTGATAGAGCCCTTTCTTTAGCCCAAGCCTTTAGCCATGCTATCTGGAATTTCTTTTTCTAGAATTCTGACAGTTCAGTGAATAAGATATTATCTAGAAGTCTTATTTTAGACAAAGAACACTTTGTGTTTTGTACATTTTCCACAATTATTTTACATTTTTTTCTAGACCCAACTTATATCCTGCAAACAAAAGGCATGACAGTTTTAACACCTCAGATGCAGAATCTGTGAACAAATTGCTTTGCCACCTGCCTGCTCTCACCCTTTCACCACTGACTGTGAATTTTGTATTCTCTCTATTGCTGATTTATAGTTAATGAAAAAAATAAGAAAGTAAAATTTTATAATGGACATTAATGCTCACATACCATACTGGAGACCACTATGGCATAGAGAACAGGGTAAAGACAAGAACAAAGAAGGGGGCTCTTCTCAGCAACCAACATGAGCCCCAGGGCTATGCGAGGCCTGCACAATCTCTTTCAAACCATATCCCACTAGGACCAGATCAATCAACCACAGAATCAATAGGATTTTCTCAGTGCATAGAACCAAGAATCAAGCAGGAACCATGAAGAGTAAATAGACAATCACAGCTCTTTAATGATAAATATATAATGATCAAGGGTTGTCTCCTTTCTTCTCCATCTCTATTCTTTCTTTAAACTTTTTATTGTCAAGATTATGTACAGAGGGGTTACAGTTACATACATAAGGTAGTGAATACATTTCTTGCCAAACTTGTTACCTCCTCTCTCATTTTTCTCCGACCCTACCTCCTCCCCACCCACACCTCTGTGTTGTACAGTTGATTTACAGCATATTGGCTTGTACTCATTGTTGTTGCATTGGTTCCTATTTTACTCTTTGTCTCACCATTGTGATGATTCACTTCCCTGATTCAGATAAGCATGTATACACTACCCAGGGTGCCAGAATCAAATAAGGGGCTAAATCATAAGGAAGATAAACAAACGAAAAAAGAAATAATTTCACATAGTGCATATCTTATGTGATCATATGTACATAGCTAATGAGCTATTGTGATCATCTGCTAGGGCTCTTCTAGACATATACTAATTGTTCTTTAACTCTGATGGTTTCTATATTTCTGAAAGCCACACATCAAAGCACACGTTTTACTCTTCTATTTATTCTGAATTCCTCTACCCAGTGAGTGAGTTCCTTGACTTGGTAGTTCATTTGAGCCTAGACTTATTTTTTTATGGTTTTTCATTTTTAAAGTTTGTTTTGTATTAGCTCTAAACCAAATATGCTCTACGTCTCCGGGACATTTCAGTAAATAGGAAAAGTGAATGACCACCATGAAAAATTGTGTATAGTACATGTGCATGCTTACATGTGTCCATGTGCATGCTATTGAACATGTGTTTGTGTGTGTTGTGTGTGTGTGTGTGTATGTGTGATGCATTCATAGAGAGGAAAGACATTTAGGAGATGCATAGTGTTATAAACTCACATTCTCTCTGTACTAACTTACTACTACAAGTGACAAATGCAACTATAAATTATTTAAGACAGTCTTTATGTTGGCATCCAGCACTGAGGAGGTACTGTAGAAGAAAAGGGATTTTACACGTGAAGCACAACTTTGGAGTAGCAACAAAATGTCCCAAAATTGTATTGTCCATTTCTTTTTTGATGCACGCCAGTGTCTAGAAATACATAATTGCAGATAAAGGCAGTATGCATAAATACCTCCTATAATGGAGAGCTTACTACCTCAGGAAGATTCCCTTCTACCATTCATGGTTGAAAATATTTCACTGGAAAAAGCTCTCACTATTCTTAAATATCTTTACAGGGTCAAAGGACCAATCTATCTCCTCTATAGAATGATATTTTGTATCTTTCCTCAGGTCTCTGCAGAATTAAAATGGGTTTTGCAGGATCAAGAAATAACATAAACATTTCCTCTACAATACTAAGAACTTACTGGAAATTAAGATTTAAGAAACATGACAATGAATATCCAACATTCTATATTTACTGCTCACCAAATCTTATTTGGAAGTCAAAGCAGGCT
Organism: Perognathus longimembris pacificus; assembly: GCF_023159225.1. NCBI lineage: Eukaryota > Metazoa > Chordata > Mammalia > Rodentia > Heteromyidae > Perognathus > Perognathus longimembris. The sequence continues at coordinate 149,016,758 of NC_063161.1, forward strand.
AATCATCACTTAAGGCTTCCTTTACTTCACCCTTGAATTGAATTTATTCTCCCATTATTAGCAGAGCCAGGCCATTTCCTACCCTACCTCCTGAAACCAGGATGGGTCATAGATTATGTGAGCTAACTTACGGGAGAGTGAAGATGAATTCATGGTATAAAGAATCTGTTTCTGAAATATACAAAGCTTGGTGTGGTCTCACCATATCCTTCTTTCAAATTAAGTAAATATATGGCCATTGTGTGATTATGAAAGGGAATAAATGCTAAGGAAACTGTAGTCTATGTTGCATTAAGGGCAGTGAAATTGAGAGGTCTTTCCTTAATGGACATTTGATCCTTTTCTCTCTCGGTTAATTGACAACCCTTTTTGACTGTCCTTACTTACTTATAATACTTTGCGTAACGTCCCTGACATTTGACATGTAGTTTACATTTCTCTTTTGCTTTTGAATCTGAGTCGATAATAATGTGTAAGCAGAGAAGAGTTCAGTAGGAGAAACTGAGGCCCAGAACAGTTTAAGTAGCGCCCTCATGAGCCATGCATCAAATGGAGATGTGACCCTTGTCCATCCACAGTTGTTTCTCCCCCAGGTCTCCTTTCAGCCATGTTGCTTCACTGACTGAGAATCAGTACCAGAGAAAACTGCTAGGACATTATCATCTGTCAAATGGAATACTGATTCTGAGATCCTGGCAACCCGAGTCAGATGAAAACTGGCATCCCCAGGAAAAGAGACCATTTGACTCAACACAGTGCCGCAATCCATCCTGCCTCTTTGCTTCCCCTTCTCAGGGCATGGGGAGAGTTACAATACATCTCATTTGCTTTAAGAAGTAAGCAGGTGCTGAAAGCAAGCAGAAAGCAGTCTACCAAGAAAGTAAAATGGTAAACTGTTTTCTGTTATTAAAGGAAGCTTTTAATCAAAGAGAAAAAAGGAAAACAAATGTTGGGGGAAGAGAAAGGGTATAAAGGAAAAAAAGTATAGTGGACTTTAAAAAAAAAGGATTTTGTTGATAGGGCTGCCTGTACATCTTTGGTCGTGGGTAGCTTCCTCAGGAATGTTGCTCAATTGGCCTGGTTTTACAGCCAATTGGAACTGTGGCACTAAATATGATCTATTTTAAAATGTAGTACAGTTAAATTATTTAATTTGAAATTTAGCTGGTGCCACAGGCACTGCAGCAGGAGCAAGAAGAATGAACAAAATTATTTCATTGGAAAACGGTTTAATTTTTAATTATAAGAAGGGGCTCTTTGGGAGAATGAGGTGACTGGCCCATAAGAGCTCCATTTCCAGGATTCATGTGGGTCTTGAAAGGTACTTATGGGTGTTTGATTATGTGGGCCTGGTGTCTGTCACTGAGTTACAGAACTGAAAGATATCGTGCACAAACAGCATAACTACAGCAATGACTGTGACAATAGTTCACTCTCTAGCATTCTCTTTTCCTGCCTCACCACTTCCTATAATACACTAAGTATTCTTGAATGTAAAGTGTGAATGCAAAACAAATCTGTCTGGGACATAGATACTAGTGAAATGGGACAGAAAGTATAGAGTTTGTGAAGGAATGTGGATGTAGTCTAATATATTGTTATTACCTACATGAAAATAGGACACTGAAGGTGGTTGATATTATTCAGGATGGAAAATTACAAAGGATGGGGGGGTTACTCTGATTATGGTACATTGTATGCATTTAGGGACATGTCAAAATAAAATTCCTTTGTACATCCAATTAACTCAAATTATAAATGTTGAGGGGATATTGATAAATGTAACTCATGTTTGTATAAAGGAAATTTCCACCGATTTCTCCATAGTTGTAGATACCATTAGGCAACCTCAAAGTCCTTCTGTTTTTTTGTTTTCTTAGAGAAAAGTACAATGAGCCAGGTGCCGGAGAGTCTTGTCTGTAGTCCTTGTTCCTCAAGAGATTGCTTTGTAAGGATCATGGTTTGAAGCCAGCTCAAGCAGAAAAGTTCATAAGACCCAATTTCTAATTAACCAGCAAAAAATGCCAAATGTGGAGCTGTAGCTCAAAGTGACAGAGTGGTATGGCACTGTGCTTTTTAACTGGAGAATCTCGCAGACATTTCTACCTGGGTTGGCTTTGTACTACAACCTCTATGTCTTAGCCTTTTGAATTGCTAGGATTATAGGTATGACCCAATAGGATGCAGCTCATTTAGTAACATTTTCAATGGCTTGCTAAAGTTACTTAAAGACTTTAAAAACTTGTATTCAATAAAACATGTAATTTCCTACCCTCTAGCCTCAGAATGGTTAATTCATTTCCCCAAGTCATATTATCTTAAAATGGAGAGAACATTATTTACATCCAGATTTGTTTAGAAAATTCAGTACAATGTTCCTTCATTAAAGTATTTGAAAGTTTCATTACAAGGTAGGTATTCAAAAATGGTTAGTTTCATCGTCACTAACATCCTCTTCATCTCTTCTCTGTCTCCAGCTTCCCTAGAATCATCCCGATATGTTTAGGCTCTCTTAGACAGTGGGAGCGTGAGGCTGAATGAGAAGCAGTTCCTAACGTTAAAAGGATATCCAAGTGCATTGCAGTCTCACAATGACCGAGGGATAGATTCAAGTATGTGCCCATAAGCAAATGAGAGGACACAAAACAATATATTCATTCACAAGAGAAGTCAAGGAAGAATGACATTATCTCATTTGTAAAAATAAAAATGGATTAGACAGGAGATCACACCTTAAGTGAAGTATTCTAGACTCAGAAAGACAACTATTACAGGTTTTCTCTTATGTACAGGATCTAGATTAAAAAACACACACACACACACACACACATGAACTGGAAAGAGGACCATTGAGATAGACAAGAGGACTGATGAGAAAGGAGGCTAACGATAACAGTCCAAAATATTAAAGAGGAAGTATATGTCAGGGTTGCTGAAAGGAGACTACCACACAGTTAAGGCAGAGGAGAGTTTATTAGGGGAAGCAAACCTCTGGCCTGCACCAGATGTAGAAAGAGAGAGAGAGGTACATAGAGCAGTATAGCAAGCAGCAGCCTGACCAATGGTGGAGAGTGATTACACAGGGAAAGGCGAGGAGGAGGTGGGGCCAGAGGGGATAGGGAAGTGATCTAGGAGCCAAAGGTTCTTTTTCTGACTCACAGTCAGGTGATTATACTGTCATAAGTACAAGTACTATCATAAGTTGCTAGAAAGAGCTCTGAGGCTACAGGAAAAATACCCAAGACCATCTAGACCATTATCCTCGGGACTGGGACCAGGAAATCCCTGTGTTCCCACTCTGTGTTACGAATATTCACTTTAAAGCTATCTCAAAAACCTATGTGAAATAAGTATCATAACTCTAACCTCTAAAAGCTGTTCTTTTTCTTGCTTCCCCACGCTTCAGGACTACCAAAGGAAGAAGATTTCTTTTCTTCTTTTTTTTAAATTTACAACACAACTTGGATTTGGTAGCAAATGGTGTAAATAAAGACACATGTCCAAACCTACCTGTGTGTAAGCATAAAAGTGCAAACCCATGTGCATCGATCAGCCTATGAAGCTGCACAAAGAAATACATATTCAGTCCCTAGGCGCATTCAGTATGGGCTAAGCACACAGGCATACACGTGCCACGTGCACATCCATATGTGGCCATGCATATATTTATACTCAGGCATGCATGTGTCCAAACACACATCTCCACTGATACATATGCACAGAGGGTATTTTGACAACACTGTGAACAGCTCCAGCAGCAAACAGCGTGGTATTTCCTGTAATGTAAGCCAACAATTGTCATTTCATTTCAGCTCTGGCTCAGGAGGGGCTGAAGTTCCAGCTGCACTGGGGCTTTAGATCTTAATCTTTTTAGTCATTTAAAACATCAATTTTCTACGTGCTCCATATTATCAGAAATATATCATATGAGCTTACAAATGAGTGTGAAAAGGATACATCAAGAACAGGACTTATAACGATTCTAAAACAGCAGCCCCATAACAACTCCAGGAGCATATTGGAGATGCCAGTCATTAGTTCTCAGTCTCAGAGACTTTGACTTAGTCTCCAGTGGGGCTCAGCAATCTGCATTTAACTATCCCTATGAGTTCACGGAATGCCTTTGAAGAGAACTAAATTAGACATGATCAAAACCTCCTCTTTTTCCAAAAGAAGCAATCAGAGTTCCAAAATGCCTTTCTGAAGTTATGCAACTGTTGATGGTAAAAGGTTTTTAAAGCACAGAACTTGTCCATATGTGTCACTGAAATTATATACAGAGTTATTATTTGGTCTTTGTAGATCTCTCTTTCATGTGTATCAGAAATGCATTTAAATTTTAATTTGAAAGCAACTTAAACACTTAGGCCAATGACCTAAGTGTATACATTTTATCATCTAATCTATATCATTTACCTATCATCAATCTATCTATCTATCTATCTATCTATCTATCTTTTCTAAGCGATGCTCCTGAATTAGGTATAGTGCTAACTGCACAAAGATATTGATATTGGCATCTATATATTAAGAGTTCTCTTAGCTCTTTGCTAATGTCTATTATCTCCTGGTCACAAAACAGTTGTTGCATCACCAGTCATCTTTTGAGATTAGAGTGTGGGGAGGAGTTAGAGATTAGAGTTGAGATTAGAGGAGTGGGGAGGAAGACTGGGAAAACTGATCAGCTTCAGTTTTGTTTGCGTCTTTCATCAAGAAACACAAAACTGGGCTGGGGATAATAGCCTAGTGGCAAGAGTGCCTGCCTCGGATACACGAGGCCCTAGGTTTGATTCCCCAGCACCACATATACAGAAAACGGCCAGAAGTGGTGCTGTGGCTCAAGTGGCAGAGTGCTAGCCTTGAGCGGGAAGAAGCCAGGGACAGTGCTCAGGCCCTGAGTCCAAGGCCCAGGACTGGCCAAAAAAAAAAAAAAAAAAAAAAAAAGAAAGAAAGAAACACAAAACTTCCCAGGAAATTTCAGAAGGCTACCGTTTATATCCAACACTGGCAGAGTACATGGCTGGATGTTTATGTTTAGAGATAAGACTCAGACTTTTCACACTCAGATGATAACAGAGAAGAGAAAAGGAAAGATCCATCTTACATAAAAGCTGAAAAGGAAAACTTTTCTGTTCCTGTTTTGCAGATGATTATTGGAAAGATACTGGTTCATGAAGTAGGCATTACCCATACATGTGTTCTCTTTTTAAAAATAATACATTTGAGTGATTGAGCAAAGGAGTTGCTATTTAACAGAGCAGTTAATGAATGCAATATATATATATATACATATATATATATATATATATGTCACCCTTTCAACATTCTCATCCATCTTTCCCCTACCCACCCCATCCCTTCTTCCTAGGCTATCGATGGGACGCTTCACTGCATTCTCCTTCCTCCTCTTCTTAAGTGATGAGACCAAATGTTCTCTACATACTTAGAACGGAAAGAGATACTGTAAGCATGGCATAGACACAGTTCCCATTCTTAATTTGCAATTAACGATAAGGCCATGGGTATAATATTGGAAACCAGTACAATAGGCACTATGGCAGAGATAAGTGTCTTAATTTCATATGCCATCTTAAAAGAAACCACCCAAACCCCAAATAATCCACAATGACCCCAAGTGATCTACCCCTTTAGTGAGATCCTTCTTCATTCTGTTCATAGACCTGTATAAATCCTTTCTTCAATTCCTATAATAGGCTCAGCTTCTCCCTTCCTCAGGCCCTTTGCATATGCCACTTTCTCCATGTAAAGTATGTTTTATCTGCCAACTTATCACACTTCATCTATGAATTCTTATTTAGCGCATTTGTGTCAAGTCACGTGCCCTGCCTAGCCTACCAAACAAGATCAGCTCCTTCGTTGTCATTTACATAACACTCATACTGCTTTCCTCATCTTAATAGATTATAATTGTAACAATTTCTTGTGTATCTCTCACACTGAACTTTAAAACTCCATAAGCTGACTTACAACCTGCCATGATAAATTGAAACTGTGCTGTATAACTACTTAAACAAATGGAATGTGTTCCAATAATGATTTTATGTTCAGCACCTATTGCACAGTATGTATTCAGTAAATATCTATTCAGTGACTAAGTGAAAATGAAGCTTTACAAATGCAATGGAATTTGAATTTGCCATCTCTGATGTTGACATGTGTTGCATGAGCAGGACAAAATGATTGACATTATATGAGTCCATGCTCAAGGATGCAAGCTTGAGTCTTGACTTCATCTCCACCTTTCTGTGCAGTCTTGGCTGAGTATCCCGCAGCTTTGGATTCCTTCTCTGTGAAAGGAGTAGAGATAATCATCAGGGACCATTTTCATGCCTGAAGCATCAGTGAGTTTTTGAAACTCCAAGAAGAAACATGAAAACTGCAGGGTGATCGCCAGAGGGATTCTGCTGAGTTGTAAGTTTGCAGGTGTGTCTCAGCAGTTCCCAGGAGCTATTCAGGAGGGGACTCAGCATGCTACCAGGACTAATTTATAAAGGAAATGAAAGGGAAATGGACTCTTTATAATGAACACCATTAATTCACCACTCCAGACTTCACTGTTGGAACAGCAAGTATCAAGCGATTCAATTGTCATTTGTCGATTGCCTTCTGCTAGTTTGCCTGTCGGAAATGACCAGCCCATACAACATCATGAAGATGATGGCCTGACTACTAATTAGCATATATATTGTTTGTCCTGGTACAAATTTATGGCAAACAGCAATATTTTACACTCCAGTAAAGTTAATAAATGAAGCTTTGGGCTATAAAAATTTCATGTTCCTTTGTGCAAAGGTCAATTATAAATAGTTAAGCACATATTCATTCAAAAGCTTGAGGCCTCACAGCCAGGAGAATAAAATATATTCTGGTCAATTTACACTCTGGCTGGACTGGCCTTTCATTTTATAGCCATGATGACATCCCTCTTTGCTCATGTGCACAGTTTGGGTTCCGAAAGCCCTGTCGTTTCTGGACAGACTGAATGAGATGAGTATGTAAACATTCTCAGGCCTATTGCTTGACACCCTGAATGTGTTCAATAAATGTCAGTCCGTTTGTTATGAGAGCTTATGCAGAAGAGCAGAAATTTAGAAAGCAGAGATTTAGAGCACCACTGAAGCCTTTATGTTCATGTGAAGGACACTAGACTACAATGTGGTGATGAGGCTTCTTATCTGCATTCTGTTATGTGAAACAGGCCTTGGGGAAACAACACTCCCTCTGCTCCTTGGTTTCCTCCTGGGGAAACATGAATGGAATGTACTTATTGAGTGCTCCAACTACCTATTGATACATAACAAACTACCATAAATGTCCATTGATTTGCTATGTAAACTGCTATCATTATAAGAAAATTCATAAGCTGTGGGGCCAGGGAATCAGGAGGGCTCAGGAGCAGATTCTTCTACTTGGGGTGGCATCAGCAGAGGTTATTCAGCAATCTGCCTGGTCTGGATCGTTCACCAGACCTTCTCTCAAAGGTGTGTGGGGTACTAGGGTAGAGATGGAACTCAGACCTGTTTTCTAGGGTATAAGTAGGAGAAGGTGATGGTTTCAGCATTCCTTCCCCATAGCTACCCTACTTCACTAAGTAACTAGAACTCAGTACCCACTGATAAGACTCTCCAGCTCTCTACCCTTCTATTCTCCACTCAGCATGCAATTATAAAATACTGATCATGTTTCTTGTGAGAATACAAAGGTAGTTTAAAAATATTTTCTAGACCATAATTTCTAATTATTAACTTGTAATAGACCCATAGTGTCCAAATAGCTTTGGCATTCACAGCAGACTTTGAGATAGATGGTGTACCAAAAGCCAAAGGAGCTACAGCCTAGGTTTTCGAAATTTGTATGAAGTATATATTTTATTCATTTGCTTGTTTATTTGGTCTTAGTGGGGTGGGGAGGGGACTCAGGACTTGGACACTGTCCCTGAGCTTTTTTATTCAAGGCTAGTACTCTACCATTTGAGCCACAGCTTACTTTCAGCTTTTTTGGTAGTTTGTTGGACATCAGAGCCTCATGGATTTTCCTATTCAGGCTGGTTTCAAACCACAATTCTCAGATCTCAGCCTCCTCAGTAGCTAGGATTAGAGGTGTGAGCCAGCCACCAGCACCTGGGTATTTTTATTGACAAACAAGAATTGTCCAGGGGCACAGTATGCTATTTACATGCATGCATAGAAAGTGAAGAAATAAAAGCATGACAAAGTAAAATTTAAGGAAGACAAAGCTCTGAGAGCAATTTGGAGATAGAAGCAGGCACCTAGGGTGCTTGGGAGGCCCTTCAGTCTGCAGAGAAGAGCTGGGTAAACACACATGCAGAAGGTATTATCAATATTAGGCCAGTAGCTAGGCAACTAAAAGATTTGTAAAGGAAGCACAGCGTCAGGAAAAATGCAATGATGTGTTTTAAGGAGACAAGATGGGATTAACAGCTCTGTGATTCATGGAAACAGCAATTTTTCAGAGGTGCTCTCTGCCATAGGTAGGGGACAAAAGATATACAGACAATGCCAGAGAATTATGAAAACGAGCTGGCTGATAAGCACAAATGAGACTCCAGAATGTCTTCCCTTGTAATTATTTTGAGCTTGACATCCCACCAGAAAATTTGTGGGCATTGTTTTCCCATTTCTTTTGTTTTACTTGGGTTTGCTTTTCTATAAGCTGAAATGAATTTCTGAGGACGTTCTTTGGGGCAAAGAAAAGTTTCTTTTTTATTGAACATTTACTAAGTGTAGGCCTTTGCTTCTGTGGTATCTTTTAAAGCTTTCAGTGGTCCACAGTGTATGCAATATCATTATTCTCAATTCATACACAGCTGCTCCAAGAATTAAGAGCGGTGGCACAGTTTTGCTACAAGATGCCATATTAGTGGCTGTCAAATCCTTCTAGAGAATCAAGCCTGTCTCATTTTACTGGTTTTCCCAATCAAATTATGCATACATAGAGTCACTCCCCAGAGCTTAATTTCAAGTCTTCAAACTCTTGTTCACAGATAGGATTGTACAAATGACTATACAGATAGATAAATAATAACATAAAATAATAAATCCACAGGCTTCCATGTTCAGGCTGTTAATTTCCAGACAGTGCACTGACATGACAATTTCACAAGCTTTCCACCATTCAATTTCTCAGCAACATGGAAAAGGCAATTACAAAAGTTAGTAAAAATATTTTTGTGGGCTCAGAAATAATTAAGCATCTTATTAAATGGTTATTTTGCCAAGTGAAAAGGAAGCTCCAGGAAAGGAAAAGCTGAGAATGTTCAGAAAGAAAGGACAGTATTACGGGGCTAAGCAGAGGCAGAAAGGGATGTGCAATGTGCATCTTCCCACAGCACAGCTAATAACCTGAGTTCTCAGGAGGAAGGGCTGCAAGGCCTTTCCTTTAAGGGACAGACTTTCATTATTAGGAGGTTAATGCTAAAGTTGACGAAAGCTGCCTTTTTCCATTACAATAGCTTTGGAATTTATTTCCCTGGGATTCATATTCACTGTTTGACATTAAGGGAGATGGCTGCGGGGCTGTGAGTGGGCGGGGGGGGGGGGGGGGGTGCGGAGAAAATCCACAAGGTGAAAAGACCAATTTGGGAGGTACTTAGCCAAGAAGCTTCTCTACAAAAGAACTGAAAAGACTGAACATTTACTGGTAGCTCTTCTGCTTCAGGCACTAAATAAGGATATATCTGGTTTACCTAGAGAGTAAAGGGATGAGGCATTAATAACAGTGACAAATCCACCTTTTATTGAGTATCTATTTTCAGACTAACTGTGTCAAAGCACAAAACACATGTAGCTTCACTCCAATTGTCATAGCAGCCTGAATAAGGGGATGACAAGCTAAATACAAATAAATAAATAAATAGCCTAAAATATATAACTACCAAAAAGAAAAAGAAAGGAAAGATGCTGTTGATTTTGAGAACTTTTATCTTGGACCATCGCGTTAGACTGCTTTAAATGACAGCTGAGAGAACTAAAGCTTAGACACTAAAGAATTGATTCTACATAACTTCATGCACCATTAAGTGTTTAGGAAATGACAAACCTCTTTTCACATCCTATCTCTGTTCTGGGAATATGGACAATTGACTTTGCCTCGTGAAGGCTTGACTTATTCCCTGATGTTACTAACCTCATGGGAGTCATTACAGCCACCCAGAGGGCTGGGTGAGATCCCGGTTATTAGATCTCCCCACTCCTAACTCCCACCACAGACATCCTGATGTATAGATACATCTTTCCCAGACCTAAGGATCCATTTCTAGGTGAAGCTGATGCTGCAGATTCGGGATACCACCTGGAAAAACTACACATCAAAACAAGATGCTAACCCCTGCCGTGCATGTCTTAACTGTTGGGGAAAACCTGGCACATTTTCATTTCAGCAGAGAAGTCATGACTTATAAAAATTCCCTCAAATAGAGGGCTTTGAATAGTTTTGAATCACATGTATTTATAATGTTTTAGGACTAGAAATCATCAGAATAAAAAAATGGATAAATAAATAATGGTCAAGTTAAAAGATGCTTCACTTTTGACTATATCACTGGAATTCTCCCTCACATAGAGGACTGCCCCCCTCCTGTTTATCAAAGAATTCTTAATGAATTTATATTAACAAGTGATCACCTTGCCAGTTAGGAACTCTATTCACTTTTAGAATTATTTTAAATAAATATTTAGGTCTCTTACTGACCCGCTTCCCTCAAATATGGAGCAGAAGTCCCTACACAGTAATTTTTTATTCCTTTCATCTTTGTCCAAAATCAACACTGCTAGTTAGCCAGGAATCTCATGCTACATGTTTTTAGCAGCCAAAGATCATAAATTACCAACACTGTTGGGGGGAAGAAAATAAAAACAAAAACACAGCATCTTCCAGTCAAGGAGGAGACAGGCAAAAGATTCTGAGAAGCTGAACACCTGCATCTTAGATGATTCCCCCAGCCTTGATTGTGAAACAAGGAGCATGAGGGCTGGTGACTATATCAAAGAGAACAAGAGCCAGGAGTTAGAACGACCTGAGTATCCTTGACCTCACACTACCAATTCCTATCATAATTGAGATCAGTATGAAAAAATAGTTTAAAATCACCAAAAGGGCTCCTGGTACTGTTATAATTGTTATGTGAAATGTTAAACTATCTGTATTAATAAATGTATGTCATTCATGGTGGGAATTATAAGAATTATCTCTCTTCTTTGCTTACTTAATGTCACTCACTCTGCTGAGTGATTTCCCCTAACGCTCTCACTTCATGATGGTAAAATTTCACAAATGAGAAGAGAAACCACAAAACAAAGAGAAGCCACTGAGAAATGAATGAACTTGTTGAAGTTTTCCCAGCTGGCAAGTGGTATAAATGACATTCACATACTAACACAGTCTGGCTCCAGAGCCTGTGTCTTCATCTCTGTGCTCATATCCCTTTGCAGTTTCCCACAAAATGATTTTCCCATGCACATTTCACAACATGTGAGTCTCACTGTCTCCTTACAAAAAAGCAAAGGCTCCTATTTGCTACTTGCACTTAGTTATTGAAGACACTAAAGTTTAGATTAAATGACCATTGATTTAAAAGCTATGCTAGACCTTATAATGTGTCTCCTTATTAACTATACTATAATTTCAAAGGAAAGTGAATAAATAAATGATAATATAACCCTAACTTAAATAAATAATGACTGTATAACCCTAGGAAAGATAAAAGAAAGCTGGTTTCTCTTACATTACAGAACTGGTAGAATCAAGTTCACAGGGTATAGAAATCCTTGCTAGGTATATCTGAGGGCTCCCTGAAGGTTCAGAGATTTGTTCTGCATTTTCAGGAATGGAGAGAAACATACTGAAGAGGGAAACTCCTAAAGATGCAGGAAGCTGAAGTTCTATATTGTCTCTCCTGAAGATTTTCAAGGTGACAAATGATGTCTTTTCTGTGTATATGCTTAGGGGTCATCAGAAAGAACAAATGTCAAAATGAATATGTAAGTACCAGGCTAACTAGAATATTCTTCCTCAAATTTCTTTCATTGGTTTGGAATATTCTTACCCTAATGAACATCTATGGTGAATTCGGACATCAGCCAATGAGCAAAAAAAGAATAATAATTTAAGAGGACCTATTCCCCTTTCTCTCTCCTCTCTGAATAAGATTCCAATTATTGTTTGTTCCTATAGTTTCTACCCTTGGACTGCATCTGAGATTCTTTGTAGGAAGATCTGCATTGTTCATCAAAATAAGAATAGCTGAGCTTCGCCTTATTAATATCTTCTGCTTGTTAATTAGCACAGAGCAGTCACATAGTCAACACTCATTGTTTAATTAATTATGTGAGTGACCTTTTCTCTCAATTCCAACATCCTCCCTACATATGAGCTGGCTATATCATTAATTCCACAAATATTTATTGGAATTTTCTGCATAAGGGACAATGGCAACTGCCGTGGGCATGGATATAAGGGCAGAAGCCATAAAATCTAGTAATGAATGAAGACGATGACTACAAATATATGTGTGTGTGTGTGTACATGTATGAGAGAGAGAGGGGAAAGAGTAAAGGAGAGAAGTAGAAAGCAAAAGGGTAAGAGAGCAGTGAAGAGAATAACTTATATTAACTCAGAAATATTTATACAATCATTCATCAAATAAACACTCACTATGGGCCATATACCATGCTAGGTACTGACTTGATCTTAAGCAAAATGCAATCTATTGTTAACAGATTTACAGTTCATCCAAATCTCATTTAATAAATTATGAACATAGCCTTGAGATTCCAGTTACAGGGGTAGAATTAACAATGGAAGCAAATGTGCATGTCAGGTAAGGGTGTGGCTGATCATGAGGTTTCCCCCCAGCTTCCTGTTTCTCCAGCAAAGGGAGAAGGAGAGATGGTTCTGGAGAAGCCTTGCAGCAGTGACTCCCCTTCCTCTAACTGTTAATCAGCACCTTGACCAATGAATCTGCGACAGTGTCCTGGGAACAAGAAGGATAGAAAAGGGCTCAAATGATATTTACTCTCACTTTTCCAGAGTAAGTCTCTGACCTCAATTTCATTTTTGTTGTTGTTGTTTATACTCACCCATTTCATGCCAGTAGGGTAAAATTTTAAAGCCCATTAGGGACAAATTGGCTTTTCTTATCCTTGCTACATGGATATTGTCCCTGTGAATCATGAATGGACACAGCTTTATCACCAGGAAAATAAGGTCTGAGGTGCACAACCTGGCTACCCTAACCCACACTATGTTGAGTTCTTCAGACACCAGGTTTAGTGCCAGACATAGAATTGTTTCCACATTCTGTTCCTTATTTGAAGCAGAATGAAAGGTGGACAGCATGACTATGCCCTGAAACTCATTGGTTATACATTGGTTTCCCTAGGGAGAAACCCCAATGTAAACAAGACTTCAAAAAGGAATTGTGTGTGACAGAAAGGTAGAATTCAAGGAAAAGAAAGTAATACCCAAGGACACACAAGACCAAGGAGGTGAAACATATAATCAAACAAGGGAGTTTCCTGGAAGCCAAACTATAACATTAAAATTAATAGGAGAAACCCATTAAAAAGGGTAGGGCAACTTATGATGTAGTAACAAAAATAATAAAGTTCACTTTTTACTGAAGCTGTATGACTTTTGGATGCCAGACAGATTGCTCTGGTTATTGCAATCACGCTTATAGATAAATAGGCTTATAGATGAAGAAGACAACTTCACCAACGTTGACTGGCACCATGTCAAGTGACAGATCAAGATGCATTGCAATCATAAACTGCTTTGCTGAATGGTATCTCCTTTGTACAACTACTTAAATATAATAAAAATATAAAAAGAAAACTGAATCTCAGAGTCTTATATCACCAATTAAATATTCTTTCTCCATAATAAACACATATAAGTGTTGTCTTCATCTCATTTTCTAGAATCCCACTATCTCAAACAAAGTGAATAGAAACAAATCACTGAGTATCAAACACTTGGAATCCTATTGTGTTAGAAAAGGCTCTCAATTTGGCTGTCATATCCTCTCTTTTGTCACAGGAAAGAACTATCCAATCATGTCCTCATTTATAACTTCCTTGGGTTTGTCTCCTTACCAGTTCACTACATGAGCTCTGGGTCTTCCTAGGATGAATTTGCTTCTTACTACACCTCATGATAAAAAAAAACACGTATTATATCACTTGGGTCTTTAAAACTGAGGTCCATATTTCAAACTCACGTTCATTTTACAGAAAATGAAGCTGAGTCTCAGCAATTACTTGTAGTCTTGAGATGGTGGAAGATCAGAACTCACAAGTCTCTAAATACCAAGCCTAGGAAGCCATCAGGCCATCTTTCATTAGCAAAGCATAGCACCTACTATGTGCTTTGTATAAGTTTTTCACTTCAAAGAGAAAGGAATGTAAGAATAATCTTCCCCATTTAAGGAGTTTTCAAATATACACAAGTATAGTAGTCTTCCAGATGCAATACAGATGTCTTCTTATTACCACCAATTTACTAAAAATTTATCTCATAAATAAGTTCAATATTTTATAATTGTCCGTTTTCCAGAGCAGGGTAACTCAGGAGACATGAGTTGCTCAAGCCATGCACATTTCCCAGAAAACCTTGTCTTCAGGACTGGCCTTTGGTCAACTCCTGAGAGATTATCTTTGAGCTCTTGGAATATTCTGCTTGGCAAGATTATTTTTGTATGCTTACAATCTTGAACTCTCATGTATCAGTTTGATGAGATAGTTCTTGCTAACAGATGCTATTTAGGATGGAGAGTAAAGCCTGAGGAAGAATAATGAAAGCAGACAACACAATGTTTCGAGTCAGTAGTAGTATACTTTCTCTTCTCATTTCTCCCTTTCTGTCTAAGTTTGAATGAAGTCACCATTTACAGATTCTGCCACTTTGAGAAAATGATTTTTCCTAGTCTATATCACAGATTCCTTGCTTTATAAAAATGGGCAGAGCAACGACATAGTTGCCAAGACTATTCTGCATATTACATGAGCTAGTTCAGGCAAGGTATTAAAGATAATTCCCAACCTACACTATACCTGTTAAAAGAGTTCTGGGAAAGTTAGCTATTCTTCTTCTAAACAGTCCAGTGAGGTAAGTTTATCAAGTTATATTAAATGAGATTGAACACAATTAGGATCTGATATGTGATCAGTGGTGGAGCCAAAATTCATTTTCAAGCCAAAGTTCACTTTTTTCCTTAGGTTGAAAATTACCATTTGAATTTATTTTTTTTCCCAATCATCTTGTGGATGAGTCAAACCACAGTTTCCCAATCATGCACTCTTCTGCTCCATCATTCCCATCACTGAAGTCTTCAAGTATCATTGACAGAGAACTTGCCTCACAGAAATTAAATCAAAGTCTCATAGCAATTATCCCAAGTTAGATATAATTACCCTTCTTTATACAACAAACTTTGTTTCAGAGAAGTTCAAAAGGGTATTCATTTGCTAAGGGTGTAATTTGAACATTATAAATGTATTTTCTCATCGCTCTGGAGAGTAAAATCTGAAATCAAGGTGTTGGTGGGGTGAGTTTCTTTTTATTTATACTTCATTTTTATTACTATTGTAAAGATGACATACTGAAGGGTTTTAGTTACATAAGTCAGGTAATGAATATATGTGTTTTTGAACAGTGTCTCTTCTATCATTTTCTTCCAGTTTTTCCCTCCCAAATTTGTTCCTATGCAATTTAAATAGTTCATTTCAACATAGTGTCTATAGAGTATCACTAGTGCATTTTTCACCCTTTCTCCCATATGCGGCCCATATCCTTCCCAAAACATATAAAATAACATACAAGACAAAAGGTACAGAAATAAAAAAGAGTGATGAAGAAAAAAGAAGCAAAATAACATAAAATCTCTTGTTTCCATTTCTTGGAGTTTATTTAGATGAACATTATTTTATCTGATCATATTTGCCCATAGCTACCGAGCCTTTGTGATCCTCTCCTAAGAGGAGAGGATCCCATTTTGGTCCCATTGTGTGAATGTAAAGAGTCCTATATGATTTATCATATCCAAATGCAGCACTGTTTACCATAGCTAAGATATGGAATCAGCCCAGATGCCCCTTAGCAGATGAATAGATCAAGCAAATGTGATATACATACAGAATGGACTCCTACTCTTCCATCAGAAAGAATATTATACCATTTATAAGGAAATGGAAAGACTTGGGGGAAAATATTTAAGCGAAATAAGCCAGACCCAAAGAAACAGGATGCATTGTTTCCCTCATTTGTTGTAACTAGAAAGTGCCTATAAATCTACAAGTAACCACACTGAATGGTAAAAGGTAATTTTAGTTAAGATCTAAGTACCTTGTATTTCTCTATGGTCCTCACAAGGTCTTTTTCTTAGTATACGTGAGTCCCTTTATAAACAAACACAAGTCTTACTCGATTAAAGTACATCCATAGGAACTCATTGTAGCTCACTTCTTTAGTGGTAATATACAGAAAGATAGTCATATTCTGAATTTTGGGTGAAAGAGTGACACAATTCAGTTCATAACCCTGGTATTCATCCAGTATTTAACCAAGATTTAGTATAGGGTAGGCTACAAACCCATATCGTTTGTCTAACATAAAACCATTTGTTAAGCTCTGTTATGTGCAACTTACAGTATGTGGTACTTTGTCCTTCATTTTAAGCATATAGTTCTCAGCAGAATTGCAGAATCCTTCCTGTGACTGAAAACACTAGGACTTGCTTACCTTGAGATAGCTTAAGATCATCTGACTCTTTCCTGAGCAAAGGTTTTCTTTCTTTTCCTCCTTTGGAGTTGCAGTAGTCCTTTTAAAATGATGCTATATTTGTTAACTCACCAATAGCTGTCATTTTAAATACTGATTGTATGTGAACAGGAAAGGCACTTAACACCCATAAGATAAGAAGCCAGACTTTTCTAGGGAATTTCACCATGAGTGAATGAAACGGCAAGAATTTTCCATATACCATAAATACTTTTTGGTGTTCAAGGTGGATGCCACCAGTAAACCTTGTAGTAATCAAGATGGATGCAGACCACTAAAGAATTGTTGTTATGTAGACTTATTGCCAGAATTTGAAGATTGCATGCCAGAATTTGAAGGCTGCATTGGAGGTTCTTACATTTAGAAGTAAGTGAAGGGAATAGGCTTTTTTGCTCACATTCTTGCTGAACTCTTAATGGCCCATCATTGTCTGAAAGATAAAATCTGAGATTCTTAGTCTGCATTTTGCTTTAGAATTAGCACATGCTTCAGCTTTATTGTCCACCATGTCTCCATCCTGCAATATGGACGATGAGCCAGTCAGTTCCTTGTCTTAATCCCATAGCCTGCAGTTGTGACAGGAGGAAAGAGCAAGGGTCTCAGAGTGGAGCAAAGCTAATTTCTGGCTCTTCTAATTTTTAACTGTAGGGCACTTGGCATCTTATTTAACCTCCCAATTGTTTTGCTTATAAAATATGTAAGAATTTAATGGAACAAGGTATATAAAGTATGCAACTTTTTGCTTACTCCTTTACATAGTCATAAGAAATGATAGTTACCATTACCACGATTGTAAATACTGCTTCTTAGTTTAAGGAATGATCACAACACTTGCTCACATTTGAAATGTATTATGATATTACTGCATCCCAGCACCTAAAGATAAAAGCAGTGTAACATGGTAGCTAGGAATTTAGTCCTGGAATCAGCTGGCTTGATGTTACACAAGTTGTTTGACTTGTAACTTTCCTATGTAGCAAATGAGATGGAGACTTTGGCTCTCTCTCACACAATTTTGAGGATTTTATAACTTTACAGGATTGTGTCCAGAATAGAGTACATACACTAAAAATAGTGTATTTGTGTATTCTCCAATTTGTACAGAAAGAAAGTAGCTAAAAACAACTTAAGTCAAACTACTAATCGGACAAGAATTTTTAACATCATTGTGTATATCTTATATAGCATTGTGTATATCTTCTAAATATTTTCTCCAATTCCATACATTACAATTTAATTCCTTTTGCTCTACAGTAATATTTAAGTTTTCATTCAGTTCCATTGTTTATATCCACTGTGCTTTTGGGGTCATGGGCACAAAATTATTGACAAGAACAAAATCAACAAATTCTCTCTGATGATTTTTACTAGAAGGTTTACACGTTCAGGTTTTGTATTTAAATCACTTGAAGGTTAGTTGACTTTATACTCATGCATTTGTTTTTTACTGTATTCCATGGGGATATTTTTTACTCTATTTCATGGGTATGTTAAGATAGTACCACCCTACATAGAGTGCTTAATTTCATAACACTTTTTTAAACCAAGTAGTGGGGATGTCTGGAGCTATATTCTTTTACTGCAAGATTGTTTTAGATATTCAAAGTCTTTTATAATTTCATTAAATTTGAAAATTTAATGGTTTCTTTTTTATGAATGGTGTTAGGATTTGAACCCAGGGTTTCATGTATACTAGATAATCACTAAAACACTTGAGCTATACTCTTGGTCTTGTTTTGTTTGTTGATTTGATTTTTGTGTTTGAGACAAGAACTTGATGATACTTTCTTGCCTGGGCTAGCTTCGAAATCATTATTCTATCTCTGCCTCCCAAATATTGTGGATTATGAATATACACCACCACATCTAGTTTTGGGTGTGTTTCCTTTAAATTTTTAAAGAATTCAATCTCTTTATTCAATGTTCCATTGTTTCCTCTGCCCAGAATATTTCATTATTCATTACAATTTTATGCTATTTATTTATTAACTTATTTATATTTGTCAGTCATGGGGTTTGACTCATGGTCTGGGTACTGTCCTTAAGCCAGGATTGCCAGGAACTGAAGGCTACCAAATGGAAAAGTTTCAGTCAAAGTATCAAAGGGTACAAACTTTCAGCTCTAAAGTGAACTTGTTAGGGAGAGTTAATTTATAGCACCATAACTATACTTAATTATATCTACATCCTTATTCATATTTATATCTGTACAGATGTAAACATTGCAATGAACACTTTATACAATTTTAATTTGACTATAGTACCTCAATAAAGTAGAGAGGAAAGAAAAGTTAAGTTAGGTCACCCCATAGTCTGTGCTTATAGTTGCCAGCCATTCAGCTAAGGCATGAATTAAAAACACTCCACCCCTAAGTCCCTTCCAATTCTCTTCATCTGATGAATACACTTGCCAGCCACACTATAAGACTGAAGACAGGGAAACCCTCTTACTCTCCCACTCTTACTTCATGAAGAAACCTGCATTGATTCCACACCCATGCCCTTCATTATGTCTGTACACAGACAACTTTTTCATCAAAAAGCAGGAGCCTCAGTGGGTCATAGAACCTGTTCAGTATCACATAGTTAGGAGGCCAACCTTAAAACTAAAACCAAGGACCAAAACTCATGTAGTGTTCACTCCATTATGTTAAGAATTTTCTAGGCTGTCCATCAATGGCATCAAGCTGTGTTCTGAAGATCACAAGTCAAAGCCATCCCTGGCAGGGAAAGTCCATGAGACTCTTATCTTGAACTAATCACCAAAAAAGCCATTGCTGTGACTCAGGAGATAATGCACCAGAGTTAAGCAGAAAAGCTAAAGGAGAGTGCCCTGGCCCTGAGTTCAAGCCTTACTTGCAGCACACACACACACACACACACACACACACACACACACACACACACTCCACAAACAGAATTTGATCATTTTTACCAGAGTGGCCACATTCTGGACATTTGCTGAATACATTCACTTCCCATCTATTAATTTACCCATCTGTTCATCTACCTGTTTATCTGTCTATATATGCGCCAAAGTCTTACATAATACACACTCAAGTGGAGGGCTAAATGATGTAGGCAAATATTTCCTGTCTGTTTCATAAAGAGCTGTGATGGAGTGGGTGTTATAGGCACCAAGGAAAGTTCTCATGACTAGCAGAATTTTACATGCTTCTCCACGCAATGTGCCTATCTGCCTGCCTACATCTCTATTTCTCCCTTACAGGGACAAGAAAGCCACGATTGCAGTGAACATTTATATAATGTTTTAATTATGCTCTTAGCAAGCCATAACAACCATGAAAAGAACTTTAGATACAAATGGAACAAAAAGAATGGAAGAATAATATAAAAAAAGAATGTATTTTTTTAAACACAAATTGGTCCCACTTAAAGACTGCAATCTATAGCAATGACTGTCTGCCCTTTCTTAACACTGATTCATACAGCCTTTCAGAGTTACCATCCCTTACACAGTATCTAAATTAAGATGTCCTCTTTTTCACTTTCTTTAGTAGTTTTCTTGTTCTTTCTTTTTTTTTTTTTTTTTTTTTTTTGTCATGGGACTCTAACTCAGGGCCTGGGTGCTTTTCCTAATATATTTTGTTCAAGGATAGCACATTTCTGCTTCAAGCCATTGTTCCACTTCTGCTTTTCTGGTGGATAATTGAGGATAAGAGTCTCAAGGACTTTCTTGCCTAGACTTTCTTTGAATCTTGATCCTCAGATCTCAGCCTCATGAGTAGCTAGTATTACAAGCGTGAGTCCCCAGTGCCCAACTAGTTTTGTATCTTAATGGTCATTTCTCCCTCTTTTACTTACCTTGTCCTTCATTAAAATACATTTTTTTTGGTTTGCTTCAGTTTAAAGATACATCTTTACATTTTATTTTTTTATTTTTTTTATTTTTATATTTTTATTGGCATTGGATACATTTCTTGTACTGTTTGTTACCTCCTCCTCCTCCCTTATTTCCCCCTCTCCCCTCTCTCTTTCCCTTCCCCCCCTCATGAGTTGTTCAGTTGATTTACACCAAACAGTTTTGCAAGTATTGCTTTTGTAGTCACTTGTCTTTTTTACCCTTTGTCTCTCGATTTTGGTATTTCCTTTCAGTTTCCTAGTTCTAATACCAGTATACATGGTTTCCAATGTACTCAGAAAAGATACAGAGATAGTGCAGGTACACCACAGGAAGGGGATACAAGAAGATCATCAATAACAGAGGCTACAGCTACACATAGCACATTGAAAGTAGTTACAACAGTGAAATAACAATCGTTTCCATAACATGGAGTTCATTTCACTTAGCATCATCTTATGTGTTCATAAAGGTATAGCTATTGGGCTCTTGTGATCCTCTGCTGTGACTTGCCTAAACCTGTACTAATTATTCCCAATAAGGGAGACCATAGAGTCCATGTTTCTTTGGGGCTGGCTCACTTCACTTAGTATAATTTTTTCAAAGTCCTTCCATTTCCTTACGAATGGGGCAATGTCATTCTTTCTGATAGAGGCATAAAATTCCATTGTGTACATGTACCACATTTTCCTGATCCATTCGTCTACTGAGGGGCATCTGGGTTGGTTCCATATTCTAGCTATGACAAATTGTGCTGCGATGAACATTGTTGTGCTGGTGGCTTTAGTGTGTTTTTGTTTGTTGTCTTTTGGGTAGATGTCTAAAAGTGGAGCTTCTGGGTAATAGGGGAGCTGTATGTTTAGCCTTCTGAGGAATCTCCATACCATTTGCCAGAGTTGCTGAACCAGTTTACATTCCCACCAACAATGAAGTAGGGTCCCTTTTTGGCCACATCCCCTCCAACATTTGTTATTGTAGTTTTCTTGATATAGGACATTCTTACTGGGGTGAGGTGGAATCTCAACAGCAAGCATAATTCTAAATGGTAAAAAAAAGTAAAGCCATTCCCTTTAAAATCAGGAGCAAGACAGGGATGTCTGCTCTCTCCCTTTCTCTCCAACATAGTACTAGAATTCCTAGCCAGAGCAATTAGGCAAGAAGAAAATATAAAGGAGATCCAAATAGGAAAAGATGAAGTTAAACTTTCTCTCTTCGCAGATGACATGATCCTATACCTAAAGAACCCCATAGACTCTACTCCCAAGCTAATAGAGCTGATCCAAAACTTTGGCAAAGTTGCAGGATATAAAATAAACCCTCAAAAATCAATGGCGTTTCTATATGCTAATGACCCGGATGCTGAGGCTGAAATCAGGAAAGCAACTTCTTTTGCAATAGCCTCAAGAAACATAAAATACCTAGGAATAACCTTAACCAAAGAAGTGAAAGATTTCTACGATGAGAACTTTAAAAACATGAAAAACAAAATTAAGGCAGAACTAAAAAAATGGAAAAACCTCCCATGCTCCTGAATTGGGAGGATTAATACAGTCAAAATGGCAATATTGCCAAAGGCTATCTACAAATTCAATGCAATACCTATTAATATCCAAACACCATTTTTTAATGAAATAGAGGAAGCAATCCAGAAATTCATACGTAACAATAAAAGACCCAAAATAGCAAAACCAATCCTAAGAAGAAAGAACAGTGCTGGAGGAATTACAATACCAATCTTCAAGCTGTATTATAAAGCTATAGTAATAAAAAATAGCTTGGTATTGGCACCGGAACAGGCCTGAAGACCAATGGAACAGAATTGAAGACCCAGAAATTAACCCACAGAACTATGCCTACTTAATCTTTGATAAAGGAGCTAAAGTAATAATCTGGAAGAAAGATAGCCTCTTTAACAAATGGTGCTGGAAAAACTGGTTCAACACATGCAACAAACTAAAACTAGATCCTTATATATCACCTGCACCAAAGTCAATTTCAAATGGATCAAAGACATCAAAATTAAAACAGATACCCTGAAAACACTAAAGGAAGGAGTAGGAGAAACACTTGGGCTCCTTCACACAGGATGGAACTTCCTTAACAAAGACCCAGAAAGGCTACAAATCAAAGAAAGGATGGACAAATGGGACTGCATCAAACTGCAGAGCTTCTGCAGGGCAAAGGATATAGCTTGCAAGATAAACAGAAAGCCCACACATTGAGAAAAGATCTTTACCGGCCATATAACGGACGAAGGCCTTATATCTAAAATATATGCAGAACTAAAAAAAATTACATTCCTCCAAAACAAAACAGCAAAGAACCAATAGCTCCCTCAACAAGTGGGCAAAAGACTTAAAAAGAGACTTCTCTGATGAGGAAATGAGAATGGCCAAGAAACATATGAAAAAGTGCTCTAAATCACTAGCCATAAAAGAAATGCAAATCATCTTTACATTTTAGATTGTGTGTATTCATAATATGTATTTCCATATATGTCTAGTCAACAGAAATTATGTAGACAACATAGAATAAAACAATCCCATTGAAAATCTAAATATTATCTTTCAAAATTATGTATCTGAAGCTCATTGATGCTTCTCTGACACATTCTACATCCTAATAATCACCGAGCACAATTAAATGTGTGTCTTAACTTTATCTCAGACTCATCTCTTCCTGGCTTCCCACAGTCAATGCCTTATTACAAGCCCTCACAAGAGCAAGAACCATTGAAATGCACCCAAAGCAATGGATCTCCATTTTGCTGGCCAACGATGTCAATCATATTGGAAAATGCTGCTAGAGAAATATCTTGAAAACAAGATCTGATTGTGTTTTCCATCATTCCCCTTGTAGAGAATTAAATCTGGGTTCATTAGCATGGTGGAACGCAGCATGATATCTGTTCCTTGGCTGCAATTTCACCTGTAACAGTTGCAACAACCAAGAGATAGAGATATAGAAGCTTTAGACATTTAATCACTCTTCGTTGTCAGAAAAAAATCTGCAAAGCTAATCTTTACTCTTGCAGAAAATATTTAATGTAGTATGAATTTCTACTTACATCTCATGAATCAAATAGGTGCAGTTACTATTACATGGATTGCACCAAAACATTATGTTCCATCGCATTATAGAATAATATATTAACCTTGTAAAACCTAGAGAAAAATAGGTGAGCAGAATGAAAAAAAATAGCCATAACAAAACCGGCACTCAGATACAGATATTGTTAATATTTTAGCGGACACAAAGACTAATTTCTCTCTCTCTCCCTCTACATAAATATGTATACATGTACATATATACATACACAATATATATATACATACACCCACACATACATATATACATATGCTTCAAAAATGTAGCAATAGTATTTATGTTGCTTTGTAATTGGATTACTTTTTTTCATTTATTAAGTTTTCTTTTTATTTTTGAGGGAAATCCATACTGCTTTCCACTGCAGAAAACCATTTCCCATTCTGTAATGGGATTCTTTATGGATAAAGTGTATTGTGAAACTATGCCACCTTTAAATCATTCTGTAATATTATTATCAGTGCTTAAAAGTATCCCTTATATGAACAGAACAATTTTCTATTGTTTGAAGTACAATTATAGCCAAAGTTCCATGCTACAAACAAGAAGGGAACTACAGTCTTTACGGATAAGCTTGAGTTTAATCATGATAATGTCTTTTTGAAATTTTTCAACATGAGTAACTTCTAGATCAATAAGGATGTACAAGTTTAAGCCTTTTAACTAGTATTTCCAAATTGTCTTCTGGAGGAATCTAAATTTGTGCATGACCAAAAGTATTTCCTCACACACAAAAAAAGACAGCATACAGAGTAAAATATATTTGTCAGCTATACATCTGGCAAGGACCAAATAACATAAATATAGAAAGAGCTCAAAGAAATAAACCTCCAAATATTTTTTCATCCAAATAATATACAGGCAAGGAGCTGAATACACACTTCTTAAAGGAGTGAAAATGACCAATAAATGCCTGAAGAAATGCTCAACATAATTAGTCAAAAAGGAAATTCAACTTGTATTACATACACCCACATTTATAGATATAGACAGAAACAAACTTGAAAAAATATTTACATATATACACACATACATAAATAACCTCGAATTCATTTTAATTGAGTTGTTTATAATACCCTTAGTTCATATGAAGGCTTTAAGAAATTTCATCTTACATCTGATATATATGCTATAGCAAAACATTATCTTCCTTTGAACCTGAAAACAATTTATGATATTTCATCCAATCCCATTGATGTAAAATGCTACCAGTGGTATGTATTGATTCTGAAGTACACTTCCATCAGTTTATGAGGATTTATAATTAATCCAACAGCCTGTTATTTTATCTCTATCCTATTTCAAAATTTTTGGTTCATATCAATGTCACTTCTTATTCACACTATTATAATTTAGATACTTACCATTTGTTGACCTTGAACAACATACGTGTTTTAATATAGAGTATTTAACATTTTAATAAAATAAAGCTGATTTGTTTTTTCCAAACATATCTATAAAATAGTCACAATTTTTATGGAAATGTTTCTGCTAAAAATGAAATAAGCATTACCTATTATCTAGTAGAACTGAGATTAAACCTTAAGTTAGCCTGTCATCAAAATTGTGAAGCCTCAAATTTGTGTAAATATTAACTCTCTATTTATCTTCAAA
Source organism: Perognathus longimembris pacificus (assembly GCF_023159225.1). NCBI lineage: Eukaryota > Metazoa > Chordata > Mammalia > Rodentia > Heteromyidae > Perognathus > Perognathus longimembris. Next base: position 149,042,157 of record NC_063161.1, read on the forward strand.
TGTTTCTGTACCTTGGTGCAAATGTTTATTCTTGAAAGTAACTTTAAAATAAAACTATTTTATAAAACCAACATTTGATTTTAGTAGCAAATTTTTCACTGAGGTGTCAAAAACATACTTGTATACTATATTCATGAATATATGTTTAACTGGTGTTCAAACCAAGCAATTTTCCAGCACACTTCAAGTTCCACTGCAGCCTCCTCTGTTCGTTTCTTTTTTTTTTTCTATTTACACATGTTTATTTCTTACATTTTAAATAATTCCAACATTTCAAATCATATGTATTGTATTTATTCTTCTGTTTCAATAGACTTCAAACCTTCTTATGAGTTCCAGTTAATAGGAATAGAGGTAGGAAAATAGTTTACCTGGAATTTTTACTTTCTTGACTGTTAGTTATTGTCTTTCTAAAAATATATTTTATTGTTACTGTAAAGGCAATATACAGAGGGGTTAGACTTATGTGAGACAGGCCATGAGTACAATTTTTTTTTGAACCATGTCTCCACTTCCCTTGCTTTCTCCCAGCTTTCCCCTCCTATCCTCACCCAGAAGAAGTACAGTCCTCTTCTGCATACTGTCTAGTAAGTACCACTGTTGTATTTGTTCCACCTTTTCTGTGACCCCCTCCTTCCCTCCGTAAGACAAACTAACAAACAAGACCCAAAAAACAAAAATAGCAACAAACCCAGTTAGAATGGCCATTTTCAAAAAAAACTCACAATAACAAATGCTGGAAACTCTATTACACTGTTGGTGGGAATAAACTTCTTTAACCAGTATGGAAAGCAGCATGGCAATTCCTCTATAGAGCTTCCCCATGACCCAGCAATCCCACTCCTGGCCAGTTTTCGAATAGAACACAAACAATGCCACAAGAAAGCAACTGGCACAACTATGTTTATTGCAGGATTGTTCACTATACCAAGACACAAGCCAAATGCCCCAGTGGACTAACAAATGAAGGAAAAAAAATATATGTGTATATTTGTGTACTTTGAACATCTCTGTTTTTATTCCATTTTGAAAAGTCTGGTCATATCTGTTATTGCCTTTATGTTTGTTTGTTTGTTTGTTTGTTTGTTTTTCTGACAGTGTTAGGAACCAAGTCCAGGGGCTCATGTATGTCAAGCAAATATTCTACTACTAAACTATAACCCTGGTACTTGTTTACTTTTACATTTAGTATTTGTCATATAATTAAAGAACTTAAGAGTTTTCATGTATTCTCGATACTAGCCCTGCCAGGTTATAGATATTTATATACATGTATATAAAAATTTTTGTCTTTGCTGTTTTCCAAAATTTTTTATTGAAAGGGAAATGTTTTACATTTTGTAAAATCAAATGAATAATTTTATATTCTATAGGGTATTTACCTTCCCTAAAACTGTAAAATAGAATATGCGTATATACATACAAATATGTTATGTGTGGGTATGTGTGTATGAAGGTGTATAATTTTCATACTCCCAGCTAATGTAATTAGTGATTCTTCATAATATTCACTTTTTTCAAATAACTTTGATTGTCATGAGATTGCTATTTCTCCACAAAAAAATAGTTATTCAAATATTAGTTATTGAAATTTATGTCCCTGTTAAATCAATATTTTTCCCTAAAATAAATCAATTTTATTTTCAATTTTATTTTCTAAAATAAATCTATTTCTTAACTCATTTTTCCTGTTACTTCAATTATGTAAGTTTCTACCAATAGCAAATAATTATTTTAATTATATATTAAGTCAAAATCTGGTAGTGAAAATATTGTAACATTTTTCTTAATTTTCAAAACAATTTCCAGTATTCTCATCTTTTGAATTTTCATATAGATTTTTGTAGCAGATTGTCAACTTCAAATGTCTACTCAGTGCTTACCCACTATGTAAGAGACCCTGGGTTTGGTCTCCAGGACCACAAAGCTATAACTACCAGATGGGATTTTTATTGATATTATAGTAAATCCATAGATCAATATGAGATGAGTAGTAAATTCTAAATCCATGAAGATGCTATGTGTAATTTTATTCATCTGTTCCATATAATGCTTTATAATTTTTACATAGAAGTCCTTATACATTGTGCTCAATTGATTCCCACACACTTCATGTTTGTAAGTTAATGATAATGTAAATTATGTTCTATAATTCTTTCTTATGTTTTGAGTTTTTAGGATGATCATGTGACTTTGCTGCAAGTACTAGCGAAAAATTATATACTATAATGATTATATAAATAGATCGTATGCAATAAAGACAATTTACATTTAAACTCAGAGCTTAGAGCTTGCTGGAGAGACACTCTAATAGTTTGAAACCCTCAAGCAGTAGAGTACTTATCTAGCAAGTGCAAAGCCCTAAATCCAGTCCCCCGAAGAAATATACTCATTAATTAACTTATGTAAGTGTAACCCCTCTGCACATCACCTTTACAATAACAACAGACAAAAAGAATCCCCCTCCAAAATACTTCTTTATTGGAAAAATGTCCTTATTATATCATTACTTTTTATTTTATTCCAACATTTGGAATATTCCAATGCAATAGTTTCTGACTTTCATTGTTTTAAATGTAACTCTGCCATTAGTCATATAATTGTTTCCCTTCATGTAATGTATCGCTTTATATTTTCTACTTTTATAATAATTTTACTAAAGTAGGGGGGGTGTGCATCTTTGTGAGTGCACGTGCATATGTGCATTTGTGTGTGTTTGCTTATGTCGGTATAATTGAGGACTTTTAAACTTCTTGTTTTTATAAGTCAATATGAATTATTGCTATGAATTTGGGGAACATTTTCTGCTCTATTCTCTCTTCTTTTTAATTTTCATTTTCTTTTTTTTTCTTTTTTTGCCAGTCCTGGTAATTGGGACTCAGGGCCTGAGCTCTGTCCCTGGCTTCTTTTTGCTCAAGGCTAGCACTCTACCTCTTGAAGCATGGCACCACTTCTGGCTTTTTCTGTTTATGTTGTGCTGAGGAATCGAACCCAGGGTTTCATGCATGCAAGGCAAGCACTCTACCACTAAGCCACCTTCCCAGCTCTCTCTCTTCTTTTTCTGAGAGTCTAATAGTAGGACTATTAATGCTGACCTGGGGTGTCGGAGGATTGTTTTGTATTTTTCTCCCAGTCTCTCCTCTGTTGTTTTGATTGTGAAATTTTATTGATCTATCTTTAAAGATTTTTCTTCTTCATCTGCCACTCCATGTCAATTGCTGAACCCATTGGATGCTTTCTCTAAATTCAACAGGATACACTCAGAATCAAATTCTACTGACTTGATTTTGCTTGCAAGTTTAGTTCCTTTTGCATCATCACACTTTCTGGTGCTTTGCATGTTTACAAACTTGTAGTTGAAAACTTAAACATTCCTGAATCTATTAGGTTCTGCTGTGTTGTCCATATTGTCTCCTAATTGGCAGCTAACTCAGCTTGATTCAGATTGTAAAAATCTGTCTCTGTCTAGTAATAAGTGGACTGTTTCATCGCCTATATTTTTAAAAGAACTATTTGCTAGCATAAGTTAACTGTACAAAGAGGTGCCACTTTCATATTTACAATACACACAAAATACAATTCAATCACATTCATCACATGCCTGTTACTGTCATCACCACTTTCCTCCTACCCCTCCTTTTCAGCAATTTTGTTGAGATTCACTATGTCATTTTCACATGTATATTGAATGGGCTTTTATAATATTAACCACTTATTGTAAGATCCACCCCCGAGAGGGCTCCATGCAGATGCCCCCCACCTGTTTAAGTCTTAACCCAGTACGTGCGTGCATTACCTAGGTAAACTGACACACCTGGAGGCAGTTACCTCCTCCTTCCCTGAGATCACATCCAATCCACCTGGCCATACCTCCTGCCTTTCCCTATATAATTGCCACTCATTCCTTTTCTCTCTTTTTCTCTTGCTCTTTTCTCTCTTTTTCCCTTCTTCTTTCCTCTCTGTTTCCCCATGTGTCCACCTTGTGTGGGCTGGCACTTTGCTCTCCAACCATTAAACTCATATCTGCTTGAGCCATGTAGTGGGTTTCCTTTCTGGCGAACCTTACATGTGATGCCATGACTGGAGAGAAGAGAGTCAGAAGTCACTGGAACCCCTCCTCCCTCTTCTCTTTTGAGAGTTGATCTGCCTCCTTGACCGCCCCTCCTCTGACCAAACTGCCAAAAGCCAGAGGAAACTCCCTTTGGACTTATCCCTTTTACCACTGCTGGCTACGCATCCACCACACCATCTCCTCTCTAAGACTGGTGAATGACTCCAGTCTACAGGTCCTCTGTCTGACCACGCCAGAGGGACCCCCCCCCCCATGTCTTTTTGTCAATCTGTTCTCATTTCAAGGATGCCTGAATTGAGAATTTGACTCTTATGTCCTTGCAGACCGGCTGTCTATGTCCTTGTGGATCCACATCCACATCCTTATGGATTCCTCTATGTCCTCACCAGACTACTCCATGAATTCAGAATGCCTCATAGGCTAGAAAATCAGTCTCAATGGCCCAACCTTTGGATTGTGCCCTCGAGAGTGTGACACAGGCTGGGTTCCAGGGACCCTCCTCTAGGTTCCCTCTCAAAGACTAGCCATTCTGTGTTTGATCTACTCCACAAGCCAGAGGAAAAATGGGTGGTTTTAGAGAAATAACACTGATAAGTATTTGTGGTCAATTCCTAATAAGTTACAGGCCCTGCCTCATGAGACTTCTCCCAGGCTTCATTCAAGGACTTGCATGTACCACCAAGGGCGAGCTACTGCTTGTCTTCTCCTGGAGGGGCTTCATCTCTGCCTTTTACCCCTAATGTCGACACCCCTTTCCAGCAGGAACTAGCCAGAGAGAGTAAGCACCCATTTTCATAATTATTAAAAGGCCAGGATGTAAGGTCCACCCCCAGGAGGGCTCCATGCAGATGTCCCCCACCTGTTCAAGTCTGCACCCAGTACTTGACTTACCTAGGTAACTGACACACCTAGGGGCAGTTACCTCCTCTTTCCGGGTCACATCCAATCCACCTGGCCATATCTCCCACCTTTTCCTATATGATCCAGCTCAAAATGATTCCCCGCCTCTTTTTCTCTCTGTTCCATTCTTCCTTCCCCTCTGTCTCCCCACACTTCTTGTATGGGCTGGCAGTTTGCTTTCCACCCAATAAACTCCTTTCTTCCTGAAACATGTGGTGGGTTTCCTTTCTAGCTAATGTTACACTTATTACTTTCATTTTCCCTTTCCACTCCTTACATATTCCTACTTCTAAAGGTCCTCCTTTTACAAACATTTCCCCTTACCCTTTTCTTAGGTCCAGATCCCACCTCAGGGAAAACACATGAATTTATTTACTTATCTTCTTGGCTTGGCCCTACTTAATGTTTTCTATTGTTTTAAGTAATTCTCTAGGATTCTCTCAATTCTGCATGTCAGTTACAACTTGGGTAGGGCCCACTCTATTCTCATATTTGTGGTGTTTACCATCTTTGAGGTGTCCATGATCCCAGGGCTTCTTAATAACCTGATTCTTTTGTCCCCATTCATTTACAGCTCTTAACATGGTATGTCAAGAGTGAATCTACTTCCTGCTACTAAACCTCTGTGTATTTTGTGATATAAAGTCCTACAAGAAGCCAACAGATTGTATTAGGAGTAGTTCTGTGACTCATGATAGATGCACACATACACATACCCAGTTCCTAATGCATCCTAATGAGCTCCCAGGGTGTTCAACATACTACCATTCTAGGCACAGCAGCACCCTTATTACTCATATTATAATGATCAATTATTACTCAATTACACTATCTGTGGACGTCTTGCTTTCAAAAACCCTTCCTTAATTACCAATTTCTCTCTCTCTGAATATTGTCATCTTCACCTCAAGCTAATTAGGCTATAGTTTTCTAACATCCAATATGTGAGTGTTGCACAGGACTCTAAGAATTACACCACCTTCCAGATCTCCTTTGTACAGCAGAAGTCTGTGAAGCATAAACACTTTTTTCCATTTCCATCTGCTCTTGGTAAATATTTAGCAATGCCTTTAAATGGCTGAGGTTTCTTTTTTATTAATGTGGTCCAGTTTTTTTATCATTATTATCTATGAAAGATATCACCTGTCCTCATGTTGACATTACTGGAAGGCATGGCCCTGATTAAATAATATTTTCTTGGTGTTATTTTCCATTTATATGTGTAGCTAAAACTGTAACTACATTGCTCACATTTTTTTCAATAAATGCAGTGTTGATTCCAAATTAGTAAAATAAACTTAAAAATACCCCCTCTTTTTTCTGTGTTTACAAGCTATCTAAATACATAGGGTACCAGGTACCTTAAGGATTTAAAGGTTCTTCCATTCAATACTAAGGGTGCTGCACTCACTCTGTATTATGCAGATGGTTTTCACATCACATCTATAGTCCCTGGGCATTTCAGAATTTCAGCATGTCGTTATATCAATCTTGCTGATTCATATTGATTTAGAAAACACTGTTCCACATATTTATAGTTTGTTAGAAAAGTGCAGTACATCATGTTCTTTCAACTTGATCTTCCATTTTTTATTCATTGTGTCTTTATTGTATGCATGGGTATAAGTCCTATTTCCTACTGCCACTTATTTGATTCTTCAGTTACTTTTATTATCCTCATTTAATTTGGTTGTTGGTATAACAGCCCTATTCTTTAGTCTGTGAACATCCTGATGTCGGGAATTATATTTTGTCATTTTTGTATCTTCTATTCCAGTGATTTCCACATCTTTTATAACTGTGTGATCAGCTGAGTAGCAGAGAGAATCATAAACTGTTTATTTAACCAATGCATAGTGATTCATTACTTGGTACTGCTAAAGGGGACGTCATGGTTTTAGTTTTACTAATGGTGGAATGGGGAGATTAGTTGACCTCCTCAATCTTACACAGCAAGTATGTGTGAGAACAGAGACTCATTCCCCAACAAACCATATCATCTTGCTAAAATGGATTGAATCTAAGTCATTTATCACAGCATTCAGACCTACAAACTCAAAGTTGATGCTGATTCCAAATCAACTTCAAGATCTAAAATTGTGAAAACATTTTCCCTTAATAATCATTTCTGCCAAAAAAAATCCATTTTGGTTATTAGCCACACCCCAAAACAGAATCTCCTGTTCTTGGCATATGTCCTTCCAGAAATGTGTCAATCAATGATAGATGTGACTATGTTATAGACTCTTTGCAACCTGGTAGAGGATCACCCTGATAGTATTTGGCAAGCTAGTTTGGTTTATTCAACTTGAAATCTATCATCTAGGATAAATAATGTTGGAGTGTGTAGTACTAATGGAATTCATACCAATTAGAAGAAATTAGTAAGCTCTCTTCTCTCTGTCGTATCTATTTGTTTCTATTAAACATTAAACAGAATGTTGAATAAAGGACCAGGGCTGGAAATTAAGAGAGGTTGGTTTTAGGGCAAATTACTTTACTAACTTTTTAATGTTCAATTTCTTTTCACAGATTCTTCATATTTTCTTGGAAGCATTTAAAAAAGGAATATATATCTCACATGTCAATATATCTTACAGCTTTTGGAGATGTCTCTGTTTAGGAGATAAAGCCAAGAAGGCTTCATTGCAATGCTGGAAAATAAAAGGGAAGCTAAATTTTGGGGGAAAGTTTTTGTTGTTGTTGTTTTTCATTTAAACTATGCCATGAATCAACAAAGCAAAACTAGCAGTCCACTTCCTATAGAATTTATCCCTACAACATTTAACATCAAATATATAAGTAATGCAGTCTATAGAAATGAATGAGAAGTCATTTGGGGTATGTCTGTCTTAAGGTCATGAGAGGATCCATGAGAAGAGACTTCGTAAAAGAGATGTCAGCAATGGTCTCTGAGGAATTGAGTACATGTTAACTTTGATTTATTAAGTCTGTTGCTCCTAGTCTTATTTTATTCAATATATAATTCTGGGGATTCTCCTGTGTTTTGAACAGTGCATAAGCCATTGTGGGCATCATTGTGGATATTATGAAGCTGATACTATTGGAAAGGGGCAGACACCGTGTTTTAGTTTCTTTCTGTTAGTATGATAATACACAAGAGAAAATCAATATCGACCTACATTCACTGTTTCAGAAATTTCAGTCCACGTCTATCTGTCCCCATTCCAATCATGCCCATTTTGCCATGGGTCTGGGGTGAGGCTGCATATGGTGGTGGAGAGCATAGGAGGATACAGTGTTGCTTACCTCATTGCACACAGAAATCAGAGAGGGAGAAAGAAAGATCCTGTTGCAAATTAATCCTTTCCTAAGACCCGTCCTCACTGACCTACTTGTAACAATTAAGTACACCTTCCTTGTTTCACCTCCTCCACCCAATAATCCTATGAAGTTATGAGTCCATGGGCTGGGAGGATGCCCTAGTGGCAAGAGAGCTTGCCTCGTATACATGAGGCCCTGGGTTCGATTCCCCAGCACCCACATATATAGAAAAATGGCCAGAAGTGGCACTGTGGCTCAAGTGGCAGAGTGCTAGCCTTGAGCAAAAAGAAGCCAGAGACAGTGCTCAGGCCCTGGTCCAAACCCAAGACTGGCAAAAAAAAAAAAAAAAAAAAAAAAAGACAATGTTCAGGCCCTGAGCCCAAGGCCCAGGACTGGCAAAAAAAAAAAAAAAAAAAAAAAAAGAAGAAGAAGAAGTTATGAGTCCATGAATGAAGTAACCCACTAATGAACTTATAAGTCAATGAGGTTTTTAGGGAGAGTAGGGAAAAGAGTAGGTCACTGGTAGTAGTATGCAGAAGATGTAATTGTCCCTAGCCCTGTTGCCCTTTTCTTGTTTCTTCTGTCTCTTGTCTACCCTACAATATACCATCTTATTCCAGCATAAATTCCTGCCACTATCTTCTGCCTTGACACAGATCTAACACAATGGAACAAGCTGCTCATGACTAACACCTCTGAAATCATGACCAAAGTAACTTCTTCAGCCATTCAGTTGTTTCTCTTAGGCACTTTGTAACAATGATGGATGCTGAATAATGCAACATGAACCAACAATCACATATATGTATCATTCCAAGTCACTACAACAGTTTTACCTGATTTATAATTTTCACTTTCCGTTTTACCAGTTGTCCATAGTGAAAAGAGCCCAAAAGGGAAGAAATTTCCAGAAGCAAATCATACAGTTTTCAATTGCATGACATAACCTAATAAAATCTTGCAGCATCCCATTCTGGCCTGCCTGGAGTGTGAGTCATCTCTTTGTCTCATGTTTCTATGCTCATTAGTCACTGAATACCTTCTTAGTTCTCAGATCAATTGTCACACTATTGTAGTTCTCATATTTAAATCACCCTCATTTTGCTTAATAATGGTCCCAAAGGGCAAGAATAGAGACACAGGTAATTCAGATATGCCAAGGATAGATTTAAATTCTTTTTTTTAATTCTCAGCTTCAGGAAAGGAAAATGTCGCATTTTGAGGTTGTTTTTACTCTACAATCTAAAGCAATAAGAGAAAAATATATAATATAGGGAGATTTGGTAATGTCCACAATCTCGAGCATCACTGGGCCCTTAGACCTTATTCCCCACTATCGTGTAGCAAGAAAAGGACAGGATGACTTGGTACATTCCGATGATGGTGGGATCTGTGTTCATGGAAGATCTATTTCCATGAAGTGAATTTGCACTGATATGTACTATCCCTTAGTTAAAAGGAAGTGGCGGATAATGGGCAGGAAGTGGGAAGGGGGGATACAACATTCAAAGTTCCTGAAGACAGAGGGAGCATGGTACCAATATGAAATCCAGCCAGTCCTATGCCTGGAGCCCAGAGTTAGGAGAGGACATAGGAAAACATCATTCTTGTCTAAAGAGAATAGGTACAGAAAACATAATGTAACATTCCAAGGACTGCAGAAAATTGAACCTTATTTGGATCTTTGAATAATTTAAGTGAAGAAATGGTATTTATGGACAAGAAAGTTTGTAGGATACAGAGGTTTAGTTGGCAGGCTAAGTAACCTAGGATTAGGTAGGATGTGTTAAGAAAGAGAAAACTCAGAAAGATATTGACCTTACAGCTTGCTTTTACAAATTTGCATTTGTTGCCAGGTGAGAAGTATAAAAGGAAGGAGGGGGCAAAAAGAAATTCTCTGTAAGAAATGGGCTCTGTGAGGGACACAATGCATACAGGCAGCTGGGTAAGTGTCTGCACTGATATTACCTTCCATCTTCTGGGTTCTTTTATGTAGCTCCTTGCAAAATGTGTGAGGAATCGAAGCTTAGCCTCTCCCTTTTCATCACCGATGCCATTTGTTGTTGCTTTCAGCCTTCTTTTTTCTTCCTTGAAGTGTCACCCAAGCAGTACAAAGTGACACAGAGAAGAATAAAAGCATCTCTTTTTCATAGATGGGTTGTGTAACAGATGGTCATGTTCACTCAGCAAAGACAAATAGCTCAAATGATAAACACAACAGGGTTGAGAGGTGCTGGAGGAAGCAGTGTTCCAGGAGCTCAATTCATAGCCAACACTGGAAATAGAACAGTATCCTTTTCACAGTTTTCCCCTCACAAATTTAGGCTGCTGGAATATCTGTGCTTCAAGGGTTGGGAGCACTCCAGAAGTGAAAGGAGTCTGTAGCGATATTTGTGGTATATGTTCATCCACACTTGCCCCTTCAGATTCTGCACCTAGCCTCTCACCTAGGCTCATAAAGTGGTGTCTTAAATTTCTATCTGCTACTTCTCTTTTTACCTGTGTTCTGGCCTAAATTGTTTGTAGACTCTGTTGTTTCCAAAGCCTTCTAAACACTTTCCTCTCCCTCTACAACGTCCTCTTCCCTTTCTAGTATATAAACTGCTGGCCAAAGCCTTCTTTCAATAGTACAAATCTGAAGTAGGGGCAGGGGGACAAAGGGTGAACAAATGCAGCATTGGAACATGCTTGACACTATGTGGAAAAATGTACTGTACAACTTGTAGGTGGGGATGGGAGGGGAAAGCCAGGAGAGAACAAAGGAAGGAGTGACATTGTAAAAAAAAAAAAAATTTACTCTTTACCCGACTTATGTAACTGTAACCCCTCTGTACATCACCTTTATAATAACAATTTAAAAATTTACAAAAAAGAAAGTGCAAATCCGATTATGTTACACTCCCCATTTAAAGCCCCATAAATTTTCCTGCAGCATTTATTCTCTATGTCATAGTCCTGAAAATGACAGTAAATGAATCAGTCCTTCCTACTGTGTATCCTCATTTCTGCGCAATGTTCCTCAACTACAGACACATCATCACTTCTGTTGTTTTAAATTTTTTGTTGTTTATTTAATCATTTATTGTTATGTGATATGCAGAGGGGTTACAGTTACATAAGTCAGGTAATGAGTAATTTCTTTTTGAATAGTGCTGTCTATTCCCTTGTTTTCTCCCAGAGTTTCCCTCCCAAACCCCCTGCACCATGAGTTGTAGAGTTCATTTCCATCATAGTGTCTAGTGAGGATCACTGCTGCATTTGTCTACCCTCTGTTCCACCATTTCTATACTCCCTTTTACCCTCTTTAAAATAGATAAACTTACATACAAGACAAAAGGTTCAGAAAACAAAAATGGTGACAAAGGAGAAAAAAGGCAGAATAACAACAAAAAACCCTCTTGTTTTCATTTCTTGGAGATCATTTTGATACAGGACTCTAAACATTCACATAGTTAGACGAAAGGAGGGTATTCTTAGGACTGTATCACAAAAGCTCAAGAGCTATGTGCATATAAATTGGTGTTTATCAAAACAATCACTTCTTTTTCAGTAATGATGGTCCATCTGCGATTTTGTGAAGAGTTTTTAATGATCCAAGCCCTATAATTTCCCATTCTGACCATCTTTTAATAGAACGATTCCACCATTCAACCACTTACTCACTCACCATTTCCTTTCTGTGAGATTCACTTTGGTTGGGTTCGACAACAATGAATAATTGACTAAATATTCCCTTTTAGCATCCACACATCTTTCACACTTCTATGCTGTTTCACCAATGATAATTGAAATGTATTATAATTTTTGGTTAATGTGACAATCTGTGTTATTTGGCACTGGATGGGAGGCACTTCCTGGAGAAAATGGCAACTCTACATTTGCCATCAGTTATCAGAATAAACTAGGATGTTGCTCATAGTACAACAATGCTGTGGATGGATATTTATGGGGAATTCCTTGTACAGAAGCTGTGTTAGCCCCCACCCCACCTTGCAGTGGGAGTAGACCCTAAAAATAGTCCTTTTGGATAAATGTTGCTTATCATGTGCAGACTGATATGTTTGCTGATTCCCAAATTGGGGAGACAAACTGCATTCTTAAATCATGGACTCAGCTAAACACTTGAGATGGAAGGGGCAATTAGAAGATGGATGGAAGAGTCATGTGTCTGCTATATGCAACATTCAGTCTAATTCAAACATTGATTGAATACCTGTGGCATACCAATCTTGTACTAAACAATTTAACAAGTAATTCAATGGAGATATTCCACTTTATTCAAGGTCACGTTCCCAAGGTCTAGGTGAACATTCATTAGCATTGTGGTAACTATATTTTAATCCCACACAGATAACAGATCATTAAAAAAAAAACCAAAAGACACAAGGCTTCACTGAGGGAAATGCTGTGCACATAGTACCAGAGGAATACTGGACTTGTGATCAAGAATACACTTATTCTTCTGCTTCTTTCTCAGTATGGGAGCATAGGCCAAGCCCTCTCCTACTATGTAACTCACATTCACTGTCTGGAAATTAAAAGAAATGGTCTGGAACCTTTCAACTTTGGTACAATCTATTTTTCTACAGGTACCTTCTCAGAAGTTTCTCTAAAGATACAGTTTCTTTAGCATTATTTAAAAATAATTCTCCTTCTAGTTTTACAGACATCAACAGTTGTTGTGTAATCAAAGTCCTCTCCACTCAAGTTAGTTACAGAGCTCATATTTCACATGGGAAGATATATCTATGGGTCTAAGAAAGAAACTTGTAAGTAATCTATTTCTAGGCTCAATGTTATTCTGAAACTAGGAGTCAGTAGACAATGTTGAGACATCAGAGCTTTTAAGTGACCTGTTTCATAAGCATATTTGTAATTAAAATCATGTTTAATGTACAGAATTATATTGTGTGAGCTCCTGGATTACTATTATGATAATATATGAGAAAATTAAAACCTAGATAAATGATAGGATTTTTTCATAGCTAGAAGTGATCCCATTACCAAAAGTATATAATGCCAAAATGAATGAAGAGTAATTGCAACAAGTATTTGTATAGCCTTTTAGGATTGCAAGTGTCCTAAGATAAGAACACTTACTCTATATTAAAATGAAAGAATCAGACAGGTAAAATAACACTTGAAATTGTACACGAAGTCCATGGCACAGATGGCATGTAAACTTGGATAGATAACACCAAAGCCTCTTCCTATTTCCATTTACAGCACTGGGCTGAGAGCAGATATAAGTCCTCACCCATAAGTCTTGATACCTGAATCCATTCTGTAAGAAAGTTTCAGGAACTTTGGGGAAGAGGGTATTAACAAGGTCACAGTATCTTTCAGAGTGTTGATGCATCTTCCTATCAATCATCTGTCTTCCAGTTACTCTCTGTGCTTCTGAGGGATATAAAGGCCCAGCTCAGCTTCAGTACAAAGTGCCTCTTCTCTCTCTGGAGCCCTTTGAGACTCTGCTTGCCTCCCAAAGTGCTCCAAAGAACCCATTGGGAGACCTTGAAATCTCCTTTGCAATTCTGAGCTCCCTATTCCCAAGCAGATGTCCAAGGACGTTTGCTCGCATAATGGCTTGCACAAAACATTTGAAGATCCACGCTATCTCCCCATCAGGCTCCCTGAAACATGTATTATCCACCCGTCCTTGAAGAAGGTCCCACAGTGCAGTGATTAAAACAGCCCTGTGTTAGATAAACCTGGTGCAATTTTCCAAAAGTCATCATCTAGGCATTTCCCCTGCCTCTGCAGAGCACCTTGCCTCCAATTTCTGGGCTTTCTCATTTGTTTTCCTTCAGACAATCCTAGAGATGCTCTTTCAGCGACCTCTGCTAAGGGAAAGGAATGGTGCGCACTTAGCCAACATTATGCAGACTCGGTGACAAATTGGCCTATTTTTTATGCTTGACAGAAATGGTAGGGGCAGGGAACAGGAGAGACATATCAACTCATGATATCTTTAACCACTGAAAGATAGGGTGTGAGAATAAAATGTTGGGTTTTTTTTTCCTGTCTTTTCTCCCTCCTTGTGTTTTGTTCTCATATATTGTTCCTTCAGTAAGTCCTGCAATGTGACAAAATTGACAAAGTAGGCTTCAGTTCTAGTAGCTTCTTTTTGTTTTTTTTAACTTGAAGGCACTATGAACAAAAGCAAATTTGTTGTTATTCTTTAAGACTGACCCCTCCTCCCAGCTTCTCTCCCCAGTCTATCCCTCTCTGAACACAATGATTCTCAAAGTAATTTGGTATTCAAATGTTGGACATGTTTCCTCCATTCTTTTTTTTTTCCCCGCCTTCCCACCTCCTGTCAGTAAGACCTAGCTATTCTTCCATGGAGATTTGTTTTTTGTTCACCTCTTTCTTTCGTTTCTACTCTGTCCACCGGTTTATGAATGTGTACATCTCCCTGATCAGTATTTGTGTAAATGTTATCTCAACAGCATTATCTCAACCTGAGAAATTACCTACTATTTTTCCTTCTATTGCAAGGAGTGGCGATCCTCTTCTCCTGTGCGGGGGTCAGATCAATGCTCTTCCCTCAAAGGTGCAGGTGTGCAGATGGGGTCATATGCTCTCTGTCTCCAAAAATGAAACAAGTCATCAATTATGAATGGATGGAGCATTTATCTTTTGTGTTTTTGATTGTAGAGGGAGAATGTTAGCATGTGAGAAAGATAATTTTATGCAATGAATGCTAAAACAGAATAGCCTTGTAATTCAGGAGATACAGAAAAAGAAACCAGAAAAGTTATCAGCTAAATGTCTCCTTCCTCAGACCTTTCCCTCTTCCTTAGTCTCCATGCAACTATAGACCCATCTCATCAGACTCTCATTAATTCTTCACTCCTTTGTCCCATGATACAAGACTATGAACCTTTGGTACAAAAAGAGTTCTGGGCATCTGATCTCAATCTACCTTCAGCCTCTACCAGTTTCAGGGCTTTCTCAATTAGCTTAATGTATTTTAATTGAGTCTTTTGGACTTGAGACTTTACAACTTAATTCTCCTTTTTAATTTCACTGTTACTTCTGCTCTTCTTACTCTGCATCTCAAAGTCTTCTTAAATCAAATCCTTTGAAATCTTCACAGTGGTAATTGTGGGGACTGCTCTCTCTGCTCCGGCTCAAATTCTCATTTTCTCTCTTATTATCCTCTCATCGCCTTCTCCCCCGACCCTCGGCCTGCAGGTTTGTCGGGGTGAGACGTGGGGATGTCTCCGTCCTGGCGGGCGCGCGACCCGCGTGGCAATGTGACCGCTATCCTACTCTGGAAGCAACGGACATAGACCACGGAGTCAGCTTCTGAGAGCGAACTAACTTTATTGAGAGAGGGGCAAGGGTAGATGATCAGGGGAAGGGGGTTGGCCAGGATTCCCATAGGCCGCGAGCTGTCAGGTGACCTCCAAGGGGCTGGTCACTTGACCTCCAAGGGGCTACGTCACTCGACCTCCAGGGCGGGCTGGTAGGCGCCAGGCTGGCTGCCAGCTAGGTCGGGGGTCTCTTATCGGACCGGTTTCTCCAGATTCCAATGTAGGGAGGATGGAAGGGCTGCATTCCCCAGCTGGGGGAGGTGCCTCAGGCCCCTTCCATCTAAGGGGAAGATGGACCCCAACATCTGCCTCTTTTATATTTTTTTTTTCGAACAGCAGGAGGCGCCCTACTCGAGAGCGCGCCATGTCTTAGGTTGCCCCCCCCCAAGGGGAGTCTTACCCGTCTTGGGCTAACGCCCTAGCTCTTCAGGCTGACCTTCCTGCCGGGCTGGCGGGCCCGATGAGAGGCCTTGGGGAGAGTAGGATTGGCACTCGAAAGAGAGCCTGATAATTTTTTCCGGTGCTGGCGGACCTTACTGAGCAGCAGGGCCTAGGGTTCGAGTGACGAGCCTCTTGGGGTTCTTATATGGCTAAAAGGCTAAAGGCCACTTGGTACCTAGACAGCTCTGGCCCATCGCTTACAACAAGAGACTCAATGTAAATATAAGGTAAATGGGAGCATAAAGCAGACATAAGCATGAGCAATCGTAATACAAGGCAGATGCAAACATGAGCAACTGTAACATATGAGCAATTGTAACACATGAGTAATTACAACAAGGCACAAGGCAATGGAGGGTCTCTTATCGGGTTCAGTCCACGGAAAACAGGAATTCTGGTCCAGTCTGGTGTCGCTCAAGGCAGCGCAGATGGCTCTTCCTTCCCTCGATGGTGAGGTAGAGGGGCAGGTTCAGGTCCTGGTGATGTGGCAGCCAGGATGCTGGTAACTTAACAACTGAGGTTAGTAAAACACTTCACAGTAAACATTACAGCAAGGTGCCAATACCTTACTTATTATAAACATTTATAATAAAACATTAAAGTGTCCAAGTCCTTTAGCTCCTATTTCCCTCCAATGGGGACCCCTGAGATAAGCAGCAAAGGGGGGAGCGAAAGAGAGGGACAACCGTGCAAAATTTCCCTTTGGTCCTTGTGCAAGGCTGTGGGCCACGCTGCCACAGCAAACGTTACTCCAAAGGGCGTCAGGCAGGGTCCAGGGAAGAAACAGGGCCGACACTGGGTCCAGGTCCATCGCTGGTGCAGGCAGGCTTTCCGTTTCTCCTTAGAAAATTCCACCTCGGTCTTTGCTTTCCTGAAAGGAAACAAGGGGAGACATCCCTCAAGGGCAGGTGCCCTTGGGTGGTCATTCTGTTGGACAATATTTTACATCTCTAGCTGGTATCCAGATTGGATTCGGTTCCCCAGTAGGGAAGACGCAGGCGAATCCCCTTCCTGCGCTGATAATTGGGTCGGGTCCACGCCACGCCCCTGTCAGAGAATCCTTCCACCGGGCCTCCACTTTTAAGTAGGGTGTTTGGCTTGACCAGTGTCTCTGGAAAGCCGACAGAGGTTGGTCCTTAGAGAAATTTAAAATATTCAATGTAAACATCGCTGTCCTCAGCTGGTCCTGGGGGCTTCCCCCCCCTTTTTGTTTTAATAATTGATCCTTTAGGGTCCTATTATGCCTCTCAATTATGGCTTGACCCTTTGGGTTATAAGGTATTCCAGTGGTATGTTTAATATTCCACATTTGGAAAAATGCCTGTAGAGGCTTACTGGTGAAACAAGGTCCATTATCTGTTTTAACCTGTAAAGGCAGTCCTAGGATAGCAAAACATTGTAAGAAGTGGCTTTCAGCATGCCGTGCTCTTTCACCGGTATGCAGAGAGGCCCAACATGCACCAGAGCAGGTGTCAATGGACATAAATATATATTTTAGCCTTCCAAAGGGAGCGTAGTGCGTCACATCAGTCTGCCAAATTAAATTGGGTCTTAAACCTCTGTGGGGACTGCTCTCTCTGCTCCGGCTCAAATTCTCATTTTCTCTCTTATTATCCTCTCATCGCCTTCTCCCCCGACCCTCGGCCTGCAGGTTTGTCGGGGTGAGACGTGGGGATGTCTCCGTCCTGGCGGGCGCGCGACCCGCGTGGCAATGTGACCGCTATCCTACTCTGGATGCAACGGACATAGACCACGGAGTCAGCTTCTGAGAGCGAACTAACTTTATTGAGAGAGGGGCAAGGGTAGATGATCAGGGGAAGGGGGTTGGCCAGGATTCCCATAGGCCGCGAGCTGTCAGGTGACCTCCAAGGGGCTGGTCACTTGACCTCCAAGGGGCTACGTCACTCGACCTCCAGGGCGGGCTGGTAGGCGCCAGGCTGGCTGCCAGCTAGGTCGGGGGTCTCTTATCGGACCGGTTTCTCCAGATTCCAATGTAGGGAGGATGGAAGGGCTGCATTCCCCAGCTGGGGGAGGTGCCTCAGGCCCCTTCCATCTAGGGGGAAGATGGACCCCAACAGTAATCACTAGTTCCCATGTGGAAAATGAACTGTACATCTTGTGGGGGAGACGGGATGCAAGGGGAACCATTGTTCAAAAAAAATTGCACTCATTATGTGATTCAAGTAGCTGTAACTCCTGTTTGTCAATTCTGTAATAACATTAGCAATTAAAATAAAATAATTAAGTAAACAACCAAACCTTGTCTCAACTGTCTTCATGACAAGAACAATCTCCACACTGCTAGATCATGATAATGCATTAGAGAAGTGGATTCCTCAGAAATTAGACCATACCAAACAAACAAAAAAGTATATAGGGGCTGGGAATATGGCCTAGTGCAAGAGTGCTTGCCTTTTATACATGAAGCCCTCGGTTCGATTCCCCAGCACCACATATATAGAAAAGGGCCAGAAGTGGCGCTGTGGCTCAAGTGGCCGAGTGCTAGCCTTGAGCAAAAAGAAGCCAGGGACAGTGCTCAGGCCCTGAGTCCAAGGCCCAGGCCTGGCCAAAAAAAAAAAAAAAAAAGCAAAAAAGTACATAAAAGGAAGAAAATCTTCTGTCAAAGTAGAAAGTCACTTGTACAGCTTTATTCATGGAATAACTATGTTCTCAAGTACCAGAAGAAAAGCACCCTGACTATGGAGTGGTAATATTTCTTATTTTGCCAGACGAAATTTTCAAACATAAATAGCTGTATCCCTTCTACAATCTTTCTGTATTCTTTTGGAATACATAATTTTAAATCTCAGGCTAACTGAATATAGCTTACTCAATAGTAGCTGTATTAGTCTGCCTTCATACTTTAACAAAATCCTTAGTCAGGCTAAATTCATAAAGAAGCTTAACTCATAATTCTGAAGATTCAAGTGCAAGGGTCAGTTCTAGAATCAGTTTAGCTTTGGTTAAAAAAAAATCAACATGAATGGCAGGAATGTGTGTGATAAAGATTATATCACCAATCAGGATACTGGACGGAGACCAGATCTCACAATCCACCAAAAGAATGGGACACATTCATTAGCTTATGGCTGGATTTATAGACTCATCCATGCCTAAGCATGTTTGGCTTAGACAAAGATGTTTCAACCATAGCACCACTGGCATTGTGAGACCAAATTTCATTCTGGGGACAACATTTTTGAACTAAAGAAATACCCTTCCTAGATCATTAGGGGTGCTAACATCCCTCCTTAATTATGGAAAAATACCCACACACTCATTTCCATATGCCATGCTCCTAAGGAAGAAAGTTACACACAAGTTGAAAATCCTTACTTGAGGCCTGTAAGTTTGGATATTTGGGAATCACATTGACTGATAGTAATTACAATGACCATCCCTCTCTTCTTCAATCTTCTCTTTGAGAAATAAACTTTTGACATTTTAATTTTGTTTTCTTGTTTATTTATGCTAAGGACATGCATGCCGGGTTCTCACATGTGCTCAATAAATATCATATCATTATATCCACTGTCCTATTTTTTCCTTACATGATTTTTATCATAGTGTGCAGATACTATTGCATAGTCTAAATATGCTCTCTGATGTTCATTTCTTGAGTGTCAGAATGTAAGTCTGAGGCAGATTGGATCACACAAAGGTTTTCTTCATTTTGCCTCATACTAACCATTTTACTGTCTGGAAATGGTGCTTTTTTGTGTGCCAGTTGGAATCATGCTGTTTCAGTATAGTCAGTGAGAAAGAGAGAGTGAGAGAAATTAAGGAAAAAATATGATATTAGTGCTCTTTATACTCACTGGACTAGTTAACATTACTGTGGTTTCCAGTCTGTGAACAGGCCTTGAGTTGGAATTTTTATGATAATTATCTCATTTAATCCAATCCCAAGTCACACACACACACATATATAAAATTGTATATGTATATATACATATATATGTATACATACATATATGTATGTATATATTCATATATTATTTTACAAGTGAGGAAATTGATGCCATTTCACTATTCTTGTATCTGTAGTATATAGTATGGTAAATTATGGTTTTGCCATAAAGCACAATTTGAACTCCACACTCTCCTACCCTAAACTCACTGTCTTCCAGAGCAACCTCTGTCACTATCTGAGTTCTGTTTTTACACATCTATCCCTTGAAACATTAACCCTCTAGGAATCCATCATTTTGAGGATAGGGATGTTGGATAGATGGATCAAGAGAAATGCAGAAGGAGATCCTTGAAAGAACACAGAGATCAGAACAAGAACAGCCTGCTCTGTGTTGCAGACTTGTCTTCATAAGGCTGCCTCTGACTCATGTGACATCTTGTCTCATCAGTCACTTTCTTTAACCATAGCTACATATAAGACATCAATCACCATCAGAGAGGTTATCTCCAAATTGCAAAAAAGAATCCAACAGAGGAAGTGATAACAGATAACACATACAGCCTGTGGATATCCATCAGGCAGACTAGAGTTGTATGTAAAATTTCCATCGCTATCCCTGTGGCTCTCTTTTAATTCACATTCCTTTTGTAATATTCTCATGTTGAGCCACATTTTCCTAAGTGTCTAACTGCTCCCTCGCCTTTCCTCTGGTTGTTTTTACTAAATTATATTCATTTTTATAAACCATTTAACATTTTGCTTCTCTGATTTAAAAGTGAACAGATAAACCCATGAAGAACTATGGTAAACAGCAAGCATGACATGAATTTTTAGTTCATTTAAGACAGTTCCTGCCACCATATTGTTATGATCTCGTTCCATCTCAGATGTTGCTATTCTCCTTTATGCCTATGAGATGCCACCACACTGAGCTTCTTGTATCATACTTTGGATCTGTCCCCAACAATGTCTTGTTAGCTCACACTAGAGAAAGTTCTCATTATTCTATGTGTCTCTACATTGTTCTATTTCAAAATTCCTTTTTTCCCTATTGTCATTCCAAGAGGCTATACTCATTATATCTAGTTCATAGACGACTAAAATGAGAATTGGAGATGTAAGAGACCAGATTCCAGTCCTAAAGTTTGTAGGTCACAAAACACTTCACTAGCACCATGCATTTTGATCTTCTAATTCTTTCACTGATGAACAGAAAAGTCAATAATGAGCTATATTTCAAAGCAACCAGCCATGTATCTTCAGCTTCCTTTGCACAATCACTATCACAGTACCTGCCAGTTGGTCACAGTTAGCTGATCCTGAGGTCTAAAAGTATTTAGAGAAAAATTGCACAAATAGAAAGTTCATCAGTTAAATTTCCCCCTGTTCTGAACAGCACAATGAACTATCATGGTATCTTTCTATATCTCAGTTGGGATATAAATTATCACTTTGTCTACTGGTATCCACTCTGTATATTCAATCCACCCATTAGTCACTCTTGACTGTCATAATGAGTATCAAGACAGTTTCCTGCTTGAGTGCCAGTAACCTGTATGAAGACCAACACTGTGTCACAGTGCCTATATCACCGACTTCCATTTATCTCATTACATAAGCTTCATCTCAAATCACATGATCACAAGAACAGTGCACAAAGGACTTTCAGAGACTATTTTACACAACTTTTACTATTGTATATTTTCATAATTGATCCATGTTATTGGGAGAAAGTGTTGCTTATCTTTGTAACTAATTTAGAAATTAAGCTTTCAATTCATGGAGCACAATTGATGTGTATGTGTGCAAGTGCACGCATGTGTGTGTGAGCATATTGCACGGTTCTGTACTATATTATTTGTGGCTTCAGGGCCCTCCTGTGTATCTGGGAATGCAGATAAGACAGTGCTACCATATTCCCTATTTTCAACATACCGCCCAAGCATAAACATGCACTCTAAATTCCATCCAGCCCCATGGCTTACGGCTGCTTTATCTTCAGATTTCAGCTGGTTATTTCAACACAGCCCACTTACAAGCATCATCAACAGACATTCTCTCTTGTTTCCTTTGTCATAAACTCAAAGGAAGCATCTCTATGAGATTAATTCTGGAGCTGATGTAGCATTTAAACAAGAGATGCCATCTCTCTTTATCTTAATTTCGGAAACCCGTCCTAGGCTTGTTTCATATGGCATGCCATTTGGTGTTTATGACCAACATACTGGAGTTAACAGGATACAGGAAACTCACCCACTCTGAATACTAAACCCATCTATCTCTCAGAGAGTCACCATGAGAAATTAATAAGAATTGTTATAATGATAGAGGGTCATATAAATGCCAACTGCAATGGTGATCTATCATTTCAAAATTTCTTCACATCTCTTCTCCACTAATATCATTAAATTAGTGGAAGGAGAAAGTAAGATATTATACATAAATAATTACAATTATTAATTTCCTCAAGCTTCAATTCAAATCCTGTTAAGGGTTAAGATTCAATTTTAGGGTCAGCCTGTAGGTGAGATGAAGTCAGGGATAATTGAACTGGAAAATGTATGACCTTTGCACACAGCCCTCTTTGTGTCTCTGCATTTTCTGCAACAACAAAAATAATAACATAAAAAATGAAACAAGAATAACACTTAGCTAAATCAGATGCAGATGGCTTGTTTTATCAAGCAGCGACAATTTTTATCATCTTAAAAGCTTTTGTTTTTGTAAAATAAAGAAAATGGGACATGTTCCCTTGTTTTTTCTTTAACAGAAGGGGAAAAAAAGCATATGTTTTTTAATTTGAAATGGAGTATTAATGGTGTTATCTCCCGAGAATTGCTGTGCTAGAGTGAATTGTAGAAAATGCATTTACTTGCAAGCTTTCTGGTAAATTCTTCTCTGACTTAGAGAGTTAGTGACATATTATATCAGCCTACTGTTCCAAGACAATGCCGAACAAACACCCCGAGAGTCAATTTCCTCAGCCTTTCTTTACTAGCTCGTCTTGTTTTCTTTGTTTATATTATTGATTTAGAGAAAATCATTTGGTGAATATAGAGCATTCACTTAAATGAGAAGGTGGTAATATATGGCTCAGAGATAGAGAGGGATGCAATGTAACTTGGATAATAAAACCTTGCATCTCCATTGAAATTTATGGTACGCATTATCCAATTTGAACTTCACCATACACCTGAGAGTTATGTAGATGGAGACTACTGTGCCAATGTTCATAGTTTAGAAGTCAAAACATGTAGATTTTAATTGGCTTTCCTGTGGTGTCTTCCCACTCTACTGTCAGTGATTGAACCAGCATTAGCAGTCTCTCCAGGCTAAAGTTTCTTCTGCACAAAGCTGCTGCTAGATTGAACCTCAATCAAACCATCCAGAGGCATTTACAGAACACCTACTGTGCTTCTGGCTTTAGAGTTAAGGCAATGTCACCCTTAACAACATTTTTAGGTGCTGTGTCTATTTACAGACACTTACAATTAAGTCAAAAATGCAGGAAGAAATAGAAGATAGGAATATATGAACTGTTGGTTGAATTAGATGTGATTTGGTACAACTCTAAGATACAAGGTATTATGGAGACTTGGAAATTCTAGTGGAATTGACACCTTCACTAAGATCATGCAACTTCATCTTTTTTGTCTTATTCTATTCACATAAAAATGTGGTTTAAATAACGTACATAAATTTAAATATTTCTGTGAATTGTACGTAAAATGAAATGAAATTTTGCATGTACTAATGCCCCTATGATATATTGTCTTATGCTGTCATTATTATAGTAACTTATTAATTTGATGATGATGATGTTGGTGATGATGATGTTCTTGTAAGTGCTAGAGACAGAAATAAACAAGAGAACTGCCTTAGCCTTAAGAAATTGTATCTAGTAAGAGGGATTGTCTACGTCTCTTCATATTTCCCCTTTCTTCCTCACCACTCATTTCTTCCCTTTTTCTTATTTACAATAACAAAATCATGTCATGTCTATAAAACCAATATGAGATATATACTACTACAATACCTAAAGTAAATTAGTTGACATACAAGGACTTAATTTAATGAGCAGGCCAATAATTACAAACAAGTGTCAATATACAGGATAGAATGTGGGACTCATTCACCAAATTCTCTGGTATGATCCATCCATGATATAGAAGTCATTGTAGATGAGGGAGTCAGCACTGACTTGTGGCTGCTGGGATGAGAAAGCCATTGCTTCCTGGCAGCTGGGGCAATGGGTTCTACGGGGTGATAGAAGCCATGAGTAATACAAAAAAAAAAAAAGACTTCAAAATGCAACTGAGTGCCTAAGACTGGAGTCTAGAGAACAGGAGTGAGCAAAGCTGGAACCCCATTCTGTCAGAGTCCGTAATTCTGACTCCAAAAAATGCCACCTCTCAGACAAAATGTTTCAGCTTTCTGCAATTAATTTTGTTAAACTTTCTGCTTCTTATTCAAAGAAGTTACATGACAGATATCCAGCATGATGCATAACGTATTTTAGTCAGTTTGACTGTATATATATATATATATATATATATATATATATATATGCAGATAGCCCTATATGAGTTTCATATATTTTGATATTTCAGAGCTAGTGTCCAAATATGAGAGAACACATATGCTGTTTGTTTCTTTGAGCCTGACTTTCTTCACTAAATATAATATTTTCCAGATCCATCTATTATGCTGCAAATGATACACTGCTATTCTTCCTGATGAGTAAATAAAACTTTTATTTCTTTCCTGAAACAAACCAACTTATTTCTGGAAATACCACTCAATGAGGAAAGGGAAGAAGGGACAGATAGAGATAGGACTTAAGTCAGAAATTCAGTTTGAAGACTACTGAAATCAAGCAAGTACTGAACAACTAAATTATGGAGACTGGAGAATTTAAAAAGATCAAGGCTACTGGACTAGCACTGGGAACAAAAGGAAATAGCAAACCAAACTAGAAAAATCATATAGAGAAAATACAAGCACTGGTTTTAGATTTTTCATAACCAGAATTGCCAGAAGTGCTGAAACTGCTACAAAGCATTCCTCAGAGCTGCTGGACTTATTCCAGAAGACTCAAATATGGTACAGAACCTGAAGTTAGTACATAGCTAGCAAGAATCCAGGTCTATTAAAGAAATATTATTTCAGCCTAATGTTGGTGGCTTTGGTACAGTACAACTTAAGTAGCTAAGAGAGAGAAAGACAGTCATTAAGCAGTAAGTATTACGGAAATGATTGTGGATGGCTCCCAGAAACTCAAGCCCTTAAACCAACTTCCATTCCAGTGTACACAGCCCATTGACACACCAGCATGCAAGTGGGAAAGTGAATACTGTGCTGTAACTGGGAAATCCCTCTGTGCCATAAGTATTTAATGCATTCTAGAAATCAGAGATTTAGAAGGAGAAAAATACTTATTTTTATTAGTAATTTTATATGTATTGCATGCTGAAATAATAGTATTGGGGCTATAATGAGTTAATGATATTGTTACATGAGTTTCACTTGTTTACTTACAGAGTTTTCTCATGGAGACATTTGAAATATTGAAATTCTCACTAGATTTTCATCCGTGGGTCATTACATTTTTGTATTGGATGGTAGATACTGCTTTATACTGAACAGCAGAGTATCTTCCTTCCTCTTAGTGCAACTGGCAGCTCAATGTGCCTAGGCCTTGCCTAAGCCTGTCAACAGCTTACGTGCTGCTGAATTCTAACCTACATTGCCTCAACTCATCCTTTATGCAATCTCTACCCACATTTGTATTCTTTGCGCCCTCACAGGGCTTTAGTCATTCATATAAAGTATTTATTTTGTGTTTTCTTACAGTTTCGCATTTATTTCACCAGCATATAAATTTTTGTAATGACACATGTTTATGACCCAAAGAGCCTAGTATACAGATTTACATAAGTTTTCTTCAGAATTTGAAATAATTCAAGATTCTTATAATATGTTATGAAGTTGAGATGCATCCAGAATCTCAGAAACTCTGATAAAAGAAAAGGAAACACAAATCTCCTTGTTCCTGCTTTTGAAACATTGTAGATGCTTTACAGCCTGGGACAGGAAAAGTAAGAGTCAGTATGAGTGTTTATGGTTGGGGAAAGTTGACTAAAAATAAAGGTCAAGAAAGACATAATTCCATACAAAAGAATGAGAAAGAAAAGGACAAATAGGAAAAGATGCAGGAAGGAGGGAGAAGAAAAAGGCGAAAGGGACAGACAGGAAATGAGGAGGAAGACTAGGCCAATGAAGGAGGAGAACAGTTGGAGAAAGCTGAAGAGGATAGAAGAGGATAGAGAAAGAGGAAGAGGAAGAAGAGAGAAAGCAAGAGAGGAATACAGGGAGGAGGAAGAAACAGACCAATTGACTAGGACATCTGTGCATAAGATAATAGAGAGAAAGAGAATATCCCAGAGTGTGTGCACCCTGGCCCTTTCAAATTTCATGTGGGATGACATTAAAATATAAAGCTCTGGGAAGCAGATTGGTTATAAAGGTTTCCCTCTTCTAGAGGTAGCAAGTAGTCCTTCAAAAGAGCTTAAGGGGGTGAGTTTGTCCTTTTTTGACCTTCTACTGCTCTACCATGTTGAAAGCAGGGAGTGGCTTTCATCAGACACTGAGTCTGCTGGCACTTTGATCTAGAACTTCCAGCTGCCAAATCTGCTACACATACAAATCTCCACTATATTGTCTCTGTAGCTGTAAAAATACATTAAGAAAAGCCAACCATCATATTTTTAGATGTATTTCTTAAATAGGCTAACTCCTACAAAACTCCTTAGATTCTGGTAGATGATTTTTTTTTCCCAGTTATAAGAACCAAAAATGACAGCATGCAGTTCCACATACCCTACGTGGACATTTCTGCTCCTTTCACTATAGCTGTCTCGCAAGCATCACACCAGCAGAAACATCTGTAGACCACAACATTTTCTCTATCACCTTCTACTCTACTAATATGCTAGCACAGAATACTTCTGTGTGAGTTTCTTTGCTCATCTTGTCTCATGTTTAATAATTTACAGCTGGATTGCCTCTGATTTATAATCTCTATTCAACCTATCTACCTTTGTCTGGACTATGAATTCACTGTTCTTTGATTTTTGGATCCACATGCTGCATCTAAGATACATCCTTTCTCCTCTTTAGAATCAGGGAACTGGAATTATACAAGAACTAACATTACTATGTCCCAGTGTCAAAAGTTGACATTGTTACACTATAATGTACTACATTCTTGGTAAACATAACTTACAAAAGTTGATACACTTTTCTCTCCAGCCTGCAATCTGTGTGGGAATTCAAAGAGTACTTGAAGCAGTCACTGTTGATTGACTAGCTCTGGCAGGAAACATTAGTGGTATTTGTTCTTTAGACTCTACTCCAATGCCTTCATTATGGAAAAAAAAAAAAAGATTAAGTGGTTTGCCAAGCCTGGGCAGTCTTGTTGTTCTCATCCCCTATTTCTTTTTCTGCCTATGTAATAAATTAAGAAGGCTTGTGCAAGTTCTGTGGGAATCTATAGAAATATATCCTTCAGAAAGTTTTCTAAGGTGGGCATTGATGGCTCATAACCATATTCCAGATACTCAGGAGGTTGAGATCTGAGGATGATTGTTTAAAGCCAGTGTAGGCAGAAAAGTCCATGAGACTCTTAGCTCCAATTAACAATATAAAAGCCAAAAATTGAAGTGTGGCTGAGGGATAGAGTATAAACTGTGAGAAAAGCAAAACAAAACAAAACAAAAACTAAGAGAGAGTGACTTGAGTTCTTGGAAGGGAAGTAGGATAAGTTTGAGTTTAACCAGATTTTCTCTCTGCATTCACTTTTGTTACAGCCATAACTAATCCAAGATACTGGGGTATGTTTTCCCTTACTACTATTGTTTCTAAGGAATAAAAGAAAAGATTCTGAATTCCAACTAAATGTCTCAGTTTAAAATTGAAGAAAAAGAAGTAACAGTTACACAAGAAAAGGATCCACTGAAATGGAATATATGGACTGTGGCATGCATACCACAAGGACAGAATTTGCAATTTGCTCTTAGCCACACCACTAATTTTTTAAGGTTAAAAAAAAAAACAGAATCCAGTGGGAAATCAGAGACTGTTTATGCTTTATTGCTTGTTCACAATAAGAGACATTGCGAAGAAAAAAATTGATCCTGGTTCATTTTCTTATTTTGGTTTTATTTGCCTCCCTTCAGGTTTCCTGGCAAAGGTTCTCACTTTCCTTGTTTATGTGAAATGAGCTCCGTGTTCTCATCTTGCCTTTCAATAATTATGGGCCTCCCTAGGAAAGTGGCTTTACGGAGGAATTTTATAAAGGTTTTAAAGATTTTTATTATGAAGGATGCAGCCCTTCCACAATTATTAGTTTTAAAGGGCTTTGTAGCTCTTGCTAGTGAGCACCTATTGATCCCTTCTCAAAGGGGAGATTCACTCTTTACACCCATGTGAATGCTTGACATCTCTTAAATGGATCCAATAATATTGGGAAGTAAACCGATCTCTCTCTTGCGTGCTCTCTCTCTCTCCACTTTTTGGTTGAAGGGTTTCTTCTCCTCCCTAATAGTGACAGAATAAACTTTAGGCCTATAGACAACAGGAACCACAAATTTCACTCAGGTTTAAATAGTTACATTGTTGGCTATAATCGGCTTCATATTTTTTTGCAAAGTAACTCAAAAAACAACTGCCAAATATATTAAATGCATTGCTTTCCCAGTACCTCTTGATTTAGACCTTTCCTTTCCATCAACTAACTTAGCCACGATCTGCAGTATTAGAAGCTATTAAGGTGGCTTTCCAGTAGGTGCATAACCTGCTGACCTATTATTTATAAAAATTTATTATCTTTACCATTAGCTTCAGGAATGAGTCCAACTGTACCAGGCTGCAGGCGACACCCCTGGTGTTGATTCTTGACTATTTTGTCTCACCTTGGTCCTAGATGACCCTCATGAATCAGTATAACAAATTTTTAGCCACAAACTGTCTTATTTGGTGGAGTAGACTAGGATATAGTCTGTCAAGGCAACTATACATTCTAGTGCATTGCTTGGGATCTTTAGAATAAGATGAGGGTTTTTTTTCCCTTTTCTTACATTCTCTTTTTTATCTTTAAGTAGCTATACATAGGACTTCAATTCAGCATGTTAGTTTATGAGTGCAATGTGTCTTGATCAATGTAATCCCTTTTGTCATTTTCCTCAGTCTCTTCCAAGTCATACCCATCCCCTCTATTTTCCTAGCTCTGTTTTAACATGTATATATTGAATATGATTATATGATTCCACCCATCTTTTCTCCATATGTCTACCCTCCTCCCCTTTTCCTTACCCATCTGACACCTCAAATTGACCTCACCGCCAACTGACATTTCAAGTTCTAGTTTCCTGGTATTCATTTTGTACACATTGCTAGTGGTTGATCAAAGGAGTTACACTATTAGAATTCTTCCCTGCATATACCATACTTTGTTTAATATATTTGTATTTTTGTATACATGACCATATATATACATACATATTTATTTATAAATATATTTTTCTCCTCTTAAATTATCTTTCAGTAATTGTACAAAGGGGTTTTGAGTCAACATGTCAGTTTATGAGTACAATGAATTTTGATCAGTGTCACCATTCCCATCATTTCCCCCCCGCCCCTTCACACACACATACCCATCTCTGACAAATGAGTTTTAATTTTCCTTTCTTTACTTGGTAAATGACCTTGAGAAAACCTGTAACCTCTAGAAAGGTATATGCTTAAATGACCATAATGACAAGTTAAAATAAATACAAATGTTTATATGAAGCCAGACGCAGTATCTAGCACATTCGTGCTACTCCATAAAAAGGAATTGTGTTTCCATAGGTTATGTAACCTAATGGAAAATTTTATAAATAACAGCAGCAAGTGGGCTATGTGTTAACGTCTCTGCATCTCACTTTGTCATCTATGAATAGAAAGAATGGATCACACGAGATGCTGGGATGAAATGTAAATCCTAGTCATAAATAAAGCCTGATACATAATAATGTTTCAGAAATGGTGGATATAACTTCTATGATGTCCTCCAGTCAATAGCCCAACAGTAAAATCGTTACTAAGCTTTAGTTGAACCTTATAATGTTGGCGGCAAGGTAATATCTGTGGCCCTCTTCTGAAGTGATTTTGCTTAAGTAATCATTATCATAATTTTTATTGGGATCCAAAGTGCAATCCTGAGTGATTAAATATTAAGATAGCAATTGTTCACAGGGAGTCTCCCAATGTAATGGAGATATTTTCACTTTACCAAGTGAAAAGATACTTGGTAAAGTGAAAATATATATTTACCTATGGAAGAAAGACCCAAACCATGCTCTGCAAATACAGCCAGAAACACATTTTCATGAAGTAAAGCTTCACGCAAGCACTGACAACTTGAGAATGAGATGATGATGATGATGATGATGATGATGATGATGATGATGATGACGACGACGGTGGTGGTGGTGGTGGTGGTGGTAATATGACAGGAACAATAAAGAAGGAAAGTTAGGAAGGGAAGAGGTAGGGAGGGAAAAGGAAATGGAGGGCAGAACAAAAGGAGAAAGAATTGATCTGAAAGAAAGAGTAGAGGAAGGTCCACCTGAAGACTAGGCAGTAGATTCAAAGGCTCTTGTAACAATGCAGGCAAAACTAAGGGAACTAAGGGACTTATATCACATATTAAAAGAAAAGTCCAGATGTGAGAGAAGCTGCTGCTGTGATAAGGGAGTGAACATTTAGGCAATTATTAGCAAATAGGGAGCCATGTCCTCTTTAATTATTGTTATGTGTTGGATTATAAATCCAACAAGTATTTTGATGTCTAAACAAGCAAAGTTTATCTCATCCAAAGCAAATCTTCTTAGCCAATAAAGCCAAAAGAATTTCCTATGGCCACATGCCAATAGGTGCTAGAACTAAGATTAGAAGGCAAGTTAGTTGGACCACGTGTTTTCTGTGCCCCTGTCTTTCCATGCCGCCTTCCGACATGGCAAATGGCAAACTCCTGGCTCTGCTGAGTAAGATGAGCCAAGAGCGGAAGGTGTGTGGAAGGAAGCATGTGATGAGAGGCAAAGACTTACAAATGGCGGAGGAGTCCATGCCAGGCATCAAATGTGCCAGGAAATGGGATGCAGACTTTGTGCATCGTGGGAGAGTGATTAAGACAATTGCTAATAGGGGAAAGTGAGGTTTCAATCACACTTTCTGCTTAGAAGATAATCTTGTCTATGACTTTCTATCTCTGCTTCGCCACTCAGTCTGTTTGTCTGTAATGTCCTAGATGCTCTATGGAACCATGGCTTCCATTTTGTCCTCTCTATTCTTTGACTATATTTAATATTTCTTAAGTAGTGACTACATCAGAAACAGTAATAAAACTTTGAGGTTATTTTCCTGTTTAATCTCTACAGTGGTTTTATGATATTAGTGTATTGTATGGTATTAGTGTAATTATCATGATTATTATTACTATAATTATTACCCTATCTTAATATGAAATTGAGGCTCATGGAAAATAAGAAAAAGATCCACAACAATAGTGGCTGCTCAGTGGATGAGCAGGATTAGAGACTAGCAAGAATAATGATTAAGCCTACATACTTCAAGCCTAATCTTTTTAGTTTGATCAGATAGTTTATCATTCATCCATTAATAATTTTAGACAAAAATGCATTTGACTACTTATAATTAATATAAAATAGAAAAATAAAACTTTTTTCCAATTAACATTTATCATGTCGCATTTATTTATTCATAGAACATTGCTGATTTTCTTCTAACACTTTTGTTTGGAAGGAAACACATGCACTTTGTGTACAAGTAAATTGTTTAAGCGGTAAAATAATGAAAGCCAGGTCTCTTCAAAGACAGTCTTATAATTTACATTCCAAAGGACATGATAGAAAACTAACTTTATGCATACTTTAAGAAAGACTGAAAGTATATATTCATGTATGTATATATCTTTAACTCAATTTATTAAAAATAGGCTTATACTATACAGTGATCTGTACATGGTTTATTTTTACAAATAAAAGTACTAAATGTTTAAATGTAGATTAGAGATCCTTTTAAAAATTGCACCTAAAGGGGCTGGGGATATAGCCTAGTGGCAAGAGTGCCTGCCTCGGATACACGAGGCCCTAGGTTCGATTCCCCAGCACCACATATACAGAAAACGGCCAGAAGCGGCGCTGTGGCTCAAGTGGCAGAGTGCTAGCCTTGAGCAGGAAGAAGCCAGGGACAGTGCTTAGGCCCTGAGTCCAAGGCCCAGGACTGGCCAAAAAAAAAAAAAAAAAAAAAAAAAAATTGCACCTAAAAATTGTAACAAACAGTAAAAGAAATGTATCCTATGCCTAACGTATGAAACTGTAACCTCTCTGTACATCAGTCTGATAATTTTTTTTTTAAATTGCACCTATAAAAATTCTCCATGGGGGGAAAGGGAAAGGGGGAGGGGGGAGGAGGCAATGAAGGATGAGGTAACAAACAGTACAAGAAATGTATCCAATGCCTAACGTATGAAACTGTAACCTCTCTGTACATCAGTTTGATAATAAAAATTTGAAAAAAAAAGAAAAAAAATTCTCCATCTTTGGAGTAGCTGTATTCTATAATATGCATGTGCCTTTACTGATTTCATTAGCCTTCTTTGGAAATTTAAATATACAATTCCCCACATGTGACCAAAAGTAAGGATTCACACCTAGATATTTAATTTCTAGACAGAAAAGTCTGTGCAGCTTTCATCATAACTGAAACAAGCAGACTGACGTTTAACATATACACAATTCAGCAGTACCTAGGAATACTCTTTCCCTATGGAGAACGCTTACTTCCCTTCTTTATTTTAACATAACAATAAGTTAAGATGGTTCCTTCCCTTTAATTAAAGAGATGTTTGGTAACCTTTCTCTTGTGCATTTCTCTTGATTTATGATATGAATATCTGTGCCTGAATGAATTTTCTACAAACTGCATTTTGAGGTCCTTTCCAGTTCCACATTAAGAAAGACAGTACTTTTTGCTTTTACGTTGATAAGTTCCTTATCTGTAACAGACATTAAATATTTTCTTTGTGTTGTAAATAAAAGTTTCATGCTTTACTTTTTAACTTTGGTTCAGTCTAACTATGGTAAGAGTTATATATGATTCTAAATACTGCTCAAAAGTATTTATATACTTAACAATCTACATCTTGTTAGCTTCTGATTTAACAAAATGTAAAATGACTTTTTCACCTCAAAATTTCTCATGTAAATTGACTTTTAACTGGTAGAAAGGTATAGGAAAAGTATATATATTGATGAATTACCGTGTAATGCTTCACAACATGTATACATTGTAAAATGTTTAAATCTGGACAAACACACTTATTAACTCAAACACTGATTATTTCCTTATAGTAAAAACCATTTCAAAACCTTCACTTTTAGCTTATAAAAAATACAGTAAATTATTGTTATCTGTAGTCATCTTTTTTGTATTTATGTTATCATATATCATTTTGAAATTTGAGTATCTGGAATTTATTTTGGTATAAAAATGAAGATGAAGATTGAGCTTTCATTCCTCTGCCTGTGTCAAATGTCTAGCCTGCATCCAACCAGATCTGTTTAAATAAGTTGGAATTTCCACAGTGATCCATTTTCTCCAGGTGTATTTTGTCCTATCAAGAGAATTTTTATAGCTCCTTAATTTTTCTATTGTTCTTGCCAGAGTAACAGAGTTTCATGCACTTTGTGATGTACCTTACTATCTGATGGTGCTGATTCTCTCATTTCTCATCTAATTCAAAATATCTTTGGCAATTGCTTTTCTTTTATCTTTTTTTTTTTTTTGAGGGGGAGGGTCAGTCTTGGGACTTGAACTCAGAGTGGGCACTGTCCCTTAGCTTTCTCCCTCAAAGGTAGCATTCTACCACTTTGAGCCACCGTGCCACTTCTGGTTCTGGTGGTTAATCGGAGTTAAGAGTCTCATAGACTTTCCTGCTTTCTCATAGACTTCCATCGTGATTCTCAGATCTTAGTCTACTGAATAATTTAGGATTATAGGTGTGAGCCACTGGGATCCCGCTTGTTGAGCAATTTCTTAAGGCTTATTTCCAAACAAATTCATGGAGTACAATAATTTCCAAGTTCCAAAGTGAAAAACTATATTAAGATATTGTTGGAATTACCGTGAACGTTCACATCTACACACACACAGACATACACACACATTTTTTCTTAATTAGCAGAGTTTTATAGGCTCTGCACATGTTTTGTTAAAGTTCTTTTAGGAAATTAATTTTTATTACTAAATTTGTAAATGAGATTTGGTCTTGCATTAAATTTATATTAATGTGTTCTTGGATTTTTATTAATAATTATACTCAATTAGCTCATAAATTATATTGCCTCAAATAAAATAAGTTACTTATCTGAGTTTTTAATGCTATATAATCTTTGCATATGTCCCTGGATAATTTTCTACCTCTCCTCTTTTTATTTATCACACTTCAGTCTTTCATCCAAAGGCAATGGTTAGTATTTCTGGAAAGTTTTTAAATGATAATTGTTGGGAATTCATCTTGGCCTTAAAGGGGGAAGGACGAGGAGTGTACTCCCAAGACGCCGCCCTTTCCCCAGCCCTGGGGCAGTGTGGAAGTGAGCCACACCTATCTCTTTCTGGGTCTGGAACCAGAAGGGGTAGCTTTGAGACCATCCCCCACCTTGTGCCAGCGAGCATGTGTGTTCTCCTTTCGCAGGCTTTGCCCAGAGAGCGGTACTATGGGAAGTGATGTTAGCCCATGAGGGAGGTCCTTGGGAGCTGCTCTTGGATGGACAAGCTCGCCAGCCTATCGCCAGCTCATGCTCAATCCTCGTCATCACTACTATATTACTGTGAGTCCCTCCCAATTAAATTGGATTGCTCTCCGAAGCGTCTCCGAGATCCGTCTGTGCCTGGCTTCCTTGGTGGGTAAGGAGGGAGGAAAAGGGGATCTCATTCCGCCACGTGCACCTTAGGCTAGCCCGTGTCCCTTCGCTCCACCTTGGCTGCCCACTGGTCGGGTGCCCAGGGGAGAGGGTGAAAAGGGGAGCACTGATAGGGGAGTAAGCTTAGCATCCCCGCACCAGGGGAGGTAAATCTAGCCCGGCAGATAATTAGCACAGAATTTTCTTTTCCTTGTTCTTGATGCTAATAGAAATGCTTCTGTTTAAAAACTTACCAAAATTTTCCTGGTGTTAGTGGCTCATTCTGTAATTCTAATTACACAGAAGGCAGAGATGTAATGATAGCAGTCAGAAGCCAGCACAGGAAAGAAAGACCATGGGGTTATCTTCAATTAACTACCCAAAAACTGAAAGTAATGCTGTAGCTCAGGCAGTAGAGTGCTAGCCTAAAGCAAAAAAGTTCAGGGACAACATCCAGGCCCTGAGTTCAAGCCCCAGAATCTGCACACCCACAAAAATATTAATAATTATTCCTACTGATATAGTTTTTATATAAAAAGGTAATAAAATGTGTATTTGTGAACAAATACAACAGTGATACTCATTAGATACTATGTGGAAAATGAATTGGATATTTTGTGAGTGTTTGGGAGGGAAAGATTGGGAGAAAGCCATGGAAGAGGAGACATGGTTTATGTAGCTTGGTGCTTTTGGCTTATGCCAGTAATCCTAGCTACTAAGAATACTGAGATCTGAGGATCGTGGTTCAAAGCCAGCCTAGGCAAGGACGTCCTTGAGACTCTTATCTCTAATTAAACACAGAAAAATGGAAGTGGCACTGTAGCTCAAGTGGTAGAGAGCCAACCTTGAGCTGAATTGCTCAAGGACAGAGTTCAAATCCCAGGACCAAAAAAAAGAAGAAGAATTATACTCATTACTCATTAACTGATTCATGTACCTGCAACACCTTTTTATATCAATTCTACAATAACAATAAAACAAATAAATGAAACACCAAAATAGAATTTAAGCAATCAAGTATAACTTTTGTAACTGATTTATTTGTGTATTTCTTGAGACAACTGAAGTTTCATTTTTTTCAAAGTTTGCTTTATTCGAATGCTGTATAATGCTAACATATTTAAACTTGAGTAAATATTTTTCCTTATAAAACCCTTTCTCCAGTTTATAATGTGATAGTCTATATATTGATATGAAAATGCATTTTATTTGCTAAAACTTTTAGGCTTATATATCAATGTTCAGAGATTATATTATCTGAATTTTTATCTTGTCCTGTTGTTCTGGTTTTACTGTCAGTATAGTTTCTTCCTTACCTAACCCATTTTCAACAGAAAATAAACGCAAGTATAATTTTTAATTAGATATTTTTGTTAGGATTTTAATAGACAATGGATAGTTTATTTTCACATAACCACAACCTTTCATTATATTGGTTAATTTTACTGTTATGAAAAGCATTAATTTTGATTTTACATATTAATTTCCACCTGTTTTCTTTATATTAGTTTGCTTCTTTTTCAGTTTTTAACTTTTTAGATGAATGATTAATTCATTTTTTTCTATTTTACATAGTAATGTGTTTGTAGCTATAAATTCCTTTTAAAAACTAACAATAACTGGGAATGTGGCTTAGAATGCTTGCCTAGCATGCATAATGCCCTAGGTTCGTTTCCTCAGCACCACATAAACAGAAAAAGCCAGAGGAAGAGTGCATGTTACCTGGTATGTTGAAATTAATTACAACAATGATATACCACTTATTTCCATAACATGAAGTTCATTTTGCTTAGCAGTATCTTATGTGTTCATATGGGTATAGCTGTTGAACTATTATGATCTTCTGCTATGGCTAGCCTAAACATGTACTAATTATTCCCTATGAGGGAAACCATAGAGTTCATTTTTCTTTGGGTCTGGCTCACTTCACTTAGTATGATTTTTTCCAAGTCCTTCCATTTCCTTACAAATGGGGCAGTATCATTCTTTCTGATAGAGGCATAGAATTCCATTGTGTATAGGTACCACATTTTCTTGATTCACTCATCTACTGAGGGGAATCTGGGTTGGTTCCATATTTTAGCAATGACAAATTGTGCCGCGATGAACATAGTTGTGCTGGTGGCTTTAGTGTGGTCCTGCTTGTAATCTTTTGGGTAGATGCCCAAAAGTGGGGCTGCTGGGTCATAGGGGAGCTCTATGTTTAGCCTTCTGAGGAACGTCCACATTACTTTTGGGAGTGGTTGAACAAGTTTGCATTCCCACCAACAATGTAGTAGGATTCCCTTTTGGCCACATCCCCTCCAGCATTTGTTGTTGTTAGTTTTCCTGATAATGGACATTATTACTGGGGTGAATTTCAACGTACCATGTGAAACCGTACCTTTTTGTTCTCTCTCCTATTCCCTTCCTGAGGCTTTACTCCTGCTATTACTGTAACTGATCTTAGTACCCCGGATACTGTATAGACATGTATTGGAACTAGGGAAGGGAAAAGGAACACCAAAATTGAGAGGCAAAGGATAAAAAGACAAACCATTGCAATACTGATACTTACAAAACCAATTGTTGTAAACCAACTGTACAACTCATGGGGGGAAGGGAACTGGGGTGGGGGAGATGGAGGAAAATGAGGGAAGAGGTAACAAGTTGGACAAGAAACTTTTTTGCTTTACACATGAATCTGTAACCCCTCTGTACTTCACTTACTTCTCTTTGACAATAAAGAAGAAGGGGAAAAAAGAGGTAGAAGGCTAGCCTTAAGCAAAAAGAAGTGCTCAGGCCCCGATTCCAAGCCCCAGGACTGGCTCATCATCGTCGTCGTCGTCATCATCATCATCATCATCATCATCATCATCGCCATATATCTTATATAGGACTTGAGTGTCCTATATAAGTGTTCTATAGTGTTTTATAGTGTTCTTTTGTTCTTAATTAGCAATTTTTGGTGTATTTTCTCAACTTATCCCATTTTAATTTTCTTGGGATGGTAAACATGACCTTTCTCCTTTCACACAGAAAGTCAAGGACCTAAGATATCTATGTGTAGGGCACTGCCTGCAGTGCTAAGAGGCGGTCCTGGCAGGGGCCGCCTGCCCGCTGGCCCCACCTACCTTTACCCAGGTCCTGAACCGGAAAGGCGGCTCTAACCAGCCCCGCCTCCCACCTCAGCCACATGTATGCCAAGTGTATGCCAAGATGGTGATGGGCGGAACCCAGGGGGCAGTCCTGTGGGCTGTTATCTCCGCCTCTGGGGGAAGTCCCATGACGTCACTGTGATGGACAGCTCATGTCAGCCTGTCACTAGTGTCTAGCTAACCACTCCAGATCCCTCCCCTTCCTTCTGCCATTACTGCTCTATAAACCCCGACCTGAATTAAAATTGTTGGATTTTCGCGTGACATAATCCCCGAAACGCCTGGCATCCTGAGTCCATCATTTAAATGTAAGGGACTGGGTGGGCATATTTGCGACTACACACCATCCATAGCTTCTCACACTAGGGCACTCCCCAGCTACTCCACCCATGAGTACACGCGAGGGTAATTCACTGGTACAGTCAATCCTGTCTTTGTCCAGCTTCTTCAAGATGAGGAGATAGAAATTTAAAAAGACGGGGGGGGGGGGGGGGAGAAACAAAGGAAGGAAGAAGAAAGAAGGAAGTAGGAAAGACAAGGAAGAAACCAAGAAAGAAAGGGAAAAGAAGAAAGAAAACTGTAAATTTCTATTTGTTGTCATCAATGTTGACAGTCTACTAGTAAATACTTGCAAGACAGACATATGCAAATATCCTCCAGGCATGTGTAGAAAACTGGTATTTTCTGTGTTTTGGAGTAGAATTAATCATCACTACTGTAATAGTGATGTGATTTTGGTTACATTTTCTTACCTGGTTTTTTATTCCTCTATTGAATTTTTTCTTAAAGTGAGAATTTCATTAGAAGATCTTCTGTCCCATATTAAAAAAAGAGAGAGAGAGAGAGAAGAAAGAAACAGAAGAAAGTATTACCAAGATTGTTTACAGGTACTGGCTTGACATATTCTATACTTCCTTCTTAATACTAAAGCCATGGTACTAAGGGAAAAAAAAAAACACAGTAAAAATAAGATCATTGTTAAATCACTAGAAATTACGTTTATCTCAGTTATTTTACTTTGATTTTCACATTACCTAATACTCATAGCTTATTTTTGTTTGAACACTATAGTTATTCAGTAGTTTAGAAATCTCTCAAAGGCAATTAGTTTTAACTTCTTCTCTTTTTAAATACCTTAGATCAATTTTTCCAAATTAAATAATAGGCCTGTTTTATCTGATCACTTCTCTTTTCTTTTTTTTCTTTTTTCTTTTCTTT
Source organism: Perognathus longimembris pacificus (assembly GCF_023159225.1). Classification (NCBI taxonomy): domain Eukaryota; kingdom Metazoa; phylum Chordata; class Mammalia; order Rodentia; family Heteromyidae; genus Perognathus; species Perognathus longimembris. Next base: position 149,081,471 of record NC_063161.1, read on the forward strand.
TATTTTGAAAATTTTTCTTGTCAAACTGATGTACAGAGAGGCTACAGTTTCATACATTAAGCATTGGATACATTTCTTGTACTGTTTGTTATCTCCTCCCTCATTACCCCCTCCCCCTCCCCCTTTCCCTTTCCCCCCATGAGTTGTTCAGTTCATTTACACCAAACAGTTTTGCAAGTATTGCTTTTGTAGTCGTTTGTCTTTTTTACCCTGTGTCCCTCAATTTTGGTATTCCTTTTCAGTTTCCTAGTTCTAATACCAGTATACATGGTTTCTTTTCTTCTTTTTTATTTATTAATTTATTTATTGCCATTTTGATGTACAGAGGGGTTACAGCGTCATACGTAACACTATATTTTTATCTTTACTTAATGCACAATTTCTTTGCCATTGGAACTCCTATGTTTGGTTTGGGGGAATGTGCTTCTTTTGGTTTAATGTATACTTCTCTCCTCCATCTTCTTAGCTGAAAATATGTTAACTAATGAAAATATAACCCTATTTGTTACATTCATATTTACTAAAGATGTATGTTTCTTGCTTTAAGACAATATAAGTAAAATTTACAAATTACCTCCTCACAATTAACTAATAAGACAAATTGGATATACGTATAAAGGTCTACACACAATACACATACATATTTATACTCCATGTTCTCTTTTTCTACTTTTTGGTATTTTCTTCTTCATATACACTTTTATGGTTTACAATACAACAATTTTCATACTAACAAAAATTCCAGCCATTCTTTATCCTTAGTTATAAAATTAAAATAAATTCAGTGGGTAACAACTTTGTTGCCATAATTTCTATACATTTTATTTTGCTTCATTTCTTGGGTGACTGGATTTTATGACCATCTCTTTTTCAAGTAACACTCATGGGTGACATTTACTCTGAGTTCCACTGTGTATAAAAAGGGTCTTTGGCTGCCTTTATTCACGAACACTGAATTTGTATGGTGTAAAATCCTAGGCCACACTTCCTTCTCCCTGGATTAGGTAGACATTTCTTGTATACATTGCTACACTCTGGGCTAGCATGGAGTGTTGCCTAGAAATAAATTGGACTCGGTGACATATGTTTGTAATCCTAGTACTCAGGAAACTAAAGTGGGATTATGGGTTGGAGGATAGCCAAAATAGTAAGATTCTGTCTCAAAAATCCTAGAAACAAAAATAAGAAAAAGTATGGAAGAAAGGAAGGAGGGAAGGGAGGAAAGAATTCCTCTCCTATTACATGTAGTAGATTGTGTGTGTGTGTGTGTGTGTGTGTGTGTGTGTTTAAATGGTCTAATCTGTGTCATCTGTTTCTCTTCTTTTTTCCTACTTTATCAACTTCTTTTTTATTGGTTACTTTTTCCCCCTTCAGATGATGCAGTGATGTTTCACTGAATATTTTTTGTTTGTTTGTTTTTTCTTATTTATTGTCAAAGTGATTTGCAGAGAGGTTAAAGTTTCATATGTTAGGCATTGGATACATTTCTTGTACTTTTTGTTACCTCCTCCCTCATTCCCCCCTCCCCCTTTACCTCTCCCCCCATGAGTTGTTCTGTTGGTTTACACCAAACAGTTTTGCAAGTATTGGTTTTGTAGTCGTTCATCTTTTTATCCTGTGTCTCTCTATTTTGGTATTCCCTTTCACTTTCCTAGTTCTATACCAGTATATACAGTTTCCAATCACTAATCCAAAAGGGCAGAAAAAGCACAAGAAAGATAGCAAACAGTGAAGTCTCATCTCCCACTCAAAACAGGCAGGAAGCAGAGCAGTCAATCAAAGACATTGAAGAGAACCCTCAAAATGCTCTACAAAATCTACTGATAAAAATGCTAAATGAAAAGTTTGAATCTCTTCAGTCAAATATTCTAGAGAGTGAGGAAGCATCTCTTTCTGCTCACACAGGGGATTCACAGCATCTAGCATCTCTTACTCCTCACACAGGAAGACTGGCAGGACACTGGAGTCATGAGACTCATTCTAGGTACCATCCATCACATGACCTGATGAGATTCAGAGTCATCCAGATCCGACTCCTAAAACTTTGAGAAGTACCTTCCTTCCTTCTGCAGCAACATTGAGATGTCAGGTCTTTTCAATGGACACACTGCAAGAAGAAAGGAGACTGGATTGTAATGTTATTGCTTCGAGTTGAATTACCAACAGGAACCACTAGCTCATATTAGACTGTGATAGGAAAGAGAAATTGAACTTTATTATGTTATGACACAGAGATTTGGGGATTGTTACAGTTAACACAACCTTCCCTAACCGGTTGTTCATCAAGGTAGTTGACATCTTTTCTATTAATATTAAAGTACCTAAGTGCAGATTTGTGTATTAAAAGGTTAGAGCAGGAAGAAGAGAAATTCATACCTGCCTGATGACAGAGTGGATTCATTCCGGGATCTGTCTCCTTTAAAGTGGTACCCTGTGCTTCCAGAGAGATCTGCTAAACCCTTTAGTAATTGAAAGCCTCCTTATCCCAAGTTTTTCCTGAGAATTCTGAGTTGGATGCTTCAAGGTGTGAGAACAACTGAATATAAAGATCTAATTTACTTCATCTTAAAAAATGGAAAAATTGGGGCTGGGAATATGTCCTAGTGGCAAGAGAGCTTGCTCCGTATACATGAAGCCCTGGGTTCGATTCCTTAGCACCACATATATAGAAAACAGCCAGAAGTGGCGCTGTGGCTCAAGTGGCAGAGTGCTAACCTTGGGCAAAAAAAAAAGCCAGGGACAGTGCTCAGGCCCTGAGTCCAAGGCCCAGGACTGGCAAAAAAAAAAAAAAGAAGAAGAGAAAAGAAAAAAGAAAAGAAAAGAAGGAAAGAAAGAAAGAAAGAAAGAAAGAAAGAAAGAAAGAAAGAAAGAAAGAGAAAAGAAAATAAAAAAAGAAAAGACAAAAAAATGAAAAATTCCCAAGCTGTAATTATTTACTTCATCACATTTTCCCTCATCAGCCTCCTCATCAGTATGGTGCTCATTCTACAGAAAGCAGAGGGTTAGAGGAAGGTGAATAACAAATCTCAAGTACAGTTAGGATCCAAAACAGAGCTCAAAGCTCAACACATCTGATTCCCAGCCCAGTGCTCTTTATTTACAATGTTCTTTCTCTGAGCCAGAAAATATACTACAGCCTCCAGGGGAATTATCTGGGTCAATTCCATCCCATTCTTATCTCCAGAGTTTCACACTGAAGTTCATTTATGACCAAGAAGCAAGAAGGGCTCTTTTAGAGTTCACAACAAACTGCCAAGACAGATTTTTGTGAGGCAATCAGAATGCAGTCTGCCTTTTAGGCTTGTGATTGGCTGAATATGACTTTGAATATTAATTCTAGAGAGCACTGGCAGTGGGAACCCAGGTCACTTTATGCCATATTTCTGAACACATAATATGTGAGTTACTTGTTATGAAGAAAAAAAATCTGTCTTTAGAATGCATGGAAATTTGCCGGTCACAAATAAGATATTTAGAATATCTACAGGAATTATAATGCCAAAATTGCAATGGCAATCTATCTACAGGAGTTGGAGAAAAGTTATTGTAGCTATTCATCATTAGCTATGACTTGAAAGTCATTGAGAAAATGCATAGCCTACTGGTCTACCTTGCTAGGTGTATGCTACTTCCATTTGACCATGATACCTGGAAGTCCTGGAAAATACATAGAGGGGAAGAAGTAACAGGTCCCGCTGCACATCTAACACCATCCTTTCATTATACAGAATAAGAAGATTTGGCTTATTGAACCCTGGGCAAGACTGACTCAAATAAAGAGGACCTAAACATTGATTTTTAGATTAGTGGTCTAGGTCACCTTCTCACTTGGCTCACCAAGACCTCTCATCCATAAATATTGATTATGATATAGCTTTCCTTAATATATACCATTTAAGAGGGAAATGTTTGTTAAATAATTTTCAATGCTAGCAAGTTTATTTTACCCTTTCTTTTTGTCCATTGTGGGGCTTAAACTTAGGGCTTGGGTGCTTTCCCTGAGCTCTTTGCTCAAGGCTAGCACTCTACCTGTTTGACCCCAGCTCTATTTCCAGTTTTTGAGTGGTTAATTGGAGATAAAAGTCTCATGGAGACTTTTCTCCCCTAAGCTGGCTACAAACCATGAGCCTCAGATCTCAGCTGCCTGAGTAGCTAGGATTACAGTTTTATTTTGCTGATATTAATAGAAGCTCTAGTAGAAAATACAAATATAAAGTATAATGTACAAATCACCTTCAACCATACCAGTTATAAATATGTCACTTCATTTTAAGGTATTTTCATGGTAGTTTGAATGCCTACACATACAATATGTTGGTGTATATACAATATGTTTCTAAAATATGTAGGGTTGTAGAAAGAGTGAGTGTGGTGAATATTTTAAAATTCTATAGCCCCATTTTCTTCCCAATACTGCAGAAGAACTAAAGGAAAGGTTCATCACATAGAAAAATATTCTGAAAAAAATATTATTGGCCAGGCACTGTTGGCTCACTGTAATCCAAACTACTCAGGATGTTGACATCTAAGGATCACAGTTCAAAGCCAGCCCAAGCAAAAAAGTCCTTGATACTCTTATCTCCAATCAACTACTCAGAAAAAAACAACCCTCAAGTGGCACTGTGGTTCAAGTGGAGAGCATTCGCCTTGAATACAAAGAAGCTTGGGGACAGGACACAAGCCCTGAGTTCATGCTACAGGGCTGACAAAGGAAAAAAAAAACTTAAAAAATCTGTAGTCTTAAGAACAAGCATAATGAAAATGGTTTATATGTTGGTGGACTGCCTGAAATGTCACACTCCTTAAAGCTGTTGAAAATTCTCCTTTCTCTGAATTTTTATTTCCATCATTAATTTATTTAGAACTTTAATTTTCCTTCCCAAGAGCAACAAAGTTATGTTCTGGTCCAGCCTGAATTAGTAGCATCTGAATTAATGAGATTTGCTTGTATTTAATTCAGCTTTTTCAAGCATGTGTTCTTCCTGATATAATCACAGTGGGATGAAGAACAAAATGGTAACAATTAAAATAAGAAATAGCAGAGAGAGAGAGTTCAGAGCAAGACTTCAGAACTCAATGAGACAACATTAAGGCTTTAAATCTTGCCCCAAGACCAGGAGGTGAATGGATAATGTCTCCTATTGGACAAGTAATTCCAGGATATAAGGTCATACTAGGAAGTGTGCCTTAGCCCCTAGGTCCCTGGAGATATGATGTGAGCTCATTAACAAAAGCCTTGCAACAGAAAATGCAAAGGTTACAAAGAAGGTCCAGCCCAAGCTGAATAGCTTTGAATTTAGTACAGTTTGGGCATAAACCTGGTGTTTAGCAGCCCTCTGGTATTAACTCTCATGGTGGCTACAGGGTCCCGGATATGAAAGGAACTTACCAAATCATAATTGGATTTTGGAAAGAACTGAGGAATGGAGCAAAAGTGGATTGGGAGGAAAATGGGAGCTGATCTGAATGAAGATACTTTAGAATACAAATAAGAAGTGGTTAATCCAAAAATTAAACTCTTCCATGCTTTGATTGTATGTAGCAAATGTGTCTGTTCAGATTTGGGGATGAATGTTTCTATGCTGTGTCAGCACATTCCACTTCCTGAAATGGAGAATAACCACTTTGAGATGTAGAATGAGAGCAATATGAATACAATGCTGGTGCTTAGTGAAGGTTTGTGAAACAAGAGAAAACAATCAATGAAAGAAACAGAAAATAATAATTCCTATGTCTTAATAACTTGTATTCTATTCAAGAGGACAGGGATGAGATAGTAGTAATGAGATACGGATGAAAGAGCCAGTTATGAGCGTCTGATTGAATGTCTGATATGAAGTGAAACAATTTTGGAAAATTTGTGCTTATAGAATCTGACTTGGGCTTTGAGAAATATTCTTGGATTTGCAAAGAATAGGATGGTTTCATTAAACATTTAGTATTAAGTTTAATGATTATTTGAGATCTTCCTTTTGCCTTTTAAATCTCTGTAGTATCTTCTACCACAGAGAACCTGATACACCAAGGTTGATAATGAAATAGAGTAAGCCAGGTGCCAGATGTTCACTCTTGTAATACTAGGTACTGTAGAGGCTGAGAAACACAGTTCAAAGCCAGCCTGGACAAGAAAGTCTGTGAGACTCTTATCTTCAATTAACCACCAGAAAACTGGAAGGAGAGCTATGGCTTAAAGTGGTAGAGTGCTAGCCTTGAGTGAAAGAGTTTAAGGACAATATCCAGGCCCCAAGTTCAAGCCCCACAACTGACAAAAAATGTATGGAGTCAAAGTACCAAGCTATTGAAGAACCTGCGCGGGCTCCAAAACGCCTGAGAAACCTATTCCTGGTAGCCTTGATTTCTTTCTATGACACAAGGAACTTTCCTCTGGCTCACTGGCTGTACACAGAAGGCCTTCTATTTGTAAGAAGCTTTCTCCACCTCCTCATGTATTCCTCACAGGGAAGTAGAGTCTGCATTCCAATAGTTGTTTCTGACAGAGCAAATTACATGACTTTTCTGGGATCTGCCTATTTAGAGCATGGTCACCCTGGTATGCGATCATTTGGGATGGAGATCTCTTTGGAAAAAGAGACCTACAGTTATCCAGGAATGTGTGTGAATAGGTGGATCAGATAACAGAGAGATGGTTATGGTGCCCACCTAAGCCACATCTTCCAACTTCTGTTTTATATAATAGACAACCTTACATAGCCAATTGCTAACCACTTTTGAGTCTCCATTAGTTTTGAATGCAAGCATCACAGGGTCCCATGAAACACCACAGCCGAAGACACCAGACCTCTAGGAATCCAGAATTTTTTCAGTCACAATAAAAATGACAGGGCAAGTACTTTTGGAGTGTGAAGAAAGCAGAGAGGTGAATGCTGTGTCAGGAATGTCCAAAACTTTTATGAAGCTGATGATTCACTGGTGGGTGTCCCAGAACTCAAAACTTGTACACTCTCTGTTGAAGATTATTACAGTAAACTGACATAAGCACCTTCATTCTCTTAGCAACACAGTATGACAACAACTTAGAAGCAGTTTCTCTCAAGAAAGTGCATTGTGTTCAGCTTTTCACTGGAGACCAGTTCCATAGTAATGAACCTCTATGTGATTGACCCCAGGTCCCCAGACTTGGAGTGCCAGAGAAAAATTAGGTATTTAGCTTACATATCACTTATTAGCAAAATGAAACAAAACTATCTGGTCAGACGTATATGGTGTACGTCAGGAACCAGGATCATAAGCCTAGGAAAATAATCTTACAAGGCAGAATATTCCAAAAGCTCAGAGATCATCTCTCAGGCATCAGCCAAGCCCAGCCTTGAAGAGAAGCTTTTCTTGAGAATGTGCATGACCTATCAAGCCCAGGTCTTCTGAGTTAATCCTCTCTGCACAATGGTCAATTATAAAATATTGAACTCACTTATGAGGTGAAGTTTCTTAGTAAAATGGAAAAGTGCTGATAAGAGGAAGGTCTATATTCCCATTGAGAGTCTCCTCTGCTGAATAAGTTCATGGTGAAAACTTTTCAAACGAGGAGGAGTTTTTCTACCTCTCCTTTTCCTCTGAGGTGAAGAGCTGAGAGCTGTACAAAGCACATGGATAATGCTCATGGTTTGCTACATGGGAAGAAGGCCTGGATAGCTTCCAAAACATCATAAGCTCAGAATTTAGAGGTTTGGGAATTCGGCCCTTCCACCCTATCAAGACTACAAACCATTCCTGAGACTAAGCTTCTTCTTCTTCTGTAAAGTGAAGATGGCCACCTAACTTGGGGAATTACAGATATGGGCCTGAGTTGCAAGCACTCAAGTGATGTGTGGTGGCTTTTGGCAATGAGGTGCAGTCACAAGCCAATCCATCCTAGGAAAATCCTGAATTATCCTCAGGTGTGGAACTGGCATGAAAGTAAATCCAAGAGAGTTATACATGAGGATGTGATCAGGCAAGACCTTTGCTGTGAGAACAATGTGGGATGTGACACCCAAGTATAAGCATTTTCTTTTTTGTTTTTGTTTTTGGTTTTTTTTGGCCAGTCCTGGGCCTTGGACTCAGGGCCTGAGCACTGTCCCTGGCTTCTTCCCGCTCAAGGCTAGCACTCCCCCACTTGAGCCACAGCGCCGCTTCTGGCCGTTTTCTGTATATGTGGTGCTGGGGAATCGAACCTAGGGCCTTGTGTATCCGAGGCAGGCACTCTTGCCACTAGGCTATATCCCCAGCCCAGAAGTATAAGCATTTTCTAACACAACAGGATTCCTAGTGTTTTATACTCGGTATGTTATTTCTTACCAGATGTCTGCAATACCTCCCCAATCATTCAAAAGAGTTTAGTTTTTAATCACCTTGGGGCTGTTATGCATATGTCATATGACTATAGGTGTGTGTGTGTGTGTGTGTGTGTGTGTGTGTGTGTGTGTGCCCACGCATGCAAATCTCAGCTGCTATGAAGAATTCCTTGCAATGTGGCAGATTCAGGTCAGTGACATTAATGAACTTACAAATTGATGTTGCCAGCTGGATAATCACCAAAAATTGTAAGTTCCCTCTGCAAAGGGACAGCACAATGGAGGATTTGTCCTTTTAGATCATTATGCCCATGCATTGGTAGAATATTGGAGAACACTGAGCTGATGTTTCTCAAAAGCTGAGAAGAGGCTTTTCATGGTCTATGTTGCATTGTGCAGTAGTGAGGGCAGGGAAATTAATTCTTGTTCATGTATGATGATCCTGTAGGCAGAAAAAGAAGTCACAGCTAATTCCTCCATCAGCATATGCTGCCTCATTAATGATAATAATTATTAATAATAACTCTATTTACCTTGCTTCTACTATGTACCTGGTGATTCATTATGCATAATCTCTTTTAATCTTAGAAGTCATTGTAAAGATCAATGACTTTAGATCAAAACCAGAAAGGGGTGCAGATAACACATTAGAGAAACACTAGTGATGAAATTCTATTCATTTTGCTCCTACCATGTAAAAGAAATCACGGTGGATACTTTTTAATATAGCCTCTTTTCAACTTCATAGAATAATTGTAAGATTGGTAATAATATTTTCAAGTACAGATGATAAAACCACATTAGAGACATTAACTAACAACATATATTTCAGTCTTTGTGTAAGCTAAGATTCTGTCTCAACTGCAGAAGCTGAACTCACAGCCTTTCTTCTGAACTCACAGTCTTTCTTCTAGAGAAGTAAGTGGAAAGGTGAATTTCTTACATCACCACTAGGCTGTGCAGAACTTGAAATGAGACACATTACTTGAGCAGATCAGTTCTTGGGAAGGTAGCTGCTTCAGACAGAGTTGCTACAAACTGTGGGAAGACAGTGAAATAGGCTTTTTCTAGTGCTGGGAGAATGAAAAATAAAAAAGATGTGCAGTGTCAAGAGCAGCCATAATGGTTTATAGATAGTGATGCTAGAGAAACCCTCTGAAGAAGAAAATCAGAAGAACAGGAAACTAAAAGGATGAACTCAGTTTTAGGCGCAAAATTCCATATATGAGTATGTGTCAACCACTTTGAAAGCAGTATGGAGATTCCTCAGAAACTAAACATAGAACTACCCTGTAGCCCAGCAATTCCACTCCTGGGTATATATCCAGTAGAGCACAAACAAGGCCACACTAAAGTTACCAATACAACCATGATCATTGCAACATTATTTTACCATAGACAATATATGGAATCAGTCCAGATGCCTCCTCAATAGACAAATGGATCAAGAAAATGTAGTATGTATGCACAGTAGAATTGTATTCATCCATCAGAAATAACAATATTGTACCATTTGGTATACAATATTATATTAAGTACAAAATTGTATTACTATATGCAGAGCACAAATATATAATTCTTTAAAAAATGAAGTCAAGGGGCTGGGAATATGACCTAGTGGCAAGACTGCTTGCCTCGTATACATGAAGCCCTAGGTTTGATTACCCAGCACCACATATATAGAAAATGGCCAGAAGTGGCACTGTTGCTCAAGTGGCAGAGTGCTAGTCTTGAGCAAAAGGAAGCCAGGGACAGTGCTCAGGCCCTGAGTCCAAGGCACAAGATTGGCCAAAAAAAAAAAAAAAAAAAAAAAGACGAAGTCAAAGCCCAACAAAATAAATACCAAGAAATTGATACTTGTAAGAGTGGAGGGTGGGACCGATGGGAGAGGGGTAGAATAATGAAGGGGAAAGGGAGAAGAAGGCAAGCAAGAATTCATTGTATATACCATAGAATTGGCAAATATAATATATGGGGTTAGGGTCAAAGGTGGGTGCAGATGTTGAAGTGTTGACACAGATCAAGATGCATTGTATACATAAACTGCTTTAAGTGGCAAAAAAAATCAATACATAACCTAAAATGAAGATAAGTATGGGAAAGGAGTGGTAAGAATGTTGAAAGAGGTGACATTGATCAAGATGCATTGTATAAACTGTTTCAGTGAATGGTAACTTAGTTGTGCAACTAAAGATCATAAAAATATCAAAAAATTATGGGTGGAAACAATAGGCAAAAATGCAGAATCTTCTTTCTTTAGCAACAAGAGAAACGGAGAGGTCAAGAGAGGAATTCAAAAGACTAGAGTAGGGACTCAAGCTACTAAAAGAGAATGACCTTCTCTCCTCTGTTCTTTTCTACTTTCTCCTCTTCTTTTGCTGTTCTTCCCTTTCTTCTCGGCTCTTCTCCTCTACTATCCTGTCTTTCTTTCTCCTTTCTCTTCTTCTCTCTTCTCTTCTTCTCTTCTCACTTCCTCTCCCCCCTCTTCTCCCCATCCCCTCCCCTACCCTACTCTCCTCTGCTCTCTTCTTTTCTCCTCTCCTTTCTCTTTGTTTCTCTTCTCCTTTCCCTTCTCTCCTCTCCTCCTCTTCCCTTTACCCTGTCCCTTTTCCTCTTTTTTCTTCCACCTCTTCCTCTTCCTTTCTGCTTCCTCCTTCCTGCTTCCTGCTTCTCCTCTTTTACTTCTTATCTTTCTTCCTCTCTCCTCTTTCTCCCTCTTTTTCCCTCCCTCTCTATAAGTTGAATTAGACACCACATAACTTTTTTTTCTTTTGCATGGAAAACTATTTGCTTCTTCTTGACTTATCATTGAAGACTCTCATTGAGTATCACACCTATTGGAGCTTTCTATGACCTAGGCTAGGGATCCATGTTATGACTTCTAATAGCATTTATATTTCCATTTTCTTAACATGTACCACACTTAAATGTCACTGCTTGACTTCCTTTCTGAAATGCTTGCTTTGAAAAAATGTCTATTGAATCAATGAATTAATATACAATTGAACACTAACACCTTTGGTCGCTGTTGAGGACAATATTTTCTCCAGATTTTATATGAGATTGAGCAATTGCAATAATGGCAATCAAGTGCATACAGGTTTAAGACAGAAGGCTGGGCTCAGGTTTAAGACAGAAGGCTGGGCAGTAGGTATGTTCTGCTGGCTTCAATGGCAAATATCAGAACAGCAGAATCACAAAGTTGTTCACTTGACATTTCTCAGCACATTAAGTTTTCTGTACTGTTTGCAGGCAGTAAAATATTTGATTTTCCCCTAATTTAGGTGGGAATTTTCCCTCTTTGTCTGCCTTCTATTCAACCTAACTCTTCTGCGTACTCATCTCCCAGGTGCTTGCAATTTGCTGATGTCCCTTGTGCTGGAGGTGGTGTTTTAAGTGAAAGTTCAGGCCTTCCCAGAAGTATAGAAGCAGTTTTTAATGCACCAGCACAGAATTCTCTCTGCTGGCTCTGGCTTGGTTGCTAAGAAACATTTCTGCTTGCCTAGAAAGGGTGTGAGGTTGTATCAAGCTTGTCAGGGGAAGGGACATTGGGAACTGTAACTCAAAGCTCCTACTCTTACAAATGCAATCTTTCTGTCTCCTGTTGCTATATTCCATTTCATTGTTTTATAAAAAGAAATCTCTTCTGATTGCACCATTTCCTTATCTGAGTCTTTAAATCTCCCGGTTTCCACTAGTGGCTTATGAACTTCTGAAAGGCAAAAATGTATTGCTAACTCTTCCACTCACTTATGTGCTGCAGAACATTCGAGAAGAGTCATACATACAAGGGAAACCAATGGGCATGATGGGACAATGATGCCAAGTTATGAGGGAGTGCCAGTTATGCCTGCCTCAAAGGAGTCATGCAAGCTAATGTCTATTGAAAATTATAGCAGGCCTTTACTGCATCAACTCCTGTAAGAAGTAGAAATCTAAACAAAAGAAATGTCTCATAGCTACCTAGTGGATGAGGAGTTTTAATTCTTTGCAAGTAACAGATGGAGGAATTGAAGTACACAGAGGTGTGGTGACTTTCGAGATAACACACTGTGTAAAGGACACCATGAAGAATCGAGCACCTGACTCAGACTCAATGCAACAAGTCACCTTATATTTGTTACTTAATTCTTATGCTAACTAATTAATCGCAAAGCTGAGCTGCAGGTGCAGCTGTTGGGTACCTTGCATTCCTCACATGTATGCTGGGAATAATAAGTTCTCTCAGGGAGATTGATAAGGTGCATATCATCGAGGCTCAGTAAATATTATGTGTCTTCTTTTCCCCTTCTGTTAATGTGTATTGAACACTATTCTCTATGACTTGGGTAATGTTGACCCTGTAAGTTTACAGGGTGGTGTTTATATTCCCCCTTTCAAGAGATGTCATTGGTAAGCAGCACTTTTATAAACATTTAAAATTGCTCATCATGATATAGTCTCTATTAGCGACATTCCAAATGTTCACAGAAGAGAAAGAGATCCATCTGTATGTTCTGGCCAAGGACAATAACTCTGGGAGATCTAGGATCAAAAAAATACAAATATTAAGAGAGAGTAAAGTGACAGCAAGAAACTGAACAATGACAATCTCTTTACAGACCTTATTTTATCTGTAGAAATCACCCTATTTTCTTCTCATCTATTGTAAGGATCTGTACTAGCTATGTAGAATTACACTGGAAATAGGTTTTCAGAAGCTTTGCATGAGATTACTTCTTTCTCTAGCCATTATAGTAAAATGAGGGCATTGGCTTAGCTGGTCACATATATGGTTTTTCTGTACCACAGCTTTAGGGAACAAACCTGAGTTTTCATGTCCTGGGACACCTCAATTACCATTGCAATCTGCTCACCAACTGCCTACTTCATGCCCTCAATCCTGCTGAAATTTTAGGGTTAAGAAGTCATTACATTTTACATTATCCTAATACTTTTGACCCTGGCTCATAGTGGGATTCAATGGTTCTATATTAAAGAAATGGCTCTGTATGACCTATAAAATTTGGGGTATTCTTACAGATAGCTTTGGTAAAATGCTTATTTGGATTTATTGGGGAAATATGATATGATATATTTAAGACCTGGAAAAATTATGTTAAGTGAAGTAAGTCAGGCCCAGAGAAACAAAAGGTTTCATGTTTTCCCTAACAAACTGTATAAGAAATGTATCCAATGCCTAGCGTATGAAACTGTAACCTCTTTGAGAGTATATCACTTTGACAATAAATAAGAAAAAAATGTAAATATGTACTTGGTAATGCGTAAATATGTTGCTGTACTCTTGAAAAAAGTTTTGAGTGAGAAGTTACAGAAAAAAAATAGAAGATGGATTTAGCTTATAAACTTAGAGTGGTATATAGGTGTATACAAAAGTATTAACTGAAGCATGGAAAATTCACAGTGTATTTCTTTAGAAAGACAAAGTTAAAGTTCAGCAAAATAAGACACAGGGAAGTATGCATTCAAAAGGGGTGTGGTGAGGTCAAGGGGAAAATGGTGGGCAAATGTAGAGAAAAAGAGGGAAAAATGCAGATAAGAATCCAATGTATATCCTACAAAATTAAGAAAGGTGAGGGGAAGGAGTGGATAGGGGAAAGATGAGTGAGAATATTGAAACGGGTGACAGTGATAATCTATATTATACTGATAAACTGCTTTGTTCAATGGTAATTCCTTTGTAAAATTAAAGATAAATAAAAAATAAAAACATAAAAATAATCCTATCTCTGGTTTTAGGATATAGCTTAGTGTCAGAATGCTTGCTTAGCATGTACACGGCCTTGACTTTGGTCCTGAGCACTACAAATATTTGTGGTAGTAGTAATAATAATATTAATAAATAGTAAAAATAAATTAATAGTCATGAATTCATAGTCAGGTTATTTTACTTCTCAGGGACTTGGTCTGATCTTATGTAAACTTAAGGGATAATTAGACTAAGCTCATTTGGTTGAAGTTAAATGAAGTGCTATGGTCTGCCTGTAGGTGTCTCCCCCAAATTCCTATACTGGAACCCTACCCTCAATGTGATAGTATTCACGGATGGGCCCTATCGCATGATAAAATGATGCAAACTCCACCACAACAAATGAGATAATGCCTTCATAAGTCACTGGAAAGGGCTCTGTTGTCCAATCCACCATGTGAGGTCAGAGCAAGAAGATGCCATCTGTGAAGAACAGATCTTCACTACACATCCAATTTGCTCAGATGCTGGTGTTGAACTTCCTGGCTCCCAGAAATGTAAGACATAAATCTTGTTGATTGCAAAATACTCAGACTACATATTTTGTTATAGCAACTCAAAACGGAGGAAGATGTAGATGACTTGTGCTTTACGAGAGTGCCTGGACTGTTTAAAATGAGCTCAATTGATTTTAGCATTGTTAAGATGACTTTGCACATATGTCAACCTAAATCATACTTTTGCTTATGTAATTTATTTAACAGATAGGCTTCCTACATGTCAACTGCTTTTCTAGGCTCTTTAAAAATGATTAATTCTCTTAACAATCGGATTAGGGAAGTAAGAATCTCCTTTCTGTAGAAAACAGGAATTGAATCACAGGGAGGATAAATACGTAAGTCAAGTTACACTGCCAGTAGAGAGCTAAATTCTAAGCTTGTTACTAATTCCAAGTCAGTGCACTTAGCCATAGTGCTATGCTGCTTCTTATCTTCTTGTGTCAGGAATAATGTGAGAACAGTGATGAAATCACTAATCTAGGAATCACAAAATAGGGTTTCTACTTCTGGTTCTAAAGATGCGTGCTAATTCAGGAAAATCCAGTGCCCGAGTAAAGTCTTTGAACTCAGAATCCTTTTGTGCACTAACAAAGTATCAGGTGACATTATTATTAATTTATAATTATGTATTATATGATAACACCATATAATTAACAAATACTTGGCAGTGTTTATAATCACCCAGTAATTTGTAAGAGCATTACAATTCCTCATTTATTCCAGACTGTGGCAAAGTCAGACCAGTCTCTCCCATTCTAAGACTGGCAGAAATTCCTAGAATGAGTTTACCATCAGGCCAGCACTAAAACTATCCCTTGCAGCTTTGGTATCCATAACTTATTTTTCCATATTGTCAGCTCTGAAGATCCCATTTAATTTTTTTGGCCAAATTTGTTTTCTTCTTTGGGTAAATGAATCCATTTGTAAGACTTATCACAGAGGTGACATTTTGGCTGGTACAGGCTGTTGGTCCACTCAAGGGAAGGTTCTTAAGTGGAACCAAAAATAGTTTTGGGAGATGTTCTCTAAGCAAAGAGTTTCAGATCTAGAAATAAAATATTCAACTCAGGAATAAACTCAATTTGTGATTCATTTAATTCATTTGTCTATTCCAATGGAGTTTAATTTAATTTAATGGAGTTTATTTTTTTTCTTTAACTGATTGAACAACCTCTTTTTCAAACTTCAGGTCCATCTTTGTACTAGGTGACCTAACATTCTAATGTATTGAGTTTATATATATATATATATATATATATATATGTATGTATGCACACATATTCAGTGCTTGCTTTGATTTTTATCCTTTAACTGAGCTCACCAAGCTCATTGCTTTCTATCTCAATATCCTCTTTCTTTTAGCTTTTAGCTATGGACTTTATTCTTGCAAAGAATAGACCTAGTTAACAAATTCTGATCTGGTAGACATATAATTTTATTGAAAGGACTATAGCATTTGTATTTATGTATAAAACTGCTGGAGAATAGTTTGCTGTATTAATTACAGCAATTTGATATCTGACTCCAGGGCAAATATGCTTGAGATAGTGAAAAAGGAAATAAATCCACAGACTAGATCAGGCATACTCAAGTTTTGTAGTGGTTTAGACTATACAAGACATTATAAAGTTCTCAAAATGTTGTCTCGAGGGAAAAAAAAGGTGTGTATGGTAGCATATACCTGTAATCCCTGCTATGTATAAAGTATAAATAGGAAGATCATGGTCTAAGCTGGCCTGGCAAAAAGCAAGACCTTATCTCAATTATAATAAAAGTACAAAGGGTTGGGGCTATGGTTCTGGCCAAAAGCCTTGAGTTCAAACCTCAGTGTCAGTGTCAAGAGATGGAAAGATGGTGGGGGGGGGGATAGGGGAGAGGGAGAGAAAGAGAGAGAACTCTTATTGAGAAAAATTCCAGAGCTTTGCCCTTTCTCAAATATATCTCTTAACCAAAATTAAGTAGAATTAAAGAACTCTGTAATTCCTCCAAAATTTACTATGTGTTTTAGTTTGTGCTCTAAGTAAAGGTCTTTGATGTGTATCGAATCCATTCTATTCACTATGTTCTTCTTTCTGTGTTTGAGATTACTGAGGTTTGAACACAGGGCCTGGTGCGTATGTAGCAAGGCCCTCTCACTTCAAGCATGGCTCCAGCCCCTTTCCCTTTCATTTTTCAGATAGGCCAAAGTCAGATCATCATCCTGCTACCTCTGCTTCCTGCAGTGCTGGGACCGTATGTGTGTGCAGCCACACTTAGCTTGTTCTTTACAGTTATTTTGAAATAGAAACCCACTATGGTATTGCTAAGACTGGTCTCATTACAGCCATCTATATTTTTCACTGCTCTCCATTGGGGAAAAAAAAAAGACCTGTCTAAAAGTTTTGGATGATCATGATGGTGTGAGAGAGACAGAGACAGAGGACCAAGAAGAGACAGAGAGAGGGAGAACAGGAGAGAGAATGATATGCATTTGGGTGCAGTAAAACCATTAGTTGAAATGTCATGGTGCAGGGTCTTTAGTATATTTTTTATTATATTTAAGTAGTTGTACAAAGGAGTTACCATTCAATAAATCAGTTTATAAGTTCTTGCCTTGATTAATGTTATTGAGCTTGATGAACTTTGAAATGGAGTGATAGTCATGCTCAATTTTCAAAACTAGTAGAAAAACTTTAGATTTCATTCCTTATATTTTAAAGTTTTAAAGATCTCTTGAAAAGTCTTTCTATTCTTAAGAGGTTTTGAGCCTCTGTGTCTGATCTTCTGTCCACTGTTCCTGAGAATCTAAACATAAATTCATCTTAATGTTGTATTTTGATTGAAGTCTAATTTGACTTCCATTAACAGGGTAACATCAGCTTTCTCTTTATTAGTATGTATCTAATGTTTCATTAATGATTTCATTTCCAATCTTTATGTATGTCTTTTGATTTTTGACTTATTATTTGGCAACTTCTTTTTTACTCATTAGTTTTATCCAATTATGTTTATGGTTATTGTCTGTTTAGTAAGTTTGCTATTGTATCTATACATATGTGACTAGTTAATATGCTGTAGAATACATTTTATTAATTCAGACATGATATAATTTATATCTATTGTATTAGGGGTTAATTATTCCTTACCCTTTGATAGCATGACATCTTTCCCTGATCATTTATCACCATCTACTGCACCTATAGTATTAGTATCACTTTTACTTTATAGAGATGAGAATAGAATAAGTTATCTGTAATCAATACAGTTTTATCAATGTAGATAATCCAACATAAATAATCCATATTTAAAATCATATTCTTGGATGTGAATAACCCTAGAGTCTTGTTACTTTTGTCTCCATTTGTATTAAGTATCAACATTTTTCCACTTTGTAAGATATACTTTCTATGTAACTATGATTTTAATCTCTGAAGGGAGACTTACTGTTAGCATGACCCTCTTCTTGCCCTCTTCTTTAAAGGGAGTGGGTATAGCAGGGGCTAGAGCTTTCCAATGATTTTATTTGATAGCTAATTAATAGCTTTCTGTGGTTTCCATGGCAATGGCACGCTTTGCTGCCAGACCTTATCCAAATGGGCATTCTGTTCACTCTTGTGTCTTTGCATCGGCATATTAATCAGAGACTGTAGGTCCTCAGTTGCTGCATCAAATTGGTAAGAAACTAATTGAATTAAAATCCTCTTGAAGGCATCAGTCTTCTCTTCCTCACAGCTAGAGGGGAACCTTGTCAGTTCAAAGGGCTAGCCAGACCCAAGCAAGACATATCTGGAAATCCACATAACTTTGTAACTCTTATATTTTCCCTCCTCAGAATAAATTTTTGATGTCTGAATCCTTCTCTGTGAAAATTCCTCCGTCTCCTTGACCTTTCCGATCTTTGTCCATGGCTGTATTCTTTTTGTAAGATGAAATGATTGGCTTGCAGAGGCTTTTCCCACACCTAATGGTGGTGAACTGTGGTGAAAAATCACAGACTGAAGTTCCTAATTTAGTAGTGAACAGGATCAGACACTATTATGCAGAGAAGATTGCCTAGCCCTCTGGAAAGTGCTGTGCAAATACAAGGGGGTCCCCACATCAGTCTTTTGAGACATTTGAAAGGTGGCAATGATGGAGGAGAGGAGAAGCAGCAATGAAAAGACACATCAGTCTGGAACTTCTTCAGGTTATAATGATTACCGATAATTGTTCCTATATAGAAGTCAAAATCCTCACTCCCTGTGTAGGTTTGCCATTTAAAATGACACTTGTGAACACTGTTCTTACAACTGGCTCCTAAATGCCTTTAAATGCCTTTAAAAGGCAAATTCATAATATGTGTGCCTTTTCTTAGTAAAGAACTAATGACTAAAGTTCTATTTCTTTTGGTTTTTCCATTTTCTGATCACTTCTCAACACTTAGAATGAATATATTCCTCCTATAAAAATGCTGCCAATCTCATGAATGGAGCTAATGGGTTCCTCTGTTTGTGGTTGACATGAGGATAACATTCTTAGCATGTTAAATAATTATTATTTTTCCATTTATTTAGCATGTCTTTTTCACTATTTTGTGAGAGGTATAACACATGGGCAATTTCTTTACAAATATTTTCATTTCTGGCATTATCCGCTCATCTATTACATGCTTATTTAATGACTTACTGGACTTTGGCAAAATCCTGTGCTTGGTGCATAAGCTACGATGTGATATCTGGCATCGAGGATTTGCACACTAAATAGACATTGAACCCTCTTAAAGACTGACACCTGAAAAACCTATGTAGGTGTGAAGTAGATGGTGTTAAGGTTGTTGGAAGATATATGGTAATAAATATTGAAAATAAACTATTAAATCTGGGATATTATCTTTCTAGAAAAAAAGAAATATTCCCCTCTACCCACTGTTTTACAAACAACTAAGTTTTAGACTTATATGTACTGAAGCTCTTCCTCTTCTCTTTAAAATAAAATACATTTCATTTTGTGTAACAATTTGGGTATATCATTATCATAGGAGAGAAAAACATATTCTAGAGCTGGGGGCAGTAGTGAGGATATACAAGGCTATTGAAAGTATGACTAGATATTCTAATAATTGTATTTGCTTTACAAGACTGGAATGGGAGCTCTTGCTTCCTGCTGTGGAAGAATGTAAGGCACATGGAAAATAGAACTACTCAGCTTTTTCTCTTGGCAATGGATCCATTTGTTGAACAGTGGTGATTTCCCAATGATGAAAAGGAAATTTGTACTGGACATTAATTTACACCAGAATATTTCTCTTTCCCCTTCCAATCCTGCATATCTGTGGTTCTGTTTTCACTGCCAATAAAGAAATAAGGATCCAGATGGAGGGTAGAGTGCCTCTTGCAAGTACCACCAACAAAAAGATACATCTTCCTAGGGACTATGAAGCTACATTTGCCCAAATCCTGTAGAGCAGTACTTTGAGATGAGCTGGCTTCCTTGAGATCACTCATTCTACTCTAACCCCAAGTTTCTCATCAGCCTGCTCACTTCTCCAACGCCAGAGGAGAAACAGTACAAATATTGCATGTATGCCAGAGAGGATAGGGCAGACGGATGGGTTGTACTTGTGCACATATGCATTGTACGTCAAATGATAATTTTTTGGATAACTACTTGGAGATGTTTTTCTTGCAGCTTGAGGCAATAATAAATACTTGCCTGATTAGTATTTCCTTTTGGTTAGTCATTTTATAAAACTAAAATCCTATCGTTAGTATGTAAACCATCTAGGAAATCACATACTAGACATTTTCTTTGAGAAACTAGATGGGGGAACTTTCTTCTACACACACACACACACAC
The DNA here is from genome assembly GCF_023159225.1 of Perognathus longimembris pacificus. Classification (NCBI taxonomy): domain Eukaryota; kingdom Metazoa; phylum Chordata; class Mammalia; order Rodentia; family Heteromyidae; genus Perognathus; species Perognathus longimembris. Next base: position 149,101,825 of record NC_063161.1, read on the forward strand.
ACACTCTACACACACACACACACACACACACACACACACAAAACTATTAAACACTTGGAAACTTGGACAGGAAAAGAATTTGTCCCTTGGCAGCTGTGTTGAAGGACTGATTTGGAAAAAGTGTGATTTGTCAAGAGACTCAAAAGGTAGAACTCAAATCCTTGTTCAGGTTGTTATTGCATGTTTCTGAGCATGCCTTTCCTCTCTGAACCAGTTTCCTACACTTAAAGAGTTTGGGGAGCTTATAACTGAAGGTTGCTTTGACTTGCAGTGATGTGGAATGTGTTTCTGTCCCATGCTAACGGATGGGCCAGCTTCCAGTAGTTCGATTTATTGACAAGGGAGGAATGCATAGAGATAAAAGAGCTGGGTCCCATCACCACCCGTTTCAGAATGAGTCAAAACAACACAAAGAATTAAATATAAAGAGAAAAGGACTCTTAACCGAAGAAATATCTTCTTTATCTATGTCCATTTCCTCCCACAAGGAAAAATGGCAGTGTCAGTGGTACATTACATATATCTCTCTTTCTTTTAGTGTTTAATCTTAGCACCTGCACAGCAGAGATTTTACAATTCATTGCATATGCTCTCCCCTTCTCCCCCCATCCATACAGCACCTGAGCCCTAAGAAGCAACCAACCTCAAATCTTCCACAAAAAGGCTGAGACCCTTCCTCATGTCCGAGTATAGAAGTAACAAACATGCCCCACGGTTTTATACAGTTGCTACAACGTTTTAGTTCCCAACAAATGAAGATATTTTTTCCCTTCTTTTCTTTGAATAGTAATTACATTTTACAAATTCTTTTTGTGTTTTGTTTCACTTGGTTCTGTTGTGTGTGTACAACAAAAGGAACAAGTCCCCGGAGAGGAGAGTCCCCCACCCGTTAGCAGAGTTTGGCTGTCATTTGGTCCGACTGTTTGAGGATCTCGGTGTTGTAGAGATCCAAGGCGTGGTTCACCCTGATGATCTCGCTGTTGGTCAGTTTCAGCCGGTGCTTCAGCATACAGGAGAACAAATCCAGCTGGGGCTTCCCCGGGGCGACGGGAGGAGCCAGGCGATTAATTCGGTCCCGAATATCCAACAAGAGGAGCATCACGGACGAGGAGGAATAGAACTGGCCCCCTTGGGTGTAGGACTGGTTGACCTGCTGCACGGCGCTGCGAAGGAGGTCGGCGTTGAACCTCAGGCTGTAACCGAACACCTGCACGTCTGAGATCTTGATGTAGAACTGCCTCTTAGAGGGATCCGACAGGTCTACCGGGCCCTGGCCAGTCTCATTACGCAGCAGGGTAGGTAACCGCGTTCGACTACGTAGGTAGATATGGACTGTCTCGAAAAACGTTTTCCACCGATTGCCCAGCAGGAGAGTCCAGTTGTAGCATTGGCTGTTTTGGAGGCGGATCTTCTCCCAACGTGGGTAGCCAAATTCCCCGAAAGGCATGTTCCAGCCCTCCGAATGGCTCCCGCTGAAGGGATTCACATAGACGAAGAACATGGGGTCCAGGCTGCTGTTGCGCATCTGGCAGATGCGCATGGACATGCCGATCACCATGTGGATGAAGTCCATGCGGTTCTTGTTGCTCTTCAGAGTGAGGGACATGCGCTTGCGCCACCGAGGGTCAAAGAAAGTGTCGAGGCGGATCTCGTTGCTGATGAAGGTGGTGTGGACGTAGAGGCGGGAGTCCATCTTCTGTAACAGGTATTTCAGCTCCAGGTCCTGGAAGTCCAGGTCGGTCTCGAAGCTGATGAACTGTTCGCTCCGCTCCGAGTCCACGTTCTGTGGCTCGCAGCGGCCTCGGTACAGCTTGTAGCCCTTGTTGCAGGACCCGCAGAGCGAGATGTTGGCCAGGCTGCACATGGCACAGCTGTTGTTCCCTCCGATGATACAGGGGATGGGGCGCTGGCACAGCGTGGTGCTGCCGTGGCACACGCAACTCCTCTGGCTCTCCAGGAAGGTTCCCCAAAACCCATTCTCGTTGCAGTACAGGAGAGACTGAACCCTTGCAAGCCACTGCTGAATTGTCCTGGAGGAAAGAGGGACAGGGGAGAAGGTTAAGCCCTGGGGATGGAGTTGGAGATGGTTCTATACATCCTGGAATGCAAACTGGAGATACTCGGAGAAAGGAAAGACGGACAATCACAGTTAAAATCAGAAAGATAATATCAGTTGTCCCAGTTGCATTGTCCTTCCTGGTCAGGTCCAAACCTGCTCTATGACACTGTACTTTACCCTTTGTATGTTGCACATCATCTTTGCCGGTAAAAGAAGGGATTGGGCAGGGCACGGATGGCTCATGACTGTGATCCTAGCTACTCAGGAGGCTGAGGTCTGAGGACTGTTGTTCCAAACCAACCCAGGTAGAAAATTCTGTGAGACTTATCTTTAATTAACTACCAAAAGACCAAGGGATGGAGGGGTGAAGGTGGGGGCTCAAGTGATTATAGAGTGCCAGGCTAGGGTGGAAAAAGCCATGTGAGGATTTGTTGGCCTGAATTCAAGGCCATGGAGAGAAAGGGGGGAGAGAGGGACAGAGGGAGAGAGAAGAGAAGGAAGAGGAGGAGAAAAAGGGTTGGAGTAAGTTTTGGGGAAGAGTGGTCTTTCCATCTCTTTGATTCTATTCTTTAATAGTATCAAATAAGTTTGATTTCGGAAATAAGGTCTAAGAACACTATTAGCCTTTATGGGTGCCTACAAATTGTGAAAGTAAGCCATGGAAAAGACCTCTGATGTTATTTCTTGAAATGTCCAACAGATCTCTCAACCCAGCTCACCTATGCCGCCTCCCAGGAGGGGCGACAACATCCACAAACCTCAGCAGATACCTGTCATGTTTTACCACAATTGACAAATCGTGTGGTACTTCTGATCACACATGACACAGTGTTGTTTTTTTAAGGCATGAAGAAAAGATAGCATTTCTCCCGTTTTTCTAGAGGTCCACATAGTCATTCCAGTGGTGCTTCACTCCTCCTATCTCCAGGACCCTACTGACACTAGGAATGTTTGAGAAGTCTATACTCAGATTCCAGCCACTGAAACATCCCAGATGAAGACAGATCCATTAGGAAACAAGAAGCAACAGATGAAAAAAGGAAAACTACGTAAGGTATTCGGCCCAGAGGCTTCTCATCTGTCCTCATTTCTGTGCCAGTGAAAGCTGAGCTGGTCTCCTGTGCCACACATGATCCCTTTACACGTGTCTAGCACTTTATACGCCACACTGGACATTTTCGTTCTCATTTTCTCACTTGCGCCTCACAACAACACCCTGAATAATAGCTTGAGACTGGAGGTCAGTCAGAGATTACAGAACAACCTGGCTTTTCTGCGTGTGATGATGCTGGGCAGTTCTCTTTGTCTTCTGAACCCTGGGCTATGGTGGGAATTACACAAATTTTAATGTGAAGAATTAGCTTCTGACTTGGTAGATACTGAGGACTCAATAAAACTTGCCTCTCGCTATTTGTGCAAAGGGACTCTCAGGCCTATTTTTATAGACATGGCCCCAAAGCTCAGAGATAAAATGACAAAACCAGTCAGTAGAGAAGTTGCCTGACTACTGCTGTAATTGACATTGCCCATCAAACAAGACACCTCTCTTAAGGCTGTGTGCGCCATGGTGCTACCCATGGCAATGAGGACGGTGTGGATGGCTCACCATTGCCCCTTTTAAGCAGCTGGAAAGATGAGCCCATTGGCTCTGTGATAGGAAATGTCAGCGCTGTGTATCATATCAATGATGTCATTTCCACCGATGAACCACAATCACCAAGCCATAGACACCAAGAGCCTTATAATGGAAGCATGTGGATGTTAGTGCTGGCAGAACTGAATTCACAACTCCTCTCTAAGCAGGCACACATCTCTCTGAGGCCTCTTGACGGCTCTGTCTCAATATCAAAAAGGAGGATATTAAGACCCAAACTCCCATTCTAACCAAGAACAAGTCGCTGTACTTCTTGAAGCCTCAGCATCCGTATCTTAAAATGAGGATAATAAGCCCCATCTCATACAGTTGGTGAGAGGATTCTGTGAGATTATATATTTAAAGTGCTCAGAAAAGCCTGGCATAGAGCAATTATGAAGAAGGTAATAATAAAAAAGTATTCTTATACAAGAGAATAAGCTCTTCCTTTGAAGGGACTGAGACACTCTTGGGAATTTTTTTTTTCCCCTATCTCTCTGCAGTTTGACGGAAACCATTTTGTTATATCCATTTGAAAATAGATACTGTTGAAATGGCTGCCTGGCTTGCTTTGCTTTAAATGAGTTGCTTATCAGCTGAGAGAAAATGGTGGAATAATTAGCTTCTTGAAACTCCCTGCCTTTTAAATTCACACAACTCTCCCTTTCTCTGGCAATACAAGCTCCTTCAGAGCATCCCTGACATTGAATCAGGACCCCTGGTGGCCTCTTCAGGACCCCTCTAGGCCTTTAGGCTAGGATAAAGGACTTCCTTCTGCCCTGACCACCTAGCATACAGTCTGGCTCTATAAAATGTTTGCTGAAGGAATGAATGTTTACCAAAGGAATGAACAAAGAATATTAATAATTTTCTTATTTTTATTAACTACAACAAAGAAAGGGAATGAAAAACAAATTTCTCTCTCCCCTCAGGACCACAAGTATTAGTTTTCGATACCATCCTCCCACACAGCTCCAGGCCTCTCTGGTCCTTGCTTCGTGAGAGCAATCCTCTTACAGCATGGAGAACAGCAGCAGGCCCAGCCTTGAGAACACGGAGCTGGAATAACAATGAGCTGTGTGGCTCCCACCTCCCAAACCAGAACATTGACTGAATATTGGAGGATGAGTCATCGGATAGTGGGGTTGTTTATTTTCTTTTAATCTTTTTTGGTGAGCTGCAGGGGCCCCTCCACGCAGCTCTGATCACGTCTTTCCAGGTGACAAGATCATCGTTTAAAAAATGCCTCTTTCAAATGGCCCACACTTGCCCCTGTCACTCCCTCTCCAAGGGACAGGACAGTACCCCATTGAGAGCTCCTCTGTTCCCATCTGCAAGGCATTCTATAACCCCGTAGAGCGCCCCCTTTCTCGTGTCTCATCATTGGGACCCTTTGTCAGGATCACAGTTCCCCCACTCCTTGAATCAATGCTTCATTGTGGCTGAACTCTCAGAATCCTCCGCGGGGGAAATAAAAAGATGAAAGTTCCTGGTGATGCTACAACAAGCAAGAGGGCTGGTGGTGAATTAGGATTCCAGCCCTGTCAGGCAAGAGGGATTGGGGACAGAGGCCCTCTGAGATGCATCAGCAGGCTGCATGGCACCTGCGTCTCCTGAGCTTGGAATAATCATGAGGTTGTGGGATGTATCAAAGGAGGCATTAATGATACAGCACGAGAACACAGAAGGGAGGAGGTGTGCACGGAGCTCCAGGCTCGGCGAAAGAAGAGGAGACTAAGGGAAAAGGTGGAGAATGGGGAAGGGGGATAAGAGAAAGGGTAAAGGATTTGGTGTGGGGGTAATGGTGTGCAGATAGTTGAGCATAAAGGGGCTATACAGGAGCCCCTTTCGGGGGCAGAAGTTGATGGAATGCAACCAGAATGGACAAAACAGAGCTGAAAATATGAAGTCATGACTCACTTGCTGTAGTTTACAGATTCTGGGGGAAATGGACATTGGATGGGTCACCTGAGAGGAGGACTACTCATGCACCCCTTATTTTTCTGCCAAAGAGAGGAAGCCTGAGAGACAGCAGAGCTACCAGAGAATTCTGATTTCCAAGGTCAGTGAGAAGTCCTGTGCTGTGTGGTATGTCATTTGGAGGAGATTAAAACCATGAAAACGGGCTCATACTGTATTTTTTAGTGTGCCTTTAAAATAATACAATGTGCAGTAAGAAATCAGCCTTAATCAGAACGCTGTCTTATACCTCCATCGAAAGCCAGTGCTCTAAGCAGTAATCATTGATAGCAATAATTCGGCAAGGTTCATATTGCAAAGAGGCATCCTAAACTGAGGGACATTGTGGCTTACCACGATGGAGCCCTCATATTAAACTACTCATGGTGCTGAGGGGCCTTTATCCTGTCTCCCTGAGGAGCTTATGTGAAATTTTTGATGGGACAGATGAAGATGATGAATCCTTGAGAAAGGAGTTGTCTGAGATCACAAAGTCACTCTGCATTCCAACACCAGACTCAACCTCAAGAATGGGCATACTTTCTGCTCTGTACCTTAATGGGAAATTTTAACAATAAGGCCAGCAAGAAGAGGGGAGAGCAAGCCACAAGAGCAGGAATAAATTGAAATAATGGAAAAATCCAGGAAGCTTGAGTGTGTGAAAGGCTTATTATCACATTCCTTACTTCCTCTGGCCCTGCCAAGGTCCCTCTCCTCCTTTGCTAATAATTGGGGCTCACCGACAAGTGCAGAGGGAGAAGCGAGGGAGAAGGGTAGGAGGGGCTGTGATCTATAAATACCACTTCCCAGGCTAGCCAGTGACAGCCTGCCTCAACCCTGACAACAGAGAAAGGGCTTAATAGGCCAGCTCCAGAGGGAAGGGTCTTGCAAAGCTGACAGGGCCCCAAATGCAAGGCGGTCAGGGAGAGGCGAGGAGGACCACAATTTTAAAAATGCACTTCTCAATCTCTAGGGATCCATAGCATCTTTCATTTTCAGCCAAAGCTGAATTCCAATACACCCATATCAGTATCTTTCTGTTGGATGGGATTTCAATCTGTTGTGATGAGAGAGAATGGGAACTAAGGACAGAGGAAGGAGGAAGGAGGGGAGGGCAGGATGCTTCCTCTTCATTTCTAAACTAGAAAACCCTGTCTGGGTGTAATTGGCCAATGCTAGCTACTTAGGGAGGCTGAGATCTGAGGACGGTGGTTCAAAGCCAGCTCAGACACACAATTTGAGAGATTCTTATCTCCAAGTAACCATCAAAAAGCTGGAAGTGGAGTTGTGGCTCAAGTGACAGAGTGCTAGCTTTGAGCGCAAAAGCTAAAGGACAGTGCAATGATCTGAGTTCAAGCCCCAGTATCTGGATAGAGAGTCAGGGACAAAGACATAGAGAGAATGATGCCTGGGACCTGACTGATTAGCTTCTACTGTGGCTCCATATGAAGCAGCTTGGACCATAGAAAGAGAATCTTCAAAAAGAGGCTTTTCACATGTCTAACATCCTCCCATCCTATGTTTAGAGCTGTCATGTATTTCAAGCGCTTTTTACATCCCGTCAGTAATCTCCATGTCTTCAACTCATTTCCCTGAGATAAGACTCTTCCTAATTTCTATTCTACTCATGAGGTGTTTGAAAGCCAGAGAGGGATTGTGACTCACCCCTGGTCACACAGCAGGAACCCAGAAGACTAGAAATCAGGACTTGTAGATGGACATGAACATTCCTTCCATTAGCCGCTTCCATATTCCCTACCCTCTGTACTCTAGAATGGGGGCTGAACTATGTTTAGAGCCTTATGGCTGGCCCAGTTATACGGCTGGGCTCTAGCCTGTCTTTGCCTCAGCCAGGATGTTCTGGCAACTTGTCAGGTCTCCTGGTGACACAGCATGGAGTCGCTTGTCATTTGGAGGACAGAGGCTCTGCCACCCAGGGTTTCCCATCAGTGCCTTCAGAAGCTTGCATCTCCCTTTCAGAACCATCCCGCAAGGGAGCCCTCACTGGGATTCCTAATTCAAGCAACCTCCCTGCTGATTTTAATTGGAGGTTTTGCCTAAGCTAGGAATGTGGTGCCTGGCCCGTGGCATTTTAGGGAAGATCATACAAAACGAGTGCCAAGGAGAGACCAATGGGGATATAGACATAGGTTAAAATAGAAAACTGTAATGCATAACTCTGATATGCCTATGAGGAGTGTGTCTTTAAAAGTGGAAAGGAAATGAAAAACGAAATGAGCTTGGGGTTCTGAATTATTCTTTTACTTATGCCTCATGCATCTCCCGTGGTGTGTCTCTGACATTGTAATGGGTGTCTGAGTAATTCAGTGACTCCACAAAATGTATGTTTAGTACAGCACAGACTAAACTAGGAAGATAAGGAGTGGTTTTTAAGTGTCTAATGACGCACTGTTCTTTTGTGCTGGTGTTACGTATGAGTGTGTGTGTGTATGTGTTCGTGTGTGTGTGTGTGTGTGTGTCTCTGTATGTGTGCATGCTTTGAAAGAATAGTGCTGACAAACGCTGAGCACATCCATGGTATTTGATGCTTGTAACTTAGCTGAAAGGATTGTTTAATGGATGTGCTCCTATGAATTATAACCACCCATCAGATCCAACCTGATCATCATTTTTCCCAAATAAATATTTAGCTTTTAATCATTCCCTTTTTTAAGCTTCTGTCATTGCTTTAATAACCTGTTTGTTTTCCTCTCTCCTCTCAATTCTTCATATACTGACAAGAGTCTCATTTAATGGCTCAGAACAACAAAGAAGAAAAGACTGAAAAGAAATTTTTATGGTGTCTTTTCTGCTGGAGGTATTTTCTAGTTCTCAATTATGGAGTGAAGGCATTAGGTCTTATTTGAGGAGGGCTGGGGTGAACACTGGAAGGAGGAATGAAGAAGAAAGAAGCAAGGTACAAATGCAATGGGGCCTCTAAAACCAGATTGACAGCAGCTTATTCAGGGAGGATTATGAAACAATATTTGCCATTACACAGCTCTGTGTCTGAAAGAAGGTGACAGGCAGGACCTGGGCTGTATATTCAAATCCAACATTTTGCTCTGTGGCATGTGCCTGCTGAAGCAAGTGAAGAAAGGCTCAGAAGCCTCTTGGGATGACAGAAGGTTGTGAAGCAAAAGGATGCTCCCAGTTGGTGAGGCTGCAAGAGCTGCCCACTCACTCTGAGCATTAGGCAGGCTGGACAACCAAAGACTCAGATCAAAAGACTTCAAAAGTGAGAAGCACTACGGAGGGCCAAAGTGGAACCTAATCTTGAAGTACAATAATGGCTATCTAGATCAATGACCTAAATGATTGAAGCGGACCTTGGATACTTGAATAAATGACCTGATCTATTTGATTCTAGGCTTGTTTTCATTTGTTTTAATCTAACCAATAGAGAAGCTAATGACTACCTCTTATGTTATCTGAAGAACTCAAACCTGTATATGCAAACTTACTGGAGGTTTCCAGTGTCAAGGCATTATGAATGACCTCTTAAAAATCACCATTACTGAAGACAAAGAATGATCACATTTTATAGATGTCGCAGTGAAAAACATTTATTTGGTTTTAGACCAGTTGGTTATAGCCTAATATTTGCTAGTCTCACTGGTTGTTTATTCTCCACATTTTTCATGAATACTATCACCATAAGGCTTACACTGGAAAGAACTAGATATAGGTTTTAGAGTAAAAGAAAAATTGAGTATTGAAGTTTAGCTCTGCTACTCATTATTTAACCTTGAGCTAACTGCATGCCCTGTTGTTTTAAGCACAAGCTGGAATGATATTATACTTCTTTCAAGGTTATTCTGAGGCTCAGATAAGATGACGTATACAAAGCTCTTGACATATGGTAGGTACACAATGTCTTTCGAGAAGACAAACTATTATGTTCCTCTTGAACTCATGTGGTAAGTGATCCCTTTGACATCAGTAGCTATTGATTTAAAAATCCAGGGGAGGAAAAAAAATCTACAAATGCTACTGGGTCAGTAAACTATCAGTCTATTTATTTTTAAAGAATTGTGAGACTTAGGCTCTTTTATATCCCCAAATCAAAACAGACTGATTGTAGGGATAGATGTAAAAAGCAAAAACAACAGAGTAAAGCACTTAAAAAAAAGACACAGGAAAATATCTCCATGGCTCTGGAGTAGGGAGAAGACAAGTTGAATACTTAAAAATATGTCATGATTAAACCTATCAATTAAATAATACCACTAAGAGAGCAAAGAGATGACTCTCAGTAAGAGGATGCATTTCCAATACCTATAGCTAAGAAAAGACTGTAATGACAATGCATATTATGGTCATAATGTCTGTATCTCCTCAAATTTCATCAGTTGAAATCTCAGTCCCTATAGTATTGCATCAGTGAGACCTTTTGGAGATTAGGTTTTAAGAGTAGCACCATCATGAATAAGGTTAATCTCCTTATAGATGAGACCAGAAGAAGACCTGTCATCCCTTGCAGCATGTGAGGATACGAAAGAGAGCCAAAATAGCCGTCAGTAGAAACCAAAGTTACCATTGCCTCCAGCGCAAGGGAGAAATCGATTTCTGATTCTTACAAAACATCCAGTAAATAATGTTTTGTTATAGCTGGCTGAATGGTTTAATAAGTAAAGCACACAAAATATTGTTAGTACAATAAGAAGGAAAGCTTGGTGCTTGTGGGTCACACCTGTAATCCTTGCTACTGCAGAGACTGAGATCTGAGGATCATAGTTTGAGGCCATCCTGGGCAAGAAACTCCCTGGGAATCTGATTTTCAATATATCAACACAAAACCAGCAGTGAAATTGTGGTTCCAGTGGTAGAGTGTTAGCTTTGAGTGAAAGGCCTAAAGGAAGTGCCCAGGCCTAGGCCCTGAGTTCAAGCACCAGTATCAGCACACACACACACACACACACACACACACACACACACACACACAACACCCCATAAAATTGTGGGAGAGAATTAATTAAGGGGATGGATTTTGTCCAAAATACAATGTGCACATATATTGGAATTGCACATAAAAACCCTTTTCATGATCCACATATGTGTTAACTCTAAAATAAATCATTATACAATAAATACAAAAAACTAATAAAAAGCCATTGGCAAAAAAAGAAAAGGAGAGGAAATGACAGGAGCAGGCAGTTCATGAAAAATAATATAAAACACAACAGGATATACAGAACGGCAAAAGCACATCAGAACCTTACTTTGTTTATCACTAAGACAAGGCAAATTAAAATTCCAATGAGATGCTGCTGCTACACCAGAATGACAAACACAAAATTAAAGTATAAAATGTGAAGAACAAGAAGTGCTGAATGTTGACAAAAATGTGTAGCAATCGCAGCTCTCCTGTCCTCCTCATGGTGGGACTGAAACACTTCAGCAAGGGTGAAAATGTAGAAGCAAGTATTCAAGGATCTAGCACCTGTGTAGACCTGTCCTAGGAAATTGCACTGAAAGCATGTTCCCAAGAAAAAGATGTAAATCCATGACAAGACCTGTGTAAAATTGTTCCCGGTGTTCTTGATGGCCTCAACCTGTAGACTATGAAAATGCCTGTCAGCAGTAAAGCAGATGTCTGCACATACAACGAAATTACTCTTGAGGATGAATGAGCCACAGCTGCACAAAACAACATGGAGAGAACAAAGAAAACAGCAGAGGGATGAAAGAAGCCAGACACAAGGGTCATATTCATACATACATAGACTGAGTGTGTGTAAAATGGGGGAACAAGGAGAGAGAGAGAGAGAAAGAGAGAGAGATAGAGAGAATACTGTATTTAAGAAGGGAGATTTGACTCATCATACCAGTAACATCAAGAAGAGCAATTCCTTAAGAGAGAAATTTGACAGGTCCCAAAAGAGAACCTAAGTGTCTATTGAGATGCAAACAAGATCCTACTACTGGATCTTTCGTGCTGTTTACACATGTGAATTCCAGTGGGGGCAAATCAGTCTTCTCATATGCTTAAGATGTTTATAATTTAGATTAAGTACTCAATCTGTCAAAAAATAGGTGACAATTACAAATTAAATCTTTAAAACCACCAGAATAGTATTAAGGCATCCAACAAAGAACAAGTTTACATCATTCCAAAATATTATTTCCTAATTTATGATCTTTGTAAATTCCTTTGTATCCTGTGCTGGGTTAAGAGAGACTCTTATTTTAACAGTATTAGAATCCAAGGTTCAGAACAGAGGAATATGGCTTGATAGTCCCTAGTACCTGGCTGCATTGCTGGATTCTGTCTCTCCAATGTATGTGAGTTCACTGGCTGGATCTGGAAGGTGAGGACAGAAACAAATGTTGGGTGGTTTGTTCTGAAGGAGTATTAAAAATAAAGATCTATCCATAAAATTTGTAAGACCTTAGTTCTATTTCTGACTCAATCCCTGGAGCCTCCAGAGTTTATTCCAAACAGAAAGCTACTTCCGAGCCTCAGGAAAAAGTAAAAAAGAATCCCCAAACTAAAAACAATTAAAAAAAGAAACTGGAGATGCTTATTTTCTTGGCTTACGTCAAGGAAGTGAATCAACTGCCCTACTTGCTACAAATGCAGAATGACATGCACACACACACAGGAAGGGAGATGGCCCTGGCAGTGTTCACTTAAAAAACTTCATGCAGCTCTTAGGATGTAGCTGTGGTGTTGCCATTCAAGTCTTTGCCCCATCACCCAGATCGAATCCCTACAGGTTGTCACCATGATGGATCTCACTGCAGTTCTTTATGTCCTGTACAAAGCAAAGAAACGCCAAAGATATTTCTAGCTAAAAGCTCCATTGCTATATGAGTGTGAGGACACAAACAGGGTGCTGGCTTCTTTGGGTTACCTGGACTTAGTTGAGGACTTGTAGCTTTTATTTAATAAGATAGTTTAATTCACATTCATAACTGTCACCCAAACTTCCACCCTCCAACACACACTCATCCACCCCCAGCCCTACCTTCCGATAGTACAGATGGGGAGAGAAATTCATAGTAAGGCCCTATCAAAGAAATGATAAGAACTATGAGCAGGCCCAAAGTGGTAGAACTTCACAATCCCATAGCTGAATGATGCTTTGGCAAGTCCTGGTCTGTACAACAGATAGAACATGGAGTCAAAAGACTTTAGGTGACATGCTTGATGTTATATAACTCGTACCTGGGAGCCCAGAACCCAAATGGTTCCCTGAAGGAAGAATCTTGCACAGTGACTAAAAGTACACTGTTGTTAATCTTTCTCACTACCATATTCCAAGGGACTTACATTTTGCCAGGGTGATTGTGTCAGAAGGCAAGGAAATGACTTCACTTTGAGAAGATTACTGGACACTGGAGCTGAGTAGACACTGCGTCTACAACGAGGAGATATAGAATCTCACTGGACATTTGGGATCATCCCATAATCAGAATGCAAATGTGCATTCTAGACTGGTAAAACTACCGCACAAAAACAGGCACTGTACCCTTTGCAAGAGGGACTTGAGTTGATACTCCATGGACAGCTGGATTCCTTAAACTCCTAATAGTTGTACCAGTAGCAGAAGGTGTCTTTCCTTCTCTGTTCTGATAACTAAAAACATACACAGCTCCACCAAAGAATATAATGACAGTTACACAGGGGCAACTGTTCCCTGTTGACCAAGTTCCATGGAAACCAATAAACAAAAACAGGAGCAGTAACAAAACAGGCACCTATGAAAAAGCTCATAGCAAAACCTGTAAGGCAGACTCATGAAAAAATCAGTCTTAACAAAGATTTCAAAGGAGAATGTTAGGCTGGAAAATATGTCCATGTCGAGTGCATTCTGCCCTCTACTAAAACATGATACAATAAAAAACAAACTAGTGACAAACCCATCATATATGTCATAACCTTTGACCTTCCTCTCACACAGACCTGAGGTAGAGGTAGATTGTGCCATGCATTAACCAATCCAAAAAGGCAGAACTGAGTCATGCAATTTATGGGCTCACATTAAAGAGACTAGAAGCTTCTACTTGCTCTTACATTCTCTTGGAGCTCTAAGGTCTTATTTAAACAACCTAACCATAGTGTTGGAAAGCCCCATAGAGAGAGCCTGGAAATAGACAACTGGCCAATGGAGTCCAGCCTTCTGGCTGTGTCTACCATGGTACTAGGCCTTTGAATGGAGCCTTCTTGCAGCTTCTATCCATTGTTCAACTTCCAGTTGAACCATGAAAAACTCTATTCCACTATATATGGAACAGAACTGGTCAGTCAATTCCAACATGAATTTCTAACCTATATATCAGGAATGTGTGTGTGTGTGTGTGTGTGTGTGTGTGTGTGTGTGTGTGTGTGTTTTTAGGCTACTAAATTTGGGTCAATTTGTTATAGAATAATATACTATAATATAGAATAGAATAACAGAACAGCTGGATACTAGTGGCTTATTTCTGTAATCCTAGCTATTTAGGAGGCTGGGATCTGAGGATTATGGTTCAAAGCCAGCGCAAGCAGAAAAGTCTGTGAGATTCTTATCTTCAATGAACTACCAGGAAACAAAAAAATGACACTGTGACACAAAGTGATAGAGCCTTGGGAACAAAAAGATCAAGGGACAGCACCCAGGCCCTGAGTTCAAGACCCATGACTGACAAATAGAATAATAATATGGAGAAATATAGTATTCTATCTTGAACAGTGTACAATTTTACTGCCTAAAAGAAGGAAATTAAGGGTATATTTTCCCCATCCTATTTATGACCAAGCTATGCGGCTGCACAGAAGTCTAAAGATGCTTACCATCCTCTGAGATTCTTAGAATCTAATCCCCAGGAAGTGTGAATAGGATATGATAATATTCCAGTGAGTATACACTTTCATATAACAGTCAACTTAGTGCTATGGAGATTATTTGGGTGGACCTAATAACTAGATGTATTGGCTAAAGGGGACTGTCGACATAATCCAGAGAGACATGAAGCATCAGAAGAACCTGTGAGAATGAAAGGTCCATGATCAATTTGGTTCTTTGCAACTGTTGGACTGAGGTCTTTGTAGCTTTTGGACCTAGGTGAAACATGGATGGAGAACTAGTTTCAGGCCAGTTTTATTCTACATGGAAGGTTTCTAGCTGCCTTGACTTGATCACCTGGAAATTAGTAAACACAAAATATCTGTTGAATGAAGGAATAAATGGTGAATGAGTGAAGATAGAGATATTCTTGGACAAGTGCAGAGGACTATACGTACGTAGGATAGCAGCAGACACAGGAATATTATCTCATAGTCTTGAGAACATCTCTAAATTGTGTGAGCCTTAGTTTTCTCATCTGTGAAGGGAAGATTGACCATTGTTCCTTTTCTCTCAAAGGCTATTCTAGCGATCTGGTAAGGTCATTATAAAAACTCTTTGCAAAGTGGCAGATAACCTGTCCTTAAGTGATTGTCTTGGGAATCATCTGTTTTTCAAGATTAGGAACATCCCTAAGCCAAATGGGGTAATTTATTCCCTAATTATACAAGAATCGGAGTGTATTCCTGCTGTTCCTTTGGCAGCTGCTGGTTAGCAGTCTTGCCACCTCTCAGTGGGAATGGTACCTGCAGGGACACAAAACCATTACCATCTACTTAAGCAAGAAGACTATCTGCAAGATGCTGGAAGATGAGGATCTCTACTGACAGGAAGGGAATCACCACCTGTGATCTCACCCCAAACAATCTGGGTCTTCTCTCCTTCACCTAGTGTGATCAACTCTTTTCCAAGGTTGTGTTCTGTGAAACATGATGCCTTATAACTTCACACACACAAAAAGGTCCAGTGGCCACATAACTTTGGAAATTATGCCAACTTGATGCCTTGATCCCTTGCTCTTTAGATGTGATTTTATTGTTGTTATATTCAATATTATGTTAACTTACTCAAGCACCGATTCCAGTTCCTTTATGATATCCTATAGGATTCCTTTAGGCAAAGTCATTCTTGCGTGGTTTCTCCCAAATGCATAAATTGGGAGGTGACAATGAGTGGAGTCTTCTACTCTAAGTTATGTGGGATCCCCACATCAGTAACATCAATAAAATCTAGGACCTACACTCCTCCTTCCAAGTCCTACTGAATCACCACTCCTGGCAGAGCCCATGCAACTCTGTTCACAAAAATCCTTACAGGTGAGGGTGTGATGTAATGAAGTATCATCAGTGAGTATCACACAGCATTTGTATCAACATAAGGAAGGAATTCTGAACCCTTTACAGCCAGAATACAGAAGCTACTGATTCTTCAGTTCATCTTTCAGAAGGCAACCACCAGAGAATATGTATTAAAACATAGCATGCCTTCTGACCCTCAGTTTTCAATGGCTACCCATCAAACTAAATGATAAGATGATGATGCATAGCTAGGTACTAATCATGCTAGCACGGAGGTCTAATCTTATTCAATAGCATAAAGAACAATTACATGAAGTGTAACTACTAATCATCTACTACCTTCTAAGGCTACGACATACGTGTCAGGTAATTTTCACAATTTCTCTGTAGAGGAGCTACTGTCATCACACACATTTTACAGAGGAGAACTTTGAGATGCAGAAGACTGTGAGCTGGTTATCTCCAGGATAATCATGACCCATGAATTTAAGCCCAGGTATTTAATTAATCTCAATTTATATACACTCCTTGATTTCCTCATCTCCAGTTTCTGAATGAAATTGATCTCGTATTTAGTTTGTCGTTTGTATGTGTAGTTTTCGTGACCAGAAAGCCATCCTCTTCACTGCTAGTTCAAAGCTTTATGCCTCAACTCCCATATCAAGTGCTCCCTCACGTCATTTCAGCCAGTGTCTTGTCATTATGGTCATCAGGTGCGGGCACTTTAACTGTCACTGGGGATGCACTGATGAGGAAAAATAAAACCAAAACCAAAACAAAAACCACAATATTTGTTCTAACAGAAGTTTTGGTCAAAGGAGGAAAGTCTGGGATTGAATGCACTACCACAAAAAATGGCCAGTGTTAGGGGGAAAATGATTTTTATGTACAACATGCAACAAGGCATGCAGCAAAACAGTGCAAGCTGGCCAGATATGTCAGGGCAGGCATTCTTCAAACCGAGGGTTGAGTCTGGAATTTGAAGGATATATACAGGGATATATCTAGGGAAAGAGGGAGAGAGACAGATAGACATTCCAGTTTCACAACCTGAATACATCGCCTTCCCTCCCCTGCAGCCTTTATTTCACTGTTATTCAACTTCATAATGTGTGATGCATACTAGAACTTATTCTGGAGAGTTACTGTAAGAATCCAAGGAGTTAGTGTGCAAAAAAACACTTTGGTAAATAATGAATGTTCAGAATGTGTCTAAATTGTTGGCATGCTTTTTCTCACTGTATAATGCTGAGTTCCAATCATAGTGGCATGTTAATAGCAATAAGAAAAGAGCCTCTATCTCAAGCAAGACAAACCCTTACAACTGACCTCTGTGGAAGTGACTGTCAGCAAACTGACACTCCTTTCCATCAGACAAGCACTGAGGTGTGGTACCCATGGCCCTCTGAGCATACTCGCTAATTGTGATCCTACAAATTGCACACACTTCTGTCCCCAAGTAATAAACATACTTACTGAGCCTTTCCTTAGTTTCTAAACCTGTTTATGGTATCTTGTACCAGATGTCATCTGTCATCAGAACATGAAATCAAGAGTAAAATAAACCAATAATCTGTGAGTTGCTATTGTTTTCCCTTGTGGAAACTCTTGAATTGTGTGGAAAAATTTGATAAAACATAGTTGCTAGCAAAAATGCCCATTGATGCAAATAAGGAAGTCATATCGAAAGGCTGAGAAGGTTCAAGAAAATATACAAGTATTTTCAGATTATTTCCTAAGAGTCTAAACTGTTGATTAATCTGAATAAATCAATGTACAAAACACTGTGTCATTACAAATGGGATTTATACAAGAAAGCAAATGCGACTGATTTTACAAACACCCACGAAAGGTCCTGGCCCTACTTTCAAAGGATGCTCAACAAGCAAACATTTACATACTTCAAGATAAAATGAAATAGCAGTATATGAAGCATTACATGTTGTGGCATATACATGTAACTCACATATGTTTAGCATGCATACCATCTTTCCTTAGCTTCACTTTTTTAGTTAACCAACAAATGGTCTCCAGTAGTCAGATAAGGGTCCTTGTGCTTAATTTTTACTATCTGCCAAAGGTAGCATGTTCTTCCTGTCTCTTCTAAGGCAGGACATATTTCTTTTATCCCTTTTACCTCCATCATACCAATTAGCAAAGGAAGTTTGGAAACCTTCACACTGAGCCAAGCTTATCCAGACAGTGCATAGAGTTATGCACTTGGCCTGGCACTCCAGAAACGATGGAGTCCTGTGGATCTCATGTTTTGTTGCCATTCTGCGAAATGCTTATATTTTATTAGGTTCTTACAAAATAGATAAATCTACTTTCTAGAATCAGAAAGAGCATAATCATAAAGGATTCAGAACCCAAAACATCTTTGCTTTTAATTATTTATATTCATTTTATACCAGTGCAATTCCTTCCAGGTTATGGAGGGTTTTGCATAAATCAACCAGGATATCAGCTATTTGGGTGAGGTACTCTTATCCTGCCTGTGGAGATGAAGGAACACGAGGCCCAGGGAAGTTTTGAGACATTTAGAGGTCACAGATCTAATAAGTGGCAGAGCTGGGACTGTCAGACTAATAAACTGAAAACTAACTTGAGTTCAATAAAAAAAAAATGTGAGTCTATATCTTTCTATCTCTCTGCAGGAGTCTTTGGAGATTCAATCCAGAGACAAGTAAGTATAGGGTTCAGAGAGAAGAAGAAAAAAGCCAGCGTGGATATTGAGGGTCATCATCATTGAGATAATGATTATCCTAGTAGCCAGAATCTTTCTAAGGATACCAATTAAGCAAAGAATAAAGCAGGAAATGTGGTAGAAGGTGACATGGGTTCAGAAGGTATGGCCCCAGGATTAGAGCCTGAGGTTGATGCCTAGAAGAGATTTTCATCTCCACAACATGTAATTATATTGTGTCTGGCAGTGGCCTGCACTACCAGGTCAAGGCCATAAAAATTTGAAAAGTAAAAATAAACCAAAGTTAAGAGTCATTGGAAAACACAGAGAATTCTATTGCTGCCTCCTGTGTTAACGGTCCACGGATCTGCTTTGTCTCAAAATTCTATAATCTCTAAAAAGAATCAGCCAATATAGGATCAAAGGGAGAAATATTCAATCACACCAGTAGTAAAGACCTACACTTCCTAAAAATTTTGCTTCATTAAAAAAATTCATTTAATAGATCCTGAAAAGTGTCAGTTGGGGCCCTTTTCTTTCTTTAAGCCATTCATCCCCTCCCTACTTTCCTCCTTCCCTTTCTCCCTCCCTCCCTTTCCCCCTCCTTCTTTCTCTCCTTTCCTTTTTTTCTCTTCCTCTCCCCCTGCCCTTCTCCCTTTTCTCCCCACCTTTTTCACACTTTAATTATATCAAAGTGTTTGAACTCTTAGTTAAAAAACCCACCTTTCAATCATTATCTGGTCAGAAATTCTTTAAATGATCTTGGACAATTCACTTAACTCCCTTTGGTCTCTTTATTTGTGAACAAGAAAACACAATATAAGCATATTCATAGGCTATTTCCAAAGGAGTATGTCTATATGGCATTGGGGCAAACTCTGAGTGGGAAATAATCTATTTTTTATTCGTTGAATAATTTTGTGACTACCTACCAAAAGCCAGGTTCTGTGCTAGGAAGTTTTGTGAATAAAGCAATGAGAAGATAGAGAGAGATGCACTCCAGGGGCGGACAGTTTCATGGGAGACAACAATAACACTAGTAAATAGATAAAAGTATAATGGCCAACTGGGTCTTGTGGTTCACATGGGAAGTTAAAATACCAGGAGAGCATATGAATGAATTCCCAAGACAGCTTTTGGATCCAGTGAACATAGTATTGAGAAAGGAATGGAGTTAAGGCCTAAACAGGTAGAACGACTGCTTTAAAGGGAAAACACAGGCACATTCTCTGTAGGAGGAGCTACTTGAGATACACCTGAGACACCTGATATATACCTATGCAGGGATGAGCCAGGGTAATTTAGCAACCCGAAATAAAATTAGTGCAGCTGTAAATGAAAGAGCTAAGCACAGGGGTGAAATGTGGTATAAGAAGTAGGCACGGTCCAACTTCTGATAAATGTGTGGGTCAATTTTAAATCCTGCTCTTTCCTTCCCCAAAGCAATGAATCATCACCCAAAGGTTTTAAGCAGGGGTGAATCAAAATTGAATTTGTTTCTTAAGTAATCATTCTGACAGCCCCATGGAACATAAAATAGAAAATGATCAGAGTACATTCTGGGACACTTTAGTTAAGAGGCCATTGTAATTTCAAGCAAAGGAAGATCTTAGTTTGAACTATAGGATACTCATTAAAATTGGCTAATTAGCACTAGCAGAAAGCATTGCTACTCAAAGATTCAATTACTGACCTTCTACCAATATTTCTGAATCGAACTAATACTCTCTTCTTCATGGATGTTATTTCTCCTGGAGTTGGGAAGGACCTCAGAGATAATTAAGCCCATTGTTTTTAAATTGTTTTAGAACAAAAGTCACTTTATTTTCCCAAGTTAGTTTTAATTCATACCTCCTAGAAAGACAATAGTAAAAGAGCTGTTCTAGTTTAAAGTGAGATCGAACTGTTAGCTGTTCAGTTGGAACCCCATGCCCGAAAGAAGTAAGTGACATGAATCTAGGACCCTTGAATCTCAGCATTGTTCCTTCCAGCCTCTCTTAAGGCACAACAGTGCTCATAGCTTTTATTTCCTAAGGCCTCCTGGTGGCTGGCAAAGGGACTGTGACACCAAATAGAAGGCCAGCAAGTGTGTCTAGTAAGGCACATAGGCCAGCTGAATTCAACTTTTTCTGAGGTGACTTTGTGTATCATTCTCTTCCTACCTCCCTTCCTTCCTATCTTCATTGTTCCCTCTCTCCTTTCCTTTCTTTACTTTCCTTGCTTCCTTCCCCTCTCTCTTAGTTGCAGTTAGAGGTGATTTCTACCATCACAATGTGGTTATTTTTGGTGTTGATATGTAATCTAAATATCTCAGACCAACTTGTTCCAAGGTAGGTAAAATAGCCTAGTGAATGTAAGAAAAGATTATGGCAAGATTTGAACCCTGGTAACTAGTAGACGTATAATCTTCAGCTGCACATTGATCATTGTAGTTTCTTAATTTTCTCATTTATGTATTTGACTAAATTAGGAATACTACAATGGTTAGATGAGGAGAAGGTGCCTGGGGGGAGACAGTTCCTGGTGATTGGTAAATGCTTCGAAGTACTGACTAGTAGCCGGGTGCTGACAACTCATGGCTATAATCCTCGATACATAGAAGGCTGAGAACTAGAGAAAAGTCCACATAGCTCTATTACCTGCTCCACTTGTGGTTATGGCTTTAGAGTTCATGTTTTTATTATTGCCATTGATAGTGTTATTCATCTTATTTGCCCAGTATCTATGATAGTCCTCTATCTCGGACTATGCTCAGTTTCTTCTGTAGTACCTGATCTCAAAGGGTCACCAGAATGATTTGTCATTCCCATCCACATCACTTTTGAATGTGGGCTAGGCCTGGGGCTGATAATGTATAGTGAACATGATGGTTTCTACCTTCCAATGCTTTCTTGTAGCTTCATTTGTTTCAAGGATGCCCACCCTCTCACCCCCAGCTTTCTAAGCTCAGCTGCCATGCTGCAAGTAGCCCACATAACACAGAGAGGTATGTGCAATCACTCTTACTGACAGCTCCAGCTGAGCTCCCAGCTGACAGACAGCATCAACTGCCAGCATTGGGAGTGAGCCACTCTGGAGGTCTCGTCCAGACAAGCCACCCATGACACCAGTCAAAGTCAATGTGAGAGACCCCGCTGTATCGCATCAGCATATGGAATCATGGGAAATCATCGGATAGCATTTTGAGTCCATAAGGATTGGGGTAAATTATTTTGCTTCAATGGATGACCCAAATATTTGTTCTCCAGCTCGATATTAAATTTTCAGCAACCCTTGATTAAGGCCAAGTTCTAAATATGTATAGACAATCTCTCCCCAACTCTTACAAGCAAATATTTCTTTGAATCAATGACAAACTGATTAATATTCACTGAGCTTAAACACACTACTAACCATTCTTGTCCTTTGCTTTATCTATAAGAGTACCTAGACCTTTAGAATGTATTTCTCTCTGGCGTGCACATGCATGTTCTCTTACACTCAATTCCTCTGAACCTAACCAGGTCCTTTACTAGGCTCTTCAAATTTTAAAATCTCAATCCTTATCCTTAACCTGAAGGCATGTGTCATTATCCAGTTTTGCAAATAAGTCCAAGTACTTACATAAAAAGCCCTGTGGCTGGTGAGTGACTGAGGCAGGATTTCAACTCATCTGTGTGCAGCTGATGCCCTATGCTCTTGCCTGCTCCCATCTTCCCTCAATACCACCCTTATGTGACAAGGGAAAAAAAATCTTCCTGGTACCTGTTGTAATAATAGCACCTGCTCAGAGCACTCATCTCCTACAGAGTTCAACAGGCAGACAAATTGAAACTGAGCAATCAGTTCATCTGCAAATACAAACTCACTCAGCTAGAAGCGGTCCAAGGCTCCAAGTGTTAACACCTCTGTCTGACACTGCTCCATGTCAGAAAGGTGTCCTGCTGGTGTGAGAAATGCTCATTAATGCCTCCGATTCAGATGTGAGGAAGTAGCCCACAGCCAGGCCAACGAAGTTCAACTCACCTGGGAAGGCTTCTGAGCCAACTTTCTGTGTGTTCCCGTCCCCTGTGCCAGCATTCAAGATTCTTTAAATGAAGATATTTGAATTACTTGTCATGGTGGATACCAGACTCATCTGGTACAGGTGTGTGAAAGAGGAATGCTAGGATTATGGCAAACTTTGTCTTCTTGGGAGGCTAGGGGTGGAGGAGGAGTGGTTGACAGTGGTTAAAGAGTATTTCTAGCTACTCCAAACTTATAATTTGCAATGGAAGTGCAAAAACTTACTCTCAGATGTGGAGAGCTATGCTCAGAGTAGAATGGCTACTTGTCCAATCCTATGTACCTCACTATTAGTAGGGCATGATCTCAAACCCTGGCTCACTGATCCCATCCTGTATTCTTCCATCTCTCCATTTAGTTCCTTACTTCTAGTGCCTTTCTAGCCACCCTTTCTCCGAAGATATTCTCAATTCTCCCCTCCTTACCTGGGAGGCCTACTTCTGCTTTGTGCTTCTAAAGTTCTTCTCACATTTAATAAATGTCCCCGGTTGAATGCCTTTGAACTTGGAACTTGTATTCTGTTCTCTGAGACAACACTCAACAAAACTGACAGTAGTAGCTCTGTCTGAAGTCAGCTAACTGTTGGCATCCTCATCCACATTTGTATCCAAAGCCTTGAATTGACCAAGGACTCAAGATACAAGCCTTTGAGATGCAGTTTCTTCGACTAAAGGTCTCAGCAAAAGCCACACCATCGGGTGTTAGGGGCTGAATTTTCCAACATCCCTGGAAAATGTGTGTGTTGAAGTCCTAATTTTTTTTTTCAGAGCCTTAAAATGTGACTGTATTGGAGATGGAGTCTTCAAGGTAGTAATTAAATTAAAATGAGCTCATTAAGGGTGAGTCCTGATACATGATGACTGGCATGCTTTTAAGAAGAGACGAGGACACAAATTCAGATGGAGGAAAGAGCACATGAGGACACAGGGAGAAGATGGCCATCTATAAGCCAAAGAGTTTGGGAGAAACCAACTGTGGTGACATCTTGAGTTTGGTGATATCTGACTGCTAGAATTATGAGAAGATAGAGTTCCACTGTTCTAGCCACCAGCTCATGGTAGTTCATCATGGAAGTTCTTGCAAACTGATGGATATGAGGATTTCTTCTTGATTGCTGAGAAAAATCCTTCCATCCCCTGTTGTAATACACATCACTGTTTTGATGTCTGCATCTCTAACAGGACCTGATGCTGGTCACAAGGCAGACACCTGATGGCTCAAAGTGAATCTACATCAGAAACTCACCTACAGTGGCAATTTGGGCGTCTACTACCTGAGACAAGGAAGATACATTAGAACCGGATCTCTTTCCTAGTCCTTGACTCATTATCACAAGTAATTTATCCACAGAAATGCTGTGTGCTACGTGACATGATTCTCATAAAAGAGTTACTCAGTAGGCCTGGAGTTGGAGGAAGGAGGGAAAACAGAGATGAGCAAATACAAGGCCATGAGGAGATAGTTTCACAGTATGGAACATGCTAATTAGGGAAAGTGGTTTTACATAGCTAGGACTTAGAGAAAGGAGCTTTGGTGGATTGACTATAGCAGTCAAGAACGATTTACCTGGAGAAGGCAGGATAAGGCTGGACTCTAGCAAAATGGGAAAGGAAAGTGCAGTGTATTGTTGGTGTGTTCAACCTGGTGGAGCCACCAAGAGACTATAAGCTTCAGGTTCCATTCAAGCAGTATGGTTAAGGACTTGGTTTAGAGTTATAGTTTAGGAGGCCTTCAGTCTTCTCATTTTATATCGTATTTACTAAACCATAATACTAGTGCCTTTTGAAACCAGGTAATTATTTTACATGGAAATATCCCTGCACAGAAACACCCTTGCTCCTGTTGTGGCCATCAAAATTGTCTTCAGAAATTTCTAACTGTCTTCCTTGGAAAAGTCACTCTTCCTTGTGAATCCTTGATTTATACTGTCAATTACTTGAGCTCTCTGAGGTTCAGTTTCTTGGATTTTACAAATGCACACACACATACACACACAGAAACACACACACACACACAATTATGCTGCTGACATACAGAGGCTAAACATGAGTTTGGCTTGGCTCTATCTTTTAAAGGGTAACTTCTTTTTCTTTGCTTGATATTATAGGCAAGATTCCTCCCAACTTGAGGCAAATAGAAGCAGAGCTTCTCCAGCTACCACAGGATAAGGAGCCCCAAACCTGTCTTCTTACTTTGCTGTGATAGAGACATCACTACCATTAACCCTCCTCCCTTATCAGAAATAGTGTGAGAGAATGGAGTGTGAATAACTTCATTTAGAATCATGGCTCCTTCACTGCATATTCCTGAAAGGAAGAAAATCCCATCTCTGAGAATGTGTGTTTCAGGGCTCTCTAATTCATCTCTGTTTTCTCCACTATCAGAATATTGGATACATCCAGGGGGGAGCTGGGACTAAATGACACCAACAAAGCAACTAGGTACTAAAGGAGGGGCTGCCTCTCCAATAAGGACTCTGTTACCAGGGACCTGACAAGTGGACAGGTCCTTAAATGTTTCGTGGTAGGTTCCTTAATTGTTTTGCTCCATTCTGAGCCTTGATTTAAAGGTTTTCACCAAATAAGGTGGCTGGTTAACAAGTAGATCCAATTTTTCTTTACAACAAATAGGGGGATTTAAAAATCTACTTGAGCAAGAAATTTTTCACTTAAGCAGATCATTTTAACCACAGAAAAATGCCATGTGGAGCTAGTATGGATTGTCTTTCTCAATCACAAGTACCAGGAAGAACAGAGATCAAAAGTTCATGGTGTACCCTATTTGGAATGGGCTCCAGCTCAGCCCACTCACATCAGAATCCAAAGATATTAAGTCTCTCATGTAAAAGTGAAGAAGTATTCACAGATATCCTATGTACATACTTCCAATCATTTCTAGGTCCCTTGTTAATCTTTGTATCATGAATATCTCATACAAACTGTTGTTGCACAGTATTGTCTAGGGAATGATGACAAGATAAACATCTGAATGTTCATATATAGGTGATATTTTCAAAGATACTTTAAAGCTGATGCTGGCTGAATTAGTGAAGGCAGAACTTGTAGATACAGAGTGTCAACTGCCTATCTAGGGGAAAAACACACAAATCCAGTAAAGCTACAGGCAACAGCTAGAAGCCAATGACAGTCCAGAGCATTGTTGGACTTGATCAGGAAGGCTATTCTTATGACTGCAGTAAGCACATATACACTAATGGATAACAGATACCAAGTGGCACCTGCAGAAGAGGGTCAGTGGCAATACATACCTTTCTCTAGGAAGTTGGTGGTTGGGATTATGACGGCAGCGCACGCTGAGGCCAAAGAGCTTGCGAGCAGTGCGTTGAATCTTCTGCCTCTGTGCCTCAGTGGCACTCTGCAGGAGCTTATAGCGATTCTGCAGATCCCAGTCATTGCCCCAGTGCTGGTGGATACTCCCGATGGTCAGAAAGTGGTTGCTGGGCAGACGCTTCATGAATGATTTAAATTCATCTGGTAACACATAGAGACCAAGCAAGAAAGAGCTAAGTATAGTGACCTCCATCAAAAGTCCCTTCTAACATTTAGCCTCACTGGTCAATACATAGGCCAGCAAATAAGGACAACTCGTGTCAGGCCCAAATTATCTGGCATGGCCTGCCTTGTGCCTAGCACTGTGTTTTCAAATGAAGCAAAGTCTGTGCCATGCATCAGTGTTTATGATAGGGATTCCCAACTTTGTGTCATTCTAATACTAACTTTATGGTAATATCCACCTCTCATTTGTGCTCAATAACACCTCTGAATCAAATCTTACTTTTCAGTTAAAATTGAAAAGATTTTTTTTTTGGTGCAATTCTACATAGAATGTCACGGCTGCGTGCCTTCAGCAAAAAGTTAGTTGTGAAAACAAATCAGAAGAGAGCAATATTAATCAGTTCTAGTCAGATACTGTTGCCTGCTAAGTGCCTTATTTCACTTTGAAATACAGGAAATTAACACGTTAGAAGGGTGTTACAGGCCTATTAGCAGCCACCTGAAAATTTCTGTTTGATGCAATTTGCAGGCTTGACAAAGAACTAAAATAGATGGAACCCCTCTCCCCTTCAGCCATCCAAGTGTTATTTGAAATTCTTCATAAGGACTACCTAACATCATATTGCATTTTGGAAAATTCCAGCTTAAGAGATGATGACAAACTCGTGGGTCTGCTTGGAGAAGATTTCTTCCTCTCACTGCTATTATTATTTTTATTTGGTGGGAGTCTTGGGGCTTGAACTCAGGGCTAGGTTCCTCTCCTTGAGCCTTTGTGCTCGGGGCTAATGTTCTACTACTTGAACTACAGCTCCAGTTCCAGTGTCTTGGTTGTTAATTAGAGATAAGTGTCACACAGACTTTCCTGCCCAAGCTAGTTTCATATCACAGTCCTCAGATCTTAGCCTCCAGAGTAGTTGGGATAATAGGCATAAGACATGGGTACCCAGCTTTCCCTCATTTTTAACATTTTAGTCCAGAGAATAATTGTGGGCTGCATTTTGATACAAACTTTAGAATTGCCTGGTTGAGCTTTCTTGTTTTACATAAAGAATAGGAACACTGAAGTCTAGAGTGGGAACATGGTTTTCGGTAGAGTAGCATCGACAAATGGCCACAATAGATAGTTCTAAAATTGGAACTGCTGTTTTCTATGCTGGCATTTCCTACCACTATTCTTCAATGATTAAGAAAATTGAAAACTGAAAGCACTGTTCAGTTTGTAAGTAGAAGGCCAATGGTTGGATTTGAAAAAAAATGTATACACTGTCTACTAATTTTGCCTCATAAAACCTACAAGGAAATTTCAGTTGCATTATGCATTCATTTAATTTAACATATGCTTACATAGCTCTCAGAAGGCACCCAGGCACAATTCTACGAACTCATTGTGCATAATTGATTTTTGCAGAAAATCTATGAGATAGGTGCTTTCAGTGTACCCTTAGAGTACAGAGAAGTTGGCTAACTTGTCACAGGTAAAAGTAAGATTGTGGTCTACTCAACTTGTATGGTTGCCTTTGCATTTGTACTTTCAATACACTAAGAGTCACCCCGAGATTCAGTATATAGAGAGAAAAGTAAATGAATGGTACTGAAAACTGAAATCTTTCAGTGGTAGAGTGCTTGCCTCATATACATGAAGCCCTGGGTTTGATTCCTCAGCACCACATATACAGAAAAAAGCCAGAGGTGGTGCTGTGGATCAAGTGGTAGAGTGCTAGCCTTAAGCCAAAAAAAAAGAAGCCAGGGACAGTGCTCAGACCCTGAATTCAAGCCCCAGGACTGGCAAAAAAAAAAAGTATTTTTTTCTTCTAGAAATACTGAGGAGCCTTTTGATAAAAAAAAAAAATCCCTTGGTCTTCAACTTGGAACTCTTGGGATGTGATGGAATCCTTGGTACATAAGACCTGGAGGATGGAAGTCAGGTTATTGGGGTTATGTCCTTGAAGGGGGTATTGAGATCCTGATCCGTTGCTGGTTTTTTTTTGTTTTTTTCTTTCTTTTCCTCTTTCTTTTCTTTCTTTTCTTTCCTGGACAACATGAAGCCAGTAGGCCTCCTTCCTGCCATGATGTGCCGCTATGTGCTGCAACACGGCCAAGCAAAGATGGATAGAAAATTCTGAAACCATGATCCAATTAAACATTTTCTTAAGTTGATTATCTCATGTGTCTTAACGTTAACAGAAAGGTTACTAACCCAAGAAGATAACGCAGAACTCTGCACTCATTGGTTTATTGTCTGAGTTGCCTGAAAGCAGAAGACTGTATTTACCAGCTAGACTCTCCTTCCATCGAAGACACATAGAGCGCTTCTGAGAGAGGAGCCTGTTGACCTCAGGAAGAATAATAGCCCTAACTCGAAGCCAAATGTGGATCTATTTTATCATCAAAATAGAACGTAAGGGTTAATACTTTAACTTGTTTGACTAAAAGGAAATATAGAAACCAGGGGTTCTCTAGCTACCAGCCCTCTGGGGCTGCCAAGAAATCCATGCTTTTTATTCTGTGCCTGTAATTTTTCCCTCTAAATTATCTGGGGCTAAGGTATTAAAGTTACAAGCTGAAAAAAACAGCAAAAAAATCAAAGCAAATCCCCAACAGATGAAATATATAAGTATCAGATAAAGAAGCATGTTTGTGGAGATGCATTTGTCTCAATGGGTAAAACTATTTCACATGGATACATTCAGGATATATACAGGGATCATATGCCTTGTGGAGAGAAAGTGTAAAACACACACACATACACACACACGCACACACACGTACACTCCCTGTAATTTCCTTATTCTGCAGAATTCAGGCTGTCTGTTACATTATCTACCCACTCCCGGTGGCTTCTCTTCTTTGAGAATTAGCACTATTGCTCAAGGTGTCCATACAGCTTCCCTTTCCCTCTACTTTCAGTAGGCAGTAAAATTGTTTTGTAGAAACATTTTAGCCAATATAATTTTATTTTGTTGGTGGCCAAATAATCATCATGATACATCTGCATTGTGAATATTTTTATTTTTCAAAAATCCCCAGGATGTTCAATAGATTAATGGGTGCTGCTCTTGAAACATCTGCAACACATGCAAGTTGTATGACCCTACAAGGGTGAAATCGCTGATGTATCCTGAGTCCCCAGAGCAAGATGAGGGCTTAGAGTTCATGGAAACCCATCATTTTTAAAAATGGCACTCCACATTGCTCTGCTTTTATCTGTGGTATACAGTAGCTCCAAGGTAAGATTTTGTTTGATCAAAGGTTCTTTTTTTTTCTTTTTTGGCTAAAGACTTAAATAAATTCAAATATTAAAAACATAAACATGTCCTCTCATTTATCAGGCGAGGGAATGAAGGCCTAGGGGTAAAGTGGAATTAATAGGCTGCAAAAGCATCTGTGATCACTGGATTTGGAATAAGAAACTGCATTACCAATGCTGTCATTTACAAACTGTAACCTTGGGGAATATTCTAAAGTCTCCTGTCCTCTCAGCACGTAATACAGGAACATCACTTCTTGCTTTAATGCATTTTTGACAGATTTAAAGGATATGAAATTATCTTTTTAAGAAAAATAGTAATGCTCTGTGTATAGATTCATTTGTTTAGCAGATAGGTATATGGTAACTACCGATTTGACAACTTTTCTTGGGGAGTCTCAAGGATTCATGGGGTTATCATGTCTATAATCAAGTATATCACCTTCTTTCCAAACCTTTCCAGGATCTCTTAGCTCAGAGTAGGGTTCCAGCATCCATAAATTTATGCAAATAAGGTCCATAGCTAGATGAGTTTCTTGGACTGGGATTCAATCCCTAGTTCGCTTCAACTTGAATAGTCATTTTAACCTTTAACTTATGGACCATATTTATAAAGAACAATTCCAGTGAGCCTTTCTCCACCTGTCCTGTTTTACTACCTGGAGTAGCTCTTAGTGAACATAGTGGAGCAGCTCTCTCCTGGGCACTTCGTCCTTCCCATTAATCTGCTTATAGTCTGATCTCTGCACCAGTCAGATCCTAAGACTTCTGCCCTTCACCAGCATGGCCTTTCCTGACATCCCTACTTACACCAATCCACACTCTACATTATCTGCTCCCACTTTTACACATGGACATTTGAGATGACATACACACAGTTATCTAATGCATGCCTGGGCTTCAGACAAAACTTAGAAGGTCTAACTTTAGACCTTTCCTACTTCGTGACCTTGGGTAACTGACTTGTCTCTCTTGTAACTCACTGTTCTGAAACGTGAAAGGCAGGAAAAGCTAAATTAGCAGAAAAGTGATTTGCTGCTTTGACAGCCCATGAATTCTTTCAATATCTATCCTTATAACTATGTATAAGGATAGTTACATATACATATATACATACACCTATGTATGTACATCTATACACAGGCATGTTATTTACACACAAATACACACATAGAGGATTAAAAACAACCCTGTCTATCTCTCTAGAGGCTTCTTCTGTTGTTTTACTGTGTCCCCTGAGTAAAATAATGCCACTACATCCTATGACTGCAAACTGGATCATGCTATTCGTTATTTCATGCCAGGGAGACTAATTGAATGCTTTTTCTGCCACAGCTCTGGACTATCCCTAGTGACACAGTAGCGGTTGCTGAATTTCTACTTACAACAGTCAGAGACTCCATTTAGATGAAGGTCTCTTTTCGAGATTCAGTTCGGGGTCATTCACACCATTTAGGTTCTCTACCTGAATTCTCTAGGTCCTTGTAAGCCTCCGCCCAGGCCTTGGCCATGTTGGCCAGTGTGAACTCCATGATCTGGATGTCAGTGATGGGGCAGTTGCACTGCGGGAACTCCTCGGCACACTGGCACCGGCACTGGCTGTTTTGGCACACGTATTCCCCCTCACCATTGCACATGATGTAGCTCAAGGCTGACTGGACAAACTTCTCTTGCAGATACTGAGGGAAGATGATCTGCAGACCTGTTTGAGAAGAGTGTGGAGGGAAAGCAGAAAGGTTACAAAAGGTGTTTCATTAACAGCTTGAAAAGGTGATAAATAGGAATCTGAAGCCGCTAGATTTCTCCCTGTGTATTGGAATCAAAGTATTTGAGGGGCCTACTAGGGTACAGATGGCATAATCAGCAAGGTCTACAGCTGCATTGATTCTGCTTGGACTTCTCAAGTCATGCCCTTGACCATCTGGGAAATGTCTATTCAATTCAGCTGTATTAGTATCAAGACTAGAGCTGATACAATGTATACTCTTTCCATTTGAGGAGAAAGTAGGACACAATTGTCAACTTTTCCTTACTTCTTTCACTCATTTTCTTTCCCTTTCTGAAAATATTTATGTAACCTATTTATGAAGAACAAGTCGTGAGCTAGGCAGCAGGTCTATGGAGATTGTAAAAAGAAATGTAGTCTTTGCCCTAAAGGAATTAACAATATGATCAGCAAAGGTAGTTATGGACACACAGCATGGGGACACAAGTCTATAGTTCTGCAGCCAAGATCTCCACAGGAAGTAACGGGATAACAGCAAACTAAAAATAACAAGACTTGGGTAGCAGAGAACCTTTTCTAGGTACCAAAGTTTTAGGTTAATTGAAAGGCAAGTTAAGAGATGACTATGTTAAAAGATCAGAAAAGGCATTCTAAAAAGAACAGAAAAATGGAAACCGGAATAAACATTTCTGTGAGTTTCAGGTAAACAAAACAAACATAGATGGGTGAAGTGCAATGCTATAAAGAATCTTATTATGCACTATGGTGTGTGAGTTTTCTCTCATGAATCCAGGACATATTGCTAGTAGTTTCTGAGGACACAAATGATATCATTGGAGAAATATAATTTAAAGACCAATTATTCTTAAAACTAAAATACTTGTGAAGAAAAGCATTAGCAAGAATTAGTTTTCATTCTTTTGCTCTACAAATGAAGAGCTTGAGGACCATTAGGGGGAAGTGATTAGTCCATGGTTATAAGATGGACATCCTTGGTCATACTTTATGACATGTTCTCTATAGGTAAATAATCAGCCATGCTGTAGAAAAACAATGATGGAGAAGGATTTTTCTAGATATAGGCAGTACCTTGGTACCTGGAAATATCAGCAGAGAGGGTTCTTTATTGTCTATGGTGCCAAGACAGAATGCCAATTCTATCCACCTCATTTGGAGCAGACTCCCAAGTCCATTAGGAGCAAAGGTTTCACTACTCATTGTGTAAGAGAAGAGTATTCAGACTTGGGTTATTATTTATTCTGCTAAGTTTTAGCATTAATGTGTCCATTAATCCTGCGCATCATGGATTTGCTGAAGAAGCTTGGTATTTTTGTCTTTCCTTCTTTTTCCTTCAAATTACACACACACACACACACACACACACACGCACAATACACATAATATGTACATAGGAGGCATATAATAATATATACCTCTATAATAATGAAATCCTGTCATATAGAATTAAAACTCACTGGGCTTTATTATGTGTATGATTGTGTATGCACATGTGTGTTTGTCTATGTGAGCGATCTCATGTAAAATATTCAGCTTTCCTTTAGCACTCCCCTTTCTCTTCTATGCAAATGGAGACAAATTTAGTACCTACACCAAGGGGTATTAATAGGGCTAAATAAATCTTCTCTCAGGTGGCTCATGCCTGTAATCCTAGCTACTCGGGAGGATGAGATCTGAGGATTGCAGTTTAAAGCCAGCCTGGTCAGAAAAGTTAGTGAGACTCTTATCTCCAATTAACCAGCACAAAGCCATAAGTGAAGCTGTGGCTTAAGTGGTAGAGTGCTAGCCTTGAGCATAAAACATGAGGAACACTCAGGACCTAAGTTCAAGCTGCAAAACCAACACAGACACACACACACACACACACACACACACACACACACACACACACACACACACCACCCCAAATGGTCCTCAGCATAAAGCAACTGAATAACGAAATTATCAATTTCTATTTGTGAAATTATGAACCAACTGCTGTTGCTTATGACAAACATGTAGATTGTGTGACGGTGATGATGATGATGATGATGATGATGATGATGATGATGATGATGATGATGGTGATGACAGTGTCATTCTCTCTTTACACTAAATTTATGAAGTTTCAATTGAACCTTTTTGGTTAAAGGAACAATAGGTGAAGGCACTTAATCAGAAAAAAAATGTCCAGAAGAGAGTCTGAAGAGTTTTTAGAGAGCTTTTATAGGAGAAAGGTTTAGATTTCTCTGCTTATAGTATGAGAGAACTATTCAGGATGGTACATATATAATCTACATGGAAAGTATTCTCACATAGAGGCACAGCTATGTAGCGGTTTCCTACAGTGAGCAAGGGGTCCACATGAAATTGAACCATCTCTTGTAAAAGCTACTATACAGGGGTATAAAACAGAAACTAAACACTTGGACAAGACAAATCCAGTTGTAAAGCCCTTCAAAACTTAGTCCGCAATTCTTTCATTGTCTGCATTACAGCCACTTTATCGCCATTTTCTCTTCCAAAGCAAAATTTATTTTTAGCTGATTCCAATCCCCTATAGGCAACTGGATATATGGATTGGGGTTACGTTTCTGTTGCTTAGTCTATATTCTCAGTTCTACTTTTTCTAGCTTGCTCATCATTTTCCTTTTCCCTTTTGTAGAGGATAAAATATTCTATTCTTGGTCCCAAGCCCAAAAGGAATTTGGGGAGAACATTTTTAGAAAATTGCATCAAATCTTTTCTCTGTTTGGCCAGGATACAAAAGGCAGGATTACCTATCCTTTTTAATGCAACTGCAAACAGATGACTTTTGGAGTTGCGGGGTTGGGGGGTGGTTCGTTTCTGGGAGAAGCTGAAACACAAATCTGGCTGCTCTTTAAAAATGGAAACACGAAACTTGCAGAGCTGTCTCTGAGGCAGATTCTCCTGGGCAATTTCAAGAGAGAATAATGAAGACGTAGCAATTAAAAAACGCTTCTCTGCAAAATGTCATTACTGTTTAAAGTTACATAACCATTTCTACGGCAGCGGAGGTTCACCCAGCAGTCAGAGCCAGAGTCATGTCCCTGTGACCTGTGTCCAACAAAGAGGCCCATTGCTGACCTCCAAGATGGGCGCCTGAATCCTGCCGGCTTCAATGGGAGTCATAAATAATTTGGAGGGAGATTTGGCCTGTGGAACCACTGTTTGAAAGATATATAGCTGCCGGCTGGGGCAGAATATTCTGTACCCATGGTTCCCAAAGACACACACACACACACACACACACACACACACACACACACAAATGGGACAAGAGATAAAAGAACACCATTATCACCAAGCATGTAAATTTTTGCCTTTGCAACCATTGTGAGTTATTTTGCATACCATCTCACCCACATTGAACATATGGAATCATTTCCTGCTAACATAGTTAACTTTGTCCCCCACCCCTTTTTAATCTTGTTAGGCTCTAAAGAGGAATTTCTCATTCTTCCACATAAAAATAAAGTCCATGTAGAAGTGGGAATGCTTATGCTCACACTTTTATTTCAGTCTTTACTCCTACCTCACCTAGTATACACATCTAAGAAATTTTCTTTTGGGGGGAGGGATTTGGGGTGGAGGGGAGGTAGAAGAACAAGCTTGACAAGAAATATACTCACTGCCTTATGTTTGTAACTGTAACACCTCTGTACATCACCTTGACAATAAAATTAAATTTAAAAAAAAAGAGAAGAAAAAAGGAAATTTTCTTTTTCGCTTATACAGTCTTCGTGTATTCAGATCTAATATCTCCTTTTTTTCTGTCACATACTGCCATGTCCTCTTTTTCTTTGCTTTCTGTTGCTTTAAATAGTCTCACGCGACACTGTCCCTAGTTTATTGGTTTCCTTAAAGTCTGCTTTCCCCATTCTCTGTGCCTGCATCATACTAAAACTCTAGATGTCTTCCTTGTCCTCGAA
Source organism: Perognathus longimembris pacificus (assembly GCF_023159225.1). Taxonomy (NCBI): domain Eukaryota; kingdom Metazoa; phylum Chordata; class Mammalia; order Rodentia; family Heteromyidae; genus Perognathus; species Perognathus longimembris. The sequence goes on from NC_063161.1 coordinate 149,136,773, forward strand.
TTCAGACCTTCACACATAATCTAGGTTGAGATTTTGTTTTTCTGTTTTGTCATTAGGCCTAATTACTGATTTAACTTATTGTTTCACACCACCTCCCCACCATTAAAGAGCAGCTTTGGGGAGGCAGAGGCCTGTCTGTCCACTATAGCCCAGTGTAGTCTCCACATTAGCTCCCTCCTTCATCCCAGTGGATAAGAAAAGTCCTACTTAGGCCTTGGGAATGGTGTAATTACAAAGTTTGGAGACGTATACCAAGACCTACAACTAAAGTAGTAAAGTAGGAACTCAAATTAGGAACTCAGGCTGAGTTTTAAAGAAAATAGAGTTAACCTCTGGCCTCCATACCCCAAGGTAGCTCTACTATAGAGAAAGGCAATATCTAAACCTTCCAAAAGCTGAGTTTATATTCCTGTGCAGCTGAAATTTCAATACCATTCATTACTAATGAGGAAAGAAACAAATCACAAGCAATACTTAATCCATAATCTGGCTGTTATAAACTTAAAGTTTGTCTTATACCAATTCATGTATTGAAACTCTAACCTCCAATAGGATCCTACTGGGTGGGAGGTCTAAAGGTGATGATGATCAGAAGTGGTCATGAGATTGATGCTCTCATATGAGATTAGCAACCTTGTAAGGGGGCTCTCCCACTCCCCTCATACATCCTCCAAGAAAAACCATATAAGCACACAGTGAAAATGTGACTGGTGGCTGTCTACAAGCCAAGAAGCTCATTGTCACCAGACACCATCCATGTGAACACCACAGTCTTACTTGTCAATCACAGAAATGTAAATAACTGTCTTCTGTGTGAACTAGTCTACAGCATTGGTTATACCAGCCTGAGCACACTCAGACAAAGGACATGATTAAATGTGCAATAAATGCTAGGTTTCTCTCATGTATCACGTATCAGATCACACTTCATTACCAGAACCAAACTTGAGGCCATCTTGGAAAAGCTCTCATAATTAAAAAGTAAGTTTTAAGGGTAATGAATGCATAGAAAGAAATACATTGAAAGTGGGAACTAAATGCATAAAGGCCTTGGAGGGGGGCAACATAGATCCTTGCTGATGAGACCAACCTGGTCATCATTTTCTTTGTGACGGACAGTCATCCACTGCTGCCACAGTAACTACATTGAGGATCCTTGTTTATTATAGACAGAGCTTCTGAGGTTCAGAATAACACACAGGGCTCTATGTGTCATTGAGTTGTTGATATTTAAGGACATTCAAGCACCAGAAGACATTTCAGGTAACCTCTGAATATTGGATCCTTGTGGACCACTGATGATACTGTTGATATTGCTGCCTGAAGCAGGTACCTGATTCAACTAAAATTGCTCTGGGGGATATTTAATATCTACAAAGAAGCCTCAACTAACTGGTAGAAGCCTGAAGCTTCCCTGTTAGACAGAATGAGTATAGCTTAGTGATCTTGCAATTGAAAATTCCTGATAGGAACTCTTCATTCCTTCTTTTCAACAAATAGTGCACAGGGAATTATTGTAAGCAATAAACAGGTTTTTAATACATTTAATATCTTTTTTCTTTCTAATAAAACACAAGAGGGAAATTGGAGATTCAAAACCAAAGAACACATTTTTTTTAAAAAAAACAAAAGAGAGAGAAAAGCCTTGGCTGTTGATTAAAACATTCTGGAAGTATTTATTGTTGCTGGTACATGGAGTTTAACAAATTGATTATGAATATTGAAAGGGTTGGTGATTTCTTGTGAAAATGCAAGATAATAAACCTGCAGATAATAATTATGGGAAACTTCATGATGTCCTGTGGGGTATGGGTTGTGTTTTGTGACATGAGCACAATTCAAATTGATAATGAAAGGCAGTTCTGGATGCCACACTAGAGTGAAGACCTTGAGCAACTGAAGCTCAGTGTGTGAATAACTTGAAAAGGAATAAGTCTTGTTCAAGACAAAGGCCATGAATCATCATCAGCTTTGCTTTATTTTATTTTATATTCTATATCCTAATTACCTGGTGCAGTGGTATTTTTTGATGATTTTTGGTCTCTATTCTGACTTTGTCACATTGTTAACTAAATGCATAATCTCTTACAGTGACAAAAGGAATAGGACAAAAACAATGAAAGAAGAAAGAAGAGGACTGAATAAGAGGTTCTATTTTGGTTGAATGTAGATACTTTTTTCTATCTTGTCCTTGCCCCTAAATGTGGTTTCCTGTAGAGGTCTCTGAGATTTCTGGGAGTCCCAGCTGTTGTCTTGTTCCTGCAAAGTTCTACCTGTCAAGGTCTGTCCATTTCTGAAATGCACAAAGTGGACAGAACAAGGATTGTACATTTATTCAAAAAGGTAAGCTTGATTTTCTTCTTTATGAAAGCCCAGGGATTTCAGACTGGCAGATAAAGGACTTTATGGCTCACATAGCCATGCTGAACTCCAGTGTAATGAAGGCATGCAGGTCAATTACCCATCTGTTTGTGTTTCTATTGCTGTGAATTACAGTATCCATCGCTGACAGCTCATTGGAGTGGAATGAAAATAAGACGATAATTCACCGGGTGAAACTGTGCAGAAAGGGCAAAAAGGCTATGATCTCATTCAGAAGTTCAGCCCTGTCTCGGTGATGGGTCATTTACACTCTGGGAAATGAAGAAAGGCAGTTACCTGGAGGAGAAAATGTTGGTTCTAACTTCCTGTACGTAAGAATTAGGACATGCTTCCTCTTGGTGTAACTATTGCCTCCTATTCTGCAGGATCTCAAGGCACAGACATCAAATTATGTGAAAAATATAGGTAGACAGGATCCAGGATGATAAAGCTAAAATGTTTTTGGTTACCAGAAGCTTAAGAAAATTAAACCGATGTCTTAGGGATTCACAAGTAGTATTTGAAAGTGGACATGGAACCCTTTAGCTGATGTCAAGGTCCAAGTGAAATGTGGTACTCAAAATCTAGTGCTCCCCACACCCAAATGATCTCACTTTAGGATTACAATACATCCAACCTCTGGACTCAGCCAGTTTCTTATGCCATGTGTTGCCAAGGAAATGAGTGTGAATGGTATGTCATTTCCAGAATGAAACTTTAAGAACCAGCACAGGAGCTCATGGACTCCCTTTGCACAAGAGTAACAGGGGCTCAGACAGAATCCACCAGAGAAACAGAACCATCATAGACTATTACTATCATGTAGAATAAGAAGCAAGCATTCATCTTTGCAAACCATTGATATAGGAATTGCTTGTTAGCATCATATTATCTAGCCAAATCTGACAGATGTGGATTTGGCAAGTTATGACCAATGGACTAAGCTGATCTGAGGCTATATTTGTAAATAAAATTTCCTGAACAGAGTTATACACAAGGAAGAGTAGAGTAGTTGTATCAGACACCATGTGGCCCACAAAGTCTAAAACAGTTACCATCTGGCCCTCTAAAGAGCAAGTGTGCCAACAACTGTATGAAATGGCCATTAAGATTTGCTTCAACTTTTATTTTCTACATGAGTGGATGCAGTGGTACTCCTCCCTTCTGTTATTAAGCCAAGATGGATTTGGCATCTAGTATGTCTTGGACAGTCTTCCAAGATGTGAAAAAAAGGGCAAGGAACTGAGATACTCTCGTTGCTCTTACAGAACTTACCTTCAGTGAGGAAGGCAGGCAAAAATGAATAAACACAAAACAGAAGCTTAGGGGTATAGTTAAAGTAGTAGAGTGTATGCCTAGCAAGTGTAAGACCATGAGTTGGATCATCAGTGCCACCACCAAAATAATTAACAACAACAACAAAAATAATAACAAAACTAAAGACTATTATATACCAACACAAGGATTGGAAACAGGCAGGCACCCAAATGACAGTTTCAACTTGGAAAAAGGGAATATAGTCTAAACTATAAAATCACCAAACATCAAGAGTACGCACATAATTTTCTATTCAGTTTCATAAGATCTCCACAGGAAGGTACTCTTCAAGACTTAAGAATAGGTCAGAATATGCTTCTTGACAATTCATGATTAACAAAAACAAAGTTCTTACTTTTATGAGTCCATACACTTCAGTCTTTGCATTATTGGACATCTCTAAATTCCTCATTTACCCATCTCTTGTTCCTCTCTACAAACTGCAAATTCCTTCCCTGCCATTGTTCTGCCTCTGCTCCCTAAGCACCTTGCACTGGCTCCTCTTCAGACTTTGCTCTCTGACTTTCTCGGCTGCACACTTTTCTTTTTTTTTAATCCTTATGTCAGATTTTATTTAATTTTTTAATACTTATTTATTGTCAAAGTGATGTACAGAGGGGTTACAGTTTCATACATAAGGCCATGGGTACATTTCTACAATTTGTTACCTCCTCATTCATTCCTCCTTCCCCCTTCCCCCTTTCCCTCTCCCACCATGAGTGGTTCAGTTGGTTTACACCAAATGGTTTTGTAAGTATTGCTCTTGGAGTCGTTTGTCTTTTTATCCTTTGTCCCTCAATTTTGATATTCCCCTTCCCTTCCCTAGTTCTAAAACCAGTATATACAGTAGCCAGTGTACGCAGATGAGATACAGTGATAGCGCGGACACAACCACGGGAAGGGGATACAAGAGGATCATCAGCAAAAGAAGCTACGGTTTCACATGGCATGTTGAAAGTAATTACAACAGTGATATAACAGTCATTTCTGTAACATGGAGTTCAGTCAACTGCACACTTTTCAACAAACCCAGGAGACATCTCTAACTATCACTTTCCTCACCAAAAGTTGTTTTTTTAGCGCTGCTCAAAAGTTAAATAGATTCTTTTATATCTTGGTGCTGCTGGTGGAGTTTATAGGACTAAACACATGTGTGGAATTCTTACAATTACTGAATGGATCTTCTCTAAAGATCAACTTGGCTATATGTAAATTACACATGCACAAATCTAAAAATAATACAAAGGAATAATGAACATGACTCAATTGATGTCATTTCTTGTCCAGGCTGTGTTTTCTGTTGCTTTCTCTGTGGGCTATACAAAGTCTCATGGACCTACTCTTCTGGCAGCCCCAAACACCTAACACTTATCTCGAGTTCTAATAGAAACACTTACTGCATTGTATTATATGCTCATATATTCATGTTCTTCCTAGCCTGACAGATGCTTGAATGCAGGAGGCATTGATCTCCTATTCCCTTGTCATTTAGTGCATTAGTGGGTACCAGGAAAATGTGTTTAAATGAAATGTGCATTTAGGTAGAATATGTTTCCAAAAGGATTTCGGTTCTCTATTCTATGATTATTAAGCCCTGCCTCTTTACATCCAGCTCTCACAAGCAGAAAATGTATTTTTATTCCCATTATTAGAACTTGAAACCTGAATCTATTTTAACTTAAGTTTACTAGTTGCAAAGACAACTACTAAGAAAGCTCTGAATTAGAAAAAGAATATAGTGTAGTAGCATTCCCTTTTGGCCACATCCCTGCCAGCATTTACCATTGTTTGTTTCCTGCCCGTATCTACTATTATTTGTTTTCTTGATAATACCCATTCTAACTGGTATGAGGTTGAATCTCAATGTGGGTTTGATTTGCATTTCTTTTTGGCCAGAGATGTTGAACATTTCTTCATGTGTCTATTGGTTGTTCTTATTTCCTCTCCAAAGAAGTCTCATACTAGCACTTAGGCAGCAAAAAAAGACAGGAAGATCATGAGTTCAAGGCCAGCCTAGGCTACCTATAAAGTTTCAGTAAGTGCAATAAGGGAAATCTCCCTGATTTTGTAAGAGAAGATGTTGGCAATCTTATTGTGGGTCAAATTGACTAGTTTGTAATATTCAATCATTTGTCCAAGTGTTGGCCCCCAAATCACATATCTGTGAGTGTGCCCAAGCTCAAACTCAGCAAGCTATGAGAACTCAATCCATCTCCCGACTCTTATCACACATTAGCATAGTTAAGGAACTGAGAAGTCCCTAGGAAATAAATGTGGAATTGTGATATTTCATCCAATATTTATTTCAGTACTAGTGAACTTTTGCTACATTACTATGTAGAGAAACAGGCTCAGAATCCTAGTAGTTCATCGCTACAAAGGTTTATTTCTTACTCATGTTTCCTGTGGTCTATGCTTTGGCTTTGCTCTACATACCCTCTTTATTTCAGATTGAGGCAAAAGGGGTAGTATTTACTAGAAATATGCTCTTCTTGTGAAAAGTGAAACCATGCACTATCTCCCAAAAATATTTGCATACACTATGTCTTGTAACATTCCATTGGGCAAAAAAAAATCACGCAGCTAGGTGCAATGTCACATGGGCAGACAGTGAACTCTTCCTGTCAGAACATACTTGAGGACACATAATCCTCCACAAAGAAGGAAAAAATATTGCAACCACAAAATTGAATGCAAAATGCAGTGAATTTTACTCCAAACCATTTTAACATGTAGCTACCATGTGATTAAGCAGTTTAGGTCACATACCTATGCATATGTGTGTATACATACATACATACATACACACACACACACACACACACACACACATATATATATATATATATATATCCCAAACAATTGGAGACAGGCAGTGAAAGAAAAGCTTATTCATAAATGTTCACAGCAGCAAGGGTCACGATAATCCAAAGGTGGAGCTAACCTCAACTATCCATCAACTGATGAGCAAGAGATAAAACTAAATATGCAATATGTGCACAATGCAGTATTCATTCAGACATAAAAAAATTAAGCCCTGATAAAGGCTACAAGATGGATGGACTTTGTAAATATGAATGGAAAGAAGGGAAACACAAGAAAGTCACATACTGTATGTGCCTGTGAACCTGAAATACGTAAACCAGGAAAATGAACAGCAATAGAAAGCAGCATCCAGAGAGAAAGAGTGCACAAAGCCTGATTAATAGGCATAAAATTTACATTTGGATAATGAAGTTCTGGAATGTGAGGTTAGCTGCCCAACACTGTAAATGAATTTAATGTCACAGAGTTATACATCCCAAAGTGGTTAAAATCTTAAGTTTTATGTTGTGTGCATTTTATCACAGTGAAACATACAAGATTCAGAGCCAAGACTCAGTTCAAGCTAATTTAAGTCACTAAATATTTATTAAACACCTACTATGAGCTAGACACTGCAAGAAGGAAAAATGAATAAGAAACAAATTAAAAGCATATGGTTTCTCCTCTCAGGGAGAATTACAATTTAGCAATAGTTATTTACAAATTACTATGGACAGAATGCCTCTGGAATATAATAAAGTTTCATATAAAATGCCATGTTGGCAAGTGCAAGAGAAGAACTTAAATCTAAGATGACTTATGAGGGAAATAAGGGTTGACTCCATTTTTGAAAATAAGGACCAAACCAATAGGGAGTCAATAAACTATCTTGGGTACCTATTTAGGTTTTGGCTAGCTTGGTGCCTGATCTTCAGATAATCAGTGGTATTGACAGGACAGTTGTTAAGTACACCAAAAAATTGCCAAATCAACCGTGTATCTGTCAGGATTTCCACAAGTTTATGTGGAAGGGAAAAAACTCATGTATCCACATACCATCATAACTGCCTGATGTTTCTTCTCTTAACATCAGCTCACTCTGTTCCCTTGCTCAAATCTTCCACTTCCTAACTCTCCAAGCCTGAGTCAATTCCACTCCAGATTCTGGGTTTATTCAAGGCACAGTTGATACTCTTTATAGTACCAGAGATTCTTAAAGCATGGTGATTCTTAAAGCATTGGCGAGGAGGGGCTTGTCTTTCCTGGTTACACATCATCTGAGTGTGTAAGAATAGCTGCAGATCTCTAATGCAGGCTGCCAAGTGATGTTAGAACAATCATCGTCTCTCAAATAAAAAGCATATGGTATGAGGGTCGCTGGTGCTGCAATATGGAAAGATATTTAAAAACTCTCAATAAACCTGTTGGTTCTCAGCCTCATGATGGTGGCTCAGGCCTGTAATCCTAGCTACTCAGGAGGCTGAGATCTGAGGATAGTGGTTCAAAGCCAGCCTAGACAAGAAGATTCTTGAGACTCTAATCTCCAATTATTACCCAGCAAACCAGAAGTGGCGCTGTGGTTTAAAGTGGTAGAATACTATCCTTGAGCAAAAAAGTTCAGGACCAGTTCTTAGGCCCTGAATTCAAATCCTACAACCGACAAAAGTATAAAACTAAAAACAAATAAGAATAAGATGATGATCAGGCTTGGATTCAAATTGCTACTTGAACATCAAGATGATCATTTACTTTATTCTGTGAACTTCAATTTTCAGGTATACTAAGGAAGGCTTACATGAGTTATTGATACATGAGCTATTGATAGCAAAGAGCTCTCTACTGAACACATCATAATAGTGGATAAATACCATACGATATTGCTACCTCACCAGTCATCTTTGTTCGTATGTGCATGTTTTCCAAAATCAAGTATCTGTGAAGTGTATGTGTGTATGTATTCTCAGCTCCATTCTACAGACCTGTGGTTTACACTTGTAATCCTAGTTAATCAGGAGGCTGACACATAGCAGATGGTCAGTCTGCAGACAGCCAAGGTGGAAAACTGAAACAAGGACGCTGAGCAAGCACAAGGCCTTGAGTTTAAACTACAGCACTATGGCAAGATTAAAAATAATAAAATATAAGATTCCCAGGCAAATTTAGAGACATAACTAACTAGTTAAAGATCTAATAGAAATGCCTAAAATACAGTAGATTCAAGGGAGAGCTCAAATAGTATAATTCCTTAGAAAGGCAACATCAAAGTTCAGCCAACGCAAACAGCAGGAGGCAGGTACTCAAAAGGGGTAGAATGAGGTCAAGGGGAAAGTGGGGGATGAATGAAGAGAACAAAGTGGAGAAAATATAGTCAAGAATCCAATTTTGTAGGATACAAAATTAAGAAGAGTAAGGGAAGGGTAGAGTAAGGGTGGGTGAGAATGTTGGAAGGGATAACATTAATCAAGCTATATTATACTCATAAACTGCTTTGTTAAATGGCAATTCCTTTGTAACAACAACCCAAAGGTAATTTCTCCAGTTTTAAAACAGAATCCTATTTTTGGTTTAAGGATATAGCTTAGTGTCAGAATGCTTGCATAGCAAGTACAAGGCCCTGGCTTTGGTCCTGAGCACTACAAATGCTAGTTGTACTACTACTACTAATAATAATAATATAAGAAGAAAAGTTCTAGTTTTTAGATACTGACAAATCATAATTCCTAGTATAATTACAGTCAAGTTATTTTAGTTTTCAAGGACTCAATCTGATCCTGTGTAAACTTAAGTGATAATTACCCTAAGCTAAATCACTTAAAGTTAAATGAAGTGCTATGATCTGCCGGTAGGTGCTTCCCCCAAATTCCTATACTGGAACCCTTCTCCCAATGTGAGAGTATTTAGAGCTAGGTCCTAAGGCATGGTAAAATGATGAGAATTCCACCACAATGAATGAGATAATGCCTTCATAAGTCACTGGAGAGGGCTCTGTTTTCCAATCCACCATATGAGATCAGATCAAGAAGATGCCATCTGTGAGGAACCTATCTTCACTACACACCAGATTTGCTCTGACGCTGGTGTTGCACTTTCAATATGAGGAAGAGGTTGCTGGGTGCAAGTTAGAAACCCCATTCCTGTGACAGCACTATCCTTTTCTTTTACAGACTTCATGAAATCCCCAGGAAAGCAGGTCCATGGATTCTTTACCTATGCCTCCCAGACCACTGCTAAATGAACAAGACAGTTCATGTTCAGGAGCCAGTGCCTGTAACCCTGGGTTAATTCTTCATGAGGACTTACCCCGAAGCTGCTGACAAGAGCAGGCTCTGGCAACATTTACTTGCTTAGTGCTTTACCCTGGCGTGACAAGGCCTTGTCTGACAGTGGTTGTTGTAGGAGAGGAGGCAGCATTATGAAGAAGAACCTGTTCACCTTGTGCCTCTGGAATGTTTCCACTGTCCCCCTGTCTGCGGCCTATCCTGCTAATGCTGAACAGTCTAAGAGGAGGAAAGTAACTTTGAAGCCACTGACTGTAAGAACTGAAAGTGTCAGGATAGTGGGACAGAGATGCCATTACCTCTTGGAGGCTCCATTTTTGTTTTCACTTCTGTAATTGGGAACCTGATTAGTAACTCGTAGTTGGTGGTATGAAATCCTAGGTCAATGGATATGGACTCAATGTTCAACATTTAGCAAGGATTTATTTTTAGCATAGCAGACATAAGGGAGGAAGAAATAGAAAAAGAGAAACAGTTCCTGCTCCCTGTGTAGGAAAGGAGTGGTAAAGACTCCCAGCTCTATTTTATTTTCAAGTCCTTTTTCAAACTTTACTTCTAAAATTCATGTAATAATCTAGTGCTGCCATGTTCATGTTCATTCTACTTGAGATGTGTAACTACAGAGAAAAGAAATGATTGACACTTTTTCCTGTCTGTTCCTTCTTACTCTACTTTCTCTTCCTGTAGCCCTTTTCTCTTCCTTTCTCCCTCATGTCTGTACTTCCTTTCCCCTTCTTCCTTCCTTTCCAACTCCTTCTCATGTTTCACCTTTCATTTTTACCTAATACCAATCATAAATACTCAATTCAATAAAGATATATAGTTTCTATAGCTGTAGCACAGAGTTGAAAACTATGAAACAAAAATGGACAAGGCAAAGAAAATCCCTTTAAAATAAAATCTTTCTAAGCTAACAGAAAAAGTAAAATCCAAACATAATTATGTTGCAAAAATAAGTAAATTTCAAAAACTCATCCTTCAATACAGATACAATCAAAATGTTCCTAAGCCAGAGGAAGGTTCTATGCAGTTTCGTGTTATGTGTAAATAAGCACAAAGGGCACCATTTCGAAAAGTTTTTGAAGACCTAGTAGAGATGGGGACATGGACATCACTAAAAGAAAATAAAAATGGGCAAAGAGAGCAAGGTCGGGAACAAAGAAGACAGAGTTAGGACCATAGGATATTGGTGGCTTATGCCTGCAATTCCAGCTATGCTCAAGACCATTCTGGGGAAAATTTTGAGACTCTATCTGAAAAATCAACCAAAGCTAACAGATCTGGGGATGTGGTTCAGGTAATAGAGCAAATGCCTAGCAAATATAAATCTGTGAGTTCAAACTCTAGTCTTTCCCCAAAGAAAAGAAGTAGTTGGAATAAATTATCGATACCATAGCAAATGTTGGTCATTATCATCACTTGAGACCTTCATTTAGCAGATCAGTGTTCATACTTTTAGGAAACACGCCAATGACATTGCTCCAACAGTCTTCAGCGTGAATCTGAGAAGGAGTTTTGGGGTCCCATCATGGGGGGCCTGGAATAGCAGGCTGAACAGTGAGTTCTTAAAATCAAGAGACCTGATGGATCCATTGAAAGGTTTTAGTCAAGAGTCAGTCCTATCTGACTGAACTTTAGAAAGATAAATCCAAAATGATGGATTAATGTACACTGAATACAGACCACTGAGAATAATATTAGTCACTTGGTTGATCCACAAGAAGCCATAAACAGACTGAGATTTATCTTTCAAGTGATCCAAGTATCCTTTTTATACTTATGTGTTTGGTTTAACTATAGACTATTATTCTCCACCATGACTAACACAGTGGTTATTCGGGATATTTTATGCTCCACAAATAATTGCTAAAATTTTATGGATTGATTTACTGAGTTCTGACCAAGTAAGGAATACTGCATGTGCTAGTGCACCTTGTTTTTACAAGCACTTGATATCAGCCAAGCACATATGCCATGCAGGACACAAAGACAAACAAAACACAGGTTTTGCAGACAGTGCATTGATAAAGATAGCACACCATAAGATGGAATTGTCTGAAGGCTTAAGGTGAACTAGGCATAATACTTGTAAGTATCAAAAACCACAGGAAGTGGCTAAAGAAGAGAGGCTCTGGGATCATTCTTTGAGCAAAGTAGTGCTGATAATTTAGTTGAAGACATTCCAAGTTCAGGGTCACTTTTTAAAACCACTATTCCATGTTGGATCTCTTGGTAGTAGAAGAAAATGATCAATGCTACAAATGTGAAGGCTAAGAGCAAAAGAACCAGGCAGATCCTCTGAAGGTAAAAGACTCAATTGTGCCACCTCCGTCTGGATCTCTCAGCATCCAACACTAGAAAAGGCATAACACACTTGAAGAATGAGGCTCATGCAAGGAAGTAAAGTGAATGGTGTCCTGGAGTTCTCAGGAGATGATCATTAGGTTGAAATTAATTCAATATGATAAGACTTTTGTTTTGCTAGTCCTGGGCCTTGAACTCAAGGCCTGAGCACTGTCCCTGGCTTCTTTTTTGCTCAAGGCTAGCACTCTGCCACTTGAGCCACAGCAACATTTCTGGCCTTTTTCTATATATATGTGGTGCTGGGGAATCATCGAACCCAGGGCTTCATGTATAGGAGGCAAGCACTCTTGCCCCTAGGCCATATTCCCAGCCCTAGAATAAGACTTGTAAGAGTTTAGAGTGAAAAAATACATACTACTATGGACTGGTCTGTCTTTTCATTTGTCTTTAAAATTATTTTAAGCAGCAAGTGTTTGCTGAGCAGTGTCTGCAAGCCAGGTTCTACATATTGTGGTAGAGAGAGAGGCACTGGGGATCCGTGTGTCAATGGGGAAGTCATAGTAGTGGTGGGATGAGGACACCATTGTGTGATAAAGTTCCAGGGAAGAAAATGGACAAGGATACTAACAGACTGGGAAGTGGGGGAGAGAGAAACTTTTTTTTTTTTTTTTTTTTGGCCAGTCCTGGGGCTTGGACTCAGGGCCTGAGCACTGTCCCTGGCTTCTTTTTTTTGCTCAAGGCTAGCACTCTGCCACTTGAGCCACAGCGCCACTTCTGGCCATTTTCTGTATATGTGGTGCTGGAGAATCGAACCCAGGGCCTCATGTATAGGAGGCAGGCACTCTTGCCACTAGGCCATATCCCCAGCCTGGAGAGAGAAACTTTTATGTAAAAGGTTAAAGTTAAAAATTGGAGAAAGAATGTACAAAGGTACAAATACAAAATTATTTACATTTTAAAATAGGATGCTTATAAGAAAATACAAAGAAACTCCATAGTGCTGATGGAGTGTAGACATGGGTATGCGCTGGGATTGTATAATAAGACAACGTAAAACAAAAGGGAAAACACCTGAAATTGTAACTACTTGGGAGGCTGTGATCAGGAGCGTTGCAGTCCAAAGCCAGAATCAGACACAAACCTTCTCCAGAAACAGCTAGGCACAGTGACACATGCCTATAGCATCCTAGAGACATGGCAGGTTGAAGTCTACAGGATCATGGTTCTAGGCCAGTCCGGACAGAAAAGTCGGTGAGACTCCATCTCCACAGAAGAGTCCTGGTGGCAAACACCTATCATCCCAGCTAATGAGATGTTATCTCAAAAGTAATGAGTACTGAGAAAAAAAGCTATAGATATGGTTCAGTACAAGAGGTTCTGCCTAGCAAGCACAAAGCCCTAAGTTGAAATCCCAGAACTGCCCCAAACAAACAAATGATAGGCCAAGTTCTAGATTACAAATAACCTTAAGTACTAAGTTATATCTAAATGTTATACCAATATCTCCAGGAAGTCTCTGAAGGGTTTGACATGAAGGCGGTTTTAGTGTGTGTAAGTTTGCTTGCTGTGCCAGCCTTAGGTCTTGAGCTCAGAGCCTTGGGCTCTCACCTGGCTTTATCCATTTATGGTTGGTGCTCTAGCACTTGAGCCATACCTCTGCCTTTGTGCTGGTTAATTGAAAATAAGACTTTCTCAGATTTGCCTACCTAGACTGGCTTCAAACTGTTCTCCTCCTCAATCAGGATCTCGGGAGTAGCTAGGAATATAGAGAGAATCCCCAGAGCCTGGCTTAAGTGATGAATTCTGTAGAGAAAAACAGCTTTCTTTGGCCTTAAGATACCACAGTGGCTGCTATGCTACAATGGGTCAGCAGGTATAAGATCATAAAGAAGAAGGCTGGCTTGGAAAATACCTAAATAATTCAGAGAGAGGAGAAATGGTAAGTTGGAGAGTGGATGTAAGACAAGGGGTGGAGAATGGAAATGAGAGAACTTTCCTGATGGCCATTGAAAGATTGACCAAACTCAGTAAAAATATCCATCTAGTGTATTCTTGTCTGGACATCCACTAGAGGAAGGATGAGGCTCCAGTTTACCAAGCAGTCTTTAAGCTTTCTCTTTGACCCACTGGTGTAACCTTCCATCTTATAATCAAGGTCACCCTCCTCTCACTCTCTCTCTCTTTTATAAATTGAATGAACTAATAATTTTCCTCCTTTTACACAGAGGAAAATAGACCATGCCATTAAATCTAAGATGCTGTTCAGTGCAAACATACCATTGCTTTAAGTACACTAAGAAAATAATACCGTACCAAATAAGTGGACATACCATCAATTACAAAAAGTATTCCAACTTCACAGATAATAACATCTGAAGAACTAACATGACTTGAAATTTATGAAAGGTAATCAGGAAGTTCAACAAATTACTGGAACTTTGAATAGTACCGATCCATGATCCCATTTTGCCTCCTTTCCCTCAGTTCACAGAGATTGTTTTTACTAAGGCAAAAGATTCTAAGCTATACACAAAAACTGGCTCCAGACCTAGACATCCAACTTTGATCCCCAAATCCTCTCTGCCTTGCAGCATCATTTTCTCCCTAATTACAAAGCTTCCATAGTCAAAACTTTAGTTGTTTCTAAATTTCAAAAGAAGAAAAAAAGTCACTTTACTCTCAGCACTATAGGCTATTATGTCACTAACAGTGATATACCTTGACACAAATTCCTCTTTATTTCATCCTAGTCAGGTTCGCACTATCAGTTGTTCACTGAAACAATTTTTATGAAAGTCACCCAGTGGTTCCCATGGCTTGCAATCCAATGCTTAGTTCTCAGTCCTCATCTTAACCATTCTACAAGCAGCATTGAGTACAGTTCACTACTAGCTCTGATCTACCAAAAACAAAACAAAACAAAACAGAAGATATAATAATAACAACAAAAACAATATATTCTTTATTTGGCTCTATTTCCTTCCTTGGCTACTCCTCAGCCCCTTTTTCTGTTTTGAAAACATATTCACTCACTCACTCCCAACTTTTCTACTTGAACTACAAAACCTAAAAATTATAGAACTTATATTTAAAACTTAAAAACGGTACTTTAAAATTTTCCTGTATACACTATTTTTTCTATCTTTTCTCTGTCCCATTTCACATCATTGCATAGTGTTTTGTAAAGTATTTGGTCTTCCAACTTCTCTCCTCTGATCTTCCAAATCTCTACTCTTAACAACATTGGAGTAGTTGCTAGACATTCCCATGTTAGATTCATCTTTTCATGTCCCATCAAAACCAGTTCCTTCAACAGTCTTGCCATGTTAATTGGCAGTGATTCTCCTATTGCAAGTGTGTATCGCCCAAACCTTGAGATCACCCCTGACTTCTCTCATTCTCTCAAAAGCATTTTCCAGTGCAATACCAAATTACCGCAGCAGCATTTTGAAATGCATGCATACATTTAATCATATTTCACCATATTTGTTGCAACTACCATGGTCAAAGACAACTTTTCTCCCACCTTAATAAGCATGCTCGCCTCCTAGCTGGGCACCTTCTCAGCACTGTCCCTAAGAGTCTTCTCTATTCAATCAATTGCTACAGAGATCCATTTACAAAGGAAGTTAAATCAGGTTTCTCCTCTGCTTAAATTTGCAATGGTTTCTCATTTCATTCTAGAATCAAATCCAATCTATAATCTGTTACACAGTCAACAAATTTCTATATGACCTGTTACCTGGTTATCTCTCTAAGTGTAAAGAAAACACTTTTCTTTGTTTACTTGTATACCATCTGCACCCTTACTCTGGCAGGTTAAGTGTAAGCTCCAAATTGATTTGGGTAAGCTCATTCACCACTGTCTGTCCGGTTCTTAAAAAAGCATTTGCCAAATAATTGAAGCTCAACTAATAATGCTAGAGGGAACGAGTGAATGCATGCCTGGATAAATGTCTAGATCATCCAAAGATTTCAGCAAAATATTCTCTCTGCCTCTCTTTCCACATCAGTGAGCTACTGAGGCAGAGCTCTACTCTCACCAGATGGATGCTAGATTGAATTACATGACAATGTCTGTAAAATAGACAATGGGCTTCTTGAAGAGTGAAAGGGAAACACAAGAAGTTATCATGACATTGTTATTACTACTAATTCAGTTTTGGCTGCTAGACTACTAATGACCTCTGATCATATCCGTGACCTATGTATTCTCATTTATTTCTCATCTCCTCCATCTTCTTTTTTTTCCTACTTCATTGTACTTTGCCTTGTTTTGATGACCATTTTATTAAATACCACAAGGTCATTAAGGTGTCATCCTTATTATCCTCCATCTACCCAAATAAACTTCTGCAGAATGGTTCCTTCCAGTGTATTTAAGCAAATGAGCAGATGAATAAAGGTATACAAAGCCATATAATACTGAAAAAGAGGAACTGTCTCAAGTTGTCCAAATGAAAATTTCAACTCCACCACTGTTCAGTGAGGAATCTCTCTCAATCCTTATTTTATTACCTACAAAGTAAATGCATTATAATACATGTCTTATTCAAAGAAGTCAGGTGAAAAATACAATTGATACAAGTTGGTAATAATTACAAATTAAGAATGGTATACCCCGAATGGTATCATCCAGGCCATGTGGAATAGCACAGAATCAATGTCATCTGTTATCTGTTAGTACTGTCTCTTCTGATCTCAGTTCTTATACTTTGCCCTCAAGCTAGGCTAGACTAGTTCCTAACCTCACATGCCTCTACCTGATTCATGATTTATCATTGCAGATGCTGTTCAGATGGAGCATAATATTAGATGAATGCTGAGTATACATAAAGAGTTCAAACATTACAAATAAACTGTGTACAGTTCTATGAATTTGCCAGGTGAGCACACTCCTGAGCTACTTACTCTCCAGGTGAAGAACTATAAAAGGACTACTGACCCCTGTTACTTCTCCATTACTCTCCGTCACCCCTCAATCATCTCCCCTAAAGTTTAAGACTTCTCTAGACTTCTGATACAATTGTATGTTTTTATAATTTCAAAACCTGTACAAAAATAAAATCCTGCCAGATACAATCTTGCTTTGTGTTAAGTTTCACTCACATTTGGCCATCTGTCTGTGAGTTTTCCCATACTATTGCATAAAATACTGATTTATTACTTCTCATTACTGTATGGTAGTGAGAAGGTATTCATCTATTTACTCGGTAGATATTTTGATATTTCTAGTTTTCATTATTTTGAATATATATGCTATGCACATTCACATATTTTGGTGAACTTGCACACATTTATGTTGTCATATCTGTAGGCGTTTGAATTTCTGGGTCACAGGACGAGGGTGTGTGCAATTTTTAGTACATACTGTCAAGAGATTGCCAAAATGTTTGTGACTAATTTATGCTCCATAAACAATATGTGTAAACTCCCTCTGCTTCATATTATCACCCTTTAATTCTGTCAGGTTTTATTTTTCATTTGACACTCTGCTATAATATTAAGTTATGGTTTAATGTATGTGTTCTGCAAACTAGAGAATTTGAACATCTTTTCAAATGTTAGTATTTTTTGAAGAGCCTTTTTGTCTCAAATTTTTCTTTTCTTACTAGACAGGCAGGCTTTTCTTACTGATTGTATAGGAGTTTTTTTAAATATATATTTTATACAAGCATTTTTGTCACTAATTGTATAGACATTCTTTATTTTGTATCAGAGTTTTGTCAGATATGTATATTATAAATGTTTTTTCTCTCCTGAGTCTTGCATTTTCATTCTATTAATAGTATGTTGTGATAAAAGGAACTTCAGTTTCAATGTCCTACAAGTTTCATTCCTTTTCTACATTCGTAGTGTTTTTGGATGCACTGAACAAAATACCAGCCTACTCAAGAATCCTAAGATAGTATTTTAACTTGTATTTAAGAAACACCTTTCGTTTCTTCAGATATCTTTTCTCTCCTTATGCTTTCTCCTCCTAGATAGACAGAACAAATTACTTCTTTTCTGAATTCACATAATGCTATGTATTACTTCCATTACCCTTATTATGTTATCCATTACCTTGAAACACAGAAGTTTGCCTGTCCAACCTCTCTGCAACAGCCCCATTTCTCAGTCACTCAATTTTCTGAATTCCTAGGGGTCTTTTTACCACATCCTGGTCATCATGTCCCATAGGTATGTCCATTTCTTTCTGTGCCATGTGCCACTTTCATGTTCTAAATCCATGATACTTCATTTTGAGAACTCAATAGTCTCCTAACCATTGCCAACCTTTAATCTACACTACACCTTCCTACATAATTGCTCAAACATATCCTGGGTGTCCTTCCCCTTCCATCATGCTTCTTGTCCCTGAAAAGCCCTTCCACACTAGCCACGGCTTTCAAATTAGCATTGTTCATTAGCATGCTGCAGAAGCCATTTTAAACTAGAAAGATTATCTTGTCTTTCTCATCACTGATGGCTCTGTTTTGGTCTCAAAGAAGTTTTTAATTTCCTTGAAAACCTCTTCAGAAAGACTCCATCTCTGAAGCTATGACCTTGCCTCACACTCATCCTCAGAACTTGTCCTGTGTATGTCTGTCTCTCAAAGAAACTTCACTGACTTCACAGTAGGGGTCCTTAGGTAATGTGCTATTGTGCAACTTCCACAATTTTATCTATTGAAATTCAATACACTTATGGTTTGCTTGAACCTTGTCTTCTTTGAAAGAACATGTTATTTCTGGGGCAAATTTGACAATGGTTTGGGTCATTTTGCCTATCATCTGGCTGCTAAAATGAATTATTTAAAAATATGAGGGCTGGGGATATAGCCTAGTGGCAAGAGTGGCCTCGGATACACGAGGCCCTAGGTTCGATTCCCCAGCACCACATATACAGAAAAACGGCCAGAAGCGGCGCTGTGGCTCAAGTGGCAGAGTGCTAGCCTTGAGCGGGAAGAAGCCAGGGACAGTGCTCAGGCCCTGAGTCCAAGGCCCAGGACTGGCCAAAAAAAAAAAAAAAATGTGACATACATGCTTGCGTGTGTGTGTGTGTGTGTGTGTGTGTGTGTGTGTGTGTGTGTGTGTGTGTGTGTGTGTGTGTAGACTGGAAGGCATTAATGCTCCTATCTCCAGGGTCTAGTATTGGATTTAGTACATCATTTCCCCACTTCCACACAAGATCCACCTTGGCTCATTGTACCCATATTAATGAAGCCAAAGATGTGTTTTGCAAGACATTTCAGACAAGTCTTTTGTACTCCAAGCCATCCTTTCCTTGCAGGACAATCTCCTCCAGACACATGGCAGTTTCTCAACATCCCTCTGTAAGTGTAATACCTGGACATGGACTCCATCCTCCTGGTTTTCTCTGACCAATAAAGAGGAGAAACAGCCTATCAACTTCTGTTTGGGGATGGCAGAGTTCCAGGAATCAATATCATACTTTTATAGAATAGTTGGTTTTGCAGGAAACAGATTCAAAATTCAGTGTGAAACTAGTTTAGAAGTTTAGAATAAGAAGACTTAAAAATGAAAGGTATGCTGGGCACCAGTGGTTCAATCCTGTAATCCTAGTTACCCAGGAGGCTGAGATCTGAGGCTCACCATTCAAAGCCATCCAAGAGCATGAAAGTCTATGAGACTTTTATCTCTGATAAACTACTCAGAAAAAGCTGGAAGTGGCGTTGTGGCTCAAGCAGTAGAGAGTTAGCCTTGAACACAGAGAGGCTCAGACACAGTGCCAAGGCCCTGAGTTCAAGCCCCAGGACCAGCAATAGAAAGAAAGACAGGAAGGAAGGAAGGGAGGAAGGAAGGAAGGAAGGAAGGAAGGAAGGAAGGAAGGAAGGAAGGAAGGAAGGAAGGAAGGAAAGAAGGAAAGAAGGAAAAGAAGGAAGAAAGGAAGGAAGGGAGGGAAGGAGAGAGTGAGGGAAGGAGGGAAGGAGGGAGGGAGGGAGGGAGGGAGGAAGGAAGGAAGGAAGGAAGGAAGGAAGGAAGGAAGGAAGGGAGGGAGGGAGGGAGGGAGGGAGGATGAAGGGAGAGAAGGAGAGAGGGAGGGAAGGAGGGAGGGAGGGAGGGAAGGAGGGAGGGAGGGAGGGAGGAGGAAGGAAGGAAGGAAGGAAGGAAGGAAGGAAGGAAGGAAGGAAGGAAGGAAGGAAGGAAGGAAAAGAGAGATAAAGAATCATGAATCTTAAGCTTCATTACCCTCAGGGTGATTCAGATTCCAATTGTCCCTAAATTCTCAAAAACTTTCTTGACAAAGCGAGGAATGAAGTTGGGAATGTCAAAAAAATTCAATGTGTATTCTAAAAAATTAAGAAAATTGAGGGAAGAGGTGGGGTTGATAGGAATGGGGACAATGATGAAGCTCAATATCAAGGTGAAGAATGATCAAGATGCATTGTAGTCATATACTACTTTGTTGAATGGAAACTTCTTTGTGAAAATATTTAAATATAAAAATAAAATTAAAAAGTAACTTCCTTGACAGAGTACAGTAGTATTGTATTAATCCTACCAAGTTGAATCCCAATCAAAATTTTAGTTTTTCTGACTTCCATAAATTCACCAAATGACTATAGATATAACATGAACTGACATGCTGAAAATGCTGGTACACCCAAGGCAAAGCTGGCTTTCTCATCCACCTTCTTAACCAGAATTACTAAATGATTCCCTCTAGCATTTTCTCTATGGAAAGAGGTCGTTTTTTTTTCTTAAATTATTTTTATTAAATTTATTTATTTACTTATTGTCAAGGTGATGTACAGAGGGGTTACAGTTACATACATTACGTAGCAAGTACATTTCTTGTCCAACTTGATACCCACTCCCTCATATGTGTCCCACCGTCCCCCCTCCCCATTACCCCCTCCAGTTGTACAGTTAGTTTAAAACATATTGTCTTGTAAGTATTGCTGTTGCATTGCCTTTTACCCTTTGTCTCACAGTTTTAATGTTCCCTTCCTTTTCCTTCCCTAATTCAGACAGTCATATATATATAATATCCAGGGAACCAGAATCAAATGCAGTGACAACAGAGGAATCATAGGGAAGATGAACAGAGGAAAAAAAAAATCACATAGTATTTTGAAAACAATAACCTTACTGATAAATCACTTACTTCCATATTTTGGAGGTCATTTCTTTTAGTGTCATCTTATGTAATTCATGTGGCCAAAAGGGAACACTATTATACTGTTGGTCGGAGTGTAAGCTTGTTTAGCCACTCTGAAAAGTAGTGTGGAGGTTCTCAAAAAGCTAAACATGGAGCTCCCCTATGACCCAGCATCCCCACTTCTGGGCATCTACTCAAAGAATCTCAAATAAGGCCAAACTAAAGCTACCAGCACAACCATGTTGATAGTAGCATTATTTACCATAGCAAAAATATGGAACCAACCAAGATGCTCTTCAGTAGATGAATGGATCAATAAATTATGGTATATATACACAGTGGAATTCCATGCTTCTATCAGAAAGAATGACATAGCCACATTCATAAGAAAATTGAAAGACATAGAAAAAGTCCTACTAAGTGAAGTGAGACCCAAAGAAACATAAACTCTATGGTCTCCTTTATTGGTAATAATTAGTACATGTCTAGGATAGTCCTAGCAGATGATCATAATAGCTCAATAACTATGTACATGTGATCACCTATGGAGGCAGTTTTTATTTCCTACGTATTTGAGGCTTTCTTAGAGTATTATGTTGTGTACATGCACCTCTATATTCACAATGAGTATATGGGTGTTATATGTGTATGTTTGTGTTGTATGTATATATGTACTGTGGTGTGTGTTGTATGCTTGTCTGTATTCTGTATATGTGTTGTATGATGTATGTGTGTATGTAGAAGTAGTATATGTGTTATACAGTGTGTGTAATATGTGTTGCATGGTATGTATGTATGATAGGTTTATATGGTACATGCATGTGTTACTATGGCATGTGTGTATGCACGTGTGTGTGTGTGTGTTCATGTGTGTGAGAGTGACTCTAATAAACAATCTTGGCTGGCATTTCCTGGAGAGGTTCTCACACAGGGTGCCCCATTGACACTCTCAAGCCTTCCCTGCAGCACTTTCTAGCTGTCTCCCAGAACAAGAACCTGAATCAAAGCGTTGCCAAGGAACCAAGTCACATTAAGCTCTGCTTAGCAATATCTGCCAATCTCCAGCCAGCTTCCCCCCACTGACATTCAGAATCACCTTTATCATATACTTTTTGGGAAGGTCACATTCTTAGTCTGTTCAAAGTTAAAGCATGTCTTTTCTTTCTTACTATAAAGTTAATACATGATCATTGTACAAAAGTTAGAAAAGAAAGTAGAAGCCTAAAATAAATCGTCTATAACCTAGCCATCAGAAGGTACCTCTTTTAACATCTCGGCATTTCCCGGCAGTATTATCTTTCTTCTCCACTGACATTGTTAAGATCATGACATACATTAAATCAGTTACTCTTCACTTGTTAATTACTATCAAATCATTTCTCACATATTCTGTAATATTCCTTAGAAATAACATTTCAATACCTGCCTGATACATTGTATGGCTCTAACATAATTCTTTTCGTCTATTCATGTGAAAAATTGAGATAGTTACATTATTTGTAACAACATTGTAAATTATGCTCTTTAAACCAACACCATCTGTACAGGAATCTTTGTCAATCCCTACCTCACCCATCTTCTTTTGTCTATATGATCTGACTTGAAAAATGATAAAATTACTGTTTTAAAGAGTGTGTTTTCTTCAGAGTAATAAATCCATATGAGCAGCTAATATAAACTTAACATATGAGTGACATAGAATAAATACAAACATTTCTAAATATCAACAAATGTATCCCTGTGATGGTTATATTTGCTTGGTAATCATGTATGAGAGCATATTTGTTTCTATATCCCAGCCAGCATTGAGCATTTTCATACTAAAAGTATGCATTTGTCTCTCTACATGTTTCTGTTTGTGTGTACTTAAAACTATAAATGACTAGCATATAGAAAGGAGAAATTACAGAGAACTGGAAATTCTATAAAGTGCCCTGTATTTCTTGGGATTCAAATCACACCTGCCAAAGCATACTGGAAATCTAAAGCAATAATGCTGAAATCTCAGATGCTATGATATGAAACTTTAATATATATTAGGTCAGGGCCATCTATAAATAATACTGTTTAGACGTTTTCATCAAAATAATCAGATGAAGCTTATATTTCCAGACTTAATATCTGAAAAACTAATTAACAATCATGAATTTAATGCTCTGTTTATGTTAAAGTCTCTAAAAATAATATATCATCATAACTGCCTAACATCTATATTTGTAATTTTCATTGTTGTTGTTGTTTTCTGTCCATCTTCCTCATTTTCCTTCCTTATTCTCTCTCTCCTTAGCATCACATTCATGCTGCATCTGCTCTTCCCCTGCCATGGGCCCCATTCCTTTGCACTGGCTTTCCTACCTTGAAGGTGCAGTTTGCTCTCCGTGCTTTGCAGAAGGACAGAACTCACAGAGTCCAGATTGTCATAGCTGTTACAGCCCAGTGGCCCAGTGCGCGTCTCTGTGACCTAGAACAGACATCAAGTAAGACAATGTGCGCTTGTCTAGGATACACCCTGAACAGTGATTCTTCTAGCTTGGGTCCAGGGCCATCTCCAGTGCACCTTCTCTCAGCCTGAGAACATGCCTGACAATGAGTTGATAGAGCAGAAGAGTGCCCAACAGCACAGATGAGAGCCTTTGGCTGTCTATCTTTGGTTCTCACTTCACAAGGTCAGTGTAAGCATTCTAGGTTTGAGTAAATTGTGAAGCCTGGAGTTTGCAATGGGGAAAGTCAATATTAAATCGAAGTTGAACCATTTATACACCCTGTGTTAGAGAACTTAAGTTCTCTAGAGAACTTAAGTTCTCTAAAACTCTGCAAACTCCATCTAAGAGATGTCTTCCATGAAGGTAGTAGAACATATATAATGGGTATAAGTACTTGGTACAGTCAGTGTTGAAAAATATGAGTCTGATTACAAAATGCTTTTGGAAATTTCAATGAGTACCTACTTGTTATTAAGATAAGAACAGTAAAATTATCCCCTTTTTCCAAAAGGAGTTTCAGCAACAAACATAATCACTGTCACTGCAGATGAAATTTGTCTGGGACTTTTGGCTATATATTTCCAAGATATGGTGGCATTCAAAGGCTCAAATAATGTAGAAAACAGTTTATCTAAAAAATAACTTTCTAAGCTAGGTGAGTATGGTTCACAGCTATAATCCTAGCTATTCAGGAGACTGATATCTGAAGACCACCGTTTAAAATCCATTCAGGTAAAAAGGCCTGTAACATACACAGCCAATCAGCAAAAAAGCAGGATTCAGAGCTGTGGCTCAAGTGGTAAAGCCAAAAAGCTAAGGGACAATGTACAAGCCTCTGAATTTATGTTCCAGGATTGGTGTACATGCATGCACACACATGTGTGCGCACGCGCGTGCGCGCACAGACACACAAATAACCTTCAAATAAGAAAGACTAAGTACCATTTTATACCTTCTTACCTTTCTTCCCATTATTTGGAGACATTTTTATGTAGCATCCCACTGAGAAACACAGCCTTCATTACAGAAAATAACAATTTGGTAAGAGCTAATAAGTAGTTCCTCTGCCCTTTTCCAGATGTCAAGAAGACTTAGGTAGGAACTTTCCCTTTCTAAGACTTAAATTTCGCACCTGCAACATTTAATAATATCCTTACTCACCCTAACAAGTTAAAAAGGTCATATTTTGGACATGTTTAGCATTTGAGATTTAATGACTTTTGGAGGGTCATTTTTTTGTTTTACAGATAATCTGTTCCATTTTGTACAGAATTATAGTACAGTTTTTATGGAGTCAGAGTTATTCTACTAAAGATAATCATGGAGATGTTGTTGGAAAAGAAAAAAAAAGGCCAACTCTAGAGGGGAAAAGAAAAAAATGGTCAAAGCTTCCCTACTTGAGGCAGTAGCTGGCTTGTGATAAATCTGATAGCAAGACAAGTGCTAGTCCACTGTGTCTCAAAATAGTGGCAAGAGTCAAATTACACAGAGAAAGCAGTACCAGTGTAAAAATGGTGTCCTGGAAGTCTCCAAACAATTTGTCTGAGAAA
Source organism: Perognathus longimembris pacificus (assembly GCF_023159225.1). Lineage (NCBI taxonomy): Eukaryota > Metazoa > Chordata > Mammalia > Rodentia > Heteromyidae > Perognathus > Perognathus longimembris. The sequence goes on from NC_063161.1 coordinate 149,161,979, forward strand.
TCTCTCCTAAGGAGGCTGACTGCATTTCCAGGATACACAGAGAGGATTATCTTCCAACACAGCTTCAATATCTCAATTCTGGATCCCCATCCTAGGGGGAGAGAGCCATTTGGCGATAATGAAAACCAGGCTTTGGCAGCTCCTGACTCTGATGGCTTCATCAAGATCCATCTCTTGGTGCTGAGTTCTGTAACAATGTAATCTCCCCAATAGAGGTGATTCTTCTTGGAGAAGCTAGCTCTTTGTTTGTTGATCTGATTCATATCTCTCCTACCTCCCTTTATCCTCAATAATCTCTCCTTCCTTCACATTTCTCTCTCTCTTTTTTTTTGGCCAGTCCTGGGCCTTGGACTCAGGGCCTGAGCACTGTCCCTGGCTTCTTCCAGTTCAAGGCTAGCACTCTGCCACTTGGGCCACAGCGCCGCTTCTGGCCGTTTTCTGTATATGTGGTGCTGGGGAATCGAACCTAGGGCCTCCTGTATCCGAGGCAGGCACTCTTGCCACTAGGCTATATCCCCAGCCCACATTTCTCTTTTCATGGTAAATTTCTGCCTCATCTGCCTGAGACTGTTTTAACCTTCCTCTAGCTCTTTTTCCCTAGAGATATTTAGGGAAGTGGTAATATAAACAAGCCTAAGTCTACATTTTATTCAGAAGAGGTTAAAGACTGAGAAGCAAAAATGCAGGCCTACTTTAACTGAAGAAAATTTGAGATGGGAAAATCTGCATTGAAATCCTCAGAAGAATTTCTATCAGGAATCTCCTCCCAGATTTGTCCTTTTAGCGATAGTCTCTCTATTTATTGCATTGTAAATAGAATCTTTTTCACCACCTTCCTATTCTCTAAGACATTGGATCCAAAGTCCAGAACTCCTTTATTGAGTACAATTAACTATAAATTAATTAAAATTAAATACACTTACACATTTACTTCCCTGGTAGGCACATATCACATATTCCATAAACTCGTTTTTCTTGACTAGCATAGATATAGAGCATTCACGTCAAATTTGAGGCTTCTGCTCTACAGTGCTTGTATAGAACCACGGCTCAGCAAACAACAGTGTGCCCATGTATGCCTTATATAAATACAGTTTCATTGGAACATGGCCATATATATTTGTGTATACGCTGTCTAGGACTACTTTAATGCTCTAACACAGGACTTTAGTAGCAGCAACAAGGACCATACATAGTCTGAAAAGCCTAAAATAATAATTACTGGTGCTGTACAGAAATTGGTTGCTGAGCCTGTACTAGTGAACAGAGTTCTAGTCCCTGTTAAGGTAATCTCTACCTGTGTAATTCTGATCAAAATGCTTCCAAGAGCAGGTCACAGCTTTACATCTGTAAATCAGAAGGTAGGGAAGAAAGAAGGACAAGAGTGCTTGTGGTTTTGTTTTATTTTTTTGTGCCAGTGCTGGAGCTTAAACTCAGGACCTTGTTGCTGTCCCTTAGCTCTTTTGCTCAAGCCCATAACATTTGAGCCACGCCTCCACTTCTGGCTTTTTGCTGCTTAATTAGAGCTAAGAATCTCCTGGAATTTCCTAACCAGTCCTCAAATCTCAGACTCCCTGAGTAGCTAGCATTACAAGTGGTGAGTCACCAGTGCCTGATTGAGAAGTGTTTTGGGTTTTGTTTTGGTTTGTTTTCATTTTAAAATTTTTAAATTTTAATTTTTATTGTCAAGGTGATGTACAGAGGGGTCTTTTAACATTAGTAATCCATCTGCTTTCATGCTAGTGATGTGGTCCTTGGGGGGGGAAAAAAAAACCTGTTAGCCCTTCACAGCCAGAGTTTCTTCAGCTAGAGAAGGCACCTACTTATCATCCATACCGGAAAATAATTTAATAATCATGAATGAGAGGGGGTGTGGATAATAGTGCTGTGGCCAAAGCCTAACTGCAGTAAATCAACACATCTGGACACCCTAGTGACAATGTTCAGAATGTTGCAGATTATGTGAAAAAATCAAACACTGTGCCTAGGAGTCGCCTAGTAAGCTATGTGGATATGGAGGCAGTAAATATCATCTAACTGCTTACTGTCAGGACATCTATATTGCAATGCTATGGTGTGGAGACCCCAGCCAGGCGAATCTACCCTCAAGCTGTACCTTGATTGCCCCAGTGGATATCTGGATCTCGTGGAGCCGCCTCATGGTGCCATCACGGTCGACAAAGTAGGATGACGCCAGCTGGTGCAGAGCTTCCACGCTTTGAGTGGCATTCCCTGACTTTCTGTCCAGGCGACTTTTATCCATATACATGGTCAAAGCCTCCTCTCCTGCACAGGAAAGGAAAGAAGAAGAAAAAAAGAAAATCCTCTTTGAGCTTCAGTGTGGGAGGAGAGGGACCAGAGCCTGGATGTTGAAGACAGACAGACCGACAGACTTGAATTTCAAGCTAATTATCTCTAGATTTGTTTCTGCTTCTTAAAAAAGAAAATTAAAGACACAAGGGAAATGAGACAGTCCTAAGGAAGCTATGAACACAAATCTCCACCTCTACAAAGATCATGGAGAAATCCTCAACCCTTGAGGCCACCTCCAAATAATATAGCTTGTGCGTGCTCCTCACAAACATTGTCTTACCACCTATCACACTTCCCTTTTCCAAGAAAGATTGGCTCTCCAATAAAACAATGGGTTTGGCATAAATATGTCTTTCTCATTCTTTTCTATTTCCTACTCATTCAGTTCCTCTCTCCCATTCCTAGGTTCTCCTTCCCCTCTTCCCTCTTTCTGTCCCTCATTCCTTCATCATCCTTCATCATTCCCTTTTTATTACTTGCCCCCACCAATTCCTTTTAGATAAACAAATAGATAATAGATGCTAGAGACAGACAGATAACAGATGAGAATAATATATTATATATATATACCATTCAACATATATGTTAAGTAACAACAGATGAGTCATATGTTAGAGGGAAAGTTAGTTAGATAGAGTAAAGGAAGATAAACAGCTGTATGTATGTATGTATGTATGTATGCATGGATGGATGGATGGATGGATGGGGGAATGAAAGGATAAATGGAGAGATAGATAGATGATAGATAGACATACAGACCTGAGTAAATGTACAGAGTAAATGGGTGGGTTACAGGAAAGGTTATATTGCTATAAATACAAATATAAAAGTCTATAGCTTTTCCTCCATGATGTTTTCCTTAGACATGCATGTGTCAATCACTAACAATGCATTTATTGCATTTATTTTAGTTCACAAAATGTTTCAGTGTAACATTTGAAATGAAACTCCTTAAAAAAAAATTAGGTCTGAGACCAGGAATAAAACACAGTACCTGACACTTTCACTGGTTAGTGCTCTACCAACTGAGCCACACCTTCAATCGATGAATGGAATTGGGGGGGGGGGGGGAAGGAAGCAGAAGAGGAGGAGAAGGAAGAGGAGGAAGAGGTTAAAGAAGAGAAGGTGGTGGGGAAAAGGGAGGTAGGGAAGGAGGAGATATGTAAGGAGGATGTGGGGAAGGAGGAAGAAGAGGAGGAGGAAGAGGAAGAAGAAGAGAAAGGAGGAAAGAAAGAGAAAAATAGTAAAAGAAAGAAAAAGAGAACGAAAGGAAGAGGACAGAAGGGAGGGAGGGAGGAAGGGAGGGAGGGAGGGAGGGAGGGAGGGAGGGAGGGAGGGAAGGGAGCAAAGGTGTAGCTCAAGTAGTAAAACATTTGCCTAGCAATGACAAGGGTTCAAACCCCAAAGTAGCCACCCTCTTGCCAAACAAAACAAAGAAAAAATTATTACAATTTTGAAAAAGAGTTAACAGATTTACACCTTACCACACAGGGTCATCATAAGAATAACATAGATGTGGGAAGTACTTGAATCTCCCCCACACATAGTCAGCACTCTGCTAGTGTGAGCTATCAACTTTTGACAAGGGTGTGTTATCAATGTGCAATAGATATTTATCCTTGCATGTTATAAATTCTAAGAAATAAATCATTTGGAGGACAAAAGACATCAGTACTTTCTGAGAAGCAAGTCTGACGTCTAGGATGATTGAAATGTCTTTAATTGCTGATGAGTTTTTGAACTAGAGGTAAAAAAGCAATTCACTTTCAGAAGGTGTTTGTCCCTTCCCTCCCCTAAGCATCTGACTTTTGAAATCATCTCAAGTTTCGCAATGCCACTTCCTCTTCCTAGCCCTTCCTTTCTCACAAGCAGTCTCCTCAGGACCACTCACCACTCCCCTGGGGACCTTTCCCAAGCCATACTCTCACCCAGAGAGAAGGAATGGCCACTACCTTTGGTCATTCTCTAGCTTGTCCCCTCAAGTCAGCTCAGTGGACACATGCTGAGCCTTCCATCTGTGTGGATCACTTTGGCAAACATTGGGGTTACAAATTAGTAGGCCACCAAGATATTCTGAAAGAGAGATTCCACCCTCTGATGTAATATAAAGATGCAGCATCTCTTTATGAATAGTTTGCTCTATTGATTGTATGTTGAAATGAAAATGTTTTGGAGGTATTATGCATTAGTAAATTGAGATTCTCCTTTTCCTTCTCTTATTTTTCTGTGAGTCATGGAGATTGAACTCAGGGTCTGAGTCCTGTCCCTAAGCTTTGTCATTCAAGGCTAGCACTTTACCACTTTGAGTCATAGCTCCACTTCCGGTGTGCTGATTGGAGATAAGAGTTTCACAAACTTTCTTGCCCAAGCTGGCTTTGAACCATGTTCCTCAGATCTCAACCTCCTGAGTAAGTAGGATTACAGGCGTGAGCCACCTGTACCCAGCTTCTTTCTCCTTTTTATACAACGGCTGCAAGTACATTTATCATGAGTCATGTTTGGGGTCCTGTTCTATTCTTGTTAGCCAGTGATGATGGAGAGAAACAGAGGTATATAAAGATCATTTTGATACACCAGCTAGTGGGAGAATCAAGTGGATTGTAGACCAGAGCAAAGTACTGACACTGCTGTAGTAAATTCCATTCATTCTCTTCCTCAAACTCATAATCTGGCCTCTCCACATACATGCTTTATATAGATGTGACTCATTTTTCTCTCACTGTTAGGACTTTATTTTTCTGTTCTTCTCTTGACTTAACTTCGACTCACCTCTCAGGTGTCAACTAAAGCCATCGTCACCTCTTTTGGGAACCCTTCCCTCTATCCCTCCAAGGTACTACATTTTACCTTGGGTTAATAAATATAGTGTATAACTACAGTTTTTTCATTTCTTGAATGTATTTCTTATCACATTTCCTGGGGACTTCTGCCTCCCCCAGAAGAGCAAATGCATGGTAAGGTCAGAGACTACATGAGACTCTCCTATCATTGCCTACATAGTACAATGTGGGCACATACAACCTGTGTAACAAATGAGTGAGGACTTAAATGTGAATAAATAAATACAGAGGTGACCCCACCCATCAGTGTTTTTTAATTGACCTATTTGCTTCCACAGCTAGATGAAAAATCTTCTAGCAGCAGAGCTGCATTGTTATCTAAGTTCACCTCCAGCTTCCACATGCCTAGGCTTTTCTTCAGTTTAGAGTAAATGTTCTCATTTCTTCAAGAACCATTCACTGTTTTGCAGTAGTACTTGATGGCTTTTGTGTTGGACCCTGAGTAGATCTAGCTTAGAAACAACTCCATATCCCATTATGTTTTTAATTCCATGAACAGTGGATTTCTGGGACAGTGGGTGGTACAGAAGTGGATGAGGAAACAGAGCTATCTTTCCAATGTTTCTAAAATTTCTCTAGGGCTTTGTTGAAAACTAGACACTCATTTATCATTTGATGGACAAATTAACTGATGGGTAGGTGGATTACTACTGAGTGGATAGATACCGTAAAAGACTGCAAGAGAACTAAATGATTAAGTAAATACGCTAGGAGTTAGAGCCTTGAGACAGAAGACATAAATATTCTTAGTGCCAGCTCAAGCTCTCTTAGGGGCCTGTGGAACAGAAGGTGAAACAAGCCGTTTCCCTCTGGACTGAGAACTGGCAGATGCAAACCTTAGATCAAGAGGGGTTAATGGACTTCTTGCTGCATTATTAAGACTTAATTTCGTGTTTATTAAGAGAATGTTCTGTTTAGAGTTTCTTTCCCACTTGGGTATTTCTACAAATTGCCTCTTCACCCTATGCAGGCTTTTGCTCGGTCTTCCTGTCCTCCAGGGGGTTTTGCCTCACTCTCTCTAGTACCTCAGATGGTAACAAAAATAAGACTGGAACACACCCAGGATGAGGAAGAGGCGAGGGTTGATTCTTTTGCTTTCAAGTCAGTAGGAAATGTTGCTCTTGGCAGGAGACAAGCTGTGTGAACGTGGGGCCACTGAGATCGCCCTCATTCTTTCTTTCTGAGCCCCCACGATTTATTCTCAGCCTTCCTCTCAGCAAAAGGAAGGCCTCTCAGAATGCAGTGTGGGTGATAATAATTACACAGCACACAAACAAATACATATGAGATAAAAACAGGCATCCATGCAAGACACATATTTGCCTACCTATGAAAGACCACACATACATAAACATGTGTATGTGTATAATGTGCATGCATGTACACCCTAGGATAAACTAACGAATTCACTTACATGCCTTGAAAGACATTTGTGCACACTTTTCTAGGCAGGTAGGCACATTCTGTCATGTATGAACACAATGTTAATCATGTATGTCACAGAGACACCCAAGCCTCAAAATATTTCCTTTGGCTATAAAGTACAATCTTCAGACAGACTATGAACAATTATTACCTGTTTTCTTATGTGTTATTTCCTAAAATCATTCTCCATGAGATTCATGTCATCAAAAGTTTGAGAAATCCTGGAAATGAGGAGGTCAATGGACCTCTCACAGACATACTTCCTTTTATCCTTCCTCTTTTTCCCCTTAAAGAACCAAAGACAATCCTATAAATGCAGCTCAGTGGCATAGGGCCTCCCTAAAATGCCATGGACTTTATCTCCAACAAAATGAAAGAAAGGAAAGGAAAAGAAAAGAAAGAGAGAGAGAAGGAAAGAAAAAGAGTAAGGGAGAAAGCAAGGAAAGAAAGAGTGAGAAAGAGGAAGGAGGGAAGGAAAGAAGGAAGCTAGCAAGGAAGGAAGGAAGCAAGCAAAATAACAGCCAAACCAATGCACTTACTTGCCCTGTGATCCAGTTTTAGGTTCATCTTTTGTCGTTTAATTGTGCCCTTAGGAATTTACTTGACACCTCACAGTTTATCAAAGCATTTCTTCTCAGTGAAATACAGTGCTCTTAAAAAAACTATAACAAGTAACATTTTTTTCTACACGTCCTTGCATATAGAGAAGGGAAAACTGATATCCAGACAAAAAGTAAATTTCTTCACACTTCCTACTAATCTAATGAGTGACAGGATTGAGCTTTAACCTTGAATCCCCCAATTTTTTCTCCATTAAATAATAGTAACAATAATTATAAGAACAAAAAATGACAATGGCAATAATAATGATAAGGATAATCAAAATAACAATAACTTGCTAGGAACACAAAGCACTTGTAATGCATTGATTTACTTAATCCACTGTTTAGTGCATTGTGGAAGTATAATTATTATGATTAGTTACAAAAGAGGAAATTGAAGCCAGAGAACTGAGTTACTTGTAGAGGTGACACTAAGCTGAGGAACATTAAGAGGAAGGGCTGGAAACCAGGTGATTAAAGTCCAGAGGCTTCTCTTCATTTACTACAACACCTCCTCCATTCAGATTCTTTACTAGCACATACTCAGCCCTTAGAAATACTTTTCCATGAGAGAATGAATGAAATGAAGGTGTGACAAAAATCACACATAGTTGCTGGCATGCAGCATTTGATCAATGGTAAGTCTCTTCCTTTTCCTTGTCTCCCCTCCTCAGAAGAGAGGGCTGAGTGAACATTTAAAACCTGCTGTCCAACACTGGATTTCAATCCAATGCTTTGCATATTTTAAAATGTTGTGTTGTAAAAACAGGAGAAGAACAAGACTCTGTGAATAATTTACCACCTTGCCTTGAAGAAATTAAAAATATATTTCATGAAGAAAGGAAGGTCTTTGTACTTGGGATTTCCAGGGACTGAAATTGGAACATAGCTTTTCATAGAAAAATTGAATTACTGCAACCTATTTTTTTCAAAGTGAAATGGGAGGTGGGAGACATCCAAAGGAAATGGTGGAGATTGCTGCCACACTCAGTGTAGAAATGAACCCATTTCCACTTTCTGTGAAGTATAATTTATACTAACAATTTCACAAACTCCTATTTAATTTAATATCTGACTAATCTAACAGCAGACAATAGGCAGATGCTGACTAGTTGGTCACTGGATTGGGTGGGTAGTTTGGTGGGTAAAGAAATGATTAGTAGATAACTAGATAACTAGGTAACTAGAGGAATTAGATGACAGATAGTTCAGGTTTTGTGGCCAGAAAAATCTTAACTTCAAAATTTAGCTTTTCCACTTATTAGCTCTGCTTCTGCTAGGCCCCATTTCTCTTATTTGTATAGAGCAAAGTAATACCATTTAACTTGCAGTTGTGAAAACCCCAGACCATATACAATGCCTGCTGTGCTGCCAGCAGTCATTAGGAAGTGCCTACTACTACTGTAAGAATAATCTCAATGTATCTCCACCCACATCCCCCCTGTTACCAAACTCACTACCTCATCTTCTTCAGAATAAGCACTGTATGCTCAGCAGGGATGGGCTACCACGTCCCTTTACCTAGCCAGCTCCTGTGCAATGACACTGCCAATGCCTCCATGTAGCAGTATTGACTAATGCAGTGTGTTTAACTCTCCTCTGGAAAACATCCCCTGTTAAAAACCATACGTCGGTCCACCATGCATCTGTCAACATGTCATTGTCTGGGGAGGAGCCATTACTAAATTCACCTTTGCAACTCTGTGAAAAGTTGCTATGTCACCAGTGGGGGTTGTGGAAGTTCAGTGGACCAAGCCACTGTGGGGGAAAAAAAAAAGATGTGATGCCTAAAGAACTGTAGCTCATAATATCAAATGGTGCATGCAGGTAATACCCTTAAGATTCTGAATGTCAACTCCCTATTGGTCTGTACCATCTCCCAATTGTCTATGCATTACTATCCTCCCTTTTATTCAGCTCCTTTTTCTCACTCCCTTGAAGACGGTGTCATTCTGGTGGGGAGGGTGTGGAAGGCTGGCTGGATGGAGCAAAGCAACTTGGCCACTATTCCAAGCCAAATGGGACACAAATGATAACCCATATTTAAAGTAACACCCTCTAAGGAGATGCCAACCCCGAAGGTTGGCTTACATAAACAAAACTAAGTCCCTGAATCACATCTGAAATTTGATTAGGGTGGGGGGTGGACCTGGGATTAGATTACATCCCATAGAAGCTAAAACAATGATCAGATTTACCACTTTTAACAGACTGAGACAATTCCAAACAAAACAAAACCAAATTTAAAAAGAAATAAAACCAGGAATATGACAACAAACATTTATAAATATTCAAATTTGACTTTCTCATTGACCTGAATGATCTAATCAGAGATGGGCATAACCAAGACAACATGTTTCCCTAGCAATATATACTTTTGAGTAATGTGCAGTGGTGGAAAGATACTTCGCCCCCCCAAAAGAAAAGCTGTTGCTCATGGGGCATTCTATTGTTCTCCTCAGATCCAAGATCCAGAATCATGGCAGAGACACTGTCTGGTGCCTACTGACCTACCTCCCAAAGTAGCAGAGATGAGGAGGTGGGTGCCGTACTTTTTGATGATGGTGTCGATGAACTGCTGAGTTGTGGGTCTCCTGCCAAGCAGACGGATGCTCCTTTGAAACTCCGGCATGAGGGGCAGTGGATGACGGACCAGATCTCTCCTTTCGATGGCTGTATTCCTCACCTTCCAACGGGCAAACTCCCTAGGCAGGAGAGATAAGCAACTCTCTTCAACTTGCTGTTTCTAACTTCAAGCTAAAGTCTATTCAACCATCCCTCCAGGTATCTCTCCTTAAGGGTGAGGGTCTAGAATTACTTTGAATGTTTGTCTAACAATTCAGTCCTCTTTACTCAGCAGAAAGTTATTGGGTATTACTCTGATCACTGAGATACTGCACCAGAGGAACATTGCTTTGTTCCCTAAGGGACATTAGGAGGATAGATGTCAAAAAGTCACTTCTGCTAGGTTCCAGGTAGAGGCTGAGTTAAAAGAAAGAGAGATGATGATGATGATGATGATGATGATGATGATGATGATAATGGGGACTATGATCTTGATATTTTCATATTGCAGAAGAACAACACATCTACTTTTTGTCTAACTATATCAAATCAGGAATGTGTCAGGGATCTACTAACTCTTTCTGCCTCATCTCATAGGAAGTTTTTCTCCTTCTTTATTTTCTGGTCTATCTTTTCACAAGGCTAATAGACACTATGGTGATGAGATCTTCTCAGGTACTCTGCTCCCAACTTCTGTAAACGCAAGTACATGTTATTTAAAAATATTCATATGATGGATGCATAGAGAAGGAGGAAAAGAGGTTGCAAGAGAAGAAGGCAAAATGCACAATACTCAATAAGACCTAAAGCACGGAACATCCTGAGATCTAAGACATTTCAAAAGGCAAATATTAAATCTAGAGCTCTTTACATCCTAAATTTTAAGGTGAATTTACTGAGTACTTAATATTTGAAAGGAATTAAACTATGCTCTGAAGACCTTATGATGCAAGTGTAATTTTCCCCTCATCAGTAAATGATAAGAGAACATAAAGACAGAAAAGGCACTGAATTTGGGAATCTAAGTCTCTGTGGTCTATGACCGTATCATCCTGAACATGCTAGATCCTGTCTAAGTCTCTCAGAGCCGCTTGAAAATTATGCAGTGCAATGTTAGGCTAAGCACCTCGTTTCTCTAAACCTACATTTCTTCATCTATAAAAATCCAATTCATGGCATCTATTTCCTCCTGTTCATGCAGGGATCATAGGAAAGACAGTGTAAAAAAATACCTCTGGAAACTGAAAGGCACTTATCTAATGTGAAGTACTGTGTTATAACTTTCTTTCCTCACAAATTCCCAGGTATGCATATGCGAGTCATTAAAGATGCCCAGACAGTGAACAAGAGCATGCACACTGAGGAGAAGTATAAATTCAATAGGACTTGATTCAGATTGCTTTGCCTTAGATAACAATCTCCATTCCTGCCAAGATGAAGCTCCCCTAGAGAGACAACTGGCTTGAGTTACATAGTCTCAGTCCCTTGAGCAAAACAGACTAACCAAGGGGCCATAGGTCAGTCTAGATAAATGATGAGAACCAGAGTTTAATGAAAAGGTCTCTTTCTCCTGCCACAGTATGGGAGAGACAAATGAAGAAAGAGCCACAGGGCAAAATAAAGTCAGGGAGGTGGGGGGAGGAAACTGAGTAGGAATCAGGACAGAATATGCTCCTGTAATTCAGTGACTGAGTTTGACCCCTGGCTCACCAAAAACAGGATCTGAAAAAGGCTAGAATGAGAATATATCTCCAGGCCTTAGGGTCTGTGCTTAGGGTGTGTTTCTGCATATGAAATCTCTGTCCATAAAGCTTAACATAGTTCAGCTTCTACATGATAGATATTTGAGCCAATCAACTGCACTTAACAGGTCCCTGAAGGTTCCCAGTGAGGTGATCATTAAGAAAAGCACAGTCTATCAGGTAAGACAAAGCTTTTCCAGCTCATCATAAATTAGGAGATATAGAATACAGAAGGAGGAGCTTAGGTCCCTGGGACCTCTAAAGGAATCTTTAGAGAAGAGGCCTTCTACAACTCTTGACATCTATAGAAGATGCTGATAAAGGGAAGCACAGGTTAAAAAGAATAGCCACATCAAGGCAATAGCAGGAGCAGAGCAAACAAGAGGGGGATTCATAAAGTGTTACCAGAATAGCAGAGCAGAAGAGGAGTATGAAGAAGGAAGTAAAGAGGGAGCAGGATGAAGCAAGTGGGCTGACCAGGGTTGATAGGGAGAGACTGATCAACAGCTGTATACAGGTGATGGGTAGCTTGTGAGATGACTCCCAATGAGACCAAGACCCATCAACTTGAAGTGATAGAATGGAACTTTTATGGTTAGTTACTAGGATTTTTATTTATTCTCTGTTGCTATAAGATTTATTTTGATCTCTCTCTCTCTCTCTCTCTCTCTCTCTCTCTCTCTCTCTCTCTCTCTCTCTCTCTCTCTCTCTCTCTCTCTTCTGCCAATCCTGGGCCTTGGACTCAGGGCCTGAGCACTGTCCCGGGCTTCTTTTTGCTCAAGGCTAGCACTCTGCCACTTGAGCCTCAGCGCCATTTCTGGCTTTTTCTATATATGTGAACCCAGGGCTTCATATATACAAGGCAAGCACTCTTGCCACTAGGCCATATTCCCAGCCCTTCTCTCTCTCTCTTATCTCATTCCTTCTTTTTCTGTGTCAGTCCTGGGGCTTGAACTCAGGGCCTGGGCACTATCCCTGAACTTTTTTGCTGAAGGCTAGCACTCTATCACCTGACTAGGCTCTACTTCAGGATTTGGGGCAAAAAAAGTCTACTGGACTTTCCTGCACACATTGGCTTCCAATTGCAATTCTCAGATCTCAGACTCTTGAGTAGCTAGGATTATAGGTTTGAGTCACTGATTTCTTTCTGTCTCTCGATCTCCGGCTCTTACTCTCATTCTTGATCTCTTATTTCCACATTCACTACCATGTTGTCAGAAGCTCATGGAGAGAAGCACATAGAATGCACGCAAGAGAAGTCTGCAGCCTATAGTTTCTAAGGACCTCAGGTGTCACAAGTGAATCCTAACAGCAAGCAGGCACATGAACCAATAAACAGATCCTTCCCAGTGCAACCTTGGAACTTTAGGCTCATGAAAGACACTGAGAGAATGCACTCAGGTCCCTAACCCTCAGAAAATGTTACATAATAGTGCTATTTGAGTTACTAAACTATGGAGGGAATTTTCTGACTGTCTAAGAAGTCACTGGTGAGAAGGATATTTCTGTAAGAATTACAAAATACATATGGGGGGAAGAATCTTTCCTCAACAGCTTATCCATAAAATGTGCATGCACATATATTTTTGAAGATTATATATATATATATATGTGCAGGCGTTATACATATATATGTTAGATATACAGTTATATAAAATATACAGTGTATATATAATATCTATTTAGAACTTACTCATTAATTTGCTTTATTATCATATTAACATACCAATACTGTTCAAAATTTATACATATGTATGCATATATATACATATGTACATATATATACATTTCAGAGAGATCAAGTTACTTGCTAAAAATTACCCAACTAGTTATTGGTAGAACTGTTTGTAGAAAAGCTATATCCTGATTAATCTAGGTCTTAAACCATTTCCTGAACATAAATCTTGAGAAAGAGAACATAAAAACCTAGTAAATTATTACCAATCCAGTGAGACAAAGCCACATCCAACAAATTACAGAGCCTTGAGTCAACTGTGTCCCTCCCTCCCTCCCTCCCTTCCTTTCTAGCTTTCTCTTTTCATTGTTTCCTTCTATCTCATTCTTGGATGGAAAGAAAAAAGGAAAGAAGAAAAGCAGGCTAGTTACTCAGTTCCTCCTCACAAGGTGGATGCAAGGCTCTCATGAAAGAATGCATGTGACAAGCTGAGCATGGAACTAGACCCTTGGAATAAACTTGGAAAGAAAGATATTATAAACCATTAGCACACATAAGGTACTGCTTGCTCAGCACCATGGATAGAGTTCATATTTCCCAAAGTGGACACATGATTGCTTAACCAAAGTTTTAAAATTATCATCTGCTATTGCAACAGTAGTTTTAAAAAATCATGTAGAATCTCTTCATTGAGCTTGGGTATGGGCAGTGAAGGCTGGATAAATGGGATTGCATCATACTGAAGAGTTTCTGCATGGCAAAAGGACATATCTAGCAAGATAATTAGAAAGCCCACAAAATGAAAGAAGATCTTCACTAGCTATACATCAGACAGGGGCCTTATATCTAAAATACACTTAGAACTCAAAGAATTAAACCCTTTAAAAACAAATCCTCAAGGAAACAACAACCCAATAAATAACTGGGGCTAAAGACTTAAGGAGACACTTCTCCACAGAAGAAATAAGAATGAGCAATAGACACATGAAAAAATGTTTCAACATCTCTGGCCATAAAATAATGCAAATCAAAACAACATTGAGATTCCACTTCACCATAGTTAGAATGGTCATTATCAAGAAAACTAATAATAACAGATAATGGTGGAGATGTGGCAAAAAGGAAATGCTTCTATATTGCTTGCCATGTCCAATTGATCTACTAGCCAGGAATAATTTCATGTGAATTCCTAGTGCATTGAGCACAACTTTAAGTACGTTTCTGTCTGAACCCGCAAAGCAAGCAAATTCCCCTTGGAGGAGAGGCAGAGCTCACAATGGTATAAGATCTGCAGAATATGCTCATGCCCAATTAAGCATCTCAGCAGGGTAGGTGAGCCAATTAGGTTGAGATTATATATATTAAAAAAAGGATCCTGGATGGAAGGCATGGGGTCTCTGCAGCAAGACCCATCCCACTAGGGGAGCTGCAGGCAGGAGGGCTGGTGATGATAAGGGGCCCAGAATGGAAGAAGACAGGAACCAGGGTAGCGGGAATTAAGATGAGACTGAGAGATAATTTTAAGGCCAGATTTTTAATTTTAAAGCTAAGCATTTGCCTCATATGAACTGTTCTTAATCTTCATCAGCCCTGTGACCTCCTGTGCACACATATTTTCATGTTCTCATGTTCTTTCTCTCTCATCCATCTCTCTGTCTCTGTCTCCTCTCTGTCTCTTTCCATCTCTCCATCTCTCTCTTTCTCTTTCTGTCTCTCTTTCTCTCTCTTCCTCTCTTTCTCTCACTCTCTCTCTCATTGCATTGAAGAAGGAAAAGAAAACAAACAAATGAACACAACAGGGCAGAAGAAGGAGATATTTCTCTTTCTGAATATCCTTGCCTCTACCTGTGAAATAAGGTGATGATGGAACTCATTCATATTCAGACCTGTCTCCTTCACACCAAGGTCCAAAGGTCACAAATCCTTGGTCACAACCTGACTCTGCTTAGATTCCATAAAGCCATATATGAAAAGTGCCTTAGGAGAATGGATTTAAGATTCTATGAAATAACAAAACACAGTACCTAGCACAAAATCAGCCCTCAATAAAATGGGAGCATAAAGATACTGCCAATCTTATGATTGATGTTAATTATATGAAAGCCTTCCATGGAAAGCTTTGGTGACAGTGGCTGGGTGGGTGGACATAAAAGGAGGAGCAGTTATGCTCTTTTAAAAGCTGCTAGTAGATAGAACTTGGGGAGGGGGTGGAAAGTGGATTTGATTCTTTTAAA
Organism: Perognathus longimembris pacificus; assembly: GCF_023159225.1. Taxonomy (NCBI): domain Eukaryota; kingdom Metazoa; phylum Chordata; class Mammalia; order Rodentia; family Heteromyidae; genus Perognathus; species Perognathus longimembris. Next base: position 149,177,375 of record NC_063161.1, read on the forward strand.
ATGTATTAGAAATATTAAGATTAAATTTAAGTATTAGAATAATACTAAATACTACAACCACATGCTTCCAAACACTATCTCAAGGGAGTTAAGTAATGTTGGAAGGTTACTTGGTAACTAGTAACGGGGCGTGAGTAATGCTAAGTTGCTGCTTCTGCTGTTCTTAGTATTTCTTATAAGTTGCAGAGGAAAACACTTACGATTTTGATATTTCTATTGAATAAAACTCTGAGCATTGGTTTCCTCATCTGGGGAAAGTGGTGAGGAAGCATATCCAGCTCTTCTAATCCACAAGATCTGGATTCATGCTCATTTCCTCCACTATTTCCTAGACTATTAAGGCTACTAATGACCTCTGAATAGGTAAAGAGCTACACTTTTCCTCTTTTTCACACTATATATTTTATATCTTTTTTTTTTAAACTTACATTGTTATACCTTTTTTTTTTTTTTTTTTTTTTGGCCAGTCCTGGGCCTTGGACTCAGGGCCTGAGCCCTGTCCCTGGCTTCTTCCCGCTCAAGGCTAGCACTCTGCCACCTGAGCCACAGCGCCCCTTCTGGACGTTTTCCATATATGTGGTGCTGGGGAATCGAATGGAGAGCTTCATGTGTAGGAGGCAAGCGCTCTTGCCACTAGGCCATATTCCCAGCCACTATATTTTATATCTTGTTTGTTTATTAAATCTGATTTCCCTGAAGACACTGTTGGAGGTATTTTTTTTCCAGAAACACTTATCTTAAAAGCTTTGGAATACAGAGAAAGTGGGTAATAGAAAGGGATAAATGGGAAGAAAAAAACAAGTTAGGTTAAAAATGACACGCAAATGCATTCTAACAAATCTTGTACACTGGAGGAACACCCACTCCCAGCACCTGAGAGCTTCCCTGCTTTCAAAGGACAAAAGGAAATTCCTGCCCAAAAGAATAAGAAGAAAGTCAGAGAGCAGTGTAGTTATTGTTCACAATTGTTAATTGTCAATTCCTTGGATCTTCACAGTGATATGCAAACATCTCCACTGGCTTCATGCAGCTAGCCAGTACAGTCAAGTGACATTCTCAGCCCCAAAATACGCCCAGGGAGTCTGGCTGGCCAGAGGCAGCCAAAGGTAGATGGGGAAGACGATCAGTTAAAGCAGTTCCGTGAGGTCAAATACATTATAATCTAAGGTATGCGCTTCTCTGATGGACTGACTTCTTCTGAGGATTCATTTTCGAAAATTTTATAGACCCTGTGCCCCCAATAAATGTTTGTTGAAAGCATGATTGACTACAGTTACAGGATGCTTGCATTTTGTTTATTCCTGGTTGACTTATCCCTTTGGTTGTATTAACTAATCATTTGGAACTGAAATTAAAAAAAAAAAAGCCTCTGTGTATCAGGGAGATAGAGGAGAATGCTGAGAAATGCTTCTCTTATTGTGAGCAGCAAATTATCCCCAGAGATAAACCAGGGGAATCACAGCAATGGAGAGCAAGGAGATGAAATCACTGAGCTGAGAGGAGAAGGGAGGGCATTTCCCTAGCCTGCTGATCCCAGTCCCTCCCTACAGATCCACAGCCAGCTCAGGGAAAGGTGAAGCCAAGGGCACATGTGAAGTAGAACTGATGCATTTTAATGAGTAAGGGTGTTGGAGCCAAGTATCCTGCCTGCATTCCTGCCCCAGAACCAAAGTGTGGTGGCAGCTAAGAAGCTGTACTCTTTTGAGCTTGTTGAACCAGGAGGAGAAAACAAGAAAGAAAGAAAAAAAGAAAGAAAGAAAGAAAGAAAGAAAGAAAGAAAGAAAGGAAGGAAGGAAGGAAGGAAGGAAGGAAGGAAGGAAGGAAGGAAGGAAGGGGGAGGGAGGGAGGGAGGGAGGGAGGGAGGGAAGAAAAAAGAACTACCTCTGAAAATGTGATTATGCAGAGTGCTATTTTAATGCCAAGTAAAGACGATGACTTAACTTTACAGAATGAAATGATCCTTCCTGTGGTTTGCATATACATCTTATTTTCAGACTGTGGTCACTGAAGTCATGACACTTTTATTCTCACGATGGCTCTGGAGGTTTGTAAGGGAATAAAGTTCAGAGAAATGAAAGGGTCTAAACTAGAGAAAGCATGCTAGAAGTGAAGCAATGCCTTTCTCCTGGAGAAGCAGAAGTAGAGGAAATCCGGGATTTGAATTGACAATGTTTGTATACATGGCCAAGGGCATACAAACAAGTGATACTGGGGACAGGGGCTCCTTGAAGGTAGAATTGAAATCAACTGAGGGAAAGTCTGCTTGGCATTCGCTTGCTTTATTTTTACTGTGGCTGCTCTTGTTCAGCAGACCCCAGGCACTGGTGGAGGACAGATCTCAGATTCACTATTTCCAACTGAAATTCAGGGGGGTTGTGAATGTGGCCTAGTGGTAGAGCGCTTGCCTCGAATACATGAAGCCCTGCGTTCAATTCCTCAGCACCGCATATACAGAAAAAGCCAAAAGTGGCGCTGTGGCTCAAGTGGTAGAGTGCTAGCCTTGAGCAAAAAGAAGCCAGGGACAGTGCTCAGGCCCTGAGTTCAAGCCCCAGGATAGGCAAAAAAGAAAAGTAAAGAAAACCTCCCAACTGAAATTCAGGATAAGTCACCGCCCAATCTCAGTATCTCCATTTTGTGGAGTCGGTTACAAATCTTTGTGATAAATATGCATTATTTTTCCAAGAACCTAAAGATTGGGACAATTGTCCACCACATCACAAGCAGAGGAAACTAAGCCACACAGCACAGGCCACATGGCAAACTCTGTGCCAGACCTGCCACAGAAAGAGAGATGCTTGATTCTCTTTCTAGTCTCTTCCCTGCTTCTTCCCATTGCCATCTCCTTCCCAAAGTCACTGGGGCATCATGGGACAAACCATGATAAGTCTGGCTCTGAATCCCAGCAAAGAGCCAAGAGACCCTGTGAGGATCCTCAGTATATCTGAGCTTCTTCATTAAGAGCAACAGAAATCTTACTACTTACCTTGCAGGGTTGCTGGAAGGATGAAACATAATGAATTCAATTAATCTGGTACTAGTAGCTACTCAATAAATGTTATCTATTTTTCCTTTGGCAAGGCCCTCTTAAAAGGTAGTTTGTCGTCAAACACATAACTTTTAATGGAGATTTTAAATGATCTTAATATGCCTATGGGCTCCCGGGATTAAACGAACTGCATATAAATAAAATATTTAAAATTCTGTTTACATGATTTGTCGCCCTGCTTATTTCCAAAGCATCTATTGTGAAAGCATGACTCATAACTAAATATAGATTAATAAAAGTTTGGAGCAGCAATTATTTTCCAATTATCATAAATCCCATTAAATATTGCAATTAGATGAATTTTCTCTTTCAGATCACAAAATTTAAAAGCTCCAAGGAAGCAGAGACTGTCTTCATCACTGCACTCAATCTCCAGATGGAAACACAGAGACTCTGAGAGGAAAGAGAATCTTCTCAGAGACACTCAGCTGTCAAAAAGCAGACCTGGTTTGAAAATCTGGCCCTTGAACATCAGACCTCTGCTTTTTTCCTCTGCTATGGTACATCCTTTTAGGAGGAAACTGAACAACTTTTCCCTTAGCAAGTAAAATCATTTCTTTCCTTTGTTAAACTATTTTAGGATTCGTAGTCTACCTGTGCCTTTAGAGTCTCAGCTTAGACTATTCTTTCATTTTCTTATTTAGAACCTTCCTGTGCCTGTTTTAAGTGAGTTAACAAATATGTTTCTTCAACTCATTTTATACACACTCATTGAATTGTTGGCCCTATATGAGGAACCAGGGATCTATGACCATCTTTTCTATAATCTAAATGCATCAAAGTTGTTAAAAACTAATGAGCTCCTGAGTGGACAAACTACAAAACAATCTCATGCATTTGTGTAAATGCTACTTTGCTTAAGATTGCTTTTGAACTGCAATGCTGAGTAGCAAACCTGCAATGAGACTCCATAAAGCCTACAAAGTTTAAGTGTTCACTATCTGACCCCTTATAGGAAAAAACATGCTGATCCTGATTTAACCATTGACCTGCTCAGTCAAACTGTACTTTAAAGAAGCAATCAAGGATGCCAGATTAAAGATTTATACATGGAGCTACTAAAAGATCAATAGATTCAGAGTGATTTTGGTTGGCTCACTCTATTTTGTTTTATTTATTTATTTGCAAAAAGAGTCCCTTGCTATAAGAATGCTTGAAAACTGTTGGCTAAGGAAAATTAGAAAAATAAGAATGTTTTTCCCAAATAGCTGTCTTGGAGCAACTTTATGATTTATCTTTCTTTTTGTTGTTGTTCTTGAGACAGGATCTTTCTAGCCTGGCCTTGAACTTATTATGTAACTGATGTGGGGGCCTTAAACGATCAAGGCTCCTGCTTCAGGATCCCAAGTGCTTTACATGGGAGCAATTTTAAGTCTAAAGAGGAATCATTATTTAAATATACATTAAAGAAAAAGGTATATAATTTTTGTAGTATATATAAAATAGATAATATATGTAAATGTTACATAAATAATAATATACACATTATTACAATGCATATTAAATAAACAACATACTTTATAAAATATATCATAAATATAAAAGAATATAATTTTATAATATAGAAATATATAATTTTTCATCACTCTTGAGTTAAGAGGAAAAAATGTAAGTGGAATTTGGGATTTGATGATTAGTAAGGCATTGGATACATAGTGAGGTGCTACAAAATGCCCTGGAGGGCAGGGAAAGCATTCTTAGAAGTATTTGATAGTTTGAACACAGCAAGGAAGAAAAGACACCTGCCAGTTTTCCAACCTATTGGGATCTGATGACTTGGAGTGTCCTCCAAAGATGATTCCACGTGCTACAGCTAACAATAACCAGACGTCACTGACAGTCGAGTAGATAAATCCCTGCTCAATAAAGTAAACACTGCCTTCATAGCAGGCCTGAGCAAAACAGAGCAGGCTGTTCTGGCACATTGAGAGGTCTTCGAAGCATCCAATGAAATATCATTTGCATAACTGATGGGATTCCAAATATAAGTGATTAGGAAGGGTTAACTGGTGCTACCCATACTGGTTAAGAGAGAGTACGGATTTCAGACATTCTTAAGGGGAGAAAAACATGTGGAACATTAGTACTGTCTTTTGACTACTCAGAAGAAGTAGACATGTGTCCTTCGGGTACTAGTCATTGTTATGACCACTGACATTTGTCCCCGTCTGCCACGGGCACCAGGAAAATGAATAACAGTTACAGAATGGATTACCTACTTAACCTTTCAGCTCTGAGTCACACTTGGATAATATTCCAAAAATATATTGATAGGTGCACGTCTCCAGTTCTATCATCCTAAAACTATTGTCAGTCTGAATTTTAAATATTCATTCTTGTATAAAAAATGAGTGCAAAAGCCAATGTCTAGTAACAATGTTTCTGAAAACTCACATGGTACATTCCAAAAGTACAGAAAGAACAATATTCTTCCTCTCCTTCCCTCTCCCCTATCCCTTCACCCTCTCTCTCTCCTTTTCTTCTTTCTCTTCCTCTTTTGCTCCCCCTTTTCTCTGTCTTCCCCTCTCCCTCTCCCTTGCTCTTTCCCTCTCTCCCCACTCCCCTTTCTCTTCTTTCTGTTGTTCCCCTTCTCTCTTTCTGCCTCTTTCCATCTCCCTCTAGCATGCTCTCTCTTTCCTGCTTTTCCTCTCTCTCACCCACTCTCCCCTCCTCTTCCTTCTTTCCTTCCACTTATCCATTTCTCTATTTCTCTATCTCCCTCTGGTACTCCCTTTCCCCTTTCCCTCTCCTTCTCCTTTCCTTCCTCCCCCCACCCCTCCATCTTTCCTTTCTTTTTCTGTCCCCCTCTCTGTTTCTCTCTGTGTGTCTCTCTCTCTGTGTCTCTCTGTCTCTCTCCTTTCACATGTAGATTGTAGTTTTCTTATTGACCATGCTGGGTTTTCAAGCTTCATATGACTAAACATAAGTAATTCTAGGCACCTGATATGGGCCAGGTCCTTTGGGTTAACACTGAAAAACCCCTTGGATGCTGTTTCTTCTTTATTCCCATTTCACAGGAGAAACTTAGGTTGAGATCTGGCAACAGAGGCTTCAATCTATATTATGCTATGTGTACAATAGATTTGATTGAGGATTATTCTGAATCCAAGATTCTGCCTAGCAAGCAAGTTGTCCATGAATTTATACATACTTTCTTCTTAACACACTCCTATTTCTCACTTACCACTTAAACTGTCTACAAAAGATTTTGTCCATATTTTAGCCTCATTAAAGGCTGAAATGAGAGCTCAGGAAATCAGCACTGGACTCTGGGAAAAGATGTTCCAAAGCTAACAAAATCTGGAAGACTGAGGTAGGTCATGATCCACTACTAGTGCCTTTCAGTTTCCCAGTCTGCACAGTGGACAGGTGGCCTGGATTCGTGGCCCTCAAGCCTTTGTTTAGATACAGAACAATTGATTCATTCATTTTTTTCTCTCAAATAATTGCGTAGAAAATATCATAATTGTATTTTTATTTTAAGCATGAAGTCTATGATGGTAAATGATGCAGTCCAAGACCTTTCATTTGTCTAGAGAAAACACAAAATACTCTAAACATCATTTTATGAAACAGGTGAAGTTCGTCTTGTAAGTTGAACTTTTCAGTAGATGGAGATAGGTGTCAACCTCGCCTCTCCCCTCACTATTCTACCTGGGTGAAGGAGCACAATTTGAAAGCCAACAGGCTCAAATCCATCTGTACATTCCAAAACAGATCTAACTTCATTATTGTTGTTATTAAAGGTGTTGTATGGAGGGGATGCCATTTCACAAGTCAGGTAATAAGTGCCATCTGCACTTTTTAAATTAGGTATCAGACTGGCTATATTGTAATCTGATAGGAATACATTTTAAAACAGAGAAACAAGAGTCCCCCATTCAAAACTGAGAAATTCTGAGACTCAGTCTCTGACTTTCTAACAAACTCCCAGTGCCTTTTCTACAGACCAGAACTGGGAGCCTGAAGAACTCCTGGAGTCTCCTCAACTTTGTACACCCAATCTAAGTTCCCATTCCCTATTCTGCTTTTCAAGCTACTCACCCTAGACCTGGAGGTCAATCATATTGTCCCCTCATCCAACTCCTGAAAGCACAATCAGTTTGCCCCCTGACCACTAAACACAGCTAGTTATTATTTTTTCTATATGATAGTTGTAGTGCCACCCATCTATCTCTATTACGAAGAATATTTCAATCCCGTGGGGATAGGATATATTTTTCTCAGCCTTTAGTACAGAGTCTGGAATGTATAAAATACCCAATAAACAATCCTTGAATAAATGAGTGCATTACAAATGGGTTTATGAATGGCTCTTCTCTTCTTCCCAGCATGAGAACACCCATGTTCCCAGGCACTCCCCACAATCAGCGTATTTCACTGCCAACGCTGAGCCCCTGGAGTCTGGCAAGTTACCTTAGAACTCTGCTTCCAAATTACCTAGTGACTTCCTGTTTCTATTTATTCCTGTGCCCTGTTCCATGCGTAGGCAGAAGTGGCAATTAAATCCTCAGAAGTGAAGAATTTTGGAAATAATCCTTAACACCTTAGTGCTTTCATTTTCTCCCTGCTCCAATCAGTCACATGTCTACTAAGACCAGAGATCTGCAGGAAAAGCATCTTGTGGAATTAAACCAAGTGAAGTTCTTTGCCAAGACCCACAGCAGCACAAATGCCACCCATCCAGCTTCTACCTTGACAACCTTACAATTCTTCCTAAACATGCCAGCCAAATCATCTTTTCAAAGTGTGAGTTGGCTTATAGCAACTTTCTCTGATTATTGGAAAGCAGTCAGGAGTCCCATTTCATATATATATATATATATATATATATATATATATATATATATATAAATATTCTATATTCAAGTGTCATTACATCCAGAGGTGAATTTCAAATTCCTTGCTCTTAACTCTATTATCCTGTACCCATTCCAGTCAATTCCAATTTCTCCATAGTCTCATCACAACCAATACCACTGAAATTCAACATTTTCTCACATCAGAGACTACCCTAAATGTGACCCAAATGTCTATACTCTGAGTAGGATACGTTGTAGTCTCTGTCTTTCTCATATCTATCTTACTTCTCTAGCTTCTTTTTCACCTCTAGTCTTTCCTTCCCATCAGCAGTTCCATTATATTTAGTTTGCATTTGGTTTTAAATTCATCAACTGTACAAATATACTAACTTTCAGGTTTGTCCACTGGAAAAGCACTTTGTCTACATTGTTGCATCACAAATACTTTGTATGTCCCCAAATCTTGCATTACCCTGTACAAAGGCTGTTGATTTACTGTCTCTATCCCAGCTACATGATGCACTCTTCATGAGAATGGAAAAGGGTATCTTGCTCAGGTATTCTGAGCATAAGACCTGGCATATAATAAGTTATTAAGTAATTGAGGAAAGATGATTATGCCTCTCTCTCCTGCCCATGGCTTCCCATGTATTTAGTCATTTAGCCAAAATTTCTTAGTACCTACTATATTTGAAATACCATTCTAAGCACAGAAATAAAGTTATCAGAGAGAAGGACAGGCAAACCACTGACCTTTGAGAGCTTACATTTTAGCAGGAGAAATAGACAATGAATCCTCTAGTGCTTATGCATCAAAATATTCAACACTGCAAGGCTCAGGGAAACCTTAAGGCAAACCAAGGGTACAGAAAGTGCCAGGGGTAGAAAAGGCTCATTACAGAAAGAGAATGTAAAATCTGTTCTCACAGAATCAGGAATATTTAGATATAACTATTCTGTCTCAAGCAAAGGAAGAACCAGGGAAAATTCTCAGTACTTTAAGGGACATGAAAGTGAAAATAATTGGAAATAATCGAATGAAAAGTTTGGAGAGGAAAAGAGGTGGCATATACAATCTGGTGGCCTTGACAAGACCTTTGAATTCTGAATTAAGATAAAATGTCCCTGGAGAGCTCAGAGAAGGGTGACAGGACCTGCATCACATAGCAGAAAGACCTCCCAAGCTGTGGTGCAGAGAAGAACTGAAGACAGGTGATAAATTGGAAGGAGGGATACCACAAGACAGACAACTGCAGTCATCCATTCGAAACCTGGTAGTGATCTGAACCTGGATGAAAAATGAATACAACACTGGAAGTATTTTTGCTAAGTACAAGCCAGTAGATCAAATGACCCGGGGTGTAAAAGGAAGAGAAGAATCAAGATGTTTCCCAACTTGTATGGTTCAGATAATAAGGGCAAGAGCCAATACCGTTATATGAAAAATGGGAAGTTTGGTCGAGGAAAATATTTGAAGAAAGAAACAAGCACAACAAGCATCCAAACTTGACATAAAGGTTGTTTAATTATTGGACCATGAGTTTGAAATTCTGGGCATTTGTCTAGGCTGGAGATAAAAATGTGAACTAGGATGGAATCTATAAGGCCATGGAAATGAACAAGTGCAGACAAAATCTTCTGAACACTAGTGCAGATAGAAAAGAGGCCTGAGAACTAAAATTCCAGGTGTTCTAAAATCTAGAGACTATAAATGAGAAGAACCAGTAATGAGACTTAGAAGACTAACACAGTAAGCAAAACTTAGAAAGAAGTTGAGCACAGCCTAATGTAATTAGTGTAAACTTTCTTTCTCAGAGCTAATGTGGATCCAGCCTCTGTTTCTCTCCAATTTCATCGTCTCCTATTCTCTCCTTGGCTGCTTATCAATCATAGCCAACTTACTCTTTCTTTAAATAAGAAGGAACACATCAATACTCTGCATTTGTAATCTGCCCCATGTTATGCACATCTTGCAACAGTTTCAGAAAGGCACTGAAGCTAAAATAGTTCCTATCCTGTTATTCAGGTTTCATTACTTGGGGCTTTTGTATGATTAGCTAAGGTTATTATTTTTTTTATCAATTTGTTTATAAATTACCAGTTTGTTTTTACATTATTTTATCCATTTGTTAATACATTATTATCCTTTTCACATATATTCCATGTCTGGGTGTAGTTTGCACTACAACATAGACTGAAAAAACCAGTGGCATTATCTTAATATTTAACTGGTTAATCGCGAGTCTAATTGTACCCAGTACTTAGGTGCTCACAACTATTGTCAAGTTCCTAACTCCCATTCACCAAAACCAAAATAAGATCTTACTCCATTTGTGAACATTTCTCTGGGACTTACATCTCAGTATCAAACAGGAGCGACACTGCAATGTGCTCACTGTGCAGAGGTAACCGAATTCTCTGGATTTGCTTCCTGGGCAGAGAATCCTAAAGATCCTCCTTCCACAAGTTTCCTGTTAGAGACAAGAATGTAAGGGCTGGGAATATGGCCTAGTGGCAAGAGTGCTTGCCTCTTACACATGAAGCTCTTGGTTCAATTCCCCAGCACCACATATATGGAAAACGGCCAGAAGGGGCGCTGTGGCTCAGGTTGGCAGAGTGCTAGCCTTGAGCGGGAAGAAGCCAGGGATGGTTGGCTCAGGCCCTGAGTCCAAGGCCCAGGACTGCCCCCCCCCCCCCAAAAAAAAAAAGAATGTAAAGGGCCAGCCGGGTAGAGGTGCTCTTAAATGATGAAAACTACCTCATAACCTCATAATCTGTAAGCCTCCCTTTTTAGGACTGTGAATGTGGAATTCAGTTCTAGAACATGGGGCTTTTACCCCCATCAGTCACTCAGAAATGACCAATTCCAGCTCAGCCCTGTTGGAGTGACTTGCAATTTTCAGATTTCACATAAACACTTGTAGACTATTTCAGTCTCTCTCTCTTTCCTCAAGGGCAAAAACATATTTTTGCCTTGAATACCTTCACCACATTTTTACTAGTCTTATCCCCTCTACTGCTTACATTGAGATTATTGGAATTTGCTTTCTAATCCCTGCTGGTCGCTGTAACTTCATAGTTTCTTTGTCTTATGCTATTCTCGCTCTTGCTAATATGTTGTCTACACTTAAGTTTATACAATGCTTTCTGGTATAGCTCAAGTATAGCTCAATAGCTCCATTGAACCCAAAGGTTGCCCTGTGCTCTAGAGATTTTTACTTTCTCTGTTTGCAGAACATAGAAATGGCAGCTCCATAGGATGCATAACTTTTGCAAAGTCTTAGAGCTGGGGGTGGGGGGGGAGGGGTAGAAAGAGACCTCAGATATGTGTGATTCTGAAGTCCTTGCTCTCTCCACTTTGCTATACCACTCATTCATTCAATTAATCAATCTTTCCTTACTTCACTCAGAAATATATTCAGCAAATATTTACAAATAGCCAACGATGTTCTAAATTATTTCAGATATGCCAGTAAAAGATAATTACAGATATTTCCTTATGACATTTACTTAGTAAAACAAATAAGTAATCATTATTTAAGCCAGATATTTAAGATTATAAATATTATGGAAAGAGAAGGAAAGGTGGAAGATAAGAGAGACTGGCTATGTGGCAAAGAAGGATTTAATTTTAGATAGACTGGGTGCTGGTAGCTCAGGCCTGTAATCTTAGCTCCTTCAGAACCTGAGATTTGAGGAATGCAAATAAAACCCACACAGGGTAGTAAAGTTCTTAAGACTCTGATCTCTAAATAATCACCAAATAGCTGGAAATGGAGCTGTGGCTCAAGTGGTAGGGCACTAACTTTGAGGGGGAAATACTCAGGAACAACACCTAGGCCCAAATTTCAAGTCCCAGGACCACCATTAAAAAATAACATAAAATAATTTTATATGGGACAGTAAATTTTGGTCTCACTGAGAAGATGAGATAGGAGGATCTATCTGAAGTGGTGGAGGAGTGAGCTGTGTTGACAGTTTTTGGTTAAAAGAGCTGTCTACAGGGGACAACAGAAGACTGGGTGACAAGAAACAGGGAGAGATAGTAAGGGACATGAGAAACAAGCAGAAATTTGACCAGTCAGCCATTGTTGGTCACTGGAAGAATATCATTTTTACTAGAAAATAACTGAAGAGCCCTTCCAGGGCACTGAACTCTGCAAGTGACACAACTTGGCTTGTATTTTACAAAGAATATTCTGTGTTGAGGAAAGAATATGAAGGAGCAGTGTTAGAAACAATGAGACTACATGGGCGACAGCTGTGTAAGCCCAGAAAGGGAAGGCCCTAGAGTGAACCCAGGGTTGACACTCAGGAGTCCATCAGATTCTGCTGGCCTTGTGTGATCCAGCTGTTCAAAGCAGGGTACTGTGATATGAAGCCACAAAAGTGGGGGAGGGAGGGAGCAAACAACAACAAACAAACTCTAGTAGAAAGAACAGAACGAAGAGTAAACCTGAGTTAAATGTTTAAAGCAGGGTGACTAAGAGACAGATTTGGTGGGGATTACAGAGAATCTTTACGAGTCTAGGGGCTGCTGCCAATGGATCTGGCTCCATTTCACTGGCTCAAACCCCAGCTGGCCTTGGTTCATGAAAGACAGAGAAAGAATAGAGGAACACCCATTTTCTTGCTGGGAAACCCTGGGAAAGTCTCTCCAATTACTGCTTACCCATGTCCTTCCTAAAGTGGAGGAGCTGTAGCAGGCCTGCCTACCTCAAACATTAGCCCAGAGACTAAGTAAGAAAATAAGCACATGATCAATCTGCAGATATTAAAAACAGGACTTAGAGCTATAAAAGATTATTGTCAGAATCATAAAACATCAAGGCATGACTCCAAGAAATAAATACAGTATTTAAACATGGAAGATCTTCGAATTAAAGTCTGCACACACACATGCACACACAAACACACACACAATTATATATATATATAATACATAGATTTGGCATATATAGTACATATATGTACATACATATTTTATATATTGCATATAACAGCTAAAGATGTATGCAATATATATTAATAGAGAAGTATGTAATGCACATACACTGTGCTATAGGTGTTATATAACTGCATTGTTTAAAGTTCATAATAACCTTAGGGGTTAAATAATTTATTTGTACATTATAAACTGAAACTTTGGTAGGAAAAGGATCTGCCCAAGGTCATCTATAATTAAAACAGAGTTAGGATTTGAACAGGTTCCATCTGATTCTAAACTCTGAGCCCCTGAACTGTGACATTACTCAATTCCCAATCATTATTAGTTGAAGGTCTTAAAGCATATAGAAGTTCATGCTTTTTCTTTTAATAAATGCATAAATACGATTATCAAAGTGTACCTTCAAGCAAATAGGATTCCCTTTAACCAATGAGGAAACACTTGAAGTCTAAATGCTTTGCAATTTCACCTTCTCTTGTGTTACTTACATATTCCTAACCTCCAACAAAATGCCAGTTACACTTTGACAGTTCTAATGTCACTGCTGACCTCTGTCTCCTCTGATACACAATGTCCAGCACATAGAAACTGACCATTGAGATGAACTGAATATAATTTATGTCCCCTCTGGGTCCAGGATTGTACTCGTTGAGTGGGTGGGAGACTGCTGGGAAGCAAAGACTAGTAAGAGGTCCTTAAGCCACTGGGAGCAAGGGGTGTGTCCTATGTGACCTCTTTGGCAGGTCTCCTGGGAGGATTCTTTAAGTAAAAGCAGTCAGGGGCCCTTCCTGTGTCTTTCCCTCAGTGCCTGTTTAAGATGCGACCACTTGTTCCTGTCTATGTTCCCATCGTAACGCACAGCCACCTGTCACTGCCACCAGAAGCCAACCAATGTGGTTTTCCTGATGGTGGATGATGAATCTCTAATACCATGGACAAAATCAACCTTGCACTCCTTGTAAGTAGGCAAGATGGGGTATTTCCTTATAGTGATGAAAAGGTGGCATACATATACCAAATGTATGGAAAGCATATTCCAACAGATTCAATGATCCTAAGATGCCCCCAAAAGAGGTGAAGGGGTGGAATTTGTGCATAGTTTAATATAAGAGAGCTTCCAAGATAATTCTGAAATGGAAAGACCACATGGAAGTCCCAGAGACCCAGCTGATAGCAGTGACTGAGGACATCCACCCAGAGAGGTCTCCAGAAACCTTGCAAGGAACAAGCAGCTGTCATTCCAGCAGTGCTATCTTCCCTAGCCTTTGCCAGACACATTACCACGTGACTTGAGCTACGAGTTTCTAGGCACTGATCTTGAGAGAGCAATGCTCTACCAATCAATGGTTCTCATTCTATGTGGTGCAGACATGACTGACACTATTACACTGAGATGGGGAGACCTGTGACTGGAATTCCCACAGAAGCGGAATTTCAAACAAGGGAACCCAGCCGCATGCCCTCTCTGCCCTCCATTTGTTTCCTGACCCATCTGTGCCTTATGTTTCTCATTACTCCCTTACGTATCCCTTCCCTTCCTTTCCTATTTCTTTAATACTTTTTAAGTTTTATTTTCCCCTCTCTCCTTTATTTCCTCATCACTACCTTTTCTCCTTTATTCTCTTCTTCCCTTTCCTTCTATGTTTCCCCTGGTGGCAGTAACACATATTTACTCGTCTAATTATCCCAACAATCTGTGAATACAGTTTTTCAAAAAAAGTTTAAATTATAGATAATTGCCATTATCTTGATGAGAGTTTCCTGACATGTCCTTTTAGGTTAACATGTGTATTAATATACTCTTAGAAAATACAGCATGTCTTTGGGCATATATCTGTGGGTTAGTTTAGAGAGAGAAAGAGTAATGCTACTATAGGGATAAGTGTATAACTTAAAAAAAAACACACTCCCCATTGAACCTTTTAAGCTCATAAAAATAGGTATACATTATTTTTGTAATCACTGCACAGCACTTTACATTATCAAGAAGCCAAAATTTGCTATGCATTGCCCTTCTGGTGGCTCTTTAGGCTGATTCTGGTATTTTCACTGTTACACAGCAGACTCTCCAGCAAACAGACCTTCACCCACACCGTGACTTCAACAGATTAGTCTGAAAGATAGTATTGCTGGAACGAAAGCTTTGTCCATTTTAAATGATATAGCAACCACCTGATTTCCCCTCCAAAGCAACTGTGCAAATACAAACTCTTCTGGCTTTTTAATTTCCTTGGTGTTTCACTTTCTATTTTTCATATTTCTATCATTATGTTTATTAAATTTCACATATGGTAAGATTGAAGTTTCTGCAGATAGTTTAATGGGTACTGACAGATTTATAGGGTTATAAAATCACCATTAAAGTAAAGAAATGTAAAGAATGTAGAGTGACGTTTACAGCATCCCCAACTCTCTCCATGTACTTACTATAGTTAAACCTTCTCCCACCTCTCAGCCCAGCAACTTCTATTTTGGTCCCTAGCTCCACAGTTCTGCTTTCTCCCAGTGATGCAAGTGGAATTGTAGAGCTGACAGACTTCTTATTCTGTCTTCTTCCACTCAACATAATCCTGTTTCTGATTAAATAGCTAAGTTACTGTGTTCATGATATTTTCTTGTGGCAATCTATGGCTACATCAGGTGGTGAATGCTTCCATTCACCAGGGACATTCAAATTGTTTCCTCTATTTTTCCCGTCCTTCAATCCACATCCTCCCATCCTTTTCTTCTTCCCTCTTTATTCCAGAACATTAGCTCTGTAACAGACTAGATAAAAATGAAAAGAAGATTTACAAAAGAAGCTAAGGACACAGCTCTAGGTACTGTTTTGCCATAATCAGCTCCTAGTGGTTCATAAATGGTGATTGTACTCCTCTATTCCTAACACCCCATCTAGGGACATCAGATTGATACCTTGACTTTGAGTAGATTCCCATCATGGAAAGACTAATAATTAGGGCTTTACTTAGAGATGAAGGAGAAGGTAAAATATTGTTAACCATCTGCTAAACCCTCTAACCAATTGTTATGTATACCAGCATGCCACTGATTCTAAGAGAAAAAATGAACCAAGTCAGACCCAGAGGTGAGTCTCAAAGCTATCTACAGGTCCCCACTGAAAGTACAGATGTATATGAGAGTGTGCTGAGGGGGAATGCACCTGATAACTAGAGGGAGGAGCCTCAGTTCTACAAGGACTGAAAATGCCACAACTTTTCAGAAAAAAAAAGAAGAAAGAAAGAAAGGAAGAAAGAGAATGGAAGAAAGGAAGAAAGGAAAGAAAGAAAGAAAGAAAGAAAGAAAGAAAGAAAGAAAGAAAGAAAGAAAGAAAGAAAGAAAGAAAGAAAGGAGGGAGGGAGGGAGGGAGGGAGGGAGGGAGGGAGGAAGGAAAGAAGGAAGAAAGGAAGAAAGGAGAGAAGGAGAGAGGGAGGGAGGGAGGGAGGGAGGGAGGGAGGGAGGGAAGAAGGAAGAAGAAAGAAGGACTTCCCTAAAGCGTAAGAATCCAAGAATCCCTTAGGTAGTATAAATGGAGCCAAAGGCATTGAAATGTATTAGGTAGAGTTTACCAAATCTCATAGTTCTCACATAATGCTTATATTCCTTCATGATGCATATTTTGGAAAGAGTTCACCCTATCTCTATCTCAGGATTGTCCCCACGGTTGCCATCTCACTAGGTTCTTGGATTGTTCCTCATCTACTTGGAATCAACTTCAACTCATGTCTTTCCCCACTGTTTTTCTCCCCAGTGTTTGGATGACACACACATCTTGTTCTTTTTTTTTCCCCCCTCTTCTTGGGATTTCTTCTGTATTTACACCTCAGAGTTTGGACAGGATGATTTTCTCAGTTCCCTCCCAGAACCCACGATTTCTTTAGCCTCAGCTCTTCCGTGGATCTCTGCCCCACTCCCTACATCCTTGTGTGGGCTTGCTGCACCAAGGTGCTAACTGTATTTAGAGCCATAATCTTTCGGAGCAGTGAACCATTCGCTAAACAGTGAGAGTCAGTGCTGTGACCCTGACTAATTCTTCACTGATTCTGTTTGCCACTTTTTTCCTGACCTCATATGGAACTTATTAGGGGACCATTTTCATATTCCATGGATTATTTTTTGATTCTGCTCCAATGGAGAGCTTCAAACAGAGAGATGGACGAGAGGCACCCGGAGAACTAAGGGAGGCCCCATAATAACCGAGTAAATAAGATAATTTAATTTACCTTGCATTTTTAAAAACTGTAATTTAATGTGCTTCCTAATGACTGATTTTTTATACTCACAACTAAGGAAACAAATATAGTATCTTATTCCCTTTAATCGATGAGAAAACTGAGATTCAGTGGGATATACTGATTTACAAGAGTTGAGAGAAATGTGAAACAAGAGCCAAAATGAAAGCTCCCACTTTTCTCAGGTATGTCCCAGTGTTCTTTGCAGAAGAGAAGAAGTAAGGATGAGAAATAAAGCAACAAGAACTGAGGCTATGTGGGGGAATTATGTTTGGATTAATAAAAAGGTTAAAGAATGTAAGATTTGGAAACAAATAACACCTAATGCATTTTTGTTGTTTCTAGTGCCAATAGTTGGACAGAGCCTTGTATACTCACTTAGCTTGTGCATTCATTCTACTGCTTGAGCCACATCTCTAGTTCTGGCTTTTCTCTAGTCAACTGGTAGATTTGTTTACCTAGGTTGACTTCAAACCAAAGTCCTCAGCTCTCAATCTCCTCCTGCATAGCTAGACTTACACATAAGCCATCAGCACCCATGTTTAATGCATGTATTAACTTAAAAAGAAAAGTACCCCTTCTAAATTCCTTGGCAGTATAATTTCTACTCCTTTATAATTCAGCTCAGGTCAGTGACTAGCCTCAGGAATTCTGTTCAGATATCTCTCTATGTGAAGCTCCCCTAAGATAGAAGGCTACTCTGTCCATTCTTCCATTTCTCTGACTCACCATGCTGTACTGGTGTGCATACCAGGATTTCCTACTAAAGACTTCCTGAGAGAAGGGAGAATGTCATGTTATATGCACTGCTGTTTCTTAAGCACATGAAATAAAGATCAGTAAATAATAAGTGCTTAACCTATGTATTTCAAAAGGCTCCAGTGAGAAATCTTTCAGAGGTAGCCCAGGTCCCATTCACATCAATTGCGTAGAAAAAGGCGGAAATTAGTTAAACAAGTGTTGATCATTGAAGGCCTGCACTAATGAACTGATGAGAATGAATTATAATTAGCATATCCATTATGTATGCATGAAAGAAAAAGATGCCTACCAAAAATGCTTTTTTAAAAATTCACATAAAATGGTGCCAATGGCACCCTGGAAACTGTGTTCGCACCAATTTTTCTTTAGCAATTTTTCTCCAGAGGAGAGAGTAGAAGAAAGCTCACTACCTGCCCAAATCAGCACAAATTCTGAATTAGTAGGGTCAAAACTAATGAAGCATATAAGAATGTTCATATGCTTTGACCTAATAATCCTTCTCCTGGGAATCTATCCTAAGGAAATAATTTGAAAGAAGAAAAATGCTATGTACACAAAGAAGATCACAAAAGCCTTGCTTATCATTTTGAAAAAGGAGAAATAAAATAAAAATTTCAAAATATGGAAAATTGGTCGGTGGTCTTAGAAGAGACTTTTGGGAGCACAGATAAGTGTGTACAAATTTAAACTTCACTGAAAATGCCGGTTAATATACCACAGTCATAGATGGACGGCAACATATAAAAAAGCAAAGACCGTGTTTTCAGACAGTGAGAGCAAGAGCACCATGTCCAGCAAGTTAAAATGCTGTTGAATTAAGCCCAATTGAGATTTAATAGTAATTAGTAAGACTCAACAAAATAGGCATCTCACTACTTAATTCATCATATAACCATTTCCTCCTCATCCATCCTTTATATCATTCACTGAACATCTTCTATGCAAGAGACACTAGATGTTCGAGAATAATCTAAAGTGGGGAGAAAAAAAAACACAGCTCCAAAGCAACAACTTGCAACAGGCACAACACCAAAAGATTGCTCTAATAATACAGCAAGGGAGATCCATTTAATTCTCAGAGCACACAGATGCAGGAGAAAAGGCTTCTGAGAGGATGAAGTATTCAGGCAGCCTTAAGGATTGCTTTGGGTCTTTTAACAGATGGAAGAAGCATATGAGTACAGCTACAGGGGTTTTCGGTGTATCCAGAGTTCCAAGGAAATGAGGACATACTTAGTGCCACAGGCAGGAAGTTGCAGGGAATGCATAAGGTGAGGGTACATCTGAATTAGGGATGGATGATGGAAGGAACCTTGACAACAAAGCCAACAGGTCGAGCCCATAATGCTAACACTGCTCCCATGAGTGTAGAAATGAGACAGGTGACTGATGGGTCAGGAATTACACACGATTCTCATTGCTCACTGCCTTCCATGCCTGGCTTGGCAGAGATACTTCACTGCATATGGAATATTTTATTCTCTTTTTAAGAGCTCTTCATTTGTCATCTGGGGCAGAAAGTTGGATCTGGTTGCAATCTGCAATCCATCAGCCTGCCTTTTAGGAAGAACTACCAGGAAACAAATTCTCTCTTCCTCTGCAGGTCTTTCTGTACTGATATAAGGACTCAAAGATCACTTAGGCAATAAATATTAATAAGAGGGAAGAGAAGTCAGAGAAACAGCAAAAACAGGAGCTAGGGGGACTTCAGGGTTGAATGGAGATTCCTGTGGGCAAATGAGAAGGATCAGAACTCACAAGGAATATGAAGCCTTGGTCTGTTATCTTTGGATAAGTGTGGAAAATCACCCCTCATTCTATGTCTTTAGAATACAGTGCCACACTTTCACTTACAGAATCTAGCATTCATGTGCATAGACACACAAACATCTAATCAAACCCAGGTCATGAGATGTGTATACACAACTTGCTTTATGTTTCGTTCTTTCTTTTTTTACTTTTCCCATGTATCATGTATTTTTCTCCCAAGATGAGTACACTAAATTGCTTTCATCTTTTTTCTTCTTTTAGTGTTTAAGTGGAATTACAAGAATGAACCACAGCTGGGTGCTGGTAACTCATGCTTGTAATCCTAGCAACTAACGAGGCTGAGGTCTGAGGATTCAGGTTCAAAGCCAGCCAGGTAGGAAAGTCAATGAGACTCTTATCTCCCATTAAGCACCCAAAAAAGCCAGCTGAAATAACACATCACTAGTCTTGAGTAAAAGAAAGCAGAAATAGTGCCATAGCCCTGAGTTCAAGCCCCAGGCCTCACAGAAAAAAAAACAAAAACAAGAATAAGTATGAACCATAATTTCTTTGAGCAATCCCTTTATACAAACCACGCTGATACACTTTTTGTTCTTGGCTACTAGGCAGTGTTGCAATAAATATTGCTTTTTGCACCACTGTTCACATTGTGTTTCTCGAAGATAGATCCCGGAGGGTAATTATAGATTCAGAGTTCACTAACATTTAGAAATTTTAAAAATACAGGATCATATTTCAGAGAAGGCTTGACAGCCATCAGGATTCCAGATCCCTCAGTAGCAGCCATGGATCCTCCAGTGATGTCCTTTTTCAGGACATAGTTTATACTGGGGCAAAAAGATTAAAATTTAACTGTATAGCATTTCCATTTAGGTTCTAAAGAAAAGAATCGGTAGAGAAATCTATGCAATATATAATTTGTCCAGATTCATTTTCATTTGGGGAAAGGAGTTCTGAAGTATCTTTAAAGCAGTTTTTACTCATCAATTGAAAGTCCTCCCTACAGAACTATTGGGAAACTATGGTGTGTGGTGGTGGAAAAGAAAAGCTCCCTCAGTTTTTGGAGGGAATAACTTTAAAAATACTTAAACGGCTAAGTTTACAAGGTGAAGTTAAGAATTAAGCTTGTCAATTTTGACATTGCTACATCTGAAATAAACGTATGTGATGTTCTGGTGAAAAAAAAAAAAAAGAAGTAGCCATGTCCCTGTGAACTGAGTAGTTGCTAAGACCATGGACAGATCACTTCTTTAAAGCTACCGCAATACTAAGTGTTCTGAACCTCATTTACCATGTGAGAAACTGGATTTCAGGAATGAAGCTCTCTTTGGGCTCAGATTCCTTAGTGATAACATGAAAGAAAGACTAAAGGAAACAAAGGAGAGAGTCTGAGCGGGAACCACATAAACGAGAATAATAATGTAGAGAAATAAGTAAAATGAGAAGCAAAAGGGAAAGAGAGAAATCAAATCAAGGATGCAATGAAAAATGAATCTATCGCCATGGTCCTTTGTTATAGAAAAGCCTTTTAAAAATTCTACATACAATGCCTCATACTGGTGGCTCATGCCTGAGATATGAGGATCACAGTTCAAAGTCAGCCTGGGCAGAAAAGTCCAAAAGACTCTTGTGTCTCAAGGGGTAGAGCATTAGCCTTGAGCAATAGGAGCTCAGGGACAGTGCCAAGGCCCAGAGGTCAAGCTCTGGAACCAGCAAAAAACAAACAAACCAAAAACAAAATTCAAAATGCGGCAATGCCAGTATGTACAACCTTTGGATGAAAGAGAAAAGGACTCTGAAGGGGTTGGGGAAAGGCATAAGGAGCAAGAGTTTACTTCTTTTATTTAAAAAACAAATTTATTTTTTTCCAGGAATAATATTTTTTCAAGTTGAGTGGCACTAAAAGGAATGGAGTGGCTAGTCACAGGGGAGAGCAGGGGACAAATTACTGCGTAAGGTTGTACATCTTTGTACGCAACACAGCAAAAAAGCGCTCTGCCCCTCGGAGGAAGGCAGGATCTTTTCTCTTCAATGTGATATGAATCATTGATGTTCAAATCATCATCCTCGCTGACAAGCCACTTCAGAGACTTGGCTTGGATCTTTCTAGAGCAAATATTGATGACCAGGCTTGACTACCAATTCAGAGGTACAGAGAAATAAAACGAAAATAAAAGGATAGATTAGAGGATTTGAAACCTGATTCTTCTCTTTACTGGTTCTAGAGCTATAAATAAAATCAGATTTCTCACAGGGTTTACTTGTGTCTTTCTTCATAATGAAAGTGTTGAAGCAAAACTGGAGTCCCTAAATCGGACATCTGTGTCACTCAGATCTTGTTAGAAATGCAAAAATCTCAGGCCTTGCCTCAAACCCAGTGACTCAGGAGCTCAGTGTGGCGTGGGGCGATCTGTTTTAGCCCTCTAGGTGATTAGGAGGTGAGGCAGTTTAAAGTTTGAGATCCCCTCAACCAAAAATAAAAACCACTTAAGTACCTGCCACTTTCACAGAGCATAGCTTTGCCCTAAGGATTAAAAAGGGGTAGACACAAGGTTGTGAAATCACAGCACATTAAATATAGCTTGACTAGTCTTCTTTCTCCCAAGGTGGTTCTCACACTGGCTGCTATTTTTCCCATTCACCTTAGTTCCAGCACCGGCATCATTCAGGAACTTGGGAGAAATGCAGAAGCCCAGGTCCAAGCAGAGACTGAGTTCCTTGCAATATCCACATCCTTAAACAGATGCTGGGCCAACTTAAGCACACACTAACTTTAAAGAAGACTTCCATCTGACTACTTCTCTCCCCCTCTACTTGAAAAAAAAAAATCTCTTTGGAGATGCGTCCTCTTTTTGCATGCCGTGTAGGACTTTTATTTTACTTTTGTTCACATTGGGAATGCTCATGGTTTCTAATATAAATCTAGGTTGACTCTCTGATCTAATAAATTGCACATCACCCAGAGACTTGGATTATCAGAAGCAAATGAAGCTGCGTTATTCTCATCTCCCTGTGGGAGGCAGTGTGGTACAGGGAAGAATCCCGAAATCCTCCATCTACAGATCAGAGTTCCAGTCCCAGCTCTACTCCATTTGTTTTTCACGAAGACTGAAACTTTGAGACTTCTAAAACAGACTTAGATACTCTTAATCCACCACCCCCCGGCCCAATGGCTTGGAGTAATGAATTAAGTAATAGAACTGACATAAATTCAAAAGCAAAGACTCTAGCTTGGTTCTACACCCTTTGTCTGGAGCTTTTTCCAGAGCTGATCAGAATCATCTGCTCTTCGACTCCACACTGCTGAAAATAGGGACCAATTTCCACATTTCCCAAGATTGCTGTTTTTTTTTATTAATTAGGAAAACAAATACTGGATTGCCCTACCCCTTCCTTCTCAGAAAATGTGTTTACCACCCTGTAAATTCCAGCATCATTAGTGACCAAGAGAAAAGGTCACCACTAAGAAAGATATGTCATTCCACAGGAAATTTGGGTTTAATCTATACCAGGGAGCCAGCACATGGAAATCTCTTTGGAAATGATAAAGTCCTGCCATGAAAAATACCACTACAATACTGGGCTCATTTCAGCAGATAAATATTTAATATAGATCAGCCAAGATTAATTGCCTACTGAAAAGCGCCTGTTCTCTGGCTGGTGAACATCTTTATGTTAATTTATGGCAGAGTTTTTGAAACGAGCAAAGCTTAACTCATCCTGGCTTCCTTTTTCCTACCACTGAGAAATGCATTGCCAGGTTCCCAAGGCCTTCTGCTAGCCTCTGGGCTCCTGCTGCAGTGTGGTGTGAACTGGCCACTCCTGTGCATACTAATCAAGTTCTTACAGGATGAAGGAAAAAAAAGAAAAAAGAAAAAAGAAAACCAACTTGAGAACAGAAAACAAACCAGTGAGAGAAAGACAGTCTTGGCTCCCATGGGGGTCGTGCAGAACAGAGCTAGAGGGATGGGAATGAGGAGGAATGAGGAACTGAGAACTGCTTGTTAAAGGTCCACCTTAGATCAATGGTTGAAGCATTTTCAATAGTTCATCCTTCATTCCATCCACCTATTCCTCAATCCAATTGTTAATATTCTGCACTTAGAAATTAATAGCCTAGAGGAAATTCAAGGTTAGAATTCAGGAGGCTCTAAGGTTTTAAACTTCTCATTCTTTCATTCCATTCTCTTTTTGTCTCTCCCTTCTTTTCTCTCCTTTTTCTCCTGACTAGCCCTCAGGTTTTTCTGTGTCTTTTGACAGAAGCTCATGAAAATCAATTTTCCTGAGTTTCCGTGGAAGTTCACTATGAACACACTTGGATAATAACCATGATGCAGCTTGAAAAAGGAAGGAGAGCCAGACAGAACCACAAGCATGTGTGAGCCAAAAGCTGAGTACCTGGAAGCAAGGTCAGCATTCTCATCTCCCCTAGTTATCCCCACCTGCCAAACCATCACTACCATCTTCATCTTTGTTACTATGGAAACTAGCACTGGCATTCACTGGAGGTACTGTTACAACCCTCAAAACTGCCATCCTCGATGGCTGTCATGGTCAGCAAGAAAGTTATCAGTACCTTCTCCACCATGACTGATGTACTCTCACATGGCTGAGGGCTTTAAGAATAGTATCACCACCATCATTTTAAAAAGTGCATTCTGGGTGCCATGGTTCACTCTTTAATTCCAACTACCCAGGAGGCTGAGATCTGAAGGACTTTGATCCCAAGCCAGCCCACGCAGAAATGTCAGAGTGATTCCATCTCTAGAATAACTAGCAAAATGCTAGACATGGAGGCATGGATCAAGTGGTTAGAGGGTCATCCATGAGCATCCAACCTGAGCAAGTATTAGGACCTGAATTAAAATTTTCATGTCATCAAAAAAGCACAAATTTAGTTATGTGTCTATTAGCTGAAAAAAAATACATATAAAAAGGATTACAGCCTTTTAAAGGCATGTAAGAAATGTTGACGTAGTTGATAGAAAAGATACTTGACAAACACCAAGTTCAAATTCTAAATTCCAGAGCAATTCTCTTTTGATATTTTGAGAGTAAAGAGACAATCAGACCTGCTATAAAAGACCCTGAACCAGAGGACTGAGAAAGGAGGGGAGCTTGGAAAAATCAATGGGAAGAAGTTCTTGGCTTGTATCTGTCATTGATTCATCCATGATTAAGATAAGTTCACCTAACCACCCAGATTTCAGTTAGTTGAATATGTAAATAGAAACAAGCCAATGTGCTAGAGGAACTTTAAACTCCTTCACAGACCTAACCTAACAATTCTTAGAAGACTTGAATTGTACAAACATGTGGTTAACTGCAGACTCCCTTCTCTTAAGTCACTAACAGTTCAGGTTGATATCACCTTGAGGAACCAAAGCTAGAAAGAAATTAGAGGTAGGAAAAATAAAATAAAATAAAATCTTTCCAATTTCAAGTTATCTATTCTCTTTTCTGGGGATCCAATCCTAGATTATTCCAAATTCTCAGTTTATAGGTTATAGCACGCCATCACTTTAAATAATTCATGTGGTGTTTTAAATGCGGCCTATTGAGCATGTTCCATCATACAAGGGACCCGGTTCCAAGGAACAGTTCCTGAATAACATGCTAAATATATCACTGCAGGATAAGATTTCCTCATTATTCTGGCTCAGAGATGGTTCACATTCTTTGCTTTTATTCCGCCTACTCCTCTGGGAATAGATGGTAGTGCTAGGTTTGATCGCAACACTTTTTATCATTGTCTATAATACCTGAGAAAAAGTTCATTATCTTCTCTGAGCCGCAGATATTCCTTGGAAGAAATGGTATCATCACATTTCTGTGGTATGAGTAGTTATGATAATGTGATGGGTAAAATTTATTAGAATACATGGCCTGCAACACAGGACTTCTCCCTTGATGACAGAAGAGCCTACAGATAAATAATGCAATACAAAGAATACATGGAATCAAAAAAACTTAAAGGTTCCAGAGCCGTGGAAGAAAATACTCCAATGCAAACATATCAACAGCACCCTAAGGACAGTTCCAGCCAATTGGGAACTTGTATAAACAATGGCAACTTTATTAAGACATTTCATTTTTTTTTAAGAAGAAAAGCCAGATATCTGGTTTTGTTTAATCTTTTTAAAAAAAAATTTAATGCCTATTGTTATTTCTGAAACTTACTATGAGTCAAGCAAAATCTTGTCTTTGGAGCAAGGTTTAGCTATTACATTACAGTTAGGGAAGATATTGGGCGGAGGGGAGGGTGAAGCATTTGGGAATCTTGGCATTCAAGGACTCCTTTCCATCACTTCCCTCCTTTCCTCTCCCTTCACCTGGAGGAATTCACTTAAGGAGGATAGATAACTTCAACCTCACAGCAGCTTTTTGTAAATAACTCACTCTAAATGACATTGTCAGATTGTGAGTCTTGGAGGTCAAATGTGAAAAGATAACAATCACAGCTCAGTTTTTTTTCTTAACCTTCTTAGAAACTATTCTCATAGGTTAGACATAGACTTATAGTGTTATGGCTAATTAAAAACTAATGCTGGGTGCCTGAGTGAAAGGAAAAATAACTAGAAGCTGGAACTTCCACCTTCCTAGACAACAGACTCTCTTCCACTCTGATGAAGAGTGAAAGGAATAGCTAAACTATAAAAAGGGGGGGAAAACTGTGTCTTTTTACCAAGCATACACTATGTGGAAATGTACTAAAGGGAAAGCAAAGACAGGGAAAAACAGTCCTTTGGAGAAAAAAAAGCAGAGAATCTTGAATACAGTCACAACATTTCACTGTGTGGTGTAAGATGAAGAGTGAGAAAATGCTTCCTCTTTCATAGTCTTAGCATTCTGCACCATGCCAGGCACCCAGGAAGGGTACAGAAAAAGTATCTGAAAGACATGAAAAGAGGTGCTTGCAGCAAAGAACAGGGGCCAGCCAGTTACAAAAAATTCTTGAGATCTCAATTTCATCTCAAAAGGGAGAGAACTAAAGGAAAGAAGAAAAAGTCTTTTCTTTTTCTCTTCTTGTAGTGCTGGGTATCAACTCCAGGGCTGGAGAAAGAGCATTCCAAAGCAAAAGAATATAGTGGGGAAAGCAAAGAAGCAGGGTAGTGTGAGTAAAATGAAAGGATTGAAAAGGAATTAGGGGTGACCTTCCTCTGGAAAGAAATGAATGAGTTAGGAAATGACTGAACACCCAAGCTACCCAATTTAGATGTGTATGTATACACTTAGGAAGCCGTTGACATAATAAAGAATAGAGGTAAAATGTCATCTGATTTTTACTTTAGGACATTCATTCTTTTAAATATTTCATGTACAGAGAAGACTTAATTATGATACATGGATTACACCAGTGGTTCATCCCTATAATCCTAGCTACTCAGGGGACTGAAATCAAGGATTGAGGTTCAAAGCCAGCCCAGGCAGGAAAGTCTATGAGACTCGCATCTCCAACTAACTAACAAAAAGCCAAAAGTGGTACTGTCGCTCAAAGTGATAGAGGGATAGCCTTGAGCACAAAAGCTCAGAGACAGCCCCTATACCCTAAGTTCAAGCCCCAGATAGACACAAGAAAAGTTGGGGCGGGGGGAGACTTCAGAAATGAAAAGATGGTAAAAAGTGAAAATCAGGGACAATAGGATTTGATTGTTTGTTTGATAGGTAAAAACACATGCCTAAGATTATCTACTAGTACTGCTTAGAAATATCTTTAAAGGTAAGGTAAGAACAACCCCAGTTATACCATACAATGTTTTATAGTGCTGTTTCCCACTAGCTACTAATTCTAAGTTCTCACTGACTCAGAAATTTTGAAGACTCTATACATTGATCCATAGCCCTTGGGCATAAGTTGGAGCAATATCATCTTTTCTATATTTAAATGATCACATGGATCCTATCGTCTCAAACCTGTGAATCTGATCAGTTCTCATAAGGTTCATTATCCTATAGTCTAGGCCATTACTGCTTTTTCCTTGGGCAATTCTGATCATCTCTTACATGGACCTAGCTTACTGACTAGTTCTCTTTCCTGATTAATTCAGCCAGTGTTATCCTTTTAATAAGTAACTGAGTTATTGTTGAGATCCTAAGAACTGGGTAAAGACTACAGAGTATTCAATCAATACTTCACAAATAACAATTAGGAAAACTAGACTCATTCTCCCCCTCCCCCCACTCCATGGTCATAGGGCTTGAACTCAGGGTCTGGGCACTGTCCCTGAGCCATTTTGTTTTCAAGGATGGTGCTTTACCACTTAAGCCACAGTGCCACTTCCAGCTTTTTCTGAGTGGTTTCTTGGAGACAAGAGTCTAACAGACTTCCTTGTCCCCGTCCCCCCCCCCCCGCCCCCCAGGCTGGCTTCAAACTGTAACCCTCAGATCTCAGCCACTTGAGTAGCTAGAATTACAGGTGTGAGCCACCATGCCCAGCTAGATACTTTCTTTTTGTTGTTGTTGTTAATTAATTTATTGTTAAAGTGGTCTACACTGAGAGGGCTTAAGGTTTCATATGTAAGGCAGTGAGTACATTTCTTTATCAAACTTGTTATAATCTCCCTCATTTTTCTCCCACTTTCCTGCCTCCTGAACTCCACCCCCCTCCCAGTTGTACAGTTGGTTTACAGCATGTAGTTTTGTAAGTATTGCTGTTGCATTGGTTCACCTATTACCTTTGTCTCTCCATATCGATGTTCCCCTTCTCTTCCCTAGTTCTGATAATATAGTAATACAATACCCAGGGTATCAAAATCAGTTGCAGTGGCAACTGCAGGGGTAAAACCCTTTGGAAGAAAGACAAAAGAAAATGGCGTAATTTCGCATGGTACATTGAAAACCACAGCAATTATAAACTACTTATTTCCATACTTGGAGTTCATTTTGCTTCCAGCTAGATTATTCATTGTTAACAAAAACAGCAGCAACTATTCAGAGACAATGGGATACTACTGGAAAATTTAGGCTTGAATAATCACAACTGGAAAAGGTAAGATTTTTTTTTTGGTCTCTTTGGCTTTGTGATCTGAAGGTGGATTCCAGAAGCAGTGGTGGAGAAAAAAAAAAAAAGCAACATTATTGATTAAGAGCAGCCATGAGCAGAAGCCAGAAACAGAGTGTGTGAAACATGGGACGCACTCAATAAATACTGGTAGTTATAAAATTACACTGTTATCTTTTTGACTAGGTGAAGAAGAGGAATGATTTGAGTAGAATATTGACTAAAATCCTGGTATAGCCCCTTGACCAGGAGATAGTGTCCTTACTGCAGGTAGAGAAGCTAGGAACAAATTGGGGAAGAAATAAAGATTCCGATATGTAAGGGAAAAGTACATTTCACAATTCAGAGTAGGGTTTCAATCTGCATAAGAAATAAAAGCTGAAGATAAGACACTGGAGTATTATTGGGATATCAGTGATAATGAAAGACTGGTCCAAGATGGAAGGGTAACATTTAATAAGTGCATTCAAAGAGATACCATGTTGAAAATGTATACCTAAAACTGTATAAGTAGTTGGGGTATCCCATAAATTGTCAATGAGGCTTTCAGCATCTTCATTCATAACACAGATGCCATTTGGAAATTGGAAAGGGATGTTCTCTACATAGATGAATCAGAGAAAGCATCTATTTCAACATAATTATGCAGCCCAATGCCAGAATGGAACCTCCACTACTTTCTTACACCATCAAGATTGTTCTGCACAGTGGAAAAAGAATGAACAATTGCATATGGTTACCCAGAAAACCACCCTGGGTTTGGCAGGGGCATAAAAGGCCACCAAAGCCAATTTCTACGTGTGCTTACATTCACTCTGGCAAGACTGCACACATTAAAATCTCTTCAGTGGCAGGACGGTGACTGCAAGATCACTGAGTGAGGTCACTAGCAGGGCAGTCACTGTCTTGTCACTCTAGGTGCTTCTTCTTTAGACAACTCTGACCATTCAATATACTTTCTTACTTACAAGACTAGGATCCAGTAGCCATCACTAATTCTTTCTCTGGAACTAATCCATGAGAAACTCTCTACTCGCCAGGAAAGATTCTGCATAGATAACTCTACAAACTTCCTGCACATAAAAGGTATTTGGCCCATGCTAATAACTTTCCTTCATTATTATGTTTCATAAAACAAATTCCCAAGTCTGTGGAAAAGCCAGACCCCTCCCCCTCCCACCCCCAACGCAAGCAGGTGGATGAGGAAGCAACTGAAATATTTGAGGATGTCTTTCACCTGGCCTTGTCTCCCAGAAGGAGGTGGGTGGTACTCAGCAAAAGAATAGAATCCAAAAAAAAAAAAAAAACAGAAGTGAATTATAGAGGAGGCTGAAATAGAACTGTATAATAGGTACAGACATGACCTTCTCTCTACCATTCTCCATCTGCAAGAAACAAAAGGATCTTAGCCCTGGAGCTTGGTGAGCTGGCAGTGAGCTGGTGGCATTTAACGACACAGCATCAGTCTGCTAATTTCAAGCAAAGAAGTTTAGGACAAAATACCTTATTTCCATAGTCATGAAATGATTGCCTCTGAGATATTTTTCTGAAAACTAGCATGTAAGAATTGTAAATGACCTCAGAAAATATTTAGTCCTATCATCTTACCTTAGAAATGGGAAAACAAACACCTCCAAATCACATCTACTGAACCAAATCCACTTAACCAGTTAGTATAAAGCTAGGACTAGAACCAAGAAGTCATAATATCCTGTATTTTCCATCCAATTTTACTACATACAGGTTCTCAAGCTCAAGAGCAGAAAAGTACAACAGACATAGTCAGAATAGGACCAAGGAAAGTAAAGCTATATATGCATTTAGAATAGCTATATAGAATTATTTTATAAACTTATTTGCCTGACATTAAGGCTACGACATTAGTTTCTTCAGCTGTGAAGTGGTATTACTATTCTTATCTATAACAGCAAACAGAAAGCTTGGCACAAAATGAAGCTTGAATACTTTCATGGTATAGATAGATAGATAAGTAGATATGTGGATATAGATATATATTATATTATACTGAGCAGATCACTCAGTGATGTGTGTGTGTGTGTGTATGATTGGCTGTAATAAAATAAACAAAAGGAATTAATTATATTATTCTTTTGTTTGTTTTTTATACTGGTCCTGAGGCGTGAACTCAAGCCTGGGCACTGTCCCTGAGCTTTTCTCACTTAAGGCTAGTGCTCTACCACTTGAAACAAAGCTCCACTTCCCACTTTTCTCACACTTAATTGCACATAAGAATTTCATCAGCTTTTCTGCCTAAGCTGGCTTGGAACTGAGATCTTGAGATCTCAGCCTCCTGAATAGTTCAGAAATACAGGTATGAGCCAACAACACTCAATGTAATCACTCTAACACTTCATAGACTTCAAAGGCAGAAAAATCCAACTTGCAGTTTAAAGTTATTTGACTTGGTATCCAAAAAGAAGTGTCCCAGATCTGTATCCATGATAAACATAAAAGTTTTCATCCAATATATGTAAACAGGAATACATTCATTGACTATGGGAATTGTTTGTCTGTTTTGATAATAACTACATGAAAGATTGAAAATTCATCAGAGGGCAAGAACACAGAAATGACATTTATAAACCAAAGTTACTGGTAAGAGTAAGAAGACCATAATGCATTTGCTGACATGTTTTGCTAATTTTACAAAGACCGATTGTGCTCCCTTATACCTCAGGCACTCGTTTGGGCTTAGAGGAGGTAAAAGTAATGAAAGTGGGCAAAAATCCACCACCTTATACAACTTAAATTGTGGAGCAGAGATTCCTCCACAAGGCTCTTCTTAATGGAAGTTCTTAATGGAAGGTTCTTCTTAATGGAAGTTCCTGCTGTATGGAGCAAATAGCCAGTGAATTAAAAGTAAATCTCCTCTGAAGAGTATGTTATGTTTTAAGAATACTCAGAGAGAATAAGAATGTTAAATTATAAATCTTTTTAAGATTATGTTCATCTCTAAGAATTAAAATAAAGGAGAAAATCATCTACATTATTTTTCTCCTGAAAATTAGACACAACTCATTTTTCCTGTTGCATATTTGCAAAATTCTTCTCTAAGGTTCTCCTTTCAAAAGGATTTTAGGATGCAACAATGCTCTACTAAGCTAGGCCAGTGATAAGAAAAGGCTCATCCAACAAGAAGGCATTGGTGGAACACT
Source organism: Perognathus longimembris pacificus (assembly GCF_023159225.1). NCBI lineage: Eukaryota > Metazoa > Chordata > Mammalia > Rodentia > Heteromyidae > Perognathus > Perognathus longimembris. The sequence continues at coordinate 149,209,109 of NC_063161.1, forward strand.
TAAAACAAGTATTGGAAGAAATGTCAGAAGAGTTGGATAGAAGTCAATGCTCCATCTCCTACCAGGTATATGTACACTGGGCAGATCACTTAGTGAATCCGAGTGTTGGTTACCTCATATACAAACTGAGTAATTATTTCAGAAGCATGTTCTGAAACTCAAAAGATTTTGGGGAGATGGTATGTTTAAGGAGAAGGAAGGTGAATAGGAAGAGCAAATGAAGAAATAAAGGAAAAAATGGAATTCTAAGTAAGAATTGTGGAGTCTTCACAATGGAAATTAGAAGCTTTTCCTCTGGATACTGTATGAGGCAAAGATACCTGGTCTCTCCAGTTCTGTTTAACACAGTACTAGAAGTCTTAATTGTAGCAACTAAACAAGGAAAAATTTGGAACAGAAAAATTAAAATTTTCAATACTTGTAGATGATATGATCAGTTGTCCAGAAAATCTGAAATACACAACAACAATATCTTTTAAATGTTACAACTCAGAAATGGATTTAGTAAAGTTGCCAAATGTAAAATCAACACAGAAAAAAAGATTAGCATTTACACATACTAAACAGTGAGCTATTGAAAACAAAAAAGAAAACAAGGCCTTTTACAACAGCAAGACAAAGAATAAACTTCTTAGAAATTAACTAAGGAATAAAAGGCCAGCTGGCATACTGAAAATCAAATACCACTGAGGAAGAAAGTGAAAGGAAAGACAGAAGAATGGAGAGACAATCCACATTCCATGTTCATGGGCTAGAAGTCTTAGTATTGTTTAAATTTCCATACAACTCACACTTACCTACAGGTAAATACATTCCCTATCAAAATTCTAATGCTAGGGTTTTCAGAAATAAGAAAAACAATCCTATAATCTCTTTTGAACCACAAATGTCCCAAATGGCCAGCGTACTCTTGAGCAGGAAGATTGGGCCTAGAATCTTCACAATACTTATTTTTAAATGTATAATAAAGCTACAATAGTCAAATATGTCACTTGCCTATAAACAGACACATATGCCAATGAAAAAGAACAGAAAGATTAGAAATAAATCTATTAGCTGATCTTTGACAAAGATGTCACAGATACTCAGTGGGGAAAGGGTTGTCTTTTCAATAGATTATGTTGGAAAAACTAGATATTCATAGACAGAAGAATATCCCACATCATATGCAAAACTCAACTCAAAGTGCATATCAACATTAAGGGAATACCTGAAACCCCAAAATACTAATAGAAACCTCAGGAAAACATTTGCATTTACCTGAGCAACAAGTTTTTTAGGAGACAGACTATAAGTACAAGGGGAAAAAAAAGAAAGAAAGAAAAATAAACTATTGAGATTCCATAAGTATCAAGTTGGATAAGAAATGTATGCACTGACTTATGTATGAAATTGTACCACTCTGTACATCACTTTGACAATAAATAAATAAATAAATAGATAGATAGATAGATAGATAGATAGATAGATAGATTTTTTTAAACGGAATTGCAGAGCAGAAGACACAATTCACTTAGTAAAAAGACAAACTATGGCCAGTAGGGGTGGCTCTTGCCTGTAATCCCAGGTACTTTGGAATCTGAGATCTGAGGATTAGGATTTGAAGCCACTCGACATCAAAGTTCATGAGATTTATCTCTAACCACCAAAAAGCCAGAAGAGGAAATGTGTGGCTCAAGTGGTAAAATGCTAAACCTGAGGAAGGACAGCAACTGGGCCTTCAGTTTAGTTCCAGGACCAACACACACACACACACACACACACACACACACACACACACACACACACACACACACACATAGCACTTAGAAAAATAATTCCCAATGATACAGCTGATAAGGATTTAATACTCAAAATATTTAAGGTATTCAAACCTGAACAGCAAAATTAAACCAAGGAAACTAAAGAGCCTATTGAGAATTGGCTAAGACTGGAATAGAGTCTTACATGTCTATGAAAGGTACTCAGAATCACAGATCATCAGAAAAATACAAATCAAACCTGAGTAAAGGTGGGGAAGAGTCTGGTAAAGATATATCATATGGATATATGACCATGTCAAAATACTTACTCCCCAATACAACAAACTGATGCCAATAGGAAGGTAGAGGAAGGAGTGGGGCTAAGAAGGATAGAAGAGAATGGTGAAAGCAGTACCATGGATCAGGATTCACTATATTCATATATTACTTTGTTTAATGGAGGATGTTATAAAAAGCACAATGATGTATCATCTCACTCACCAAGCTGGTACTGATGGCTCACACTTGTATTGCGAGCTACTCAGGAGACTGAGATCTGAGGATCATGGTTCAAAGCCAGCAGGGGCAGGAAAGTTCATGAGACTCTTATCTCCAATTAACTACCAGAACACCAGAAGTGATGCCTTGGCTCAAAGTGGTACAGCACTAGCCTTGTGCAAGAAAACACCTCAGGGACAATGGTGCTCAGGCCCTGAGTTCAAGCCCCACGAACAACAACAACAAAAGACAAGTGTTCATGAAAGTATGAAGAAATGTGAACCCTGGCACACTATAAATGGGAATGGGAATTAATGAAGCAATTACAGAAACTTGAAATTGGAGAACGGTTACATGATCCAGCAATCCCTACTCTGGGGATTGTTCTACATATCCAAAGGAAACTAAATCAATATATCCAAGAGATGTGTGAATTCAAATGTTTGCTGTCTCATTATACAGAAGCTAGGACATGGAAACAAACTAAGTGTGCTGACATCCATTTACCAATGACAAGAGAAAGAAAACATGATACCCGCACATGCACATCATCATGGTATGTAGCATGATGGAGGGAATTCTTCTGGATGAGCCTGAGGGGCTGGAGGCATAATCTAAACAAACCAGACAAAGAAAAACAAACACTGCATGATCTCATTTATATGTGCAATGTAATTGTCAAGCTCACTGAAGCAGAGAAGGAAACAGTGGATGTCATGGGGTGCAGTGGCCAAGGAAGAGATGAGGAGATGGTCTTTAAAGGATGCAAAGATTCAGTCATGCAAGATGAGTAAGTTCTGGAGATCTCATTTGTGGCATGGTGCCAATCCTGTATTATATCTTTGAAGTTAAATAACACAATACACTTTCAGTGATGTATGAGACACAGAAAGAAAGTGATGGGAGGAAGGAGACTCTGAGGAAGAATGGAAGCTATGGGAACAGATAGATATATGAATTAGCTTAATTTCATATTGTAAGTATACATCCAAATGTCAAGCTGCCCATAATAAATATTTGTGATTCTTACCTGTCAATTATACATCAAAAAAGTAATGAAAAAGATTTAGACCATCATGCTATCCAGATTGCTAGTGTAGTAGAGGAGGGAACAGAGGCTCTAGCCATTGATTTGCATAAGCTGCATGGCAAAGCAGGGTGAAGGATGGAAGAGGACTCAGGTTGCATAATCCAGGGCTATTTGCCCTCATAGACCAATCTTAGCTATTAGCATTGCATTTGCTATCATATCAAGCTAGTTTGTTAGATCCATTCTTCTTGTTTAAACTTCCTACTTAGACAATTAATTCCAACTAGATTTCTTGTAAACATGGCCTGGCGGCTGCTCACACCTATAACTCCATAACTCAGGAGGCTGAGATCTGAGGATTGCACTTCAAAGCTAGCTAGGGATGAAAAATCTGAGAGACTCTTACCTCCACTTAAGCAACAAAATGCCAGAAGTGGAGCTGTGACTGTCATGGTATGATGCCAGCCTTGAGCAAAAACGTTAAGCGAGAGCACACAGGCCATAAGTTCAAGCCCCATCATGTCACAATTAAAAACAAACAAATAAAACAAAAATAAAGCAAAAGCAAGGTTCATCTAGGAGTTTTTCCCATTATTCTAGGTCTGTTCAAACTGCAAAATCAAGCATAGGACATTTTATGCTGTTGTAGGTCTGAATATTTTCCTTTTGGAAACCTCTGGTCTCTATTTGTGCCTCTCCTTAACCTTCTTTATCACAACAACAACAACAACAACGATAGCAATTTAAAAGCTGTTATACTGAAGGCTATGCTGTCTACTGAAAACCCAATACAATCTCCCTTTTCCTTGGACTGACTAGTACCCTGGGCTTAGGTGCCCCCAGTGCCTCTTTTGTAAATCAAAAGAATATTGAATTCATTATGCTGAAGCACAAGCTATCTTTTCATCAGTCAATTTGTCTGGGTCAACTGTTCTCATGCAGTTTTTCTGGACATCTAAAAGATAGGACATCTAACAGTCCATCACCAATATTATGGCTGCCGTTCTTTTTTTTTTTTATCCTAAAAGGATATTCTGAAATCAGGCTATTCAAATGCAATTATTAGGTATCAAAACACTATCTCTTCCATCAGAGCAGTGGAAAGAATCCAAAGTCAGTTTGCCCAGTGCCGGTAAACAAGAACAATAGGTCTCATATTTATAGGACTTCCAGGGTTTGCTAAGCACATTTACTTTCCCTTCTCTTTTGAGCACCACACTACAGCTCCATGGGGGAGGTAAAGAGGATAAATCCCTCCTTTAAGAAGAGGATATTAAGGCTCCGAGAGGATAAATCAAAGATCTAAGGAAAAACAGAAGATTCAGATATAAATCTTTTATAAATTGAGTCCCCACCTCCATCCCCCCACATACCCATGCACTGTCTTCAGGATTTTTTAGTTGGGTATAATTCCTGCTAAGGTTGGGATGTGATTTGTCTCCCAGAGGTTTACAGGCCTGGTTCCCACTGTGGTGGTGATATTGAGGTGTGGGACCTTTCATAAGTGGGGCCAACTGGAAAATAATTAAGTCCTGGTGGGGGGCGCTCTACTTTTCGAAGAGATTAGTGCTGGTCTCCCACAAATTGATTACACATTCTTACAAAGCAAGTTTAGATAATTCGGCTTTCTCTCTTCTGATCTCCACAGGTAAACAGGATCTCTTCTTTCCCAGGGCACCCACCAGGATGCCATGGCTTCCCTTGTGACACAGACAGAAGGTTCTCATAAAGGTCGAGCAGGTAAGGCTTTGGGACCTTGGAAACTGTGTAGTAAGTAGACATCTCTGCATACAGTACTTCAGGTATTGCACTGCATCACAGGAAATAGACTAATAGAACAATCATCTTGTGGAATACTCTTTCATGTTCCTTCAGCAGCTGAGCACATCACATTCAGACTAGCTCTTTACCCAAGCCTTCCTTCCATGTGCTTCCTGACAAAAAGCCAGCATGTGAGCCCACTGGTCTACTCCATGTCAAGGACCTTCTCCAGCCTCCTAAGGGAGGAAGCGTGTTGTCTCCCAAAGACCTCTAACACAGCTGAGGTAAGTATTACATCAAAACATCTCCAACTCACTTGGGAGAGCACCAGCTCTCTCGCACCTTCACAAACTCTAGTTCTGTGACTTTGTGCCTGACCTTTATCTACTAGCCACTGTTTCCACTTCTTGTTGTGATTTCTTTGTTTGTTTGTTTCGCCAGTCCTGGGGCTTGAACTCAGGGCCTGAGCACTGTCCCTGGCTTCCTTTTGCTCAAGGCTAGCACTCTGCCACTTGAGTCACAGTGCCACTTCTGGCCGTTTTCTATCTATGTGGTCCTGGGGAATCAAACCCAGGGCTTCGTGTATACGAGGCAAGCTCCCTTGCCACTAGGCCATATTCCCAACCCATGTTTCCACTTCTTGCATCCAATAATCTAGCCATATACTGACTTTTAACTGATATTCTTTTTAAAATTAGTTCATTTCAACTGACAGTGAGACTTCTATAGGCTTGTGATAGACAATCTGATATGTGGACATCTGTATACATTGTGGACCTGCTAAGACTAACTCCAATTAACTATTACATGCATTTGCATAACTGATATATGCATATAACTAATATATGGAATGCCATTTTGTGGGGTGGTGAGAGTAGGGGCAGGTATCAGGACATGAACTGGGGATTGGGGATCTTTTGCCCTTACTCAGCTTGCTTGCTCACTGGTAGCTCTCTACCACATGATCTATACAGTCTTATATTTTTCTGCTTCTTCTGGTCTGGCCTTGAACTATAATCATATGGATCTCAGACTGCTGAGAAACTAGGATTGACAGGAGTGTGCCACCAGTGTTCAGAAAAGATAGTTTGGTATTGTAAGAACACTTAAACCTACCCTGTGATTTTTTTTTAATACATTGTTGTTAACGACAGTTACAAAATTGGAAGATCTTTGAATTTTTTCTTTCCTATCTAACTAGAACTTTGAATCTTACAACCAGCAATCTCCAATTCTCCCAATCCCTTTGTCCCTGCTAATTATAGTTCTTTTACCTTCAGATTCCATACTCTTTATGCCACTGGTTTATTTCAACTAATAGAACAACATGCAGGTTCAACCTGCCTCAATGGACAGAATTAACTTCTTTTTAGGGGCTCAATAGTATTCGTGTGTGTGTGTGTGTGTGTGTGTGTGTGTGTGTGTGTGTGTGTGTGTGATTTGCTTCATCCACTCATCTAGATGGGCATGTTGATACCATGTGTTGGCTATGATGAAAGCCCTGTAATGAATATAGGAGTTTGAGACATCTCTTTAACACACTGATTTCACATCCTTTGGATGCTCAAGCATACTTCACAATGAGGTATCTGTTATAATCTTTTGCCTAATTTTTTGACTGTTTGATGGCCTTTTCATCTCACCCCACCTGAAAAATCTCCATTCTGAATCCCTTGATCAGCCATGCTGTAACCAGGAGTGGTCAGTGATTTTGGAGAATAATAACCCAGCTGCACAGACTAGAACCTCCACACCCGGTTTTGGACATTTAACTCATCAAAGGCCTATGTCCTGGCAAACCCTTTGGTGTCTAACCCTATTTCCCATAATCAGCACCTTCTACCGTGCTGCATGTGAACTTGAAGTGACTCCAAGTGTTCCCAGGGCCTCCTTCCACAGTGGCAAGTTGCACATTCTACTTCAGGAGAAACTGGGAGTGCATCATGCAGACTTATCAAACCCACATTTCATTTTCTTCTTTCTTCCTTCTCACCTCTCCATTAGCCTTTATTCCAGTTCTTACTCTCCCCCTTCCTGCTTCTTTTGACATCCACCTGGAACCACAGTTTTGATCTCTCCATTCCCTTTTATCGAGCTTGAACTCAGGGCCTTGAGCTCTCACTTGACTTTTTTGCTCAAAGCTGGTGCTCTACCACTTGAGTCACATCTCCACTTCCACAGTTTTGTTGATAATTACAAGTAAGAGTCTCTCAGATTTGTCTGTTTGGGCTGGTATTGAATCCTCAGATCTCAGTCTCCTGAGAATCTACGATTACAGGAGTAAGGCATCCATTCCAGGCTTTTTCCTCTCCTAATTGACATATTCTTCTTTTTTTTTTCCAAATTTTTATTATCAAACTGATGTACAGAGAGGTTACAGTTTCATATGTTAGGCATTGGATACATTTCTTGTACTGTTGGTTACCTTGTCCCTCATATTCTTCTTAAGATTTAAAAAGCAGAACAAAGGAAAGGGGGGGAGGAATGTTGCCCAAAAAGAAACATACTCATTACCTGGCTTATAAAACAGCAACCCCTCTGTACATCACATTTATAATGACCATAATGAAATATTTTTAAAACTACCAAAACTTCATTTCCCATCTCTGGTTCCCTAATAGCTCTGCCTCACTTCTCATTTTCTCACCCTACCACAACTGAGCATGTGTCCTTCGCATTCTACTAAGATGTTTCCTTTCAATTTTAAGAATGTAAGCATAAACTATCATTTGTAGTTCTTTCATTTAATTTACTTTCCCTCGTACCAAAATTCCACAATTTGTCACAAAATACTAGCTGTTTCTCCACTTCTCAGTGCTGTCTCTGCATATGACGAGATGGCTGCTTCATGTGGGGAGCGTAGCCCCAGGTACCGCTCTTGGTAATCCAGGAAATATGAATACTATAGTATCTTACCCTGGCTCTCTAAAGCTTCAGAACCATTACTACAACTTCCTACTTAAGCTCCTATTCAAATGAGCACTGGAATATCAGTTGAACATGCTCAAATCTGACTCACCATCTTCAAACATATATACCCTCAACAACTCCCTTTGCCTTGCATGGTTGTTACACCTGGATAAAACAGACATCACCCACGCCATGAGCCAAGTCAAAATGTTCTCCTTTCCTCTATTCCCTATTCAACCTGGACCGGGTAATTCATTGCCAAAGGAAGGATCTCAATAGTTCCCTGACTTCCTGAGTTTTTTTTTCTTTCTCCAAATACTGAATCCTCTATTGGCCACCTTGAAGTCTCTCAGTTATGTTTCTATTTTCATACGCTTTTGGTAGTACTAGGATTTGAAATCAGGCCATTGCCCTTACTAAGCAAGCACTTTACCACTTGAGCTATGTCTCCATTCTCTTTTAGTTTTAGTTGTATTTCTCACAGGGTCTTGCATTTTTTGGCAGGGGCTAACCTGAGACCACTATTGTCATATATACGTGCACGCACACATACACACACACATATGCATATATGCACGCACAACTTAAATCCCTTATTAAAAACTTCTCTTAATCCTGGAAAACAATCACTAACTTCCTTGCTTTATTTTTTTTATTATTTTATTTTACACTATTATTTATTATATGTCCTCCATATGATTCTTTGTATTGGGAATCAAATTTGGCTATTTCTGGTCTCTTTCCAGCTGCTTCAGTGTTGGTGAAGGGTCTGCAAGGCTCTAAAGTCATCAAACACTAAATCAATGCCTATGCATAGTAGGGACTCAACAAACAATGGTTGAATTACAGATGTGCCCTTCTTTCTCTCTGTTAAGTCAGACCTTCCTAACCTACTTAGCAGCATAGATGCATTCCTATCATTTGTATTCTGCTCTTTCTTTCTCACGGAAACCACACTCCCCCATCCATGTGAAATAAAACAGTTGTCACACTGGAACCAGAGAGAGGCTGTCAAAGTGCTCAGGGAAAGCAGCTGCACCTTGCTGGTTTCTGAAAAACAAACCTACGTTTTGGAGAAAAGCAAAGTTCTCTGCACCGTTTCTTACCTCCTCCAGAATCGTCACTGATTGCTAGGAAGGTGCTTGGATGAGAAGCCATCCCTAGGGAACAATGTCCCCTGTGTACAACACATCAGAGACAACCTAGCAAGCACTGAGTGGTAGACACCAGAAAATGAGATGTCGCAGACTGCTCCCATCACCTGGGCTGATGAATAAATTACAAGCTTGCAAATCCTGGAACGTGTGCTGTATACATGAATCAATGTTATGCTGGGAGCTGAAAGATACCTTCCTTCCCAGTGTCCTGGCCTCTGGATTCCTAAGACCTGGGCTTAGGAGTATCAGAAATCTTCTCTCTCTAGTCTGCCTACTTTATCTTCCTCCTTAGAAGTCTCTTCTTTTCAGGCTATCCCCACAACAGAAGACACAGACTCCCGTTGTTAGAGGCTACAGCAAGACTCTTTCTCAGAATCTGTTTATAGATCAATTTTAAAGGATTGGTCCTTCAAATATTTGCTTTACCTACCCAGTCCCCTATGCTCAATTCTGTCTTATATGCTTAATGCTTTACAGCAATTTGGGGATTTATCTTCATTTTTGCTGATGAGGAAACTGAGGCTCAAAGAATTTAAGCCAAAGGCCTAAGAGCTCCTTGTTTGAGGAGAAAGGACAGGACACAACCATGATTCCTCTAAGTCTGGCCTGAGTCTAAAACATTACTGAGCTACATCAACAGTCTTAGGGTTCATAGAAGCTTAGATACCGACTTATGGCTGGAAGTTTCCATCAAGGTGAACATTACTAAATCAAGTCGAGATAAAGGGTGGAATTCATCCTCCTTCTCCCAGACAGTCTGAGCATTTCCTCCTAATGAAATCCAGTAAGTCTTGTGCCCAGAAGGAAGGCCTTGAGATAAAGAAATTGCCTAGAGGTAAAACCTTGGGCATGTTAGTTCTCTTTCATGACAGTTACAAAGGCATCCAGCAGCTGCAGAGCTCTACATAAAAAAATGCAAGAAGCCAGGGTGGGTGTGGAACTGTGGCAGGTGAATCTCCAGTGAGGTGATGGAAGAAGACCACCTGATCAGGACATCAGCAGCTTTGGGTAGGTTGCCCTCAGTGGCACTGGGGGTTAGTGAATTCAGTCTTCATTGCTTTTGTCTTAGGCTCCACACTATCTTTCTCTTTCAGAATTGCTGCTACAGCCATATAACTCTTCTCTCTTTCTCTCTTCTACCTGTCCCTCTCACTTCAACCAGAGCAATAGTTCTACATGCATTATCAGTCCACATCCATTTTGCCTTTTCCAACCTTCACATGCTCTGTTTCCCACATGGTTTATAGCCTGCTTATCCGGAACCCTTTCCACGGTGATAACACAATATTCCTCCAAGCCCCAATGAAATCCACAGTATAGGAAAAACACAACACAGGCCCCAAATTAGCATTTTATAAACTGCAGAGACTCCATCTTCTATTAACAAAATCTGAAGTCCATTTTGATGCTAGGCACCAGCATTTGAAAAAGCATAAAGGATTCAGAAAGAAAAAGACAACAATTCAATGGAATCTAATAGAGAATATTCAGTAGCTCCTGCCTGTCATCCTACCTACTCAGGAGGCTGAGATCTGAAGATCAAGGTTTGAAGCCAGCCCAGGTTTAAAAAAAAGTCTATGAGACTCTTACCTTCTTATCGCCAAATTAATGAGCAAACATATGGGAGTGAAGGTGTGGCTCAAGTAGTAGAGTAAAACCCTTGACCAGCTAGCTCCACTACCTGAAAAAGAAGGAGGAGGAGAAGAGGAGGAGGAACAAGAAGAAGGAGAAGAAGAATTAGAAGAAGAATTAATTAGAGGAGGAGGAGGAGGAGGAAGAGGAGGAGGAGGAGGAGGAGGAGGAGGAGGAGGAGGAAGAAGAAGAGGAGGAGGAGGAGGAAAATGATGACGACAACGATGAAGAAGAAGGGAGAATATTGAACCATCACATGTACTAAAGTTAAATTTTGGTTTTGTGAGTTTTCATTTCAATCTCAGGTTTTTATCAATGTGCCTACCGGGCATATGTCTCCACTATGACTCAATTGAAAGTCCATGTAAAAGGTATTTCTTTGCATAGGTTAGGGTTAAAACATAAAAGCAACAAGACAATCCTATAAATGGCTACCTCGGCATACTCTGTACTCTCTAGAGATTGGAGATAGGTTGAAGTCACCTTGTCATCTCAGTTCCAAGTGCATCTACAGCTTTGGGCCCTACCTTAAGAACTACCCAAAATAGATGGACAACACTTGAAGGACTTATAGTTCCAGGCTTTCTCCTGTTTCCCTGCCTTTCTAGGCACTGCTTCTTGTTTATGAGATGACTGTTGATGCCTTCTCATGGAATCCGAATAATTCCTAAAGCACAACTTCCTCTAGCATGCCTTCCCAGACATACCTTTTCCTTCCATCCTTTACCCAGCTTTATCATCCTTAGGGCTAACAAGAAAATCCCCTTCCCCTGCACAAAGAGCACTCCCTCAGGAAACTGAACATTCACTATGTATCACAGTGCTTTGCCTTTCCATCTGTTTTCTCCAGGATATCTTTGAAGTTCTTGACAACAGGGATCAAGGCTTTCTTCCTCCACTCCAAAGAAAGAGTGCAAGGCCAACTCGCAGATCAGTAAGTATTTTTTTTTCCAAATAAATGAGGAAGCTACAGGTGCTCCTGATAACGGAGCCAGCCCCGCACTTCTTTAGCCAACATTTAAAGCAGTGTCTGAGGCCCTAAGGGCTTATTTCTATTTCTCCTAATCTCTGCAGCCCTAGCAGTGGCTGGCCATCTTTGTGTCAGTTTAAAGACTCCATGTCAATTTGCTTCTCAGAGGGATGAGCAAGCCATTTTTAGCCACTGCTCCTGACACAAGCAGGAAAATTGCTGTACAACAATTGCAGCAAACTATGGTTTGCAACTCACAGAAGTCGGTTTTGTAATAGCAGGGGAGCACAAAGAGGTAACACACTTCATGGATGCCAATTTGATAGCAGTAAAGCCCTTGTTCTTGAAATAGGAGGCTCAGTTTTAAATAATCAACATCAAAGATAATCTTTGAATTGACACTAAGTCAATACCACGACTTGAGATCACTTTTCCAGTTATCACTCTCTTCCACAGTTTAAGACTTTGATAGGAAATTTGGATTAAGTGAGAACTAAGGTGTGAGGGAAGGGGGGGCGGGGCTGGACAGTTGTGACCCCCACGAATGCTGCCAAATTCTAAGTGGCTGGAATTGGTAAATGGGAACATGAGACAAACCCCTGTCCCTATCTACTTTTGAGCCACCTGGGCTCAAAAACAGTATTTGTTTACACTCCAGGTCTAAACTAATCTAGGTTTAAGGTGCTCTGGAGACATATTTCCCAGCATACACTACGCATATGTACATCCCACATAGCAATGATGCCTGCACATGTTTAAAGCAGTCAGAGGAGAAACCCTCCGAAATTCACAAAAGGAATGAAGATGCCCAGTACCAATGGCAAGCACCTATAATCCTAGCTCCTCAGTTGGCTGAGATCTGAGGATCACTGTTCAAAGCCAGCTTGGGCTGGAATGTTCTTGAGACTGTGATCTCCAATTAGCAGCAAGAAATGTCACTGTGGCTCAAAGTGGTAGAGTGCTAGCCTTGAGCTAAAAGAGCTCAATGATAGCACCTAGGCTCTGTGTTCAAGCCCCACAAGCAACAAAAGCAGAAAAAAAAGGGGGGGTGGGAATGAAGACTTTTTCTGGAGTAGAAAACTACTCATGTATAAATACTCTTCCTTTGTTCCTTTGTCATAGAAAGCAAGAATAGTTTCCCTCCACTGATGTATCATTGATACCCAAGTCTAAGGCTAGGTTTATACTTTGTATGAACAATTTCTTCCCCATTGGATCCTGCAGTCAGCACTTTGGTAATCTAACTATTGTAGTGGTGTCTCTACTTAATCCACTCCAAATCAAATTCATGAAGACCAAAATGTAACATCATCTATTGTACTAGTTCTGTCACCACATTTAAAAAAAAATCTTTCAGAAATACTACGGCAAAGTGTCTCAACTTCTGAACAACTGAAATAGCATTCGTTTGCTAATGAGAGCTGTCCTGTACATTGTAACTTATGTAGTAGCATCCCTGGTTGCCACTTCTACTCACTCGATGCCAGTAGCACACACCATGACTACCAGTTGGACCATGAAATTGTACCCAGAAATTTATAAAAAGTCTCTTTCTATAACAAAACTGCAACCATCATTGATCTGGCTCATGTCCAAATATTAGATTTAAATATCTGAGGATTTAAATGTCTCAGGCACTGATATTTTTAAAGAGCCCTTTCACAGCTGACTACAGTTCTGCATATTAATCAAGGTGATCTCTCACTCCGCAAATGTCACCCCACCCAATGCTGAAGTTCCTATGTCCACCCTACAGGGAGAATGCCAAATTTAGGAATATGGAAAAAAATGGGAAATTTTAAAGAAAACATGAGATTCGTATCATAAAAGCTGACAGTATTGATACCATTCCTCTCAATCATGAGCCAAAAGGTAGACACAAGTCAGAGAACCAGAAAAATAAACTCCATAGATGCATCTTTTCCTCATGCAGTCATCATCACCCAAATTGAAGATACGTGCCTTCAGAGTGTATGACATGGGTTGCAATTCAAAAAACCAATGCTTAAACTACCAAAGCAAGGAGGAGCCAGTAATTCCCAGGGCTTGTTCACTACAAGGTGATATGATTAAAGGGGTTTGGTAATTAAAGGAAAAAGATACTTGTTGTCTAATAGTAGCAAAAGCAGTTACAAGGAGGGCTCGTATAACTTGATTGACCATGTGTGTATTGGCATATCTATATACACACACATGTAATAAATATGTGTGTATATACACATATATACACATACATACCTACCTATGTGTGTATGTACATACATAAGTATATATGTGTGCAGTCTACTATATATGCATATGCTATATGCTATATGTATGAAACACACTTATACATATATGATATCTATGCACTTATATCTGTGCTCACATATACTATTTATGTATATCATTGGAAAGTAACATAAGATATCCAAAGATGCAGACACTGGAACAATACTTGCCTATGAGATGAGAGTCTACTCTATCATATTGCCTTGCCTGAATGATATCAATGGAAATGCTGGTAACTATTGTGAATATCAGTAGGACAATTTCCATATTGGATGTGGTTCAATGCCAGTTACTTAAGGTTTTAATTAGAGATTGTCGCTATTATTGTTATCACTCATCTGACTTAGAGGAGTCTATTTGCTTCTCCCTCTCTTCCCAAAAAAGACCTATTACTATCACTTTAGGAAATAAATCCATGTAATATACATTATAAAACTCTGAATTGGAAAGATTTTTACCCACACTTATAGGTGGTCTTTGTACAACACTATATTAAATCCTGTCTAAAACTGAGTGGTGAAGGCTAATCCCCTAGCTATGCAAGAAGGTAAAATTGGAAGGGTCACGGACTGAGGCTGACCTGGGCAGAAAAGGTCACTCACTAGATGCTATGTCCAAAACAACCAGCTAAAAGCAAGTTGAAGATATGGCTCAAGTCTATCACTGGGTTCAACCTCAGGTATTGCAATCCTTTCTGTGATCAAGAAACTGGAGACCCCTTTCAAGTTCATCCACAAGTCTCTTGAGTAGGAAAGTAATGCTTTCCTCTCATCTCCAGTTCTTTGTTCGATCTCTGAGGGCAGGGACCATGTCTGACCTTGTGCCACACAATTACCCAATGCACAACACCTGGCATACTGAGGTGCCAACATATACTTCTGAATGCCAGGTAAAACCCACATCTCATTCATCTGAGTTGAATCATTCACCGTGTTCACACCCTATTCATTGAGATAAAGAGGTTTACCACAAAAACCTATGGTATTTTTGTAAAACACATGAAAGGCCAGCAAGAAAGCATATTGGAGCTGAGATTCACACAGATCTGAAATAAATATGCAAGACAGCTAGGCAATTAAACGTGGTTTACCAAGATCTGATTTATGCTCAACCTTCAAGTGCATATTCAGAGCTCAAAGGGAGGAGCAACATAAGCCACAAACGACTGCCTTTGTAGGGAAAATCCACTCAATATGAAACCACCTCCTGTGGCAGAGAGACCATCTTTACCATTGTCTTCTTTCTGTCTTGCCTCTCCAGAACCAAAGTTTACAGACGATACCATAACTCCTCAATAAAATCCACCATTGAAAATAATTGCTGAACTGATCACAAGTACTAATGATATTACAGTCTGGGGTTGGGAAGTGGGAGGGTGATTAACAGAAGATAAAGCAAGAAGAAACAGTGTAAACTCAGAAAACACCTTCACCCCACACTGACTTATACATTATCATAGAAGAAAAGAAATACTTTTTATTAATACAGTAAGCTTCAAGAATGAAAGAGCCCACGTGTCTGAAGTTCTAACATTCCAAGCTCTATATTACTATCCTTTTTAAGCTCTAGACTGTAGAGTTGATAAATTACGCCTTAGCATAAGAAAACCAGGTATTTAACTATCCCCTTTTTTCAGATGAGAAAAGTGTCAGAGAAGTTTTAACTTATACATAGTCAAAGGAATTCAAACATCAAAATATCTGGTAGCAAGTCAGGTAACTGGGAAGGAGGATACTCATGAAAGCAAGCATATTGAAGACTCTTATTGTAGAATATCCTTTCCCTGCTTTATCCTTCAACCCTAGTCTGAGCTCTGTGGAGTGTGTGTGTGGGGGGGTGTGTTTTATTGTTTACTATTGGTCATCTGTCATCAAATAATTGCAGAGTTATAGGATAGAGACTGTGCTAAATTCTAAAACAATGTATTTATCAGTCAAGGTGTCAAAAAGTTTTGCATGAATTGAAACAAGCCCAATAAAGAAACTAAGAGGAGACCTGAAGTCGAACAAAGCCTGAGACTCATAGGCCCAAAGAGAGAAAGGATGAATGTTTTCCCTTACATATATGGAAGCTAGATTTAGCTTATAAATATATAAGTTAATATGTTGTGTGGTATGCAAGTGTATATAAACAAATTCATTGAAATATGGTAGATTCAAGGGAGAACTTAAATACCACAATTCCTTAAAAAGACAAAAATCAAAGTTCAACAAAATAAACAACAGGAAGCAAGACCTTGAAAGGGATGGGGTGGGGTCAAGTGGGAAAAGGGTAGGCAATGAAGAAGAGAGGGAAAGAATGCAGTCAGGAATTCAACATATATTCTACAAAATTAAGAAAAAACAAGGGAAGGGGTGGGTTGCAAGAGATGAGTGAAAATGTTGAAAGGGGAGACATTGATCAAAATGCATGGTATACATAAACTGCTTTGTTAGATGGCAAGTTCTTTGTACAATTACTTGAAGATAACCAAAAAAATGCAAAAACAAAATCAAAAGAAAATTCCAAAAGTGAGAGGCTAGATCCACTCAAGTAACATGCTGTATTTTAAAATGACAATATTTTACAAAATCACAGCATTTCAGAGGGAGACCACCTCAGCTAGGTCACCCAATTTATAGAGGATGAAAGAAAAGTTCAAGAAAGTTCATTTCTTGTCCAAAAACATACAGCAAAGAAAAAGCATACATAAGCCCAGCTAGTCTCTAGATCCTCTGACCTGAAGTCAATGGTCTGTCACCACACTCCAGCAGAATCCAGAACAGTAACAACAACAGTAGTAATAAAACCCTTATCTTCTGTTATTCTCCCTTTACTCAAACCCTCTTCCGCTCAAATTGTATCAAGCAACAGTGTGCACCTCATATGCACAACCAAACCACAGCATGGACACACAAGACTGTGTGGAGGGACATGAGAAGAAGCCACTGATGAGATTGGAAACATTTTCATATTTGCCACTGGCAGTGACCACTCGACATAACTCTGTGAACTGAAGTCATCTTTTATGTGGATAAGAATGTGGAAGATGGTGATATTTTACCTATGTGAGGAGGGGAATGTCCCAGATACTGGGTACTAGTTAAGACTGAGGTTTGAAGCATCTTAGTAAAGATGGCTTCAGCATCAGCTTGGTTAAAAAAAAAAAGTCTTTCTCTGATGAGGTAATGTCAAGATTTTAATATTCTGTATCCAGCTATATTACCACACAGAAAGATGGACCTATTGCAAAATGTGTTAGTGAATCAATAAAGTGACATGCAGAGACAAATTGACAGCTGTCCCAAGGAGCATGTCCTAGTTGGCTCTAGATCTGACCAGTACCTGGATAAGCACACACCTCTGCATATCTATTTGCATGCATTTCCATGTGTATGTTATGACAATAGCTCCACTCAGTCCTCACATGTTATGAATGCTAAACCAATGTTTATACTATATATGACTTCCTACTTGTTTTAATCCTGCACTGGTCCTTTGAAACATTATACCAAGTGTGTGTGTGTGTGTGTGTGTGTGTGTGTGTGTGTGTGTGTGTGTGTATAAGAGAGACAGACAGACACAGAGACACAGAGACACACAGAGAGAATGGGAATGTTTAATTGATGTCAGTTTCTCCTATGAGAAGAAATACCCTACCCTAGATACAGTGCTGGGACTGTAACTGTTGATTCACAATTACTTCATTTGAGGATTAAATAAAATAAGGAAGGAATCACTGGATGGTCAGGGCCGGAATTCTGAGTTGAACTCCATCATTTAATTAACCACATGAGCTTAGTTGAATCTTATACTGAATTCTGGAGCTAGATAGCATCTTGAAATTCAGCTTGCTAGATGGCTGCAAACTTTAAGCACTGCATTCCTAAACAAAGCACACATGAAAACTGAGCACAAAGGCAGATGCAAATCTCTTTCCAAGGGAAGTGGAAGACTGGAAGTCCTGGTTAATCAGCCCTTTTGACCCTTTCCCCACACTACAGTGGTTTCCATGGCTACCATAATCAGTCCTCCCCATTTCAGATAGTACAGGTTGGAATCCAATGATGTATATCAAATAAACAAGGGAGGTGGGATTCGGGGAAAGAGGGAGAGTTGCCTAGCATCACAAGTCCAGTACATGGAAAGCTAAAACAGGTATCCAGATGTTCTAAATTTCAACCACAGTAGCAACATTTTACATCTTGGTATCTCTTAAACTAATATGCCAAATATCTACAACTTAGTCATAATGAAGAATTTATGGAACAATCCTTTCCGTACATTTGGGAACCATGCTGGTGATGAGGGAGAAGGCAACTATCCAGCCATGTATTGAAAAGAGAACTTTGGTGTTAGGTACATTGGCATGGGACCTTAGCTCTAAGCACTCATTGGATGGATGACCTAAATCAACATAGCCAGACTTCCTTAGTCCTAGGTTCCATCTGTACAATGTGAAGGCACTTTCCACATCATAGAGAATGCTCCCATCCTGGCACATAATGGATGCTTAATGGAAGGATGCTACAGCAAGCATTCTGTATGTGAGGTAACCTACTGAAGTCTAAGTTATTTAAGAAAAAATAATAACAACCGTGTTGGTCACTTCACATAAGCCATGGTTTCCTTTCTAAAATGGCAGTATTATCACCACCAAATTACAAAATCATGACTACGTATTCTCAGGCTACCTGCCCTCAGCATCTAGACAGGAATGAGAATACCATAATTGCTAAGATACATTATTAAACCAGAACTGGATGTCTATAGTTCTAGTGTCTTCATTAGTGTGGTTGTGTGCTTCAAAGCATTTTTGGGCTGAAGCATAGGCTACCTAACATTGTTCAAGTTACCCATGCAATTGCCTTTGAAATAGATGTCTTCATTTAAGCCATCCCCATTTTCAAGTGTCCCATGATGTTCATATTGAAAATAGACACACATAAAACCAAGAGGTTATTATTTGACAAAATACAAACACAGTAAAACTACAGGATCTTTACTATGCCTTCCATTTCCCAAAACCTAACATCTCAAACCTACATCCTCTCCAGTTGGAGAAATTTCACAAAGTCACATACTGTTTCTCATGTAGTAAATACATACCCATACCTAGTTTGTGCATAAACACAAAGAACAATGGCTGCAATCTGCTAGAAATCCTAGTTGTAAGGATCAAAATGTGTAATTAGAAGACTACTGTCTTGCGGGGTGACTTAAGAATAGTTTTCCCCAAGGAGGTAGTCCTTTTCATCAATCATTATATGTGTAAAATTCTGATTCTCCCTCTTCCTTTCTCTCTCCTTCCACCATTTTTCATTTCTCTCCCTGTAATAATTTTTTTTTCTTCCCTACAGTTCATAATGTCCAGAAAAACTTTTTCCCAATGACTTTCTGGTTATTTTCAACTCTTCAAGATCCACAGAAAGCTCACCTGTGAACTCTGCCACAAGCACAGCTGTAGTACAACCTCAGGTATTCCTGGGACAACTTTCAAACCAGAATGTGAGCATTCCATGAAGAATAGCAGAGATTTCTATCTGGTAGAGATTGCACTAATCACTGTCTCCAATACACAGTAATACAAAATGTTCTGAAAATAATTGCCTACTTTTCATATCGACCACTAAAATGATGACAGATCAAAACTCAGGCTTCTTAGCTACAGACCAGGATTCTTCCACACACTCGTTTCTTGCTCTTTATTCTAATTGGCTCAGAAATGTTAGAGATTGCCCTTTCTTCCTTGACATTAAGACAAAAGCTCCAGAGGTTTTTCCATTTTTCAGTTCAACTCCACAATATTTATAGTGTGCTTATGGTAACAATGACATAGCAAAAACCATCTGAGAATATAGAAGGGAATTAATTTTATACGTCTATGTGTGTATATAGGTAACATAATCTATCTGTATAAATGCATACATACATATATGTATATATGTATCTATATGCATACCAGTTAGGTGAGAAAGAAATACAGGAATAAACTATAATGGACAATGATTTATAGTTGATGACTAAGAAGTTTAAAGAGTTTTGAACATATCAAGGACATTGTAATGAAATAAAATGTGGAAAATGAACATTTCAAATAAGAAAGTATTTTGAGCTATCAAGGCTTAGATAACAGTACCCCATAGCATGGTATTATTCGTGCTGAGTGTTTGGAACCTTGGACAATTGAGAACTGAGGTCTCAGCACCTTCTTTCAACCTTCGGTCTGTGTCTTATTTACTCTAAAGCACTAGTTAGGACTTGGGTACATTTCCCTTTTGTATCTTCCCATAGATCTTTCAAAAGGCACTCAGTTGTCTTGAATCCGCTCCTAAGAATGCCATTACTTAGGGAATATTAACACAACAGGAGACATGAGCCCAGACAGATTTTTGTCACACATTCCCACCTACTTTTCTAATGGGCTGCTCTGAGAAACAAGTTTCATTACCAGGGAAACTTGGTTTCATTAACAGGGCAATTTTTTATTTGCCTAGCATTTGCTCCTTGACCCCTCCATAACTAGTATGGCCACTACACCACAGAACGCCCAAAGCTGCTCTTTCCTTTTTCTTTCCTTTGCTGTAGTTAAATGTTACACAAATTAAGTCATCTGGCCCTTCTTCAACTCTTATTTTTTTGTAGGACTCCATGCCTACTCAAGCAATTAAAATCAAATGTTCCTCCTGAATAGTCTTTCTTAAATCACTTTCATTGGGCCTCCTCTGTACCAAGCTAGCTCTTTTTCTGTTGACAACTACAATAAGTCATCAATGAGTTTAGATCTGCTCAATAGCAGGGTGTCCTTTTAATGTCTCTACTTTTGTCCAAATGTGTTTGTGTGTGTGTGTGTGTGTGTATATATATATATATATATATATATATATATATATATATATATATTGCGGTAGGATATTAGGTTTGCTGGCATTTGCCAATGAAGAACATTTGAATCTCTGTCTTATCATTTGTTAACCATACACACATTATTTAACCTAGCGAGACTCAGCTACATAAGTATTTGATAATCATCTGCATTAGATGATGACTAAGATTTTTTAAAATAAAAATTGTATAGTATGTATCAAGCACCATCACTAGCATAAAATAAGCACTCAATAAATACTAGTGGTCCCCACATCATTTATGCAAAGTACAAACAAAACAAAATAAAACAACAACAACAGTGGGAAACAGCCTGGTAAAATTGAAAGGCAATGGCTATCCTTAGCCAAGCTCATACCTGTATATTTTATATCTGGTTGTAAATCCTTGACGGTGTCTTTCCACAAAGGATAGGTAGCTCCTGGAGTGGTGGAAAGGCCCCCTGTCTGAAATAAGCCAATCAAATTCCTTGGAGACATGTTGGTCTGTCCCAGCTGGCTCCTGGTGGGAGGGCTGCACTGAGATACCGCCCCATACAAACAGGAAGTAGAGGAGCTCAACAAACCTCCAGTTCATGCTTTTCTGCCGGCCTTTTTCCTCTCATTCTTGCTCCATTCTGTGGAGTCCTACAAGAGAAGAGAGCAAGAAGAAACAAAGAAGGAAGTAGGAAGAGAGAGGAGAGAGAAAGACAATAGAGAAGAATAAAATTAACACATTTTCATGAGAAATGAATATCTTCTATCAGTCCTATGCTTTAAGGTTTACAAAAGCCATTAATTTCTGGCTAAAAGAATAAGATCTGTGGTGGCCTGGGCCACATTCTTGGCTTGGCTTGGCTTTATACATGTGTAATGAATGGATGCAAACTGCTTGATCTCAGGGATGCTGTTTCCTCATTGCTAAACTTAGGATGTATCCAAGTGCCTTTATTGGGGCACAAGGTATACCACAAATATTCAGGGTGTGTGCATTTTAAGAAAGAATGAAAGGAATGAACACAGAAGCTGAGCCTCATGGAGCCAATCGGGGACATGGAAACAGAACTTAAGTCTTCGTTTCAACCATGATCTCCACAAACAGCCTGCTACTCAAAGCAAGGACAAAAACAATACTTCCCTTTGCCTCTTTCATGGATGTGAACTCACTGTACCTTTTGCTTATGCACTGTCAAATGAATGCACAGATCTTCATGGTAGATTTTCAACCTAACTGTCTGATCTGGATACCTTACAGATAAAGAGTTCATGTACTTGTTGAATTTCACTTCTGCACAGCTCAGAAGAATGTCTTCCAAACCCAAATTCATGATCAGTGAATTCACCTGTTAATGCCTTTGCCTTCAAGATTGCCTGGTGTTCAGAAGGGAAACTGAAGGCCTTGTGCACCTCTTGTGTTGGCTAATAGGTATCCCAGCACAGAAGGGGCTGCATTAGACAAATGCTTGAATTCAATAGCTAGCAGCGTGTGTGTGTGTGTGTGTGTGTATGTGTGTGTGTCTGTATGTCTGTGTGTCTGTATATCTGTGTGTGTGTGTGTGTGTGTGTGTGTGGTGTGCATGAATGAAAAATAGTAAGATTATATGCAGCCCTGGGAAAATGTATAGACTTTATTTTTAATCTCATCAGTCTACTAACCGGCTCAATATTGGACTCCCATGTTTCCTACACTTGTTATTCTAAAAGACCTTATCTTCCTCCATATTCAAACTTTAATCATAAATGGCATTGTTTCACACAAGTGATTTAACTTCTAAGTGCTGCCTCCCGTGACTGGCATTAAAAAGAGCAGGAATGATAAGGTGTATAATGATGGTGAGTGTTAATATGGATGCTGTCAACTTAATTCTCCACCAAAGAGCATTCATGTTTATGCTGTTCCCATAGCTTGTCCGAGCCACGTCTCTCCTTCAGTAGTCAGCTGAAGCTACTGTTCTCAGTGGTCCTTGTGCCTTCCTCCTCATAGTTGCAAGTTTTCTGTAACTGTACAGCAGCAATGGTTGCCTTGTGTTAGTCACACTTTCTTGTTTCTATGTCTGCTTTGTTCATTTGACTATAAGCGTTTAACTGGCAAGAGCCTGCAAAAAACAGTTCTAGTCCTTTCTCGCCATGAGACTAAGAACAGTCTGTATTTCAGCCTTTTATGGCTACCATTCTAAAATACGATGAGGACACAAACATTCATCAACTGCAACTGCCTACACACCTGATTAAATACACCTTATTTGTCATCTGTTTTAGCTGAATATGGGAAAGCTGTAAGGATAAGACCAAAAGAATCAAAATAAAAAAGATGCAGATTTCCTGCATAGCTCAGTATTTCCCTCTCTTGCCCAACTGCAACATTTTATCATGAGCTGCCACAAAAAAATCTGCCTGTCACTGCACGCCCCAGCTGTCAGGGCAAAGGAGGGAGGCACGTGTACCGAGAGTGGGCTGGAAAAAGCTATGGCCTGAAGTTTTGTTCAGAGCCTAAAACAAAACTGCACATGTTGAGCCCAGAACTGTAACAGCTACAGCTGCCAAGACAGTCTGCCAGAGCTCTCCAGAGCGGCAAGCAGGGGGTGGAGGCGATTATTCGAGATCCCCGACGTGAGCTCCAACACGCTGGAATCGCAGCATGTCACCCATACAGCCCTGCTACAGAGCTTCTGTTGTGAGTGGGTGCAGGTGGGAGTCTGCAAGAGAAAGCTTTAGCTGTTATTGCAGGAAAACAGGACCAAGAACAGGGCGGCTTTCAAAACTGGAACTGGAATGTGGGTGCACATGGACCGGAGCATGGATATGGGTGTGTGTGTGTGTGTGTGTGTGTGTAAGAGGATGAGACCTCCGCCTACAGTCCTAGACTGAGCTACTTCTGGAAAGCTCTCACCCATTGCTTCCCACGTGGGCGGGGGGGGGCGGCTTTTGGCTCCACGGGTGACAATCAAGTAGACACTACTGGCATCTGTTGAGTAGAGAGCAGGGCTGTGCTACACCTTCCATTGTGCATAGGGCAACCCCAGGCAGCAAAGAATATCGACCAATAAGCGGTACCAGAATGGAGAAATCTTGCTCCAATCCTAATCTCTTATTTTTTTTTCTTCGAGATCTTGACTTTAGTGATAAATTGAGATTCCTCTCTTTGAGTTCCTGGTTAAGGGTTCTTCTGCTCCGTGTCCAGGCTGGGAAGTTGGGTGTGTGTGACTATATTTGAACTTGTTTTGAGGGTCTGTGATAAACCTGCTTTTCCCCAAGTTGAGGAGAGAACTTCCTGAAAGAAGTCAGAATAACTCTTTGTTGACTTAGACAATCGTCATAATCCACAGCGCACCAAAAATAAAAATGGGTATTTCTGTGAAGTTCATTTTAATAAAAATGGATATTTTTGTACAGCGAGAAGATGAGAGAATTTATTATCTAAATGCTGTCAGATGAGCTATGACTTTGTAAAGCCCACTCAATACAAGGTTTTAGTACTGCTGGAGACTCAATATAAAATAAGGGTCACATGACTTAATTGTTAAGCACGTACAATATCCTTGACTCTAAAATTTCCTGTTCTTTTCATAATACCAAAGCACACACTCTAGTTTAAATATTAATGAAGGCATATTCTACATGGCCGACACAGCTATGTCTCAGTCAACACTCAATAACTTTCCCACTTCCATAAATTCCCACGCTCTCCAAGAGTCATAAGCAGAGGCTTAAAGGAAGTATAGGAATCAATGGTGCAGATGCTGGGGGGTGGGGGAGGGGAGAATTTTCAGTGGAATGAAAGAAAAGAGAAGAGGTCAGAGATAGTCAGAGGACAGCTATTTCAATCTTCCACGTGAAAGCTTACTGTTTAGTTTCTCTGCCAGTCATTTTGACAAAGGAATTTTGCACTAAATGAGTATTAACTGTGTGTGACAAACCACACTGGTTCCTTATGTGAGTTTGTGGCAGTACCATGAGAAGAAAGAGTCATAGTTTTACCCATGGAGCAAATAAGAAATTGAGGTTCCCAAAAGGTTAAGTAACTGGCCCAGTGCCACAAAGCTACAAAGATTACAATAGGAGGCCATGTACCCAATGCTGGACAACAGGCCTCATATGACTATTAAGTATTTTAAATGTGGCTAGTCCTAATGCAAAACTATCCAATTTCAACAAATTGGTGGCAATCTTATAATGGGAGATATTGCCCTAAAGTGCGATATTAATTGTATGTTGAAATAGTACATTGTGCATGTATTTTCTTTAAATAGAATACACAAAACCAATTCCACCTATTTCTTTTACATTATTTTAAACTTCATTTCTGCTAGAATTTTTTAAATTCCATGACTGGCTTCCATTCTATTTCTCTTGGGCACTAGAGGTGTATGATGAATCCTTGTGCTATAGGACATTGCTAAAGAAGGTCATTGTTCTCTATCCCAATTTCTGACAACTTGGGGAACTCCTCCTTATGAGTCTTTAGCTGACCCAAATACACTTGCTTCCAAAATCCATGAACCAACTGACCAACCAACAAACAGCAAATATATTACAAATAAAAATTCCTGCTCCAGTATCACAGCTCTTAATCCATATCCTAGAGACAGCTCAGAATATCTTCTACCTCTCATTTCACAGCTTTTCTGCTTCCAGAACATTCATAAAGGGACTTTCCTGCCACTGAGATTTAGAGCATGGGAATACAAGGCTGGTTCTATTCTAAGTGCTGCCCTTGACCTCCTGTGACCTTCAATGAGTCACAGGCTCCCTGTTGTATGATGCTCTAGTCAACAGAGCTCCTGACACGGCTGTAGCATGGAGAGCCTGTGAAACCCTTGGCTGAACTGTGCTATATATAAGCCTGCAGTGTCATTAAGGGAATTGGGTTCATCCCACACAGAGCACATTCTCTAATCGTTGCTATTGTAAATTATTTACATCCTAGGCACACACTGCAGAGAAAGAGATCAGAGAGAATGGCTTTCCAGCAGCCTGGTTACCAAGCACCTCCTTGGAGCTTTCTGCATGGATTACTAGGCCATGGCCCACATTCTAGGCCAGAGGGCAGAAGAGAAGGCTTCATGTCTTCCCTTCCCCCAGCACCCTGAGGTTAATGACTGGATCCAAAGGCAGGCCCCAGCCCCCACCTGTTCAACCTGAGCCAAATGGATAGTCTCCCTGAAGCCTCCAATTCCTAGCTGGGATCTCCGCATAAGACTTCTTCTCCCTGACCTACAAAAGCCGAGAGCCTTGTGTGTATTACTTAACTCTCTGTGCCTCAGTTTCCTTTTGTAAGTTAGAGCGATAACAGGAGAACAAGCACTTCAAATGCTTTCAATGAGGGCTGATCCCTAAAGTTAGCTCTTTTCCTTGCATTCTCAATAAAAGTCCCAAACTACAAGAGATCAGCCCTACACAAAGAAAAGTATAGGATCACCATACAGCACTTACTAAAGGGCAGTCAAAACACACTCTGGGGAAGCACAATCTCTCACCCAAGATTATAACATCACAAGTAAAATGTTCGGTCCAGGACTGCAGTCTGAATGGAAATCCAGAACACTGAGCCTTCTTGCTTCCCCTAATCTCCTCAGTGGTGAGATGGTTGAGAAGGCTCCCAGCTTGAGCATCAACAAGAACATACCCACAATGTGTTAACTGTTCTCCATGCCTAACTCACACTAGAGAAATCAGAAACAAGAATGTTAAAGAGAGAAATTGAAAGAAAGTCAGGCTGATGGCTGGCGGCAGAATCGAGACTGCAATTTAGGAAGTGACTTCCTGTTGAACTCATGGCAAAGGCACTGTGCCCTTCCTCCCCAAGGACCAGAGCTGAGCCAAACACAAGAGAAACTGAGGTGAAATTGTCTGAGATCCAGCCCAAGGAGGAGGAGACCTAGCAGAAAATGACTAGACTCATCCTTCTAGAATGACTAGGTAAGAACAGCCCCATTGGCAGAGTTGGAAGGGAGTTCTAGGTAAGGAAGAATTTTCCTCCTTACCTCTATATTCTTGGGCAAACCCTGAACACAAATTTCATCAAGTTTAACCAGATGGAGTCAATATGACAAAATTGCAAATTTGAGAAGCAGAATAATCTGTATAAAGCATTAAAAGAAACTAAAAAGAAAAGTTTCAGAAGATGCTTTTAAAGCTAGATGCTGTGGCACATGCCTACAATCTCAGCTATTGAGATCAGGGTGGAGGGTGGAAATCTGGAGGATTTTATTTGAGACCAATCCAGATAGAAAGTAATCAAGACAAGAACCCATCTCAATCAATAAGCTAGGCATGATAGTGCACACTTGTAGTCCTAGCTGCATAAAAGACCTTAGGTCAGAGAAACACCATCCATCCAGACAAAAATGAAAGTCCTACCCAAAAATCATAGTTCAGATGGTAGAAGTGGTAGAAAATCTGCCTCATAATCACAAGACTCTGAGTTCTAAACTAACAGGCAACCAAAAATAAATAGAAACAAGAAATGAATTATTTTAAATGTTATTATGAAAAGACTAGGGCTGTCTAGTGAGATGATTCATGCTTTAATCTCTGGACAAGGGAATCCAGGCCAGCCTGGGCTATAGGACTGTGTCTCTAAAATACATACATACATACAGGAAGAAGGAAAAGACAAAATCAGGCACTGGTGGCTCACAGTTGTAATCCTAGCTACTCAGGAGGCTGAGAACTGAGGATTGTAGTTTGAAGCCAACCTGGGTAGGAAAATCTATAAGAATTTTATCTCCAATGAACTACCAACAAGACCACAAGTAGAGATGCGGTCCAAGGGGCAGAGTGCTAGCCTTGAGAAAAAGAAGGTCAGGGACAGTGCCCAGGCCCTGAGTTCAAGCCTCAGGACAAGCACATACAGGTACACAAAAGGTAGAAAATAGAATTAAAGATTCCTGTAAAAGCGGCAAATCACTGGTGGCAGATTTTCAGTAAGTACAAGCCAAGCAGGAGGCTTCTACTTACTTCTGCAATCTTGTACCTTACTTCCTGAAAACCCAGACATCAAGCTCAGCCAGATGGAGGCAATAAGGGAACAGCATACGTTAGGAAAGAGAAGAAAGAATCTGGAGAAAGAGTGTTTTCACTCTTGAAATGAAAGTTTTCACTACAAAGAAAATGACCTATTCATTGTAATGTATTAGAATGGACATTAATAGCTAAATGGATAGATACCTTTTACAGGAAAGAGAATCTTGAAGTTATCTCCAAAGTGTCTAGGAACCATGGCTCATGTCAATAATTCAAGCTACTCAGTAGGCAAAGATTAGAAGAAATTCTTTTTCAGTGTAAACTTAAAAACGTGTGATGGTGCCCAAACTTCCATCAGAAACCTGATCAAAGAACAAGTTGAAACAATAGGATGCAGGAATCAAATACATTGTATTTTTGTGGTCCAATCTTATCCTAAGCCAATTCTCAGTTCTGTGACTCAGGATTTTAGTACATTAAGCTCCCAAAACCTGTCATCAATACATACAGTTTTCTTATTCTGAGAATCAAGAACTATCACAAATGTGCTATAAAGATATTATCAGGCTAATAAGTCAACCTGGGCCATGAAACTTCTAGAAATGCTGGAGTTAGAGAAGGCCATAGAAATGCAAATAAAAATTGAACTATGTGAAATACTTATTTTTGTGATCTCAAGTATTAGCCTCTGAATTAGCAAAATAAACACAGTTATCTGTAGCATCTTTATCTCATAAATATTTCATTTGAGCCACATTTAGAAATGTGAAAATCTAAATTCCTACCTTTTGAGCTTTCTCCCCAGATTATCAGCCTTCTCCACGGGAGCTCTTTCCAAAAGAGAAGTGAAATTAATCCTTTTGAGTGCTTATTCTGTGCCAGTCTCGTAAAATTTAACAAATATCTACTTGGTTCATGCTGTTTTGGCTCACAAAGGCTAAAGCAGAACAGGGTAGATGACTTCAATGTAAGGAAATCACAAAGACAAGAGTATGTCCAGGGTTCTGTGGGTCTCTGACAGTGCTTCCTGAAGATATCATCCTGTAGGGGCTTAAAAACAAGAAGCATTTGCCAAGTAAAAAGACATGTGCCCTAGATCTCAGGCCAGAAGAAAGACATGTGGAAGAAGAATGGAAATTAGAATGGATATAGGATCTACAAATAAGTTGCCTTTGCTACAAATGGGAAGTATAGGCAGATTTGCAAAAGATGGAAGAAAGCTGAATGGTTTGTAGTCAAATCTTGACACATAACTGGTATTTAACTCAAGACAGGGATTCTACCACTTCCTTATTATGTATGGCCAGAATCTAGAACTAATCATACGGCATATGCTATACTGATACTTAATAAATGAATGAATGTTACGAATCAGAAATTAAAATCAGCTCCATGACATTATAGGGAGCCACTCAAGGCCTTTCTTTTTCCTGTAAGACATAGGAAAGTTTATTAGAATGGAAATACAGGTTTAATACATGGATAATGGGTCATCTGTAGGGTGAGAATGACCCACTCAAGATTTTTAAATAGAAGAGTTCTATGTTAGAGCTGTGTTTCACATTGATTGCTCCATGTGCGGGAGGGGGGGTAATAAAGAGGCTTAGAGAAGGACAAGATAAAATGAAGGAGGCTGTTACAGTAGACTCAGTTATATATGATCTGAACAAGCTGTCTTATATTTGACAAATGAAAACACTGGGGCAGAACAAACAAGATTTGGTATCTAGTAGGTGGAATGAGAAAATGAAGCCTTGTGTGAGGATTCCAGACAGCCTATCTAATGTGGTGAGTCAAATTAATGATGATACCATACATGATAATAAACATTGGATTCAAAGGAATGCATTTAGATTTCATGATGACAAGATCCTTCTTGGATCTGTTGGGTTTGAAGTATCTGTTTGTAGAACAGAATTTCCAGCCGTGAGTCCAAATGAAAAGAGGCCAGAACTGGAGGAAGTGATTTGTCAATTACTACAGTCTAGTGGTATTTAAGCTCTTAGAGTGAAGGAGACTACCCCATGAGCACATGCGAGTCAAGAGTAATGGAAGCCGACAGTAGGAAATGCTCATATTTAGGCAGCACAAAGAGGGAAAAGATCCCATGAAGTAGACTGAGAAGAGACTGTATGAAAGGAAGCAGAGATGTTTAAGACGAGAAGGGTCTCAAGTTTCAAAAGCTGCAGAGTGGAATAGCAAGATAGAGACTTGAAATGCCAATTGTGCTTCAGAATTACAGAGGTGGTAGACAGTTTTCAACAGCTCAATAGGAACTAAAGATTCACTGAAAGAGATTAAAGCAAGAACGGGAAATGAGGAAATGGTGTTACAGAATGTAGATCCCTTGGCTAGGAAGGAAAGAGCAAAAGAGCATCAGCCAATGTCTCTCTTTTCTGGCTTCCAGAGAAATAGGCCAACAGGTAATGGGGCAATTTTATTTTATGCAAAGTTTTAGTACATTTTATGTACACATAATACAGACCCATAATTAAAGAAGAAAACAAAAATATGGCAGGAAAAGTAAACCAGTGGCTGAATGAGCCATGTGGGATCTGTATGTCAAACTCTGGGCCAGCTACTTGGTAATCAAAGAGAAAAAAGAGAGCACCCATAGCTTTAGGGCTCCATAGGGGAATAAATCTATGGCTTAAGTTGCAGAACAATGAATTGAGTTTTATTAGCTACCTTTATGATGTGTTGTTTGTGCAAAGCAGGAGAAAAGTAACTCAGAGAGAGCAAGTTCAAGAATAATTCTCAGCAAGACTGAGATTTGATTTGGGTTCTAATGGGTCAAGTACGGATTTTTTTTTTCTAGCCATATAGCAGGAAGGTGAGAGGAAGGACTTCAGCAAAGAAAATGTGTTAAGTTATAGGAACAGTATAAGCAAAAACTTAGAATTAAGGAAATTCACCTTCTACATGCAAACTAGTAAAGTAGATGCTGCAGGGTCCAGAGGGATAAGTGTTAAAAGAACAGCCTTCCCATGGAGGCATAGTAAAGACCAAAAGTAGGAGCCAGCACTGTCTGACTTCTATGAGACCAACCAGTCCTTGTGTGATTTTGAGGAAGTTCCATCTCCTCTTTAAGTACCAGGGTTGCTTGATTTTCTAGGTTTTATCATGTCAACACTGAAGCTTCTCTCTGAGTATCAGTGTTGCTAGATTTTCTAGATTTCATCATTCCAGCCTCCATGTTGAAATCCCTACTACACTAATAAAAATGCAAAAAAGTAATTCATGAACACTTTGCACCACAGACTCTATGTCACACATCCACCATATTTTATTTTAACTAGACTCCCCTATGGGATGTCTTCAGCTGCATTCCTTCAATGGCTCGCCAACTCCCACAGAGGCAGAATCCATTCCCCTTTCCTTGTGGCAGAAGTGACAGCAAGCTAACTGTGAACCTTTCCCTCACAAGGCCTTGTAGGTTTACATATAACCTCTGTGCTTCTGCTGCTTCCCCAAGAAAAACATGTATCTAATGTTTCAGGAGAAGAACAAGGATCTGGAGAAAGTCCCTCAAGGTGATCATTTTGCTGGACTATAGTTAAACACAGCTAGTCTCACTTTACAAGGTTGGATTAGATCTGCTGGCCTCTAGGTAACTCACTGTGACAGAAGCAACAAGTGCCAGTTATTTAAAACTGTTATGCAGTTGTTGTTGTTGTTTAAATAAAGGGTATAGTGTATTTTCCAGGCCTTTATCTCATACCGCGAACACATGAAGTTCACCAGTGCTAGATAAACCAGTGTGACTGCCTCTCTTCTCTTCAATAATGTTTCCATATTAATGCTGAGTCTAAAGCACTATACTACCATGTTTACTAGTTCATTGGTTTTAATGTGGGGAGTAATAGGTTCCTCTTGTAGCAGGATTTACTTTTTCTTTCTAAATGAACCCCAGGAACAGTGAAGAGTCATATATGAGATTTGATATAAGGATTATGCGAAGCTTGGGCTCTTGATTCGGTGTGCTGTTGGGTACTGAGCTAGGATTCTGATCTTCAGGTATGTTTAACACTCTTCTTTGGAAATTCATTCCCTCTCCAGCCTTCATTAGGAATTTTGAAAATTTTTTAGTCTTACAAAACACTCCCAGATTATTTTTTAATGTACTGTGGGGATGCTTCACCCTAATTTTTTCCAGAAGGAGAGAAGACATACTCCTGATGAAGTGGACACTGAGTATTTACTATGGTTCTCTATAGCTAACAGGCTGTGACTATGCAGTCAAACCTAATCCATCTATGCATAAGAAAGGAAGCTTGCAGGTCTTAAGCCAGAAAGGAACAAGGTGTTTCATTGGGAGCAGGAGGAAAGGTGTGTATAGGGGGAGAAACATTGCATCCTTTGGATGAAAGGATCCTTAATCTTCAAAACACAATCCATTTTCCATACCAAAGCCCCTTCAAGCCTAGGAAGTCTGAAGCTTTAAGTCAAGCAAGCAGCTTGTGTTTGCAGATTAAGAGGCCTATGACCCAAAGGATCTTTTTTTTTTGACACTCAAAGGAAAAGCCTGGACTATTTCTAGCCCTCACCTTTCCTGGTAGAGACAGCTCTAAATGCAGTCTGAGGACATGGCTGCTGTCCTGCTGCGTCTGCCACACAGTAGGCAGTTAGATGAATGGAAAGGTTCCTCAAAGAGATCCTTTGCCCCCAAATACCAGACCAGCTTCCTGGCCAGGATGTCCCAAATGCTCATTATAGAATAAACACAACTTTGAAATATTGAAAGTTCCTGCTCAAGGGAAAAAAAAAAACCCTCTAAGAATGCCAAGCAGCAGGAGCAAGCGAGCTTATATCTAGCACCTTCGATATGAGAAAGGACATTACGTCATCCAGTTCTCACGGGAGCATTAAGTTGTGAGCACAATGGGCAAACTGAGCTTCCAGTTCACAAGCAAGGAAAAGTGAGTTCTAGAAAGCTAAGGCTGTGTGCCTAAGTTTACCCAACATGCTTTCCTTTTCCTTCCTAGTTTTCATTCCAGTCCCAAAGCAAACAAAGGGTAAGATAAAGCTGGAAGCATAATTATTTGTCAGAATAAACCAGAGCATTCCATTGGTTTTGCTGACACTGAGCAAAGCTGTCACAGGGCACTCAAATTCTAGACCTATTTCTACTGCCACTGGAGGGGCTAGATTTGAACTTGAACAGCTGAGGTCTCCAGATCTCTAAAAGTTGTTCTTACCTGTATAACCAAGAAGATAGACTTAAGATAGTCATTAGAGATTCTTCCAAGTTTAGCCTTGTCTTAGGCTGTGGTTTTATATACTGCTAAACAACAACAACAAAAAGAAACTTGCCCATTCTGTCTCTCTGTGTGTGTGTGTGTGTGTGTGTGTGTGTGTGTGTGTGTGTGTGTGTGTATGAAAGAAAATGAGGGAGGGAGAAGTGGGGGGCAAGAGCAGGACTGATCTGATCTTGGCTAGCCTTGAATGTGGGGATGTTGTGCCAGACAAGAGAGATCGGGTCTGAGGAAGTGAGTGGATTTGATTTGTCTAAGCCTTAGGAAAGCAAATATTACTGAAATTTTGGCTGACCGCCACTGACTTCCAAACAGAAAATGGCTTCCAGATATACTGTGGGTACTCAGCAGGGTCTGTTAGAGTGAGTGATGGGGCAGCCGTGCACTGCTGGAGAGCAGGGAGAAAAATTATAATGTTCTCTTGACTGAGACTAACAGAAAGTGCCAGCTCAGGAGGAGGAGAGAAGGCACCAGCTGAGCCTTCCCCAAAAGACTCGGGAAATTTACACAAACCCCAGAAGGGCTTCTGGAAATGGTTAACTTAAGCCTGTTTGATCCAATTTACAGTGGTGGATGCACACAGAAACAGTCAATATATAAAAATAGTGCTCTGGGAGTCAGCCCCCCAACTCATTATGTGAAGTGGGTGTGGGCTGCTTCGGTTCACAAACATCATGTGGTCTGGTGACAACACATTTGGAGGCTCTTAGTGACCTCTAGGTGTCCTTGTAATTCAGACATTTTATGATGGACGATGACAAAATATGGGTGACTTTCATCCTACAGGAACTTTCTGGACACCTTGCCAGTATCAGTGATTCACTCAACAAATACTTGTAAGAACACCTTTCATATGCTAGGTGGTGTGCTAAAGGATGAGGTAACTAACTCTCTAAACCTGAAATCCACTTTCTGTAAGGTTATCAATACGTTCATAAGGTGAGGCATGACCTAAAGTCATCCAGCATTAATGCAGAGAACACAAACTCAAATGGGTACAGAATCTTGGATTTCTATCTTCAGGAAGATCACAATCTTAACTGCCTTTATTTACATGTCAATTGTAATCCTGAGGCTCCATAGGGGATTGAAAGAGCTTACCTGAAGAACCACTGTGTTCTACAGGTGGTCACTCCTTGGATGTGTGTGGTGGAAGGTCTGCTCAGAGTCTCACTGGCTCTCCATGACAGCTGATACATCTTACTATAGCCATTATACTTGAGCAAAGAGTCTCTTGGTGCCTGGTGCTGGTGGCTTTTGCCTATAATCCTAGCTACTCAGGAGGCTGAAATATGAGAATTTTGATTCAAAGCCAGTCCAGACAAAAAATTGCATGAGACACTTACTTCAATTAACCACAAAAAGCCAAAACCAGAGGTGTGGTGCCAGTGGTAGAGTATCAGCCTTGAGTAAAAAGACCAAGCACAAGGCCCTAAATTCAGTACTAGTACAAAAATGTCTCCTGGGTGTGTGTGTCTGTGTGTGTATATATATTAGAAAAAAAAATATATATGTATAGATATATATGTGTTTATATATGTGCATATGTGTGTGTGTGTGTGTGTCCCTATTTACATGTATCAGGTACAAGTTAAAAAGAAGTCTCATCTCAAATATTTTTCTTCTATTTCTCTGGCAAATTTTATCTTGAGAGGTCCTTGAAGAGAATCAAATACAGCCGCTTCATTTTATGAAAAAGAAACCCAAGGCTTACTCAAGATCACACTGAGTTCATGGCTGAAAATAAAGAGTACAGACTACATCTTCATGTCCCCTCTGGTAAACTATTTTTACTATTTCAACTCTACTTTCATGATGTTCCTGCAGAAATTGAATTTCTTTGGGGGTGGGCAGGGAGATAAGTTTTGTTTTGTTTTAATGTAAGGACTATTTCTAGTGAAGTCAAAAATCCCAAATTCAGCTTCACGCTATTGTAAGAGCAATCATACTGTAACATCTGTAAGGGACATTTGGACCTGCGGAGAAGGCAGTGAAGAAGTGATATGGCCTGTATGAGAGGGCGTAAACGTCAGGAGAGGGATAAAAACCCAGGGAGCAGAGGAAACAAGAATGCTCCAATTCAACACAAAGATGAAAAACAAACAGTTGTACTGATTTTAAAAGGAAGCTTGTTCAGCCAGCCTAGCTCCTCTCTCTAGTCTGCTCAGAAGGTCCTTGAGGGTACAAATCCAGCCTCAGAACTTAAGAACCCTGTGTCAGTATATATAGGTCGTGAGAGGTGGCAGAATGGGACCAGTTGGGCTGTGTCTATTTCACAGAATGAGAGAGAGAGTGAAAAAAGGGCTGAGAGAATTTGAGGTTAAAAGAGAATGGATACCACAAGTGGCGCTGTGGCTCAAGTGGTACAGTGCTAGCCTTGAACTGAAGAGCTCAGGGACAGGCACCCAGGCCCAGAGTTCAAGCCTCATGACCAAAACAGAAAGAGAGAGAGAGAGAGAGAGAGAGAGAGAGAGAGAGAGAGAGAGAGAGAGAGAGAGAGAGAGAATGGATCCTTCCTAAATGAATATAAGAAAATATTAACACACATTACAGTGTTAACAAAACAGGTGAACGCGTCTAAAGGAAAATGTACATGTTCCTGATTCCATGGAAATGGATTGGGAAGCTTTCTCTTTAAAAGGAGTCTATAAGGAATGGAGAGAGAAGAACTCAACCACTACCAGGTCCTCATACCTCCTTCCCTATGCAGATTTTATTCTTACTAATCTGACTATATCAGCTTCCCAATTCACCTCCTGAACCCAAATCCTCCCTGTCTAAAGCCATGAATGAAGCAGATGCTCCAATAAATGTTTGATTTCATCATGACAATGATGATGGATTTTTAGTGTATCACTACCTCTGCACAGGTACACAAACTCCAAAAGCCTTACAGAATCCAGGCAGCAAACATGAAGGAAGGAAGTGTCAGGAGCCCAGTATAAGAAAGAAGTTAGGATACAGGTTCTCTCCTACCAGGCTGGTCGCACCCCTGGGTGGACCAGGAAGTTCAGTTCACCTGTGGAATGCCCTCACCTATTCTGATGTGCTTCCACAGATGGAACTGAGCCTCCGTCATTGGCTTCCCCATCTCTACATCAGAACTAAGCCCTTTCTCTGTTCCATAAGGTACATGTGATGTGAATCTATCTTCAAATGGCTATGATGATGAGAAGCCAGTAGCTGGACCATAATCACCAAAGGCATCAGGGACCACACCAGTGGTTTGAACCATTCCTCTGTTCTTGAACCACAAAAATACTTTGTACTTTAAGCTCAGCTTCCTTTCTTGTATCAACTGTGTGGATCTTCCATTCCTTTGCTTGCTACAGGAGATGGCTTAAATAAATAGCTTAAATTTGGGTAAGTAATGGGAGAAGTAGAAGGAGGAATAGGAGACATAGGAGGAGGAGGAAGAAGAAGAGAAGTAAGAGAAAGAGGAGGAGGAGAGGAGGTGAAGGAGTAGGAAAAGAAGAGGAGGAGGAGGAGAAGGAGGAAGACTAGGAGCAAGACGAAGAGGAGAAGGATGAAGTCTGATAACAAAGGGCAAACACTCCTGTGTGTAAGAACAGAAGGCTGTGCAAATGTAGAAATGAGATTTCTGAGCTCCTGGGTCACCTATTTCTCTAGAAAAATCCAAAGAAAATGTAGATACGTGTATGAAATCTCTCCACTGTTAAACCTTGGCAAGTCTCTTCCCAACACTGACCTATGAGCATCAAACTCAACCCACTCATGTGCCAACAGGTCCATCTATTTGTGACCCCAGGCTTAAAAGATCAAGTCCACACATCTTAATTAAAAAACAAATCCTGGGCTGGGGATATAGCCTAGTGGCAAGAGTGCCTGCCTCGGATACACGAGGCCCTAGGTTCGATTCCCCAGCACCACATATACAGAAAACGGCCAAAAGCAGCCCTGTGGCTCAAGTGGCGGAGTGCTAGCCTTGAGCGGGAAGAAGCCAGGGACAGTGCTCAGGCCCTGAGTCCAAGGCCCAGGACTGGCCAAAAAAAAAAACAAATTCCTCCCTAGTCCTGCTTTTGCGTTAGATATAAAAGTGATCTTTGATCACAGTCACTCCAGTTTCAATTCTCTATAAGACATGACCATTTTCTGTTTTCATGGATCACATTCCTGCCAAGCCCTGCCTCTTCCCAAGGAGCTCTTCCTGACTGCAAAACCTTCTTTCCAAAATCCTGTATCTTAGAGGCCCTATAACTGCCCTCTACCTTTTAAAACATAGGCTGTCATTTTATAGTTGCTTTCCAGAATTCTAAAACAGAAAGAATATTTGCCAGCTTGTAGTTCTGATCCTGGCTCCCCATCTTGTTATTCAGATTTGAGCAAGTGCCTGCCTTTCTTTCCTTCACTTCTGAAGAGAAAGTATTGTCTTAAGTCTCTGTTTTTCACATTGTCTAATAGGTGTATACAAAGCAGGCAGAGGGTATTGAGGTACATGGAAAGCACCTAATCAATACTATTAATGCTTCAGAAAGGCATTCAAATTGTAAACGTGTTTTTCAGTTTTGTTTTTGTATCTGCAACTAAAGTAGGCCTCTTTGAACTCAGATAAGCTACACTGACAATTTACTATATGCCAGTCCCTATACTAAATGTTTTTACTTTCCCTTATCTCTGCTTTTATGTCCTAACTACGTGTTTGTTGAGTGTAGAGTGAAAGTCACAGGACTATGAACATTGGGACTTAGATGTTCCTTTATGACCACTCTCTGTCCACCTTATCTTGACAGTCACTTTCAAGTTCTGGGGTTTAGTATGCTCTTTATAAATGAGAAGAATGTACTAGAAAAAATATTTGAGCTCGAAAACAGGGAGAAAGGGAGGGAAAGAGAGAGGAAAAAGAAAGAGACAGAGAAGGACAGACAAATAGAGAGTTATAGAAAGAAACACAGAAGAAATGGGACAAAAGAAGTAAAGGAAGACAAAACAGGGAAGGACATAAAAAGGCAAAGTAAATCTATCAGCTCTTTTTACCTAGACAGCAGCTCCTAATAGTTATTTTCCTATAGACAAAGGATAGAAATACTTGAGGTTTGATGGACCACATCGTCTTCTCTCAATTTCTTCTGTCTGTCTTTGTAGGGAGAAAGTAGCCATGGAAAAATCAGTAAATGATTGCATAGCTTTGTTCCAATAAAATATTTGCAAATCAAAGACTGTTCAGATTTGGCCCAGAGGCCATAGTTCGCTCATTGTGGAACTAGACCTTAACTTGCTTTTATTTCCCTGCAGTACGTAAAAATACTTCACCTCTGGTCTTATTTAATTCTTTATTATTAGCTTTCTCCACCAGAATATCAGCACTGAGAGGACAGACTTTATCTAAATCAACCCTGTACCCACAGTACATATTACAGTGCCTGGAAATAGTGAGCTCATCTCATCTATATGGAATGGGTACATAAATGAATGAGTAAACGAATGAATGAATGGATACCATCACATATTACCTAGTAAATGCCTGCCATTGGACCTTGCTTTTTTTCTCTTCTTGAATATTTTCCCTGTGTTTTATTCATTCATATTTATTGTAAAGGTGATGTACAGAGGGGTTACATTCATATAAGTAAGGTAATATGTATATTTTTTTGAATAGTGTTACTACCCCCTCCTTCATTTTCTCCCACTCTCCCCCATACTCTTCTTTCACCCAAGTTGTAAAGTTCATTTCGAACATAGTGTCTAGTGAGTATCACTGTTGCGTTGGCTGACCCTTTGTCCCACTGTTTCTGTGATTTCCCTTCCCCTCTGCAAATCAGATAAACTTATATACAAGACAAAGGGTACAGACATCAAAAACAGTGACAACAGGGCATAAAGTCAAGGAAGGCAGAAGAAAAGAAAAATGAAATATAATGTAATTAAAAAAAAACCACTCTGGTTTCCGTTTCTTGGAGTTCATTTTGATAAGCTTAATTGTATATGGTCATATGCACCTAGCTATTGATCTATTGTGATCCTCTACTAAGAATGTCATGGACATGGGATAGTTATTAAAAATGGTCTACAGGTAGTATTATTTCTGCCTTTTGCAGCTAAAGAAACCTAGAGAAGTTACATGACTCACACACAGTCTCCCCACTCACTCATTTAGTTGAATGCATTCACATCCAAAGTTGTCATACCACCTCTCAGCAAACATACCTTGATGGGCAAATTTTCCTTCAGGGTACAATCTGCATAGCTTCAGAGTCCCCAGTTCTGGTCTTTCCGTGACTCTGTACAAACCCTGCTGGTTCACATGGAAGTGATCCTCACTGACCCATACAGGCAGGGTTTTTCTGCCCAACTACTCTTATACTCATTCCTATTCCCAGTTCTGCCCAGGGACCCATGAATACCAGGAAGCTTTAACCTCCCCAAGCCACAGCCTCCAAAGTGACCTCAGCTCCCATCCAGAGGACTCGGGAGCTGTTCCTCTCCTAATAGGATGCCTGAAGTGGTTTGACGTATTTACTTAGAATGTATACCCCACTTACCACCAAGACACAGCTAAAGTGATATTATAAAGTTAAATAAGAGATAAATCAGGACAATTAAAAATAAAAGTGGAACAAAGAATAGTTAATATGAATGAAGGAAGAGATGTTACCAGGCACCTGGGATGAACTAATTGATCTGGATTTAGTTCTGAGGTTCCTGGCAGCTGAAGTAAAGTGAAGTTAATTGGCCCCCAAGGGGCTAAAACTCCACCAGTAGGGTCTCATTAGCATCTACTCTAGTCACTGCACAAAGAAAGGCTGAGCTGAGAGGTGTGACAATGTACCCTAGCCCCAGAGTACAGAGAAGGATCCAACAACTGGCCCCATCCAAGAACCTCCTCCTTCTCAACCTGGGTGTATCTTCCTCCAGGACATTACAGTACCTGGGTAGGATCCAGAGAGAGCATTGAACTATATGGGCCTCAGAAGCTGTGGTACTTGATTGAGTTGCTGATGCTTTCCAAACCATTTCTGATACAGGAGATGCTAGTCTTTATTTATTCTGTCAATTTGTTGCTGAGGGAAGTGAAATCCTAAGTACCAAATGCCCAACCAACGATGATGACAGAGTAAAAATCATGATTCGTGTTCGCTCCTCCTATGGAGTAGTTTAAGGATCCCTGGACACAACTTTATAAATGTGTATCAGTCCTAGGTGTGAACAAGGGTGGGATGTGTAACCTAAGAAGCAGGTGGATATTCACAAGAGAAAGAGCCAGAGGGCATCAAAGGCAAAATGATGAAAGTGAAGGCTGCAATGGGAAGATGTAGCTGTGAGTGTTTTATGGGGTCTGATGCTTTCTTCTCTTCCAGTTGTTTCAATGTATCTAGAGCAAAGCTTTATTTACCTCCTACTTGTGAGTCCTATTCTAGACTCATACTTTCCACTGTCATTATCCAAACAAGTCTTCTTATTCCCTGAAACCAGGCTCCTAAGTGTGAAGAGATCCTTAAAAGAGTCTTCAAAGAATGCAAGAGCTGTCATGCTTCCACAGATCTCCCTATTTAACAAGATATGGAGGAGATATGACATTTCAAGGGAGACACAATTTGTTGTAAGGTAACTTGAAGTCATCTAATAAAAAAAATCAATCCCTTTTGGATTCTGTCCTAATTCTGATTATAACAAAGGGAAGACTAATTTTTATTGCCATTATATCTTTAGCACCTCTCTAACATTTAGAAATATTAAAGAGAGTAGGCCTAAAAGATCAGAGACTTGGGTCATGAAGAACATAACTAAACATGTAACGTAGCCTAGGAACATCATTGTCCTGTCTTTTTGTTTCGTTTGCACTGTATTTATTTATATAGTTACCATCTTTAAAAATATTTTGTGGGACTGATATTAATTAAATTGCCCATGGGAATGTGCATGTCTAAATAAGAAGTGGCTAGATTCAAAGAAAAAAAATTAAGTATTATCCATGGAGTA
Source organism: Perognathus longimembris pacificus (assembly GCF_023159225.1). Taxonomy (NCBI): domain Eukaryota; kingdom Metazoa; phylum Chordata; class Mammalia; order Rodentia; family Heteromyidae; genus Perognathus; species Perognathus longimembris. The sequence goes on from NC_063161.1 coordinate 149,250,081, forward strand.
AGATAGTTAAGGTGGTACCTGAAATATTGACATATCAAAGACATTAATATAATCCAATGCTATTGTTTTATGGATACAGACAAGGAAAAGGATCTGCACAGAGTCTCGGGTAAGACCAAGAATTCTGGAGCCTGCCCAGCCTGAGTTTGAACTCCAGATCTGACAAATACTACAGTAATGTTGGGGTTATCCATTACTATTTCCATTCATGTCTCCACAAAAATGGAAAATTCCATTCATTTGCTTCCTAGCTTGGGGATTACCCCAAAGTTAACAAACCCATAGCCCTGGGATATCTCTAGACATGAGACCAAGAAGCCCCCACCCCACCTTGCCTTCATGCTATAACTGGTAATTTGTGAGCAAAATTAACTCAGTGGTGCTCCCTTCCTGTTCCTGATCTGTAACTGCTATTAAAACATGGCCCAGTTGCTTCTTACCTATATTCTGCTAGAAATATATTAGGTAGATTAGGCACACATCTCTGGAATTGAAACATCTCCCAACTCATATCCTAAGTTTAGGGGTTGGGGTATAGTTCAGTAATAGAGTATGCTACGAGTGCACACTGCCTTGAGTTCAATTCTTAGTGCACATAGACAAATACTTATGAAAAATAAAACATCTTAAATGTATCATTCATTAGCTACCTGCTCTTGGCAAACTACTTCATTTCTGGTTGCCTCCTCTTTATGTTTCTGTAAATACATTTACTATGAAAACATGCTGGGCCATTCACTACTTCAAATCACCTAACTCTGGCAGAGCAGTTTAGCACAATGGGCAGAACACAGGCAGTCTCCATTACAAAGAGGAAGCCAGGCTTCCTCCAGGTCATTTACCACACAGGTACTTTAGCAGTTGCATGGTGTCCAAGGTGTGACCAGCCAGGTGTGACGGGAATAGGGCTCACAGCTGTATAAAGAGCAGATGCAAAGAGATTGCTCCTCACTGCCTTGGGGGAATGAGATATGGAGTCAGCGAAGGGTGAATTTTAGAAGAACATATCCGATTAAAAACACATCAGTAAGAGAAAGCTGGCTATATGGGTCACATTCTTCAAGTCATAAACTCTGAACTTAACAACTGCTCTACTCCCCTGCCTGGCGCCAGGAGATACTTCCCACTCACCCACCCACATTTGCCATATTCATGGCATTTACATTTTAACTTTATGGCTCCGATTTCTCTCAAAGTGTTAGCTCCTCCTCCCCCTGCTGCAATCAAGAATGGCACCAGATTTGCAAGATACCATGCTCCCTGAAGGAGCTGAGAAATCTGAAAACCCATCTTTTTACATTTTAATATTTGTTTCTTCCTTCTTTATCTCCATTTCTGTTGGGTGTTTCCTAACCAGGTCAGTGAATCATTCCTCCCTCCCTCCCTCTGTCCCTAAGAAGCAATCCTGGCCAGATATTGAAATGGAGAAACTGCCAGAGGCTGTGCTAAGTGGAGGGAATGAGATGTCCCCCAACTCCCAGGCTGGCCCTCAACCTACCTACTCAGAGCTAATTATTTTTCTTCAACTATGTGTGATGGTTTGGCCCTCTACATGTTTGAACGTGCTATTCTCACAGTCTGAAATGCTTTTCCCCAAGGCATGCTCCTAATGAATTTACTAGCTCTATAGTACACAGCTTAAAGACTTTTTTCTACCTTCACTCTGCCCCTAATCTCAACCATATTTGTCATTTTTTCCTCCAAAGTCTCTAATAGTATATTGGGAAGAGGTTATATAAAAATGGTGCTGTAAGAGCTGGTAGAGTCAGAGGACCTTAGTTCCTTTCTCGTTCTGCCAGTTGTTTCATTAACTTATTAAACATTCTTTTTTTAATATTCTATTCATTTATTTTTTTATTTAACTTTATTTTCAAGGTGATGTACAGAGTTACAGTTACATATGTAAGGTAGTAAGTACATTTCTGGTCATACTTGTTACCTTCTCCCTCATTTTTTTTTCCACCTGCCTTCCCCCCTGGGTTCCCCATTCCCCTCAGTAATACAGGTAATTTCCAATATATTGTCTTGTGAATCTTGTAATTTAGGAAATAGTTGTATTCTTCCTACTACTACAGAGAGCAGCAGAGATAACTGAATTGGTACATATAAAATGTTTTATTAGTACAATGTTTTGGACATACTAAATGTTCAGTAAGTATATATTATTATTAGTTGATGTACACATACTAGATATGGATAGATACACCTATTTGTGTGTACATATATTATACATACATATATGAACACACACATATCCACACTCATACTTGATTGACTCAGTATTCATCTTTCTTCTGAACTATAAACTCCCTAAATGGAGAGTCTGTACCATCAGTTCACCTTTACATTGTTAGCGCTTACTAACAGGTACAAAATTTATATTTGACATATAATCAAAGCATTCCAGAACAGAGGCACATCCATTTCCTCATTTTAAGTGCAGCTTCTAGCTTCTTTCTAGGTGTGCTCAGGAATGGAAGAACATATGGATAGATAAATGGATTTTCAAGATGGTAGAGTGAAAAAGCTCCATATGATGTTATAAAGCCAACGTACCCTTCTTGGCATCTAGGATCACACATCCAACCTCAGATAACCCAGCTACCACCCAGTTATGCAAATATCTTTACTTAACTCAGTTACAGTAACGATTCAAGATCCTCCTCTTGTGTCTGATATATTTCTTAACTCAGCTTTTTCTGTGTATCAGCAAGATTTCCCAAGCACATAAAAAACAGATCCTCTGACTTCCTGTACCACCCCCAACACAATCAGCACCTTCTCTCCATATTCATGTTGTTCCAGTACTTACTTTCCCTTTGCATGAAGTTAAAGGCATTTTTTGATAATAAACTTCAGGAAACCAGTAAGGAACCATGTAACATCTTGAATGCAGGTAGTATCCAGATGGCAGCCTAATCTCTGGCAGAGGAAAACCCCAGGAGGCACAAGAACCCACAAGTCCTAGCTCACTGAATATGCACGCACACACGCTCATACATAAACACACACACACACACAATATGATTCCACTCATGTCATGCAGAAACCCTTTGCACGCTGAGCCCAGCTTAAGCATACCTAATAGCAATTCCAGACTCTGAACAAGTTCATTATATCCACTTGAGCTGCCTTAATTCCATTTTTCACCTACAGTCTCATCTTTTCTTCTACTCTTTTGTGATAAGAGACTGTCATCATCATGGGAATGAATTCCTGGGGAGCCTTCTCCCCGGGAGACACTTTCTATTTCTGGTGTCTTTCTTGAAAAGACTGCCCCCATCAGCTATAAATAGTTTCAGTGTCCTTCACCCAGAAAGAAAAAGGATGAGCTTCCTTATAATTCTTCGCAGAACTTTCCCCAAGGAAGTAGCTCTAAATTTTTTTCATAGGTGATTTCATGTCTTTGGTTGTCCCTTATACTGCTTTTACCCCAGCAATATACTCCACATGTTTTAAGGCTCTTCTTCATAGAAGCTTTTTTAATATCTCCATCCTATTCACATTAGCTTTCTCTAAAGTCCTCCTGGCTGTTAACTGTAATGTTGATTTTCTATGATTAGGTTAGCTAACTCTTCTAACTTTACTCAACTAATAAGTCACAAAGTAGAAACTCTCAGAACTTCATATCCAAGTCAACCAGATTCCTTTACACCACTATCTATGATGATATGATGATACAAAAGGCTTAATGATGAGCGCTTGCATCTACTAAGCACCTCCAATGTGTCAGGTACTGATTGAAGCTCTCTGTCTGTACAACCTCCAAGCAGTCTTCACAAGAGCTTCAGATTTCTGTTACAACCCTATTACAGACAAAGTGATGAGGCTTGGGAGCTTCTGTGAGGATAGAATTGTGAAAGGAAGTCTAACTCACGTCTATCCAATCAGGTTGATTCTAGACACTGAACTATTGAACAACTAAATTTACTCAATTCTGAAGCATGGAAGTTATGCCAGAAGCTAATGTGAATGGCTTTCCACATCAAGTACACCAGGAAATATAGAAGACTGTCTACATATTTTTGATTAACTGGAGAGTCATTTACTGATTACACATTGTGTTTGTGTGTCAGTACTAGGGTTTGAACTCAGGGCTTTGTGATCTTGGCTTTTCCTACCCAAGATGTACTCTACTCCTTGAGCAATTAATTGAAAAGTATCTCAGATTTGTCTTCAGGGTGGTCCTCATAGCATGGTCCTAAGATTTCAGCCTCCTGAATAGCTAGGATTACAAGTGGAAGCCACCAACACCTGAATCTTACACAAAGCCTTTCCAAGGCATTATAGAAGATACTGCAAAAATGAAGCTATGATAATAGCACATTCTAATCAAATGAGGGAAGAGACACTCTTTTACCTTGAGTACCCACTTAGATTTCTGGTCTCCATGGCAAAGTCTAATTTGCAGCATCCATGTTTTGGACTAAGATAGATTATCAACATTTTTTATTCTAGGTAAATCTATTTAGCTAAACAAAATCACCATTACTACTAGCATTTTGTAGGCACAGGTGCATTCACAATCAATATACAGTAGGGACGGGAAATTCTTATATTAAAAAGTTGTCATTCAGACTTTAAAACATAATTTTACATTGGATTTGAGAGATGCCAACCTATAAGTGTTGATGGAAGAAAGAAGCCATAGAAAGAAACATTAAAAAAAAAAAAAAAGCCCAAGCTGGGACTGGTGGCACATGCCTGTAATCCTGGCTACTCAGGAGGCTGAGATTCATGAAGGCTCCAATTTGAAGCCATCCCAGGCAGAAATGTCTGTATCTCCAATTAGCCAGCAAAATGTTGTACTAGAGGTATGGTTTGAATAGCAGAGCACCAGCCGAGCAAGCAAGCTGGACAAGCAAAATATGCTGAGTTCAACATCCCACGAAAAAGAACAAGGTAAATGAGAGGCAAAGAAAAGAAGAATGGGAAGAGAAAAGCAGTCAGTGATTGCAACAAGAAGAAAGGGGTTCCTGATTGGAATTCTCAAAGATATTTCAGACCACAGAGTGTGTGAGTTTGTGGCTTTTCTTAACTGAAAGTGTTATAAAAGATCTAATTCAGAAAAGGAAAAGAGAAAATGAGGGGGTAAGTTATTTAATGGCCTTTTCACTTTGGAGCACTGACACTGGTGTGCCAAGGAAGGCACCTGCTGTGTAGCATTATGGAGAAATGGTAACCGTCCTTCCAAAATCTACTGGGCTCCACATGAAGGATGTTAATTCAAAGAAACCAAAGGGCCTGTTTCCTTCACAAGGACCCATCTCCAACCGTGTGAAATGGGAAGTTGTGCGCATTGACTTAATTCTTAGAAAATCTTCCTCTTGTCCCAAAATACCTCCTTAATGAAAAGCCTCGGAATTATGTCCAGAAGTCCACCAGTATAATGACTCCATGTTTATAGTTCTAATATTTCCTACTCCTCAATACAAACCATAATTTGTTACTTGCTTAATATCTCCTTCTTAACCTGTCTTCCCTAGAGGTATGCAGATATTCTTTTGTGTTGTTTTGTTATACTGAAGACTGAACTCAAGGTTTGTACCTGGGAGGCAAGTGTTCTATCACTAAATTTGTTTTCAGATAAGGGCTCAGTACGAACTTTGCTCATACTGGTCTCCAAGCAGCAACCCAACCTCTTGCTTCTTCCATACACCCAGACTTTCAGATACTCTGAAAATGCCGAAGCAATGGTGAGGAGGTTAAAAGTAGAGACAAATAGACAAGACTTGGCTTTCATTGGCACAAGCAGTGGGACACGCTATCCAGGTGGGTAAGCTATATCAATTTCTTATAATCTATTTCCATATCAAATTGCACTTCTTTCATATAGGCCATGTGTGTGCGCACAGTCGAATAGTGAATGTAAATCATTAACACAGTATCTGGCCAATGAAATGTGTTTGGTAGCTATCATCATCATTGGGTGACTGCCTTGATTGCACTTTGATCAAGAGCTCTGTTCTATCCCATAATACTTCTCTGAGGTCCAGTGCGTGTTTTCATTTCACCCATCACTCTCCACTCTGCCTTTTCTTGCTAGATTTCTTCCAGGAATTGTCAGTAGGCCTAAATCATTTCTTTCCCTTTTTCCATTTTTTTTCCCCAATGGATCCTTTTCCTAGATACTTTTCCAACCTTATCCTCACCCTAAAACTTTAAAAAAAAATCCTTATTCCATTTTTCTTTTGCTTAAATACTACTTTAATATTACTCTTCCATTCACAATATTGAAGGGAAGATACAGAGATGTTTCATCTATGTCTCCATTACCAATGGCCTCCCTATTAGTAATATTACATCAAAGTGGTGCTTCTTTTCAAGAGATGAACCTACCTCAACACAGCTTTGTCATCCAAACTCCAGTTTTTATAACAGAATTTGCTTTGGTGCTATACATTCTATTGCTTAAAAAAAAGTATATGTATATATATACATATATATAGCATACCTATCTTTATATGTAATATTAATGTCTACTATGTATTATATATAAATATAGTATATATAATTATATATTATATATTATATACATATAATGACATGTGTCTAAATTCTAGAGCCACACAAAATAGTTGTACAGCCCTAAAAATCCTCCATGCTTTCCTTCACTCTCAACCTCTCATAAACACTGTTTTGCCTTCAACACGACATCATATAATTGGAATCATACGGTATGTAACCTTTTCAAATTGGCTTCATTCACTTAGTGACATGCATTTAAGTTTTCCTTGTGTGTTTTCATGGATTGGTAGTTCATTTCTTTTTATAAAATTTATTTATTGTCAAACTGATGTACAGAGGGGTCACAGTTTCATACGTAAAGTAGTGAGTACATTTCTTATCCACTTGTTACACCCTCCCTCATTTTTCTCCCCTCCATTTCGCTCCCCACTTTGTAGCGCTGAATCATAGTCAACATTTGGATATAATACAGTCTGTTTGTTTATTCATAATCTGAAGAATATCTTGGGTGCTTCCAAGTCTGAGCAATTATGAGTAAAGCTGCTATAACTGTGTGAAAGTTTTTACATGATAAAGACCAATAAGTATCACTGCTAGGTCCTATGGTAAGATTATGTTTAATTTTGTAACTAGAGGTTGTACCATTTTGCATTCTTTCCCTCTACTATTGTTCTACATCCTGCATGTAGAATAGTGTTCTGGATTTGGGAACCCCTTTGCTTTGCTTCCTTTGCTTTGTTTTTGTCTTCTCTCTCTCTCTCTCTCTCTCTCTCTCTCTCTCTCTCTCTCTCTCTCTCTCTCTCTCTCTCTCTCTCTCTTTTACGTGTTGGTACTGGGGCTGACACTCTCACTTTGCTTTTTTGCTCAAGCCTAGACTCTTGTGAGTTGAGCCACTCTTCCACTTTCAGTGTGTGTGTATGTGTGTGTGCGTGTGTGTGAGAGAGAGACAGAGAAAGAGAGAGAGAGAAAGAGAGAGAGAGAGAGAGTCCTAGGGCTAGAACTCAGGGCCTGGACACTGTCCTTGAGCTTCTTTTGCTCAAAGGTAGCACTTTACCACTTGAACCACAGCTCTATTTCTAGATTTTTGGGGGTTAGTTTATTAGAGATAAAAGTTTTGTGGACTATCCTGCCTGGGTTAACTTTGAATTGCAGTCCTTAGATCTCAGCCTCCTGTGTAGCTAGGATTATAGATATAAGCCACCAATGTTCAGCTCATACTTTTAAAGATCAATCCAAAGGATTTCTTCTTGAAGGATTCCTCTGATTCTACATGAAGAAGAAACGACCTCCTATTCTCAAACCTTTATCAACAGGTAACACAATATAGTCGTTGTTATGCTGTTAAACATATAGGCTTTTGGAGGAAATATGCTATGCCTAATTTACCTTATATCATGCAGCAAAGCAGGGTCTTGACAACATATTCATCCAGCCAATGATCTATTAGTTAATAAAGAAATGCAAGAGCAAACAAAATCAACTTAGTTTAGTGGCTTAGCTGGCTGTCTATTGTACGAGGACAGCATTTCACAATTGGTAAGCATTTGTACTTCAGTGAAACCATTTGATCCTAGGAAATTCTTAGAATGGTGCAAGAAACTCGGGCTTTGAGAGTGGGAGGGATTATCAGGCCAAAGTATGGCAAAGCAAAGGCTTGGACCACAGTCTCTCTATCTTCCTCTCCCACCAAAATAATAACTAATGATAAGCTGGGCATGGTAGTTCAAGCCTGTAGTACCATTTACTTGGGATGCAGATATTGGGAAAATGAAGTTAACATAGAAGAACATAAAAGAAGTTCAAGATACTCAAGCAATAGCCAGATGTGGTGATGTGCACCTGTTATCATCCTCTCCACAGACAAAGTAAAGCACAAGTTAGGAGGATCAGAGCTCGGGATAGGTTGGACATAGATGAGATGCTACCTTGAAAATAACCAGTGCCAAAAAGAGGACATAGGTTTGGTGAATCCAGTGATAGAACACCTATCTAGCAAGTACAAGACCCTGGGTTCAGTACCTAGTAGGACCAAAAATATAATTAAAAATAGCTTACTGGAAGGTCTCAATATCAGCACTTACCAACAATAGAGGACATACAGACAGGAGATCAGACGAAAATGTTCTATTGTAAGAGAAATTAGAAAAATCCATCTACCCTTGTGATGTCCTGTGTCTCCCAGATGCAAACCAGTGAAAGTAACAATGTTGGCCAGAAACATGGGAGGGATAGAGTTAATTTGGGAAGACAGTAGTTAAAAGGAGACAGGAAATAGATCCTAGCAAATAATCTGATTCTACAAATGGCCAGCCCTACTTCCTTCCCTGCAATCCTTGCTAGTTTCTGGCCTTGGAAAACAGCCCAGAGATTTCTGCAAATGTTTTCTCTTCAGCAGATGAAGGTCAGGAAGAAAACTGTGACCTGTGACGTGTTACAAGGAAGATGGATCGGTGTGTCACATTTGCAACAATAAAAATACAGCAACTGTTAAAAGTAGTCTCAGTTAAATAGAACTGGGAAACCAAGGTTGGCCTAAATCTTTTTTTTAATTAAAAGTGAAGGGGAATTTCAAAGTTCTATTTCAGTCCTTCCATGCTTCAGGGCAGTGAATTCAGAATGTTTATGTGGCTTGGCTGGGTGTCAGGCTGCATAAGGTTTATGGAGGCTCAGGTCTTAGCTGTGGAAAACCCCCAACATAGGAAAAAAATGAGGGAAGGGAGAGAAAACAATCCCATAGCAAGAAAAAACACATTCTACTCCTAGCCCTGAATCTCTACAACTTTGTGCATGTAACTTAACCCGGAGTTCAATTCTTTATGCCTTTCCCCTCCATTAAGGTATTTTATGTTACATATTATAAGCATCATATAGCATTTGCTACCTTTTCTGCCTGAACTTTTTTTTTGATGGTACTGGGTTTGAACTCAGAGCACCTGGCTTGGTAGACAAGCACTACTGTTCGGTCATGCCCCTGTTTGTAAGTATTTGTCTTAAATGCCAATAAAGGCAACAACCATCACTCCACCAGGAAATTTTGTTGGAATATTCATTAGATCAATATGTTTACCATTAGTCTTGAGGCATGCCCCTCATAGACATGTTTTGCAGGCAGATTCCTTCTCATGCATATTTACATTCTAAAGATACACTTCCCTGAATTAAGAAGGAAGATGGACTAGGTAAAATGCCTCCTTCTGAAAAATTAATCTAATGACTTTTGGATTTTTGAGATAGTACTAAGACTAGATTGTTCTATCCCATAAATATTCTCTCCTGTAAGTCTACATGATTCTGATTCTGGTTTTTTAAAAATTATTATTATTCTAAGCTTCTTTAAAAACCAAGGTTTGACAGATTCTAAAATGCTACCACAACAAATCTAAGGTTCTGACACTTAGAACTTACAATTCTAAGTGGTAACCATGTTGATGAGAGTGGGGTTGTCATCTCGTTTCTTATGAGCAAGGAGCCTAAATTGAGGTAAAAAAAAAAAAAAAAAAGAAGGTATAGTGGTCATGAGAAGAAAGAATGCCCAGGAGAGCGAAGAGTTTTAAAAGCACACCTCAGTTCCTTTCAGGAACTGTCTTCTTGACTCATTCTGTGGTCTAGGAAGGCTCAGCTGTCTCTTGCTGTTTATCCCCTACATGTAGCATAAAGCTTGAACACAGAAGCCTCTCAGTAAATGCTGTGATTGAGATCCAGGTTCAGGTTGGTCACACTTGTAATTCTAGCTACTTAGAAGGCTGAGATCCCCAAGAATCATGATTCAAAACCAAGTCTGGACATGAAAATTCAGGAGACTCTTATTTCCAATTAACTAGCAGAAATCCTGAAACCCAGTTGAAGCACAAGTGGTAGAATGCCAGCTTTGAATGAAAAAGTAACCTCCCACCCAAAGAAAAGAAAGGAGGCAGGAAAGAAGAATGAAAGAAAGAAAAAAGTAAGAAAGAGGAAAAGACAGAGAACAAAAGATAAGAGAATGGACTTCCCTCATTGCCACTGACTTCTAAGTTTCCACCTTTTCACAACCTCTCGGTATCCTTTGCCACCATCTCTTAACAGTTTGGAACTTGCACATATATTAATCATTCAGTCCTCCTAGGAATCCAGTGGTGTATGAATTATTACTTCCACTTTGCCAGTGGAAAGGCTCAGGTTGAGAAGTACAATATTGTAGCAAAGGTCATTTGAAGTGATAGAAAGGTCAAAACCAATTGACCCCAACTTCAGAGCTTTCTTTAGTTTCATAGTTGCTCTATGATGCCCTTAATACAATAAAAATAACATCACAAAATAGTAGACAAGCCAAAGCTTAGGGAGGAGGCTACTGCATTCTGTTTATGAATTGAACTCTAAGTACATTTTCTCAATCAATACAAGTTCCTATTTCAGGCTATCCAGTACTTGGTCTTACACACACCTAATTGTTCATTTCATTTTCTAACCCTTTTTTCTCCTCTTGAGAGTGCTGTACATGGCATGTGTTTATTTTTCAATTAAAGCAAATTAAACTTAATTTTGTTTTGAGAACTTTTTTATTTTTTTATTTTTTAGAATTTCATAGCCCACAGTGAGATAATTGAGACCCTGCTGTTTCTGGAAGCACTATTTAGAGAGAGCAGGCTTAGATCTGGCACAACCTTAGAGGAAACCTTCTTTAACCCTCCCGTCTCCCAGTCTCAGCACTCTAACAGTTCTTGAGTCTTTATACTTGCCTGCCACTTTCCTCATCTAGATGAAATCTTCTGCCTGGCATCTGTAGGTCATTACCGTGACTTGCACAAAAGGACTGTCAGTCTTTCCCCATTTACCCCTCTCCCACACACCTCCTGTCTTTCTAACTCCCAAATCTGATCAAGTAAGGCTTGTCTAACAGTTATCAATTATTTTCTAAAAAAAGAGTACTTCCTATGAGTCCTGAGGCCTTCTATACTCTACTGCTGGAGTCTAGATCTAGCCTCTCCTCCTAGTAGGTCCGCCAGTCACACTGAAACATTTCCTCTCTCACTCTCCACCTGGAATGGTTTTCTCAATCAATCCAACAGGCTGTGCATTCTTCAAGGCTCACACTGACAAATCTCTCTGCTATTCGGTATGCTACATATGCGCCTGCTCCTCTGTGTTACCTCAGATGGAACCTTTGTCTCATTGTCAGCCTGACAGTGGCTTCACATTAGGAGAAAACCCCACTGATGGGAGATTTGCCACATCCTAGAATGTAGCAGGCTCCTCAAAAAATAAGTTTCGGAGGAAAAAATGACGAGGAGAGAGCAGCAATATGAAAGAATGGAATAAGAAGGAGAATAAGAGGAAAGAAAATGCAAGGTAAGCGTGAAAGGGAAAGGAGGAAGAAAGAGGCTAAAACTTACATTAGCCTGGGAAATTTTCCTTCTCACTATTCTTAAGATATTTTGCTTTACATGATCACCACTTCTGAAACAATATTGATCATCAGAAATGCTTAATCTTAAAAAAAAAATACAATCAACATTCTATAATAGTCCTATTTTAAATTAGACCTACCTAAATATTATATAGGACACTGTTATTAACTAATGCTGGAAAATATAAAAATTTGATTTTTTTTACAAAGCATATATTAAAAATAAGAGCTCCTTCTATTACAGGACTCATCATCATCTTAAATATAGTTCTGTACATTATGATTTCCAAGGAAAGCATAAATCATGAATCTTCCCAAAATATATTGGCCTACACAATACATTCCTCTCAGTTTTGAAAGAATAATGCATTGCAGAAAATGACAAATACTCTGATAAAAAAAACTGCTGATCATAATCAGGAGAATGGGGCTCTAGACTTCATGTCCCTACTAAGAACAAATGTGAGACTGGTCAAGACCATCTAGATTTCATTACTGCTCAGAACTGAGGAACTGATCTGATGGATCCTAGAATTTCTTGCTCAACACGATCTGTGATGAGGATAGACACAAGCTTGGAGTCATGTCTTTGGTTTAAGCAGTTCATTCAAATGAAATGCTCTCTTCTTCTACTTCCAGTTGTCCAGATCCTCCTAGGCCCACCTCCAGTGCTGTATGTCACCTGCCCAAGTTTTCCCTGGACAGGTTGGACTAACCATAGGAGAAAAAAAAAAAAACAACACCACATGCTTTCAGTCCTGAGGCTTCTTGTGAAAGCATGTTCGCTCTAAGACGGTATCTTCAACAGGGCACACCCTTCCATGAATTTGGTCATCAGAAGTACACGTCATGGAATGTGATGACAATATTGATGTTAATACAGTCTTACATCTCAGTTTGCTTCCCATGAGACCTTCAGAGATATGCCTAAATCTTGCTTGGCGTACAAAAGAGCTCAGTACGACGGTTGAATCTAAGATAGTCCCTGCCATTCAGAAGTCCACTCTAGTGACCCTTTATATACTTAACACCTCTCTCTCTCTCTCTCTCTCTCTCACACACACACACACACACACATATACACACATACACAGACTTCAAACCATTTTCTAAGCCTTGCTTGGGACCCCTCATTTTGACACAAGTGTAATAAAAGCAGACATGGCAGAGTTGCTCTGATGCAAGAGGCAAGCTGGGGAAGACAGCAGTTCTGGTCATTCCTGATCTGTCTCTCCCTGCCTCTTTGATGGGCTCTAGAACACTTTTAGAAACTCCACTGGATCTCAAGCCTTCCATTTACAAGTGAGGAATATGAGTTCTAGAAAAGCACCTCATGTAGCCTAAATGTAAAATGCACAACCCATGAGAACAAAAGGCTCCTGATGCTGAGGCAGTAGGCAGTCCACCCATGGTCCCCCCAAATAGTGACGTACCAAGTTCTTCCAGTGCAGAAAACAAGCAAGGTGATGCGCAGAAGCACTGGTGTTAGAACTTTTAAAGATGTAGTAGCCATGGTCACATACATTAAGAAGTATAAATCACTCATAATATCTTCATTGTTTATGAATGTCATTGCTTAGGTTAAGGTCAAGTGAGCTAAAGAACCAAGTCCATTTTTAAATGTGATTTAGGATCAATGACTTAGAGATGAAGAAAACTATGTGGTAAGATGTGCTCCTCTGCTTCAGGTGTTTTGTTTTGTTTTGTTTTCTCTCTCCTATGTACTGTGAATTGCTTACTGTTCTCCACTTCTTACTCATTAAAATGTTGATTAGCCGGGTAATATATTCATTATAGAATATTAATAAATACAGATAAGCAAAAAAGAAAGGACAAAATTCATCCATAACCCATGAACTAAAGATAGCTACTCCAAAACAGATACATCTGGCAACACAACCATGATATGAGTGATATTTTATAAGATATTATTAAAAATGAGCCCCCAAGGGGCTGGGGATATGGCCTAGTGGCAAGAGTGCCTGCCTCGGATACACGAGGCCCTAGGTTCGATTCCCCAGCACCACATATACAGAAAACGGCCAGAAGCGGCGCTGTGGCTCAAGTGGCAGAGTGCTAGCCTTGAGCGGGAAGAAGCCAGGGACGGTGCTCAGGCCCTGAGTCCAAGGCCCAGGACTGGCAAAAAAAAAAAAAAAAAAATGAGCCCCCAAAAAGTAAGTCAACATGAGGAAATGACCTAAATGTCATTTATGGAGCATTTACTATATAGGAAGTATCCTGTCAAGTGCTTTGTGTATGTGGCATTCATCCTCACATTAATTTACCTAGGATATTGTTACATGCATTCTACATATGATACTTACTGTCTTCATTTTACATCAGTTTACAGGTGATATTTTACATATGATGCCTCCTGTCTTAATTCTTCCTTCTACTGTACACAGATCATTCATAAAATTCATAGAATATTCCATTAGATGCTTTGTTTTGGGTGTGTTTTTCTTTTGTCCCCACACATTGTGATCGAAGCCCTCCTTGAAAGTTGGTGCATACCCAATTTATTGGAGAATTTCCTAACATGGAAGCATCTCCATCTTCTTTTTCATAAATCAGGATAGAGACAGAAGTAGAAATTGAGATGAGAGAGCTCACAACCAAGATAGCACTCTTGCTCTTAGCCCTTATTTCCCAGTGTTCTCGCTGTCCCCTGCACACGGATGTCTCCAGGGGCTCCCATGTCAGCACAGCCTCTCCTGAGCACAGGCCCCACCTTAGGAATCGAATGCCTGTGGTCTCTTCCCCTAATTGTGCACCTGTCTCTCTTCCTGACCCCGCACAGATCTCTGCTCAAAAGTCAGCATCCCAGTGGGGGTTTCCCTTTCTCATCTACACAAGCCAGCAAGCCCTCTCCCACCATGCCATCTGTCCCACATGCCTTCCTTCCCCAACCAGGTTCTATTTTTTCTCCATTGTACTTATCACCATCTGACATATGATGTATTTTTACTTGTTTATTTATACATCCGCTCCCTCAATTAGAACATCAGTTCCAAGGTGGGGATGGGGTCTTAGTTTTGTTCACTGCTGTATTCACGGCTCTTTCAACAGTGTCTGGCACAGACTAACGACTCAAGAGATGACATTTGCTTTGCCCCTGAATTCTGTAATGGCAAGAGTCATAAAAGTAACATTTCATCAAAAGGCTCTGCATTTGATATATATTTTGACCGACACATTGACTGTCATTTTCTTACATTGTTGTTGCAAATTGCATCTACCATTTGATAGATAAGCAACAAGAAAATAAGCAAATGAATAAACAAAACAAACATTTTGCCATACATTCATTACTCTTGCTTCTTGGGAAATGAAATATTTTGTTTCTTTTTTTTTTTTTTTTTTGGCCAGTCCTGGGCCTTGAACTCGGCCTGAGCACTGTCCCTGGCTTCTTTTTGCTCAAGGCTAGCACTCTGCCACTTGAGCCACAGCATCACTTCTGGCTGTTTTCTGTATATGTGATGCTGGGGAATCAAACCCTGGGCCTCATGTATACAAGGCAAGCACTCTTGCCACTAGGCCATATCCCCAGCCCATATTTTTGTTTCTTTATGGAGTTATTGGCCATCATTGTACACTCTATGGAGTACACCAATGTACTCCATTCATACATAAAACTTTTACCTTCATATCATCTTCTGAGAACAGGAGATTTATTTACCACATCTAATTTCATGTTTTTTTTAATTTTTGCTTATTTTTTAAGTTTTATTGTCAACGTGATGTACAGAGGGATTACAGTTACACACACAAGCTAGTGAGTCCATTTGTTTTCAAACTTCATGTTTCATTACAAGGGAGGGAAGAATTTGCTTTGAAGATTTTTTGCCTATAATTACTGCTCTTCTTCTTACTTATTCTGAAACATGTTTGATATCTTTCTTTCTCTCCCTCTTCCTATCTCTACATTTCTCATCTCTTGGTCTCTCCCTTTTCCTCCCCCCCCCACTCTTGCTATCTATCTATCAATTTGTACATCTATCTATCCATCTATCTATCATCTACCTATCTCTCTGTGTAAGTGAATACAGGAGAGAGACAAAGACTCATAGAAATATAATATATAAATTGCAACATCTGGTTAAAGAAACGCATCTCACCTCCACCCTACTATTTCTTGAGCTGCTTCTGAATGTGCTCAATGTGTTCAAAGTAAGATCTTGGCACTGGGATCCAGCTCAAAGAAAGTAGCTTATACTTGGTCTGTTAACCCTGGTCTCAGCAGCACTTAAACTTCTACTATAAGGTATGAATAAACAAGCCAAGCTATGTTTCCTGTTGAGGCATTGTACTATTTTTAGAGACTCTGAATTTGGCAGCCAGCATGCCCTGGAAGAGTGGAAGATATCCATGATGCTGACAGACAAAGAAGGAGATAAAGTAAAAAATTCAGATTGTTATAAAAAGATGTAAGAAACCTCCATCCAATGGCACCATTTGTAATATCTTCCAGAGAAGGTAAGATGGATACCTTTCTCATTTAGGCCTGTATGAGGTCAGTGATGAAGGCAAAACCTATGTAAAAATTTGCTGTGACTGACCTGGTTCAGGACAATAGAGACCAAATAGCACTCGTCAGTGTCAACTGTGGGAAGCCACCAAGTTGTTAAGAGCTGGACAATGCCTTCGACAAATGGAAGGAAGGAGGAAAATACCATAAAAGAACATGGCATTAAATTTGCAAGGACACACAAGGGCTTGAGGTCTGATGCTGTCATCTATTTTACATCTTAAAGTTAAGGTATGATAATGTCCTTATCTGGAAAATGTGAAGAATACTTCCAACTTTAGAGAACCACTATAAAGATTAGATGAGATAATATAATGTCAGGACATGCAAGCACTTGACAAAAAAAAAAAAGCCAATACTGATGGAGACAAAAACAGAGTCCACAGAGTGCCCAGCCTTCTGTCCATCATCTCCTCTCCCAGGAGGTCCTGAGGTACCCGATGACCTGACAGGTGCAATGAACTGAGTGTCAGGATATCAGGCTTCTTGAACCAACTCAGGTCATGTTTGATCGTAAAGAAAAAAAGTGTCTATTGTTACAATAATAAGACTAGGAGAAAATTAAACTGGATTATGTGGGAGAAGACTTTTAGTTTTGGTCTGTGTCCTGACAAGACAATACAGATAATTTGAGAATACTAGCGATTTGGAAATCAGTCCCAAAATAAAACTTAGATCTACCCCATGACCTAGAAATATATCACTCTTGGTCAGTAACGCAAAAGATTACATGTCAGGACTCATTCAAGACACTTGCACAATGTGTTGCTACATTATTCAACACAAACAAGTCATACACACAGGCTGTGTGCCTTAAAATGGGTGAGTGGATTGGAGAAAAAAGAAAATGATGGAGCTGGAAAACACTGTATGTATTGAAAGAAATCAGGCTCAGAGATAAAGAGCACCTGTTTTCTCTCATATGCTAACGTCAGGTCTAAATTATAAACATATGAAAACATACACGAGGCTATATGCATATATACACCACGGTGACTAAAGTAAGGTGTAAACAGGGGGAGATCCTGGTGGTGTGATTCCTTTGAAATTACAATTAAACAAAATGAATACCAGGAAGAAGAAACAAGTTTGTTTGTTTGTGGGTTTTTTGTTTTTTTTTGTTTTGTTTTTTTTGCCAGTGCTGGGCCTTAGACTCAGGGACTGAGCACTGTCCCTGGCTTCTTTTTGCTCAAGGCTAGCACTCTGCCACTTGAGCCACAGCGCCACTTCTGGCAGTTTTCTGTATATGTGGTGCTGGGGAATCGAACCCAGGGCTTCATGTATTAGAGGCAAGCACTCTTGCCACTAGGCCATATCCCCAGCCTAAGAAACAAGTTTTGTCTGAGGGGTATATGACCTGCTTCGTCTGTGAGGTAGATAAATGGAGAGGGGAATGGTGAGCAAATATAGTCATAAAATTCCATCTATATATGTGAAAATGGAACCAGGTACCTTGAGAAGATAGGTAGAGTTGGGATTGATATGGAAGATAATGATGGAAGGGGTGACACTGATCAAGATGCATTGTGGTCATAAATTGACACATTGAATCAAAACCCCTCTGTACAACTAACTACTTAAGGATAATAAATGAAAGCCAGGCACTGGTGGCTCATGCTTATAATCCTAGATAATCAGGAGGCTGAGATCTTAGCATAGGGATTCAAAGATCACCTGAGTAGGAAAGTTCATGAGACTCTTATCTTTAGTTAACCACCACCCGAAAGCACTGTAGCTCAACATGGGAGAGTGCTAGTGTAAAGCAAAAAGAACTCAGGGACAGCACCCAGGCCCTGAGCTCCAGCCCCATGAATGACCAAAAAATAAAGAAGAGATAACAAATGATAGATGATGATATATAAATAGAAATAAATAAACAAAAACCTGCCTTAGTAAATGTGCATACTTCTATATCCTGTCCTATTATTTTCAGTCTCAGGTTAATCATTGCTACATTAAGAGGTGGAAAGAAGGGGCTGGGGATATGGCCTAGTGGCAAGAGTGCTTGCCTCGTATACATGAGGCCCTGGGTTCAATTCCCCAGCACCACATATACAGAAAATGGCCAGAAGTGGCGCTGTGGCTCAAGTGGCAGAGTGCTAGCCTTGAGCAAAAAGAAGCCAGGGACAGTGTGCTCAGGCCCTGAGTCCAAGCCCCAGGACTGACCAAAAAAAAAAAAAAAAAGAGGTGGAAAGAAGAGCTTCATTGGTAAAAGAAAGAAAGAAAGAAAGAAAGAAAGAAAGAAAGAAAGAAAGAAAGAAAGAAAGAAAGAAAGAAAGAGGGAGGGAGGGAAGGAAGGAAGGAAGGAAGGAAGGAAGGAAGGAAGGAAGGAAGGAAGGAAGGAAGGAAGGAAGGAAGGAAGGAAGGAAGGAAGGGTTTGATTGTATGATAGTACCTAAAACCCAATGATAATCTCATTCATATATGATATTTCCAGTTTGAGACTATCCCTAGAATAGAGTTAATGCTATGTAGTTTTGATGCTCTGCCAGGCATAATCTAAGGCATCTATCATACAAACTCAATATATCCCCATGTGACTTTTCTGCAGAGCTGTTTTCATTATTCTCAATTTACAGATGAAGAAACTAACCTGAGGATTTGGGGTAAGATAGCCAAAGTCAGAGAAAACTGGCAAGTGGCAAAACACGCATTCAAACTGCAGCACTCAAGCTTTCAACCACTCTTCTTGGATTCAAGTCATCCATAACATACCACAAATTCAATATAAAGGCTCAGACAAGTAGCATGATTGTTCTGTGCCTTGGTTTCCTCATCTCTAAAATGAGGGACACTCATATCACATTTCTCAGATTATTCAGACCAGCCAACAAGAAGATGCAGTGCCCATTGTAGCCCTCCACATCAATCCCAACTCTACCCATCTTCTCAAGGTACCTGGTTCCATTTTCACATATGTAGATGGAATCTTATGACTGTATTATGTCACAGGATCAGTACTCTAAGAATTGCTTTATAATAGTGGCATTTCAGCAATTTCTACATGGTGTGGGTGATGATCGTATGCGCTATACCAATGTATTATCCTTACTGTCAGGAAAGAAATGAGAAGACAAGCAAAATTCTGGCTGACCTGGTAGTATTTTCAGAGATCATTTGTAAGGCTTCACTGGACTTTGAATGATGCTGTCCTGTTGATATGCACTCAGAATAAAATTCTTTATGACCCTCCCCCAACCCTTCCCAGCTTTAGCCATCCCTGAAAATAGCATTTGATGAGGACCACTTCATCTCAAAGAGTCATGTCTCCAAAATGTGTCCCAGCAGCAAAACTGTATTACCAACCCTTGCCAGGTAATCTATTTTTCAATCTTTCTCCAATACGCCTAAACATACCAAACTGCTGATTTCTGTTTTTTAATGGTCTCTTAGCTTGTACAGATTTTTTTTTATAGTGCCAGCAAGGCTCCTCATAGATCCTTCCCCTATACTGTACCTATAAACTCAGAACTCATCAAATTCCACAAGAAATTGAGCTTATCCAATCTGGTGTAAATAGAAGTATTCTTTCTTATGACTGTTGTCTCAGGGCTTCCAGATAGTGTAGGAATGCCACAGCCCAAAAGACTTTCCTCTACTTCTAGTAGACCGTGAATTCTTAGAAAAGAGATATGCGGTAGGTGCCCTGAAATGTGATCATCTCTTGGATGTTTGCACTGCCCTCCTGAGTCAGCTTGTAACCTGTAGCCTGCTGCTCCATGTTACCCCCAGGATCCATTCTTTTGGAAGGCCCCACTGGCTCATTTTCAAGGCCTTTGAAAGTCTAGATAAATTATAGCTCAGAAACCCTTTAGGGACAATGCTGGATTAACCCTTACAGGAGTTCTAGTTACTTGGATGGGCCATTTACTTTCTTAGAACCCTGCCACTCCCACGTTGGTAGATTAAACAAAATGACTGCATCTTGCTTTTTTAAATTGCCTTCTGAACCAATCTTCCACCTTTGGTAGGGAGAGATGCAATCGCTTTGCTTTTCCCAAGATCACTCCAGTACCCTTGCATACAGCTTAGCAACCTGTGAGAAGCTCTCATACCCTGAGAACAGAATTTGTTCAGAATTATAGACTTCATGTTCTTGTCAGCCTCTGTATTCCTGTGTGTGGACAGAAGCAGGTCTGGTAATTTACCATTTTTAACTGTCTCACACTCAGTCTTATTCAGACTCTTTAAAGTCACCTGCAATCTCTAATACACAGATCCCTTGAGAGAGACAAAGATCGCCTTTACTCTCTTATGGAAAAAATTAATTTCACTTTCTTTCAGCCTCATTATTTTCTTAATTGTCTTCTTTGCCCCTCATAGCAAGGACTGATGGTGGATTTGTAGACAGCCTTTGTGGGTTGCTGTGTCCTGAGAGGAGAATTAAGTTTCAGAATCACAATTTATCCCCCTCGGCCACTCTGTCTTGAATTATAATCTGCGCTTTGAGGTATGAATTCTTTTAGCTGTGCTCATTTTTGAAAGGACATCTCCACTTGGTGATGAAGCACAGACACTATGCATGTCTCTCTCTGCTTGTACAAGAACCTTGTCAGGCAGCATTTCCACCGAGCCGGGCAATATCTCTTCTATCAGACAATCCATAGTGTGGTCCTTCTCAATTTCCAGGAGGCAAGCTCAGAAAGAAGGAAAAATAGGCTCATAAGGAGTCCAGATACACAGTCATGGGAGTCTGGATTAGAATGGAAAGCCCTATACTGCTGTGCTTTTTCTGTATAAAACGTGGACTTAAAGGAGATGTAAAATGAAAAGATGCCATCTTTAATCTTCAAAAACATCCTCCTCATCCTCATCACTAACTCTACTTATGTGTCGGTTAGACTTCCCCACCTCAAATTCCCTAACAATTCGGAAATGACAATTATCAGTCTACTCGGGAGGGTCATTATTGATGAGTTTGCATCTCTCTTCTAGTAGATGACCAGTACCCAGTAGGATTCATCAGCCTTCACTCACATCACTTTACTCGAGATGTAGCTCACATACAAGATGCGTAAGAAGTATTTGCTGATTGAACTTATTCTAGTTTTTAACCTTTATGACCAAATTTCATATCAGTTACCAGCATTCCATGTATCTATCCTCTTTTGCCTCTGCATTTCCTATTTGCTTCCTGACCTTTCTTTTAGATTTAGGTACTTCTCATTATAGCACTCAGAGCTGGACTAGAAAAATTAGGAGAATTTGTTGAACTGATTGAGTAAAGCTGGACATGATACACACACACACACACACACACACACACACACACACACACACACACACACACAATCCAAGGAGAATTTCTGATGATGACCTTCTGTGAGTTTTCAAACTGTGTTCAATCCTCAGACTCACAACTAGGCATGTGTCAAGGAAAGGTGGAGAACTTTCAAGACCCTGTAGGAGCCCATTGTCCTCTGGCTCAGCTGGTTACATCTCATGTCACTTTCCTCATTTGAAAGCTTTAGCTATGCTATATTGCAGTCAATCGTTTATACTTTCTGACCCTCCCCCTGTGTAATAATTCCATTTCAATTTTTACCTCTGCCTCTAATATTCTTCCCTCCACATAACCAAACATGTCTGGCTTGTTATCATTTAAATCAGAGGTATAATATCACTACCTCAGAAAAGACTCATGACTAACCCATCTAAAGATGTACCATTCTTTTCTAACACAGTTCCCTAATTATTTCTTGACATCTAATACTAAATGAATGTACTAGCTTGTTACTTTGTTATCCATTTTTCTCCAGAGTCCATTGAAAACAGGAATACATTCAATCTACATTTCCAGTGTCTAGACCTGCACTGTCTACAATGCAATCGTCATTGGCTAACATGTCTACACACTAAAATTCAAAATCTTTATCATTAAATAAAATAGCAATAGCCACACTTCAAGTGTTTAGTAGTCACCTGTGGTTAACCCGTTTGCTATGTTAGACAGTAGAGAACATTTTCATCATATCAGCAAGTTCTATTTGGTAACACTAGCTTAGAGTAAAAAGTTGCCAAATAGGCACTCAACAACTAATTATTGAATAACTGCATGACAGAATGTTTCCTTTTAACTATAACCCAACTTCAGGTCTTCCTCTTTTTCCCTTAAATGAATGATGAGCTGAGCAAGGGTCACAGGATAATATCTACACAGGAAGGGGTTTCTAAGCAAATGTCCCAGGAGATAATGCTGTGGGAATGAAGCTTCTACTCAATGAGAGAATATGTAAGGTGATATGCACATACTTTCATGGCATATAAAGAACTGGTAACTAAGAAAGAATTTAAATCTGTGTAACTTCAGAGGTTTATAGACAGAAGACAGATTTAGGGCCCAAATAAGAACATAGCCTACAGATCTCTCCAAATACAACATAGGCCCCTTACATGATGATGAACTCATTGTAAGTCACAGCATTAAAAAATACAACTGAGTAACTGATTTATTATACTTATTGTGAAAAATGTGTTTTTGACACATTGAAAGAGTTGGTTACTGAAAATTCTTTAGAACTTTGTTTTTGTTTTTCTTTAGAGAAACCACTGAGAAATTCTTTTTCTTTATCTAGCAACATGGCATCAGCACACTATCAATTTCAAGAACTTATGTCTATGTCCTAACTATTTCAACCATCTTTGAGCAGCCAGGTCTTCTGGTCTATCTTTTTAACTCACTTATACATTGGAAGGAGTAAAGATGTTTAGGTGGGGGGGGGGGGGGGTTGCAGGGACTTAGTTTCAGATTTCTTTTTCTCTGTGGGCCATGTGATCTTGAGCAAAAAAGGAAACAAGTATGAGCTTTCGCCTTCCTCTTCTGTGTGTGTGGGGAGGGGGGGAGCATAATAGAAGGGGAGGGCTGAATCTGCCTTCCTGAGTGGGAAAAGAGGTAAGAGAACAAAACCAAAGATCCTAGCACACAGCAGGGGGCAATGTTAACTTCCAGCTTTACCTGACTGAATCCTCTCCCCTCTTCCTATATTGTTGGTGTAAGTAGTGTGCTTTTGAAGCCACAATGACTTTGTTTTGAGCAATGTTAGAAGAAGAGTGAAAGACAAAGGATGGAAAGACAGCTGCTGTTGAAACTGGACAAGAAATACAAAACAAACATTTACAAAGCAACACCGTGTGTCCGTTGCTAAAGCTAAAAATAATGCTCCTAAGAAAACCATACTAAAACTGTAAACCAATAGAGCCATATCACAGAGCAAATCGAGACAAAAGCTAAAGAGAGTTTCTGCCAAAACTATATCAAAATAGAGAGAAGAGAGATATTAATTTTAAAAATAAGGTTTGGGGGAAGACTACTTGGACGGGTTATTTGAGATGGATGTCAAGATGTGAGTAAGGTAATACAAAATAAAGGGTGAGAGGTATCAGTGAAAAGAATGATAAAAATGTTCACTACCTTTGATAACAAGGGATTAGAATAAAAAAAATAATGAGGAAATGACTAGAAGTGATATTTGAAGATCTGTCCTATTTGCATGACCTCTATCTTGTTAATGTGGTTACCAGTGGCTCAGTACCAGATGTGTTAGTCCTTGAGTTTCAGTAAAGTGAAAACAGCAAGAGAAGAAAGGTTATAGCATATCCAACCTTAGTGGTCCCTTTAAGTGATATGTGCTAGTAACTTCATCTAAGAAACTAAGTAGAGGGGGAAAGAAAGAATACAAATAAAGAAAAAATATATAACCTCGTCCAATGGAAGGACCTTTTGGGCTAAACCATTTTAGAGAAATAGAGAACGTTTCAGTCAATAACATGAACTCCTCCAAGCATTAATGACATGCCATACTTGAACTGAATAGAGAAGAATATTTTTATCTTCCCTATCTAAACTGCTCCAAATATATATTCACTATAGCCTGAGCTGGGCCTTCTAAACTCAACAGGGGCCCAACAGCTGATTTGGAATCTCTAAGCAGTTTCTCCTTAGTTGAAATGGAGTCACAGCTCCCCCTTCTGGGAACTAAAGTGCCATCCAGTCCCGGAAAAGCCTTCCTGGAAAAAGGCTTTATTGCAGATGGGCCTAAAACCATGATTTTTTCCCCCCACTACTTGCCTGTACCCCAAAAAGAGCATCTTGAAGACAAGGAAGAATACTTTTTAATGAGTCTGATTCCAAATTGTCAAGGGTCTCTGATTCAAAAGGTTCTATATTTTTACTTCTCAATAGCTATGTGTTTCAGTCTTGAGTGATGCCTTTATATTTAGGAACCTCAATTTGGTTCAAAGGCTGAAATTCCCTCTGGGGAGGGGGTGTAGAAGAAGGAAATTTTTCTGCCTCTGTGTATACGTATACGTGTATGAATGAATGCATGCCTGTGAGCTTTCATATTCTCTTGTATTGGCAATATAAATGAATGTATAAAGGCAAGACTAATTAATATAAGAAATCAATTTGCTCCATGTATTTGCTTTAATGGGTAAGCACACACTTGTTTCTAGAAAGAAAAGTTTTCCTTAGTAAAGACTTGGGTATAGTCCAGATTCTTGGCTAGGTTCTGTTTTATAGTCTCCGTTGGTCCCTGCTGTGTGTCATTATCAGAAGGTATTGAAGAATTTGTTTTTACTCATTCTCCCTTTAAGTGTGTGTGTGTGTGTGTGTGTGTGTGTGTGTGTATGACAGAGAGAGACAGAGATAGAGACGGGGGGGGGGTGGAGAGGGAGTGGTAGACATATTGAATCCTTTATCTCCAGGGTCCTCTTTCCAGATAGAGAAGGTCAGAGATACATCTCTGAGAGGAGAAGTTTGATGAAAGGAAACCAACAAGCCGTGTCTTGAGTTGAAGGATGGTGGTAGGGTAAGGAATGAGTTCCTGCCTGAGCAGGGTAATGAAATGCAAAGGACAATACATAGCTGACAAGCAACCTGGGTTCCAGTCTTCAGCATGCCACCAATTCACTAGAGAATGCTGGGAAAACATCATCCCCTCTCTGAGCCACAAAGTCCTGACTGCCTGCTTTGTCATATTAATTCCAGCTCCAATCATCTAAGAATGAGAAAACAGATGAAATGGGAACCGATTCCAACATGGGAGTCTCTTCCTTCACATCCCCCAGACTCGAAATGAATGAGGAAGCTAGGTTCTAACCCAAGCGTCCAGACACAGATTCTCTGGCTTTGGCCTTGGCAGTGGCCATGACTGTGGCCACATGTGGAGACTTTCAGCCTCAGGGATCAGCCTGTAGCCAGAGAATAGTAAGTCTGCAAGTGTCTGCAGGTAGATCAGCCACCCACCCCACTCGCCAAGGCAGGTTTCTGCAGACACGTTTGCTTGCTTTTCTCTCTTCACTAGAAGACACATAGGTACACACAGAAATTCTCTTGGAGGCAAGTATGTTTCTACATGTTTCCCTTTTCTAGAGGCCTTTTCAGTACTTCCTTCCAGAAGCTGTTGTTGTACCACCACCATCTCATCTCACAGCCTTGTCTTCTCCTAGCTTCGCTGCCCCTGGGCAGAACCAGAGGCTGCCGCTTTACCTTGAGAAAGTAAGAGAGAGCTGCCGAGTGTGGAAGCCATGCTAACAGCAGTAAAACTCAGCGTTTTTTGCTGAGTAGGATAAGCCTTTAAGAGACAGCCGGGAATCAAATCAATGGCTGGCCTCGGAGCCCAAGCCCAACACTACCATAGCCAGGGTGGCCAACAGACTTAACCATAGAGACTACTAAATAAAAGCAGAGGAAATCAGAAAAGAGGGCTTTGAAACACAAACTGTCTTCCTGACAGACCTTCCCAGAGCCCTCTGCCCTTGGCAGCGTTTTGGAACCAAGCAAGAGAGAAAAAGAAGGTACAAATCATACCATGATTGAAGTCAGTTACCACCACTGTTGTCACGGATTCTCTGCACACAATCGGTCCCTTCACAAATTATATATGTCCCTCCATACCAAAACACACACACACACACACACGCACACACACACCTCTGCTTTCACACAGTATCTTCCTAACTCCAATGGAGCCACGGGAGGTAATAGTTTTGGAAGAGATTCCCTGGGGGGGGGGGGGGGGATCCCCAACCTGGCTGAGATGGGGAAGGGAAGAAGAATCTGTCTTAGGGAAAGGTCCCGACCATCTCCTTCTTATCACCCCAGCTACTCCCAAATGAAATTTCCCTCAGCGCCTGTAAGACTGTGATGGATTGGGCAAGTCCCCTGAGGACACATAAGTCCCCTGGGATCCACACAAACTTGCTCAGATCCATCCTCCTCCCACCCCCCCAAAACACCAGAAGAAGGAGGTGCTCCAGGAGCCCATGTCTGACTCTGCCAGCCCCTGCTCCCCTTCTCCTCAGTCTCCAGCTACCCAGTGGCTCTCAATTCCCATCTAAATCCTGGAGTCTGCCCAGTGTGGAATTTAAAGGCACAGCCTCTTCGTTGCTTCCGGCTTTCTTATTTAACGTTGGGTCCAAGTGTGCAAGCAGGACTCCAGTCCTTTGGAGGAATTTCCCTTCAAGGGTACCAACCAAATGGGATTCAGTAAGGTGCCTTCCATTTCCCCAGATCCCTAGCCCCAGAGGCTGAAGAGGAAGTCCAAAGAGGGTTTCCTGATGGCTACGTGATCCTGTAGTGCAAGATCCTTTCGTGTAGACGGAGAGACCTAATTAAAAAAGGCACACATACAAACATGCACACACACACACCACGCACACACACACTTAGCTGTAAGTAGGTTATAGGACCTCTCTCTTCGACCTCCTCCCCTGGGCAAACACACACACACACACACACACACACACACACACACACACACACCACGCATCACAAGCAAAGGAAGCCTCACATGCACGCACATGCACACACACACACTCATACACCACCACCACCACATCAAGTTCCCTCCATGGTGCCCACGTCGGGAGAGCGCTGGGGAAACGTAGGAAACGCATGCCACTTACTAAAAACCCGCATTTAACCCTTGGAGCCCCAGGTACTGGGGACCTCCCTCCTTTTGCAACGCCCCCCCCCCCCCGGCCCAAGACAACCTGAGAAGACTTGGCTGCCAGAGGGAAGAGGGGATGTGGGTGCTGGCGGGGGGAGGGAAGGGTAGGGAAGGCTGGGGCGCCCCGACTGCGGTCCTGGGGCCCCCGCACCAAGGGCAGAGCGAGCGATGGTGGGGTTTCTGCACCGGGCCGGCGCCGCCTTACCTGGAGTCAATGTCTGTCCTGGGCGGAGAACTGCGGGCGAACGCTTTTTATTCGGCTGGGTGGGAAGTTGGGAGAACCCTGCGTCCAGCTCGCATACCGGGGACGGCGCGGGGACTGCAGGCGTGGGGGTACCTGGCTCCTAGCAGCCTGGCTCATACTCAGCCCTAAAGTCCCCTTGGCTGGTCCCGAGGACAGGCATGAATCCCGGCTGCAGAAGGCGGTCACTACTCCGTCTGCCTCGCGGCTCTCTCGCTCGCTCGCTCTCTCTTGCTCTCGGGCGCTCTCTCCTCTCTCTCTCTCTCTCTCTCTCCTCTCTCTCTCTCTCTTGCTCGTTCTCTGGCTCGCTCGCCTGCGCTCTCCTCCTCTCCCCCCCTCCCCGCACCAGATCAGTTCGCAGCCGTGGGGACCCGGAGCGGAGCGCGGCGCCTGGCGAATGGAGAGCGAGGTCCAAGCGCGCGCCGTGGTCTCCGAGCGGGCGGGCGGGCGGGCGGGCGGGAGGGCGGGGAGCGGCGGCGGGGGCCGGGCTCGGCTGGGCTGGGGCGGGGCTTAGAACCCGCGTTGCCGAAAATGAATGGGGGAGCGGTTTGGGGGTGGGGGGGTGGAGGGGAAGGAGGAGCCCAGCGTCCCCGGTTTATTCCGAGGAGTGTTTGGTACATCTTTAGGCGGAGGAGGGAGAAGAGAGGAGGGAGGCCGCCTGCAGGGAGGGGGCGGCCTGGGTGGGCTG
This sequence comes from Perognathus longimembris pacificus, assembly GCF_023159225.1. Taxonomy (NCBI): domain Eukaryota; kingdom Metazoa; phylum Chordata; class Mammalia; order Rodentia; family Heteromyidae; genus Perognathus; species Perognathus longimembris. The sequence continues at coordinate 149,278,341 of NC_063161.1, forward strand.
AGGCTGAGCCGCTGCGGAGCAATCCGGGCTGGGGAAGGGGAGATGGGATGGGGTTGTGTATGTGTGTGCAACGTCGAATCCCGGTTCTTAAAACCACTGATCTGTAGCTGTGTGTGTGTGTGTGTGTGTGTGTGTGTGTGTGCACGCGCATGGGGTCAGCAAGTGCGTATCTGGGTGTTTCTGAAGGGGGTACCTGTGAGTATATATCGAGGTGCGGATTTTGTCTGGGGGAGGCGACCCCCCCCCCCCCGCCGCTTTATGGGTCCGGTTGTGCCAGTGCCTCTCTGTCTCTCTCTGCGGAGTCTTTGAGACAGTTTTCTTTGCGCGTAGGCGAGAACCCACGAACCTCCCAGAATTAAGCAAGTGCTTCTTCTCTTATGTGGGCAGGATGTGGGGGGGGGGGGGGTTGAGCTGAAAGGAGCTCAAAAGTTCTCTGGGGACCACCAGAAATTAGAGTGAACGGGGTAAAAATGTGGGCCTGGGGAACCTGGAGGGCTCTGGAGGAGGGTGGCGGAGACTGGGCCTCTGCAAAAGCCAGAGTGGGCTCTCACCCCCCCCAATACCTCTCCCCCCCCCCCCAGGCACACAGTCTGTGTTGTGTGTTCGCTTACTTTGCATGCTTTGCTGGTGGCTTAAACTGCCTCTGAGGTGCAGATTTCCAGCCTCGTGAAGATAAGCCAGGGGAAAGGGAGCAAGCTACCAGATGAAGCAAGGCAGGAAAGCGATCATGGAGAAAGCACTGAAGAATTTACTGGAACTCAGTTTCCGTAAGCGGTGTTGGCTCTGCAGGGGTTGGAATCATGTTGCTATGCAGTCTTGGCCAAATTACTCCTCCTGTAAGCTTCAACTCTCACCAGTTTGATAGAATTTTAAGTGAATTGTGATGAAATTTGAGTGAATTAATGTATGTAAAAGCACTTAATGTGATACCTCCTACGCAGTGACTATGCCATGCATGCTTTCTGCTATACCGATTTCTACTACCAATAACCTTCTGTTGTTGTTATCCAACGGATTTTAAGAGAGAAAGATGACCGCTAGCAAGAAACTAGGAGTCAGAGAACTAATTGGAGGGAACGGAGTCAGAAAACGAAGTGGAAGAAAAATGTTTGCATGATGGACTGAGAACTTGGAAAAGATTATGTAATTAATGAAGAAGGGAGAACGAGAGTAGGACAAGCAGAGCTAGAAAATATTCTGAGCCTGGGTATCTGGAGAAGGGAAAGAAAGGAGCCTTAGGCAGGCAGTTCTGAGCACGGCTTCTGCTCCGTCTGCTAGAGGAGCGGAGGTCAGCACCATGGACAGCAGCTCACAGGCCACTAACCATCCCAGAGATTGACATTCTGTCTAGTAGAAACCTCTTCCTTCTTTCGTTGCTGCAATTTTTTTTTTCTTCTAGTAGCTTCTGTCCTGGGCTCAGATACTGCCCATTGTTTCCTCAGGGAACTCTGGCTTTGATTCCAACTATGAAGAGATACATGCCCCACAACCTACTTCTCTCATACTTGCCAGTAGAATCCTGAGGATGTTCTGTCTCACTCCCCCTCCTACTACAAACTTTCTCTCTCTCTCTCTCTCCTCCCCTGCATCTCCAACTCTCTCACTCATTCCTCTTATTTCCTCTCTGCCTCCCCTTTCCTACCTTTGTATCTCCGTGCCATTTCCTCCGTGTCCACCATCATCTCCTAACTCAAAGATTCCTCTTCAAGGATACTGTACAACAGCAGCCTTGCTGGCAATACCTTCTTGAAAAAGAATAAATGAATCAACTAATTAGGGAAGCTTTGAATAAAACTCAGGGTGCAGAGGGATTCCCCTTCCTAGCTCTTTGCCCAAAATTAGTTTCCCAAGGTGAGTTGCCACCCAGATAAGATAAAAAGAAGACTTAACAATGTGGAACATTTTATTGTCTCTCGCCCCACTCCCAGTCTTATAAAGTGAAGGTTTCAGTCAGAAAACACACAGCCTTTCTGAGTTCCAACTACAGTTAGAGAGAAAAGAGAGCCCAGAGAATTGGTGAACTTTTATTAGCCATAGAACATGTTTGGTTATGTCTTAAATGTTTTATGATTAGGGATAGGCAACAGTACCACATTTTTACATAATGAAAGACTGGGCCTTGGGAAAATATCTTGAGTAGCATACCGTGATGCAGCTAAGTCCATAGGATACAAATTCAGGAATTCTACATCCATACTCCAAAATCTCATTGTATCTTTGGGGACTAATAAGGAAGCCCTGGGTCATAGAAAGATACTGAGATTTAATAGAGTTGCTGCACCCAGCCCTAAATACAAACTTAAGTGGCTGAGACCATTGCCTAATCTGTGCCTATAGAGAATTTAGTAGCTGTTGCCCCCAGGGGAGGAGGTGAAAGCTTTACATGGACAGATTTAAGGCTCACCAGAGCCGTATGGTTTCTGAGTGTTGCATAAAACTCCAACCTTTCCACTTCTTAGTTCATTTGCAATTGGCTCTGTTTAGTTTCCCTGTTTCTATGAAGGAAGGCTAAGAGGGCCATTTAAAAATATGTCCCCAAAGACTCCTTGGTCATCAGAAAAGTTCCTAGCGCAAAGCATTCCTAATGACTTCTGGAGAAAGCAATCAGAAGCATATGGATAACATTTCTGCAGAAATCCACACGGTGGGGAAAGGTTTAGAGGCCAAAAATATATTTCATTTTTTTCTTCTCTGCCAAAGAAAGAACATTTAAGGCAGCTTGAGATATGTGAGAAATGTCTTGTTCTTTCTTTGGGGTGGGTGTTGGTGAGCAGCTGTTTGCTATTTCTACTGAATTTACCAAGGGATTGCGTGGGGAGGAGTTACCAACAGATTAGGGTAGACTTAAGAAAGAACTTCCTGCCTGTAGATTTTGGGGTGATTCTCAGAAAATATTTATCCAGTGGCATTTTTAAGTGTTTCACATCATCCCATTCTTATTATGATGGGTTATATGAACAATGGACATTATTTTTTTCAGAGACAAGGCTCATTTTAAGAACTTGACAATTACTGTAGAACTTCTGTGTTGTAAATAAGAATATGATTACAAAAATACCCAAAATTTTTACATGGAGTTTTATTGAATTCCTCTGTGCCAATCTTATTAATAATTGTCTATCCCTGGAACTCAACTTCAGCACCTCTGAAACAGATGACTTTTCCAGCATCCCACCTGACCTTTAATTTTTATAGGTTGCTTCATTTACATTTGAGCTGAAAGAACTGGAAGAAAAAAACCAATGCAGAAGTAAATAAGCAAGCAAACGATTCTTTTAAAGTCTGGAAATAGAGGAAAGATGTAGATAAATGGGAAGAGTTAAATGAAAGTTTTACTTTCTCTTCCTTAAATAAAGATAACTTTTTGTCCTGTTTGTGCAAGACTCTGAGCACCTGCTGCTGCCTCTAAAGCTTAAATTTGCAACTCAAGCTAAATCTCAAAGGAGTTTAAAAAAATCCCTTAATCCAGGGGTCTTTGGGTTCAGAACAGCCTGAAAAACTACACAAAGAAATCTACCTTTCCTAAGTGGCCAATGAGTGAGAGCTGGTATGGAAGACTTGCCTAGTTTCCATCTTGAGGGTATCTGGAGCCCATTGAAAAATTATTTATTCCTATCATCGAAAGAAGCCATCACAGAATATAGCTAGCATGTTAAATCTTTAGGAAATTCTGGGAAAGCTACAGCAAAGGAATTTACTTCTACATAAGGAATAGCACATTTCACCAATCTAGAGCTACTTTGCCTAGTCTTTGGAATAGGTGGATTCATAAGAACTGATATTTATTTAGTAATTTCTGTATGTCAAATCCATTCAACTTTTCTGTGCCTTTCATCTAGGTTGATCTGAACATCTTTTCATGGAGCAAAAGTGCTATTAGGCTCCTCTTTCTATCCTTCCTCTCTCCTCCCTTCCCATTCCCATCCCATCCAAACTTGTGCCGATTCAGTATTGTTGAAAATACAATTCATATTCCTCATTCTATGAGTCCCAAACCTGCTGGACTTTTACCTGCATAACAAAGTCAGAACTGTTCTGCTCAGGATCTTCCATCACCTGGCCCCTGTGTGCTTTACCATCTTTCAGGGTAATATGCCTGTTTATCACCCTGTGCTGCTTCTGTCAGGAAAAATCTAACTGTTTTCTTGGTTCTTAGTTGCCTAGCTTCTGTCAATCTAGGTGTCCTTACTCATGATGGTTCCTCTACCATCATGTCTTTTTCTCTCCAGAATCATTCAGACCTGAATGAAGACATCTGACCTCTCCTTAAATACTGAGTTCATGTGCCACATCCTTTACCATGTCAACTAACATAAAGCACATTCTAGTATGTATGAAAGTTATATCTGGTATGTCTCTAATGTTCTCTCTCCAACCACATTGTTTACCTCCCCCTGCTGAAGCTCACCAAGGTCCTTTCTTCTCCTAGGCTTTCATGTAAGCTTTCCAATCTTAGCAAAGTCTGTCTAAACCTTCTGGTGTCATTGTAAATGTCACTTCCCTGGCCCCCAGACAAAGACTCAAATATCTTCTTCATTGTGTGCATCATCATTGTAATGGAATAACTAGCAATGGCATTGTTTTTTAATGAAACTAAGATTCAAAGACATAAAAGATACATTCATGGTGAGAGTTTGGGTACCTAAAGGCACAATGGAAGTGTATGAATTAGTCTCTGTGTCTCAGTATTTACCTTCTGTGCATTTCATCAATATGAATGTATTTAGCCCTTTAAATACCTCTGTGTTGTTACTAATGCTATGGACAGAACACCCATTTTCAAATACGAGAAATCAGAGTACAAGAAAGTTAAATAGATTATCTAAAATTTTATAAACCAGACACAGGACTCCCTGATACAGGAGCCGAACGTATGATGAAGATTCGACTTATCTCTTTACATAGCCAATTACTCATTGTTCAATAGACAGAAGCTGTTTTTCCAATCCTTTCACTCTTCAAATATATTCTGTCTCTTTTGAGCCTGCAACACACTTCACTGTCCTTAATGATGGTATATTTTCATATGTCAACTCTGTTCTTGATATTTCCAGGCATTCTAGCAAACATATTGATATTCTGTAGTCATGCTGCTACCTACTAACTCCTTGACTGCTAGCTTCCCCTGTCTTGTTTCCCTACAAGGCTCCCAGCCATAGGAATGGATGTGCTTGAACATGAGTACAGGCAAACTGGTTTTGCTAGGCCTGCATAGCTTGCATTCTCTCCCTTTCCACATTCCCTTCCATATTTCCAAAATTTCACTTCCGTAACCATAAGCCTGCCCAGACTTTACCCTAGTGATATAGGATTGTAAAAGGGTGTGAGAATAGGACTTCAGAAATGTATTATCTTGTTGGTTGAGACTCAAGGAATATTCTTATTGCAAACACCTTCAATATCCTATTTGAATTAATAATTCAGTGTAGGTACAGCTTTGTGAAATATCAGAGAGTATATACCTAGATCTTTCCTGTTCTTTGCAGCCTTGCTTTTTCACAATGATTTAAAGATGGAAGAGTGACCCAGCATTGTGCAGAATAGAAAACCTCAGATCAGGGCCAAAGAATGACTTGTGTATGGATAACATTTTGCAATTGGAGACCTACAACTTCAACTTAATGTTCACATCCATTAGGCTGTTGGACTGGCTGTCCCTTTATTTCTCCGTGAAGCACTGCTTGAGGTTGTTTAACCTTTCAGATCCTTTAGACCCTTCCATCCTATTTTCTCCGGCAAGGCAGTTCGCACTCTCTACCATGGACCACTAGGGGGAGCTCTGCATAGGCTATTTTTAGCTTTTGCTTGCCTTGGATCCATTTTTCATCAGTGCTGATAGAACCTTTTTTTTTTCCCCCTTGGGAAGCCTCTGTTAAGTATTTTGGTCCATACACTTCAATATAATGATGACAATCCTAACTCTAGCTTCAGAACATAGGACCAAAGTTGGCCAGAGTTTTCAGTATCAATAGTCATTGCGATTAACTAAGAAATGGATTTGATACAAATTGATCCAACCAGAGTCAGTCCCAGAATATTTGTAGGAACATTTCTTAAAAAGTGCTTCTAAAACTGAATCAATAAAGATGAAAATATTTAGGTGGCAAGAGCCAGGGATGGAGTTCTGGACTTGTCAGCACAGTGAAGGAAACATGATTGGGAATGAGGGCAACATGGAGAAAGACATTACTATAAAATGGATCCAGAGATTGCTGAAATCAGACAGATGCTTGGCCTTGTGATACAATAACCTTGCTTTTAATTTAAACCATTCGATTGGGGTTTTTCTTGTCATTTTTTACCAAATGCATTTTAATGGTCAATCAGGTGAGTGAATTTTATATACAGAACCTTGAAACATCTGTCTTAGAGAAGCCAGAAGGAATACTTGCAGTAGTAGGTTAGTAGAGAAATAAACTTGGAGCCAAGTGAATAACTATTAATATAGCTCTACCTTTTGTTGTGGAGGTCAAATGTTCATAATCTATGCAGTAGGCAAAAATCTAAATTGGCTTCCAATGACCCTTGGATTTATTTAATCATCTCTTCTTTGAGAGTTGACGAAACCTGTGAACAAAAAATACTATTATCAAGATTATATCATTTCTATAGTGAAAGGGAAACTGTCCTTAGCAAGGGAATTGCATTACCTTCATTCTGGCCATCTGCAGAAGAGGAAAAGCTGAGTGATTCCTGCCAGCTACTGTGTAAGAAGCTGTTCACCCAGGCTGCACACTGTCTATAGTAGTCAGTGACAAGAAATGGTGACTGGACCCTTGATACTGGCAGGTGTCCAGAGTTGACAGCAAACCAAAGGATGGGAACCTCATTTCTACAACCACATGGAAGTAAATTCTTCCAACAACCAGTGAACTTAGAAGAGAACAACAAACCCCAGATGACAATGACACCTTCATTTCACTCTGAATAGACACTGAGTGATGAATATTGCAACGCCTCCCTGGGTTTCTGGCCTAGAGAAACTGTGAGGAAATATATAGGTATATGGGGAGGCTCTAAATTCATGAAAATTTATTGCACAGCAATGTTTCCCACAGCCAAGATATGGAATCAACCTAGATACCCCTCAGTGGACGAATGGGTCAAGAATATGTGGTATATATACACAATGGAATTCTACTCATCCAACAGAAAGAATGATATTGTACCATCATTAGGAAAAGTAATATTAAGAGAAGTAAGCCAAAGCCAAAGAAACATAGGCTACGTGGTTTCCCTCATTTGTGGTAACTAGAATGTGACCATACATATACAAGTAAATAATATAAATAACACTAGGGCATAATAAATTATATAGGACCCTAGTCATTAACATACAGAAGCCAAAGGAGGCTATGCATAGGTGTGGTGGACAAAGGCTCAATAGCTATGGACAGATTATCATATAAAATATTATTCTATGAAATAAACTGAGAAAATGAAACAGGAGGCATTTTTAGTTGCTATTGTTGCTGTTTTTATTTTCTTTTACTTTTATCTTGGTAGTTTGTATTTAGGAGGGGCAGGGAAGGCACAAAAGAAGTGGAACAAGGATGAACAAATACAACAGTGATACTCACTAGACACTGTGAAAAATGAACTGTATATCTTATGGGTGGGGACAGAAGGGAAAGACTGGGCGAGAGTAACAAAAGGGGAGATATGGTTCAAAAAGAATTGTACTGATTATTCTTGATTTGTGTAACTGAACTGTAACCCCTCTGTACATCAACCATATGAAAACAATAAAAAATAGTAAATAACCTAACAGTGTAAACAAAAAAAATTAATATAATTTATCAATAGAATGCCAAACTCCAATAATATTTACAATTTGCTTTCTTAGCTTTGACATAACATGATCAGGTTGTAATATTCACTGGTGCTAAACTATCTGGTATACATGTATTATTCCTGCGATACTTCCTAGTGCTTATTCATTCATAAATACCTTCCAGGCTGAGAGAAAAAATAACTACATCCCATGCTTTTTTTACAAAGCTATTCTACCCAGAGACTTCTCCATAGAACCCCTTTCCCTGTTTATATATCATTTGGAAGTTAATCACATGTAGCTAAACATAATTATTAGTGACAGACAAATGTGAAAATGAATTTTTGTTGATGCCGTACCTTGATCCCATTAAAATGGCATTCCAACCAACTGACATCATTACTTGAAGTATGAATAAACATAAATGCTTTTCAACTTGGTGAGCATAATGGATATGAGAAAGAGACTCTGAATTTAAATAGATTTGGACCCAAGTCTGGAACCACCACATCCAAAGGAGACACATAGTAAGCCCTACCAGGAACCCTACATGCATAACTCTAACTCTGTCAAGTCTTGATGTCTTTGGCAAATGAGGAACCAGTATTTTCCAGAACTTATTTATATATTTATTTATTTTTCATCAGTCCAGAGGCTTAAACCTAGGACCTGAGGGCTGTCTGTGAGCTCTTCAGCTCAAGGCTAATACTTGACCCACAGCACCACTTCTGGTTTTCTGGTGGTTAATTGGAGATAAGAGTCACATGAACTTTCCTGCCTCGGCTGGCTTTGAACTTCAATCCTCAGATCTCAACTTCCTAAGTAGCTAGGATTACAGGTGTGAGCTTAGAACTGAATATTTTCAGTGTCTTTTTGGAGCCAAATATCTGACCTTTAACAGAAAAAGACTATTCTCTTTTGACACATACTAGTCTCATTAGAAATGAATATTTATCTCAATAAGGCTGTTGCAGAACAATTAAATGAGAGGAGTACTTAGCATGGAATGACATATAGTTCAATGACTAGAAATCATGTGTGTATGTATATACATACATATATGTATATATGGACATAATTTACAAATGACAATGATATAAGTATTCATAACAGCATTTATAGAACATTGGCATGGGGACAATGTATCTTTAAATGTTTCCAAGAATTATTTTATGAAATTGTCACAAAAAGTACTGAGGTAGATGTCATCTCTGCTATCTCCAATAAGAGAAAACTTAATAAGACTCAAACTAATATTTAAATTCAGATCATGTGTTCAGAAGTCAGTGCACTTAACCATGATTCCCTCCCAATTCTGACTGTATGCTTTCTAAATTTTATTTTTATTTTTTTATATTTTTATTTAAAAAAAATTTTCTTGGGGTGGTTTTTAAATTGACATAGGAAAAAAACCTCAGACAGGGAGAAGGTATGCTAAAATTATGTCTTGAATAGCGATTGATTTCTTAAAAGTGCTCTTTCTCTAGCTACTCAGGAGGCTGAGATCTCAGGATCATGGTTTGAAGCCAGCCTGTACAGGAAAGTCTGTAAATCTTATCTCCAATGTACCACCAAAAACATAAGTGGTATTGTGGTTCAAAGTGGTAGAACTCTAGCCTTGAACATGTATGTGAGCTGGTTAAACTATGCTTTTTAAACTCAAATGAATAAATGCCAGAAGATATTTTGTGCTTGTTTGTTTTCTCAGAGGTAAAAGTTTTTCCACACGCCAATCAAGTATTCCACCTCCGTATCACGAGTTCCCCACACATGACAAATTCTGACTAAGTTACCACCACTGATGAGGATTTAGACAAATTGGAATTACTAATTCTGCTCTTGTTCTCTGCTGCTTTTATTTTCTGTTTGTTTCATGCTTATAATGTTCCAGAAAGTTTGCTAAGTGCTTCACAAATACTGCTTAATTTGATAAATTAGATAAATTGAAACAAACTTCAAAAAATTGTGAGTCATATATTATTCCTATTATCACAGATGAAAAAAATTAAAACTGGGATAAAACAATCTGCTTAAGACCACACAGCTGGTAAGAGATAAATCTAGGCTTGGAACTCAATCTTACAATCTCTGCTTCTCAGTTGTTGTGTTTTGTTTGCAGCACCATTGCACTTTGCCCAAGTATAGAAGATAACATAATGACTACAAGCCTTTGTCCAAGGTGACAGCCCACTGTCAGAGAAACATGATTGCTTAAAAAAAATAACTTACTTTAAGAATTATTGTTAAATTGTTATACAAAGGGGTTTCAATTCAACATGTGACTTTGTGAATGTAATGCATCCTGATCAATTGTCACCCCTTTCATCATTCTCTCTGGTCTCTCCCAAACTCATTCATCCCCTCAATTTACCTGGCTCCATTTTCACCTGTGTGCCTTGACTAGTGTGACTGCATTTATCCATCCTTCCCCTCTCCAATTTCCTTATTTGTCTCTCCTGCATGTCTCTGATTTGTCTCTCTACCTAACAAGAAATGGTCTAGAGCCCGGGTTTTCATTTTGTTAAATCATAAGTTACTTGTTCTAAGATGTTACATTATATATAATATGTTTATGTATATGACCCTGTGTATGTTTACATATGTGTTTATAATTTAGATCAAACTACCACATATGAGGGAAAACATATGCCCTCTATATCTCTGAGCTTGACTTACTTCACTTAACATAATGTTTTTGAGGTCTATCTTCCTTATGCAAATGATATAACATCAATCTTCCTGGTGCATAAATAAAATTCCAGTTTTTTTCTCTTACAGCTCCAAGTCCATCATTTTGAGGCTGGTTTATTTTATGATATAAACTTCCTGTGCCTGTTTATAATTGACCACTGTTGCAATTAGCTTGCATTCATTTGATCATGGTTTGATAACATCACATGTTCATTGATTTTCATTATCTCGCCTCTCTCTTCCATGCTACTTCTTTTCCATCTCTAACTTGGGACAGCCATTACTAATCAATCACAGAACTCTCCTGCAAAGCCCCAAACACTTCTTAGAACAACCCTGGAGCAACGAACTGCCAATCAATTTGATCTGGCACAGGAGGGCAAACCCAGACACCAGCTATGCATGCTCTTTTCTGGAGACAAGTGAAGGCTCTTTGTAGATTTTAGAGATACAAGCCTGTTTGCTCAATGGTAAGATCAAATAGATCTAACTTGTGAATTAACCACCTTTAAATTTTGACCTTAATGGTCAAGTACTGAACAGCTTGTCTCATTATTCATGTGGTATTATATATGATAGCACAAAAATAAAATTATTTACATAGCCTGAGTCCCTGCTGACACAAAATTCATGAAATTCAGACTTATTTGTATATATCACTCTTTCATAAATATGTGCTCAGTGATAATTTTATTCGGGACAGGTATCTCTACAAACAAATTAATGTCCGGTTGATTTAACAACGTGAAGATAAACAAAGCCATGCTTAATGAATTGAGGCATTGTTTTTCTGTGCTAGGACAGATGCCTGTATTAGATTTCACTGATAATAACACTATTAAATAATCAGACCATGATACTGCCAAGCCATATACTTCTCTACACCAGTCATCCCGTAGGGTCACTACGCATTTCAGGAGGCTGTGGCAACTTCAGACAGATCTGGAAGAGTACATTGAACTTGTTGTATCCATTAGCACTCTTAGAGGAGATGCTGATGAAGTTATCTGACGCAAAAGAGAAGGGGGAAAAGGAAGAGAGAAGAAAAGGAATGTATTGGTTCATGTATCTAAGATATGCAGAAATTGGCTAGGTTTCAGATTTAATGCGATGTCACCATAATTAATCCGGGCTCTGCCTTCTTTCTCTGGATTATCTTATCTCTCGGGCAGATATGTTTCCATACATAGTCTGAATACCGATGTATTAGTCACAACCAGAGTCTTAAGATTGTGACTAATGGGCTGTGATTGAGCTGGATTTCGATCATTGTATCTTGCCTCTTATGAGGCAAGTCTGGGGGGAAAAATACTCAACCTCATCTAGCTGGAATAAGAGAAAAAAGAGGCACCAGTGGAAAAAAAAAGCACCAAGAGTTATAAATCAAGGAATACCTTCATCATAATCCTCTTTTACACTAACCAAATCTTTCTATGAACTTCACATAGGCATACACAGGAACAGATCATTTTAAATATCAGTTATCTTAAACTTTCTCCTAAAAGCTCCGGGTAAAATTTGAGATAGTCAACATTATGTCCCCAATAGTATGATCATCTTCAATGTAGAGATAACGTGTTCATATAGCATCCTCAGTGTTGTTTTAGAACCCCCAAATATTATTTTTCAGAAAGATCCTTAAATACTGCTGACCCTTACACATTTTACAGTTCAATGATCACAATAAATCTTGAGCATTTTATGGTGTTCCTAAACATTATTGCAGATTGTAAAAAATAAAAAAAGATTCTCTTTTTTAACTTCTCGTGCCAAGACTTACTAGCATCAGAAAGAACTGGAGGAAGTAAATGTGACTAGAAAGTGGAACCTATGAATGTTATTTTTAATTGCTTCTTTTCTCTTACTCAAGTAGACCACAGAGCATCATTCAGATATCTATGTGTTAAAAATGCCGACAAACATTTTGACAATAACCTGCAGAAACTATTTTCCCATTTCTTGCTCTCTTTCCACAAGTAACTTTAACAGAATGCATTCTTTAGCAGACATTGATGACTATTTCTGATCAATACATTGAGAGATCTATGAAGTCAGTGTTCGGAAGAAAAGAATGCAAGGATTGAAAGGAGAGATTATTCTTTCCTTATGGCTCTCTCAGTGAGTCCACAGGACAGCCCTGTGAGGATTAAGAATACTTGGCAGGCTGGGAGTATGACCTAGTGGCAAGAGTGCTTGCCTCCTACACATGAAGCTCTCAGTTCGATTCCCCAGCACCACATATATGGAAAACGGCCAGCGGGGGCGCTGTGGCTCAAGTGTCAGAGTGCTAGCCTTGAGCAAGAAGAGGCCAGGGATGGTGCTCAGGCCCTGAGTCCAAGGCCCAGGACTGGCAAAAAAAAAAAAAAAAAAAGAATACTTGGCAATTCAATTGAAGAGCCCACATTTTTGTGTCAAACATGGTTTTTAATATTGCAATGAGAATGTGGTTGGATGAGATGATCCCTCAAATCATTTGACTGAGAAAGGCCAATTGCCTGGACTGATTTAGGTGGGCTTTGCTCAACCACATGAAAATCTAAAGAACAGAAATCTATCCCTAATTTTCCCTACTTTCCTTGGCAATAAAGAATTCTGGGTGGGTAAACACAGTTATCATATTCAAGGCACATATGAGAAAATGGAGCAAGGTACTGGGTGGAGTTGAAAGAGATGGGGGAGGAGGATGAAAACATTGATTAGCTAGCATTATGTTCACAAACTTACATGTTGAAGTGAAGCCTTTTGCTACAACTACTGAAAAGAATTTTCAGAAAAGAATTCTTCCTGCCACTTAGCCTTGCCACTAAGAGATCAGCTATTTCTTGCATTCACCTTGGAATCATCAGCTCTCTTAATGACTTAGCCTTTGGACTCAGACTAGAACTACACTATGGGCTTTCCTGGGTCTCATTCCAATATTGGGATTTGTCATTCATCATAATCACATGAAGCAAATCCTTGTAATCTATCTATCACCTATCTATCTATCTACCTATCTCATATCTATCTATCATTTGTCTAATTAGTTCAATTTCTCTGGATAATTCAGGCCAATGCAGGCCCTGAGACTATTATTTACTCCATTTGTTTCTTAGTTTTCAGAAGACTACAGGAATAAATCTTGAAAACACCTTCCACTTCACTTCTGCCAGCTGTTGTGTCCCTGGAGTTTTGGCATGGATTCAGGATTTAACTGCTGCACAGCGGCTGGCTGTAGCACAGCCATCCAGGAGCCACCGATCTAGGACCAGGTGCAACACCAACTCAGCTGCCCAGGTCTCAGCTCTATGGCAACAGCATCCTGGCAGAAGCCTTGCCTGGATACACTGAGGCTAAAAAGGATGCAGTGATCCACTTTCAATGCTGGCAGTCCATCACCGGCTTCTAAAAGATGGCTCATAGAAGCAATCTTGAAGCTTCTCAGTTCCAACAACTGATATTTTCGGTTAATATATGAAGTGAACTATACCACTAGAAAACATTACAGAGTAGCAGCTTTATGTGGTTATTATAAGACTTTCAGATGATGGTTAAGAGCATGATTGTTGCAGGCCAGTGAACTCTGCCACTAGTTCAATTGGCCCAAGATATTTCATCTCTAGAAGTCTCACTTCCTTTGTATGAAAATTATCCCCATAATTTTTAGCTGGGCGAATTAAGGAAGATTAAAAATATCACTGCTTGGTACAGTACTTGACCTGACACATTTATTCTCAGCCAAGTAAATGACTAAATCATGTTGCATGTTATCTCATGGTCAAGGAAATTAAGAAAGCACGTTGGCCCTCATGGGTTATATATAAGTGATAGATTCAAGATTAAAACTCAGAACCTATAATGACATCTGATACAGACTGGGCCTTCAGTCTATGTCTTATGAGAAAGTAAAAGGAAATAAGTGAACACACCCAGGTTCAGTTCACCAAAATGTAGTCCAGGCTCTCTGTCTGTGATTCTCTTTTTCCAGTACTGGGCATTGAACACAGGGCCTCACCCTTGTTAGGCAGTCCCTTCTTGTTTGCCAGGTGGGGCTTCAATGTATGCTTGGGTTGCCACCATCTTCCTTGTACTTTCCTGTGCATGTGGGGGTGACAAACTCACTCAGTGTTGCCACATCTAACCAATGTGCTTCCTTTGTAGCTCTGATAACAACGGCCCACCATTGAACCTTGCCATGGATTTAGATGGAGTCTTGAAAATTTCTTTTTACTCAGGCTTGCCTCCAATCTGGACCTTCCAATCTCTGTCTCTCAAGCAGCTAAAATTATAGGCTTGAGACAACATGGTGGGCTCCTTTTCACTCTTTTATTTTGCACACAAAGACATTAGAAAGTATTTCCACAGGGATGAGAAACCAGAATATATTTTCTTCTTGGTACATTAACCTATTTGTGACAACTAGTCAAACAAGCAAACATACTTTTATGTGCATTGCCATTTTTACGGCATCCCATGAAGAAGGTCATGGGTATATATGACCTGTTTTGTAAAATAACCCATAAGTTTCATGCACCTGTGAGCTGTAAAAATGTCCGAGAATGGTTCCAGCATGGCTAGTTCTTCTAGTCCCTAAGAGGTCCCCAAGCGTGGCACAACATATGTCCTGCCTCTTTTCAAAGATCCTTTGAAGACAGTCTAGGGGTTCCCTGAGCAAAGGACCCTGCATTTCCATTGATATTCTGTAGACCATACTGGAGCTGGAATCACACAGCATCCTTGCTCTTCTCACTGGTCTCTCCCAACACAGCCTGTACACTGGGAAGAGGCAGTCATGGGGTCAGAGGGGCCCGTGTGCACGCGAACATTCAGGTGCATGCATGCATAATTTTCCAACCCATCTTCAAGTGCTTATAGCACTTATTATTTTCAAGGCAGAATACTTAGGCTGTTCATCATAAGCTCAAACCTGGTTGAATATGGTCCTGGAGATCAACGTTCATATTCCGCTGCTCTCCGAGTCTCTAGTGGATTGTGAACTGTTTCTTCTCTGCAAACAAATGCCCCTCTAAGTGGAGATCCTATTTGACTGTGCCCAGAATTCATTGCACAAGCATCTGTCTCCTGGGACAGTGCCATCTACCTTAGATAAGATCAGTGGCCTCCACTGCCTGCCTACTAAATGATCATGTGTCTGCACCTCTCCCATAGGCCTGTGCAGGAACACAGTGATCCCGTCCCTTCCCAGGGACTCTGAGTTTTTAGAAATTCAAGGGCACCTTTCTCCACGATAATAGCTGTAGATTCAGTTAAGACAATTTGGTGCTACAAGGTCTTTGGTTTAGTCCAGAGACTTAGGATAAAATGTTATTTCATTAATGGAGAGAGGAGCCTCGATTTTTTTTTCTTTCTTTGATTTTGTTGTTGCTGATGTTTTTGTTTTTGTTTTTTTTTTTAAATAACAGCCATCAACGTTCTCATTCAATTTATACTGCATAATCCTCCATGCCTTAGTGAGCCTGCCAAGCATAGGTTCTGGTAGACTGAGCAAGGGTCTTTTTCTCCTGGGCACATCTGCATTCATGTTGCACAAACAGAATCCCCTAGACTCCAAAGGCATTCTGCCTTGTGGAACCTGACTGGCTGAAAATAGAAAGGCACATATATCCTAATCTGGAGTGGCCCACTCTCTTCTTAGACTTTAGTTTTTAATCTGAACAAGGGCTCCCGTGGGGGCACTGAACCAGGGCTAAAGCAATTTTTGAAAGTGAAGCTCGACATTCCATTTCATCTCATGTATTAATCTGATGTTTGATGATCAAAAAGCAGGGAAGATAGGTAAACTGATTCACACTTGAAACTGCTGAGCTGGTGCCAAGCTACCTGGTGGCCATTGTTAGCTAAGGGCAACTAACAGGAATGCATCCAGGCCACAGGTCGAGAGGGTTGTCTCTTCTAAGGAGGACTGGCTGTTGGCATGGGAAATAGTCAGCTACAGGTGTCTGCTAGACAATGGAAACTGGCTTTTTTGAATGGAAATGTGTGATCAGTGTGAAATAAACACCAGACATTGAAGGCAGAGTACAGTCAAGGAATATAAAATGCCTATCATCCATTTTTTTGTGTGGGTGTTGGTTACATGTTCTGATGACAATCTTTCTGGTATGTGGGATTTAACTAAATTCTGTTATAATTAATTCCATCCATTCATTTTATGCACCATTGAAAAGTATCACAGTAAAGGGAATCATCACTTTGGGTAAAGAGTGGGAAGCATAGAAGAATGTAGCAATGTAAGGCCCCGAGGCAGGAGGAGAAGGTTAATGATTAACTTTAACACCTGCTCCTTTATTCTCACTCTGGTATGCAGAACAACTCCAGGTGAAATGTTACCTACTAGAGAAGTCACTGAAGTGGGGGTGTTTTGTTAAAAGTCCTACCACAATAAATAGTAGAAAAGGGAGCATAAACCCAGGTGTCTCTATGCTCAAATCCATATTATTTCGCTTATACCAAACTACACTTCCCTAAAACATATTCAATTTGCTATAGCCAGTGGGCTAAAGATTTTCAGTTCTGATTCTTGATCTTCACTTCTTATCTCTCTTTCCCTGTCACTTGCAAGACTGAAAACAGGATTTAATATTGTTATTTTATTTACTACAACCATTTCTGGCCCCTGTATTCTGCTTGATGCAGTACAAAAATAGTTTGCCCTTTGGGAAGAGAACGCTAGGTATGTGCACCTCCATGTCTGTATCTGTGTTTATGAACTAGGCAGGGTGGATGGAGGTAGCAAGTTAGCTAAGTATGGCTCCAGGGGGAGCAGATTGCTGGCAGAGTTGATAATGGAAAATGGAGAATTTCATCTCCAGGTCAGTGACTGAATCTTTCCAGTTTTTCACTCTCTGCTCTGTGTGATTGCTTGGTTGAATAGCAGCAGGGATTTGGGCTTTTCCCCCAAAGATTCCTCTATTTTCCTTGGGCTCGCCCTTTCTCCTTCTATCTCATTTCCATGCTGTTCTTTTAGGTCCACTTTGCTCCAAATTTTCTGCTCTTTAATTGGAAATGAAAAGTTAATTCCCACTAACCTCACTTTCTCCCATAGCCAAAGTGAGAGGAAGAATAAAGAATAAGTGATACATATATGTATATATATATTTAAAACAATTACACCAAGTGATACCTTTTCTATATTCCAATATGGTATGTGTTAGCATTTCATAGCATACTTTATACAATTTGTTTGGAAACTAAGGTTTTAATTGCTATAGGGTTTTTTCAGTTACTAATGGTAAGCTATTTCAATACATTGTTCTACAAATTTCTCTTTCAAGTCTCTTGGTCTAGCCTCTTAAATAATCTTACTCTGGAGAAAGAATGCTCCTAGTATGTATTTCATACCTCTTTTTTCCCTTTAAACTAGGTCTATACCCTTAACTACTAACAGTGATAGTTGTTTTAATTAAAGTACACAAATAACAATGACTGATTTCTGATTTTGGCAATTTCCACATTGATTGAAAAGAGTCATATATCTCTCCAAAGCATTAAAAGTGGAGTTGCTGAAGGACTTTAATGCTATAATAAAAAGTACACAATAAGTGGACAAACTAAAAAAAATCCCTAGATCAGCAAATATAATATGATCCCTTTCAAAATGTCCATCTACATCTACCCATGAAGGATTAACAACTATGAGAATTAGCTTTTTATAACTAGAAACCTAGACAGTATAAAAGACAAATTGACGGCAAGGTTTTGAACAACGAGCAGTTCAGAATTGTGGAGGTCAGCACTATTCCTGCTTCCAAAACTTTACAAGTTGTAGAAGAGGGAGAGGGAACAGAATTAGGGCTTGGAACTTTCTCTAAATTGAGGGGATAGTGATTATGCTTCAGGAATGCCAAGGTAGCCAGTTAGCACAGTACCAGAGAGATAAGAACTCTGACAGAGAATGACCTGTACAGACCTGAATAAGAATTCATCTCCTATGCTCAGCTGAGTATGACCTGTTTGTACTAAGCGGCTTCCGAGGGAGACAGAGGGAAAAAAACTCTGAGGGGCTGTAGGCTGTGCTTCCAGATTCACAGAGGCTTGGGAGTAATGGCTGTCCTCAACAACTAGAACACAACTGCTAATCCATTACAAGGCAGTGAG
Organism: Perognathus longimembris pacificus; assembly: GCF_023159225.1. NCBI lineage: Eukaryota > Metazoa > Chordata > Mammalia > Rodentia > Heteromyidae > Perognathus > Perognathus longimembris. The sequence continues at coordinate 149,296,903 of NC_063161.1, forward strand.
CCAAACTCTGAGAATGGTACTGCCTTCAGAGCAAGATTACATGAATCTCCTGATAAAGACCACTCCTGACCAGTCCTAACAAAACTTAAAAGAAAATCTAGAGATAAACTGATTTTAAAGTGTGGTAATATCTGCCAGGAGGGGGAGAAGGATCCTGATGGAAGTTGTGCCAAAGGGCTAGAATCCAATAAGAAAAGTTCACAATATCTTGCATCTAATGCAAAACTACCAGTCACACAAGAAGTAAGAGACTATGAGGATAGTAAGAAGACAAAAGAAATTAACCAAAACAGATAGTTAACATGAATAATCAAATTTGAATGCAAGGAAGTTAAAGCCAATATATTATAAAAAATACTTAATATGTTCAGAAAAGTAAAAAAAGATAAGGATACTCTGAGTAGAGGACTGAAATATATTTAAAAATAAAATAGATATGAAATATAAAATATAGTACATATTATTAAGAAATAATTCCCCCCAAAAGACCAAGGAACTTGAAGCACAGTAATTGGGACTCTCTAAAGTAAAGACTGAGAAAAGAAGAAATAATAGCAAGGAAGGAAGATAGTAAATAGAATTCAGTGATTCTAGGATAATATAAAGCAGATTAATACATGGGCAATGAGAACACAAGAATCAAGGTAACAGGAAAGAAAATATTTGGGGGAAAAGAGTGCTTTAAAAAATTAAACAGAATTGTAGAAAATTATACACTCAAAATAATTGGAGATTAACAAATACAAAACAGAAGAAATGTAAGACCATGCCTCAAGTGTATTGTAATCCTATTGCTGAAAACTAATGATAAAGAGAATAAATTAAAGGCAACAGAGAATCCCAAAGAGATAAAGATAAGTCTAGCCTACAGCTTCTCAGAAACATTGGGAGTCCAAAGACAAGTGAACCATGTTATTTTATTATGAAGGTGATGTACAGAAGGGTTACAGGTACATAAGTAAGGAAGTGAGTACATTTCTTGTTGAACATTGTTACCCCCTCCCTCTTTTTTCCTGCTATCTCTCCTCCCACCCCATCCCAAGCTGTAAAGTTTGTTTCCAACACAGTGTCTTGTGAGTATCACTGTTGCATTGGTTCACCCTTTGTCTCACCATTTCTATGCTTCTCCTTCCCCAAATCAGATAGTCTTATATACAATGCAAAGGGTACCAAAATAAAAAACAGTAGCAATGAAGGGTACACCAAAGGGAAAATTAAAAAATGAAAGAAAAAAAATAACTTCATACAATTCACTAAGGAAAAAAAAGCCTCATGCTTTTATATCTTGTAGCTCATTTCAAATAGCATCATTTTATCAAGTCATGCATACATAGCTATTGAGCTATTGGGATAGTCTGCTAGCCTTAGAGATATACCACCTATTAAAAATGAGGGAAACAGGGGCTGGAGATATGGCCTAGTGGCAAGAGTGCTTGCCCTGTATACATGAGGCCCTGGGTTCAATTCCCCAGCACCACATATACAGAAAACGGCCAGAAGCGGCACTGTGGCTTAAGTGGCAGAGTGCTAGCCTTGAGCAAAAGGAAGCCAGGGACAGTGCTCAGGCCCTGAGTCCAAGGCCCAGGACTGGCCAAAAAAAAAAAAAAAATGAGGGAAACCATTGGCTTCATGCCAATGATTTTTTGGGTCTGGATTGCTTTGCTTAGTATGATTTTCCCCAAGTCTTTCCGTTTCCTTACAAACAGAGCCATGGCACTCTTTCTAAGGAAAGGATAGAATTCCAATGTGCATATATACCACATATTCTTGATCCATTCATCCACTGAGGGGCATTTGAATTAACCCCAATGACTGCAAACAGGGCCACACTAAAGCTACCAGTACAACATTGCGGCATTATCTACCATAACCATGACATGGAATCAGTCACTTTTTTTTTTCCAGTCCTGGGCCTTGAACTCAGGGCCTGAGCACTGTCCCTGTCTTCTTTTTGCTCAAGGCTAGCCACTTGAGCCACAGTGCCACTTCTGGCCGTTTTCTATATATTTGGTGCTGAGGAATCCAAGCCAGGGCTTCATGTGTATAAGGCAAGCACTCTTGCCACTAGACCATATTCGCAGCCCCTCAGTTATACTTTTTTTTTCCTTTTTTTTTTTGGCCAGTCCTGGGGCTTGGACTCAGGGCCTGAGCACTGTCCCTGGCTTCTTCTTGCTCAAGGCTAGCACTCTGCCACTTGAGCCACAGCGCCACTTCTGGCCATTTTCTGTATATGTGGTGCTGGGGAATCGAACCCAGGGCCTCATGTATACGAGGCAAGCACTGTTGCCACTAGGCCATATCCCCAGCCCCCTCAGTTATACTTTTAAGTGATAAAAGCAAATAATGAAAATATACCTTAAAAACTTATTAAAGAATTTCATGTCAAGGTGAACTGAGATGACACGATGCCAGCTGACATGGTTTTTAAGAAAATGTGAAAGGTCAAAATAAGGGAAATAATATGGCAAATAATTGTAACATTTGCATGTGGTATGTCATTTAGCATATGAATTGAAGTTAGATTGCAATAAACATACAATAACCACATGCCATAGACTTGGCAATAGAATATTACAGGGAAAAAGGAACACATTTCCTGATGATAAAGACATAAGTTGATTGGGGAAAAGTATCTGTTACTAGATAAATGGCTAGTAAAAAAAAAAAAGCTTAAACAATTTGAAGCAAAATTTGATAGGAATTAAAGGAAGATGTATGCAATCCTATGTTGCACATTAGATATATCTATGCTTCTCTTTTAGTAACTGTTAAAATATGGACTTTATCAACATTCAATTATTTTTAATGAAAACTAAAAGCAAACTGCATATGCCTGTATTCACAGAGATCAGAAAGATTATGGTTCACAAGGAGTTAATTAGAAGTGAAACAAAAATCATCTATATCCTGATTATTGAGTATGGCTACATAAATTCATTGCAAGTTATATTTAAAATAGGTGGGTATCGTTGCATACCAGTTATAACTCAATAAATATAAAATCTAGATGGGTTTATGTCTACTACTTATAAACACTGGCTAATTTTGTGTTTTAGACGGGGTTCTTATTTTCTTTTTTTTTCTGGCATTCTTTTACTTACCAATATATTCAGGATCTTTCTAATTAGTCTCAGACACTCTACAAATCATTGGTGACAGAGTGCTTGAACAAGATAAAATGTAATTTTTGCTTTTATGGACTCCATCCATACACAAGCTACACTCCTGCATTTTCTAGCCTCTCTGTGATGCACATGTTTTGTTTTGTCATAGACGGAGAAAACTTCCTCACAACTTCATGAATCATCGTATCATCAGATCCTCTTTCGGTATAAGTCTGCTTCTCAGATTCTTTTCTACATTCCTGATCACAAGCATATTTTCAGCATACAGACTACACTATGTTGGTCAACGGCTGTCACTATGCGCTGAGAATCTGACTGCTTCCTGACACATGTTAGAGCAAACACGACATGCTTCTTGGTTTTTCCATTCGTGAATCAACATTGGTATTCTTAGTAGTGACATTATTTATGTAAGTAAATATCTGATTTAGATAATCTATTTGAGTAAGAAAGAGTAGAAAAAAATATATGCTGATCTATCAGGATAGAATATGCCTATGCTTGTCCTAATCATCATTTTAAACTTCCTGTAAAGTCACAGATTATTTCTGCAGCATGAAGCCTTGTCAACCATCAACTCCTGTGTTCTGAATTTATAAACTTATAATAACCTTTGAGGAGGAAATGGCAGGAAGAACATGAAATACAATCCAGGCTACTGAGTGCCTCAACATCCTGAGTACACAAATGGTTACTACTTCAGAAACTTGGGTTCACCAAAAGCTTATGCTACATGGAATGTGTACGTCCATGACAGACATTATTAATCTATCACCACATTTGAAAGACCCTGACACAGTTTTAGAATCCTTCCTAACAGTAGACCTCACCTTCAGTACAAATAGATCAGAGTAAACCGTTGAAGTGAAACCCAAGTGCAACAAGTAGAGACAGTCCCATGTTTTATGTTATAGCCAACAGCCCACCAAACAGCCCAAACAATTCTAACTGATAATACTCACATGGCACATCCCACTAATATCTGTTATTCCAACTCTGTATAAAGATAAGGTGAAATAGTTTATGTCAAAGGACTTAAATGAATTCCAACATTAGACAACGGAACATCATTTTCTCCTCTCTTTACTGTCCTGTATCTCCCTTTCTCTCCCAGATTTTATGTAGCCATCATACAGGAAAAACATATTTCATCTTATTTCTCTTGAAAATTACTTTCTTCAGGTTGTACTGTGGTCTGAAATCATGGCCTCTTGTTTTCTAATTAAATGCTCTCCCAATTAGGGAACACACTTTGTGCCTTAGTATATTTTTTATGTAGCTATCACACTATTTTTCTCAGAATGGACCTCATACTTCAATCCATCTATTTATTTATAGCCTCCTACCTACAGCCAATCATCCTACCTACAGTATTGTTCTTCCTATCTGCAACTTCATGCACAGATGAGACTATAAGGGTGGGTCATTCCCATCACTGCCCAGCTTATGGTTTGAGATGGGATCTTATTAATTTTTTGTCCCACTGTCTTATTACCTCTACTTCCTTATTTCTGCCTCTCAGTACCTAGGATTACAGTTTGGGGCCACTATGCCTGGCTGCAGAAAACTCATTTCTTCTGTCACTATATTTTTTTGCAGTTGATTTAGGACTAATATATAGTGAAATTGATTTATTTGGGTTAGTTTTTGCTTTCAGAATTTCTGTTCTATTACATTCATTGAAAAGAAATTAAATATAAATTTTGGAGCTGAATAAAATGCCCCAAATGTATATTGATGGACCAGATAAGCCAGTAGTGGGGTGGAGAAGTGATTCTAAATGGCTCCAGCTATGTTCCCTTGTCAATGTGGCCAACTAAACAATGGCCTTGTTCATCCATGAGGTGGGAGAGCATTTCTATTGTTGCCTGGGTTACTTTTTCCCCACATGGGTAATGGAATCAAAAGTTGCTCTTGGACCATAAATACTGAAATTTTCAGTACCTACAGGCTATTAAGACACCCAATCTTTCTCTGTCTCTCAACTCTCTTTCTTCTTTTGTTTTCTTTTTTGCAAGGATGATGCCTCTGAGGAGAATAGAGCCCTGGGGCTACCTACTCCATTCAATTTTCTAGCTAACATTGTATTCTAATGGGAGAAGACAATAGTAAACATTTACACCAATTAATACAACCAAACAAAAAGCACACACCAGAGTTAGAAGCGAAGCAATAAAGCAGAGAAACAAAAACATGATAAAAACTGGATAGGATAAACCCAGTTGAGAAAATGCTTTTTGTTGCATGACCTGAGATATAAAAAGCCACTTTGGAAACTGCTAGAAGAGGAGATGAGTGGAGAATTAGAAGAGAAATGAGGCTGGGCCCTCTTGGCTCATGCCGGTAATCCTAGCTACTCAGTCTCCAGTTAACCATCAATTAACCTTCACTGGAAGTGGAGCTGTGGCTCAAGGACTAGAATGCTAGCATTAAGCAAACAAAGCCTAGGGACCCTAGGCGCTGAGTTCAAGGCCTAGGACCAGCAAGTTAAAAACAGAAAGAAGGAAGCCCAGAGTTAGAAGGAGCTTGATGCAAACAAAATTCACAAGGTGGCTGACAGTACAGTACCTAGACATATAGCAAACAAAAATCATGGTGGTGGTTAATGGTACAGCATATAAACACCTAGAGAACCGGGACAGTGTGCAGGAGTTATCTGTGGGTTATTATTCAAGTAAAGCCTCACACAAGACAGCAAGAGTGTGGGTCTTAGGCATCTGAAGTGTTTTAGTCTTTGCATGGTTTGTAAAAGGAACATCGACTCCTTGGCCCTGGAAAAAAGGGACCAAAAGAGTGTTAAAAAAAAACAAAAAACAAAAAAACGCCGAGGCTTGCTTTGTCTGCACAAGAGTAGCAATAATACAATCTCTTCTTCTAATGTTGCTGGTTTGAGCCCAACAGATCTGAGTGGGCCCCGATAATCACATGGAAATGTAGACACATAAATAAACATCATTTTCCTTTCTTTAACAAGATCTGTGCTACCTTTACTATAAAGGCTTGGCTTCACTCAGGGAGGATTAATTGTGGCTGCTTGGAGGATGACGTATGTTGAGAGTGAATTAATGTGCTTCAAGGGCCCTGTGTCTGACTTTTCATGTTGTCTAAATTTGTAACCTGCAAGACTGTATTTCCATAAGTTTTGAAATGCAGTGTGTTCTGTGGCACTCGGAACTCGATCGAGATGAAAAGAGCTTTAGAAAGTAAGATGTTATTATTGTATTTGCCTTCACATGAGAAAATAGTCAAAGGAAGACAAACAGAGGACGGGGAGGAGGAAGGATTCTGTATAGATTTGTGCACTCCCACACACCCTGAAACCTTAGAGAACGAGGAAAAACTGACATTAGAATAAACCTTATCAAAGACTGAGCGCTGCAATCAGGTATGTGGGGGAAGTCTTACCTTTTTGAACCCCAGAGAAGAAAATTATACTCACTAGAGGAAGAAAAAGAGTTATTAACAAATCAGTTATCTGATGTTTAAATAATACAGCTTCTAAAATGAGCCTTCTAAGTAAACCTGCAGTGGAGCTAATTAGTTCAGCATTTTGCCAATAACCTCAGCTCCTTTAGCTTCAGCTTAAAAAAAGAAAAAGATAGGCTCAAACCATTAACACATAACACTGAGCATGTGATAAAAAGAGTATTAAAAGGAATAAATTTGGTGGGTTTGTCTTCAAATCTAACTGCTCTTAAAATAGTAGGTAAACTTGGAACTTTCATTAAAGATTCTGAGCAAAGCTAAATTCAGGAAACTGAAAACCCTGAATTCTGAACGTGGCTCTGTCATTTCTTACCTATGTATACCTACTTTAAACATTCAGCCTCCCAGAGTATTGGTTGTGTTAGCTCTTTAATGGAGATATTGATATCTGGGTAGCTTCTCTCATGGGTTGTAGTAATGGTAAAAAACAAAACAAAACACTATAGGTGCAAGTATTTAAGTAACATGTAACACCCATTTTACACTTTAAAAAAAGTACAAAAATAAGGATACATGTTAGACCTAGGTAATCACTGAATGACATGGAATTATGGAGAGCTTGAAAACTACCATTGTGGTTAACAGTTAAAATGTTAATTTTATTTCATATTAACTAATTGCAGCTTAAAATGAAAAGCTAGTATTTTAATCAAAGCACTTTACTGATGTTTGGAAAAATACAAATTTTAAAAACTTACATTCAACCTAAAGTATTCAGTGGAGGCTTCCAAAATCCTTCATTTATCTGTGCTGCAAGTTGATTTTCAAAATGAAGTACAAAAGGAAAAAATGTCAGCAATAATTTTATCTTGTCTCTGTTTTGGACTAAGAACATTGTGGATATAATGAATTAAGTAAAATAAATGTTTATTTTAAGAATACCTTCTTAGTATGTTCTCCCCATATCTTTTACCATATTTAAGTAGTTGTACCAAGGAACTTAAATACCATATTTCGAGTACAACACAACTTGATCAATGTCATTCCTTCTATTGCTCAACGCCTTTCTCCCAACCCCATCCATCCTCTCAAGTTACCTGATTCCATTTCCACATACATACATTGAATATTTTACTCTATTCCTCTACCCTTCCGCTCTCCATTCTACTGGCCTTTTTGGCTTGACATACCCTCCCTTCTCACAACACTTGCTGCCACTTCCTGTTATTCAATTTCCTAACCTATAAATTAGCTGTGCAGAAGAGATACACTATTGGAATCCTCCCTTGGATAGGCTATATTTTAGCCCATTTGTTTATGTCTATCTACATATTTGTGTATTTTGTGTATCTATGTAGGACTCGGTGTATATTTTCATAATGCTTATAATTTAGATCTGACTTTCACATAGCAGATAAAACATGCACCCTGTGCCTGTATTCTCTGAGACTGATTTTAGTAAAACATTGTAAAAGTTAAGTTTATGCTTCTCTTTATCTCTTCTTTAATATGACTATTATGAAAATGTTAAGAATGTTGGTGTTTTATTTTGTATTTATCCTGGAGACTTCTTGGCTAGTTCATTCAAGAAGGCCTTTGGTGAACTAGGTTGAAAACACAAGCATAAACTTGGTATCAATTGGTACCACCAACAATGTACAGATGGGATTCTAACCTATTTCCAGTTTGAATTCAAGGCTCCTGTTTTCTTGTGCCATTGAATTTGGTGCATTGCAATGCACACCACTGCCTGCTGCAGGTGGAGAAGAATATGAATATGGGGCTTAGAACCAGTGAATCTAAATGCCCAGCTATCCTAATTAGCAAATCTCTGCAGAAGCTGCCTGAAGAAAGAGCCTACTTCTCCTTTGCCTCAGTTCCAGGTGAGTCCAATAAACATGAGGCCCACAGAAAAATGTTCGAAGTGAAATATGTATGTCACTAGTGAATGTTCAGTTAGTTTAGAAGACTCACAGAGACAACAGTGCTATCTACAGCTATTTATCAATATTGAGTACATTACAATTATAGTAAAGTAATTATATTTTACATAGAGAAAATGCACAATATAGTACATATTGTGTGCATGATTTTAAGGATCATAAAAAGTAGAGGGAAAAGAAGTGAACTTGGACTAAGTACATTAGATGCATGTTTGGAAATATCACAATGAGACTCATTTGTACAGTGATTATACAGCAATTAAAAACCAATGTTAAAAGCCAGGTGCCAGTTACACATACCTATAATACCTAGCTACTCAGGAGGATGAGATCTGAGGACCCAAGTTCAGAGCCAGGCCATGCAGAAAATTCTATGGGGCTCTTATCTCCAATTGACCAGTCAAAAGCAGGAAGTGACTCAAGTTGTAGACTAACAGAATTGGGCAAAGAAGTCAAGCAAGAGTATGAGGCCCTGAGTTCAAGTTCCAGCTCAAGCGTGCATACACATTCTCACACACACCCCCACACACAAACATACATACAGAGGCTGAAAAAGACACATTTGTTAATACAAAACAAGCCTAACAAAATTATTTTTATAGCTAGCAAGTGCATACTCATTATCAAAACTATGCAAAACACAGAACATTGTAAAGAAGAAAGTATATGCTGGTTTTTAACCTCAACATTATGAGAAACTTCCAGGGTAGTTAAATATGCATGAGAACCAGTGAATCTGTTTATCTCTAGAAGTGGGAAGATTTGAAGAAAAATAATCAAGATGAGTACACTATTTGTGACGATAGGAGAGATTTGTGAGGTAGTATGTAAATACCTAGAATTTGGGAAACCTCCTTAGAAAATGTGCAAGGTCATTTGGAGCTCAGCTGTTTTACTCACTTAATTCCAGAAGGCAATTTATTTCATGGGATGCAGTCTTCCTGTGAGACAAGGAGGGAGCTGTAAGTACAGGTGTCTAAGTGGGAACTCTGCCCTGCCTCATTCAAAGGAGGAAGAAGATGCTCTGTATATGTAGAGAAGACCCAGGAAGTCATCGTACGTATCACTTTTGGCTAGGTTCTAAGGAATGGAGAGGATGTAGGTGCGCCATGATGGAGAAAGAACTTTGCAGGTGAACTTCCCCAGCTTTGACACCCTGTGGCTTACAAGGAATACTTGGAACCCAGTATGCCCCAGGCACATCTCTGAGCATATGTTTGTTTAAATGACACCAAGGTAGCAGGTGCCTGTCCGCTATGCTTCTCTGCTATGTAAATGGTATCCAGAAACTCTACTGCAGGCAAATTCAGATCTGGACACAATGAGCTCCTACTGTGCCCAATGGACACCTCCTCACATAGAAATTTAAATAGTAATCAGTACCTCAGCATCTACACCCTACCAGCATGTGTGCCCTTGATGCAATTGTTACATGCTCTTCCAGCTCCTGAAAATAAATCAATTTTCATGACAGCAGGGTATAGTGTAAAGAGTCTTCAGCAGGAGGCTAGATCCACAGATCCTCTGCCTAACTCTTACCAATTAGCAAGATGACCTCTCACTTAAGCCCACGTCTTATGTCAGCACTTGTAGAAAGCCCCAGAGTCACCATCCTCAGGGGCAGGCTGAGCCTGTTTTCTGGCTAGGCCCTGTGTTTACTTTTAGACCGGGGTAGGATGTGATTAAATAAGCTGCTATGGAATAAGTCATGGTCGTTCTGCAGTCTTGTTCTATGTTCCATGAAGTGAGCCTTTCGATCTTTTCATTTATCCATTCACAACGACACTGAGATTCTAATAAGTCCCAGGCACTATTCTAAGCTCCAGACTGGATGACAGTTCAGTCAATATGATAGCCAGAAGCTGGGTGTGGCTTTGGCACATTCAAAGAATGCTGCCCTGAACTGAACTCTGCTGTCATCGTAAAATGTGCACCAGATTTCAAAACCCAAGTATGGAAAAAAAAAGTGTAAATATCAGTAAAATTCTTTGTTGACTAAATATTGAAATGATAAAAATTTGGGGTGCATTTGTTCAAATAAAATATGATCTTAATAGTATTCTCATGTTTTACTTTTTTCTTTCAATATTAAGTTTAAACTCTGGGCTTTGCCCTTGCTAATGGGAGCTATAACCAAAGCAGGACTTTGACAAAGTGAAGAGCAAGGGAGAGACTGTTCTTGGGGTTCAATGAGCCATTTAGTATGTGACTTCATGTTCGTGGTAAGCCTCAGATTGTTAGCATTATCAACAAATAAAATTATACAGATGTGTGTGTGTGTGTGTGTGTGTGTGTGTGTGTGAAGCACTAACTTTGATAGCTTGTGTTGAAGGTACTAAATGGGCTGTCATTTTGTTTTGTTACCCATAGGGCTATATTGATATTAAATCTTGGCTCCTCCCTAAGAGAAGTTCCTTTTCCATCTCACCAGACTGCCCAGAACTATGATGTTTTTCTAAGTACAGACAAGGCAATTAAATACAAATGCCAATGAATGAGAAATATAATGGTGGGTCAGTCTGAAAGACTTGCAAAGGAGACATTGAGAGGTGATAAGAATCAAGAAATCTTGATTATTGCCTGACCTCAACTGAATCTCTGTCTCTGATCATTGGTTTCAGTATTTTACAAAATAAGGGTCAGATTAATTCTAAATTCTCTTTTAGTGTATTCAGCCTTGAACACACATAAGAACTACCTGAGATCAAGCATTTAGATAAGAAGCAATTAGGGTTAAGTCCCCAGTTTCTCTAGTGATTCCTAGGTTAGGAACACTTGCTACGGGTGAATCAACACTTTCTGATGAACTAGGTAAGTCATATGTCATTCTGAAAAGTAGGCCAGGGAGGTTTGCAGTACTGAGGGAACACCGGACAAAGTCACCGTGGCAGGGAGCCATTCCAGGAGAGTGCAACCTTGGCCAGAGCTCAGGAGAACAACACATAGAATGAGAGCGACCTAATGTTCACGTCTTAAAAAGCAAGGACAAAATAAAATTAATTTTAACGAGCCAAGCACTGGTGACTCAAACCTAAAATCATAGCTACTCAGGAGGCTAAGATCTGAGAATGTTGGTTCAAAGCCAGCCCAGACATGAAAGTCCATGAGACACACATCCCCAAATGAAACAGAAGAAGCCTGGAAGTGAAGATGTGGCTCAAGTGGTAGAGTATCAGCCTTGAGTGAAAAAGGCCAAATGAAAATGAGAGACCCTGAGTTCAGGCCCCAGTACTGGCACACAAAAAATGAATTATAATAATATGTTATACTTAATCCAATATAATCAGCGTGTGTAATTAAATATTTTTTGATTTAGCCACCCTCAAAAAGTAAAAACATGTCATGTTTTAATGACATTTTAATAACACTTTATTAAATTCAACATATCTCAAATGTTATTATTTTAATATGCATACAATTAAATATTGCTAATAGGAAGTTTTGAGATTTTTCTGTCTAGCTCTTCAGAATCTGATGCACGCTTTATAATCATATTTACTTTGATTTGAAGCATCTTATTTCAAAGGCTCAATTTCCACACATGACTATGAAGTTGGACAGTACAGGTTCTACCTTGTTACTCCAAAGTGGCTTGAAGTCTTCATCTTGTGTGTCACCTGACAGCTTTCTAGAAAGGCAAAGTCTTAGCCTCCATCGTAGCTATTGAATTGGTACCCTTGCCTTAACAAGATTTCCTGGTGGTTTGCTTATACACTAAAACTTGAGAACATTCTGTCCTTTCCTTTAGCTATTGTCAACTCTCACCTATGGAAACATATCTACTTCCTAGCCCAGTCTCTTAACCCCTTAAGATCTGTTTAGTGCCTTGCTTGTATTGTTGCCAAACTCACCACCAATTATTTCTCTGGTGACCATGAAATGCCCTCAGAGATAGACACAAGTCAGGAAGTCCTATATTTCTGAATTTCTGCTAGTTCTTCCAGGAATTCTTTCCAGCTGCATGGCCCTCCCCAACTTCTCATGACTCAGTCCTATTTCATATTTTAGTTCTGATGTTATTGTCTTGGGTTCATTTGCATGTCCCATTGGTTTCATGTCCCTTCAACTCCCTTCTATCTTGTATTTCTCTTTCCTTGTATTTTCCATTTTGATTTAAAAATCCAAGTCCACCCCTTCCTGATGAATGAAAATATCCACAAAGATAAAGTCATCATATGTGCTAGCCACTCCTCCAGCCCAAGCATCAAGCACAGGATGGGTGGCAAGGGGGTGAGTGCTTTTCGTTTGGAAGTAAGAGAGGAAGGAGGAAAGCAAAAAGTGAGGGAGGAAAGGAAGTCATATTACTCTTCAAGGGGAACTTAAGTTATATTTAGAAATATTTAATATAATATAGATTGCCATAAACAGGGAAGAAAAGGGAGATCCTATGGATGAAAGACTAAGGTGACATACACTGTGCAGACCACATCTGCCTGAGTTAGAACTTGTTTGTTGCAGGACAACATGCAGGACAAGGCATGCATTTTTCTGAGCGCCAGCTCTTTCTCTTCTGAATAGGAAGGAAAATGTCTACATCGTGCTGCAGTCATGAAAAATCAGCAAAAGATGGGTCTTTCCTAAATTATAAAGTGCTACAAAGGTGTTAGAAAACCAGAAAGAATCCTCATTCAGTTCCCAAACATCACCACCCCTCTCCAGATCCACTCCAGGAACCGAGTTTCATTTTCCACTTGAGTTTAGAAGTCAAATATTTAGCTGTGCTAATGGGGTATTGGATCTTTTCATTATGGCCCCACCACTCAGTATGTGCAGCTTTGCCGAGATAATAAAAGATGTTAGGCCTGGTCTCACAGCTGCTTAATGCAGAAAATGCTGTGGGAACACACCTGGGGTGCGGCTTCGAATGGAATCAATGGTGAAGTCAGCCGTATCCCCAGCAGAGATAAAAGCATTAATATCCTATTTCACCCTCAGACCGCACTAGCATGACGTTGATTAAAATTATTTTCTGCAGTTTGAATTCTTTTTTTCAAAAAAAATTTTTTGTAAAGGTGTGTGTGTGTGTGTGTGTGTGTGTGTGTGTGTGTGTGTGTACAGGATAGATTTTTAACGGGAGTTGTATTTGATGGCTTCGCTTGATGTCGGGCTTTAGATCTCCCTTTAATGGCATACATTTATAGTCCCATGGCTTAGATAGGCCACAGGGAGGTTTTGTTAAAGCAGTGGGACCTCCCCCAACCCCCTCCATCTTCTGCACTGATAGGTGTGTATGCCTGTTTGTTCAAGCCTGTTTTACCTGGGTTAAAATAGAAAGCCTCCTTTACCCAGTTGATGTGCTTAACAAAGATGTGCAGACCAGAGTGAATTCATAGATATTTATTTAATATTAACTAAATATCAGGCAATATACTTGTGGTCCAATACAAGATATGTAGCCTCATTATAAAGCTCATAGTGTTATAGCAAGGTTTCTCAATGTGTCACTACTGATATTGTGAGTCAGCTAATTCTTTGCTAAGGGGACCCAACTGTGCATTTGGCAATGTCTCTGGTGTCTTCTACCTAGGGATAGAATCTACCAGCTGTGACAACTAGAAATATCTCCAGATATTAGAAACTGTTCCCCTAGGAGTAAAAATCACCATGTGTTGACAACCACAGGAGCCTATGGGAAAATAGAGATGTTAAAGATAAAAGCTTTTAAATGATTGCATAAGCACTCATTTGCTGGATAGAGCAAATTGGTAGAGGTATCCTAGCAAAAGAATGGTAGGTGAAAAAGAGGCTCTGGTGGAGGAAGGAAAGAGCATGACTCAAGACAGAGCAACTGGGAGGCCCTTGGGGATTGAGTGAATAGGTGAAACACAAAGGGAGAAATGACACAGTTAAGTGGGACCTGTGCACTTTGCCACCTGAATTTGCATTAGAAAGTGAGCGAGGGCATGCAGGCATTGGGCATAGGACACTGTAAGGGTCCTAGCAGTTCTAAGACTGTTTTGCATCTCTGAAAAACTTGTGATTATAAGGACAGATATACAGCACAAAGAGTCACTACCTTATTTACAAGTGGGGGCAGAACAGAGCTCATCCTAATGTGAGATCTTTCAAGATAGGTAACCATTGGCAATTCACATTTAACCATTTTCACAGCTACAATTGACTAGCAAATCGCAGACAGCATTAAACACATTTATGGGTAGTTACAAGGTTTTTACTTCAACTTAGAGAAGTGGAAATGGAAACTCTGAGAACTGACAAGACCTGCCTACCATCATGCAGTCAGACCACAAGAGAATGAGGATTTGAACCTACATCTAGTTGATCTCCAAGCATCACTGTCACGCTGGGAAGAAGGGCCAACGTGCCATCTTTGATCGTGTCAGGCCACTCTTGCTATACTTGCAGCTACTTTACAGAATTTTGCCAGGATCCCTGCTGTGCAGTTTTTTTTTTTAACCTCTGCTAGGACTCCTGAATATCACCAGCTATTTGTGAGCTATTTTTATGTTTTTCTGTATTTTATCAGTCCTTCTCCAACTGTGTTCAGGAAAAGTCAGCATCCTCAGTGGTATGTAAGAATTCCTTTATGATCTCTCCTGTTCCACTTCTCAGTCTCATTTCAACTATTTTAACAATCTTGTTCTCTGGAGATCTCACATCTTTGTGTGTGCTCTTTCTATCTCTAGGAATGTCCTGCTCCCTTTGTATTCCCTGTCTTTGCTTTGAAATAATGGATGCTTGATAAACACTTGTTGAACATGTTAGTTTTTTAAATAAAAAGGCACACATATACTTGCCTCTATGTTCCTCCTAAAAGACAGTTATTTTCTGTATGTTGAGTCTGGATTTTGTTATCCATATACAAACCCAGATTTGTCACTTATTAGCCATGGATGTCAACAAGTTACTCTTTCGGAGTTTTATACTAAAAACTGGAATGATAATGCCTACTTTCTAGCGTCATATGTATTACATGACTTAATACATGTTAGTGTTTAGAGGAGTCTCTTTTCATAATAAATGTACACTAAATGTGTATTATGCTCTATAGATATTTTCAAATATATGTGTACCAATCTAATGATTAGTTTCACCTCCTGCTTTGTCTAGCTTTCTTTCTTCATTCCAAAATTCTTTATACACCTTTAAGCAACTGTACAAAGGAGTTGCTGTTTAACAAAGCAGTTTATGTACATGATGCATCTTGATCAATATTGGCCCCTTTCAGCAGTCTCACCTAACTTTCCCAACCTACCCCTTCCCTCACTTTTCTTAATTTTGTAAGATATACATTGAAATTTTTTCACTATATTCTCTCCTCACTTTTTCTCTTTAATTAATTGATAACTTCCTATACAGAACCAAAATGGCCCAAGATATTGCTTATGAACTGATATAGACCATCTTGCTTATGTTTTCAGGGATTTTTTTAATACCTTTTCCTGACCATTGATTTTCCATAGCAGCTAGGGACAATCATCTAGAGGACCCTGCCACAGTTTGCATTTGTTTTTTTTTTATTTTTTTCTACTTATTTATTGTCAAAGTGATGTATAGAGAGGTTACGGTTTCATACGTTAGGTCTTGGGTACATTTCTTGTACTGTTTGTTACCTCCTCCCTCACTCCCCCCTTCCTCCTCCTCCTTTCCCTCTCCCTCCAGGAGTTGTTCAGTTGTTTTACACCAAATGGTTTTGCAAGTATTGCTTTTATGTGGGGTTTGCACACTAAACTAGTTAACTGAATTTCCCAACATCTGTCCTCTCTATTCTAACCCAGTGATAACACACACATTGGCTTCCTTGGGAACAGTGATAATGAAGGGGAGGGGAAGCATGATGGTGGGGGAGAGAAGGGACATACAGGAAGTTCTTAGCAGGTTTCAGGTTTTCTGCTAATGGTTCATTAGAGAAGAATAAGACATGGAACTTCCTTACAGAGCTTACAAGATTGTGGTGTAGTACAGGGTTTAGGCAAAAAGTAATGACACAAAAGAGAAGTTTGGCTCTATGGGGAGTAACAAAGAAGACACTGTAAGAAAGCTGGCAGTGTATCTGGGCCTTGAAGGATGATCCATGTGTGTGAACATTCTCTTATTTTGTTATTCTTTAATTCAGCTGTGATTTTTTTTGTCTAGGGATTTGGGGTAAGTATTGGGCACACACAGACAAATTATATTTATGTGCATATAAATACAATCTAACAGTGCAGAATAGAACACAACAAACACAGCATGATGAATGGATATGCAAGGTACAAAGGATCTCTTATGGAAACAGCATGGACGTCTATGTAGGAGAATTAGGGGAGACTTCACAGAAGGAATACTTGAGCTATAGTTATAATGAAAAGGAGCCTTTTACTGAGTGTTTTCTATGTGCCAGGCATTGTGTTTCATATTTTACATACATTAAATAGCTGAATGCTCATTATAGCCAGGAACTCAAGGGAACAACCTATACTTCAGACAGAGAGGGCAACTGGAAAATACTCAGTAGAGGAGTTAGGTAACTTTTGAGGTCTGCAGATTGTATGTCAGAAGCCAGTGTTCAGTGTATAAAGTAGCCAGTGTTGTAAACCCAGGAGAGATCCAGAGGGGAGCAAATTCTAGGCAGAAGGAACTGCACACACACACAGGCAGGACCATGTGGAAGAGCCAGCAGGTTTAGGAAACCACTAATCAATGTTGTTGTTGGAGACAGGGTTAGCTGGTGAGCTGAAATAATCAATATGGGAGATGAAGGAAGAGTGGGTTCCAGTTATGCTGGGGATTTTGTGGGGTTTTTTTTGGTGCTACATTGAGAAGTTTGTATTTTATGCTACAGAGAGGTACAAAAAGACAAGACCAGACCTGACTGTGAAAACATGGGTAAGGATAGAGGAAAGGGTTTTTGAAATCCAAAGTAAGAAGTATTTGTAATTATGTGCAAAATGTACTGCAGTAGGTAAAGAAACCCTCTTTGGCATTTTTTTTCTGTCTTTTTGTCAAATCTAACCCATTGAAACAGAAGTTTGTTGTTGTTTTTTTTTAGTTTGATTTCAGGAAATGATACATTCTTTATTTTTTTTCTCTCTCTATCTTTATTTTTCCCTCTGGACTACATATCACTGCATGCAGTGGCCTGCCGATTCTCAGTTGCTGCAGAGAAATGCACGTTTGGGGTTGTTGGGACTGTAAAACATGAAATTAACCAGTGTCACATTTTTCACGCCCTCCTCCCTATTCACCCAAGAGCTCGAATTAAATTTCACACTGAACAACCCAAGCAGCTGATATGTTCCATGCTCATGGGCACATGGCTCTGATAGCCACACGGCGGAAGTCCCTCTCTTACCAGGCTCTATGTCAGTTCTGCCTGCTCTGCTCTGTGCTGATGGCAAATCTAGCTGGCTGGAGACCTGGTCTCAAGCTGTTGTAATCTCTTCCAGGACCAATATGACCTGTCCCTAAGCAGGTGAGTGTGTAAGTAGCTATATCCAGCTTACATGCAGCAGCATTTGTACAAGGCAGTGGACAGGTCTTTCAGATTGGGAAATCAAGGTTCTTAGAAGCAGTCAAGACTAAGACCACATACTGAGTTCAGCACAGTCTTCACTACAGCAGAAAACTTTGGGAAGCATGGCAACTCACTTCGCACTTTTAAATAGAAGATCTATAAGGGTGGGAAGGAAAATCCCAGTGAAAAGTCCATCTTCTGGTAATTTTGCAAAACGTGGGATTCTCTCCGACTTCTCTTGCATTGCCTTACACTCTCCCTGTCTCAAGCTCAAGTAGATTCTCTCCCCATGATGTCTCTCTGGAACTCTCATTGCTCTAAATCTTTTCCATCTTCATTCCCAGCTAAGTTTCTCATTTGAAAATCTAGTCACTATTTCTCACCATAAATAATCTCTCCCTAGGTCAGGCTCCCAGCTAACTGGACTTTTTGAGGTACATTTCTTACAAGCTGCCTGAGGCCAGGGCCATGTCTAGTTCATGATGGATCTTTATGCAAAGGACTGTTTTGCGTAACACACTAAGTTAAAAAAAAAGACTTTACTGGGGTCCATCTTTCTCTGCCTTTCTAAGTGGGAGTATCTAAATTGATTTAAGGGATTCCTCTGGTAGTTGACAGTTAATCTCATGAATAAACTGGAAGAATGCATCTGATGGGTGCTAATAAGTGGTATTTCTTACAGGATCTATTTACATTTTATGTCACATAGCATAGTAAGATAATAAACTTTAGGCAGTGGATGGTCTAGAGGGAGAGCAAGATAGAACACAAGCCTTTCCAGTGGTGAAAAATAATCATGCAGAAAAGCACTTTTATATTTATCTAGTCCTTCCAAAATGCATTAGCCTTCTACATTGTTTTATGGAAAATACATTCCTCTTTGACTGCTGTTTTAAGATTCTGGAAGAGGGAGAAAACTCTCTTATAAGCCACATCCATTCATAATGGAAGCCTATGGTAAAACAAACTTAACCCATTGTAAAGTTATATTTCTTCCTGAACAAAATAGTTCCAGTCTATTCTCTGGACCTCAAGAGCAAGCCCAGGTATTCCCTTCAGGTCACATGCTTTCAAATATTTAAGAGTAACTTGCATATCGTTCTCATTTCTCAGTTTCTGCACTCTTCCCATTCTTCAGGAGATTTATCTATGTAGTATTCTCTAAATGTTAGTATTCCCCTAAAGTCCTACTTTAGAACCAAATACCCAAATGGTACTAGCTGATGAGTCTTTCAGTGGTAATTAAGTTATAAGGACTCCACCTTTATAAATAGTGAGATGGATGCCTTTAGAGATGAGGATAGGGTCATCTCCCTTGGCTCTTCCTCCTTATGAGACACACCAATAAAAAGGTATCATTTAGGAGGTACGAGCCCTTTCATCAGACACCAAATCTGCTGTCATTTTTGCCTTGGACCTCCCAGACTTTAGCAATAAATTCATGTTGTTTATCAATTCCCAAGTCCAAGGTATTTTTTTGGTATAACATCAAGAATGAGGTGCCGTGCGTTATGTGCCAATTATTTAGGACTAGGCCATACCATCCAGTGCTAAATTAGACAGTAACCCATATTATTATAGACAGTAATTTTGTAAATATGTGTAGCATATACAATCAGTTGATTTCAAAGGGTATCTTTTATGATCATTCTTATACAATCACTAGAAGACATTGAGATTTTGCTAATGAAGAAGAAGTGCTATCAATGGCATTAGGTCCTATGTTGGAATTTGCATGCTGCTGGCCAGAGGATAGATAAAAGATAAATGATAGATAGATGATGGAGAGACACAGACATGTCGCGCACGCACGCGTGCGTTCATGTGTGTGTGTTTGTGTGTGTGTGTGTGTTCTACTGGCTTGAATTCTAGTTTGCTTTCTTCTTATTCCTTTCTTCTTTCTTCTTATTTCTCTGTTTGAACCCTGACTGATAGAAGGAGCTTTATTTAAAGACTAGGTTACATAGAGGAAGATTTCACAACCCAAGGCAGGACTAAATGTGGAGATGTTGTTTATAGAAAGGCAGCTCTTGAACTTCTTCCACTTGCTCACATGGAAGAAGCTCTTTCCTTTAAGTCTTAGGCTGGCCACTGCCCTCTATAATAATGGAGAGCTCTACCTTCATGAAGGCATGTGAGGAGGACCCACACCCTTGCAATGCTCCCAGAGAGGAGCCCAGTCTGATTTCTGTCACAAGCATACCCTTAGCTTTTCTTCCTGCTGCATCAGGCCGGCTCTAGGAGAAGGGGCAGGCCAGGTGATGTTTCTGCCTGAAGCTAATGAGATATATCAGATGCAGATGACACTTGGGTCAGGCAAGCACCTGTTCTTCTGGGGCCTGAGGCTTTCTACTAAGGGGGAGGAGGGGAATTTGCTGCTGTAGCTTGTGCTGAAAAGGTTAGCGAGAATTCCTAGCAGGAGTTAAAACTTGGAATGCTTTTAAATCTCCTCCAGGACACCAATAAGTTCACAACTTATGTGGGTGGGGTAAGTGTGGAGAGAGAAAGAATCAGATGCCGTATTCCACTCTCTTCTGGCTGAGAGACAGCACAGAAAGCAATGCACATTTTGATGTTTATATGTATACGATCTCATTTTAGACCTCTCGCTAAATCTCTGGCCTCTCTGAAAATCATATTCTTCATTTGTAAGACAAGGATATGAATTCAAATTCCTTAGAGGATATCTGTTAGGGTGAATTATTAACACGTGAAAACACATGTTCCATATAAACTTCCTGTTGCATTAGTGTTCAATAAATAAGCATTATTATTATTGTTATTTTTTCATTCTGAAAGAATTTGTTTCTTGCTGCATTTGTCCTCAGCCATGAAAAGAAACTATTTCTCTTAGTAGAAAAGACAGTAATGGAAAGCATAATCCATATTACCACACAAATAAGGGTCTCTCCTTTGTGACATTGAGCAAATAAATAATTTGACTGTTGTATCCATTAGTACATATAAATATGGGAATAATAATACCTAGGATGTTGTTATAGCCCAATGAGTACAAGAAAGCTTTGAGGGCAAAGATACTAGGTGCTCAAATCCCAGCTCCATTACTTGATAGCACTATGGTCTTAGATAAGTAATTTAATCTCTCTCTACTACAGTATCCTCATTGATAAATGAAATTACAATAGTGCCCATCTCGAGGTTGTTATGGTATTAAATGCATTAATATGTATAAGAGACTTGAAAGAGTGCTCAGCACTTAATGAGCACCTGATAAATGACAACCATTCCTAATGTACTTTGAGAAAACTTTAGATGAGATAATGTTTATAAATATGTGATACACAAAAGGTGCACTAAAACAATAGTGATTGCACTGGTTATTGTTGTTTATGATAATAATAACACCATATTCTGACTCTGTAGACCTGATATGCTTTTTAGAAGGTAGAGTTTATTTATAGGTTGTCCATGTTAATCTCTTTTACCTTTCTGGATGGCTATGGCTATATCTCAGTTCCATGCAACTTTTCTGTTAAAAATGAAAAGAATTCAATAGCTTCTATCTGCAAAATAAAGTCCAGCCTCTGGGCTTTTTTAACCTCCATAATCCATAATCTCTACTTGAATAGTCCTTTTAAGATTTATTTCCTAGTCTGATACAGGTCCTCATCTTTGGCCTGCGTTCATTGCACATTGCACAGTCTGATTCCCTCTGAGTATGCACTGAGTGTCTCTAGATGGATGAGAAATTCTGATGACCAAGAGACCCGCCAGTCTGAAATGGTATCAGTTTGGATAATCTAAGGCTCACACAACCATCCCAGCAATGAAGCACTAGGTCTCACACTCTACTGCAAAATTTCTTTTTTTTAGTGAATATTTTTATTATCTTTAAGTGGTTGTACAAAGGAGTGCCATTCAACAAAGCAGTCATTCTAAATCAACATCACCTCGTTCAGCGCGCGCTCTCACTCACCTCTCCCAAATGGTCCTTTTGATTTAGCTCTTCACAGTGACTCCCCTGAGGCAAGAATCATTCCTCTCCCTCTGGGGATGGGGCATCCAAGGATCACCCAAGTAATACAACTTGCACAAGGTGCTACAACAAGCATGGTGCCTTGTGTTGTTCATTAGCTCTCCTGTCTTACATCCTTAACTCGATATTCCTCTATGAAGGTGTTTATGCTAAGTATAAAATGCTTCCAGAAGCATAGAACTATCTCATAAATGCTTGGATTGATAAATTTTTATAAACTGCACGCAACTGAGCACTGAAACCAAGAAAATGAACATTATTTTTTTAATCCTAAAATTCATATGGAAGCAATAAAGGCTCTGAGTAGTCCAAGTAATCCTCAGCCAAAGACTAAGACTAGAGGTGTCACTATACCTGATTGCAAATTATACCACAGAGCCACAAAAACAAAAACAGCATGGTGCTGGTACAAAAACAATTACATGTAGATCCGTAACTAGAACAGAGGACCAGTTATAAGCTCATACAACAACAACCATTTAATTCTCAACAAATGCACCAAAAAACATGCTGAGGAAAGGGACAACTTTAACAAAGGATGCTGGAAGATCTAGAAATCCACCTAAACAAGTTCGAAACCAGATTGCTAATGCCCAGTTTGTATAAAAAAACTCTCAAAATATATCAAAGGTTTTAACATAAAACCTGAAACTTAGAAACTTCTGGGAGAAACCATAGAAGAAACATCTGAAGAGCCAGGCATAAGCAATGATTTTTGGAGTATGACTTCAATAGTTCAGGAAATAATAGCAAGAAATGACAAGACTGGATGAAACTGAAATGCTTCTGCATAGCAAAGGAAATAAATACTAGTGTGAAAAGAAAGCCTAGGAATATAAAATAAATCTTTCTTGCTGTTCATCTAAGAGGGAATTAATATTCAGAATATATAAAGCACACAAAAAAGTAAGTAAAAATCAAACAATTCAATCAATACATTGGTTAATGAACTAAAAAAACAGTTTTCAAAGAAACCTGTATAATGGCAACAGTTACATGGAATAATAGTTGATACCTTTAGCCATTAAAAAATAAAAATCATCAGTATACTGGGATTCCATTTCATCCCATTTAGAATTAACTACTATCAAGAAAACAAAATGTATTGATATAGTGAGTAGGTAGAAAAGGAACCGCAATGCATGTAGAATGTAATTTCTGTGGTGCAGCCATTCTGAAAACCAATATGGAAGTTCTTCAAAAAGCTATGAACACCATGACCACACAATCTTGCTTTACCACTTCTGAATAGATAATAGGAGTGTATATGTTCTGATTAAAAAAAAAAAGAGAAAACAAAGAAAATACCATAAACAGGATCTCAACACTGCCTTTGAACATCCTCCTTGCCTTCTTTCTAAAGTAACTGTTGGTGCAATTGTGGATTTTGCTGCTCTTATAATTTATATACATAGATTCATATATTACTCAGCCTAACTGCTGTCTTTGGATCACTCGTGCTCATTCCCACTGAAGGTTTTACATAAGTGGACTTCCATGGTCATCGCTGGCCAGCTTCCAGACTGAAAAGTCTGAAGACACATCACAACACATAACACATAGAGAGACAGGACTGGTACCAGAAAACAGTATACAGAGGTATTGCACATAAGAAGTGTCAGCATAAGCAAACACCCTTGAAGCTCATCACCTTATTCATATATATTTAAAATTCTTATTCTAATAAGAATACTTAGTATGAGATTTGTAGTTTTAAGTTTTACAGAATGTGTCTAACGAGATGAGCTGCTTATATGTGGTTCTCAATTTTGCAGTATTTCAAAAGATTTCTTCATTCATCACATTCAATTTCTTATCCTATGAAATTAAGAAAATTGAGAAGCTGGGTTAAGGAGAATGATGTAAACAGAGGCATAGATGAAAATATGTTGTACTTATAAAATGATCTGTTGGATAGTAACTATATTTAAGGATGATAAAAATATAATTTAAAAATAAGAAGGGCTCTTCAGAAAGGTATGAACTACACAAATAGAGTGATTGTTTCTGCTCAAGAATAATGAAATCTCAACCTTATTCATTATTCTTGTCTCCCTGATTCTCATCTCCAAGATCTGGATCCTGCCTGCCTCCCTCTATTTGATGTAACCCTTCTTGATGCACTTATGATGAACAGCCTGTACTCAAAGCCTCTACTAAGAATGTCTTGCCCATCAACCTTGGTTTATCATCTCCACTGCTCCACTGCAGTGGGCATTATTGTAGTCTCCATTTCTCCAGGTAAAACTGCTAGGAGTGTCTTGCCCAAGGATGAATTTCTGGACTTGTATCGTGTGTGTGTGTGTGTGTGTGTGTGTGTGTGTGTGTCTGTGTGTCTGTCTGCATTATTTTGTTCACCTGAAGGTTGGAGTTTTTACATAACTAACCTGTTTGTGCCTTTTCCTTTTAACAAGCACAGAAATGGGTAAACAGTTCAGGCAGATGAAAACCCCTTAATTTTCTCTGACAAGAGGCCTTTCAAAAAAGTTGACTCTAGTGGCTACTTACTGTCACAAGAATACCCACTGTGTCGATTACATAAGTAGAAGGAGTTTGGTTTTTGGTAGGTGTTTTCCAACATCTTGAAGAGAATCGTGAATTATCCCCAACGAACAGGTCAATTTGTATAGGGGATGGCTATATCTTTAAGATCTGGGACTGCTTGGCGGCTAGCCCCTCCTACTCCCTTCCGGGTTCTACTGGAAGAGATAAAAACCAGCCCCGCCTTCCGCCTTGGCCACGTGTAATATCATAATGGCGCCAGGCGGAGCCCAAGGAGGCGGTTCTGTGGGCTGTGGTCTCTGCCTCTGCAGGAAGTTCTGTGACATCACCGTGATGGACAGTTCATTAGCCAACCGTTAATACCCAGTTAGTCCCTCCTCTTCCTGCCGCCATTACTGTTATATAAACCCCTCCCTTGAATAAAACCCTTTGGAGGCCGGTAGACCATCGGACGGCTCCCCCGAAATCTCTGTGTCCAGTGCCTGCTCTTAAACGTAAGGGGGGTGCGTGGGGGTTTTGGCAGCCCTATCTCTTCTCAGCTTAGCCAACTGGGACTGGCTCTGCCCACCCACCAGCAGGAGTAGCACACAGAGCCGAGTGTCCCCCACAATTAGAGGCTTGGCGTCTTCCCAGGGGAGACGGGGAAATTAAGCCCGACAAATTTGGACAGCTCTTTTATGGGACATGGCAAATTCAATTGCCTATCAGTATTATTATTTTTTTACTCTCTAATAATGACACTTATACTTGCAGAGCAGTTTATAAATTAGGAAGCACTTTTCTCATGTGTTTCTGAGTACAATGTGTACACCTTTGTATCTATGTATATATATGTATATATACATACATGTATGCATGTATATATACATATATGTATATATACATATGTATGTATATACATATATACATTTAATCAGTGCTTTCTATGCAGTATTTTACAGACCAGAAAACAGGATAAGAGATTCCCCTATTGCCCAAGTTACTACAAATCTGTTGATGGCAAATACCTCTTTAAAGTCTAAAAAAAAGAATCTTTTCTTATCTTTTTTTGCATGAAATCAGGTATTTCCTTGAGTGTCTTCTGTATCCTTCTACAGACAAAATAATGGATGAGGAAGTGTCTATTGGCCTTTCTCTGACTATATAGAAATATGGGACCTCCTTAGTTAATCGTTTATTTCTCAGCAGGATGTGTGCCAGGATGACTCGATGAAGTCA
This sequence comes from Perognathus longimembris pacificus, assembly GCF_023159225.1. NCBI lineage: Eukaryota > Metazoa > Chordata > Mammalia > Rodentia > Heteromyidae > Perognathus > Perognathus longimembris. The sequence goes on from NC_063161.1 coordinate 149,322,571, forward strand.
CTCAAGAGCAAATTAAAGGGCAATTTCAAGACCAGATGTGGTCATAAGCATCTGTCAACATCAGAAGGTAGAAGTAGGAGATTGTAGTGTGAAGCAAGCCAGAACAAAGTAAAAGACCAGAAGGAGTGGATATATGACTTAAATAGTAGAGTACTCACGTAACAAGTGTTAGGCTTGGAGTTCAATCTACAGTGCACCAAAACGTGTGTGTGTGTGTGTGTGTGTGTGTGTGTGTGTGTGTGTTGGGGGGGTTGCATGCCTATAGGCACTACTGTTTCTACAACTCTTCTAGGTTAGCATTAAAGCACCTATTGACAATATGCAAATGAATGGGTGTGGCTGTGTTCCAGCATAACTTCCAAAGGCTGGCAGGAGGCCAGATTTGGGCTGTGGGCCACAGATGTGAGACCCCTGATCAATAGGACCAATTCTGGTTGGAGAAACCTACTATCAATTTACTGCAATCTAGATTCTGCCAAAGATGAGTTATGACATCTAGATTTGACAGAAGAGTCAAATGGCCATGTTAATTTCCCTTCACTTAACTCTCTCACATGATAGGCAGCATGCTGACTTGATAAAGCTTTAACATGACTTTTCTGCATTGATTTTGAAGACAAGAAATGCTTAAGGGCCAGACAGGCTAAAGGAGAAAGCTGAGATGTTTTCTAGCTACAATAATAGCCCTTTGACTAACAGTGGCCTAACCCCAAGGACATTTATTACTCATATAATTAGACAATATCAGATGACATCAGGATTGCTTGAATGACCTTAAATACATCTTCAAGGATGCAGGACCTTTGCATTTTTCTATTCTTTTACCTTTACACTATTGGTTTCTCCTTTGTCATCAACTAGTGCCAGGAGAGATACAATTTCTCTAAAAATCACATCTTGGCAGATCTGCTTCCAACTAAGGGAAATAACTGAACAAAAGAATCTTCCTTTCATGTAGATTTCTCTTTTATGAAAAATGGAAACTTTCTTCCAGGAATCTTCCCACAAGATTTTTCCCCTGGTTTATCCCAGATTAGGTAGGCCCCTTTCTCACCTCTAGCCAACCTTCACAAGGCAGGATGACTCAGAGCTGTGACAAAATAGTTACAACCTCTATATTGCTACCTTGTACATTCTTGTACCATCTTATTAATTCCCCTGCATCTAAGTTGAGGAGTGTTGAGGAGAGAAGTAAGTAGGGAGTGAGGAATATTGTAGAGAAAATCCTTTTTAAAAAAAGACACCAAAACAACACTGTGAAGTTTGTGCCATGAAAGTATGAGGAGAATGAGTATAAGCTTGAACTTGAACTCTAAATGACACAAGGTTCACAGTCATCTTGGTCCTCAAGAATTAATGTTCCTAAGAATAATCTAAAGAATCTCATTCCAATATGATGTCTTGGGCCTTTGCCCTAGAAATTCCCATTACCTAGCACTCAGGGGAGGGGTGGGTAGCATGCTTTTGAATAAATTCTCCAGGGTACTTTGGTACAAATACTCTGCCTCTAGCACCACCCGAATATATCACTCTGTGATTTTGAAGCCTTGATGGGAAGAACATAGAAGGTAGAAACAACTGTCATTTCAGACTTCTAGTTTTTCTTGAAAACAGAGGCATATATGTAAATATTGTGAGCTCAGTGCATTCCTTTGTGCTGAGAAAGGAATAGAGGTGGGCTTTTTCAACCACATGACTTGTAGACCAACATGCCTATATTAAGTATAATCCCTACTATTCAAATACAGAGCACAAAACAGAGCATAAAATCAGGGAGATTTATGTAAACATGATACTATATATAAGCTGCCTGGTGTTTCACACAACGTGAAAGGGGCCTGGATCAAGAGAAACTTAAATTTGATCCCTAATGTAATAAATTTGGACAATAGTCGAAACATCTTGCCGTGGTGCTCACTTTTACAAAAGAGAGGAAAATATTTTCCCTTCTAGCAATCATAATATGATACGTTAGAAATTATTAAGAGAACAAAATTATTCTTGCAATGCATTTATCATGGTGCTTAGTGACTTAAGTATGCAATAAATGTTAGCGTACATTACCATCTTTGTCCTCTTTGGGCTCATGGTATTGGTGATAGTTTTATTTTATTTACAAATGCTTGTAGCTATTACATTTGCCTTAGCGATTTTCTCAGTTTAGAGACATGAAACTAATTCCCAGAGACATGATGATAACTTGAAAATTTACAAAATTAGTTGGCTATGCTGAATCTTGAACTCAACCTCAATTCTTGATTCTCTAATCAAAATTTCTAATAATCCACCTATTAAATTCATAATGAACCCATGAATGTGACCCAGTTTTCTGGTACAAGTTAAGAAGCACCTCACTGTGTGGAATATGTTTATTCTAGCCCCAACATTCCTTCTGTCTCTCTCTCTCTGTTGGTGTGTGGTGTGTGTGTGTGTGTGTGTGTGTGTGTGTGTGTGTGTGTGTCTGTCTGTCTGTCTGTCTGTCTGTCTGTGCTCTGGCTGTTATGCAGAAAGACTACTGGGATAAAGACCACTGGACTAATTAAAAAGAGGAGTTGAAGTACTCATGGTGGGACCAGGAGACAAGTCGATGTGGCTCAATCTGCTGGGAATTGACTGCAATCAATTTCTCCAACAGCCTGTCCAAGGCTGCAGCTGTAAAGTATTCAGTGTGCTGATCAATGGCGGCCTTGAGTGCAGTGGAGGGAGAGACAAAGCAGTAGCTGCAGCCTCAGGTCAGTCTGCTGCCAGCAGGCTAACCCAAGTCCAAGGTCAGCAGCCACTGAAATCTCCTTTCCCTCTCCCCTTTCTCCCCACTCCTTTGGCGGAAGTGTCAAAACAAGATGAGATGGCTAAAACCAACCTAGCTGCTCTGAGAGAAAGAAAGAAAGCTCATTTGCAAAAGATAATAAAAATAATAATAATCTCCTATTCATCATCATAACCATAATGACAGTGGTTGTAATAATGACAGGGCACCTGATTTTATCTTCTGCTCTCTGAACGTGAAAGTACATCGCTATATCCAAATGAAAGCCATTTAAGAGCTGTAGTTTCCCAGCAAACAGAACTCATCACATTTAATAAAATGCTAATTGAGGTGGAGGAAGGAAGCCCCGGGTCTTTGTAGTTTCATACATTTGTTCATTAAAGAAACATGAGGCACTATGCTATTTTAGGCTAAGGTACATCTTACACACAGTAGGTACTATCTTCATTTTTTTTAATAGTACAAGTTGCTATGTTGGTACCATGTAATAGATTGTGGTTAAACAATTAATAAAGCATGCCCTTTGCTGTCAAGCTGTTTGCATGTGAGGCATCGCAAGTAAACAGGATTATTATAATAAAGACTGGAAATAAGTAACTAAAATCCACAAGAGGGATGGGTTCATTCAGGTTATGCCAGGGAGTGAAAGGATTTGGGCTAATTCAAGCTCTGAAAATTGTATATAACTTTTCCAGGTAGAAAAATAGCATTCAAAGTAGAGAGAATAACATTAAGCTAAAGGATTATGCAGCAAGTTTCTGAGTGATATGTAGTCTTAAGTGCCTACAATATGGAATACTTGAAGGAAAAATCACAACAAAGACTAGAAGGTAGATAGGAATACAGAGGAGAAAGTTCTTTCCATGCAAAGAAATTCATGATTTTCCCCCTTTTAGATCACTTGGTAGTTGGAACCATTAAATATTCTTTCCGGAAAATTACCAGTTCTCATCTGCAAATGGAATTTTCATAATAAAAAAGTGAGTAAATGATAAATGGCACAAGGGAAAACAGACGCTAAAAGAAGTTAACTAAACTGCTCAGTATAAAGAAGTCAATGGCAGGTTGTGAACCCAAGTGTTTTCCAGTTCTTTATACCATAATGACTGGTGAAGACTAAACCAGAGAGATACTGTTTAAATCTTAATCCTGCCACCATGGAGTTCATTAAGTTACCATGAACATTTTAACAAGCCTCCCTTAGGCTCAATTTCTCTACCTGTTAAATGGGATTAAAATACCTATCTATTGGAGAACTTGTAAATTGAATGTAAAAAATATATGTTAAGTATGGCAGCAGAGTTCTTGACATAGTGTAAGATTTTGATATATGTTAGGAGGGCCGTTATCATTAATATTAACTTCAAATGTCCTTCTTATGTTTCCTTTCTGAACCTTTCTTCCACGTCTTTTGACATCTCTTTGAATACTTTAGTATCTTGGATTAATTTTAGGCATGATGACAGACTATCAGAAAAGCTATTTTGGTTTCGAGGGACTTTCCCTCACTTTTTTGAACACACCACCTAGCTGGATGTCATATATCACATGAAGAATGGTTAAGGGAGATGAGAAAATTTGGAAAGGCATGCGAGCCACGTTCAGGTATTTTCAAAAGCTGTCCATTTTAAGAGGATTGAGACTTGTTCCTGTTTGGCTCCTCATAGACAAAAGTTTCAACAGTATCTGGAAATTGTGGAGAAATTGGTTTATATTCAATTTAAAAACTTCCAGTTACTAGGGATGACTGAAAAATTAAATGTGCTAAGTGGTAGCAAGTTTCCCATCACTGGAAAAGATTCCAGTTGGCATTGCTAGCTGTAAAAGGTATTGCAACTGAGATTGAATCAGGTAATAATGAATAAAACAGTGATGCAATTGGTTCTTTATAAAACAGGCCATTTATAAATGGGTTGCCTAGTCTAAATGACACACTTGATAAAATAAGGCTTGTATATTGAAATAGAGGAGCCACACATCCATTCTGTCCAGTGCATACATGTATTTATGGTTTTCAGAAGAGTGGCAGATCATATTCTTTTCAGTGAACCCCAACTCCACACCATTCCTCATTCTCTTTCTCTAGTGAATATTACCCATTTGTTTTAATTGGCAGGGCGTGGATGAAATGTACTCTAAATCCTAAGTCAGAAGACTCGGTTTTGTTTTCTAACTGTCAGTAACTTGCTCTGTTATTTCGGTTCAGCAACTAACAAAATTAGTCTTAATGTCTTAGCTATCAAATAAGAGAAATAGACTCCCCGATCTCAGGAGCTAGAGAAAAACCCACACCAAAGAAAACCTTTTGCTTTGAGAAAACAACGACTAACTCTGAATCCCATAGAAAAGTGTAGATGCATATATTGTTGTCATTTATAAGAAGAAGAATTGTTAGTAAAAGCCGATGGATCTTACTTTGATGGTTTTTTATTTTTCCTGCTTTCCTAACATATTCTCAATAATCAGATAGAAATACCCAGATATTGTCAATGTGTTTCTGTTTAGATAAACTTTTTATGAGCATAGCTAAAATCCCCCATGTTTAGCTGAACAATTTAGCAATCCACAGATCGATTTGTTAGTTTAATTGCTGCAGTTCCTCTGCAGAGACTGACAGTTAAACAATGAGAGAAATGACAAGAAGAGAATCTCAAAGACTAGAAATCCAAATCAGAGTTAGGTCAAATAAAACACCAGGAAGTAAGTATGTGAAAAGGGTTGGGTGGGGTCCAGGGGAGAGGGATAGATGAATAAAAAGGAGTGGCAGGGGCCACACAAAATGTATATCTGACAAAATTAACAAGAGTGACAGAAGGGCTGGTTAGGGTAGGGATGGGTGAGAATGTTGAAAGAGGTGGTATTAAAATATATTGTATTCATAAACTGTTTTGTCAAATGGTAATTCCTTTGTACCACTACTTAAAGATAACAATGCTTTAAAGACTAATGAAATGGATATTTGAAGAGGAATGCGAGATATGCCTGAGGAACATGGAGAACAGACAATCTGAAGTTTTCTGTATGTATTTTTTTCTCTCTAAAAAACCACTGTACTTACTGTGTAAGTCGAATCTGCTTGTTATTTGCTTGTCATTATAGAAAAAAAAACATTGGACTACAAGAAGAAAGAGGTAAAGAGAGAAAGAGAAAGAAAGGAAGGAAGGAAGGAAGGAAGGAAGGAAGGAAGGAAGGAAGGAAGGAAGGAAGGAAGGAAGGAAGGAAGGGGAAAAGAGAGCGAGAAAGAGAATAGAAAAATGAAGCAAAGAAAGAAGAGAGAAATAAATTCAAATTCTAGCAGGATGTCTGTAATCCTAGATCCTCAGGAGGATGAGAGCTGCAGATCAAGGTTCAAAGCCAGCCCAGGCAGGAAAGTCCATGAAACTCTTAATCTCCAATTAACCACCAGAAAACAGGAAGTGGCTCTGTGCCTCAAGTAGTAGAGCTCTAATGTTGAGATAAAGAGCTCAGGGAGAGTGCCTAGGCCCAGAGTTCAAGCCCCAAGATTGACAATAAATTAATAATTTTAAATTTTCATAATTGTATATTAATGTTTTCCTTGAACATTCTAGATATAGTTTTTTTTAGTGCAATATAGATTAAAAAGGGCAAGTGAACACATTCTTGACTTATTTCTTGAACAGAAAATTTTATTTATTTATTTTTTACATTATGATAGCTGTTACCTGTGGGCTCTTGTTGCTATCTTGTTGTTTCTTCAGTGATTTTGTCATGAAACCATGTTGGATATTTATCTGATGATTTTTCTGTTTGTTGAAATTATTATATATATACATATATATACATATATATATTTCTCTTTTTTATCCTATAAAATTATGTATACTGGTGCTGCTCCTGAATCTTGAATTCAGGGCTTGAGCACTGTCCCTGACAGTATCTTTTGCTCAAGCCTAGCACTCTACTACTTGAGCCACAGCTCTACTTCTGACTTTTTAGTGATTTACTGGTGATAAGTGTCCTAGGGGCTTTCCCACCCAGGCTGGCTCCAAACCGCTATCCTCAGATCTTAGTCTTCTGAAGATATAGGATCACGGACTTGAGTGCCCCTGGCACCTGGGACATAGAATGCTTTTTGTATGATGAGCCAACTTTGCATTTCTCTCATTTTCTCATAATGATTTTTTTTATGGACTAAGTTTTTTAGTAGTTCAAAAATATTTTGCCCCTATATTCATGAGGGATAACTTATGATGTCTTTGCTTGAAATTAGTATTCAAATATTACTTGTCTTATAGACTTTAATTTTCTTCTTTCTTTTATATTTTCTGGAACTTTCATTAAAATATTGATGTTCATAGTTTTTTTAAAGATTGGATAAAATTCATCAGTGTTAATGGTTTGATATAAAATGACTACCCCAAAAGGCTCAGGTGTTAAAAGCTTGGTGCCAAGCTGGTGCTGTTATTGAGAGGTGACTTTACCATAAGTGTGCAATTACCCCTTGGTGAGTTTATGGTTAAATGGACTATTGGCAGGTGGGCCTATTTGGAGGAAGTAGGCCAATGGGGGCAGGCCTTTTGATTGTATGCCTTGTCATTGTTTTTTCTCTCATTCTCTGTTTCCTGTTTGCTTTTTCTGGGCACCTTTCTTCTGTCATGCCCTTTCACCATAATATCTCTGCCTTGTCACAGGCCTAAAAGCAATAGAAGGAGCCAATTATGAACTGTAACTTCTAAAATCCATCAGTAAAATAATTATTTCCGTCCTTAAGATGTTTTCTAAGGTATTTTGTCCTAGTAGAAAACTGTCTAACAAAATCAGTAAATATTGTACTGGATGTTTCTTCATGGGATTTTTGCTTGTAATGATTCCATCACTTTAGGTTTTAGGTTTTCTATTTCTCCTTGAGTTTCTTTGGATGGTATGTTTCTAGGAGGTTATTTACTCTAATTATCTAATGTGGGTCATAAAACTGTTCATATGTCCTATAATTATCCTTTTAATTTCTATAAGGCCAGTAATATTACTCTTACTCCTAAGTTTAGTATTTTGAGTCCTATTCATTTTCTTCCTCAGTCTAACTATGTTTGTCAATTTTTTTGACCTTGTAAAAGAGCTTATTTTTGTTCTTGTTGTTTTTTTCATTCATTTAGCATATTGGTTAATATTCTCCCATTTTCTTATTTATTTCCTTTGAATTTTGTTTCCATATCTTGTTTGTGTCTTTTGCCCATTAAAATTTAAAATATATGAAGTCCAAACCTGCACGTCTTGTTTATTTATTTTGGGTTCATCCTCAACACAGACCTGATTTATAAAACATATTTAATGAATATATATTAGTTAAATTCATTGATAAAGTGAGAAGTACTTCATGTCTACTCAGATACAAAGTTACATGTAATTTTCTTAGAGCTGATTCTGGGTGTGTGTGTGGAATGGGGGGGGATTCATCCAATGAAAAGCAAGACAATGGAAACATTCTCATGGAACTTAACCTTTAAACATCACAGGAAAGTAGATCATTATCAGATATCTTATCTCTCTCTCCCTACATCTTTACCCCTTTCTTCTTTCTTCATATTACTTCTATGGGTTACATGGCCTCTCATCTTTATTTCTATCAACCCTTTGTTTGGCCTTCTAAGAACCAGTCTCTTTTAATTAACTGTAGCCCATCAGGGCTTTCTTCAAAATGCTTGTTTAAGCCCTTGAGATAACTTGCTATTTTAGCTTCAGTGACTGGTAGTTAACAGAATTGCCTTACCTTGTTGAGGACTCCAAATTACAGAGTAAATGGCTAGGATTGACAGGTAGTTCAGTGATGCTTTTCTAGACTAGTTATGACCAACATGGTAGAGTTATAATGGTTCATAGAAAAGTCTTTTCTCCAGCCAAGATGGCAAATATATCAAATATATGACAAATTTCATAGTATACGTTTATGTATTTATTTTTGTTTAAATTATCTATGTGGATGTTCAATTTCACATGGATACTAAATGAGGCTAGATGGTCAGATCTTCTTCCCAATATATAGAAATGGTGTCTACAATTGATTGCCTGTCCTGGGTACAGAGGTCGACTCCTCCATAAAGTTCCTTCTGTTTCATGGACTGGGAACCTACCTATCATACATTTATGGGACATTCAGCCTAGAGAAGGTCTCTTGCCTCCTGCTGCTAAGGAAATTGCATTATTGGATTTTTAAATAAACCCTTGGCCAGAATATCTAAGAGCCTTTCTTGCAGACCTTGACAGGTTTATTTTTTTTTAAATTAAAAATCCTAGCCTGGGGCGAAATGAAAATGTCTTCAGATTTGCAATCAGTGCTTGTGTTTCATATTTGCAATGTGTTAGGAATTGGACTTTGGTGTGACCTGATCCATGGATTCTGCTCAGCAGATTGCTGACTCCTTTGAACTTAGGGTTGTTGGTTTTTTTTTGTTGAGTCCTGTACTAGAATAGTACCAAGGGCAGGGAAGACAAGACACTCGGTTACTCTAATGTGTAAAGGTCAGTTTTCTTTCCATTGACTGTACACAGTAATTGAGAAAATAAAGGATACATAGACGATCATAGCAGTGTAGAAAGCTATTTTTTTGCCAACCAATCTAAATCATAAGAAATTATGGCTGTGTACACACGCACGCACTAGCAATATTGGCCAAGGACACTAAGAAATGTCAACATCAAGGCAACATCTCCAGGTAATGTATTACTTATGGACCCACTTTATATCTGAAATACAATAAGTGACTAGAATAAGGCCATTAGTACATATAAGGATATTTGTTAGGATTTTTCAGAAGACATAGGATTTTACACACATAGCTCATAAGCTGTCAAAAGGTAATGAATGCTTCAAGGCTTGAGCTACAAAATATTATCTTTCACTGTAAGAAGGTAAGTGAAGAAGCCCCGTTCATGTGTTTGTTTCATTTACTTGTTTACTAGTACCTTCTTGGAATCACACTAGATTTTTTAAATTTCCCTAGTAGAAATTCTATTTTTACATTTATGCTTAAGCTGGAATTATAAAGCAAGATTAAGATGGTGAAGGATTCTCTGCACATGCATACTATCACAAACTTCATCATATGTGCTAAAAGAAAAATTAAGGCTAGAAAGCCTAGCTGAAGCAGTTAAGTATTTGCCTAACAATTTAAGGCATTGAGTACAAACTCCAATATTGAAAAAACTAAGTAAAGAAAAATCAGATTTTGTCATAGAAAAAAATAAAATATTTTACTTAAACATCAAAGAGAAAATTGAAATGTGAGGAGAAAATGGAAAAAATTATATATGTGTATGTAATATATATGAATGAGTTATCTTTTCAGTCTAGAAGAAATTGATGTAAAACATTAAGATTCCAATTCATAACTGGTTATAAATTGTCATGAAGAGGCAATTAAGAAACCAGAAAATATAAATGCTAAATAAACACATGTTCTTAAAAGGCAAGTTCACTAGCAAGCAAATGAATGCAAATTAAAACAAAGAGCAATTACCCTCACCTCTCAAATTAGCAAAACTGGAGGGAAAAAAATCTCCTCAAAATAGAGATCTATGAGATAATCACTCTTCTCTACTGCTAGAAATACAAATTTCTACATCATTTGAGAAAGCAATTTAACAATAGTATCTAGAGACAAATACTTTCAAATATTTTAAAGCAGTATTCCTATTTATGTAAGATCCAAAGCAAAGAATTTGTAATTCTAACTAAAGAATACACAAAGATACACATTGAAGAAATTCATGTATCCATGTTTATGTGTTTTAAATAATAGTACATTTAGAAAAAAAATCTTCTCCAAAAGAGATTTATAGTCTCATACTGTCATATGATAGGAGGTTTTGGAATTATTTTTGGTCTTTTTTTTTTTTTTTGGAGATCGAACCCAGGGTATTGTACTTGCTAGGCAAGCACTTTGCCACTGAGCTACATCCCAGCCGTTGGAAAGAAGGTTTTTTTTTTTTTTTTTTAAATTAACAGCTTTATTGAGATATGCTTATAAAATGCAGAACATTGTAAGTGTGAAATTCACTGAAATTTGGTAAAGTTATGGAATTGTGTAGCCACCAACACACTCCAGTTTTACCACATTTTCATGAGAACAAATATTTTGTTGTTATGTTTTCCAGTTAATCCCATTGCATTTTCAACCCTAGAAAACTACTGACCTATTGCTCCTCTCTGTAGACGTGGCTTTTCTGAACATTTCATACAATTGGAGTTATATAATACAAAAACTTTAAGATTTTTAATTTGAAAAACTACATCAATATTCTATTTTCAAAAGCATATGAACCCCTCCATATAAGTTATGATTTTAACTAAGCTAACACATGTACAAAACAGAGCTCAAACACCAAACATTGGTCATTTTCTGTCTGAAAGAGAACTATAAAGGGTTTTTTATTTTGTGACACCTATGTTTTTAAATTATATATGTATATATGTATTTATTCGAGAGAGAAAGAAACAGAGGGAGAGTGAGATATGGAAACAAGCATCCCCCTGTAAGGAAACAATGCTTTGATCAAGGTCATTTCTTTGATCAAGGTCATTGCTTCAAGAGCCTCCAAAACATTGAGGCAGGAAGGCAAGAAGGAAGAATTTCCATTACAGCTTATTAAAAAGTTGACTGTGTGGAAAGTTGGTCAAGGCCAACTTTACTACGAGGGAGAATTTAGAAAATTATATGCTAATGTGAAAAATGCAAAAGTGGAATCAAATAATCGCCTAGTAGGAGAGGAAAGTATGAAACATTTGTTGTAAATGTATGTGAAGGGAGACATGTATGTGAAGGTAAACCATGAGAATTTGGGATAGATTTGGGATTTGGGGGAAACAAAGCAAAAGAAGACTTACAGGAAATATCCTTAAGTTCCCAGCTAGCTATCCTCTTCTTCTTCCTCTCTACTTCCATGAGATTTACCCATGTTTTAATTTACATTACTCTGTTTTGACCCTTTGTCCAGGTCTACTGGATTTCTCAGCCCCCACAAGCTTCTCCAACAGAGAAAGGGAATGATGCACTGGTGTTATTTCTATTGGCATTATTTCTCTCAGCAAAGCATTCAGTTATGAAGTTTAGGGTGCTACGCTTTCAAGAAGTTTTTCTTATAACCTTTTTGAAATCCTCCCACTTGAGAAGGCAATTTTATATTTTAAGCCTCTTCTTATTTTTTGTTAGTATTTATTAATAGTACAAGTGGAGAAAATTTATTGCATCATTTCCATATTATATACAATGTATTCTTCTTAAACTCACCTCTCCTCTATCTCCCTTATTCTTGTACTCCCTTTCTTAACCCAAGCCCAACATGATTCATTGTTTTATCTCTATACAAGAATATAATCTACTTGGATCACATTTGTCATTGTGAATTCACCCTAAGCTTGTTCTTCATCTGGTATATTGTGCAGATTGATGCAGGATACAGATATGAATGGACAGGGCTTGGGACTATGGCCTAGAGGCAAGAATGCTTGCCTCGTATACATGAAGCCCTGGGTACGATTCCCCAGCACCACAGATATAGAAAATGGCCAGAAGTGGCACTGTGGTTAAAGTGGCAGAGTGCTAGCCTTGAGCAAAGAGAAGCTAGGGACAATGCTCAGGCCCTGAGTCCAAGGCCCAGGACTGGCAAAAACAAAACAAAACAGATATGAATAGACAGCAGATGCTTCCCTGATTTATACAATTATGGTCTAAATTAATGGGCTACAAACTTGGCTGCCCAAGTAATCACCTTCAGAACTTCAAGAATACTGTGGTCTCTACCATACCTGAAAAGATCCTGATTTAGGTGAAGTGTGATCTGGGAATGAAGAGTTCTAAAGGCTCCCTGAGTGATTCTGATGGAAATTTGGAAGCTCAAGGGTGGAGACTATTGTGCCTGGAGTCTTATAACATCAGAGATCCTTTTTTCCCATTAGGGGCAAGGCACCACATATGTTTCTCATATGCTTCCCCTTGGCTGTCTGTAGCCACCTGCTTGAATTGACAATATCGTATGACCCTCAAATGATGTTATAAATATCCAGATTGCCCTTTCCAGGAAGAAAGAAAATGACCCACTCCTAAAGGGAGTGAAAGAAACAATGTTTACTTACAAAACAGCCCTAATGGCATTAGTTTCCTGAATCATATTTTTAATGGCTTTCTTATTGCTGGTTGAAACAAGTTCAAACTCTGATGTGGCATTCAAAGCCCTACAAAATCTAGTTCCCATAGAACCATAGTGCCTTAAAGGCCTTCAAAAGAAGGCTTTGTACCTGAGTAATTTCTGACTCGACACTGGAAACAGGAAACAGCCTGATCTGTGCCAACCATAATCAATTGCTACTGGATCGCTGAAAGAACGTACAATAACGCTCAGTCAGGAAAAGGACCAAAACTTATTAATAATTTCTACCAGTGGTCAGGGCATTAAAAAAGTCTAGTTTGGGCATTAATCTCCTTCCATCCCGACATCTCTGCTCCTCTTGGTCTAAGTAGGCCCTTCGGATCATCCTTCCAAACACCACAAGGGACCGTCTTCTCCTGCAAGTCTTCTTGTTTTCCAAATTCTACTTAGCACATTTTACAAAGTTTAGTATGTCTTTTTATGAATCCCCACGTGAGCTTTGTTGTCACTTTTTAGATAAAGATAGAACTCAATATTAGTTTTTGTATATGTGTCTTAAATACTTAAATACTGAGGCTCTTATGCTTTAGTTCCCATTAGACTCACTTGGTAGTTTGGTTGAGATGTGTTTCTAGAGTTTCTGATTCTATACTATTGAGGAAAGAGAATTATATCACTAATATGTTTTTGAGATAATGTGGGCTTGGCCTCATACTTTGGGATGAACTACTGTTCTACAGTATAATCTTCTAGAAGGGTTCCTGTGACTTGAACTCTTGACAATAGCCAAAACATAGTAAGTACTTACTTTTCCTTGAGTTAAAGTCCGGCAAGCCAAGATAGATATGATAAATGAGAAATGATTTATGCAGGCACACAATAGAAGAAGGCATGCTGATTTGGGATGATAAAATTTTTTTTCAGATGATAGACTTTTTTCAGATAGGAGAAAAAGATGGAAAAATAATTCCTGGCACAGAATCTGGAGCTGGGAGGTCACAGAGATAAGGAAGAATTCTAGCTAAGACTCCTAACTGGTAACCTAGAGCTACACAGCTATTGTCTCTATCAGTCTAAAGCAAGCAGGCCCAGGACTGACTGTGGATTTAAAAGAAGAAGTGGCTACAAATGTGAGCAAGAGTGAAAGAAGACAAATAGGTAACCAACAGAAAGAGAAGCAATGGAGGAAGACACCACAAGGATTTTCATTTTGTATTGTTGAAAATATATCTCCATTGACTTTATTGAAAGCCAACCTCAGGCAGGTGGGGGAGGTAAAAGAGCCATTAGAAGATGAATGAGATGGCTCACTGGGAAAATTTCCCCAGCTCTCACTGGGCCAACTGAGTTTAAAAAGCCATTTCAGCAATAGTTCTGAGCTGTCAGTTGTCTCTGTCAGATCGATAGGTTACTGTGGAATTTGCCCAGACTTTTGGCCAATCAAAATGTAAATTCCAGATAAATTTAATACATAAACCAACTTGTCTTTCTCAAACCATTTTGAAAGTCACAAAAAGTAATTTGACTTTTCCGCATGACTGTCATATTGGATATGCATTTGGGCCAGGGTTAAGCATTTATTTAGCGTCAAAACTCACTTGAGATCCACTAGAGGCCACATGGTGTAAGGCATAGACAAATTTGTGGTTATGTGCTTCAGAAGGAGCTAGAAAGTTAAATAATTTGGGTACCTTTCATGAGAGATGTAAAAATTAATATGAAGACATGTGATGTCTGTACGCTCATGAGAGTTTACAGTTGCTGGTGGAATGTGTGATTAATAAGTTATGAATTCCTCATTTATATCTCTCAAAGGCTGTCTTGTTTTCTAGAACATTCAATATGTGTCTGCATACATGATTCTCTTTGCATGTTGCAACGCATCTTTCCAAAGAAGAGCTGTAAATTTTAACATTAAAAGAAAAGATTTATCGCCCAGGCCCCTCGGGAAAGCATGCTTTAGAGACATGCCCTAATTTTTCCTATTAAAAAATTCATAATGGAACAAAAAAGCATGTAGGCGAAAGGTAAAAGGCTTTGAACTCAGAAATGTCGAAAGTGGAGCATTTTCATTAGAGGAGTTATCCTGAAGTCATTATATTCAGATACCTTATTTTTCTGTGATGTTAGTTTATGGAACACCTTCCTTTCTAGGATAGCATTGAATTCATATGATAGATCCATCCCCTCAAGTAATTAGATCGACCTCATTTTCCAAGTGGCAAGATCTAGGATCCACAGGTGAAGTGACTTGACAAAAATGCTGAAGATAGCACCATGGTTTGAATCCAGGTATATAGTCTCTGTTGTACTTTCAGATACTACTACTTCTATCCACCTCCCAATTCCATCCTTTTTTTTTTTTTTTTTGGCCAGGCCTGGGCCTTGAACTCAGGGCCTGAGCACTGTCCCTGGCTTCCTTTTTGCTCAAGGCTAGCACTCTACCACTTGAGCCACAGCACCACTTCTGGCCGTTTTCTATATATGTGGTGCTGGGGAATCGAACCCATGGCTTCATGTATACGAGGCAAGCTCTCTTGCCACTAGGCCATATTCCCAGCCCCCAATTCCATCCTTTAAAGCATTGTGTTAACTGAGTGTTCTTGCACTACTGTTATATGCCTGCGATAATACAGTATCATGAACCTGGCAACTAAAACTAACAAAACTTGTGCTACGTCTCATGATTTGGGAGACAAGAATTCTGAAATGCATTATCACTGGGCTAAAATCAGGGGTATCTGCAGGGACATGTTCCAGCTAAAGGTTCTAGAGGGAAATCTGATTCCTTGTTTCTTCCAACTCCTATTGGTCACATGTTTTTCTTTGTTCAGAGCTCCTTCTGAGCTTGAAATGTCAGGTGAATTCTCATGCTACTATCTCTGTAGTTTAAGCTTTCTGTCTCCCTCTTGCTTTATTTTTATGGGCCTTTGGGTAACATCAAGCCCACTCAGATAAGAAGATAAGAAGGATCTCTGTATCTTAAACTCAGGTGATTAGCAACCATATTCAGCCTTAATTTTCCTTCTTCCTTGGAACCTAGAATATCCACAAGTTTTGGGTCCTAGGACACTGGCATCTTTGATGAACTAGTCTTCTGCTTTACCCTTCCTTCCAACCTTCTAAGGAGTTCAGGCAATGGGAAACATTAGTAAAAGATCCAAGGAGCTGTGACCAATGTCCATGTATTTATTTCTTTGCTTATTTCCTTGTTGGGCTTCATGCCTGTGAAAGTATACCATTGCTTTGAAACCACAGATCTAAGCACTGATCCTTTTTTATAGCTATGTCTTTCTCAGAGTTCTAGCAACCACTCCCTTCCTTGGGTCTGTCAGGTCAGGGATGATGACAGCATTATTTTGTCTCTATCCCTAAGATGCTTTGCTACTTCGTGGTGGTCCTCTCTCCACGTCTCCATCACTAATTTTTTTATTAAACCACCTTCAACTATTCCATTAACTGTGGGATTTGTTCCTTGCTAGGACCTTGGCTGATGGATGAAGGAAATTTCTTCTAGGGACAGGGTATGTTCTAAACTACAGCTGCCTAAATCAATAAGATAGCATCCGTACAACAAAGCAATAAAGAAGATGGTTGAGACACAACAATAATTTCCATTTTTTTACTGTCCCAGGTATAAAGTCAGAGCAAAATAGCTTTGCGTTTTTTTTTCCTGACATTCTATTTATTTGATGAAATGAGTCCCTCTGGAAAACAAAAATAATTATTTCTGGTCTAAAGTGAGTGACCCCATTAATAACAGGGATACTATGTTCATTATGTACATCTGTTCAAGGTGAAAACTCAGGAAAAAACTATGTCCTTTGCTTATTCAAGTCTCATTTTCCATTCAGCTCTGTGGCTAGTTGTGTACTGTGGAATAAATATCAGGCCCCCTCTGTAGACTTCAGGTTCTACCTGCTTGGTTCTTATTTACTTCCCCAATCTCATCTCTTACCTTCTCTCTACCTCCTACCACACTACCTTAACTACCTAGCCTCCTATCCATTTTCAACACAGAAAGATGGTTCTTCCTGGAAGCTTTTGATATTGCTAGGAAGAGTTCTAGAAAGTTTCTAGAAGAAACTTCTGGACCCAGATAGTCCAATGGCTTCCTTCTCAAATTTGAAGTTTTTACTAAAATATCAACTGTTCAAAGAGACCAATCTTTCCCAACCCAAATAATCACTCCATTTCAACATGCTGTTGACTTCATAATACTCAATCACCTTGACATGTTTTCATTAGCTTTTTTCTGTCTACAGTAGAATATATATTCTCTCAAATGTAATGGCCTTCAGGTCTTGTTCAGTGCAGTATCTCGCCCCCAGAACCCTACTAGAAACACAGTCAGTCATTACAAAACTCTTCCTTTTGTCATATTAGTCAAAACTTATTTGATACTATGTCTCAGATACCACTAAGTTTTATGTGCATGTGTCTATCTATCCATCATCGTTGTCGTCATCGTCGTCGTCGTCGTCATCATCATCATCATCATCATCATCATCATCATCATCATCATCTATCATGTTTCTATCGATTTTTGCCAGTACTAAGGTTTGAATTCAGGGTTTTATACTTGCTAGGCAGACACTTTAGCACTTCAGCTGTGTCTCCAGGCCTTTTTTTTCAGTTACTTGTTGTTCATTTGTTTGAGACCAGTATCTGACACTTGCTTTCACAGATTAGCTAATGCTCTACCACCTAAGCCATGCTTTCAACTTCACTTTTCATTACTTTTAAGATAAAGCCTCACTTTTTGCCCAAGTCATCATGGGCCACGATCCTTCCATTTATGCTTCCAGAAGTTGCTAGAAGGGAAATTGCCATTCACACTCATCTTTGTTCATGGAGATGAAGTCTTGTGAGTCCTTTTGCCTGGAAAGGCCGGTAACTATGATCCTTCCAATGTCAGCATCCAGCACAGTGTTGGGATTATGGGACTCAGCCATTGGTACCTGATGCATGCATACATTTTTATTTTCAGAAGCACAATAAACTTGATATAATTAGTACTCATATTTCATACCCAAGATAATAGAATCTCCTAAGAATAATGGATTTGATCATCTTTATCTATGGGTGACACCAATGGTAAACAGAAGAGGAAGAAGTGCCTGAATAGAGGCAATGGGCTGAAGAGTCTGTACTTTAATCACTACATTATATTCTCTAACCCCTACATAAAGAAGTGCTTTTATATAAGTTTATTGTAAGTCATTCTCCACATCTGTACTTTCAAACGTGACCTGCTAGGTAAATTTGGATACTAACTCCTGACAAAATTCTTCTTTCTACTATCATTCTATTTTATATAGTTTGCATCCCAAATATACTATATACCAAATCATATCATAAATAGAAATTCATTTCCTGTTTCTTGATTACAGAAGAAAGCTTCATGTCATATGTCTAGTGCTCATCAAGAGTACATGTCGACACCATATTTAAATTCATTTTATGTTATATACATTTAATGTTTTATTTTATTATTTTTGGCAATATTTGAGTTTGCACCAAGGGTCTTGTGCTTGCTGAGAACACACTCTACCACTTGAACCAATCAAACCAGCCTCATTTTTCTGTAGGTTATTTCCAAGATAGGTTCTCTCTTTATGTCCAGGCTGCACTAGACTGTGTATCCCTTTGCATTGGGATGAAAGATGAATGCCATTGCCTTGAACCATTGGGCTTTCCTCATATGTGTGTCACTGTACCTTTTGGTTGAGAGGGACTCTCTCCATATTTTTTTGTGTGATAGTATTGATTGTATCCAAGGCTTTTTACATGTTAGTCAAATGATCCCTCATTGAGCCACACTTCTGAACAAGATACTATTTTTTCACACTCTCAATAGTCATTGAATAAATAAAGACACATCTTTAAAGAAATGTAGTTTGGTCCAAATATTTGGCCATTTTTGTCCCAAACATCTAATGAATACTGGAATTAGTGCATTCACAAAGGAAAGATGAGATATCACATAACAGTATAATGAGATCATTTCTGGCACTAAGGTCAGAGAGGAGAATATGTCGAGAGAACCAGTGACATTAAGATCACTTGGCAGAGGTAGAGGATAATGATAGGGAAGGAGGGAATGTAGTGTAGGTATGAACTCAGTAGATAGTCCAAGCAAAGTGGGCATTCCAGCCTTGGACACCAAATAAATCACCTCTTTATTCTAGCCTTCCTCCACATTGGCTGTCTTCCAGAATTTACTTTTACTGGTCCTTCTGCTTGTCTCTAGATCATTTATTTTACAGGGTTTTCATAAAGAAAAATGCATTCCTTAGGGGTTAATTAGACATGGTTTCCATTATGTAACTTTTGGTTCTAAGCTGAGGGTATCTCAGAAACAACAGGAGTGAGAAATGAGAATGCTGAAAAGAGAGAAAATTGCTGGTGATCTGATGATTCACGTAGCTTCTTTGTTAGAGAGAGTTTATTTTATTATCAAAACAGTGGGCAAGAAAGCAACAAGAATGGATCAGAAATATGCAGGAGTCCTGGAGCTTGAGGTGATGCGAAGAAAAAGATGGATGAAATTAATCACAGTATTTACTCAGGGATGTTTATACTTTATTAACATATAATCATCCAATTTAAAAACAGTAACAATTATCTTAATAATAGCAATAAGCAACCCATATTATTGAGATGCTTACAAGGAAATTTTCTGTTATGATGAAAATGAAATAATTCAGTCCTAGGAATAGAACTTCTCCACCACTGATAAATCTATTTGTTACTGGGAGATTTCTCAAATGTCTAATTTCCTTTTTATTTGCATATCAGGCTGAGAGTCTCATTCTGCATGGTTCAGGTTAAACTCTTCTTGGTTTCAGCTTCTCGTATTCTGCTCCATCATTTTTCCTGTCTTCCAAAGGAGACATCCTTGGCATCAGATATCTAAAAGTAATGATCTGAAAGATTTTCTAAATATTTATTGCATGCTATTTCTCAAAAAGAAAGAAAAGATCACGAACTTTCAGTAAAGGTTGAAATTATCTGGCACACGCTCAAGTGCAGCATGGGTGTTAAGGATGGGCACAGATTGTCAATGAACGTAGGATGACAGGAATTAGAAGAAACGTTGCCAAAAATCTTTAGAGTGCTGACAGTTGTGGAGCTGTGCCATGCAGTAGGAAAGGGGTCAATCACCAGTCTCTGGTCAAATGCACCTGGGCAACACTGGGTTAAACAAAGCTTAGTAAGTTTCTTCCCTATAGGTATCTTTTATCCCTTTGATATGTAAATGTGTACTATGAATCTCCAAGTAGGGGATTTCCCAGGCAGAATTTCCAAAATATATTTGCCACAAAGCCCTTACTTTACAGAGGAACTTATAAAATTAGTGTTCCACTAAGTACACTTGAATTTAATTAAATAAATTATAGATCAAGAAGAAATCTTCAAGATTGCTTTTTCTAATCCCCTGTCTCTTCATGTGAAAAATGGAAGTGATAATGTCACATATTTCAAGAAGTTATTATGAAGATTAAATAAATGAACATATTTAAAGGACATAACACATCATTAAATGTTCACCGTTGTCGTTTTACAGATGAAAATATTCATTTCCATTGCACAGGGCTTAGTGATTCAGAGTCAAAGTTGTGTATCATGCCAAGGCTCAGATGACTTGTATGATCTTGGGCAGGTACTTCTCTTTTATCCTTCCCTTTCTCATCAGTAAAACGGGGCTGATAAGAATCCAATTCAATGAAAGGTGGTTAGAAATGAAGTGGACAATGTGAGTGAACAGTCCCATCTCTAAATAGCTAATGAGTCTAGGCCAGCTAAACAATCTTGTTCCTTGCATCCAAACAGAGAAGAATTCAGGCGAAAATTTGAACAGGGTAAAGTGGATAGGAAAGTTTTTTGGAAAAGAAGTACGATGGAGGAAGAACATGCAACGTAACCATGTCATGGGAAGACAACACTTCAGCCCAACTCCGCCATCTTGAATTGCCTGCCCTGGGTTAAATGGTGAACATTTCTGCTTCCTATAACTTTGTGATGCCCAAGATTTACTGCCCTGTCCTTATTTTCTCAATCTTTTGCATCCCAAGCCCCCATTTCATTGTCAAACATGTTTTGGATGATCAGATTTTCCTACCACGTGCAGAATCTGTAGAGATGCTTTTCTATTGACCCATATCACACTTAGTAGATATAATTCTCTTATTAAGCTTCAGAAGTACACTTTCAGTGCCCTTTACCAGAAGAGAAACTGATTAAAAAAGCTTGCCCGAATCATGTAACTAAGAAGCAAGAAAGACTGCAATTCATATCCCATTAGGCTGAATCCAGAGCTAGATTTCCTAGGAAAATTGAGGGGAAGGGTTGGATTGAGAAAGATGGGGAAAAGGATGAAAGGGGTGATAACGATAAGGAGGCACGGTACTTATAAACTGATTTGTCAAACAGTAACCCCTTTGTACAACTACTTAGAAGAAAAAATATAATTGAGCAACAACAAAGAAACATCAAAAGAAATATTCTCAGTCACTGCAGTTCTTCTTATCTTCTGCATCTCACCCTGGTCCACTAGAATGAAGGGCCCTGGTTGTTGTCTAGTACTTCACTTCAGTTTTTTACTCCTGGCAGCAGTACATTAGAATCTGCTAAGTATCACCTTAGCCCTTCAGGAGATTTTATGAAGGTTTCCTGCATGTCTGAGCAACTCCATTCTGTCTCAGGCTTAGAAGGTTGTATATAGATGCTGTGGCCTATAGAGACTCTGTGTTAAATCCCACACAGGAATTGGCCCTGAATATCTTTCCTGGGAAGTCAGAGAATTCAGAGGGGACAGTGTTCTTCCATCTTTGTCCAGAGAAGACAGAGACATGGGTATTTGCAGTCAGTTCAGCTTTGGTACCCTACCAATAACACAACATGAGGAAGAAAACAGTATACTCAAGATCTTTTCCAAATGAAGCTTACATCTAATCCTGATTCAAACCTATGACTCAGGCAATTGTTCTCACTCTCTAGGTGGATAAACAGAAGCAAATATTATTTACATGTGTTTACTAAATCAGGAAGTTGCAAGGGGGTATTTGAACTTGTGTGCCTTTGTTCCAAACATTACTCTTGGTACATCCCCAAACAACATGCTTAGAAAACAGAGAGTGGTCAGAAAGCATAGTAGCTGAACTGACAGGCAGATCCATCCAGTAGTAGATCGATGGCTGTGCAACAAAGCTTCTTGGCCTAACAGACATCTGAGAGTCTACAGATGTTCAGAGAAAGAAGTTGTACCTATGGCCACTTCACTCTAAGTTATAAGTTAAGACTGAGACATTCATTTCTTTTTCTCCAAAGGTGTCACCTGATGGTAACCAGGGTCATGTCAGTTTTACCAGAAGATATACTTAGGCAGTGCTTTCATCAAGGAAGGCCATGGCCAAGATCCCACAGCAGGAATGGGTCAGGCCACGAAAGCATTACATCATCTCAGCTGAGTTGTTTGTGGGGGGAAAAAGGAACCAGAGAAGAAAATTAGAGAAGAAAAGGGACAGGATGTGGGGAGGAAAAATAGCTCACCCATTGAACAGCTAATGTATGCTTGATTCTGGCCCCCGTGCATCACAAAAATGACCAAATTTAACCTTTACACTAATCCTACAAAGTAAGCATTAAACACCAATTGTACAGATGAGAAAACTAGTCTGAGGTTAAAGTGCTTGACGGGAGGTCCTACAGCTTGGCACATGTGTGATAGAAATGGACCTCTCTGACTGTAAGGACTGCACTATTTGCCTCTTGTCTCTTCAGCTTCTGTGTCTTTCGGGGCTCATTCTTGATCCCTTTTGTTTACTTTCTGCAGCCTAGCCCCCTCTCTCTCAGCCTCAGAACTGTTATTCTAGAACAATTTCAGGGATTCATAGTTTAGTTTAGAGTCTGTAAGGGCATGAGGATGAGAGATTAAAAAGAGTTTTGAATAATGCAATAGGTAGATAGTATTTTACAAATAAGAATAAGAGCTACTAAAAAGAGTGCCATGCTTTTGTTCTCTCTGTCTCTCAGAGCATGTACAGTCATGCTCCGCATAATTATATTTCAGTCAAAGGCTAGACATACACACATGCCACATAAGCTAAGACTGTAGGTATGATATCTAGATTTTGTTAAGGGACTCCCATGATGCTCACACAAGGACAGAAATCACCTAAGCACACATTGACACATTTTGCTAAACTTGAATTATGACCTTTTGACAATTATATATATATATAGTCATATATACACATACATAATACATGTGTATAACCATATATTTATATTTTAATGCTTGGACATAAAATTGTCACAGCAAGTCCTTCCCCAAGTCCTACATAAAGCACCCAACACTGTGGTCTCTATTCTAAAATACTGCTACTCTTTATGTTTGACTTTTTTGAGATCACATCTTTCACAATCACTGAATACATTATGTTAGAATGTATTTTGTTGCTCTACCACTGAAATCATGGCTCCAGTCCAGGTTTTTTTGCCTGTTATTTTGAAGATAGAGTTGCACAGATTTTTATGACCCAGCTGATTTTGAACTTTGACCCTCTGTATCTAAGCTTCCTGATTTGTTAACATGACTGGCATAAGATACCAGCGCACATCTTATTTTAAAAGTTGTTAACATCCCTTGAACACTCCAGTCTCTTTTATGTTGTTGAATAATTTGCCTTCTTGGTTTTGCATGAATGTAGAGTGCTTCCTGTGTTTAGTGACCTATTCCTTCCTATAGGCAGAAAAGTGCTGAAGAGTCACAGTTGTAGTGAAAAGGAAAGGACCCTTACAGATAGACTGGGTTCAAATCCTGGCACTCCATTTATCATTATGTGATAAACATAACACTTTTGTTGCTTTTTCCCCCCAAATATAAAATATAAAATAGGATAGTACTAGTACTTAAGCTCTCAAGTATAAATTACAGAAGTAGATCATCTGTCTAAGGAGTTAACAGAGTATTTGGCTTTGCAAATGCCCAGGAAAGTTCTGAGTAACCATTTGCTTGTAATTTTATAAAAAACAACTTAGAAATTTCCCTGAAGGACATGTTTTGATGTGTTGGAAAAGGATATACATAACATTCACAATTATCTACATTTGCTATATTTCTCTTTTTTAATTGTGTTTCATCTTATTATCTACACACACAATTGGCTTTTTCCCCAAGTGGTATCAAATACATAAATTTATTTATTGTTTATTAGCTTTAAGTAGTTGAACAAAGGGTTTCAACAAGTCAATTCAAAAGTACAATGCATCTTGATCAATGTCTCCTCTTCTGTAAGAGCTTGCTCTCTTACCAGCATAATTCTTAAGTCTTCCAAAGTTCCCATTCTATCATTTTCAAGTACTTGGATTGGTTTATTCATCTCTCACCAATACTATAGTGTGATACTAATATTATCCACATTTTATCAGTGAGGAAGATGAGCTACAGTAATGTCAAGAAGAGACCTATCCAAGATCATATTGCTTCCAAATGGATAGGAATACATCACAAAGTTAGTCAGTCAGCCTCCAGCAGACACAACTTAAATACTTAAATAATGAAAATAGCTCGATACACTAGAGCCCAGACATTCTCTAGAGCAATATAATGTTCTTAAACATGGAAACCTCGAAAATTACATAGTGACGATGAAAAGCTAAAAATTATGTGCCTCTATGCCACAATTATGATTGTGTACAAAACTCACAGACATATACAGAAAATGAAAGGAAGGAAATGATGGGGTGTAGGGAACATAGCTGAAAATTTCCCTCAGTTTACTTTTCCAAATCCCCTCTACCCCCCTCCCCCTGCCTCAGGATAGTAATATGACATCCATTCAAAGCTATACTTGCAATTTGAACCAGATGATGCTACCTGAAAACATCTAATTAAATTATATTAAGAATTTTTAAAAGAGCTAGAAGGAAAGTAGATTTCTAAGAACTTCACCAACATGGAAATTTGACGCTTCAATTTTATTGTGCATTTTTTAATGGGAAAACTGGATATCTATTATGAGTATCTGGATGAGGACAAATCCATCATATATGAAATGTAAAAATCTCAAAACTTTTAGTTTGATTTAACAGTCAATAATCCAAACTAAACACTAGTCAATTAAGGGAACTATGATTTGGGGGCCTCACGACTCTATATGATTAGTCACACATCCCTGACAAACTTGCTAAATTTCCATAAATACGTTTTTAATGATCAGATTATATTTATCTAATGCATGCTATCTCTCACATTAAGATGAAATTAAATGCACCGTTTGCCGTGTCATATGCCTTCATGGCTTCGACAATCCTCTCTTTTCTTCTCTTTGGTGTTCAAATAACAATTTGCAATGCAGCTTTGTAACATCTGGTAGCTGAGACATGATATTGGAGAGACTTGATGGGTCCTGATCCATGACAGTAAGCCATTTCCTATCAACATTTTGTTTTATTCCAGATGCCAAAAGGCATCGAAGGAAAATGTGTTTTGGAAAATATTCAAGTGCCTGCCATTTTTCCTGTCTCTTAGCCATGGAATATCCCCATGCAAAGTTAAAAATGCCTCAGTACAGAAGAAAATACCGCACAGTCTCACTAAGAATGTTTTCACTTATTAGTAACTATCTTATCTCAGAAGAGATAATTCAGGATGAAGTATCCTTGTCTTTTGGTGAGATGGGTGATAATGCTATGTTTGTTTGGCTGGAAGGCATTATCATAACACACTCTGATTTAACAAGAGCTCCTTGAAAAAGGAGAGAAGACAGCATGGATGAACATCACATGCCAGTTGTAAGAAATCTTAGCTTTAGGAACATTAAAAAGGAAAAGAATGCATTTCAAAATGGAGGAAAGAAGATATCAAATATATCTAAATTGGCAAAATGTGTTTGCTTCATTTCTTTTTATTTTCATTTATCCAGAAAATGAGATTGTGAGTAGATTCTGAGCTTTTTTTTTTTCTTTCAGATAAGGGAATGGAGCCTCAGAGGTTAAGGTGCTTGTTAGCAGAGGTAAGGTTCAAAATATGCCTCTGTCAAATATGGTGTTTTCAGTTTAGTGATGGAAAGTCTCCTTTCTTAGCAACAGAACAAATTAGACTTAGTCGATCACTGGGGTTGGATTAGAATAGAAGCCGGCTTGCTTGATTCCATAGTTATCTATAATGGTATAGTTGCTTTTAAGTTCTTAAATTACTGATAAAAACCAATGAACTGAGATATTATTGGATATTCTCCAACTATCTAGTTTTGTATTATTCTTCTGAGAGAAGAGAATGAAAGTGGTCACCAAATAATACTTTCTACATGTGCTTTAGATGACCATATCTGTTTATAGTCACAGCAGATCTACAGGGTAGGGGAGTTATTTTACAAATGATATGCACAATTGATATCCAGATGTTTCCGATTGCAGAGGAAAGGTTTTTCTTCTTCTTTGTTGTTGTTGTTGTTGTTTGTTTACTGATTTTCACTACTAAGGTTTGAACTCAGAGCCTCACTCACTACCATTTGATCCAGGCCTCCAATCCCTTTTTTTAACTTGATTTTTCAGAAAGGGCCTCGTACTTTTGCCCACACTGACCTTAGATCAGAATCTATCATCCTTCTGCTCCCTGGATACCTGGGGTTGTAGGCATGGACAATCAGACTTGGGAAGAATTTTTAAGGAATATATCAGTCTTCAGGACAGAGGGAAAATTTTGCTATTCTATAGGAATTTTAAATATAATTATTGGGATAAAATTAAAACATATATGTGAGAAGAATAAAATATGAACTGTTGATATTATTATCCCAATTTCAGACAAGTAAGTGAAGCCTAGTACTATTAAAAATAGTGAGATTGAATTTTCAACCCCAAGATTGGAGAACCATGCTCTAATTTTCATTTCACCTATACACTGTACCTGCAATCTAATTTCAGTTTTTAAAAGGAAGTTAGGGCTAAATGATATTCAATAGCTGCCCCAATATGAAAGGTTTATCAAACTTTGATGAAATGTGCCCAGTGATTTATGGTTGAAATTCTGAGGATGGGCTTTGACAACTGAACAGCTCTTTCCTTTAGATCCTCATATTTCTTCTATCTCTATTGCTTCCTGCCTGGTACTCACCTCTGGTAATAAATATTGCCTGCCACTTTTATGATTATTGGTGGTTAGATAAGATGAATTCTGATACTAGTCAACTGTGCAGGAGATATTAAATACATTAGCTAATCTTCTCTTAATGCCTCATCCAATATGAATCGATACTGGTTTAATAATTAACATGTTTAAACATTTTTATGTATATTTCATGATGAGATGATCTATGTTTATTTTATGAAGATGAAACATTTAGCTCCCACCACTGATAGCAAAGCCATTCCAACTTGGAGCTTTCTCTTGAAGCCTGGTCTGGACCATCTTTGCATGTCCTAGGAGAACTGACTGTTTTCACTGACTGCAACCCACAGAGATGCTGAGATCATAATGAGAACCAGGGAGCATCTGCAAAGAGAAAGGCTAAGTGCTGAACTGTGAGTTCTGTGAGGAGACTGCTGGGAAGGTAGTACCAAGTCCCTCCTCTATCCTAGCATGGCCTCAATTCTAGTATTTTTAGGGTAAAAATAAAAGTCATCTCCCTCTCTTGACAAACAATATATGGAGGCATTGGATAAAAGCATAGTTTATGACAAGTAGGGTAATTTTTTTTTTGGTAGTTGTGGGGCTTGTACTTAGGGCCTGGGCACTGTCCCTAAGATTTCCTGTTCAAGGCCAGCACTCTACCATTTTGAGCCATAGCCCCATTTATGCTTGTAGGCTGGCTTTGAAACACGATCCCAAGATCTCAGCCTCTTGATTAGTTAGGATTACAGAGGTGAGCCACCAGTTCCTGGTCAAGCAGGAGTGATTTTCTTCCTCATGAGGACATTTAGCAAAGCCCAAAGATAGTTTGGGTCCCAACCATATAGAGTTGGCCTCTGCTATCTAGTGCATAGACGCTAGGGACACTAATAACCACAGGAGAACCATAAAATAGCTGTGGTAGCAAGGCTGAGAAATCCTGCATGAAACTCCAACATCACTATGCTTGACCCTTTCCTTTAGTTCTGCCATGTGTTGTGTCAACTAGAAAGTCTCAATTTTCCCCCCATATCTCTAAATTAGAACTAAAGTAACAAGTCAAGAGACATCTTAATTGTAAAGCTTTGTTTAAAAAACTATCTCATGCCTGTAATCCTAGTTACTCAAGAGGCTGAGATCTGAGAATCATGAATCAGGGTTGGAAGCCATCCCACACATGACACTCTGTAAGACTCTTATCTCTACTAAACTACCAAAAAAAGCTAGAAGTAGAAGGGTGGCTGGCTCAAGTGGTAGAACAAAAGAAAAGAAGTGCCTGAGCAAAAGAAGCACAGAGACAGTACCCAGGTCTCTGAGTTCAAGCCCCAGGACCAACACTCTCTCTCTCTCTCTCTCTCTCTCTCTCTCTCTCTCTCTCTCTCTCTCTCTCTCTCTGGTACTCTTACAGATTAAATGCTTCTATTTCTCCAGAGTTCATAGTCTGAAAATTCTAGCCTTCCATGTGGAAGTGGAGATTCAAGGAGGTAAGCAGGCTGTGAGAATAGAATTCTCATGAATGAAAGTGATGCTTTTATACAAGGGGGCCCAGAGATTCATTCACATCTTTACTGTCATATAATGATACAACAGAAAGATGGGCATCTGTAACCCAGGCAAGGGTCCTTACCATACTCCTATCATGCTGGCCTGTTGTAGCCCTCTAGAACTATGAAAATTCAATCCTTTTGCTAATACCAAGCCCATAGTACTTTTGTTATAGAATTGTATTGTACTTTTATACTTTTATAGTTTCTAGTAGTTTTATTGTAATATATTTTGCTATAACAGCCTGCCCCACCAATACAGGAACATAGAGGCAACCCCAGAATATGCAACTAAACCTATCTGCAAAAGGCAAATGAGTTAGGTTACTAAATATATTCATAATTCTTGGTTTTATTTTACATCCTACACTACACATTTGTAATGTAATTTTGGAAGATTTTTAGTGTATTATTTAGAGTCTCAGTTGAGGAGGTTTTGGAACTTGGATTCATTTTCCCAGCTTACATACACTACCTGAAGAAGTTCTTGAGATACCTTCCTTCTGAACCAGTAGCTGAGTGACATTGTATGTACCAGCCATCCTAGAAGCAAAGAGAAGCCCAAAGAGTAGGATCACCATTTAGGGCAGCCTGAAAGTGAAACTTTATGTTGGAAATGACCAAAATAGAAAGAGACTGGCAGAGTGGCTCAAGTGGTAGGGTACATGCATACTGAACATGAGACCCTGAGTTCAAATACTAGTGTTGCCAAAATAAATTCCAAATATATATATATTTTTTTCCAAATATATATATATATTTTCCAAATATATATATATATATATTTCAAATATATATATTTCCATTTTAGTAATTCTGCTCTGTGCCGGGCACTTTTACCTACATGCCCTACTTGAGCTTCATTATCCATATTGAGCTTCTTTATCCAAATGAAGTATAGAATATGAAGGGTCTTATTTATCAAACACTTGTAATATGTCAGGGTAATTTGATTATCTGTGCAAGATTGAGGGGCTGAGATCACTCCCACAGGTAAAATAACTGAAACTAAGAAGAAGTAATTTAATACCCACTACTCACAGTAGAGAAAAAAGGTTTGAACTTAGTTGTGCAACTACAAAACCTGAAGTATTGTCATTCATCATCATTCCAACTATAAATCTGTTTAAATAGTATGAAAATATGTTCTTTCTGAGCACTGAGATTCACAACGTCCTGAGCTTTTATACCAGCAACTATGCCAGGACTTGTGTATAAATTACTTAGAGTCCCCATAGCATCACAATATACATGCTACTTATTGTATACCTCTTACAGATCAAACAGTTCCTGCACATTACCTATGTTCCTTATAGTAATTAAATAAAGTAGGCAATATTATCTATATTTCTTAAAGTTGGGAAAACCACAATTTAGCAAAATTAAATAAGTTGCCTGAAGCTGTTTTATTTATTTCTGTATGCAGTAATTTTTGTGTATCAGTTCAGGGGCTTGAACTCGGGACTGAGCACTGCCCAGGAACTTTTTTGCTCAAGGATAGTGCTCTGCCTCTTTGAACACAGCATCACTTCTGGCATTTTTGGTGGTTAATCAAACTCCAGGCTGGCTTCAACCATGATCCTCAGATCTGAGTAGCTAGTATTACAAGCTTGAGCCACAGGCACTTGGCTTATTTGGTAACTTTTGAGCTTCTGCTGCTTAGCAGGCACTGTTCTGGAGGCTTGGAATGAAATAGAGTGGTGAGCTTTTGCACTTATAGAAAAACAAAGATAGATTATAATGAGATCAATCAATAAAACAATCACATGAAAAATGATGAGTACAATGGAACAAAACAGAAATAAAGTTTAAAGGATACCAGTATGAGTGTAAAATGTGCAATTTTTATAAAGGATGGTTCCCAAAGGCCTCTATGAAAGTCACAGTTGAGCAGAGACATGGAACTAAAAAAGAGATCAAGACACTGGAAGCCATCTGACCTGAGAGCCTGTGAGGTGGAAGGAATAACACCAGCTAGAGTTGCAGGGAAACCGGGCTTGATGGGAACTAGGAACAGCAAAAAGGCAAGTCAGGCTCAGGCAGAGTGTGAGCATAGAGAATGTGTTACTCCCGTGAGGCCTTGAGGGTCCTAGATAGCACACAACAGGGCAAGTCAGTCTCAGGTCACTTTCTATGCTAGACAGGATGGGAGGCTATTGGTCAGAGAGAGGCTGCTGAATGGTGAAATGACAGCCACAGTTCACATTCTAGAATAAACAAATAAATAAATGTCTTGAATGCTGGCAAAAAAAATAGGGTGAGGGAGGAAGACTGAAAGCAGCAGGAGCAGAGAGGAGCAGAGTGGTTGTTTTCCTGCAGAAATGGTAGGTTGGAGAAATCGTGAGTAGTGTTCTCATCTTGAGTGTATTTTGAACTAGAGTTAGCAGGATTTTGTGATGTATTGAAGCAGAGTGTGAGAATTAAAAAAAAAAAATAAGGGATTCCAAAATAAGCCCAACTTCTGGTGTAGGATTTGGGAAAACAGAGAAGATACTTATTGCAAATGAAGAGATCCCACTGGGCCTACTGTCGGAGGAGCTTTGCTAAACATGGGAGATATTGTATTGTGGGTTTTTTGTGTGTGCTAATTAAAAAGAATATTCAGAAAGGAAAAATTGTGATTCAGAGAACTTTGGATGATTTCTACATTTTCAGAGCAAAGCCCTTGGGTGAAAATTAGACTGGATGAGGAGAAGACACAGGTAACATCTAGAAGCAGGAAAAATAAAATTGAGTCCAGATAACAATGCAAACAACTAATTAGAAGTATGAGGAAGAAAAAGATGGGTAAAGGCTCAAGTTTAGAAGACTGGCAGTGCTGATGGGTTTGTAGATATTCTCACTGATTTGCTAGGGAAATTGCATAATTGGAAACAAAGTAAAAGGGACGAAACAATCATTACGTGAGAAAAACAGGAAATGAAACATCATGAGGGAGAATGAAAATATGGTAGAATTTGCACGCAGATCTAATAGGTTCCAACATCAGTACTTTCCTCATATGCCATATGGCTTTAAATTTTTCTTGCAAGATAAACACACACACACATGCATCCATGTATGTATGTATATATGCATATACATGTGTGTATATGTACACATATATATTTTTTATTATCTTTAGTCTTACAAAGGATGTGTCATTCATCAAAGCAGTTTGTGAATACAGTGAATCTTGGTCAATGTCACCTCTTTCAATATTCCCACCCACCCCTCCCAGCTCATTCCTTTCCCTCACTTTCTTAATTTTGTAGGATCATGTTTTGTTGTTTTTTGTTTTTGCCATTTAACAAAGCCGTTTGTGCATACAATGCCTCTTGCTCTGTGTCATGCTGTCAACATTTTCATCTCTCTTCAACCCACCTCTTCCCTCATTTTCTTAATTTTGTGGTATATACAATAACTGCATTCTCCCCCTTACACCCTTTGTTGATGTACCATTCACTCCTTGAATTCCCCCAACCCTCCCTCCCCCACTCCTTGTAAGTATTCATTTCCTGGTACTTATTTTATTGGAGTTTGACTTATACTTTCTGAGGAATTATACTATTTGAGCTCTCCATACATAGTCTGTTATACTTCTGTCAATTCATTTATGGATCAGTTTGGTGAAAGGGTTGAACGTTCTTGGTAAAGATGGAATTCAAATGGAAGCTATGCTCTCTTTCTCACTTGAATTTTCTTGATCAGTTTCCTTTCCTTCCTTTTCTTGCCTTTCTTCACCTTGTGAGATATGAGTCATAACTTAATGTGCTACTTAATAGAAATGCTGGAGTCCAAGTAATTTTCTGAAGTTTTACTCTTACTCATAGTTGAGAGCTGGGAAAAAGACCTTGGAAATACCAATGTTTCATTCTTTTGGCTGTTCAAATGAGGAGAATGAGAAAGGATATGACAGAAAAAGCAAATTACAGGCCCAGGAATCCCAGCTTATTCAGGCCCAGCCAGGCTGAAAGAAGGTTCTGCCAGTTTGTATGTTCTTCCTCAAACCTGAGAATAGCTCATTCAGAGTGAAACAAGATTCACAGTTTCGCAACCAATTCCTCAGCCCTAAAGTGACATTTGAAAATAGCATTAGGGAAAACATTTTTTTTCCTGTTTTTTGATTATTTAATGTTTAAACTTTCTTTTAAAGGTTGTATTCTAAAAAGGTTGAGTTCATGGGGAGGCAGTGACTCAGAGACAGACTGCAGGGCTATTTAAATCCTTCTGTGACTTGTCTCAGTCACAAAACGGAATAGAGAGCCCTGCAGGAAACTGAAGTGAAGAGAACATGGGGGGACAGAGAGAAACATGGTCTACAATCATTCAGATTACCTAAGGGTGTCAGGTGTAGCTCCTCAATTTATGGCCTCTCACCCTACCTTGAAACCAAATTGAGCCTGTATTCACTCCCCTCCTTCTCTCCTAATTCAAGATTTTTGTAGACCTGTCAGTAATTTACTTTCTCCAAACCTTTGAACCCATTTCTCTGCCTTTCTCCTGCAACTTTCGACCCCCAGCCAGGCCTTCCAGTTTTAGAATGTTTGCCTTTCCTTTCCAATTCTGCCTGCCTTTCAATAATCATATCTCTCCCATGGCGGCTCAATCTGAACACCATGTTTGTCTTTCTTCAGTCCTTCAAAGGTGAAGGGTTTCTGTCTATATAATCTTCTGGTCTTCCTTACATTCTTCAACTGGAGGAAACTGGATCCCTTCTCCCCAAATTTCTCTCATGATTCTCTTGCCAAGGGCATTAGTAGTTTCCTAATGTTAAGCACTCCACAGAAAAATTTTCAGCTTCTTTTTTTTATATAAAATTTAATGTAAGTGTCATTTAGTATTGGTTGTTTCATTCTTGAAATGGATTTTTTCCCTTGGATTCTTAGTTTCCTACCAAAATTCTTCCTCTTTAATGAGTTTTGTGGATATAAAAATGTCCTGGAATCTTCTCTGATTCTTTCCTTTTTGTTCAGTTTATTTTCTTATTTTCCCTTCTTACCATTTGTCTTTCCTACTCCAGTCCTTTCTTCTCCATTATCTTTTCCTTCTGTTCCAACAGCACCCAAACTCACCACTTAACTCATGACTCGCTTTGGGATTTCTGAAATCAACATCTCCTTTGTAGCCCTTTTATAAGTATTAGGTACATATTTATGAAATATGGTCAACTATTTTCACCCATATACGAGAAGATTTTCATCTAAATAAGTCTATTGTTTCAGGCCATACATGCCATGGCTACTCATGTCTCCAGCACATTAAAATTATTTACCAAATGTAGTTCTTGCTACATTCAGCTGGCAGTATGGCCTGGTCTAACAATTAACACGTTTTTCAACCAAGAGTGATCTGATTTCTGCCTTGCAGGGGAGATAGCTGAGCTGGAAAATGCACGTTGGGGATGATCCAAAAGAAAACAGAACTATAAGTAAATCAAGTTACCTAACTAAAGGCACAGAACAAGAATTAAAAGCACAGAGATTCATAAATGACTCTTTAAGTCTTATCCAAATTGTATATACTGGGTACACAATTATACTAAAATAGTCCATAATCTTGATCAGATTCTGAGAGATATCAATGTTCCACAGGATTCTAAAGACCCCCTAATTTAGGGTTAAAATAAATAGATAATTATTGCCTAAGAATGAGGGGTAAATGACTAACCTGACAAGATTAAGATTAGAAATTAGCCTTGGTTTTTACCACTAATAGACTGAAGGGCATAGGAAGAGTCCCCCAGCCTCCAGCCTTTCTAGATTGCCTTACACTGTCCTGGGCACATCTGAGATTGTGGTCTGCATTACTGTTTTAATGTCTGCCTACTCCACTACATGGTAATTTGCAAGAGGACCATCTCTGTGTTGCTCACTGTTGAGCAGTGAAACTGTACACATAAAATGTACTTTCCCCTGATCTCCCTCAGGCCATCCATTTTATTTTCTGGACATCAGGATGTCCATTTGTCTCTATTAGGGGTTCATTTTTCACAATTCCTTTTTTCAAACACAAACACTCAGGCATTATGTTGTTCCTTTCCCACTCTTCCATCCCCTGAGCTTACTGAGCTCAATCGCTGGTTCTTCCAGTCAATCACAGCAAGAGAGCAGGATGAGTTGTAGCAGGCAGTTTTTGTTACCATAACAAAATAATTGACCTATCTTGTACAATAAAGAAGTTTGTTTGGCTTACAGATAGAGAAGCTAAAATTCCAGATGGTGGGATGCAGGCTAAGGAAGGACTTCTCTTGGCTGGATCACCTCCTGGTAGATGGTAATGGCAGAAGCACATTAAGGAGAAAGAGGCATCTTGATACAAGAACCTGGAGGGAGGATGAAGGCCATCCTTTCTCCTTTTATGTCACAACTCTTTCTTTCACGAGAAACAACCAGGCTCCCACAAGAAAATACATAAATTCCTTCAGGAACAATGCTCAGAGACCTAAAATCTTCCTGTTGAATGCCTCCTTCCAAAGATTATCATCATTTTCAACTGCCACTATAATGGGAACCAAGTCTCTAGCCTGTAGACTCTTAGGAAACATCTGGATTATATACAAAGCATAGCAAAGGCATAATACTTTAAATAAATTGAAAAATATTAAGGAGACAAAATGGAAGTTCAACCACATCCAGACACTCTGGCACAAACCATCTCTGGGACAGCTCCTAACCTAGGTCAAATGGGTGTAGTCTGGGTATCGCAACCTTCTGAAAGACATTTGGCACTAATCATCCTGTTTACCTGCCTGCAAGCTCATAGAACACACCTTCCTGATAGCTTCAGATAGGTCTTGATTTCAACTCAGGTCTACCTGCTTACTACAGCAAACAGCCATTCCCAGGTCCCAAGAGAAGCATTGCTCTATCATCCCCTTCCTTCTAAACTCATGGTGTTGAAAGGATGTATACACCAAAATTGACCCAGCCTCACAACTTCATTGCCTATCTTGCAGATACGTTTGTTTTTTCTAAATGTCTTACTGTTCCTCCTCTTATGCTTGGTTGGAATGATATAACATCAACATGATTATTCTAATTATTATTAAATACATGGCTTGAGATTACTTAGTTTTTTAGAATATTCTACATTTAAAGCAATAACATTTCTAGACAGGTGCCAATAACTAATGCCTGTAATCCTAGCTACTCAGGAAGATAACATATTTTTTTTTTTTTTTTTTTTTTGGCCAGTCCTGGGGCTTGGACTCAGGGCCTGAGCACTGTCCCTGGCTTCTTTTTGCTCAAGGCTAGCACTCTGCCACTTGAGCCACAGCGCCACTTCTGGCCATTTTCTGTATATGTGGTGCTGGGGAATTGAACCCAGGGCCTCATGTATATGAGGCAAGCACTCTTGCCACTAATCCATATCCCCAGCCCAGGAAGATAACATCTTAGGGTCACCTTTCAAAGCCAGCCAGGGAAGAAAATTCTATGAGGTCCTTACTGCCAATTAACAACCAAAAAGCCAGAATTAGAACTGTGAACTCAAGCAGCAAAAGAAAAGGTAAAGAGTAGTGCCCAGGCCTTCATACATCTCCAGAATAGGCACCAAAACAAACAAAGGAATAAAAATATTTTCTCTACCCCCTCTACATTATTCCCTTCATTTAAACCTAATTAACATAAAGTATTTAAAAGCAAAACAAAATTTACTATTTTGAATAAAAATCTGGCTGTCTAACTCTGTCCAAGGCAATGGATGAACCTTAATGAATTTAGATCTAGAGTTGGGACAGTACCAGAAACAACACCCTCTTAATTTGCTTCATTTAATGAGGCTTGGATCAGAAATCACTGAGCCACGTGTTTGGGCAAACTCTGAGATTCTCTATGTGAGTGAAATTCAGTAGTATTCTTTCATCTTCCATGATGTGTTTTATGCCTTTCATTTTGTTGAAAGGCTTTCTTTCTTCATTCCACATCCCTTTTCCAATTTAGAAATTTAATGACATTTCTTAAAATTGATCTTTATATGTAGTGGATAATTGTGGGATGTTTTGGGGAGATTTTCCTATTTATATTCCAGAAAGCAATTCTTGAAGGCCATCAATTCTTTTGCAACAGATACCTTCATGATATCACAGTCCTACATTATGAACCTTGACTTTATGCTGTACAGTTTCAACACAGTCTGTAATAGATTCCATTTTGATGTTTCCGAGGCTTTCTGTGTGTGATTCATCGGAGAGGCAGGGGAGCCTTTGAGGAACATAATTTATTGGGGAGTTAGCTTTAATTTTTTGGAAATTATTCTTCTCAATGAGCTAATCTGCGTCTTTCTTCAGTTACCATTATTTGTATTATTCTAACCTCTAGTGATTTCCTTCACAAACATTCTGACTTTTTTAATAGACATCTATGGAACTACTTCTTATAATATTTCCTTGTTCAGACTAAGAGGCAGAAGCAATGTGTCAGTCACTCTGTGTCTTATTTACCATTCATTCCATTCCTCCTTCAGGCCTCAGCTTCATCTGTTAAATTCAAGCTTCCACCGAGATTGCATTCAGGATTGAAGATGTGGTGGATCATGGTTACTTACAATGGGATTGTTGCCCTGTAACAGCATTACCAACTTCAATTTCAAATTCAAGTTCAAATTCATTGTTGACTCACATGTCACTGCCACGCTGACGTGGAAGTGTAATCTTGATTTCAACCTGTCTTTTTCGTTAACCATTCCCTCTCATCTTGTGTTTATGGTTGGGTTTTGGGACCTGAGAGAACACTTGATACACATTGAGCTAAAAATTGGTCAACATTTTCTATTTATATTTGACCCAAATGTTCTTTTTCCTCACGCTTCAAAAAGCTATTAAATTCTGATTGTTATTCAGTATATTGGCTGTTCCTCTGAGCTCAATACCATGGGATACTCTAATCAATGAATTTCCCACACTCTCCTACTGTTAGTTAAAATGTTATGAATTACAGTTCAGAATGAAGTTATGCTACAATGTAACTAAACACTGGCTTTATTCTTGTTTGTTAATCTCCAAAAATCACTAAGGTATAACAATAAGACACTGTAAAGTATAATAGAGATTCAATAAGTAACTTCTATGTGAATAAAACTAAGGAATGTTGGAATGTTTGTCAAAAGCTTGCTTTTTTAAGCAAGGAAAGTACACAGGGGAAAAAAAAACTTCCACTTTGTTTTATAGGATAAAACACAAAGTTCCAACAGCAAATTAAATTCTGAAAAGAATTCAAAAGCCAAAAGGTGTAATAGTATGAAGATGAGACTAAACAGCCTAGAACTGGAAAAGACAAAGCTAAGGTTAATGGTTTTCTGATCATTCTTACACATTCTGCTTACACAAAAGATCTTACACAATTTGATATGTTGTATACAGTTAATCCCTAATAATTAATTAAAGAGGACATTTTTGTTGAATCAAAATACAAAGTAACATCCCTTAAAGACCAATAAAGGGTTCTGGGTGCTGGCAACTCATGTCTGTAATCCGAACAATTCAGGAGGAAAGCTGAGATTCAAAGTTTGAAGCCAGTCTGAGCAGAAAAATTGAGCAACTCAGCAAAATTAACCAGCAACAAACCAGCAAAAAAGCCAAAAGTGAAGACGTGATTCAGGTTGTAGAGCACCGGCCAAGAGAGCCAAGTGAGAGTGGAAGGCCCTGAGTTCAAACCCTAATATTGGTGTGTGTGTGTGTGAGCACGCACGAGTGCACATGCACACACACACACACCTGTAAAGTGTTGGTTCTACAGTCCTCATATGACCCTCCAAAGAGCCTGATTTTGTTAGTGTAAGCATCTGAGTTGCCTAGGTTCCTAGCCTTGTTTCTTTGATCATACTTGCAGATTCTACTATTTTATCTATACTCTATGCCCTTGCTAGTTTTTAGATCAAAATGTAAGTAGATTAATATTAAGTTCATTGCCTTGGCTAACCTCCCATCTTCATATTCTCTCTATTTTAGTCAACTAAAAATAAATTGTCAGTGATTCATTTATAACCTTACTCCCTGCTTTACCTGAGCCAGCCTACCTCATCCTCGGCTGTCCTACTGCAATGTTTAAGATGGCATCTTACAGAAAGAATGCCGGGATGATGAGAGGTGACTAAAGACAGGTGTGAGGGTGGTTGGAGAAGGTGGATATTCGTAAAGGAAAGCAAACACAAAAGTGATAACAAAGTAAGAAGTCACCTCAAGACACAAAACTCAGGCAGCTTGCAGAAGAAAAAAGTGTTAGGCTTCCAGCAGAATATTAAGCACTCCAGATACTTTACCATGCATGTATGGAGGGCCAGCTATGTGTCTGGAAGTTTCCTAGTTACTGAGGATATAACAGTGTGCAAGTCAGAACCAAGACTCCCTGTCCACCATGAAACAGAGGCAAGTGTGGAAACACCTAGATATCAGAAAATCTTAATACCAACAGAGCTAAAAGCTCAACTGGGTGAGTCCCCTTTCCTTGCTGTGACTCAGCTTCTCACCTGTTGCTGAAGACGTGGTAAGCAATGCAATAATCAATGCCCCCTTTCAGCATGATGGTTTTTAGTTTGCTTAATATTTATTTGCTTGACACTTGATTTTCAGTTGATAACATCCCTTGTTCCCTCCAGTTGGCTTGTCTCACATTTAGCCTTTGTGGAGGGGGTGGGGAGACTGCCTCTTGGAAAACTTCTTTCGTAGTTCCATAACAGAGTTATGCACTCCCCTCTGGAGGTCTTTCATCTTCCTACATTTTTCACACCAGTCCTGTCTCTAGTGAGCCCTTATCCCAAGATGTTTGTCTACTAAATTAAGAGTTTTGCAGAAAGGGAGAGCCATTTAAAGGCTGTAAATCACCTGGCAGACATTGAGCTGCTTTATACTCAGAGATCCACTGCATTATTCTGCACTCAGCCTGCTGCTGTCTCCCCTCAGGCCTTGGCTCCCAAAGACAGGCAGCTCTGGAGTGTGGGATGGGCATGGACCTGCCTGTCCTCAAATACAGCCCCATGTCTGGGGCCAACTTGTCTTGAGGGTGAATTGATAGGGAATTAATGTGACTCCTTGATTAACTCTACGAAACCTTAAGAACAACTCCTCACTCTTTCTGGTTCTCTCTTCACCTTCTACTGGTGGATTTTTGTTTGTTTGTTCATTTTTCTGGCAGTTTGAGTTTAAATTCAGGACAGTGATTAGATTCTCTGCCACTTGAGCCGTGTCACCAGCCTCTTTTTTTTTTTTTGCCAGTCTTGGGACATGAGACTTAGGGCCTGAGCACTGTCCTTGGCTTCTTTTTGCTCAAGGCTAGCACTCTAACACTTGAGCTATAGCATCACTTCCAGCTTTTTTCTATATATGTGGTGCTGAGAAATCAAACCCAGGGCTTCACGTATGCAAGGCAAGTACTCTACCACTAGGCCACATTCCCAGCCCCTCAGCCTCTTTTGACCTACTGCTTTTTATGTACTCAGGCCTTTGCTTGTAACACCAGTTTGGATAGTGATACCTTGATTATATTCAAGCCCAAGATGACAGTGTAATCAGAGTAGCAGGAAAATCCTACTTCTGTAACTTTTATTTCATATGAGCCAGATCTTCCCTGTACCTTCAACAATTTATATCTTCACATTTTACCTGTAAGTTGTACAATGTTGTAATTTGTGCATTACTGATAAAGATATTGAGGCTAAGACAGACTAATACTCTACCCACTTTTCAAAACTAATTTGGTAACCAAGTTGAGATTTTTAAGTCTGAAGCTGTTTTATGCTAAAGCCTGCAATGCACAATCATTAATTTGTAGGTATTTTTGTAGTGAATATTACACATCATACCATATGCCAGGATAGAGTTGCATTGGTGATCAAGACATGTAAGCTTTCCATATTTTCTACAGCATATTGTTTGTCCTACACAGGTTCTCATTCTGTCCAGTAAGTCAAAGTCATTGATGCACATTCTTTTATTCTTCTTCTGAAATTGGTTATAAGATTTCTGCATGGACCCCCATCCTCTCTAGGGAACAATTGCTTTCTACTTCTTGCCCTGCCTATCTCTCTAGCTTTTAGATAATTGCCATAAACTATCCTAGTATTTCTACCTTAATATAGCATGCACAGATGTGAGAGAGATTTCTCAATGCTCTGTGTCACAATATGTGTTTTTGTAAAACCTTGTATCTTCTCCACTGTGCTTCCTGTGGGACAATCTCCAGGTCCCAACCTCCAACCTCTGCCTGATGGCATTTCACCTCGACACCCACTTCTTCTTAAGGTTTAGAATACTCCAAAGTGATCACACAATGGTGAAATTCAGAGACCAAAACAACAACCATGACGTCCTTTTATGTGTCTCCTTCTTCAAGAACCAATTGACCTTGGTCTTTTCCAAGAAACTGGCTTTCCTGGACACTTTAGATTTGTCTAACTAAAATTGGCCTTCTCCCTTCTCTGTTTCTATATTGCTCTAGGTTCATTTAAAAATACTATAACAGCTTAAAAATGACATGAAAATTTCATATATAGTATAGAGAATGGGAATTAATTAGGAACAGAAATTGGAAGGTTTGATTTAAATCCCAATTCTATCAATTTCCAGCTGTGAAATGGATTGTGTAACAAATATACTCTCTGGAAACTGTCTTTTTTTATCTATTAACTGGGGCTATACATGGTTATAATGGATTTATAATGGGTCCACTAAGGTAGGATGAAGTATAGGCATCCAAATTCCTACTTCTTGTAAGTTTCCATTTAGATGAAAACAGAAACAAAATATATAAGCTCACATAGTGCTTTGGTCCTAGCAACAAACAGGTGCCTATCTTTTTGTCTTTTATTCAGTAATTTAAATTGTTCACTGTAAACTACATCTTATAAAAGTTATAAGATGAATTTTAAATGAGTGATTATCTTCAAAATTCTGTTCAATATTCTTCTCAATTGAAATTATAGCTGGTAATTTACTTCTTTTTTTCCATGTATTTTCATGACTTTAAATCTATGCATGTATCACCCACATGCACACCCCCACACATATATTTCTAATCATTCATATTTTTGTTTGCTCTTTTTCTTGACTATGACTTTATCATTTTTTCATTTTAGCCTATATAAATCTATTTTCCCATTAGAAATCTAATATTCCCAAGTGTGAATGTACCAGAATACATTTAACATTTGCTGCTAATGATCACTGGAATTCTTCCAGATAAACTTAATAAACCTAATATCGAATAGACAGTGCATCTCCAGGCCTGCTTGAGTGAGTTGAGAAAATTTCTTGTGGCGTCAACACAGGCCAATAGCTGAGTTGGAAAGTATTTACGTTTGTTGAAATTTTAAAAGGAAACTGCCATACTTTCTTAAAAGAATCCTTGTCGAAATTACCAACACACAAATATTTTATGTAAGTACTATTTCTCAAATCTTCAACAACACAACATCATCATTTAAAAAATTTTGATAGCTAATTTTATGGAATAAAGATTATCATCAAGGCTACTATGATAAAAAGTGGTCAAAGAATATAAAATTAAATTACATGAAGACTTAGAATATTCTCTCCACAGTAGAGGTGTATTTTCTTGTCTTTAAAGCCTGCAGAAAGAAATATTTTTTATTGAAATATTTATGGTGTGCACATAATGTTCTTTGATCAGATACACTCATCTGCATCACTCTCTCTTAATGTCTCTTCCTGTTCTCTGCTCCTTTAAAGCATTTTTGGTATATGTTGTATATTTTATTTATTTATTTTTATTGTCAGGATGGTGTACAGAGGGGTTACAACTTCATGCTTAAGGTAGTGATTACATATGCTTTTCCTGTCATACCAGTTATCCTCCTCTACTTTGTCTCCGTCCTTTCCTCTCTCAGCCCCTCACTCCAACCCCTTGCTTTCTTAATTATTTTTTCAAAGAACAAAACATGAAATAAAATAGAGTCCTTATCCTTAATGTCCATTGTCTCTCTAGTCTACACTGCCTATGTCCTCTGTGATTTGTTTTTCTTATCCAAATTTTTTTTTTTTTTTTTTTGGCCAGTCCTGGGCCTTGGACTCAGGGCCTGAGCACTGTCCCTGGCTTCTTTTTGCTCAAGGCTAGCACTCTGCCACTTGAGCCACAGCGCCACTTCTGGCCATTTTCTGTATATGTGGTGCTGGGGAATCGAACCCAGGGCCTCAAGTATACGAGGCAAGCTCTCTTGCCACTAGGCCATATCCCGAGCCTTCTTTTCCAATTTTTATTATCAAACTGATGTACAGAGAGGTTACAGTTTCATACGTTAGACATTGGATACATTTCTTTTACTGTTTGTTACCTTGTCCCTCATACCCCCCTCCCCCCTCCCCCTTACCCTTTCCCCCCCT
The DNA here is from genome assembly GCF_023159225.1 of Perognathus longimembris pacificus. Classification (NCBI taxonomy): domain Eukaryota; kingdom Metazoa; phylum Chordata; class Mammalia; order Rodentia; family Heteromyidae; genus Perognathus; species Perognathus longimembris. Next base: position 149,365,419 of record NC_063161.1, read on the forward strand.
GAGGTGTTCAGTTCACTTACACAAAACTGTTTTTCAAGTATTGCTTTTGTAGTTGTTTGTCTTTTTTAACCCTGTGTCTCTCAATTTTGGTATTCCCTTTCAATTTCCTACTTTCAATACCAGTATACATGGTTTCCAATACCAGTATACACGGTTTCCTATATACTCAGATAAGATTACAGAGATAGTGTAGGTACAACCACAGGAAGGTGATACAAGAACATCATCAATAATAGAAGCTACAGATACACATGGGACAATGAAAGTAGTTACAACTGTGATATAACAATTGTCTCCATAACATGGAGTTCATTTCACTCAGCATCATCTTATGTGTTCATAAGGGTATAGCTATTGGGCCTTGTGATGCTCTGCTATGATTTGACTAAACCTGTACTAATTATTCCCAATAAGGGAGACCATAGAGTCCATGTTTCTTTGGGTCTGGGTCACTTCACTTAGTATAATTTTTTCCAAGTCCTTCCATTTCCTTACAAATGGGACAATGTCATTCTTTCTGATAGAGGTATAAAATTCCATTGTGTATATGTACCACATTTTCCTGATCCATTCGTCTACTGAGGGGCATCTGGGTTGGTTCCAGATTCTCGCTATGACAAATTGTGCTGCAATGAACATTGTTGTGCTGGTGGCATTACTGTGATTTTGTTTGTGGGCTTTTGGATAGATACCCAAAAGTGGGGCTGCTGGGTCATAGGGGAGTTCTATATTTACCCTTCTGAGGAATCTCCATTCTGCTTGCCAGAGTGGCTGAACCAGATTACATTCCCACCAACAATGAAGTAGGGTTCCCTTTTGGCCACATCCCCTCCAACAATTGTTATTGTTAGTTTTCTTGATATATGACATTCTTACTGGAGTGGGATGGAATCTCAATGTTGTTTTGATTTGCATTTCTTTTATGGCCAGTGATGTAGAGCATTTTTTCATATGTCTTTTGGCCAATCTCATTTCCTCATCAGAGAAGTCTCTTTGTATGTCTTTAGCCCACTTGATGAGGGGCTATTGGTACTTTGCGGTTTTGTTTTGGAAGAGGGTAATTTTTTTAGTTCTGCATATATTTTAGAGATGAGGCCTTTGTCCATTGAATGGCCGGTAAAGATCTTCTTCCAGTCTGTGGGCTTTCTGTTTATCTTGCGAGCTATGTCCTTTGCCGGGCAGAAGCTCTGCAGTTTGATGCAGTCCCATTTGTCCAACCTTTCTTTGATTTGTAGCCTTTCTGGGTCTTTGTTAAGGAAGTTCTGTCCTGCGCCAAGGAGCCCAAGTGTTTCTCCTAGTCCTTCCTTTAGTGTTTTCAGGATGTCTTGTTTTGATTTCGAGGTCTTTAATCCATTTGGAATTGATTTTGGTGCAGGGTGATATATAAGGATCTAGTTTTAGTTTGTTGCATGTGTTTAACCAGTTTTGCCAGCACCATTTGTTAAAGAGGCTATCTTTCTTCCATACTATTGTTTTAGCTCCTTTATCAAAGATTAAGTAGGCGTAGTTCTGTGGGTTCATTTCTGGGTCTTCAATTCTGTTCCATTGGTCTTCAGGCCTGTTCCCGTGCCAATACCAAGCTGTTTTTATTACTATAGCTTTATAATACAGCTTGAAGTTGGGTATTGTAATTCCTCCAGCGCTGTTCTTTCTGCTTAGGATTGTTTTTGCTCATCTAGGTCTTTTATTGTTCCATATGAATTTCTGGATTGCTTCCTCTATTTCATTAAAAAATGGTGTTGGGATATTAATGGGTATTGCATTGAATTTGTAGATAGCCTTTGGCAACATTGCCATTTTGATTATATTAATCCGACCAATCCAGGAGAATGGGAGGTTTTTCCATATCCTTAGTTCTGCCTTAATTTCATTTTTCAAGCTTTTAACGTTCTCATCAAAGAGGTCTTTCACTTCTTTGGTTTAGGTTATTCCTAGATATTTTATGTTTTGGGGGGCTATTGCAAAAGGAGTTGCTTTCCTGATTTCAGCCCCAGTCTTCGGGTCATTAGCATAGAGAAAGGCCGTTGATTTTTGAAGGTTTATTTTATATCCTGCAACTTTGCCAAAGTTTTGGATCAGCTCTAGTAGCTTGGGGGTAGAGTCTATGTGGTTCTTTTGGTACAGGATCATCTCATCTGCGAAGAGAGAAAGTTTAACTTCATCTTTCCTATTGGGATCCCCTTTATATATTCTTCTTTTCTAATTGCTCTGGCTAGGAATTCTAGTACTATTTTGAAGAGCAGGGGAGAGAGTGGACATCCCTGCCTTGTTCCTGATTTTAAAAGGAATGGCTTTTGTTTTTCACTATTTAGTGTTATGCTTGCTGTTGGTTTGTCATAAACTGCCTTGATTATATTCAGGAATGTTCCCTGGAATCCCAGTTTTTCCAGGGCTTTTAGCATAAATGGGTGCTGGACTTTATCGAACGCTTTTTCCGCATCCAGAGATAAAACCATGTGGATCTTTACCTTGCTCCGGTTGATGTGGTGGATTACATTAATTGACTTGCGTATATTAAACCAACTTTGCATCCCTGGAATAAGTCCAGTTTGATCATGGTGTATGATTTTTTGATGACCTATTGAAGTTGATTGGCCAGAATTTTGTTGAGAATTTTTGCGTCTATGTTCATCAGGGAAATCAGTCTGTAGTCCTCTTTCCATGATGAGTCCCTGCCTGGTTTTGGGATGAGGCTTATACTGGCTTCATAGAATGAGTCTGGTAGTGAACGTTCTCTTTCAATTTCATTGAAGAGTTTGAGAAATATTGGTGTGACTTCTGTTTTGAAGGCCTTGTAGAATTCTGCTGTGAATACCTCTGGACCTGGGCTTTTCTTGGATGGGAGATCATTTATTGCCATTTCTATTTCAATACTGGATATGGGTCTGTTTAGAAGGTTTAAATCTTCATGGTTAAGTTTGGGGATATGAATTTTTTTTTAGGGAATCATCCATTTTTTCCAAGTTCTCGAATTGTTGGCGTAAAGGTTTGCAAAATAGTCCCTTATTATTTTCTGAATTTCAGTTATTTCTGTGCTGATGTTACCTGTTTCATCTCTTACCTTGTTTATTTGGGGGTGCTGCCTTTGTTTCTTGGTCAGTTTTGCCAGGGGTTTGTCTATCTTGTTGATTTTTTCAAAGAACCAACTCTTTGTTTTGTTGATTCTTTCGATGTTTTTTTCGTCTCTAATTGATTTAATTCTGATTTGATTTTAATTATTTGCTTCTGTCTATTCACTTGGGGTTTGGCTTGTTGTTCTCTCTCAAGGAAATTAAGGTGCTTCCTTAAATTACTGAGTTGCTGTTTCTTCAGTTTGTTGATGTATATACTCAGAGATATAAATTTTCCTCTGAGTACTGCCTTTGCTGTGTCCCAAAGGAGCTAGTACTTTGTGTCCTCAACTTGGTTGAATTCCATAAACATTTGAATTTCCGTTGTAATTTCTTCAATGACCCACTGATGGTTCAGCAGTGTGCTGTTTAGTCCCCATGAATTGTTGGATTTTCTGTGGTGGCTGTTTGAGTTGAGCTCTAATTTTATTCCATTGTGTTCTGAGAGAATGCAGGGAATGGTTTTGATACTTCTGAATTTGTACAGATTTTCTTTGTGTCCTACCTAAGATGTGATCTATTTTGGAGAATGTTCCATGTGCTGCGGAGAAGAACGTGTATTCTGTTGTTGCTTGGTGGAATATTCTGTAGATATCGGTTAAGTCTAGTTGATCTATGCAATTATTTAGTTCTGTGGTTTCTTTGTTCAGTTTTTGGCGTGTTGATCTGTCCCGAGGTGATAGTGGAGTGTTAAAGTCCCCAACTATCAATGTGTTTGGGTCTATGAGTGTTTTTAGAGTCAGTAGTCTTTGTTTGATGAAGTTTGGTGTTCCTGCATTTGGTGTGTAGATATTTAGAATGGTTATATCTTCCTGTAGGAGAGATCCCTTTATTAGTATGTAGTACCTTCTTTATCTCTTCTTACCTTTTTTAATTTGAAGTCAATTTTGTCTGATACTAGGATTGCAAATCCTGCCTGCTTATGGGGCCATTTGCTGATAGATTTGATTCCAGCCTTTCACTTTTAGAAGATGTTTACTTTTGCTGGATAGATGTGTCTCTTGGAGGCAGCAGAAAGATGGATCTTGATTTTTGATCCAACTTATGACCCTATGTCATTTGATTGGAGAATTAAGTCAATTAATGTTGAGAGTTAGGATTGAGAGATGATCGTTTGTTCCTTTCATTATCACTGTCTTGTTTAAAGCTGTGTCTTCCCATTTCTTGATCTGATTCTTACTATTTAGCGTTCATTTCTCTGTCTGTATTGGGATCTTGATTATTTTCCCTGTATAGTACATCTTTGAAGATTTTCTGTAAAGCTGGTTTCGTGGAGATATATTGTTTCAGTTTTTCCTTACTGTGGAAGACTTTTATTTGACCTTCGGCTATGAATGAGAGTTTGGCTGGGTACAGAATTCTTGGTTGGTAGTTATTTTTATATTTAGCGTTTGGTATACTTCATTCCAGGCTTTCCTTGCTTTCATGGTCTCTGCTGAGAAGTCTGGGGTAATTCTGATTGCTTTTCCTTTATATGTGATTGTTTTCTTCTCCCTAACAGCTTTAAGGATTCTTTCCTTGTACTTTTCTGATCCTGGTTTGATCACAATGTGTCGGTGGGATGTCCTATCTTGGTCTGGTCGGTTTGGGGTTCTAAATGCTTCTTGTATCTGTGTAGGCCTTTCCTTCTGGATATTTGGGAAGTTCTCAGCTAATATTTTGTTAAATAGGTTGCCTATCCCATTAACCTCTTTCTCCAAGTTTTCCTCAATACCTATTATCCTTAAATTGGGCTTCCTGATTGTGTCTTGAATCTCCTGTAGCGATCTGTTTTCTTGATTGGACTGGATTTGTATTGATTTTTTATCTTTCTCCATAGAATCTAAGGAATCTTCAGCTCCTGAAATTTGATCCTCTGCTTCAGTTAGTCAGGACTGTAGGCTAGCTATTTGATTTCGAATCTCTTTTCCTTCTGACTGGTCTTTCCTGATGATTTCCTTGTCATTTCTTAGGTCTTGTATGGAGTTCTTTACTTCATTAACTTCATTACTTTGGTTTTGAGTGTTGTCTCTCAAATCTTTAAGCTGGGTAGCTATCTTTTCATTTGACTCTTTTTTTTTTTTTTTTTTTCCAGTCCTGGGCCTTGGACTCAGGGCCTGAGCACTGTCCCTGGCTTCTTTTTGCTCAAGGCTAGCACTCTGCCACTTGAGCCACAGCGCCACTTCTGGCCGTTTTCTGTATATGTGGTGCTGGGGAATCGAACCTAGGGCCTCGTGTATCCGAGGCAGGAACTCTTGCCACTAGGCTATATCCCCAGCCCTTCATTTGACTCTTGAAGTTCATTTATCTTTCTATTTTTGGATGCCATGAAATTCTCCATTAATTTTTGCTTTGCCTCCTCACGCTCTAGAATAATTGACTGAAGAGATTCAAACTTTTCATTTATCATGTTTATCAGTAGACTTTGTAGAGCATTTTTGGGGTTCTCTTCTATGTCTTTGATTGACTGCTCTGCTTCCTGCTTGTTTTGATTGGGGGATAAGACTTCATTGTTTGCCATCTTACTTGTGTTCTTTCTGCCCATTTGGATTGGGAATGCCAGTCTACCAGCACCTGTGAGCACCGTTTAAGACCCAAAGCAGCCCTTACCAAGCACTGCTGTGTAAATCTTACAAGTTCACAATTATATACTGATACCCTGTATATCTGTCTATAAAATTATATTTGGTGTTCCTAAAGAATACAATTTCAATATAACAACCGATCCTGGGCCCTGTAATCAGTAGTTACTTATTTACTGTTACAACCCTATAAGCAATTCTTGTTTTTATATTACGTTCTTTTAGGAATGGCTTTTCTATGAACCCCTTTGATTCACTCGGATTAAGCTGGGACACCCTCTACCCAATTACCAGGAGTCAATGGAAACTGGAGGTCCAGGCAGTAAGTCAGTAGGGTAAGTTGGAGGTAGTAAAGAGAATAAAGTAAAATGTATTGGGGAGGGGGGAGGTGGTGATTTTGGTTTAATTTCCGTGACGTGGAAATGTGGAGAAGAGTAGAATCAGTAAAAAGAACAAGGTTAAAATGATAGACAATGGAGAGTTAGCAGAAAAGAGTGGAGGTGTTATTCATAGGAAAGTAATTTTTAAAGAAAGAGAATGCAAAGAGAGAAATAAAGTAAAAATAGTGGAGGACAGATGCACAAAACAGAGAAAAATTATTTAAATTAGAAAAAAAATCAAAAGGAAAAAAAACAGAAAAGGAACTGCTCAAACAAACAGAAAAGAAAAAAACTTGATAAAACAAAACCAAAAGAAACTGACGACGTTTCTGAAGTGAAAAAAAGTTATTTTTTTAAAGTTTAAATAATGTTTGAAAAGAATAAAAAAAAAAATGGAGTCCTTCTTGTTTGGGAGGTCTTTCCCCAGTCTCTGGTTTCCTTGCGATGGTCTGCAGTCTATTTTCCTGGTTGGCTGGGTTTGACTTGATGTCAATTTGCAGGGGGTGGTTCTGTTCTGACCCTTCCCCCCTGTTGGTGCAATCCTGGGTCTCTGTGGTTTGCACAGCTTGCAGGTAAGCCTTGGGCATACTCTGGAGATGGGGACGTGAGCAGTCTCAGGAACCGTGGCTCCTCTGTCTGCTGCGGGGCCACTGCCTTTAACGCCTGGCTTTGAATAGGCTGTGGACTCAGCAGGGCAGGGCGCCTCTGGCCTGGTTTACCCGGCTGAGAGTTGCTTGTCTGGGGAAGGCTCCTCCCTCCTGGGCGGGGCGGCCTCCTTGGTGGAGGTGGCTATGGAATGCAGCTCCGGTTCAGGCTGGGAATTGGGCTTCCTCTGTGATGGGACCGTTTAGCTGTCTCAGGAACTGTTTGTTCCCCTGTCTGGTGTTTCCGTACCCCCGGGAGCTTCTCGCCACTTTCGCTTTAAATTTAGAAATTCCAGTGGGCAGGGTGAGGCACCTCTGGCTAAGCCTAGGCCCAGGACACGCCTCCCACCTGGGCAGGGGGCGTTCTCCTGGGCGGAGCTGGCTCTCACTGTTCGGTCCCTCTTGCCCTTTTCAAAGATGGCTACTTTGACCTCACTTTCCCCAGGCCCGATTTAGTTCCAATCTGGTCTGACCCTATGCCAGTGGCAAAAATGGCGCTTTGCTCTGTCGGGGGGGGCGGGGAAGGGCTGCCTTCCAGAAGCTGCCCTGTGGGCACGAGTGAGAATATCTTTTGTGGGGTACTCACGCTTTCTCTGCGATTTCAGGTCGTCTGTGCTCAGCCGCCGTCTGGAGGATTTCTCCCTGGTCTATGCTGTGTGCTTTAGCCGCGCGGAGTGCGGGTTGCTGTGCAGGGCGCTGTGCGTGTGTTGGCACTGGCGGGGAGGTGGGACGCCACCCAGAGCTCAAATCTGTGTTTTCAGATGAGCAAAGTCGATTTTTCCTTCCTGGCCAGAATCCCTGTACAGTTAGAACTTACTCTGGCTGTCTTTTTAGGAGTAAAAGTTTCTATGGGTTGAGAAAACTGCGATGTCAGAGGGAGCTCAGCTAGTGCTCTGCAGCTCCTCCGCTGGCTTCTCGGAAGTCCCCGTCCTCTATGATTTGTAACTGTAGAACAATTTCTTCCTGATCAGGTGAAATACATGTATATCTCTCTTTTCTTTTGCTTTGTGTAGTCCGTTCCTTCTTTTTATCTAATTTTCCCCCTCCTGTTTTTTTTTTTTTCTTTTTCTGTCATGTCTCTTTGTTTTCTTTTTCCCCTAATATCCACATATCAGGAGACCATGAGTCTTTGTTCTCTATGTTCTGGGCTTTTCTTGCTCAACATTATTTGTTCAAGACCTGTCCATTTCCCTGTGAATGCCATTATTTTATCATTTGTACTCACTGTGTAGAATTCCATTGTGTATAGGTACATTTTTTGGATCAATTCATCTGTAGTGGGGCATCTAGTTTGTTTCCATATCTTGGCTATTGTGAACTGTGCAGAGATAAACATGGATGTGCAGGTGTCCTTGTGATATTCTGGAACCTGTTGTTCAGGATAGATGCCTAGGAGTGGTATGGTTGGGTCATAGGGCATATCTATGCTGATTTTTTGAGGAACCTCCATACTGTTCTCTAGGGTGGTTGTACTAGTTTACCTTCCCACCAGCAGTGCAAAAGGGTTCCTCTTTCTCTGCATCCCCTCCAGCATTTGTTGTTGCCTGAGTTCAGAGTATAGGCCATTCTAACTGGGGTAACGTGGTATCTCAGGGTTGTTTTTATTTATATTTCCTTTACTGCCAGGGATGTTGAACATTTCCTCATATGTTTCACAATGAAACATTTTTTGCTTATACTACCCACAGTACAAATTCTCCCAAGGCTACAGGAAACTGGATTATGATAGGCAGAATGATAATTAATCCCTTAACTATTTCCAGGTCCTAAAATTTATCACCTTATATTACACAAGGGAGAATTGAGATATGATTGCAGTTAATAATCTTAGATAATTCAATAACATATTTATGGTATTCTACCACTTGAACTACATCTCCACTTCTGTATTCCCAGGCTGTCTTAGAATGGTTATTCTCAGATCTCAGACTCCTGGGTAGCTAAGATTAGTTATGAGCCACTATCACCCAGTCAATCTTAAATCTTAAAACTAGAACAGTTTTCTAAGCTATAATTAGAGATGTCTACACAGCAAGGGTTAGATGTACATTACTAGCTTTGAAAATGGACAGAGGAATTCATGAGCCAAGGGATGCACAAATACACATTTGCTCTCCTAGAGCCTCCAGAATGGCCTGTGGCCCTACCAATGTCTTCATTTTAACTCACAGATCCATTCGGACTTTGAAACTACTGGAATTTTAGATAAATAAGATTGTGTAGTTTATATCAATAAGTTTTGAATAATTTATTACCTTAGCCATAGAAAACTAACACAATCATTGAATGTTCATGTGGTAGGGAAAGGGGGTTAGACTTACCCCTTCTTCGTTTCTTCTCCCTGAATATGTGCTGCTCTTCTACCTATCCACCATGTAGAAGGAACTGACCCCAAATCATATAGGAGGAACCAAAGTCTTTTGTGAGCACCAACAGTAGGTTTGTTTTTTACATTTTGTACAGTTTGCATCCACTTAACAGTTACAGATGCAACATCCAGGCCTGTTTGACTTAATGAAAAATAATACCTCAATTGTGCTTCAATTTTCATTTATTTAATTGTGAAGGAGGTTGAATAATTTTTCATGTATTAATTACCCACATTAAAACGGCTGGCTTATCACCTTGACTAATTAATCAAATGGATTGTTTGTCTTATAATAGTGACATAAAAACTCTTCTGAATAAAATATTTGAGGAAATAATAACCAAAAGTTTTCTCAATTTGGTATAAGACAAAAACTTAACCCTCTACCAACCCCACAAAGACATTATAGAAAGAAAAAGAATTATAGCAGTTTCTTTCATGACAATACACATAAAAATAATCACTAAAGAAGTAAAAATCAAATATAGTACCCCAACTTCCTAATTTTACATTAACACAACTGGCTTATAAAAGGAAAAGATTAGTCTTATACTATGGATTATCCACTTTAAAATGATTAACTGCATACTATACATAATTTACCTCAATAAAAATAAAACATGTAATTCACCCCATTAGTAGACTAAAGTATTAGAACTACAATCATCCCAGCAGATACAGGGAATACATTTGTACAAAACTCAGCATCAAATTAGATAAAACTTATCTCTGAATGTGGAATCCAAAAAAAAAAAAAAAACAAAACAAACACTATCTAAACTAATATCATTATATGGTAACAAGGAGAATCATACCAATGATTTGGTGTTGAATATTTCTCTTCATGACCAAGAAAAGGAGGTTCTTTATCATTATTTCTACTCCAAATTGTGCTGGAAATTCTCAGCATTTATAATAGCAAGAAAAAGATGTGGTGGAATGTTAGTCACTCATGCCTAAAATCTTAGCTGTTCAGGAGGCTGAAAAAGAAGAAAGGAAGGAGGAAGGAAGGGAGAGAGAGGAGGAAGAAAGATAGGTGGAAGGGAGAGAGGGAGATTGGGAGGGAGGGAGGGAAGAAGGAGGAAGGGGAGAAGGAGGGCAGGAGGAAGAAAGAAATGAAGGAATGAAGGAATAAAGGAAAGAGTAAAAGGTGTAAAAGGAAGGATAGTTTGGTAATTTCTTATATGAAGTATGGAAATCTTCCTCAATATTTATCTAAAGGAATTAAAAAGTTCATACACACACCTGCACAAAGATGGAATTAACAGCTTCATTCATAATTTTCAAAAATTATAGGCAAACAGTTTGCCATTCAGTTGTGAATAGGTAAACTGATACATAAAGACAATGGAATATTTTTCAATACTGAAAAGAAATGAGTTATCAAGCCATGAGAAAGAATGGAGAAACTTGGAATACACATTACTTATGAGAAGCACAGAGAGTCAACCAAGGCTGATGATCAATATGGAGACGGGAAGAAACAGAAATAGACTCGGTGGGTAGGTGGGTCTATCAGGAGAGGGTTGTGCTGGTGGGGAGGATAAAGAAGATTAAATACTGTCGAAATAGATTATTTGTAACAATAACAACTGAATAAGAAAACCTGTTGGGGATACTATTTCTTAGAGGGCGGGGTAAGGTAGTGTAATAAGGTAAAATTGATTGAAATACAGTGCAAACATGTGTAGAACTGTAACAAAATCCTCTCCTGTATAACTGATACAGGCCAATAACCATCAATAAATGCATATCCTAAATAAACGAAATACTTTGAAGGGCTACATAATATTTTATTCTGATGGATATATTAGTGGGCACAAATCTGGTGAAAGTAAAATTGTCAGGATTTGCCAGAGTTTAGAGGTGGTAACAATGAAAAATAAGACATATATAGTTTGGTAAACTGGTTCAGCCACTCTGGCAAATGGCATGGAGATTCTTCAGAAGGCTAAACATAGAGCTCCCCTATGACCCAGCAGCCCCACTTTTGGGTATCTATCCAAAAGACCATAAACAAAATCACACTAAAGCCACCAGCACAACAATGTTCATTGCAGCACAATTTGTCATAGCTAGAATCTGGAACCAACCTAGATGCCCCTCAGTAGATGAATGGATCAGGAAAATGTGGTACATATATACAATGGAATTTTATGCCTCTATCAGAAAGAATGATATTGCCCCATTTGTAAGGAAATGGAAGGACCTGGAAAAAATTATACTAAGTGAAGTGAGCCAGACCCAAAGAAATATGGACTTTATGGTCTCCCTTACAGGGAATAATTAGTACAGGTTTAGGCAAGTCACAGCAGAGGATCACAAGAGCCCAAGAGCTTTACCCTTATGAACACATAAGATGATGCTGAGTGAAATGAACTCCATGTTATGGAAACAATTGTTATATCACTGTTGTAACTACTGTCAACATGCTATGTGTAACTGTAGCTTCTATTATTGATGATGTTCTTGTATCCCCTTCCTGTGGTTGTACCTACACTATCTCTGTATCTTATCTGAGTATATTGGAAACCATGTATACTGGTAAACAGTGATATATAGGGTAAAAAATACAAACAACTACAAAAGCAATAGTTGCAAAACTGTTTGGTGTAAATGAACTGAACAACTCATGGGAGGAAAGGAAAAGGGGAGGGGGAGGAGGAGGGGAGAATGAGGGAGGAGGTAACAAACAGTACAAGAAATGTATCCAATGCCTAACGTATGAAACTGTAACCTCTCTGTACATCAGTTTGATAATAAAAATTTGGAATAAAAAGACATATATAGTTTGGATAAGGAAATGAAAATACTCTATATGGTATATAATGCTGTATTCATGTTATCATATATTTGTCTAAAATTATATAAGATACACAACACCAAAAGTGAACTCCAGTCAAACTATTGATTTGGGGATGCAATGGTTTGCTAAAGTAGTTTTATCAATTGTTACGAACATGTACTGGAATGGATCTTGGAATGGGTCTTGATCATAGGAGAGACATCAAAATGGTGAGACAAAGGACAAAGAGTGAAGCAATGACATAGCGATACTTCCAAGACAATATGTCGTAAACTAACTGTACAACTTGTGAGGGGGAATTCAGGAGGAGGGAAGGTGGGAGAGAAATAAGGGAGGAGGTAACAAGTTTGACAAGAAATTTACTCACTACCTCACACATGTAACTGTCACTAACCACTCTGTACATTACCTTGACAATAAAATTATTTTTTTTTAAAGAGAGACTCTTCAAGAATGAGAAGACGGAGAGGGTGAGAGATCCATGTAATTTCTGCTCCATTTTTCTATAAATCTGAGCTACTAAAAATATGTATTTTAAAAGGCAGTTTATGCCTGGAAATTCATGGAGCTGTCCCTAATACTGGTTGCAGATTCCATATATTGTTATGCTTTACTTGAGAAAATCAAGTAAAGTACACAAGTTTGGAAACTCAGAATGTGAAATTTAAAGCAATTTGTCTTATAATTTTACTGATATGTAAAATACTTGAAAAAATTGCCAGTAGATGCACAATATTTTTACCATAAAATTTCAAAACATTGCCCAGAAAAGTTATAAAATACTTAAGTTAGCAAGATTGCATGAGATTAACATTGGGATTCACAAATAAATCAATAGAGAGTCCAATAATAAGCCCACACTTCCAGGCTATTTGCTTATTTTTAACAGAAACACTAGAGCTCACCAATTTAAAAAAATTCAGAAACCTAAACATAAAACATTTTAGAAGTATGAGAGATTATCTTCATAATCAAACGTAAGCACAGATTTCTTAGACAAATCAGAAGCATAACAATAAAAGAAAAAAATGATAAGGCCTTAAAATTTTAAAAAATCTTATCAAAGAACAACATTAAGAACATGCACAGGAAATATGAGAAAATATTCCTACGTACCCAATAGAAGACTAATACAAAGTAGGTAAATCATTCCTACCACTCAATAATAAAAATACCAATAACACAGCGTTAACAAAAAGAAAATAGAAAGAAAACTATTGGTACACTCTCCACAAAAAAATAAACACATTTTGGTATGCCCTTCATATGGTCAATGTGACATATAAAGATGAAATACTCATTATTATTTGTTATTATGGAAATGTTCATGAGAATCACAGTGACTCATGGCTTACACACTTAAGAATGGCTGTAATGATATATAGTAGTGACATTAAATGTTGGAAAGGTTGCAGACCAATAACAACCTTACATTTTTAGGAAGCGCGTAAAACAATATAATTATTATGAAGAAAAGCTTTAAGTGAATCTAATACAGATGAGTATGTACTTATCATATGATCCAACAAACCTAATTGTAAATAATGAAAGCATTCACATAATGACTTACGTATGAGTGATCACTGAGGCATTATTATTAATAACTAAAAACAAGAACTGAATCAAATGTCCATCAAAATAATGGGTATATATTCCATAAAATAGAATAGTGTATAGTAGATTAATGTACCAAGAATAAACCCCAAATCTAGATTCAGTGAAGTCTTACTTTTTAAAAGTACAGATTGTATTAGTCATTTTCTTGAGTGCTACAGAATGAGAAAAATCTGATCTTTAGTGGGAAAGAATTAAAACAGTGGGCGCATCTGGGGAAAGGGTAAACACGGTGATTAAGTACAATGGGTATGAACAGATAAGACTAAAATAGAACAATGGAACCTGCTGAAGTTGTTTTAACAAGGGGAAGAGGTATGAGGAAGGGAAGTAGAGAAGGTGATTTTGATTATGGTGCAAGGTAGGCATGTATGGAAATAGCACAGTGAAATTCCCTTTGTACATCTAATGTACGTTAATAAAAAGTCATGATTTAAAAAATATTCAAGAGATTCTATCTCAAAATCAAAATAAATAAACAAGTGAGTCAACGTTCTTAAAAGGATATTTTCCTGTGGGTCACTTACTGTTAGTACTTTGGGGAATGCTAATCCCCTGATTTTTTTTTTTTTTTTGGCCTTTCCTGGGCCTTGGACTCAGGGACTGAGCACTGTCCCTGGCTTCCTTTTGCTCAAGGCTAGCACTCTGCCACTTGAGCCACAGCGCCGCTTCTGGCCGTTTTCTGTATATGTGGTGCTGGGGAATCGAACCTAGGGCCTCGTGTATCCGAGGCAGGCACTCTTGCCACTAGGCTATATACCCAGCCCCCTGATTTTTTTTTTTAATCGTACAGTCCCTTTAGTGTGTTGATTTTATTTTCTTTAAATAAAATAAAATAAAAAACCAGCACTTGCCACTTGCTTGACAGCTGAAGGAGCCTTATGCCTATCCTGAGCTGTCAACTGAGCAGCCCCTTTCATTGACTGCCATCTTAGCCTCCCACCTGCCTCATAAACAACTGCAGGAAATTCCTTATTAACTGCAGGACCTGCTGCATGCATAATGGTTGTAAAAATAAAACAAAACCACAGCCCAAACCATTCTGACCCGGGAGGCCTTGCTCTAGTCAAGGCTACTCTAGTCTGTCCCCAAACCAGACAACTTCACCTCAACTGTGACTTCCCAAGGATCCTGCCAATACTTTCTCCAGAGAATCCTGCTCCAGAATGTTCTAGATTTGTAATATCAGTCCTCAACAAGGTTGAGGAGGAAGGAGACCTCCTTTAGTTGCTCAGCAAAAAGTATGTGATTAACAGGAAGGAGGTCATAATCTTATGGGAGAATTGTGACTGGTACAATTACAATCCGTGCACAAGCTGGTCATTTTCTTCTTCTAGTTTGTATTTTTTTCAGATTATCCAGAGAGGCCTTGTTCTTGTGTAGTATTCTACCCCACTCAACACTTCCTGCCCCTACATTGCATCATTGGGATCAATGAAGTCTTCTCCCAAATAGTCTCTTTGCTGTTTGCTTTTTGCTCTCTACCTCTGGCCACAGGTAGAGAAAACTAAGCACCCTGAATGAAAAACAGGCAATACCTCCATACTTCCAGCCCCAGCAGCAGCAGCAAGGAGGTAAAAAGGTGGTTGATGGTTCCACAGAGCCATTGAGAGGTAAGGATCCTAATATCCAAAGCTCAAAAAGGTAAGATTAGGAAATGGTTAAGAGTTCCAGGGAGTGTCTGGGGGCAGAAGCTAACACTACAATGGAAGTAGTGAGTAATAGTGAGATTGTGAAGACCCACAGGCAGGAGCTAAAAAGGACTGAACGCCCATGACCAGAAAAACTGACTCAGAAACTAATGGCCCTTACCCCAGAACCTAGGATCTATAACTAGTCGCTAGATGTTGGCATTGTAAGGCAAGAGCAATAAGCCTTTGCTTTGAGCAAGTAGAAGAGCTAGCCTCCAGCTTAGAAAGCTGGAAGCCATCAAGGTCTGGTTTTCTAAGATAAGAGATGTAAGACCCTAGGTTTGGAAGCCCATCTTGTGAGTTTCTGGAACTCAAGGACTTCAACAGTGAGGGAGCAGCTGCTTCTTCCCTACCCATAATTTTTGTCTCTACAAAACAAGAGAATCTCTATCCATCCATTTGTCACCAAGACACATTGGACTACTGGGATATTCTATATCTTAAGAAGAGTATGGGGCACGGGAAAATGTATCTGTCAATTCTTACCCCATTCCCAAAGATTTGCACATGCCTTTTACAAAAAATTGAAAACAAAAGATAAAAGTGTAAATGAATGTTGAGTCCTATTAGTTATATGAATGCCCAAGTTTTAAGTGTATATGCATACATTTCAATTTCCTTTGAATTCTCACATCTGTCATCCTATCTACTCAGGAAGCTGAGATCTGAGGATCACTGTTCAAAGCCAGCCCAGGGAGAAACATCCACAAAACTCTCATCTCTAAGTACCCACAAAAGCTAGAATCAGAGACTGGCTCAAATGGTAGAATGCTAGCACTGAGCACAAAAACTCAGAGACAGCGCCAAGGCTGAGATTTCAAGCCCCAGAACTGGCCAAAAAAAAAAAAAAAAAAAAGGAAATCTAATGAAATAATAATAAAGGAATTGTATAATGGATGGAAAAAAAAATATGGCAGCACTGGAAAAAATATAGTAACATGTTAATAGTATTTCACAAAGAAGTGTGACAGTTCCTCAAAATTTTAGACATAAAGCATTTGCATAGCATGCATCAGAATTTGAGCTTGATCCCCAGCAGTCCAAAGAATAATTTTAAAAAATGATTGAACATACCATTCGTATTGAAGCCACCCGTGCATCTCTTAGGTATATCCTCAAGCTAAATGCAAACATGTCCAAAAACTTGTGCACACAAATGTTCTTAGCAGCGTTATTTGAAACAGCCAAAAAAAAGTGGAAACAACTTGTATCCACAAACTGATGGATGAATAAATATCATATTGTGTATCTATATAATAATTTGACTATAGGAATGATGACATTCTGATGATTCTGAATTGAATGAGCAATCTGCCCTGGTTTTATGGACCAATACCGTCATCATTTCCTTAACACATCTTTTCATCTATAATTGCAGTGTGTCATTCTTCTCTTCTTTTAGATTAGCTATTTTCTTCAATGTTTCCCTCTTGGTTTGTTTAGCTAACTGAGAGTTCCACGAGTCCTCCAACTAGTATGACTGACAATGGAGAGTGATGTAAATATTCTAATGCCAGTTAATGTGATAGTTCGTAGCTTTTCAAACATACTAAACTATTAAATTATATACTTAGGTGGACTATATGTTATACAAATTCTATCTCAATAAATCTGTTAGGTACAAGTTAGGGTACAAGTCAATGAAAATATCTAGATGTTGAGTATATAAATGTTTTCCCTAAAGTTACTTTAATTGTGCTGTATACTTGAAAACTTATTCAACAAAGCAATCTTAATGTGATCTTGCCTATAATCATCATTAAATTTAGAGATTATATAGAGAAAACTGTTATCTGAACCATGTTGGTTCTTTCCAGGTTTTTTAAATCCCACCTGCTATTTAAATACCTTTGCATATTCTTGAGACACATCTCTGCAGGCTAGCTCTGATTCTGTGTGCCAATATCCACCAAGTCATCAATGAAAAATTCTAGATTGGTGTAAAGGCCTTCCTTATGTACATAATTAGAGAAAAATCCTTGTCATTGCTTCTTTAGAAATCATTCTTAGTTTCTTAACACCTCTTTCACATTTTATTCTGTCCTGTGTGAAGAGAACAATCAGATATTCGAGCCTCCTATTTTTCAAGAATTACCTGTCTCACCTTTTCATTTATTTCCCATTTGCATAACTTTGAGACCTTACTCAGACAAGCAAGTCTTTGAAAGTTTTCATTTCCTTTTCCAAGTCCAGGTAGAACAAGCATGTCACAACATGACTCAGCCTGATTAGCACAAAGTAGAAATGTGTGATGTCATCTTTCATCCACAACATTTTGCATCTGCCAACCCAAGCTGGATTTACAATAGTTTCTCCAGGCAGCTATATAGCTCACTGCTAGCAAACTTTAAATCCTTTAGCCTGTTTCCCTGAATTGCTAAATACATGATGCTTTTTCCATCTCTACCTGAACTGTTCTCTCTTAAAATTCAAGGACTTTCCTCAGCAAGTGTTTTCAGAGTGCTGAGTGTCTGGATGCCTAGTTTAGTGGCCACCTACCTTTGAGAAAGCTGCTTTGGGGGATTTGCGTCACTTTCGTGATGAATAAAGCATGGAGAATCACTTTCAGCTGGTGGCGATATTCATAGACTTCCCAGATTGCAAGAGACCTTAAAAGACCGGCTCATCTCTCCTCCTGTCGCCAAGCATAATGATATCTACACTCACCCTCTTCAGAGAGAGGGCAGCAGCTGTCACCAATCTACCCAGATCTCTAGGCTGTCCCTCTGTGACCCAGTATCAGGTTAGCATATTCCTGTTGATTAAGAGTTTTGAGAGCATTGGATGAATGCAGTACTGAAATTAGCAGGAAGTAGTAGAAATAATTCTCCTGCACTCAGCGTCTTCAGCTGATAGCATCTGCCAAGCCAGGGGAATTGTGGGCAGGCAGAGATGCTGTGTACGCCATGGGTGATGAAGGGGCTTGGAGCTCCCGGCACCAGGGGCAGATAATTACCTACTCCCAGCCATCTACTTGGAGAGGATACTATGAATAGAACTCTACCTCATCACGTGGTCCTCAAAACACACGAAGGGATAGATTTTTTTTCCCCAAGGAAAGTAGGTCAGCACAATTCCTAGATAGAGGGTCATTATCCCTATGTTGAGGCCAATCCCAAAATGTGAAGAGTCTTCCTAGTGAAAGCCTGGTATTGACAGTGCATGGAGATGTGCCTGGTTCTCTTGTTCTTACTATTGAGGCCACATAGTGTCTGAATTTTCAAAATATTTTTGTCAGTCATAGTATTGCAGAACTATAGGCAAGATGTGGGTCATGGGCTTGTAAAATTGGCTCTACTTGTATGCCAGTTCTGGGACTTGCATTCAGGACCTCACACTCTCACTTGGCTTTTTTCACTTGAGACTGGTGAACCATGCCTCTAGTTCTAGTTCTTGGCTGGCTAATTGGGGATGTGACTCATGGATATTTCTGCCCAGGTTGGTTTTAAACTGCCATCTTTAGCCCTAGCCTCCTGAGTAGCTAGGATAATCAGACACGAGCCACCAGCCTCTAGCTTGCAAAATTGGCTCTCAATTTACAGGATTCAGAAAACATTTTGCCATCTCCAAATGCATATCAATGACAAATGGGGCATTTTAACATACCATCTCTGTACAACTATTTGAGAGTCCTCTCTCCAGGAACTGGAGCTTCATTCCCCTCCCTTTGAGTATAGGCAAGACGGACTGATTTGCTTCTTAAGAGTGGGAGTAGAGCAAGGCAAAAGTGGTACGTTTGCAGTGGGAAAATGTGGCAGAATTAATGTGGAGAATTATGGCAGACAGTGCCTTAAGAAGCAGTTGCAGCTAACAGCAGTGTTAATGGTGATACCATACATGCAGATACCCTTGTGGCCACACAGCTCCAGTGCTCAGTGGAACTCCACACTTGTTTTAATACTCTACTTGTGGCATCTTGAAATCCTTAATAATCTGTCTCTGGTGTGTTGTGAATAAAGTATAATGGGAAAATGGGACATGTTTTTGAACAGAGGAGATATTATGCAACATGCAGGTAAGCCTGCCATTCCTTCCATCTGATTCATGTATAGCATGTGATTGACTGCCCCATGAACACAGGATTCTCACTGGCCCATGGTGCACTGAAGTTCAGTGAGACTCAAAGAAACTACAAAGTAAATGTGGGACCTGGGTATGAGAGACACTGAAAGCCTGTAGAAACCATCTTTCAATTCTAACTTACTTTGAAGAAAGAAGGGAGCCAATAGTATTCTATAAAAAATCAAACCACTATAAAACCTACCTTGTCCTTTTGTGTGTGTGTGTGGGGGGGTATTGTTCTGGAGCTTAAACAGAGGGATTTTTTTGTTGTTGTTGGCCCTGGGGCTTGAACTGTGGGCCTTGGTGCTGTCCCTTCAGCTCAAGGCTAGCACTCTACTACTAGAGCCACAGTGTCACTTCTGTCTTCTGGTTGTTAATTGGAGACTCTTGTCTCATGGACTTTCCTGCCTGGCTGGCTTTGAACTATAATCCTCAGGTCTCAGCCTCCTGAGTAGCTAGGATTACAGGCATGAGTCACTGGCACCTGGCTCAGAGATTTTTTCTAAATACTTTTGTATAAGATTAGTACTCTATCACCTTGAGCTGTAGCTCCACTTCAGTTTTCTGGTGGTTAATAGGAGATAGGAGTCTCATGGATTTTCCTGCCTTGGTTGGCTTTGAACCTTCATCCACAGATCTCTGCCTCCTAGATTGCTAGGATTATACGCATGCACCTCCATCACCTGGTTCCTATCTTTTCTTTCTCATGGTATATTTGTTTTTCTACTAATGAATAATGCTAGAAGTGGGATATAAGGCAAAAAAATCATTTTTCCTTTAACACCTTTGTTATGGTTCATCATGCCAAAAGTAGAGAGTTCTGGTAGGATGTCTTCATATTAAAAAGTGTATTAGACCAGCTGCTGTTGGTTCACATCCATCCTGCTATTCTGGAGAGTGAGACCTGAGAATTACAGTTTGGAGCCAACCTGAGCAGGTAAATCCCAGAAACTCTTATCTCCCATTCACTAGCAAAAGCCAGATGTGAAAGCATGGCTAAGGAGGAGAGGACATACTATGAGTGAAAAGTCCAAGCGAGCATATGAGTTCAAGCCTCAGCTTTAACAAAAGAAAGCGGGGGGAGGGGAACAGTAACTTAGTATGTGCGATATATTTGCTGGTTTGTTAAAAATAAATACATACAATTGCAAATTTTTAAACATAAATTATGTAAATTTGGTGCTTCTGCATATGAGTTAAATATTCTTGTATTTGTACTTGAAACTGTCATAGCATGACACAAAGACAAGTGATAAAATTCATGCTAATAATTTAATTTCTTCTTCATCTAGATTGACACTAAACAGCAAATAAAAACACCCTGACAAGTTGAGAGATAAATTGTAAATGGAAAGGAAATGGTTTATATTTCAGTAACTTTGTGTTTTTTGCTGCTTTTTGAAGAAAAGATCTCACATTTTCATTTCTTATTGGTCTCTGCAAATTATGTAGCTAGCCTTGAATGCACTTTTGATATTTTATGATTGCTTCTTTGATATTTCTTCTAAAAATACTTAACTACAATATAATCATAAGTAAGTATCAGACAAATCCAAATTGAGGGATATTCTCAAAATGCTTGAAAAGTAGTCTTCAAATTTTCAAGGTCATGGAAGGCAAGGAAAGACCAAGCAACTGTCATAGACTGAAGGAGATTAAGAAGACATGATGGCCTAATAAAATAGGCCATCTCTGATGAAATTTCGGAACAGAGAAAGGCCACTAGTGGAAAGACTGGTGAAATCCAAATAAAGCCTTTGGTTTAGCTAATAGTAGCTGTATTTGGTGTAGCTAATAGTTTAGCTGTATTTGTGTTAGTGTCTTAAATTTTAATAAAATGTCCCATGGGTATATACGCTGTTAATATTAGAGTAAACTAAATGGAGTTATACAGAAACTCTATGCAGTATAATTTCAATTCCTTTTTAAACTTAAGCTTACTTCTAAATCACAAATCACAAATTCTAAATCACAAATTTTTTTTAATCTTTCTTTATTGTCAAAGTGTGGTACAGAGGGGTTACAGATTCGTATGGAAAGCAGTGAGTACAATTCTTGTTCAACTTGCTACCTCCTCCCTCATTTCCCTCCCTCCCTCCTCGCCCTTTTTCTCTCTCCCCAAGAGTTGTGCAGTTGATTTACACCAAATGGTTTTGTAAGTATTGCTTTTGGAATGGTTTGTCTTTTTGTCCTTTGCCTCTCAATTTTGATATTCCCTTTCCATTTCCCAGTTCTAATACCCGTATAAACAGTATCCAGGGTATTCAGATGAGATATAGTGGTAGCTGGAGTACAACCACAGGAAGGGAACACAAGGGAAACAAAACTAAATAAAACAATAAAACAAACAGACAAGAAAATATTTTAAAAAAATACAAAAGGTACAGTTTCACATGGCATGTTGATAATAATTACAACAGTGGTATAACTCTTGTCTCTGTAACTTATTTCAATTTGTCTATAGAGAATGAAAGTGTAGATGCCATATATTAGTATAAATCCTCCTTAAATCCTTAAGCAAACATTATGATGTATAGATATGATGCGCCATTGTATTATGAAAACAAATTCATACTATCAAAGTAGCTATTAGAAATAATTAAATACCTAAAATAGGGCAACCAAGTCTCAGTTCCAAATCCAGTCATCTCTGTACTCTGAACTTATTGGTTCCTTGTTGTCTCCCAAATAAAGTTCAACATTATGGCCTCTGTAATTCTTTTTTTTTCTATTGGAGTATATAATTGAAAATTCAAAATTATATATTTAATGTGTGATAACTTGATACACACATATTATCACAAAAAATGAAAGGGGTGCTATTGATCAAGATGTATTGTAGTCCTAAACAGCCTTGTTGAATGGCAACTCTTTTGTACAACAACTTAAAGATAATAAAAACAATTTAGTTAACACAACCATCAATATTGACCATCGACCATTTTTGTTTTATGGATAATTGTGACAGTGAAAATCTATGATTAGATAGTATTACTTCTAGAATCACGATGATGTACATCATTTTCCCAGAACTTCATCTTATAGCTGAAACCTTTGACCAACATCTTCCCATTGTCTCCAACTAGTACACACTGACAAACACCATTCCTCTCTCTGTTTCTATGGTTTCAAGGTTTTTAGATCCCCTAAAGACCAACAAGTTCAATCACATAGCTCATGCTTAAATGTCATTATTATTGACATCTGAATAAACTGAATCTCATAAGGAGGATCATGGTTTAGTTAAGGTTATAAGGTGATGGTGGAGGTGCATTTGAACTTATCATGCCAAATGCAGGGCTTTCTAACATGCAAGACTGAAGATATATACTTTTCCCTTCATGAATAGCCTCATCCTATCCAGATCACTGACAGTACCAAGAGAACTAAAGAACAAAGACCGCCTACTATCATTGGGAAAATGCTTGGGCTATATTTATTTTGAAAGATTTATGTATACAAGGTGAGCACTTTACCAATGGCCATGACAATGGTCTGCCATCTGTAGTCCTAACTACAGCAAGATTAGCATCACCTGGAAACTTGTTCACCATATAAATTATTGGGATCCATCTTAAATTAATTATATTAATAATTCTGGGATGTGGTTCCCAGGACTTGTTTATTGACCCTACCAATTATGCTAGTCTACGTGGCAAAATTTCAGGAGGATTATACTAGAGAAGATTCTAAGGCACTGATAGAGATGTCTGTTACCAATGGCAACAATTCTGTGAACATTCAGGGCTACTCTAGCTTCATTATTTGTTTCATTAGATACCCATTTTCCTTTCCATTAACAGACTCGTACCACTGGTATGGAAACTGAAAGGAACAGGTGAGAGGAAGCTTGCTAGCTGGAACAAGATCAATATTTTTACTTTGATCTCTCTCTCTCTCTCTCTCTCTCCCTCTCTCTCTCTCTTTTGGATGAGGTTTTGAGTGTAAAAAGGTTAATGTAGGGACCCTAAGAGATTGCGTTTAAGAGTATCAGAAAGTTAGTCCATGTGGCATATTTCTTTACCCTGATAGAGTACACTGAATTGTACTTTCAACTTTCCTTGTAATAAGACTGTACCTACATGCTAGGCTTTCATGCTGCCTCCATCTGTTGCAGCAGCCTACTTTCCTGCCCAATTAGTGTTGACGTTGTCATGATGACTTACTTTGGCCAATGGGATATTAGCAGGTGTCATGTGGAGCTTTAAACTTGGTAGCATTGTTTCCATTTTGATTAGTTTCAATGAGGGGCTTTAATAACAGACATATGTTTCTTACATTTCTGGACACTGGAAAGTTCAAGATTTAGGTGTTGAAAATTAAAGTATTTAGCAGAGAAATTGCCCAGTAAGGCACTCTCCTTTTTTTTAAGCTCATTGTTTCCTTGTTGTATT
Source organism: Perognathus longimembris pacificus (assembly GCF_023159225.1). Taxonomy (NCBI): domain Eukaryota; kingdom Metazoa; phylum Chordata; class Mammalia; order Rodentia; family Heteromyidae; genus Perognathus; species Perognathus longimembris. The sequence continues at coordinate 149,389,049 of NC_063161.1, forward strand.
CTTAAAGGGGAGAGAGAGAAAACTCTCCAGTTACTCTTCTCATAAGATCACTAATCTCACTATTAAGATTATACTTTCATGACTTAACTCCAATGGGTTTTGTGAATTTTAAAAGGGCCATATTCAGTCCAGGCTTTAGCATATTTCATAATCCTGCTAATCTCCTAGACCATCTCCAATAAAAGCATGTACTAGATAGCCAAAAAGATGCACATGACATCCTCGATTATAAATATAACCAACTCTTAGCTTAAGAGTCAAACCTCACCTCGAATCTCACCTCGAAGGCTCATGAGTGCAACGAAATAAATGATTGTTCTAAGTCATTAAGATCTGGTAAGTGTTACCAGCATAACTAACAAATACACTGAGATTGCCTTCGGAACTACTGAAGCCTTCACAAAGGTTGTCAAACATAAGCTTTCTTAGTCCTATCCATGACCAAGTCTTCAATTAGAAACTCAATGATAAGAATAGAGAATTCTGTGGATGGAGAAACTCCAGACAGATCATTCATTGCTCCCACAACTAAAACAATAGAAAATACTACATATATTTTAAAGATGTTAACAAATTGAAATAGTCTAAAACAACTGAATTCCAGAAAGAACTGCACCCGAACAGAGAATAATGGCTACTTTCTTCCTGGTAACTTCTATCATGTCTACTCATAAGGGTAGAAGATTGTGCCTTCTTAAGGATAAGGGGCTTATATGGAGCCCTGATGAGCCAGAAAAACTTTTAAAAAATAATTTATTATTTTTAAAAATTTGTAAAAAGGAGTTGCCATTTAACAAAGAAGTTTAGAAATGCAAGGTATCTTGATCGATGTCATCCTTTTATCAATTTCACACATCCCTCTCAACCCATCTCTTCTCTTACTTTTCTTAATTAAATCCTTGACTGCATTCTCTCCTTCTCCTCTTCATTAGTTTACCCTTCCCTTTTGTCCCCATCACAGACTTTGTAAGTACCCATTACCTGGTGCTTATGTTGTTAGGTTTTGGCTTTGCCTCTCTAATGAATCACACTTCTTCAGTTCTCCCTTGAATCTATCATATTTCACTTAATACATTTGTAAATACTTACACCTCATATAACATATTTGCTTCTAAGTTTTTAAGCTAAATCTAGCTTTTACATACAAGGAAAAACATATCTTTTGTTTTTCTGGGCATGATTTACTTTACTAAATATATTTTTTTCTAAGTGTATTTAAATAGTACACTCTCATTCTTTCTAGTGGATGAGTAAAATTCCATTGAGTATATACCATTTTTCCCATAGAATGGCATCTAGGCTGATTCCATACCTTGGTGTGATGAATAGTGTTGCAATGAGCTTGGTTGTGTTTGTGGCTTTACTCTATCCTAGTTTCTGATTATTTGGATAAATGCCAGCAGTGCAATTGTTGGCAGGGTAGTTCATAGGGTAGTTCACTGTTTATTATTTTGGAGGAACCTCCATACTACTTCCCAGTAACAGTGAATTAGAATTCCTTTTTTGTCACATCTTTGCTAGCATCTGTTATTTTTTTGTTCTTGATAATGGCCTTTCCAACTGGGGTAAGGTAGAATTCCAGTGTTATTTTGATTTGCATTTCTTTTATGGCCAAAGATGTTGTGTCTAATGGCCATTTTATTTCTTATTCTCAGGGGTGTCTCTAGATTATTAGCCCATTTATTAATGGTGTTGTTGGTTCTTTGAGGGCTTAATTTTTAAGCTCTAGTGTCATGGCTTGATGGCTTGACATTATGGAGAACATTCACATTCATGAGAATCCTTCACTCATAACACATCACTAAATCTCTCATTGTCAAGACCCCCCACCATGATTTTGGGTGAGTGACTACTCAAATTGAGTGAGTTTCAGAGCTGAGGTGGAAAATGAGACACCTGTCTTCAGTTGGAGATCCTCAGAGCTCAATATTTTGGCTCCACCAGTAATCTATGGAAAATATAACTTGACCTTAGATACTTGAGACCAGAGGGGGGGGGGAGTAAATAAAACCACAACCCAGATGTGACCCAACTGAACACATGATTAAATTTAATTGAAGTCATCATTTCCTTTCTGTAATTTATTGACTTAGTAAAAGGTTTGCCCTCTGGGGTAAAATAATACTTGCTACTGGCGCTAAAGCTGTTTAAATCACAACATCTAGCAGCAGTAAAATTTCTAGCTATATAAAGGAAGAGTATACTATTATTCATAAAGAAAAAGCAAAAAAAGTAAAAAGAAAACAGAAAACAGACCTGTGAATGGATAATATATAAGAATAACAGATAATAGCTTTATTTAATAATAAATATTAAACCATTTAGAAAAAAATAAGAAACACAAATTTAGTGGATAGAATGTTTAACATACATCCAAATATACACTCTTAAACTGGAATGTGCAATATCCAAAACTAAGAATTAATTGGTAGCCCTAACAGCAGACATCATAGGACTGAATAAGGGAACAATGAGTTCAAAGACAAATTAATAGAAATTATCCAACCTGACGCACACAGAGAAAAATAATGAAAAATGACACATTTAGAGCAGTAACAAATGATGTAAATGGAGTACCAAAAGGAAAGAATGGTGAAGAAATGTTAGAAGACTCGATAACCAAGGATTTCCCCAAGCTGATTAAGTATAAAAAGGTCATAGATTTAAGACCACTCTTGAAACGTATCCAAGTTGAAGATAATGCTTGCCAGTTTCAAGATGCTAGAGATGGTGAGTTGATACTTTTTCTTCCTCTTACAACCAACTTTCTTTTCCCTTTTTCACAACCAGGACTGACTTTCTGCATCCAGTGGCTTTCAAAGTACTTCAGGATACCCTTTTCCATCCTGAAGAAATTCAACATAGGTGCTTACCGATACCTCTATCATTACCATCACTATACTTAGGCTAAATCTGAGTCCACTTGATGTTCCCAGGAGAGGTGGTGATGCTCTATGTACACACACACACACACACACACACACACACACACACACATTTGCATACACTTATGTACAAATGTCACTACCTGTATGGTGCACCTGACCCAAAGACGATTCTTTCATAAATGTGCAATCATGCCTGATTTGCTTTGAATCTGGGTTTCTCAGTACTCTCAGTTAGCTAAACAAACAGGGGGAAAATATTGAGGAGACTAATTAATTCCAAACAAAAGAAGAATGACACATTACAATTAGAGATGAAAACATACCACTTCAGATTACTAGATCATTTGATCTATTCTGAACAAAGATTAGATTATATTTGAAGTTCTATAACAAATGCTCCTAGAGATTTTCTTCTCATTGCTACTGCAAATGACTGGCTCCATGATCAGTTCAGCCTGGGGATCTAATTCTGCCCACATAGCCTACTAAAATGAAATGAAATTCTGTTGTGGTGGGGGGTCTGGAAGGTCCCCCTAAAGTTTTCTGTGCCAGAGGCTTGGTTTTCAGTGTAGTACCATTAGGAGTTGGTAGACATTGGGAGTTAGGGTTAGTCGGAGGCCCTTCGTTCCTTGAAAACCTATCTCTACAGGAGGATATTATGGACTCTGTCCACTTCTTTTTCTTCTTTCCTTCAGCCAGGAAGGGAAAATTTTGCTCTCTCATATATTTTCACTATGGACCCAAAACAATGTATCCAACCAGTCATGAACTGGAAGCTCCAAAACTATGAAGCAAAATAAAATCTTTTATTTTTATACATTTGGTTAACTCAGGTATGTTTGCTATTGTCAACAGAAGCAGACTAAAAATCAACAAATTGTAAGCTGGATAACTCTTTCCTCACCAACCCATATCCTTGGCATTAATGATGGGGGCTCCTCCCTGTTGTCTCTCTCCTCCCTTACTGCATATGCCAACCTCCAATGCCCTGTTTCAAGTATGCCTTTCAGGAGTTCATTGAAACCAACACACATTAACTGAACAACAATGCTATGCAAATCACAGTGCGACTTAGGGGTAAATAGGTGCAGTTTGTAAATTTCCTTTTTAAGAAAATATAGAGTAGCCTAGGGGACTTTGTTATAAAGGACTCTGAGACTTTCCAAACATTATGGTAAAGAATGTTGTGACTGATAATCAGTATGTGCCTGAAGCAAGGAATGAGGGAGAAGCAGGCAGCACATTTCATACCTGCTCTCCTAGCTATAGGAAATAAAAATGCATATTAAGGGAGCTGTTGTCTCAAGGAGTCTCTCAATCTGATGGGAAGGACAGGCAACTACATCAATAGCTAAGCCACAATACACATAGGACAACAGTGAAATATTAACAATAATATTTTGGAGAAAGAAATATATTTTGACAGTAAGGACTAAGAAAACGTCTTGTATGAGTAACAAAGTTTGAGCTGGGTTTTAAATGGAATTAAATCATCTTTGAGCCCAAGTGAAAGTTGGACAGCAAGTGGGTTTGGGATTCAATTTTGTAGGGTTTTTTTTCTTCCTTTATTTCTGAGGATCTAACATTTTGTTTTGGGTTTTATATTTTCCACTATGGTTTTATGAGATTGGAGAGAGCTAATGTCAAATATTGTCTCTAGATTCCTTCCCTAATGTTTTCAGGATATTATTTCACCATTTTCCAACCCATGTGTTGTACATCCCATATTCAGCCTATTATTTTGCCCATCAACCATGTTCAGGACTCATGAAAGAAGAGGATTTCCTTCCAGCCCATAGTATTCTGACTGTCAGATCACTTTCAACTGTCTCCTCTGAAAGGTGAAATTTTCCTTTCCAAAACCATACAAATTCTTTGAAATAAAGTGAGACTCAGAGATTTAATTCATAACTTTTTCTTTTAGCTCCAAGTATTATTTGTCTATTGAGATACAGGTATGGGAGTCAAAATTAGTTAAATGCCTTATCATTCAAATGAAATTGAGTAAAGAGAGGAGACTTGTGTTTATATGCTGCCTCTGTTTTGCTCTAAGACCTCCAGAAAAAATCACACCTGTAGGTCTTCATATGATTGTAGGTCAGCTCAGAGAATTTGTGAACCTCTATGATCTCCATGTGCTATTTAGACATCATCTTATGTAATGTCTATAAAATGGATAGCTTTATTGGGTAGTGCAGGATGAGAAAAGAGGTGAGAACCTGTCATTTGGAAGCTGCTTCAAGTCACCTTTCTCAGGGCAATTGAGAAGATGGTTATTCCTACTAGAAATGTTGGAGGTATAAGCAGTTCTTCAATTATAGATTTCAAGACACAGAACATATACCAGCCTGAATACTCATCCAGCTTCAGGCAGGAGAGCAGTGGAATAAAAAGAATTTTTCCTGAACCTACACAAAAACTACCATCTCAATTAGACATCTTGATGGTAAGCATACGAGTGACCACAGGTAAAAAGAGAACTCCATGGAAGAACACTGAATTTTTGACATAGCGATCTTCCTCACCAGTAAAAAGTGTTGCAATGAATGTTCTTGGGAGATCTAGAAAAGTGAGCAGACGGCTAGAAACATGGGAAGAGAGAGGATCTCTCTCTCTCTCTCTCTCTCTCTCCCTCTCTCTCTCCCTCGCCATCAATAAGTTTTAAACTGTCTCCTCATATTCAAAGAGAGTCAGCCAGTCACTACCCAAGAATTTTGCATTTCAGCACTACAGTCAGCAGTTGTTTCCATTTTGAAAGCATGGAATAAAAAAACAATAATAACAAAAATCAAAACAAAGTGTTAGATGAATCAGGAGCAATTAATTAGTAGTCTTCTTTTGACTATTTATGAATGTATTTGGAATTGAGAAAAGAAAAGTCATATTAACAGAGTTTCACAAGACAGCCCAAATAAGGGTGGATTTGAATTGTTTTCAAAGAATGAAGGATGCTATTTCAAAGTACAGATTTTTAAGCTTCTGAAAGTGGGAAACACAACATGAATGCAACATGTACAGTTCAACCACAAGCAAATGCTACAATAATATGTTGCAGGAAAAGAAATAGGACAAGGAAACCACAAAACTGGGTCCCAATGTGGACTTGTTTGGAGAAAAGAAACATACCTTTGATGTCACTGATAATCAGGTAATGCTGGCAGATCTTTAGATGGGTTGAAAAGGAGGTTGGTTTTGGAAGGCATTCAAGCCAGACAGAGGAGTTTGGGCTTACCTAGAAGCCAAAATTAAGATTTATTAATAGGCAACAGGAAACAGGGAGTGACAATGTGAGAACTGGATTCTCAGATAATACTTATAGCTCATGAGAGAGGAACTGGCACTGGTGGCTGACTTCAAGACGGTTACTGAAATACGGCCAGACATACTGAAGACCTCTAACACATGGTTGGATGCTCAAAATATCTAAACCAAATGGATGAAGCCTCAATTGCAGCTGCACAAAAGGAGATAAAATGTCAACTCAGACAATTTAAATGAATAGACATCATCTCTTCATGAGAATTTTGATACACAAGTGAATAATTTCAAGAAAATCTCCCTAGATGTCTCTGTGTACCTTAAATGTTTTTGCTAGCTATAATTTTCTCAAGGGAAATGAATATATAAATCCACTTTGGAGATATATTTTACATTGAGTCTAATACAGTCAAGAAAGATAGACAACTCTTCATAGCAAGTCTTATTCTAGGTAGTAGAAGTCCCATAAAACTCATGAAGAAGTTGCTAGGGGTGTTTCTCAACCAATTTTTCTGGCTTCTTCATCTCAAAATCCCCCCCCCCGCCCACCTCACTTCTAAGAAATTCACCAAGTCTGAATCCTGAGTGGAGAATTTAGAAAGAGTCCAATTTTTCTTGAGGTATTCGATATGCATTGACACATGTAAACTTCCTCTCATCCCTGTTGATATGATGCAATACTCTTCCCATTTAATGGCTAATGAAAGTCATAAAGGGCATGAAGTATAGGCCATCCACAACCAGCCAGGCTGTGGACGTCTGGGAATTCAGTCTACCGCTTTTGGAACACACAATTTTCTCTCTACACCACGCAGGGACTATGCTTCCAAAACTAGGACATTTTTATTCTTTGATTCAAAGTGACATGCAGTAAATAACTCTCTCCAAGTGTGCTGTCTCCAGACTTTATAAATAAAAAGGAAAAACAATAAGCACAAAACCAAGGAGTTCCCTACAGGGGCAAGCTTCTTTCCTCTAGTGTGACTTGATCCCAAATGAGGTCTAAAGAAAGGCTTTGTTCTATAAGTTAGCCTTAAGAATGTGTTTTTTGTTTTGTTTTGTTTTTATTATAAGCTGCAAACCCACCTACTCCTTGGTCACTTTTATTCACGTCATTGTTCAATGACTGAATGTTCTGCCACAGGCCTCGATTGATTCCCAAGTGATTTCATGTTTAGCCTTAACTCAGCTGGATTCCAAGGACCATGGCCTAGTCTTTTCTGGAACATCAATTATGGAACAGCAGCACTGGAAAGGAAGGAGACTTAGTGATACTTTCAAATGCAGCATGGCCACCTTTGGTTTCCCCATGATTCATGGTTGCCAGATTCTACTTCCAAAAGGCTCCTGAATAGAAATGCCAAGGCTCAGAGGAAGCAAGCAGGCAATAATGGGCACCAAGAAGAGGAAAGAAACATGAAAACACTGCTCCGGTAGAGATTAGACCTGAGTAACAGAGGACCTTCCATTAGAACCCCTCCCTGCTCCAAAGTTCCAGAGAACATACCAAGTCAAAAGGTAAAAGTACAATGGCTATACCCTAAATGTGTGGCAGGAAGGAAGGTGTGTATACCCTGGCTGGTGCAGAGGTATGGTATGAAAGGGCAGAGATGGGTACTAGAAGAAAGGTTTCTATTCTTCAATAAATATTCACAGACTTCTTCCTTATAATGTGCTAGGCTGCAGAGATATAGCAAAGCAGACACAAACACAGTTTAGAAACATCTTCATCCTGTGATCATAAAATACACACATCACAAACTATATTTAATGGAAAGGCTCCACAGAGCTAAGCATATACATAAAGGTATCCTGATTCCCTGGCAGGGTGAAAGCTGTAGATAGCAGGAGGAACCAGACATGTGAAATTTTTGAGGAGAAAATAACTCAATGTGTCCTAACCCCATTCTAACCCCTGGTGTGATTGGAGGGCAGAGGGGAATAATTCAGGACTGGAGAAGTGGGGGAAAATCAATTCATGCAGTGTTTGGTGGGCTGCTCAGAACACTGATCAGGGACTGATAGATTACCCTGTACAACCACTAACTGTTGAGCGCTGTGGGTGTGTTTCAATGGAAGAGTAAAGTGACCAGATTTACAAGTTTTAAAGTTTGTCCTAACCATATATAGGGAACTTGGCATGTTAAAATGTTAACAAGGGGATTATTAGAACCTAGAAAGATCTGCTGAACTTAGTTTGTTACCTTGTTTTTAAGTACGGATACTGCAAAAAAAAAAATAGAGCCAGCTTTTGTTTAGCATTTTATGTATATCAGGGCTCATAACTAAAGCTTGGCAATTATCCTTTTATTTAATCTGTGTTACATGTCTGTCTATGAAGCAGAAGTGTTTCTGACACTTGACAGATTAGAAAATACTAACATTAGATACATCTATATATCCATTGATTCCTTTAGGCATGTATCTACCGGCTCATCCATCTATCAGCTTCATTATTTACCTACCAAATACTAGGTCACCTACAATGAAGGTATCTTGTGAGGCATTGGGATTGGGTTGGCAAAGAAGACATGATCCATAACCTCAGGAAAAAAATCATAATCTATGGGAGATACATATTAGCAAATGGGTAAATACAAATCAGTGGAGAAAAAGTTCATGATATACATAAAACCACAGTGCTTAGAAAGCAGAGAGCAAAATTCCCCAAATCCCATGATTCAGATAACAACCCATGTTCTTACAAATAGTGCTTGTCAGAGCCAAATTCTAAATCCATGTCAGTGTACCTTTATCTGAAACCCACATGGTTTTCACTTTATCCTACTCTATAAATCATTACTTTGGATCTTTGATAAACTCTAGATTGAATCCCACTGAAGTTTGGCTATAATACACTGGTTGAATTAGTGCAAGGAAAGTTGGCAGATTCCAGCCACCCTCATCCCCATGACCAGATGTAACTGGAACCATTCCCAAACCTCTGTATACTCTGTAAGCACCTTCCCAGGACAAGACTGCACTTAATGAGTTCTGTCATGGTAGAGGGGCACTTGGCACTTCAGCCCATAGAAACAGCCCCTCAGGCCAAACAACAACAAAAAAAAACTGAAGTGTTCAGGCTGCTAGCCTTTTGGGTCATGAGCAAAAGAAATCTGGATTGAGTGAGGAAGAGCTATTAATTATCATTTCAGCCCGGGTCTGAGAGTGGTAAGAAGTGCTTCTCACAAAAATCACTTGTCTCAGATAGGAGGAGAGTACTGCCACCCTTCTGTTCCATCTCAGGGACCCACAGGGGACTAGTGGCTGCATGAATTCATGAACATTCACATACATGTGCATATGTGCACATGCTTTACAAAGCACTAGTGATCTTCCAGGCAGGAACTAATAGGCTCGTCCAAGCATGCAGTGTGTGCTTATAAAATTTTATCTCAGTTTATTCCCACAATGCTCCTTCATCGTTATCATGTATGTTCTCTAGCAATAGAGTAAAAAATCTATAGTCTCTCCTCCCCGTTTTTGTTTTTTTTTCCAGATTCTTGTCTAACTTTAAACAAGTTTATGAGAAAGGGCAAGTTACTTAGAAAAGACACTATTTTGCATTGACATCTTTTTCCCTCCTGTAATCCCAGGAAAGGAGCCAACATCCATGACTTGGGCTTTTCAGGCAAATGATGCTATGCCATGTCTCTGGGAAGACCCCAGGAAAAGGAGAAATGGCCTTTCCACAGGGAGGCATGGGAAGAGTGGACTGTGGCTGAAAGAGTCTGTGCTTTTCCTACTTAGACAGGATGTTCAGTTAGGTAGAAGACCCTGGCCTGCTAGGCCTCCCTTGCAGGGAAATGGAAGCCAACCACCTATCCTGTCTAAAAGTCTGCCATGCAAGGCACCTCAGAACCCTGAATGGGAGCTGTGTCTCAGAAAGGGGAAACCAAGAATAATAATAACAAAGGATCAGTCTTTCAGAGGGATACTGCAGGGACTATAGTGAATGAATGCCGGTTTCTTCTCTGATTCCTAACATTCATTTCACCCTCAAGGCAGGAGAAGGGAAGAATTTACATAATTCCATAACTTTTTTCTGAAACATCACTCATAAACCCACAAAAATAAGTCCACCTCCTGCATATGTGTGCGCATGCATCTGTTTGTTCACATAAGGTCGGGAGTATACATGCTGTAGGGCCATCTCTTACAGATTCTCCTACAGCTGTTTTTGAAAGTAATGGACTTCTTAAAAGCCCAAATTAGCATTATTGAATGGCACAGAAAGAGTGGGAGGGAGGAAGACAGCTAGCAAGTGAAGGCTCCTTGATTACTGGCCAGGATATCTTTTACCAAATGCAACATGAAGGCCAAGCTCAGAGTAGAGGCAATTGATTGTGTGGCAAATCAGAAAGCTCCCTTCCCCCATAAAATCTCCCTTCAGCAATTCATTAGCACCCTGAATCTTCATTGACATGTTGCTCTTTTATAAAGTGGCTTTGCTGGTTGTTGTTACCATTTGAGGGGTTTTTTTTTGTTGTTGTTGTAGTAGTTGTTTCCAGACCTGAGGCTTGAACTCAAGGTCCTGTCATTGCTCCTGAACCTCTTTGTGGTCAAAGCTAGTACTCTACCACTTGAGCCACAACACCACTTCTGGCTTTTACTGAGTAGTTTATTGGAGATAAGAGCCTCAAAAGATTTTTCTGCCAGGACTAGCTTCAAACCGCAATCCCCAAATTTCAGCCTCCTGAGTAGCTAGGATTACAGGCATGAGCCACTGGTGCCTGGCTTTGCATTTGAGTTTCTGTTACACTTTCTGGACACTGTGCATAGTATGGGGTAACTCAATCTTACCATGGTGAAGAAGGAAGATTGAATAAGAAGATGAAAGTGGCGTGGGAACTGAGTCAATGCTACAATCACCATCACAGGCATGAGCAACAGCATCCCAAGTCCACATTCTTTGCACAATGTGGCTGGAGATGATTAGGTAAAGCAGACTTGAGAAAGGACCTCAGTCTGTGATAATGGATTAACAAAGCCTCATGTGGGTGTGGCTTGGGGACAAATAGCCCTGCCACATGAATAATTCCTTTAGCCTCTTCATGCTTTCTTAAATCAGATGAGTTAATGCTAGGTCCCTACCAGAGTTCTCTAGCCTTTGCCACCTGAGCAATCCAGAGGTGGCCACCTGCAAGAGTAGACCTCTCATAGAGAAACCTTTTGGCTCAGGGAAGAAAGAGACTTGTCTGAGGTCTTATATCAGACCCAGCTTTGGAGTTGGGGCTGAAACTCAGCTCTCTTGATTCCATTCCAGAGCACATTCCAGTGCCACAGGACCACAAATGGAATTCAAGGACTAGACAGTGACAGAGGTATTCATGACCCCCTCACTCCATTGGAAAACTCACCTTAGTCATAATTCCATTCCTAGCTAATGGGGCCCTTTGGGGTACTCTACTCTTCCTGAGTTTGTGCAGTGCTGGCTGATCTAGACTGCTCCTTAGGTCCCTTTAGCTTTGATGAGCTGGGCTCAGCCAGCTCACATCTCATGGAGGCTGTCAGATGTCCAAGTAGGAGGAGGAAGATGCAGCATGACAGGTGGTGTCCCTGACTCTGGAGGGGGACTTGGCAGGGTTCCCTCCCCTAATGGGGAGAGGGAAGGCAGGACCTAGCAGGAGAATCTGCCTACTTTGGACGAGAGCTGTGATTCACCATGTGGAGGAAGGGTAGGAGGAGGACACACCAGTCGCTGGCAGGGCACTCCACAGAAGCTGTTTGTGATCTTCTCTACCCTGGGGCCTTCATTATACCCAAAAGAAAGCCCAAGGGTGTGATGCAGGCAAACCCCCAAACTGTAATTCATAATGTTCTCAATGCGATTCAAAGAGGACACTATTTTTTAGATAAAAATATTTCAGGATTAGTCAGTGCATTTTAATGACTCATCGCTGCAATGGCACAGTCAGAGGGGGGTCTTCCTAAAAGAAGAACTGGGTCATGACATTTTCTTGCTTAAAATATTTCAAGGACTTTCCCAATGCTTGCTGTGGCCCCCATAGTCTGGATAGATGTGGCCTTCCTCCTTGCTTAGGCCTCCTCCCAGCACCTTCTCCAACCATCATGACAAGACTCTATTCACAATGGCCCCAAGGCCTTTCTCCAATAACCCAGATCATTCCATTCCTCCTCATTACCTTACCATGTGCCACCCAGTGGGGTTCTCTTCCTCCTCTAGTCCCATAACAGGTCTTCCTTCAGGTGTGTGATGAACTATTCTATGATGAGAAAGGCTCTTCTTAGTCCTCACCAATCTCAGTTAGAAGAGGTTCTGTCATTCTTGCCCATAATAACATCAACTTTCTCCTCTTATCATCTCCTTAACTTGTAAGGATACATTTTTTTGCCCAATTATTAGTCTTATCCCTGGTAAGACCAAGTGTCATGTTTATTTTTTCCAATTCTCAAACACCAGTCCCTAACTCTGTGCTTAGAAAACAGAGGGCACTGACTGGAAGATTTTCCTTTGCTTTAAACAAGAAAATTATAACCATTGAGTCCACATACCAAAAGGAAGTACTAGGAAGTATGAATTTCCCATAGTCTTTCTTTTTCCTAAAGTGCCCTTAGGTAAGCTTGTGCATTTATGTAAATCAGTACTTGGTATTCCCTCGCAGGGAGGGCTGAAGCAACTCCATAGAATGTGGAGACTGGGAGAGGGGTGGAAAGGGCATCTAACCTGGTGATTTCCTTTTTTTTTTTTCCAGTAGCAAGCCTGTTTTCAAACTTAGTTGAAACCTTTGCATATAACCCATGTGAAATTGATGCTTTTTGCCTATGTGGAACCATAGGCCCAAGGAAAACGTTTTGTAGCGTCCCCATTTCTTTCCTAGGGGGGCATCTGGCCTTGGGCAATGAAAATAGTTTATTATGGATTTAAACTGCAACAGAAAATTAAGAATTAATGAACACAAAACAATAATAAGATCAACTAAAATGTGTTCCCTTTATATATATAGGTCAGTTCTAGACAACGTTAATGATAAGATGTTCTTCTCTGCCAGGGTGGTGCTCCCTCCTCCTCCCAGTATTTGCATGTTACAGATTCCCATGTCTTTCCTCCATGCAAGGCTTATCCAAAGTCCTTGATGTAGAAGTAGCTGACTTGGTCAGATGGTGTGAATGCCCATGATGGGCAGCTTGAGAAAGAAGGCATGCAAATGGAATTTAAGTCAACCCACAGGGAACAGAGGCTCTAGTGCTAACCTGTTGGGTAATCCTAGGACAAGAGCTACATCACTGGTAAACAGGATTGGACAGAGGTCAAGAGTCAAAACAGTGGCAAACAACATTCAAATCCAAGCTGTGTCCTTTACAGATATATTAAGAAACAATCTACATTAAAAGGCCAGTTGTGACCTTTTAGAAAGATGTTGAGACCTGGTAACTGATTTGGCTTCTTTAAGCCTAGGTGGTCATGTATAAAATGGGGACAACAAAATGACCTACATTATAATATATCTTTGATGGTCAGAAAAGGAAAAGCAGGAAAATTGTTCAAGCACAGAATAATTGCCAAGATATGCAAACTAGAGTCATGGTTTGGAATTTCTATATCTAACATCCTCCTTGTTATGATTAAAAATGCAGGTGATTTCAGACTTAGACTCCAATATTTCAAGATCACCTCTCTTCAGCTGAGTAAGACAATTTGCAAGGGATCGATGTACAAAATGCTCAAGCCCCCATGAATCCTTGCAAATCCTAAAAGGAATCATGAAAATCGTTACCTTTCTTGCTGAACATGATAATACAGAGCAGAATAGAGTTGTAGAAATGGAACTGGGATGATTGCTACTCTCTAGAAACTACTTGTATATTCATAAAATAGTAATAAAAATGAAAAGTAATCCTTTTAGAATTAAGACTAAGACACTAGTTTTTCTTCTCTCTAATACTAACAAGCCTCATGAGTTCCCTCTGACCAAACTAATTTCCTATCTTCTAACTAATTCTAAAATCCCTAGTAAGGATTGAGAACACTGTTAGAAATGAAATTCTTTTACCCTGTACCACATATCTTATTGAAGTATTTGTGATTTCACAGCTGGAGAGAGAGAGAAATGGATAAAGGAAAAAGCATGGGCAGCATGATTGCCAAGTGCACAGCTCTGTGCAAGACATTTGTGCAATGGCTCACTTTATCCCCACAGTTGTCTTTCCAGACTTTTCTATTTCCAGTTAAACTGGGAAACGGACGCTCACGAGGCAAAGCAAGTTCACCAAGGTGATAGAGACTACAGGTGATAGAGTAAATATCACTCAAGGGCTGGTGTTCTACCTTGGAACATGTCAAGGTGGTATACAGAGGGATTACAGTTATATACATAAGGCAGTGAGTGCATTTCCTGTCATACTTGTTACCCCATTGTTACACATTTTTCTCCTACTGTCCCTCCACACCCCCCAAGTTGTACAGCTAATTTCCAACTTATTATCTTGTGAGTATCACTGTTGCATTGGTTTACCCTTTTTCTCGCCATTTTAGTGTTCCTTAACTTTCCCTAATTCAGATAAATGTATATACAATACCCAGGGAACCAAAATTAAATACAGTGACAACAGGGGATAAACCAGAGGAAAGAAAAACGAAAGAAAAAAAGAAAGAATTTCACATAGCACATTTAAAGCAATAACAATGATGAAAAACTTCTTGTTTCCATATTTTAGAGTTCATTTGGCTTAGCTTTGTCCTATATGATCATATGTACATAGCTATTGAGCTATCGTGATCTTCTACTACGATGATGCTAATGAGGGAAGGTGTTCAAATCCTTTGTAATTCCTTGTCACCTTTCCTGGGAAAGATGGGAAAGAAGTGTCATGGAACATAAATAACTTTTGGTGCCACATTTCTCCATCTTCTTCGTTAATAAACTCTGCTTCTGATTTTCTGAATCAACCTTGTCTGGTTTTTTACAGCATGGCATCAGCTCTCAAGTGGAGTGGAATTTTCCACTGATAATAAAACTGGTTCGGAGTGACAACAGCCTCATACCCAGAACCTGGAGCAGGCCCAGGAATCAAGTTCCTGCAACTGCCATAAAATCCATAAGCTCTGCTGTCCGGGGGCTGGACCACCATACTTTGTGTGGGTAGGTGCCCATACTGAAGCCTAGTTCTGAGAGCTGATGGGTGCGTTCTGCTCTAATAGCAGAAAGGAGCACACACAGGAACCCACTCCCTCCTGCAGGCCCTGGAACACATTAGTCATAGTGATGACTATTGCTGATTCAAGGCAATGAAGGATACAGTACAGAACACTGAAGGAGGAGGAGGCCCTTGGGGATGGCCCAAACCAGCCTTAGTAAAATCCTCATAAGGAAACTGAGGCCTGAGGGGAGGGTGGCAGTGACACCTGGAGTTAAGCACAGCTCTTTAAACCATCACATGTGTAGCTGTGAGAAGAAAGAGGGAATCAGCTCCAACCCTTCATATGATTTGCCACCTATTCATTCATTTATTCATTCACTCACTGGTTTATCTGTTCTGTTGGCTAATAGTAAGAAATTGCCCACACATGCCAACACTGTACTGGGCACAAGAATCTAGGGCTTTACAGATTTTTCTCAAATGTCACTTTCTTGGTAAAATTTCCTCTTGTTTTCTCATGGCACATTTCACACAGCGATAGCATACAAGACCAATAATTTAGTAATACCTTACAAATATTTCTTGAACTATTTTATTAGCTCTGTCAGTCACTTTCAAATACTTTTTTTTTTTTTTTTACCATTTTCTATATGCAGGTTCCTAGGCCAGTGTTTAGTATTCAGTGATTCATATCTCAGTTGTCTGTGTACATTTTATCTCCTAATATCTAGTTCAGACTGTTTTATGATGGCAAGGACTTTGGGTCACATGGTCTGTGTAGGTTGTATTGTGGATGGTTGTGGCATGCTATGAGTGAGATTGGATAGAGATATCAAAGTCCATCCAAGGATGGGCTGGGAATATGGCCTAGTGGTAAAGTGCTCGACTCATATACATGAAGCCCTGGGTTCGATTCCTCAGTACCACATACATAGAAAAAGCCAGAAGTGCTATCCTTGAGCAAAAAGAAGCCAGGGACAGTGCTCAGGCCCTGAAGCCACGCCTCAGGACTGGCAAAAATAATCAAAGTCCATCCAAGGATGACTGGAAAGAAGAAAAAGTGATGAGAAGCTATTACACGGGACTTTCGAGAGGTAATAATCCAATTTATCTGAAGCAACTCCCACTGTTCCTTACTTTGGCTAACAGTGCCCTGGATGCCCTTCTTAATTCCTGCTTCACTGTTCTACCCTTTACCCACTAAGGAGAAGACACACTGGCTTCCTCCTTGGCCCCAGATCTTTCTCCTCATGTGTAGATCTCAGGAACTACGTTGATACTTATCTCTCTGTCCATAACACAACTACTCCTCAATTTATGATAAAACTATCTTCCAATAAGCCCATCTTCATCAGAAAATATCTTCAGGCAATAAAAATAAATAAGTTCAGTATCGACACTGATCTCCCAAGCACCATAACTTAGCAGAATAATACAGGGGTGAATTATCAGTTGTTCATCCTCCTGTGATGGTGCGATGACTGAGACCTTGGGATCATCACCACTGCCAGGCAACATGAGAGAATATCTACCATGAATCACTGGCATGCAATGAGATCAAAATTTGAACTGAAAAGTAACAGTGTGTCTCAATGCATATGGCTTTCATAACATTGTAGTCTTTTCTGTTTGTTTTGTTTTGTTTTTTTTTTGCCAGTCCTGGGGCTTGAACTCAGGGCCTGAGTACTGTACCTGGCTTTTTACTCAAGGCTAGCACTCTGCCACTTGAGCCACAGCACCACTTCTGGATTTTGCTATATATGTGGTGCTGAGGAATTGAACCGAGGGCTTCATGGATAAGAAGGCAAGGACTCTACCACTAGGCCATATTCCCAGCCCCTTTCATAACATTGTAAATCCAAAAAACCCACAAACATTGTAAGTCAAGACATCACCCATAACAATGTCATCTACATGTTTTACTCCTTACTTCACTGAGGCTTGTTTTTCCAGGTGCTACAAATTTATATAAAATAATCTCTTAATTTTTAATCCTCTTATCCTGGTTAATTTTTTTTTCACCAAACTTACAATACTAGTCACTGTGGCATATTCGTGCCTGTTCAAATCATAAGTATGTATCTTTCTGAGAGTAGGTAACTTATTTTCATTCATTCCTGTGTCCTTACATCTTACCCATTAATTATAGACACTTAGTAAATAAATTTTGTACACTGAAAGACTGTGTGAATAGCTTTCCTCTACCCTTAAATCATTGGAAGGTGATTTGTGGTGGGATGGAAACAAGAAGTGTTACCTACTCTTGAAAACCTTACAACATAACCTGTGAAAATCTGGGTACAAATGCAGACTCTGAGAACTCACATCACAGAGAAAGAGCTTCCCTGTAGTCAAAGTATGCATTCTAAAAGCCAGAGATTAGTAATAGGTGAAAGGAAAGATCAGGGTACAGACTGTGAGAACAAAGACCAAATCAAGTTCTCGCGAACCTACCATAACCCTGGGGCAGAGTGGGCACTCAGTGAACACTTGAAAAAATGAATGGTACATTTTGTTGAATTCCTTATTTTATTTTTACATTAATATAAAGTTTATTATCTCTAAATGGTTGTACAAGGGGATTTCAGTTCAACATGTCAGTGTATGAATGGAGTGCATCTTGATCAATGCCATTCTCTCCATCATTCTCCTGCACCTCTCTTAATGCCACTCATTTCCTCAAATGACATGGAGATGTGAAAATGGATATTTTCACATATGTACACTGAATAGCATGACTACATTCACCCACCCTTCCTTTTTCCACTCATCCGCCTTCACTCACACTGACTTCTATGCCCAACAACACATTTCAGCTTCCTGTTATTCATTGTGTTAAACTGTAAGTTGGTTGTTCAAAGAAGCTATAGCATTGAAATACTCTCCTGTGTATACCACATTTTAATCAATAGGTATATATTTATGCGAATAAACCATACATACGTTATATATGCCTATGAAACCTCTGCATATGACAGAAAACGTGTCATTTATCTATATGAACCTGACAACTTTCCTTTGACATAGTTTATTTTTCTGGGTCCATCTATTTCCATGCACATGAAAAAATATCTTAATGATCAAGTAAAGGAGAGACCCAAAGGCTATAACAGAGGTCAGGATCAACATGAAGAGTGCTTTAATCTATGAAGCTTCATATCCACCATTTTCCTCTCATACTGAGTAGTTGCTCATATAATGTGATATTATCACAATACCTTGAATTTATAAAGTGTCTGTCTCTGAGGGGATCACCACATTTTATAGACATGATCTCATTCATGTTGACTCTATTCTCCCATTTGATTACGGAATGGTTGGTTTGTTCCAAAACAATGCAACTTATTTCTTTTGGATGCATTCTTAGAATTATCCACTCTCTTGTTACAGCTTCAAGGATTTACAAATCATCATAAGTTGCTCCAGAATTGCTCTCACAAGGAAGTAGGTAGGTAGAAATGAAATTTTTTTCTGAGTTTGTAACTTATGACCTCATTAGATAACAGGAAGTCATTCTTGGTGTACTCATCTTAAAAATGAAGGGAAACATGTACTATGACTTAGGTGCAGCCATGTAATGTCATAATAAAGGTACAGAGGGAAACTATTAATCCTCCACCACATTAGCCAGGACTATAAAAATAACAATTAGCCAGGGTGGCCAAGATGCAGGATACCCACTACCAGAATAATATGAAAACCAAAGGTAATAAGAACATACATGCTTGCGCTCAGGGCTATGAGGAGTTGGCTCTTCATTTGTTCTGTTGTGACATACATTGTGAGCTTTCTCAACTTCTCTGATACTTTTGGCCTTGCCTGTTAACAGGAAAACTGAACTGAGTGATCACCAAGTTCCTTCCACCAGAGTGTGTGTGTGTGTGTGTGTGTGTGTGTGTGTGTGTGTGTGTGTGTATCTATGCCTGATGTACTGAGCAGTAATGACAGATAGTAAGAATCAGCTGGTGACCCACCTACACAAGTCCTTGAAACAAATAAAATAGAAACACATGTTATGCATAAAGGTGTTATAACATACGTCTAAGGCTATATTGTGAATTGAACTTATTATAGGTAAACAGCCCAGCTGTGTAACAGCCAAACATCCTAACTCGGTTATTCTTCTTGTTTTTTTTTTTTTTTTTTTTTGGCCAGTCCTGGGCCTTGGACTCAGGGCCTGAGCACTGTCCCTGGCTTCTTCCTGCTCAAGGCTAGCACTCTGCCACTTGAGCCACAGCGCCGCTTCTGGCCGTTTTCTGTATATGTGGTGCTGGGGAATCGAACCTAGGGCCTCGTGTATCCGAGGCAGGCACTTTTGCCACTAGGCTATATCCCCAGCCCGGGTATTCTTCTTGATTTACCATACATTTGCTATTATGTTTCCATAAAATGGAAGGTAAACAGAAGAAATCTTTCATGGGGCTAAGAATGTGGCTTTGTGGCAGAGTGCTTGCCATGCATGAAGCCCTGGGTTCGATTCCTCAGCACCACATAAACAGAAAAAGGCAGAAGTGGTGCTGTGGTTCAAGTGTAGAGTGCTAGCCTTGAGCAAAAAGAAGTCAGGGACAGTGCTCAAGCAAGCTCTGAGTCCCAAGGCCTAGGACTTGTTAAATTTTTTTTCATGGGACAATTATGTTACATTGGGGCGTTTGAAACTCTCTGTGCATATCAAGTAACCTGTTGAGATGCTTTTCATCTTCTATTATAGTCCATCAACTCTGCTTTCTCTCTCTCTCTCATTTGTTTCTTCCCTTTCTTAATCATATAACCCAGATATTCTTCCTTTTACACATGTCACATTATCACCAATATCATCATCATCATCATCATTTTAGATCTAGATTCTACATAAGACTAAGTATATGTGATATTTGGATTTTTAAGTTTGGCTTCTCTTGTTCAGTATTATGATCTACATTCTTTTGCCAAAGAATGATACAGTTTTGGTCTTTGTGACTAAGTAATACACCATTGTGTATGTACCTATACCTACACACATAATATACACTTAAAGCTAGAACTTTTTGGGGCTAGAGGGAGGGTTGCAGAAAAGACTTTGAAAACAAAAACCATCAGCAAAGTTTCCAAAATCAACAGACTGCAAAACCTGTTGCTTAATGCTTATTTACTGAGTGTTCAGTAGAAAAATACAACTAGTGTTCAGTCATTTGCATACTTGATTTGATTTAATAAACATTTGCTAATTGTCTAACGTGTTCTGGGCACATAGTACTTGGATTGAGAGAATTTTGAAAATATTAATTATTCAAACTTATAATGATATTAATATTGCATGAAACATAAATACATGCAACACATAAAGGAAGCCAACAAGACTCAATCAAGAGAGGCTTCCTGAAAGAGATGACATGAATTGAGTTTAAATGGATAACTAATAAACTTCACCATGTGCACTAGGATGGGAAATGACTGAAGGAAAGGCATGACAGTGACAGGAAGATCACAGGCAAAGGCACAGAGCAGAGTTGAACAGAATAAAGAAACAGGAGTCTGCATAAGGATGCAATAAGTAGAAAACCAGGCTGGAGAAACAGATGTGATCCACATAATTAGGAGCCTCACAACCTAGAGATACCAGTTGTCTTGTGGACAGCAGATGGTGTTGAAGGGTTCATAGTATTCGATTATCACATTTGATTTTCAAAAAGAACATTACAATTTAATATACCATATACTTCCCTTTCCATGAAGTATACTTCACATGTAATTTTTATTTTACAAATGGAGAAGTAGAGGCATAGGACACCTGCTCAGACCAAGCAGCTCTCAAGTTGAGCTCTTTTAGTAAAAGTCCACTAAAATCTGCCACCTCTGGAGCTCCATCTGATCTCTCTGTTTTCCATCATCACTATGTTCCAGCCAATTGATTCCTTACCTGTTTGCTGAGCACATGGTTATAAATCCCTTTTCTACTCTGACATTCATATTGCTCCAGTTTGAACCCCATGAATAGTTTAACTCAGTCTCCACCTGCTCTGGGTAGCATTCCCTGGCAGGTTTATAAAGCACTCTGAAGACAATAGTGTTGGTGGTATGCATCACAAGTCCTAACATCTTTCTTTGCACATCTTCCCAACAGGTTCACATGATGAGCCGCCTCCACCTCTTTGATGGCATGCTAGGCAGTGGCCTCCATGGGGAGAACAAGATGCATGTATCTTTAGTTTGAGGAGTGCCATGGCCTGAGGTTTTTTTCTCTCCAAAAATCTATGTATTGAAGCTAAATTCTACATGAAGTCGGCTTTCTATCACAGTGCTAAAAAGTCTAAGAAAATCAGCTGAAAGTTGGAAAGATTTATTTTGGTTCCTAGATTTGGAGGTTTCAATCCATAGTCACTTAAATTTCATTGCTTCTGGATTCACAATGAGACCAAAAGAAAAGGCTCAGGTCATGGGAGACAGGAGGCTGGGATAGAGAGCAGAAATGGGGAAGAGAGAAAGGAAGGGGAAAGGAAAGGGAAAGAGGAGGAGGAGAGATAAGAAAGGGAGAGAAGAGAGAGGCAGAGCCCGAGTCCAGGGATAAAGTCTACTCTTCAAATAATATCTCTGCTGATCTATTTCCTCCAAGTAAACCCCACCTGCTAGGTTTTCACTACTTTCATATAGCACCACTAGCTGGGGACTAATCATTTTAACACATAGACCTGGAGGGGGGGGAGGCATTTCAGATCCAAACTGTAACTGTAAAACCTCCTTAGGTCCTTTGGGATTGGCACCTATCACAAAAGAGGCATGAGTGAACTCCTTCACTCTTGCTCCTTCTTTAATCCTCTTGATTGCTTGCTTGTCTTACTCCATTCATGCTAGAACAATAAAACACTCTGCACTACGTAATGCATAAACAATAAACCATCTTGTTCATAGTTCCAGGGTCAAGATGTGCCATGATCAAAAACAGGAATATTGGCATCTGCCTGTCTTCCTTCTCTTCCTTATAGCTGGTGGCTTCTAGTTACTTCCTTACAAGGGCATCTGGAGGATTAGAGGGTGAGTGGGGGGTTAACTAGGTGGGGAGAATAAAATTCAATGCTAGAAGAAGGAAGGGCCTAGGTTAAAGGAACACTCTCTTTAGCTATGCCTACAGTGGGGGAGAGAATATTGCATTGGGAAACAGGAAGGAGAGACTCGGTCATTGAACATAGGTCACTAGGTGTCAGCAGCAAAAACCAACCGTGGTTGAATTTAAGCCAGATAGAAAAGTGTTGAGGAAATCCTGAAAAATTCTCAGCGTCACGCACACTCTAGTTGCCTAGAAAATAAATGGAGTGCCTACAACCAAAACTGATCACAGTTTTCTGATGAAGGTATTGATGTTCTCTTACTTTAATACTGAGCTCCATAGCAAGCACCATCCAGACTCCTACCCCTGGTGCCCTGGAAAACAGAGAAATATTTTAAATATTATAGCTGTCCTCATGATACAAATTTCCCAGAATTCCCATCACACTCCCAATCGCACTAACTCTAGTTACGTGACTCTAGGTAGCTGCTAAAGTCTATGTCTGACTATTTTTTTCCCTTGTCATTAACTGTCATCAAGAACTATAACATCAACAAGCCACCAAATGTAGACAGAAGATTCAGATGTGGGGCTCACAGCAGCAGGACATGATTGTCCATGAAATTCTCTGATTGATTGAGCTGTGTTCATTTCATCTGCTTCACCGCCTTTGAATCTCCTCCTGGGGAGTGTCGTGCTCTTCCTCTCTTATAGGCTCAACCATTACTGATAGCCCTGGCTACACACTCCCTGTTCAATAAATTCTTGTTGACTTCAGCCTCGTTTATTCTACAAAGGTCATTTCATTTGGCCTAAGCTAGGGGATGATTTTCAAATGTAAAATATGAATAGCTTGGCCCTAGAGTCCGCAACATCTGCAGGTGTCATCTGGCCAGGTGGATGCTCTGGGCATGTAAAAGCATCCTGGAGTGTGAGCAGATAGTAAATGGGAACTTCTACCTGACATAGCTCCATTATTTCTCAGGGTCTGCCTCCCTCCAGGGCAGTAGAATAGCTCATGTCTCCAAAAATACATTTGGGTAATAGATTGTTAGGTGCTAGTTACTCAGTGGAAAAGATGCTTTAAAAATGAAGTCAACAAAATGTCTTGCAGTAAGGATTTTTCTTTGCTTGTTTACTTTTGCTGTGCCCTGAGAGAAGGAATGCTGGAGTAGGAACTCAAACACTTGCACTGAAGATCTGACTCGACATAAGACTTTGGTCTGTTCCTACTATCTCATCTAACAATCAGGTTTCCCGCTGGTAAAATGGGCATCATGATCTGTTAAGGTTTAAGATGTGCTAAGCATATGCTGTTTCTGCTTTCTCAGCATCCTTCTGTCTTTTTCTGGAACTAACTTGTGCCCCTTCTAGAATAATGATACTCCAACTTGAGCATATGTGAGAATCACATGGAGTGCTTGTTAAAACAGATTCCTGAACCACTTCCCAGAGTTTCTGAATTTGTACTTCTGGGAGAGGGCTTGAGAATCTGTTTCGAGCTAATATTTCTCAGGAGATTCTCATGTTCGTGGTATTGCAGCCACAGTTTGAGAGACACTACTCTAGAAAGCTACTCCTCCTTTCTCAGTTCAGGGGTGTCAGAGGCCAACATCAGCTTGTTTCAAAAATGGGAGCATAAACCATGCCAAATAGCTTATCTCACTTGTCTGGCCATATAAACTTATATTGAGAAAGTCAGAAGGCCCATTTCAGTGGAATTCACCTCAACGCTATTGCTAGGACATCTCTTTCTGTGCGGGATGCTCAGCAGGCAGAATGCAAACTAGAAGACACGAGGGACAGAGCTATCTTCTGTCTCCTGTAGATTACATTTACAGAGGAAATCAATGCTGAGAGGTGTGTAAGTTCCTGAAAGATCTTGAGTGCTCCTAGTCATGCTTAAAGCATGCTCTAAGAAACAAAAATTATTTCTGAAGCTTGAGCCCCTTGGGTTTCTATTACTTGCAACCAAATATTCTTGAGTAATACATGCACTTCCCTACAAAATTAAGTCAGCATTTAGCTTTTATTTTTTTAACCTCCCAAGAAGTTAAAATTCTGAGGTGGGGATCAGGTAGAAGAATTAATGATAAAACTTCTTTAAGAACTAGCCAGACATGTTTACCAAGCGGAATTGTGATAATTAAAAGGGGAAATAAGTAATTTTTGCAGAGTATTTAATGACTACTGCTTAATTACTCATATACATTCTCTAATTTAATCCATTCAACCCTTAGAGGCAACTAGTATAATTTCAGATAGTAGATTAGAACACTGAATCTTAGGGATTTTAGGAAACTTGCCCAAGGTTGTTATTCAGCAAGAAAAGGCTAGCAAGAAAAAGAGAGGGAAACATGGAGAGTGTTTAAAAAATTAATTCCAACAGCCTGACTGAGCAAACCATATCTTGTTATCCTACGAAGTTGAGGAGACATTATCCATTTTAATTTAGAACCATCTCGAGATGTATGATTCTTGGTTCAAGGAAACATTTTGAGAAGTGATGGGGCCCTTTGTGAAACCAGAAAAATTAAACATAATTTAGTTTTTTCTTAGACTTTAAAAAGCCTCTAGCTGACATCAGAACAGCAAGGTGCTGCTTCTGGCATTTTCTGAAAGTCTAGAAACAATGTGTCTGTCCAACTGACCACCTTAGTTTGCCTTGAACTCTGAAACACCACTTTATGGACTCAATGATGAAGCATACTCAGCTCCTTGCCTACCTTCACCTCACAGAACCCTTAAACTCTCCACTTGTCCTCCTCATTTAATGACATTGCCAACTGTCCAATCAGATAGCTAGTCAACTTACCTAAGTCAGAATCTCCAAGAAACCTGAATTCTACACCTATTTTCATAGATATACAAAGACATACTCAACAATATTTCATGAGGTATGAGTTTCTTCATCTCAAAAATATAGGCCCAGATGGGTTAATTAAACAAAGAGACTGATTTCTTTGAATGTTATAGTTCTTAGGATTTTCAGGGTTCCCTGTGGCTCCTTTGCAGATCACCTAAACTGTTCTATTCTTCTGTTTCTATTCATTGCATTTGTTCTACTATAAAATGTCATACTGGTCTCCTTTTGTACATCCATTGTAGGTGTCAGATCTGATACAGCATCATCTGATCTACCTGTCTTTATTGACTACTGGGACTCTGTCAATGACTCCATATACAATCTGAATACCTACCGCCGGCTCACCCCAGTTACCTGAACCATGTCTCTCTAGCTGCACTCTCAGCTTTCTAAAACACATTCTGTTATCTCATTAGCTAAAAACCTACTATGGACTCAACGTTTTGAGGGCAACTTTCAAATACCTTCTCAAATTCTTCTGAAACTGCAATTCCAGCTTTACTTCCTTGTAGCCAAACCTTAACTGCACATTCCAGTTCAATTAGTTCACCTCTGGCCCACCCTGTCTAGACCTCTGTCCTTTGGATAGTCTCTGCTCCTATGACAACCATACGTTTGCATCTTTGCTCACTGAAACATTACCTAGCTTTCATGTTCCAGACAAAGGTCTTTCTCCTTCATCACTCGTCCTCAGATCCCCCTGGCTAGAGATAATATCTGCCTCCTCCAGACTTCCATCGTACTTTTATTACTCCCATCTCACAGCTCCTAGCCCTGTCTCTATTATAGTTATTTATGGATAGAAATCTTATCTCCCCCACTAGTCTATAAAATCTCTGAGTGCATCATCCCTGTGTCATTCATCAGTGTGTTCTACATTAAACCTGGCTTAATATCTTGCTCATATTGGAAACTCACATATCTAATCAATAAATAACCCCGAGAGAGATGGTATGGAACCCTAGCCCCAAATATCCCTCTTATTAAGCTGTCATATTGATAAACTCCCATGGTATAAGATTAATTCGGTTGGACTCCAGTGGCTCATGCCTGTAATCTTAGCTACTCAGGTAGCTGAGATCTGAGGATGGCTATTCAAAGCCAGCATGGGCATGAGTTCAAGCCCCAGGACTCCCTTCCCCTACCCTCCACCTCACACCACAAAGAGTAATTGGCTAGACTGATGCTAAGTGCCCATGGTAGAGATATGCTATTAGACCAAACTTATTTACATACAAATATCTCTATTGATGTAGTCAATGATCAAGTGCTCCTGGTCAGTTGGAGATTCAGCCCAATGTAGCCCCCCTTCAACATTTTTTTGTAATTAATGTAATGGTTTATCTTATAAAATCCATGTGCATTTTGAATTCTAGTCTATAATATGCTGATATTTACATTAATATAAATGCCCCTCTCATGACCAAATAAAATTAAACTTCAATTATCTATGTATGCCAGACATATCCCATGGCTCTGAGGAACCTCTGGCTTCCCAACATAGATAATGTTATGCCCAACTTCAAAACACAGCATTAAATGATCTCGGTCATTAATGTATCTGTGTGAATTAATGACTCAGCTCTTTCCTAGCTGAGGACAAAGGTAAGACAATATGCAGCATGGAGAACTTAATGGAAGCCAAGTAGCCTTGTGTTTCCCTGAGGAGCAAACTAAAACAGGCCCGAGAAGACAGGCAGAATACCCTTGGCATTTAGGCTACGTGAAAGGCCTGGAGACTGAATGTGGAAAAAGGAGTCTAATCTGGTCAATGTTTTTCCAGAAGGTAGTCCAGCTTTGGCCGCTCCTTTTCCCATAGACATTAGAGTCACAATACAGAAGGGTCATCAATTCATTTTCTTATTGGAAGCTGCACTAGCTTATCCTGAGCCTGGGGGCTGTCAGCACAAGATGGTTAATGAACATGTTTCCTGGAGATAATTATAGGAAAGGGAATATTGAAAGCACTTAAAACATTTCATTCTTTTTAATTCATTAATTATATTGCAATTATACCATGCTCAGGAGCTATTTGGGAGGCTGTTTTCCAGCTATTCCTGTGAGACTCCATGGGCAGAAATGAAGGCTGAGGGCATGGAGAGAGAGCCTGAAGACAAAAGCTCAGGAAAGGTTAACTGTGCTGGTACAAGAAGCTAATTGGAAAGCTCTTAAACAAAATCCAGGTTAATAAGAGTTGAAAAGAACAATACATCTCTTTTATAATGATTATTGCAATTGTCATCGTTTTCCTACCTACCTCAAAGTAGCTTGCATTTTGATAGACCCATCATGGCTTCTTCTAAAAATACTCGGCCTTGATGGTGAATCCAAAGTTAAACTTTCAGATATGAGACAGATCTCATGAGTGACTGAGGATGCAACTACATTCTGTTTTGCCACATCCTAGATATGGCATTGTTCTTTTCTCAGCTTTGTGCATTGTCCATAGAGAGTTGATCATAAATTGGATCACTAATGGGCCCATACCGTATGCCAGATGAGAATAACATGGTACAGCTGAGGCCTCTGCCGTCATAGAACTTCCTGTGGGAGTTGTGGTGAATTAAATAGGAAATGAAGATACAGACAATGAGCAAAGAACAAGGACCATAAGAGCACTAACATGGGAATGAGAATGGGTGATCAGAATACTTGCTGTGTACTAGTTCTTTTGCACATATAGCAAATTACTAACCTTACCCCAGATATTCATGTTTCCAGACTTTTTCTTCACAGATTCCAGCACCTCCAAAATTGTTTCTCCTAAGTGATCCCATTTAGGAAGCTTTGGTAAAGAGAGTGGAGAGGTGAGGAAGTTGTTCTCATGCATCTGAGCCATATCCTAAACTGCCTCATGGGTCCTCTACTCTCTTTTCCTATACCTTGTAATGCACAGAATCCTTATTGTTCTTGTGGCAAGCTGCTAACTATCCTGCCACTCACTGATGATGCCACTTCCAGCTGCCAGACATAGCACTAAGAGATCTGACTCCATATATTTGTGTACATGAATGATTCTGCTCTTTTCTTACAAAGGACAGAAGAAGAGGATATGAAACAGAGAAGACTTACTAGGAGCCATCTAGCACGATGCTTTCCTGAGGGACAGTTTGAGAATATGCTTGGCATCTGAAACTAGTTGTTCAGTTACTTGTTGCCTGGAATTATGTTTCTCATCATCTTTATGTCACTTGATAGGAAGTGGTAGACCCTTATGGTCAATAGACAGATCATCAGTTGTCCCAGGGAAGGCCCCAGACACATTATAAAGCCCCATCAGTAGCCACACAAACTTGCAGCTGACAGAGGAGAATAACATCTGACACATGCTAACACAAAAACATGGGGAAACCGTAACAAGCTCAAGGACATCAACTGGATAAGCCCAAAATAAATGGCTAATTTACAGAATTATGAGCTAAATAAATATCTATTCGCTGTTTAAGCCATTCTTGTTTTGAGTGGTTTGTTAGGCAGCAGGAGCTGTTACAACACTGAAGTATATGCTGTATGTTAGTTCAATTCAGCCAAAGTATTTTGAATGCCAACTGCATTCCTAGTCATTGTAGGTATAATAATAACTGACCCAGGCCCTCTTTCTGTTCATAAAAATCTAAGCCAGGTGCTGGTGGCTAACACCTATATTCCTAGCTATTCAGGAAGATTTTAGGATTGCCATTCAAAGCCACACTAGATGGAAAAATCCGTGAGACTCTTGTTTCCAATTTTCAACCAGTAAAAGGCCAGTAGTGGAGTTAAGGCTCAAGTAGTAGAGTATCAGCTTTGATGGAAAAAACTAAGCAATGAATTTGTATATAGCCTTTGGCAGTATTGCCATTTTCATTATGTTAATCCTCCCAGTCCAGGATCATGGGAGGTTTTTATCACTTCCTTAGTTCTGCTTTAATTTCCTTTTTCAAGTTTTTAAAGTTTTCATCATAGAGGTCTTCATTTCTTTGGTTAAGTTTATTCCTAGGTATTTTTTGAGGCTACTACAAAAGGAGTTGCTTTCATGATTTCAGCCTCACTCTCCTCATTGTTTGCATACAGAAGAGCCATTGATTTTTGAGGATTAATTTTATACTCTGCTACTTTGCCAAAGTTTTGGATCAGCTCAGTAACTTGTGAGTAGAGTCTATGGGGTTCTTTAAATACAGGACCATGTAATCAACAAAGAGAGAGAGTTTTTCTTCATCTTTCCCTACTTGGATCCCCTTTATACTTGCATCTTGCCTTATTGCTCTACCTAAGAATTCTAGTACTATATTAGAGAGGAGTGGGGAGAGTGGATATCCTTTGTCTTGCTCCTGATTTTAAAGGAAATGGTTTTAACTTTTCACCACTAAGTATAATGCTAGCTATAGGTTTGTCATACACAGCCTTTATTATATTGAGGAATGTTCCATGGATTCCTAGATTCTTCAGAGCTTTAATTATATATGGGTGTTGGATCTTGTCACATGTCTTTTCTGCATATATGGAGATTATCATGTGACTTTTCTATGATGGCTTTTGGTGTTGATCTCTAATTTTATTCCACTGTGGTGTGAGAGAATGTAGGGGATAATACTGCCAAAGACTATCTACAAATTGAATGCAATACACATCAATATCCCAACACTGTTCTTTAATGAAATAGAGGAAGCAAGCCAAAAAAAATCATATGTAACAATAAAAGACCCCAATAGCACAAACAATCCTAAGCAGGAAGAACAGTGCTGGAGGAATAACAATACCAAGCTTCAAACTCTATTACAGAGCTATACTAATAAAAACAGCTAGGTACTAGCATAAGAACAGGCCCATGGGCCAATGGAATAGAAATGAAGACCCAGAAATGAACTTGGAGATCGATAGCCACCTTTTCTTTGATAAGGGAGCCAAAAAATTAGGATGGTAAAAAACAACCTCTTCAACAAATGGCGGTTAAACACCTTTAAAAACTAATATCCATATATATATATATATATATATATATATATATCCTTATATATCACCCTGCACCAGAGTCAATTCCAAATGGATCAAAGACCTCGAGGTAAGAGCAGATACCCTGAAAACATTTCAGGAAGAAATAAGATAAACACTTGAGCTCCTTGGCACAGGTAGAAACTTTCTTAATAAAGACCCAGAGAAATAACAAGTCAAAGAAAGGTCGGACAAATGGGAATGCATCAAACTATAGAGTTTCTGCATGGCAAAAAAAACATAGCTTGAAGTATAAATAGAAAGCCCAGAGATTGGGAGAAGATCTTCACTAGTCATACAAAAGACAAAGTCCTCATATCTAAAATATACTTAGAACTCAAAAAATTAAGTTCCCCTCCTCCTCAAAAATACTGAGAAACAACTGCCCCCTTAATAAATGGGATAAAGACTTAGACTTCTCTGAAATGGAAATGAGAATAGACAAGAAACACATGATGAAGTGGTCAACACCTCTGGCCATAAAGGAAATGCAACTAAACACAACATTGAGATTCCACCTCACCCCAGTAAGAATGGCCATTAACAAGAAAACTAATAACAACAGATGATGATGAGGATGTGGCCAAAAGGGAACCCTACTACACTGTTGGTGGGAGTTTAAACTTGTTCATCCACTCTGGAAAGCAGTATGGAGGTTCCTCAAAAAGCTAAACATAGGGCTGGGGATATAGCCTAGTGGCAAGAGTGCCTGCCTCGGATACACGAGGCCCTAGGTTCCATTCCCCAGCACCACATATACAGAAAACAGCCAGAAGCGGCGCTGTGGCTCAAGTGGCAGAGTGCTAGCCTTGAGTGGGAAGAAGCCAGGGACAGTGCTCAGGCCCTGAGTCCAAGGCCCAGGACTGGCCAAAAAAAAAAAAAGCTAAACATAGAGCTCCCCTATGGCACAGCAACCCCACTTTTGGGTGGTTACCAAAAGGATCCCAAACAAGGCAATACTAAAGCTACCAGCACAAACATGTCTGTTGCAGCATTATTTACCATAGCTAAAATATGGAACAAACCCAGATGCCCCTCAATAGATGAATGAATCAAGAAAATGTGGTATATATACACAGTAGAATTCTATGCATCTATCAGAAAGAATGACATTGCCCCATTCCTAAGGAAATGGAAAGATTTGGAAAAGAATCATACAAAGTAAAGTGAATCAGCCTCAAAGAAACATAGACTCTATGTTTTCCCTCATTGGTAATAGTTAGTACATACCTAGGATAGTCCTAGCAGAAGATCACAATAGCTTAATGACTATGTACATATGATCATATAAGTTGATGCTAAGCAAAATGAACTCTGAGATACAGAAACAAGTTGTTTTTCATTGTTGTTCTTATTTTTAATGTACTATGTGACATTATTTATTTTTTCTTGCATTTTTCTTCCCTATGGTTTAGCCCCTGTTCTCACTGTATTTTATTTTGGTACCTTGGGTATTGTATATATGTTTATCTGAATTAGGGAAGGGAAGGGGAACATTGAAATGTTGAGACAATGACAAGGGGTGAACCAATGCAACAGTGATAATTACAAGACAATATGTTGTAAACTACCTGTACAATTTTGGTGGGGGGGATTGGGGAGAAGGGAATGTAGGAGATACAGGAGGGTAGAAGTAACAAGTTTGATAGGAAATGTACTCACTACCTTACATATGTAATTATAACCCCTCTGTAGATCACTTTGACTATAAAATTAAAAAACCTAAGAGCATGAGTTCAAGACCCAATACCTGCACACATGTGCATGCACACACACACACACACACACAATCATAAATACTTCTTATATGTACCTAAGTCATTTAAAAATAAACAATTTTAACTTAAAAATATCCTTAAGGAGATGTACATAGGCATTGCCATTCAACAAAGCAGCTTATGAGTACAATGCATCTCAATTAATGGATGAGTGTATCAAGACAATAGGGCATACATACGCAATGGAATTGTATTCATCCCTTAGAAAGAATAATATTGCATTATTTTCAAAAAAAAGTGGAAGGAACTGAGGGAAATTATATTAAGTGAAGTAAATCAAGCCCAAAGAAACAATGGCTGCATACTTTTTCTCATATGTGGCAGCTAAACTTTGTTTATAAATATATAAGTAAATACCTTGAGTGGTAAGCAAGTATATACAAATACATTAACTGAGACATGGTAGCTTTAGGTGAGAACTTGAAGAGTGTAATTCTTTAGGAAGCCGAATATCAACGTTCAACAAATGAAACATCAGGGAACTGGTAGTTCAGATCAAGAACCTGGGTGTCGATGAACAAAGAGGGATGGATGAGAATGTTGAGTTTAACTTTTTCATTTTTGCTTGTTCTTAGAATACAGAATAGACTGTTGTCTCTCTGGAAAAATGTGTTAAAATTTCACATATATATGTATATATGTGTGTGTATATACATACCTATGTGTATGTATATGGGTGTATATATGTCCATATGTATACATATATGTGTGTATATGTATGTGTATATATATATATATGCTGGTGTAGACATTTTGAAGAAAGAATTCTTGGTTTAAATTATGTTGTCAAGTGTGTAAGTACCCAAGAACATATGAAGAGTCACTGGATAATATTATTATTGAAGATTATTTACACTGCCCAGCACTCATTCAATTTAAGACACATCCCAGTGCTGACCCACCCAATCAGAAAGATGTCCCCAAAATGAGCTGCTGCCAGAGGCCACAGAGGTTTGTGTGCTGGATGATCAGAGTGCTGTGCAAGTCTTTAGAAAAAGCTTTCCAACAGACGATGTTATCACTTTCTTGTCATAGAGGGCAGAACCTCTGTATGATCCAATGCACACTTTCTTTGAAAAATGATGAGTTTATCTGTGTCCTGCTTCTGCTCACACCTACTCCAGGCCTGGTAAATCTTTTCCCAGAGCAAAAATATGAGTCTCTCATTCCCTGTGGCCTGATGCTTCTGGCAACATACACCTCTTATTTAAGACAACAATGTGAACTATTGACACCACATGTTCTTGCTTGAAGATTTTTTTTATTGGGATCTGTCTGAGATTAAGAATAATACTAGACCTTGATACAATGTCTGATATTTGGGGAGACAGTCCAATAGGCAGACTCATACTCCATTTTTCTGAAATATTGAGGTTTTGTTCCTTTTTAGGTTAAACAGAATATAATAGAGATACAGGGTGAAGAACAGGAAGTGCCCCTGTGAACTAGGAGAACCATATCTTACAGCTATTCTACAATCTTGCCTGCCATCTTTAATCAAAATTACCATCTATCTGAACTAAGGTGGTTTGTGTAAAATTAGCATTCTAACTCATGTACTTCTAGGTGGCATTGTGCAGCTGAAGAAAGAAATAGAAGTATGAAGTATTCTAAAATTCACAGAAGACTACTCAACCCTTCTCTCTTGTATATCTGTGATTCACTTGGGGCCTTATTCCTGGTACCATATAATTATACCAAATTTTCACTTCTAACCAGTATGTAAATCATTTAAAATATTACATAGGCAGCATCACAAAACCAGTTAATCTAGGAAGACTCCTAAGTGGTTCAGGGGTCTCAGTGTAGAACTTGTATAGTGCTGTGCTTCCCTAGATAGTCATGAGAATGCCCTCAGTCATGTGTCTAGGTTGAAATGGAATGATTTAGTGGTTAAGAGTGTGGCTTTAGGAAAATACTGTACAGGCTTATATCCTCCATGAGATCACTGACTAGCTATGTAAACTTGTTCCAAAATAATGATATTGACATCTTACACTTTACATCTGTAAGAGAAGTGAAACGATATTCCATTTTATATAATAAAAAAGAGTAAGTATGCAAAATGTTTCATACAGCACTAGTATTTAACAAGGATGTAGAAAAATTATTTTTTTAATTTTTATTATCAAGCTGATATACAGAGAGGTTACAGTTTCATACATTAGGCTTTGGATACATTTCTTGTACTGTTTGTTACCTCCTCCCTCATTCCCCCCTCCCTGCTCCCCCTTACTCTTTTCCCCCCATGAATTGTTCAGTTCATTTACACCAAACAGTTTTGCAAGGATTGCTTTTGTACTTGTTTGTCTTTTTTTACCCTGTGTCTCTCGATTTTGGTATTCCCTTTCAATTTCCTAGTTCTAATACCAGTATACATGGTTTCCAATATACTCAGATAAGATACAGAGATAGTGTAGGTACAACCACAGGAAGGGGATACAAGAAGATCTTCAATAATAGAAGCTACAGTTACACATAGCACATTGACAGTAGTTACAACAGTGATATAACAATCGTTTCCATAACATGGAGTTCATTTCACTTAGCATCATCTTATGTGTTCATAAGGGTATAGCTATTGTGATCCTCTTGCTGTGACTTGCCTAAACCTGTGCTAATTATTCCCTATGAGGGAGATCATAGAGTCCATGTTTCTTTGGGTCTGGCTCACTTCACTTAGTATAATTTTTTCCAAGTCCTTCCATTTCCTTACAAAGAATGTAGAAAAAATTTTAAAAAGTAATAGCTACTATGCCTCAGTTGTGAATATTTGGAGTGGTAGTAAGTACTGGGATATTTACTTATCTTCAATATAGACTGCTTGATAGGTGCCCAACAAATATTTAAAACACACATGTAGAGCAAGGGTGAATGAATAATGTTGGGGAAATTGCCAATTCTGAGTTGGTCCTAGCTCAATCTCAAATGTCATGTGTTATCTCTAGAACTCATAATTTCTTCATTGGTTAAATGAAAGCATTCGATCACACAACCAATAATGCCCCTTTCGTCTCCAGAGATCTATAAAAAGGCATTGTCGTGTGAGAAGATGCATTAGTTTTAGTTAGAGTCTACTGCTAGATAACTGTCACTGAGTCCTTGTCAAGTCTTCCCAAGGTACTGTCAGGTAAATGAGACTCTCTTTATTTCATGAAACTACAGTCTGATGAAGCTCAAAAATGTGGTGCTCCATGACTCCACTGTTAGTGTGTTGTGCAAAAAGGATGCCCCCTTTGAATGAAGCCCAAAGTCAGCCTTTCCCATTGTTCTACTGAGATGTGAGAAATTAAAGGGACAGGTCAGCTATAGGTAAGTCTTGAAATTCCTTCTGTTAATGAGAGTGAAGGTAGCAAGCAGTGGACAGGTATCCTTAGAGCAGGTGGAGAGAGCTGTCGCTTGACACACATTTAGACACATCAGCATCTGTGTAGGGATCCAGATGGGGAGGCATTAAGCAGGGGAGACAGCAGCAACTATAACATTAGCCTTGAGTTAATTGCTATTTTGGTGTCCTCATGGAAAGGAAACAACTGCTTCACGTATTCATGCTGCAAATGGAATTTATAATCATTTCTTTGAATTGGGAACCACTTGTCCCCTCCTCTCTGGAGCAAATCCAGTGCCTATATTTAACCCAGCAGGCTGGGTAGTATTACATTTGGGTGATTATTTATAGATATCCTCCTGCACGAGCTGCTGAAAAGCCATAGGGACTCTGCCAAGGCAGGGGGGGAAATAGCTCCAGATGTGTGAGTGAGTGCAGTGAATCCACCTCTGGCTCTTCTCTGGGGAGGGATGTCTGTGAGATTAAACATTCATGAGAACTTGAGAGTCCCTGATTTTCATTTGTGTTCTTAATTCCCCCACATGAGGGGTCTTTGTTGGAACATATGAGTAGCTACATCAAGAAATCATGTACTTGGAAAGGATTTTCTTAAGCCTCATCCTCAGTTGTATATTTGCATTTACTGTACAGTATTCTCATTCCACAAATATTTGTTGGTTATAGCCTAACCTTCCTGTTCATCATTTTTGTCAGCATGTGTTTATTGTAGAAAACGACTTCTTGGTGATATTGCCATACATGTATATAATGTACCCAGTGCATATTCACCCCTGTCAACAAACTCCCTCATATCCTCTCACCCACTAATTAAAATAATTTCAACAGGCTTCATGTATTGTTTATCAATTTTAATGAATAATCATTGAGAACCTCCACTGAGATCTGCTCCAGAGTTTCAAGGGTGACTAAAGATGGTTCTGCCCTCAAGCTCTAGTATACAGTTAGAAAGATAACAAGATAAGAGGTAGATGGAAATTTCTAAAATAGGCAATCAGATAGATACATTTGGCCAAATCACCTTATCAGAAGGTTGTAAATATTGCCCCTTTGTACAATTAATTTGTGCTAATAAAATTTTTAGAAAGTGATACAGAATCAGGTGGACAAAAATTGTCAGGGAAAGAGTCACAGAAACTGGTATGATTGGTTGGCATAGTGCCTGACATTAACCAATTAAAGATCAGTAAATTTTGTCTCTTACTTCCACTCACATTTTACTGATGTGTTTGGAGAATTCACAGATGAATCTAAAATATCCAGTTTTATTTCTTAAGGTAAAGATGGTGGAAGGACAATGCGCAAGATTTAAACTACACAACAACTTCAGCAAATAGTGAGAAACCCAGGGGTTGAAATCTATCATTCATGCCTGGCAATAAGTTAAGATGAGAAGAGAAAAGTAGATGGGGTATATTCATACTCAAATATCTGGAATTTTGTACTTAAGAGTAAGAAATTTTCTACTATGATTTGGTGACTTAGTTTTGGCCAGTCTGGGGATTTGAACTTAGTCCTGGGTGCTGTCCCTGAGGTTCTTTGTGTTCAAAGCCAGTGCTCTACCACTTAAGCCACAGCACCACTTACGACTTTTTCTGAGTAGTTTATTGGAGTTAAGAGTCCCACAGACTTTCTTGCCTAGGCTGGCTTTGTAGCACACGCCCCATATCTCAGCCTTCTGAGTAGCTGGGATTGATTTGGTGATCTTTATACCAAAAATAAAAGGAGATATATTTCAGTTGATATTATTCTAATGTAGAATTTCTTGGGATAGAAGTGGTTTGAAACACTAATCATTTCAAGTTTTCATCTCTGTGATGTAATTTTGGATATGTTTCTTCTTTTAGAGCCATCCAGAGAAGATAGGGTTCAAACTCAGGACCCTGTCCATAGCTCAAGTTCAGGCTCTCTAACACTTGAGTAATACCCCACAGTCCTACTTCATCTCCCACTCTTTTTTTTTTTGCTTTAGTTATTTTTGAAATATGGTCTTGCATCCTTGTCCAGGGCCAACCTAGATCATTATCCTCCTTTTATCTTTTTGTGCTGGCAGTCTGGAGGGAAGACAACAGAAGTGGATAGTTCAGAAAGAGGCTTGGCTATGCTACTGTTGAAAACTTGGACCTTCTTCACAACTCTCTAGAATTGATCTTGATGATAAAACTCTGTGTGATGATGGTTACAAGCCTATTCCCTGTTTTCCTATCTTATACTCAAATACATTAGAAATACAAGAGCACCTGACTAAGAAACCAGGGGACTTAGAAGAGTATACTCGCAATACTGTCATTAACTGCGCAACTATGAAGCTATATCCCCTGGGTCTAGCTTTTACATCTATCAGATGAAGGCATTGAGATGACAGATTATTGTTTCCTCTCAGCTTAGCATAATGATTATATGACCCTATTTAAGCAAAGAAAGGAAATTACACACACAAAAAAACCCCTCTGTGTAAAACCTATGTGTTGTAGCATAAACACACTGTTCTCCTTTTTCTCTTTCTGGCAAGAAAAAAATGTACAATTCTTAAAATATGTCCTAAAAGTTCATTAGATTCCAATGACAACATTATAAATGAACATCTAGTGACAGTCTTGTCACCTATTAATAGCTTACAATTTTAGACAGGTGGAATTCTTGGATTTATGCAAATGAAAGATAGGATCCTGTGTTATACATTCTGGGTAAACTCCCAATGTGCTGCACAGAGCTAGCTTAATAGCTATGAGTTCTGGGTGTTGGGGAGGGGAAAGAAGAGAAGACACATACACATATTAAAAGAGAGATAATGAAATATTGTTCCAGAAGTAGGCTTGTTGCACTCATTTGCATATAATGTTTAATTTTTACCAAATGTTTCATTTTAATACATGCAAAAATGATCAAAAACTATCAAAATATGCTAATGAGCTTTCTATTGCAAATATAGTGTTGCCCTTGATTCTATGGGTTTATTACAAAAACATTTGAAATTCTCAATAGTAAAGTGATTCTTTTAATAAAAGTAATATTGAAAAAAGTTTTCATATGCTTTTGAATTAGAAATCCATCTAGTTTAAAGTCTTGATGTAATAAATGGGGTTGCTGGAGCTCAGAGAGTAGGGGCAATTTGTGCATAGTCACACAGCTAAAAAGTGAGAAAAGTCAGTAGCAGACCCAGAATTCCTGCAGTCCAATTAAGTGTATTTTTTTCAAATTTTTATTATCAAATTAAGTATATTTTTTAAACTAGGTATCATTATTGCAGACAAACAGGATGATTGTATTTCAAATAAACAGAACTATCTGCAATTGTGTTACCAGTTAGGTCCTTATAAGTTATTGGGGGTCCCAAACTGCAATTTGAGGACCAGTAGGAAAGACAGAAGCTGCAAGAGGTAATGAAACAAACCCCACAAAATTCTCTCATAAAACAGTATTTCATAAGCTACTGTCCTTCAACCAGCAGCTGTATGATCCTGGTTTCACAGAGACTGTATTATTCATTTGCTTACTTGTTTCCCTTAAAGCAACACTTATTTTTAGTTAAAAATACATGTTACAAGGGAACTTCAATTACACAGTAAATAGGGTGTCAGAAATACATGCTTTAAACAAAAGACAATGGAAAAAAAAAAACCAGTGATGAGCACATAGCACTGTTAATGACATCTTAACAAGATGTTGTTACTTTTCAGGGGTTTGGAGCCGGGAACCTGCTCTGTCTGCTATAAAAAGAAACGTAGAAGTGGAGAGATTAGCAAGTGTTAGAAGTGTTAAAGATGTTAGCACCCAACTAATAATTTTTTTCTCTTGACATTTAAAAATAATTGAAGAGGAAATGAATTTCTCATACTAAGATTCAGTGCCTTCATGTGTCCCATTAAATTCACCCACTGGACCATGCTCGTTGTGTATCTCATGCTTTAGGAAAAGCTGAAAAGAAGACATCTTTGTTATTTAAGCTGACATGTTTCTGACCAAGGAATCATACAGTAGGAATTGGAAAGAAATCTTGGCAATCATCTAAGCAACATAATACAGTGGTAACAGTGCAGAATCTGGAACCAGCAAGCATTTTTTTTTGTCCTGCCATTTAATGGTAAGAAAAGCAAATTGGTATCTCTGGGCCTCTGCCTTTTAATTTGTAAATGAATAGAAGCTGCCCCAAAGTCAAATGATTCAAGAAAAGACATAGTGCAAATTAGAAACCCCTCTTGAGTATATCACAAGTTCCAAGGCTCGCATTTATGATGTACTGAATCCTTACAATATTCTACGAGGTAGACATTATTAATCTCATTTTACACTGGAGGAAACTGAAGCATAGGAAAGTCAATAATTCTCCTAAGCTGGTAAATGACTGAACAAGAATGAAATTCCATTTCTTCTTACCTCTGGTACTGACCTACGTACTCATTGTACTTAGACAGGCAACTACCACAGTTAAAGACGATATCTCAGATGAACTGGATACTACATGTAAAAGAAGCCTACAGAGATAGCAGTGAATTATTTAATTTGGTTATTGTATCAGTCAGATAACCCCACAGATGCAATGTGTAGAGAGCAACTTGAAGACTTGGCCTAACGTGTTGTTCTGAAGAGAACCAGGCATTCCTGGCATAGGCCTCACACTGTCTGCAGTGGAGAAACATGTAGGTGGAATCAGCTAAGATTTGAAGAATTGAATTAATGATTTCTCTAGGACACTGAGATCTGTGGCTTCTTCTCATTCAGTAATGAGAGACTGGAAAACCAGCACTCAATAAGAACCATCTGATGATAATTGGTTCCCCTCTTCTGATTATGTGGCTAGCTTGAGTGGTTTCTTCCTGCTCTTTTATTTTTTTCTTTCTTCCTTTTCTTTTCTTTTTTCTTTTGGTTGGTGATGGGGCTTTAACTCAGGGCCTGAGTGCTTCCCCTGAACTCTTCTGCCAAAGGCTAGCACTCTACCACTTTGATCCACAGTGTCACTTCCAGCTTTCTGGTGGTTAATTGCAGATAAGATCTCACAGACTTTCTGGCCTGGGCTGGCTTTGAACTGTGATCCTCAGATATCAGCCTCCTGAGTAGCTAGAATTGCAGGTGTGAGCCACCGGTGTCCAGCTTTACTCGCTTTTCTTTTCTTTTTCTTTGCATATGTGAATTCTACAAAATGTTAGTTTTCACACCTGTGCAAAATGTATGTTGCTCATGTTTTCTTCCATTTCCCTCAATTGTCCTCCTTCTTCCCACTGGTTACTTTTATCTTTACAAATAATCCCTTTTATACTCTTATGTCTATTTTTTATTAAAAAATAATTCAGATCCTCCATCTGAGAGAAAGACATGAGCTATGTGTCCCTCTGATTCTGGCTTGTTTGACTTAACCTGATGATCTCCAGCTCTAGCCATTCTCCTGCAAATGATGAAACCTCATTCTTCTTTATAATTGACTAATACTTCATTGACTAATACTTCATAATACCACATAGGAAGAAAAATCCCTGGCTCTGGAGGTGTATATGTAATGTGTCATGCACAGCTAAAGGCTTTACTGTGTTTCGTCTCTTGATTCTTACACAATCTTATGGCACTCATAGATATGCCCCTTTCATAAAAAAGGAAATAAAGGGTCACACAAGTAAAGTATCTTCCCATGCTTATAAAGATGGTGAGTGGTAGAACTTAGCATTTTCAACTATTCGTACTTGACATCCCTTTCCCCACAAATAAAATGCTGGGTGTTTTATTGTTAACACAACACAGTAGCTCCTATAATGGACACTAGGACAATCCTAGGACAGAACCCAAAATGGAACTGTCAAGGGAGTGTCAAAGGACAAACAGAGTTTTCAATATTCATCTCCAGAGAGTTCACTCTCAGAGGAGGCAAGATTGCCTTATGAGAGAAAGACCCTGGGCAGTGTGCAAACTTCTGAGCTCATAGCAGCCTCAGCTAATAAATCATCAGTGAGACAATAGCCTGCAGTATCAAGTAACTCTGGGCCCATTTTTGCCATCTTGGGATAAAAAATTGCACTTTGCACTGCAGGCTGAGAGCTGGGAATGATTTTCTGCTTTAAAAGCAGAAGGTTTCTCATGATGCACTTTGTTTGCAAAGCTCTGTAGCAGGTTTCTAGAAGAGAGGCAGGATAAGAAGACCAGGACTTTCTTTGCAGAAGAGCTTCATAGGCTCCCTGCTTGCAATGGTTAGGAAGAAACACTGCCTCCCTGGATGTGTATGTGGCAAGGGGGGTGTCTGGAATCCATGACTTTTCTGTCAGAAGTAGTTACTTTTGCTCCTCCCTAAAGCTCACTGAAGTCAGTTTTACTACTCTTGAGGGTTGTTTTATTTATTTCTCTTATTATTTTTAAGTAATTATACAAAGAAATTTCAATTCCACATGCCAGTTTATGCATGCAAGGAAGCTCAATCCATGCCATCCTTTTCAGAATTGGCTCTTGGGTGGGTATGTGCAATGCCTGAGTTTCCATCATGAGGTAGCCTCCTTCGAGGACCATCTGATTTTTTTTTCAGAGTACCTGTTAAATCACTTGATTAAGCCATTGATAAGTATAGTATGGATTTAAAGATCATGGAATGACATAGAGTTGATAGCTTCCCATGGAGATATATTAGACCCAAGAGATTTATTTAATCCCTGGAGAAGATCAGGAAGAAGAAAATTGTGACTGACTTTTGACTTGTTACTCCAGGCCATGTGGTTGGTCAGTCCTTACTGTCTGTGGATAAGAGCTGCTAGCCAAATCCCAAAAGCTTAGGACCCAGGTAAAAGTACTGACAGGGCATCAAATCAGGTGCATCCAGGTGGGCATACACCATAGGACCTTAGAAGCAAGACACATCAGTGTTCAAGTGATTAATCTCTTGTCTCCATTACTCTAAATGAGCTAAACAAATCCCATGCTGGGCCTGTCACACTGATGTTCCGCATGCAAATTGTTCCTAATGAGCAAAGGCACAGGGCTGGTCCCCTGGCTGGTAAAACCATTCATTTCACAGAATAGTGTCTTCGTCACAAATTTCTGCAACATGACCCATTGGCAGAGGAGCCATTACAGGAAATGTTGGCCATTCATAACTGTGCTAGCCATGTGCTGTCTCACTCCCAGGACAAGCAGTTAATGTAGTAGACTCAGGACTGGAGACCTAGGTTATCTTCTGACTGACACTTTTCTCTTCTCTGTGCCTCTACCTTTTTCATGTACGAAACAAAGGGTCTGGGTGATAGTAGTATTTTCAAAGTGTTCACTGATATAATTGTGATTTGCAATATCATACACCTTTTTCCCCTGTGCCGGTATTAGGGCTTGAATTGAGATGCTGAACACTGTCCCTTAGGTTTTTCACTAGTCTGGCATTTGGTGGTTGTTAATTAGAAACTAGAGTCTCACAGACTTTCCAGCCAGGAGAGCTTAGAACCACATTTCACAGATCTCAATCTCCTGAGTAGCTAGGATTATAAATGTGAGCCACCAACAACTGGCTTGAAATGTAAATTTTAAAAGGGTTCTTTGACCAAATGTTGTGGAGGAAGTTTGTTGTTTATATTTATTTAACATGGGTCATCTCAGAACTGTTAGCATCTTCATTTGTATTGGATATTTTTTTATCAAACTAGCATATTTTATAATAGATTTTGTTGAGCAA
This sequence comes from Perognathus longimembris pacificus, assembly GCF_023159225.1. Classification (NCBI taxonomy): domain Eukaryota; kingdom Metazoa; phylum Chordata; class Mammalia; order Rodentia; family Heteromyidae; genus Perognathus; species Perognathus longimembris. The sequence continues at coordinate 149,431,915 of NC_063161.1, forward strand.
ATATTCTTGATACAGCCGGCCTAGCTGATGCTGGGGAAGACTCCAAACCCTTAACTGTCTATAACTAAATGGAATCAGTGGGAATTAAAGGCAGGGAATGGCACAGAACTGAATGGGGTCAGAGTGCCTATTTCCAGGACATTTATTGGGCATTTGTTCTGCTCGGTGTCAGGCATTATTTTTCTCGTTTTCTTTTCACTGCTCCTTGATATGAAGTAAGTAAAATTGGAAAAGAAAGGAGAGTCAGACCACTTAGCTGATTTTATTGTGTTTGGTTTTATTGTACCTGTATTGGTTGGATTGGATTTTGTTTGCTCTTACTCTTGGTAACACATCTTACTGAAACCTATCTGACCCTTGAGGCCAGGCTCCCATATCACTGAGCATTCTTACCTGCATCTCTATAGCCTTGTGTCTAGCCCCCACTGGGTAACTCTACTGAAACTGCCCATCATCTCCTTAGCGGATGCTCCAATGTGTCCAAATGAATCAGAGACACTGTTTCACTCTCTGGAACTCAGTATCTTCATGTTAACAACTAAAGACATACCAACTTGCCTCCAAGGTACTGTCTGATCACTTAGCCTTCTGGAGTTCCAAATGTGGACAAGTCCTAAAGTATAAATTAATGACACTGTTGTACAGTAACTATAAAATCTTAATAAAAGGACTGTTCTATAACATGGTCTGCAAATGCATATTAAGGCTGATTTTAAGAATAATAACCAAGAGGAGCTGGCATTTCGCATGACAATGATCAGACCTGAAGAAGGTCAAGAATCTGGAATTGTTGTACCTTTTGTCACCAGGTAACTGTGATTTGTAGGAAAATATATTCCCCTCTTGGAGATACCTTTGCACTATTATAACATTAGAGTTATGCCATGTAATTGCTAAGATGATTTCTGACTCAGAGACAAGTACAGAATTTGTTCATTAAAAAAAAAAAACAACCAACTGTTTTTGTTGGTACTAGGGCTTGAACTTTGGGCATAGTGCTTGCTCAGCTTGCTCTTCTGGGGCTATACCACTTGAGCCATACTTTCAGCTCTGATTATTTTTCTGGTTAATTGGAGATAGAATCTCTCAGAGTTTTCTGCCTGGCTTTGAACCATTACCCTCCAGATCTCTAAGTAACTAGGATTATAGGCATAAATCATCAATGCTCAAGGCAGACTTTATCTTTAAAGGAATTTAATAAATAAGAATGAAGCAAAAAAAATCTCATAAGTAAAAGAAACATCATAGATCTCAGAAGTTGTTCCATGGTTAAATCTTTATTCTCCTGTTTTGGGGGCTTAAATTCAAGGCTTGGGTCCTGTCCCTGAGCCTCTTGGTGCTCAAATCTAGCACTCTACCACTCAAGCCACAGGACCACTTCTGGCTTTTTTGAGTCATTTATTGGAGATAAGAGTCTCACGGGGACTTTTTTGCCCTGGATGGCTTCAAATCATGAGATCTCAGCCTACTGATTAGCTAGGACTATAGACATGAGCCACTGGTGCTCAGCTCCATGATCAAATCTTTGTGATAGACAGTAGATAAATATTGGGGTTATAAAGAACTTGAGTGAGATCTAATGATAGTGAGTGATAATTTATGCCATCAATACTAATACAACATGTACACTCACATTTCAATTCGTATTTTTAAGACTTTTCTTTAGGATGGGCATTGCCCTAAACTGTGGTTATAACAATGTATGAGACTGAAAAGTATCCTCTAGCCACAGAACCAAGAGTGTGTTGGAGCAGTCATCTCAGGATAATTTGAGATAGCTTACTGGTGAGCAAGTAAACTTGATTACTATAGTAGTAAGCCCCAAAGACAAGCCAAACAACATTACTTTATACAAGATTTAAAGTTTACTTTTAATCCTATAACATAAGAATGTCTACTGTGTCAAGAAAACTAGTTCCTCTTTACTCTTGCTTAGACTTCTCTAAGACATATATAGGCTGCTTAAAACATGTTAATTATTTTCCCCCTTTACCCAGCTCAGAAGAATGGATATATCTCTTTATAAATTCAAAGCTCAGATGTGACAAATTTCACTTCTAGTCATGTTTCCTTGGCCAGAGTTTATTTCAGAGTTATATCACCTGCCAGAGGCCTGGAGGGTGTTGCTTTTATTCTGGTCAGCCTTGAGATCATAATAAAGGTGTCTAGAACTAATGAAGAAAGAAACATTAGGTGCTAAGGAGTAACTAGCCATCATGTATTTAACAGATAATAATAAATAGTATAAAAGGTGTATCTATCAGAAGAGGCTAGGGTATGTTGAAAGTAACAATCACCTCCACAATCCTGGCAGTTTAAGATTTAGCATTACTTAGGCTATGTCATAGGAAAACAAGGGACTCTGTTCATACGATAATCACTCAGGGATTCAACTTCAGTATTTCCTGTTACCATGGGTATTGCCCACAACTTCTTGGGCCAGAATTACACACACCGTTCTACCTAACAACTAGGAACCAAGAGTACAATCCTGTATACTGAGAGACTGGATATCATGTGGTTCAAACTGTTGCTTGCTGTCCTGAAGGGCAAAGTGAGAGAGAGGGGCTGACCTACAATGGCTGTGCTCTTCTGAGTAGTTTATTGGCTATAAAATGTGAATAATGAAAAGTGGATCATAATCATATGAAAAAAAATCTGTGGCAATGTTGGGATGTGAGCATTGCTGCTATCCCAATTTTGAGATGAGCAAACAGAGGCACAAACATTTTCCATAATTTCCTTCCAACAAATAATGTCATTTACAGATAGTAAAGGACAGTACTGGAATTTGAGGTTTGGAATCCAGTGTTTCAACAGCATAAGCAAACCAACCCAACCCAGCCCTGGAAGCAGATAGACTCTTAGAATTCAGCGAACATATCACATGAATATGAAGTAGGATACGAGGGGCTATAGAAGTCTATGACAAGACTGTAACTTTCTGGAGCTGTTGTGAGATTTATTTTTTTTTTAAAGATATTCTTGCGAGACATTTGTCTAGTGTAAAGGGAATGGGGTATATACATTCCCAGCAAAGAAGAGAGAGAGTGGGGGGAAGATGAGAAGGAGGAGAAGGAAGAGGAGGAGGAGGAGGAGGAGGAGGAGGAGGAGGAGGAGGAGGAGGAGGAGGAGGAGGAGGAGGAAGAGGAGGAGGAGGAGGAGGAGGAGGAGGAGGAGGAAGAGGAGGAGGAGGAGGAGGAGGAGGAGGAGGAGGAGGAGGAGGAGGAGGAGGAGGAGGAGGAGGAGGAGGAGAATGACTGAGCCTGAAATGTTGGTCAGAGCCAATTTTACCCCCCAATAGTAATGAAGAAAGCATCAATTATTCAATTGTTTTTCTTTTTTCAATTATAACCTCCATTACAAAGTGTTTCTGTTTTACTAAAGCAAAGCCAGCTCCCCAAGGGCTCCTGTGGATCATCAACACAAAGAACAGTAACATGGACCCACTGGGCAAAAAGAACATGTGGGAGGAACCAACCTTCAGCACAAGTGGAATTAGATTCAGCCTAGGCAAGAGAGGGAAAACAAATCTGAATGTGACATTCAACCTCGTTAACCACTGCTCCTGGCTGGAAGGACAAGGTCCACAGTGACAGTCAGAAACTTTAGAATTGCCTGGCGTACACTCACAGGGAGCCATTCTTAGGCCATAGACAGGTGTCATCCCAGGAAGCCACCAACATCAGAAAACAAGCTCCAAGGCTGTGTTGTAGACCACTTTCCTCTCTGGCCAATTCTTCTCATGCTCAGTTCCTTCCTCTCTTCTCATTGCCCTGTAGTTTGCAATGGCCCCCTTATATCCCCATCTCAGCAGCTTGACCATCACCAGGGCCACCTCTGTCCCTCTGCTCCAAGTTAGGCATCTGACTGGAGCTCCTACTATACAGCTTTCTCCACAAATGCCACTCCTGTGCAAATGAGAAATTAACACTTCTGCTCCTTTTGCCCCCTTTTTATTTGTCTTCCTAAGGCTTACTGCTAGATTGGTCTTACTGTTTACTTGTGTGTCCAGGGGATACAATCTCCATGGACACACTGTTTACTCTTTGCATCACTGGGTCTTTGGATTCACAACAGTGCCTTCCATATCAATGGTACTCACTAAATATTTGTGAAATATATGCTTATATAATTAGAATCAAGTGGCAGAAGCTAGTATATAGAGCAGGGCTTGATCATAAGGGAAATCAGAAAATATGTATTCCTGCAACTGAGGCAAGAATGGAAACTGGAATCCAGCCACAGTAATGAAAAGTAACTCCTACTGGCCTGAAGCGTCTATTGTGGATTTTATTATGAGTTCAGTGTACGACCAAGTCCCGAGGTGGGCTTGGTTGTCCTAGGGATTAGAGCTGTGTGGACACCTAAGATAGGGGGCAGTGGTTCATCCTTCTTGAATCCAGTTCACATTCACTTGAAACCAGATACTTGTGTGGGTACACTGGTGCCAGCCCGGGACTCAAAAACACCTTCTATATATTCCTAAATGATCCTCACTTCTGATTTTAAGCTCTGGTGAGATGAGAAGGCTGCAGTCAGAAACCTTGGAGGAACCCGAACCAGTGTAACTGGCAGCATCCCCTCCGTGTGTCATTTTGTCTGGTCTGTGGTTTGCTAAGAGCCAGTGGCCCAGTTTGCTGCTTCTGTGTCAGGACCAATTATGTCCAAATCACAGCAAGAAGCATCCTAGCCATTTTCCTTGATGAGGCCATGGCTCACGAGGAAGACTGCACACTTCAGAGGCTGCCTTCATGGTGGCTTGAGTGTGGAGCTACATTTGGCTTTGAGAAAACTCTACCTTCCCCATTCCCATACCAAATACCCAATGCAAAACTCAATTTCAGCTGCAACCTGACCTGCATTTGATAGCTTCAAAAGAGCTATGGATCTGGTGAGCCCAGAATAGTGCTCTGATGCTTCCCTCGCCTTTGATGTACTGCAAGACTGAAGGTGAACTTGAAAGGCTCTCAGCTTGGTTTTCACGCTGTAAAATGGGACCAAGCGTGCCTGTTTTATGTCCCAGACTTGTCATGAAAACAATTTGTGAAACGTTGTACAAGATGAATATCTCCAATCCAAAACTCTAAAGTCTACAATTCTCCAAAATCTGAACTTTTTTGAGTGCTGACGTAATGTCACGAAAGATACACTACACAGCTGATATTGTGTGACAGGTGGCAGTCACAACACTGGACCTGTGAAAATATTGCATATTGTGTAAAGTTACCTTTAGCCTAAGATACATAGGAAACCTAAACAAATTTCCTTTTTTGATTTGAGTCCCCTTCCCCAAGATAGGCCAGTATATATGCAAATACTTAAAAGTTGAAAAAGAGAGAAGAACAATAGAAATCAGAAACAAATCTGGCTTCAAGCATATTGAATAAGGAGTAGTTAACGTGTATCTTGTGTTGAGTACTGATTATTATGGACTTAAAATGGGATGAGAGAGAAAGGACATGCATGAGTCATGGATGGGCTATCATTATCCTTTTCTTTTCATTAGGAATCCAGACTAATATTGTTATATAATACATTTATCATAAAAAATAATGCTTACTCACTACAGAGTCATGTAGCTTTAAATTTGTGGCAATTTGTGCTGCTGTTGAAAAATAAAATTGGCCATGGATGAAACATTCCTCCTTCAAACCATATTTCCTTCCAACACCCACACAAACCTTCATTATGGTATTAGATAGTGAAGGATAGGATTGTCACACTAATATGTAGCTATTAGACATTCTATCTCTCCCAGTCAGCATCTGAGTATTTTAGTAGGAGATTAAAAAGAAAAAAAAAATGAACCTTTGCCAAAGATGACATTAACAGTAGATCCCCAAGTACAATGATTTCATAGTTGGAAATTCAAGGAGAACCATCAGCTGCAGTTATCACATCTTCATTCCTCAATACATATACATATTTTTTTCTACCCTAAGGAAATTTTTTTCTCATCTTTCCATCACCAAGTTCAGAGTCCAAGTTACTCCTTTTTTATATATTTACCACAGTCCACACAGGAAACATGGCAAGTTAAGAGAATAAAGGACACTTATTAGACGATTGTAAAAATTAGACACCTACTTGATTATTTTCCAAATCTCTTTTCACCTGAGGATTTCCATTGACCCCTGGCCTGTTTGGGGGATCAAGCATCAGATCATACTAGTTCTATACGTAGCATTAGGAAAAATATGGCCTCAGAGTCAGATCACATTATTTTGAAGTCTGGCTCTGCAACTTTATAGACCTTGTCAAAGCCTTTTATTCTTCATCTCACCTGGTCCTTCATTCCTGAGCTTTAATTGCCTTGCTATATACCCAGCAGGGTCAGGGAAGCACTGTCCAAAATTCTTGAGGCACCATGATTCAACATTCTCAATTGATTTCATTTCCATTAAATTTGATTCGATCTAATTTGTTATATTTTGATTCGATTATTTCCATTTAGTTTAGTAATTCTATTTCTTCCTGATCAGGTCAATTCATATCATCCAAATTCTACTGACTCCAATTGTATCCCTGCTTTTCCGGTATCTTAAGCAATATCTAGGCCTGCAAATCAAGATTAAGAAAGGAGGGGAAAGGGCACACCCTCCTAGAGCAGAATAAAGTTGCCACTTAGAATGCCTGGACCTTCAGAGGGGAAAATACAAAGTGTGGATTAGAAAGTGTATGAGAATGGAAACATTTGGACACAGTGAATAAGAGCACATAAGAGGCAATAAATAAAGACTTGAGTGAAGTAGTGAACAAATAAATGAGTGAACAGAATGAGTGAATAAGCTTAACTGGACTCCTGACCCAGGTGCTCACTCCCACCCCAAATCTGCACTTCTCTCTCTCTCTCTCTCTGACCTTGTCAAGTCTTCTAGTATCTTCACTTCCTGAGATAACTGAAGCTGTGTGTCAGGCAGGGCAGATCTAACCCCCTGGGCTGGGATTCTGTGGGTCCTCCTCCTGTGCTGTCCTAGGCAGGCTCTCCCCATACAGCTTGTCCAAAGAGAAGAGCTGAGAGAACAATGCCTTGTGATTGGCCCTGGCAGCTTCCCCAAGGGCAGAGCAGCAGGTGAGCAGGTGGAGCTCTGATTGCAAGTCCCATGATGAGCAAAGAAGGACTGATTAGTTTGAACCTCTTAAGATGAGTGGCTTCAAAATTTCCCAAGTGAGCACTTCCTCCCCCTTGGTTCCTGTCCCTGGAGCTGTATGTTCTGCTTTACCATAGTGGCCTCTCTCTCTACTACCTGGTACCTTTAAAGTTATTGGAATCTAGGGAGTTAAATACAAAGAAAAAAGTTTCTAGTACTTGCAATCTGCCAGAAAGGGAGGGAGAGAGAGAGAAAGAGAGAGAGAGAGAGAGAGAGAGAGAGAGAGAGAGAGAGAGAGAGAGAACTATGATTCTTGCCCCATTCTCATCATGACCCTTACAAGATGATATGCACCTATGGGTTGGCACAGATGGGAAAGAAACTGACCCAAAGTCACAGCTAGTAACTGGTAAAAGCCTCAAAGCCAGTAGAGATGGTATATAAATAACAGGATCATAGGTATCTTTGGGATGCCTGCTCTCTTTTCTGCCTTCCTTGGGCCCTGAGATGTTCTGTGAAATCCTAAACCTGCACCCATGGGGCTGTTGATACTTCTCAGTGTAATTCTGAGTTCCTTCCCAGGTATGGCAGCTGGATGTCTTAGCCCAAGAAGTAGGTCCAGCTTCTGAACCCTTGCTGATATTGAGGCCTATTTATGTCAAGATTTAAGCCACCTTCCATCTAATAAAGTGAGAATCAAGGGAACCAAGCCTGGAGCTGGATACAAGTAGCTCACACTTGTAATCCTAACCACACACAATTGGTAGCCAGCCTGGGGAAGGAAAGTCTGTGAGACTCATTTCCAATAAACTATCAAAAACCTAGGAGTGGCCCAAATGGTAGAGTTTCGATCCTGAGCAAAAGAAGTTCAGGGACAATGTTCACGCTCTGAGTTCAAACCCTAGGAATGACAAAAAAAAGGAGAGAGAGAGAGAGAGAGAGAGAGAGAGAGAGAGAGAGAGACAGAGAGACAGAGAGACAGAGAGACAGAGAGAGACAGAGAAAGAGAGAGACAGAGAGAGAGAGAGAGAGAGAGACCAGGTCTGTGTCTCAATGAGTAGAAGATGAAGCCTTTAGGCAGGCTTCAATCTCTAGAACCACCAAGACCCTGTCATAGGCACTCAATTGTTTAGAGGCCCTAATCTAACTTACTCTAAGAACTCTCCCATCAGAGAATACCAGCCAGAGACCATGTAAGAGTCTTATATCCCTTAAATGAAAAAAGTGGGTACTATTGAACTCATTGGGTACACCTATCCTTTCCAGAATTACTTATCCTGTCTACTTCCCTGGTAATATGGTTCTTCAAGCAAGCAAACAAAGAGAAAAATTAAATATAATCAAATTGGAAGATGATTGGTAAGGGTTGGGAGGAAAGGAGAGAAAATGGGGACAAAGGATCCCAATGTGCAATTAAAGCGAATTACAAAGACTAGAAAGAGAATCTACAGCCTAAAAATTGTGGTTAACAATGTTATACTATGCACTAAACTTTTGCTAAGAAGATTCTAGATACTCATACAAGAAAACACAACAATAGGGAACTTTGGACCGTGATGGGCACACTGATTTTTCTGGTTGTAGTTATTTCACAATATCTATCCAAACATCATGTTGCATAGTTTTCATATTTATATATAATGAAGAATGCATGAGTCACAAGTGTCTTAGTAAGAAAGGAAGAGCAAAAAACAATCAGTGTTGATTATGACATTTTTATAGTGGGTCTTCAAACAGTTCTCCTGGCAATAAGAAGAGATTGAGGTAGGACTCACTTTCAGATATTTTTATTCATTCACTCATTCATTTGTTCTTTTAATTCTGCTCATCAAACCAGGTTATAGGAACTGGAACAAAATTTCCACTTTCATGGGGCATACAAGAAAGAGAATTAGAGAAAATAAACAATAATAAGAATGACGAAATAAACAATAATAAGAAAATATTTGAATTAGGGCTGTGGAGAGATTCTGTTAGGAGCCAATCTGGTTCTGTATTTTAGATTGGTTTATCAGTGGATGCGAAGGCAAAAGTTACTGAGCACTTTGAATTAAAAAAATACCCTACTCTATGTCAAAAAACTTTATTGTGGACTATTTCCAGGTGTCATTTAATATTGAAGTGGCTGTTGTTATCATTATTCCAATTAAACAGATAAGAAAACTGAGGTTCAGGGTAAAGAAGATTGTATCCCATTGTTATAGTTAACAAAAAGCAGAGCCTGCCTTTAGAATCTGCACTTTTCCTTGGACAGCATACTAAAAGTGTTTAAAAAATAATAATAACCACAACATAGCCAGTCTAGGGCCAGTACATTTTATCACCCAATGCTGTCAAGAATGGCCTCTACTTGTTAAGTATCTTCTCTCCTTTTGTCTCAGTTGAGGCTCACTAATCTGGTGGGGGCGTGCCAAGGGGTTGCTTCTGCTTTCCCACCCACAGTCATAAAGTGGTCATAAAGCACTAATAATAGTTTCTGCAGACACCTGCAAACCTTAGTCCAAGGAATGAATCAGAAATGCACAGTGGTCTTACACACACACAGGGGGCTCCCTGGGTACTTACCTGTCCAAGTAGACCTTTGGGAATTCCTTACTCCCTGGATAGCCCAAGTCTGACCATCCAACTTGGTTTCTTAAGTCCCAGTCTTCTTCTTCTCCCCTTTTGGCTCAGTCTTTCCCCTGCACTGACTACATAGTTGATCCACATGTCCTGATGATGATAACAGCCAGGAGAATAATAGCAATAACAATCAACATGTAAAAGAGTGGTTGGCACACAGCAAAACTCCCAATAAGTATTTGTTTAATGAGTGCAATAAATGAATACTTATAACTAACAAGTTGTAACTGCTTACAGTGTTCCCGATGCCATGTTAAACACTATTGCATTAATTCTCACAAGAGCCCTTAGGAGATAGGCACTGTTTTCATTACTCCATCTCACCTTAGAGGGAGCAGAAACTTAGAAAAGGCAAGTTATTTGTTTGGGATCCACAAGTTAGGAAACGATCAAGCTTACATTTGAACCTGTGCCTCTCCAATTCCAGAGCATCAGCTTTCAAACATGATTGTCAGAAAACAAGACGCTATTATCTTAATCAGCTTTGAATAAGTTATGCCTTGAAAAATCTGCAGCATGACAGGATACCCTGATTTAGGTCATCTTGAGTAGCACTACTGGCTCAGATCAAGACTAAATTCCCTTTGAGTGGCTACCTTGGACTTTTGGAAGTCACCATCGCTAATGATCTCCTTTTAGCCTAATCCCATCAGATTCTCCATCTACTCACTGTCTTGGTCTGGTGTTCTAGCATGGATCACATAGGATATGGTGAGTGGATCTGCTTTGGAACCCACCTGTTAGAAATCTTTAGAAATCCACCCATCAAGATGGAAGGCTGCATCCCCAAACACAATCAGCTCCAGAGAGAGTCCAGTACTTTTTGAGAGGCTTGGGAAGTTAGGCAAAATAGTTTTCAATGTTAGATATTAGGAAACACCCCAAGAGGTACAGAAGTAATAGCATGATTTATTTCTCTTGGTCCTCCACATATAGAGAGGAAGCTCCAAGCAGCAAATTAGAGACATCTTCCAAACACATTCCAAAATCAACTTACCTTTAAAGCAAAGCTTAAAAAAAGACATGACACTTGAAATGTGTGCAGTCCCTTCCCATTGCTGGTAAGCAACTTATTTAGCTTAGTGTGTGGCCACCTTAAAAATCTAGACTAAGGAGCTTGCTGCAGGAATTAGCTTTGGGAGTGCTGGGGAGGGGTGGGTGAGTCACTGGAGAAGACAGACAGTAGAGGTAGGAGAGGCAGGCAGGCTCTACAGGACTAAGTAAACTTTGTTGGAGTGATGGGTGTGGTACGAGGCAAAGGGTGGGCAAAGTTCTCATGGGACATAGAAAAGTAAGAGTTGGAATTCAAGAAATGAAAAGTGGTTAAGGGCATAAGTTAATCTTTCGTCTCACAGATGTGAAAACAGGATTTGTAAGAGCAAGGAACTGGGGATTGAGGCTGTGGTGTATATAGATGGTATCTCTTCCTTCTTTTCATGGAGGAGGAAACTGGGGTTTAAAGGGGGAAATATGACACTAAAGTTTACACAAGAAATGAGCATGAAGACAAAATTGTCTTTTAGATCCAAAGTCTGTCTATGTCAGCCATAGAAATCCAGATAAAGAGTTGAGCTCACCATTCACCTCTCAGAGGATTATACTTCTTCTGTGATAATAGGGAATGTGTCAATTGTCAGAAGTTAGAGTCACACATGTCTTTTGAGAATGAGAAAAATAGGGGAAGGAAAGTGTGAAAATTAAATTACAAAGGATGAATTCTTGAATTGGAGAAGATCTAATTTCATAGGAGCCAATGCCCAATACCCAAAAGGCTCAAGTTTCTTTCAAGCTTGTGGAAGGTTACATTGTTTAGAAGAAGAAGAAGAAAAACAAAAAGAAAGAAAAGAAAAAAAAAGAAAAGGAACGAGGCTCAGGAGCCTAGAGGATGCTGCTCACTTCTTGCCTCAGGCTAGACTTCTGCCAGCCAAGTATCTTCACTAGGTATTTTTAACCTCGCCAAACCTCCATTTCTTTGTCTCTAAAAGGACAATGAAATGAATCTCTTTGTGTTAAATATGAAGCAGATAGCATGCAGGCATTTTCTCATAATGTTTCTTCCTAAAATGAGGACTTGGGGCTTCATTTTCAATGGAAAGATTGGAAATTTCCGGGGGAGGTATATGGAACAGCTTTGCTAGGTTCCCATTTCTCTTCCTTTGCAGTGTAGCAACTGAAACTGCTATCTAGATGTCAGCGCCCTCACTTGGAGAAGCTCCCAGTAGATATGATGGCCATCTATGGTCCTTGCTGAGTTATAAGTACTGGCCCAAGCCTGTATATTAGACAAACTAGGGAGCTCTTCCCTAGGATTTGCAAATCTGAACAGAAAGGCGAGGAGCAAAAGGATTTCATCACCTGTGAGAATCATTGGAACCATACACTCATGTGCTTTGTGTCTCACGGAGCAAGCCAGAATAAGAGAAAAAACACTAGCGTGCAAGAAGACAAAAGATACAAGGAAAAATGTGATTCCAGTTAAATGGAGTCTCTAGCTCCAATTTTCTTTATGACCCAGTTAGATCCTTTACCCAAAGTTTGCAAGATGTGTCCTTCTAGAGAATTTCTTTCTCTTTCTTTCTTTCTTTCTTTCTCTCTTTCTTTCTTTCTTTCTTCCTTCCTTCCTTCCTTCCTTCCTTCCTTTCTTTCTTCCTTTCTCTCTCCCTCTCTCTTTCTTTCTTTCGTTCTTTCTTTTTTTTTGCCAGTCCTGGGACTTGAACTCAAGGCTTGAGCATGGTCCCTGGTTTCTTTTTGCTCAAAGCTAGCACTCTACCACTTGAGCCACAGCACCACTTCTGGCTTTTTCTATATGTGGGGTGCTGAGGAATCGAACCCAGGGCCTCATGTATATGAGGTGAGCACTTTACCACTAGGCCATGTTCCCAGACCCCCAAGAATTAATTTCTTATCTATAGTAACTTCTTGCCTAAGCATTTCTCTCCACCGAGATTCACTGTTGGTGGCTAAAAGTTCCTTATCTCTTGGCCTACTAAAATACCTACTCCACTCTCACGTCCCTAAGATTTGAACAGGAGGAATTTTTAAGACTCTAGGATATTATTAACCAAGGGATGAAATGTTTCTAATATACTCTCCATTTCCACCTCCCTCTGATCTAACTCCTCCTCCTAAATCCAGGAGCATAAACACCACATATCATCCCTAATATTAAGCAGACTATCATACCTTGTATAGAGTTCTTTATCATATAGGAAAACTTATAATACTCTGAAATAAAAGTACTATACCATTTCTGTTTCAGAAATGGGTCCTTCTTGGCTAGGCTTCCCAGTCTATCTATAGAAGAACTCGTTCCTTCTCCTCTATACCTGGGTCATGACATTCAAATTTGGAACATCTGATATATCTCTTGGCTCTTGAGTAAATAGTCTCTCTGTTTAGGCTAGGAATGACAATGTCAACCCACTCATAAAACATGCTGCCCATGAGAAGCAAGCAATTCAATTCTTTTGAACAATATCTTCAAGATTCCCAGCACCAAAGCCTGGTGACAAGTGTGAGGGAGGTGTCACTTCCAACCCATAGCAGCCAATAACTTTTCTGCCTCTCATATTTAAAATCCTAGAGCCAAGGTAACATTGATCAAGGTTGGTTGAATAGTAACTGCTTTTGTACAACTACTTAAAGATCATAAAAATATAATTAAGGGGAACTATTGATGAGGAAGCTGAGAAATATTTAAGGGCAAAATTAATATAACTGGTTGTCAAGATTGAGGTAGAAAGAGGGAAGAAAGGCAGAACACTCAATGTGTCTGCTTAACCAATGACAGATCAAACTCTTCTTAGGGGGGAAGTGAGTATCCCATCCCCAGGAGCATTCAAACTGAGTATAGATTCCTGCCTGACAGGTATTCTGTCAACAGCAGTGGCTGGAGATGGGAACAGAGAAAGTCTCTCTCAGCTCTGAGGGTGCATGATCCTATGGTTCTGTGATTGTTTATATTACTGAGAGGAGCAAATGATTTATTCAGTCAATGAAGAATATAGACAAACTTCACCCCTCAATACAAATCACCTTAATTTTGCAGAAACCTGTCTATTTCCTAAAGTGCTTACATCCATTATCTCTCCCAGGGACCCAGGAGAAGACTGAAGCCTGGAACACAAAGATAAACTCAAGATTGCACTATTACCCTTATTATTTAAAATATGCTTCACTGGAATATAAGACTTTTGTCCCTTATTTCAAATTTAATGTGGTTTCTCTGACTTAGGTCTAATGAATTATTCATTTAAAGATCCTTCTTGGACAAATCTGGGTACAGTGTGATCATATACAATTATTGGTCACCAAGAGTCAGCTTAGAAAACATTTCTCCCACATACCCTCCCACCCTACTCAAGGCTGAAGAGAAAGCTCACTCATCTTATTTCAGTATTATTATTATTAATACAAGTTACTATGGATCCCATATTAGTTGTGTAGCCCACAGGAGGCCGTGCTGTTCCTGGCCTGTCCCCATGGCACTTCTCCGTAAACCATTCTAGTAGATGTCACTGAAGAGCCAGTTGGACAGATGACAAAGCCAAGATTTCTGTTTGCTCAAGGCCATAAAAGTTAATATTATGCTTTCAACAAACACGTTTCTTATTTAAAAAAAAAATCTCATCAGGCTCAGGAGCTTCAGTGTGCGTGTGTGTGTGTGTGTGTGTGTTTAGAAGTAGAAAGGGATTTGGTCTACTCTGTGTATCAGGACTGGTAAGAAGGAGTTTTGTCATAATTACCTCTCAGTCTCAGGAGTGGCTCCTGCCAACAAGGACCTTTTGGAAAACAGTCTCAGAAGAAAACCCCGTTTTCCAGGACCTTAGGTTCCAATCACTGATGCAGCGACCGGCCAGCAGAGGGCAGCTGTGGGAAGCCGTCCAAGAACAATCTCCACCCCCATTAGAGCTAATTAAGCCATGCCAGACAAGAGGCAGTGCATTTCTGCAGGAAGAAAGCAAACAGAAACATTTCTGGGTTGAGGGAAGTGGGGGGATCCGCAGGGAGGAACAATTTTCAGCTTCCAAGAAGCCGACTGGCTGGTGCCAAGGTGGCTGCCTCCACAGCAACTGGTCCCTGGGACCAGACCTGAGGGCTTTCTGGGAGCCCCTCCTCCTGCTGCAAGCCAAAAGAACAAGAAGAGTCTGGCCCAGAGGTGAAGATGCTGTGGAGATGACTGAGTGGCTGGAGCGCGGTTTGGAGCAGAAAATTCCAACCCAAACACAACAAGAGGCACACACCATGCTCACAAATCTATGCTCACAGGGCAAGGTCAAACACACGTATATAGGCTGGCCAAAGAGTTTTGTCCTGACTTCCAGTGATTAAAAATCAGACAATCCCAAGATGAACGGTTACTAGTCCCCTGAGTGTACACATAGGGAATTATCATTGTAAGGTTCGCCAGAAAGGAAACCTGCTACATGGTTCAGGCAGAAAGGAGTCTATTGGGGGGAAAGCAAACTGCCAGCCCACACAAGATGGAGGTGTGGGGAGACATAGGGGAAGGAAGAAGGGAAAAAGAGAGAAAAGAGCAAGAGAGAGTGAGAAAAGGAAAGAGAATGGGTACCACGTTGAGCCAGATTATATAGGAAAAGGTGAGAGATATGGCCAGTTGGATTGGATGTGACCGCAGAGAAGTAGGAGGTAACTGCATCTAGGTGTGCCAGTTACCTAGGCAACTCAGTTACTGGATGCAGACAAACAGGTTGGGTGCATCTGCATGGAGCCCTCCTGGGGGGTGTACCTTACATTCTGGACTTTTAATAATTATGAAAAAGGGTGTTGACTCTCTCTGGCTAATTCCTGCTGGAGATGAATGGCAACATTAGGGGTCAAAGGTGGAGATGTGGCCTTTCCAGGAGAAGAGAAGCAGCAGATGTTCCTTGGTGGTGGATGCCAGTCCTCGAATGAAGCCTGGAAGAAGACTCGTGAGGCATGGGCTATAAATTATTAGGAATTGAACACAAATATTTGTCAGAGTTATTTCTCTGAAATCACCTGTTTTTTTCTTTTGGCTTGTGGAGTAGATCAAACCCAGAATGGCTAGCCTTTGAGAGGGAACCTGGGGTGGGTGGGGGGGGAAGTCCCTGGAATCCAGCCTGAGCTGCACCCTTGAGGGCACAAGCCAAAAGTTTGGGCCACTGAGACAGATTTTCTAGCCTATGAGGTGTTTTGACTTTATGGAGTAGTCTTTTGAGGACACAGGCGTCTATAAGGACATAGATGAGGGTGACGAGGATATAGACAGGGGGTCTGCAAGGATGTAGAGTCAAATTCTCGATTCAGACATCCCTGAAATGAGAACAGACTGGCCAAAAAGGCATAAGGGGTCCCTCTGGCATGGTCAGACAAATAGAGGAACTGTAGATGGGAGTCACTCACCAGATGTAGAGAGGAGATGGTGTGGTGGATGCATAGCCAGCAATGGTAAAGGCGAGAAGTCCTAAGTGAGTTTCCTCTGGCTTTTGGCAGTTTGGTCCAAGGAGGGGTGGTCAAGGAGGTGGATTAACCCTCAAAAGAGAAGAGGGAGGAGGAGATCCAGTGACTCCTGATTTTGTCTCCTCCAGATGTAAGATTTACCAGAAAGGAAACCAGCCACATGGTTCAGGCAGAAAGGAGTTTATTGGGGGGAAAAGCAAACTGCCAGCCCACACAAGATGGAGGTATGGGGAGCCAGAGCGAATGAAGAAGAGAAAAGAGAAAAAGAGAGAGAAAAAAGGAAAGAGAGTGGAGGCCATGTTGAGCTGGATTATATAGGAAAAGATGGGAGATATTGCCAGGTGGATTGGATGTGATCTCGGAGAAGGAGGTCACTGCCTTCAGGTGTGCCAGTTACCTAGGTAATTCAGGTATTGGGCACAGACTTAAACAGGTGGGAGGCATCTGCGTGGAGTCCTCCCAGGGGTGGACCTTACAATCATCTGCTAGTACAAGCATCTGGATGTCACTCAGATACACACACACACACACACGCACACACACACACACACACACACACACACCAAATACAAATGCTTATCTACCAGTGCAAAATGTGTATTAAAGTAAAAGGCTGTGCTAGATGATTTCTGTTGGAAAGCCTGAAATCCATACTGCCTCCACCACAAGCCCGTGCAATATTCAATTTTCCATCTTCCAGAGTCTATTTCTTTATTTGTAAAAATGAACAAGTGAGCCTACCTAAGCTAGTTTCTGAAAAACCACACAGATTAGAAGCATTAAGATCTTACTCAGACCAGTGGGAAAACTAAGAGAAAGTAAAGGATGGGGTGACATTGTCCAAAAAGAAATGTTCTTATCACCTGACTTATGTAACTGTAACCCCTCTGTACATCACCTTTACAACATTTTTTTTTATAAAACTGGGAAAAAATGATCTTGCTTAGAAGCTGGGGAACCATGTCAAGTTTCAATGGAACCTCACACAGCTCTTGTTTTTTATGTTAAATTGCTAACCTTAGCGGAAGTGCCAGCAAGGTGGTGGCCTAGCCCGTGTCTCTGTCCCCAAACGATCTCAGGCAATGTCACAAGGGAAGTCTTTAACCAATCAGACAACCTGAACTGTTTTAAGTAAATGCATCTATGATTTCTTTCCAAAGAGCACAGTTGGACAACATATGTGATTTCCTTTTCTGTTCTCTTTTTATTTTTCCCCCATTTAAGTTTAGTAGCAAGCATGAGGATCTCATAAACATATTTTCAAATGGCCATGGAACGCTCCCTCACACGGTTATCTTTACCCCTCGACTTTGGTATTTGGCTGTTCCCTCTTCCATCCTACCCCATGTACTATAAATAATACTCTGGGGGTGAGGGGGGATCTTTACACTTGCATGCTTTCCCTATTTGGAGATTCTTTCTTTAGAAAAGAAAACCCAAAATTAAATAACTAAAGATAAATCATATTTTCAGATTCTTTACGCATATTGCCAAATTGTCTTCCAGAACTGTTGCTCTGGATTGCATGTGTACTAGCAATGCCTGACTCCATATCATCACATTCTCAGAACGCCTCAGCCCTCTTGTTTTTTCTTTAAACTTTGCTAATTCACTAGGCCAAAACAGTAATAATAATGTTATCTTGTGGTTTTTAATAAGCCTTTCTTTGATTGCTAAGAGAGAGTGAACATTTTTTTCTTGGTATTTGTGCACCAGCTACATTTCCTTATTTAAGAATTGCCTGTTCATGCCCTCTGTTCATTCATCTGTGGGGTCTTAGTGAATTTAATTGATTTCCATGGTCTCTTTACATAATAAAGATAGTAATCCTTTGTCATATTTGCTGTATTTTTCTAGTTTGCTTTATGTCTTTTCCTTTGTGATTTCTTCTATCACTTCTAAGCTTATACAGCCACCCATCCTCCGGAGACTTCATAAATATTCATTTCTAATTCACTCTCTGCTTTTTTTTTCTTCCTGGGTTAGCCTGACTCTATTAGCTTAGGATTCTATGATGCTATAAATTTATATGTCTGGGCCTCCAAAGATGAGCACTTTCAGCCTTGGATTATCATTTCTAGCATAGATCTTTTGTGGTTCTTTCTATGACCTCTTTGCTCTCTTAGACTGTAAGTTTCCTGGAGGCAAAGAGGGTCTCCATCTCCTTCTACCTGTATTTAAAGAGTCTGCCACAGTGCCAGGCATATAATGGGTAAGTGCTAAACATTGATTGTTGGATCATCTTCCCAATCTTTCCCCACCCAGTGAGAATGCTGTACCTCATCCAAGGATGCAGGTGTGGGAGACCGCTTGGAGTAGTAGAGAAGGCCTGGTGAGAAGAACAGATAACAATACCCAAGTGAACAGAAGTGAGAGAGTATGGACTATTGAAGACAATAGATAATCCAACATGTCAAAGACTGTGATCCATGTGGAAAGGACAGTTGGATCTGACTGGGGAAGGGTTCTGGAGTCAATTTTGGCATTTTAGCCATAAAAAAATTCTATTTTCCACAATGCAACCAGGGTAATCTTTTATACAAAGATAAAATGTGGATATGTCATTCACCTTTCTCCATGTGACACTCAACGAAGTTTTCCCAGTTAGGATGCAGTTAGGAGTCTTAATGGTCTCTGTGGTCAAGCCCATTCACACCTGTGCCTTTCCCAGATCTTATGTCCTTAGCCCCTCACTGCTGGGCAACTATGCCCAGCCAATCTAGTTCACATTCAAACCTGTCTGACAGGCATAGTAGATGTTGACTAAATTTGCATGACTATATTAAGTACCTAAATTTGTGGTCAGCTGAATTCACTGGTCGTGGAGAGGGGAGGTAAGTAAGATCAGGTGTGTATCTCAGAAAGGGAATCTGGCTGCCCTGCTAAAGAGTGACTTGAATATGAGACACCAGAGAGGAGTGATATAACATGGAAATGACTGGCATGAGAACATTTTCAGAGAGGAGACTTTGCTCCAGAGAGATATAGTGATGAAGAGCATTGTGTATTTGTAACGGGAAAGGAAAACATTGACAACATAAATGTGCAGTGGACCATCTTCAGACACCTAAACAAAAGTATCATAATTGTAGCAATAGTCATGACAGGCATTAGTGTTCAAAGGTCTTCATACTATCCCATGATGACTTATCATCACCATTCAAAGCAGGTGGACACAGATATTTCTCCTCATAGTTTATAAACAAAACCACAAACTGAAACTCTTGAAAGTTAACACAACGTCTCGCAGCTTGTAAGTAGTAGATGTATCCAAGAATGGAGGCCAGATGCTCAGCTCTGCCTGACTTCCATCCAAGCAAATGTTGCTGTATCACAATTTCCCCAGTGAGGAAGCTGCCCTCCATGGACTGTTGCTGTTGGTAAAATCATGCCTTAGGGTTAATGGTCCACATGAATAATTTTCTCTGGCCTTTGGTCCCTGAAAACAGAATTGCAGTGTCACTTCCTTCCTTAGGAGAGTTAAAATATCACAAGTCAGGGAGGAGGCCATTTGCAGCCACATTAACAGTAAATGCCATTTGCTCTCAGCAATATCTCCACATCTGACTTTTTCTTTCCTCCCCTGTGGCAGAAACTACAACAAAATGGAGCACGGACTGAGGAAAGAAAGAGATAAACAAGGATTGGAAAGAGACAGGGAGTGATGCCTCTGTTCTAGTGGGCAGACTGACTGAAAAGCCCAGATGTCCTTATCCCCCTCCGGAGCCAGGGATATCTTTATTGAGATAGCAATTACAGGAAGGGTGGAGTGACTTGGGAGGAAGCCAAAGCTGACCCAGTGGAGTTGTATCGTAATGAAGGAGCCAGAGAAGCAAAGAGTAGAGCTTGAAATGTCTTCTCTTGAAAGAAGTAGCTCCCAACCCAACAACTTCACACCACTCAAAGCTTGAAGACTGGTCAAAAGTCATCTGCTTCACAGAGCTTAAAAACTTCACAATAATCATTTGAACTGACTATGTACACATATCTCTCATGTTTCTTCAGACTAAGAGAAGGAAGTAGAATGGAATAGGCACATCACGATTTGCCTCTGTCCTGAAAACAAAGCCTGAATGAGGACAAAGCACAGAGTAGGTAAAGTGAGAATGCAGGGTCTAACTGGTGCCATCTTGGCCACATGGTGGATAGGGAATTGGGTTTAACTGGTGCCATCTTGGCCACATGGTGGATAGGGAATTGGGTTTAACTGGTGCCATCTTGTCTTCATGGTGGAGGAAGGTGAAGTCCCACCTCCCAGGTGATGGATATGCATGAATTCCTAGAGTCAGAAGTGGGGATCTGGGTGATAACACTACTGCACCTGTCAGTCCTGGGCCTTGAACTTGGGAGACTCTGGAGTTTCCCTTGACCTCCAACCCCTGACCCTGATACTATTTAGGCCCAGACCAGCTCGGGTGCCATCACACCATGCCTTATGTTCGCATCTCCTGTCTTTTGTTCCTTAGCTTTCCTCCAGTCACAATGGTGCACCACTTCAGTTCTCCATTGGAGTTGATCTGGTTTATTAGAATTGTTTATTCTTTTTAAAAAATTTTTACTGTCAAGGTGATGTACAGAAGGGTTATACTTACAAAAATAAGGTAGTGAGTACAATTCTTGTCAAACTTGTTGCCTCCTCCCTCATTTTTCTTCCACTTTCCCTCTTCCCCAGTGCCCCCCCAAGTTGTACAGTTGGTATACAACATATTTCCTTGTATTATTTTCCATTGGTTCACCTTTTACCCTTTGTCTCACCATTTTGATGTTATCCTTCCCTTCCCTAATTCAGACAAACATATATAGAATACCCAGGGTTCCAAAATGAAATACAGTGGCAACAGGGGCGAAACCATATGGCAGATAAACAAAAGAAAAAAGAAACAATTTCACATAGTATGTTAAAAATAACAACAGTGGGGGCTGGCGATATGGCCTAGTGGCAAGAGAGCTTGCCTCGTATACATGAGGCCCTGGATTCGATTCCCCAGCACCACATATACAGAAAACGCCCAGAAGTGGCGCTGTGGCTCAAGTGGCAGAGTGCTAGCCTTGAGCAAAAGGAAGCCAGAGACAGTGCTCAGGCCCTGAGTCCAAGGCCCAGGACTGGCCAAAAAATAAAAATTAAAAAAAAATAACAACAGTGGTAAACCTCTTGTTTCTACCTCCTGGAGTTCATTTTGCTTAGCATCATCTTATGTGATCATATATACATAGCTATTGAGCTATTGTGATCATCTGCTAGGACTATCCTAGACATTTCTGAAGAGGAAATGAGAATGGCCAAGAGGCATAAAGAAATGTTCAACATCCCTGGCCATAAAAGAAATGCAAATCAAAACAACATTGATATTATCTATGTGCACCCCTTTTTCATTGTGTTGTTGTTGTTGTTTTTCAGAATAACCAAGATATAAAAACAACCTGATTGTCTAAACAACAACAACATTGAGATTGCACTTCACCCCAGTAAGAATGGCCATTATCAAGAAAACTAATAACAACAGATGTTGGCGGGGATGTGGCCAAAAGGGAACACTACTACACTGCTGGTGAGAGTGTAAACTTGTTCAACCACTCTGGAAAGTAGTATTGTTTATTCTGCTCTCTCAGTTTTCTATTAGTATTAAGTATACGAGACGGGCTACATATCTTTGAGATAAGAGTCCACCTGTAGATGCCAGCTTTCTAATAAAGACTCCCAATTAGACCTCTCAAAAAGTGGCTTCTCTGTTTTCTTGTGACTGGATTCACAACTGGGATTTGACCTTACAACAAAGGATCCTGTCTGGAGTTCTATAGAAGACTTTGCATTGATACTGCTCACTCCTCCAACCTTTTTTCCTTAAGATACATCCAAATTAAAGTAGAGAGTCCATTTGAAAATCCTTATTTCTGGTTGTAGTTTAGACCATTGTGTGTATTTGCACTTAAGCAATCTGTGCTACGAATAACTTGGGTTTGCAGAGACAATGTTTATAAGGGAACAATTAAAGTTGAGGGAACAAAGTCCTATTAGCTACTCTCCCAGTGTGCACCAAACAAGAGCTTTGAACTTCAGCATCAAACCATCAAACGATTTTTCTTTCTGTCTTCCCTATCTTCCTCTTTCCTTATCATTCTTTCTTCATCCCTTCATTGTTTTTCACTCACTCATTCACCACTTGCTCTTTATTATTTTGGACTCTCTTTTCCCATTTCTGAGCCCAAATCCATATTTTTAGATAACTTTCTTGTGTTAAACAAAAATAAATTTTTTCTTCTGTCACCTACTTCAAGATATATTGTCTAAAAATCATTACAAAAGAAATTTAATGGTTTCCTTTGGGCTTTCTGGTGTATATTTGCACCTAGATAAATACAGACATCATTTTAAAGTAAATGTGTGTGTATGTGTGTGTCTGTGCGTGAGTGCACGCCTGTGCAGTGTGTAGGCTCCTGAGAGGAATAATAGGAGCAGATAGAGGAAGCAGCACAGAGCACAAGTCAAACTCATTCATCAACAAATGGAAGAATTTTTGATATTGCAAGCTCACTATAATTCGAGTGCTGCCGATGGAATTTACAGCTTGATACAGGCATGACACAGGAAGCAGCCAGGAAGCTGGAATGAGCTCAGTTCTACAACAAGAGTTGTGTATCATGGGAGAACAGATGAAAGACACAGAGACAAACTCCTTATGATCAGAATATTTCCTACAACATAGAAGCTACTTAGCCAAGGAAAGGAACATACACAGGACTCTGAAAAGGAAAATGGAGATAGTACTGTTCAAGAAGTCCCACTGAGCTGAGTGCTGGTGGCTCACACTTATAATCCTAGCTACTCAGGAGGCTGAGATCCAAGGATCATGGTTTAAGCCAGCCCAGGCAGGAAAGTCTAGAAGACACTTAGCTCCACTGAATCAGGAAAATCAGATGTGGTATTGTGGCTCACAGTAGTAGTCTTGAGCAAAAGAGCTCAGGGAGAGTGCCCAGGCTTTGAGGTCAAGCCACATGATCACCACCAACAAAAAGTCCCACTGGCTTGTATACAAATGAAAAATGTGCACAACCTAAGAGCTGAGGATGTAAATTAGGACCAAACCAGGGCATATACGGGTTTACATTTGTGTTTTCAGTCAAAAAACCAAGCGTTGACTATTCAACATCCACATATACATACCCTCCTCAGGTTCCCTTAGAAGGAACCATTCTTGGAAGCAAATCTGGTTTCTTGGGTTTGCTGAGAGTGTAGAGAGTAAGTGGACTGAACTTTGCAAAGGCTCTATTGTTGGAAAATAGAGGTTTTCTTGTTCCTCAGGAGTATGAGGCTAATGTATTAGAAGGTAATAGCCATTGAAAAGGTGGCTTGTTATTCTCACACACTGGAGGGTGAGAGGACTCACCATACAATGGTATTCACATGAGGAAAAGCCACAGACTTTTGTTGTGATTTTGTTCAGGAGCGCTGGATGAGGCAGGGAAAATAGGTATAGAACTGGCTAATTTCAGTGGGCTCTCGAATACAAGAGAGATTCCTGTTAGTCTGGTATCTGATACTGGAGTGACTAGAGAAGGGTAAGATTAAGCCAGACATAAGAACCCAGAAGAAGTTGTGAAGGAGTAGGCTTTTGATTGGCTGTAGGCATGTACATGCAAACCATATTTGCACACATGTCCTTTGCTATCTTCAGGAACTTAAAGCCCTGGGATTGACAAATCCCTGAAAGATAGAAAGGCTCTGTGATGGCTGGGCATCAAATATCACAGAGTATGAGAAGATATGATTAATACAACGGACATGCTTCTAAGGTTATAGGTTTGGTCCCCAGGGCTGTCCTCTTTGAGAAGGAGTTGTGGGAGCACCTCAGGTCATTGGGGGTATACCCTTGAAGGTATTGTGGGACCAAGGTCCCTTCTCATTTCTCTATTTTTGCTATCTGGCCATGAAGTGAGTGGTTTTCCTCCACCATATCTTTGCATCATTTGCTAACTAGCCTCACATCTACAGGAGGCTTAGAACCATAGATTTATCCAATCTTGGATCAGAACCTCCAGAACTATAACTCAAAGAAAACCATTTTACTTTACAAGGCAATTTGCTCACCCACATCATTATAGTAACAGAAAACTGACTAGTGCAGCCACAGGATTTTGGTTCTCTAGAATCTAAAGACTGTAATCCTGGACTGAGGTGTAGCTCAGTGGTAACACACACGCTTAGCACAGGTGAATCCTTGTGTTTAATCCTCAGCACCAGAAATAGCATAAAATGAAAATCAAGAATTTGATTTGATAAAAATATAGAGAGCAGTATTGTGTTTACCAGAAGCTGGGAAACTTGAATAGGAAGAAGTTGCTCAAAGAATCATAGTTAAATTGTGGTTAAATGTGAATGCATTCCAGGAATGTATTGTTTAGCATAGTAACAACAGCAGATGACAGTGCCATGTATTGTATTCTAGAAAAACACTGAGAGTATGTAAGGGTTCTCCCCATACAAAAAAAGATAACTATGTGAGTTAATTCATATGCTTACTCATTTAATGATGTATGTGTATGGTGTGTGTATTCTTTAAAACATCATGTTGGGGAGGAGTGAGGATGTTGAAGAGGATGACACTGATCAAGATACATTGTATGTATGAATTGCTTTGTGAAATGGCACTTCCTTTGTACAATTACTTAGAGATGATAAAAAGTTTTTTTTAAACATCATGTTGTTGCTCATTTTAGCAGCACATACACTAAAATTGGGATGATACGGAAAAGATTAGTATGGCCCATGCACAAGGATGACATGCAAATTTGTGAGGCATTCCATATTTTTTAAAAAAAATCATGTATAAGATAAATATAACTTCCTCCTTCCATTTAAAAAGATAAATAAATAGAAAATGCACATACACAAAACTACTGGAACCTTTTGGGCCTCAGTTTCTTTTTTTTTTTTTTTTTTTTTTGGCCAGTCCTGGGCCTTGGACTCAGGGCCTGAGCACTGTCCCTGGCTTCTTCCCGCTCAAGGCTAGCACTCCGCCACTTGAGCCACAGCGCCGCTTCTGGCCGTTTTCTGTATATGTGGTGCTGGGGAATCGAACCTAGGGCCTCGTGTATCCGAGGCAGGCATTCTTGCCACTAGGCTATATCCCCAGCCCCCCTCAGTTTCTTAATTCACTTCAAAATGCAGTGTTTATAGTAAATGGCCAACAAATTCATACAACTAGGGCCACTATTTTAAAATTATTCCACAGAGGTACTAAGCATATCATATTAATTTGGTTCCAATAGATATTTCTGTCTCTTAGGTCTGTACAAAAATAGATCCATGATAGCTGATGATGGTTGGCTGAACATTGGATAGGGGGCTGTTTAAGGATTTTGAGACTACTGTGCCAATATATAGCTAATGGATTAATAGACTGGATGAAGAGTTGTATTTGGAGATTTACCTAGGTCTACCCCAATCTGAAGGACCCAAGTTTTGTGATTCCATAACTCTAATCCCACTTGATCATAGGGTTTCTGAGATTAAAACTACATCAGCACTCAACTTTGATAAATCAGACATATAAGGCTCATATTCAGGCAGATTTATTTCAGGGAGGGTGAAGCTAGAACAAAAGGAAAATGTTAGAAGGAATGGTCAACAAAGGGGGTCAGGACAAGTGGGGGCGGGGAGACCACTAGCTAGTTCTTTGTAAAGCTATCAGCTCTCAAATCACTCAGGGGGATGAAAGTTACTAAAATATTAACAAGTCACAGGTAATTGATGCTTCCCAACTCAATTAGAACCTAATTTGAGGAATATGCTTTTCTGAAGAGGTTCATTAGCTAAATTTGCCCTCCCTCCCCTCAATTTTTCAGTTCACAAAAGATGAATGGGCCCAATATGCGGGCACTTGGCTGGTGCCCTGGGAGAAAAGATAGATGCATTAAACTAGATGGGAACACAAATCACTTCCCATTGTTGAAGCAGCAAATCACTTGGAAAGCCTGCTCATCTCTAGGTACTCACTCACCCATGGGGGCCCACAAAAAGTTACAGGGGCCAATACATCCTTGCCACCAAGCAATCCTAATATTCAAAAGCATCTTAGAAGTCTTGAGCGTAAGCAACTCCTCAATTTAGGAAGGGATCCTGACCATGTGGCTTGAGCAAAGCCAAGGGTGAAAGACCTCTTGTCTCTAGAAGCCAGCACCCCTCTTGGTAGAAGAAAGTTCATAGGAGATACTCTGTAATCCTTTGTATTCATCCCCAAATGAAGCTGGCCTGGTGAATTCCAAAGAGGGCAAAGCACGACCATGTACAGATGGCTCATGCTTGTAATCCTTACTACTCAGGCATAGATGCTGAGAAATCACCATTCAAGACCAGTTTGGGCAGATAAGTCCTAGATTCCATCTCCAAAGTAATGCACAAAAAATCCAAGCAGGAAGTATGGATCAAATGGTAAACTGCCAGGGGCTGGGGATATAGCCTAGTGGCAAGAGTGCCTGCCTCGGATACACGAGGCCCTAGGTTTAATTCCCCAGCACCACATATACAGAAAACGGCCAGAAGCGGCGCTGTGGCTCAAGTGGCAGAGTGCTAGCCTTGAGCGGGAAGAAGCCAGGGACAGTGCTCAGGCCCTGAGTCCAAGGCCCAGGACTGGCCAAAAAAAAAAAAAAAAATGGTAAACTGCCAGCCCAGCAAGCTGACCAACTAAGAGGCCTCGGTGCCAACCCCAGTACTAGCAAAAAGAAAAAAAAAATGGCAAAGAATTTTTTTTGTATTTTTCCTTGACCTGATTTGATGTTTTCTTCTGGCTTATCTTCTCAGTGGAAAGCATTCTTAGTTTTTTTCCAATGTATTTAACATTGCTTCAAAGCCACGCACCACCACCTCCTGCTTTTCTCCCTTTTTGTCATGTATGGGTGCATGTATGTATGTACATACTCTCCTTTAAATTGACACATAGTAATTATGGAAAACAGTGGTAATTTGATAAATGTGAGCAATGTACAATTTTCCCAAATGGGTCATTAGCGTTTCCATCTCCCTTTATTATTTCCCTGCATGTGGAGTCTTCAGACTCTTCTATTTCTTTATAAAATACAACACAAAACATTGCGAACTATATTTAGCCTACCTACTGCGCTGTAGAACTCTAAAATATTTTTCTTGTACTCAGTTGTATTTCTGTACCCATTGTCCAATCTCCCTTTTCTCACATTCCCCCATTCTCTAGTCATAAATAACCTACTCTCTTTTGCTTCACATAGTTGACCTGTGAGCACATTCATTTTTGTTTATAATCTTCTAAAGTATTATGTTTCTAAACTGCAAACAACTCCTCAGGTATTGTCTGGAAATTACAAGTATAGTTCCTTCCTTGTGGCCAGACAATATGTCCTTTTTATGGAGCATTATTTTGTGCTAGGCATATGCTAAATATTTTAGTCATATTACACATTATATATTACACAATAAATAATACACATTTCATATTAGACATTTCATATGAGGAAGTGAGTGTGCAGAATAGTAAAGTGATTTACACAAACCAAGTGGCCAGCTGCAGTAAAAGCTGGAATTTGAATCTAGGACTCACTGATTTTTAATCACTATTCTACGTTGTATCTACTTAAGTCATCAAATTCTGGTCATTTTGTCATAGTTGCATGACATTTTACAGTTTGGAATACTTTCATATAAAATTACTTTTGTTCTGAGAAAGATAGGATACCCTTCATTCCCTGAATCTTGGGTGGGTAGGCCAGATGTTCTAAGTCCAGTTCGTGCCATCTGATATAAAATTGGTTACTTCTAAAACTATAAAGCAGGTATTGCTCCTTAAATTCTAAATCATGCAGCCTTCTAAGGTGCACTTGGGTTGTTCCTGCTGATAATTCCACCCACTGAGATATTTATGAATTTTTATTTGTCGTTGGTGGCATCTGAGCATCTTGGTGAGTATGTTTGCCAGGACAGGGAGCCACATGTTTTCAAGTAGGTTTCCTGCTCTGTCAGCCACTAACAAAAATCCACCTGTTTCTCCAGCACAGTGATTTCCAACCCAAAATGATCTTCAGAATCAACTGGTTTACCAAGAACAATGTTGGTATAACCTCCCTGGAGATTACAGGTTTATTTACACTTGATTTAGTCCACCTGTTTCCTGACTTGTCTCAGAAGGCTATAATGAGAAAGTTAACCAAGTCATTTGCTTGAAATCAATACATATTATTCCTGGGATTCTCCTGTATAATACACATATAATAAGAGAAAATTATGTTACCTCCATGTATAATTTATACATATATAAAGTAGTAAAGCTCAAAATTGCTTTTAACACTTGACCGCAGTTAAGGATTAGATTTTTTTATTTGCCAATGAAAATTATAAACCTCATAATAATAAAAATAATTTTGAATTGTTTGGTACCATATTTAACTTTACCACTGAAACACAGAAACCTGGAGATACTTAAGTAACTTTCTCAAGATGATTCAAAGTCAGTGGCAGAATCTAAACTAGACTGAAAATTATGTAAATTGATCTCATTGTGCTTTTCTATACATTATGCTGCAGCTCATATTTGCACTTGGCTTTAGACTTCATTGTGGTTTTGTTTGATTTACTATATATCAAATGGCCTTCCTTATTCAATTTTGCTTTTGCTGATGTACAAATGAATTTACATTCACAGAGCACAAGCCAACTGATGGCAGAACAGAGGGGTAGGGAAAAGATAGAAAGCGTTTCAACCATATTCCAAAGGATGTGAAGTAAGACTCAAATTTAGATATTTCTGAAAGAAATCCACAGAGACAGAATTAAGCTCAAAAATTGACAGGATAGTAGAAAGTGATTTTGGATAAGCCAATAAAAATTTACAAGACTCCAGGTGGTAAGAGTCTTAAGAACCTAATTTTGCTATGGAAACATGCATTTCTAATACATTCATTTGTTTAATTTATATCTAAAAGTCAATTAACTTACATCACACTTTTTTTAAAGAAAAAATGAAAGCAGAAGCCACATTCCAAGGACATAATATTCAAATGGAGACCGATGTACATTCATGGGAGTATTGGTATAATACGAAATTAGAAAATATTTGGTTCTAAAAAGAAGATACTTCATTCATTACTATTATGGTGATAATAGTTATAATAACTCATGAGTTCTTGCTGTGTGTTAAGACACTAAGCTAAGTGCTTTTCAAATGCTTCCATATACAGTGGTTAGATGGCTGTAGGAAGAAGCCTTGTTTCCGTGTTACTGACAGGGAAGAGAAAGTCACTAGCCTAGAAGTAAATGTTATTCAACAATATGGCTTGAGATTAACTTTGACTTAAAACCCAACTTGAAAACATATTAACTGAATGAATTAAGTTTAAGAACCAAGAAATAATACAAGCTTAATGTACATCTCTACCCTTGTTATGTAAACTGAAGAGGGTAACATGCAGTGGTCTGACATTGACATACTTGCCTTGTTTTGTTCATCCTTGAAATTATAAAGACATAGCTGATGGGAAATTATTATTTTTAAAGTACATAGTAAAAATAATCCTATAATACAACAAAAGCAACCTTTTTCTGTGTGGCACTACAATTAGTTTGAATGACTCCCCCTCACTGAAAACAGGCTTCCATTTAGAACTTTGGCATTCTCTATACACAATTGTAAAAATTACTCTGAAATTATTCGTGCTATCAGCATATCTTGGCATACAATTGTTTTTAGTTTTTGCCAGATGAAAAGGAAATGCATGCATTCTATTCTTTTATTTTTGGCACACTATTTTCTATTGTCCAACTCCATTAGCAATTGCAAGTAGGCTGCAGACAACACATATTAAATACTTACTAAGGTTTAAACTCTTGGCAGACATTAATCTCTTTCATCCTCATCACAGGCCTGCAAGGAAGAGCATCATTCTCCCTCTTTGACAGATAAAAAAGAAAATGCAGTTCAGAAAGGCTACATAACTTACCCAGGGTTGCCCAACTAGTGAGTAACAAGTTCATGGTGTAAATTCCACAGATTAGGCTCATTAATCTCTTGCAAGATTCCTCTCAAAGGTAAACTCAAAACTAAACTAGAAAAAAAATCTTTAAAAAAATCCATGCTATGTATTCAAGGCCACATAGCAAGTCCATGGTAGGTTCAGGTTGAAAGCCAAGTTTAAGGCCTCTTAGATTACTGGGAAGTCTTCATTATTGCTATTTCCTTTTTCATAGAAGACATAGATGGGTTTTAATTGAAATAATGGTTTCATGAGCATATTGTGACTTGAAACACAAATACCACAGGAGAAAGTGTCAATAGCATTGTCTTTTTTCACTTATTTTTGTTCCCAGACATTTCAGAAAGCAAACTTGTTGGCCCATCTATGGAAACACAGATACGGGGAAAATTGAGTATGATATTCAATGCATGGATCTCTAGGGAACTAATTTATGTAAGGGTTGGGAACATGCCCAGAAGGTCTGCAAATGAATCAGGGTACATCCATATAGTCAGAGCCCTAGTTATTGAAGCTAACAAGCCTGCCCTCTGTGCTCCATCCGTCTCTGCTCTCTTTCAACAAGATATGCTAACCTGAACTAAAAGAGGCAGAGAAGAAAAGCCAAGAAGTTAAGGTAGAGGAGAAAAATCTCCTTCCAGTCCACATATTTCTGTTACACTAGTGATGGTTTCTCCCCCGCCTTACAGATTCCCTTAAACTGCTCATCTCATACATGGCTCTTGACTGAGCCTCCTTCTGTAGTCCCTAGCACTAGTTATCATCCCTATAACCCAGACTCCACACTAACTAAAATAACCCCAAAACTATATTAGAATCTGTCCCTCTCTTGCTCTAATACTTTCATTGGGCTCTGTCGACAATAAGAAACTGAGCTTTCTGGCAGTTGGACTTTGCATAACTGGCTCCTACTTCTCCATTGCATCTTCACTCACCAAGACTAGGACTAGCATATGGCAAATGATACACTTACCTTGAGACCAAGATGGAAGGAAATACCAAAACTCCATAATCAAGATAGATGACACACTAATGCAATATTTTAAAATCTCACAATCAATGCAACTCAACCCATGATGAGCAAACTACCAAAGGTTCCTACAATTTTTTCTGTGTCAAATTATATTATAGCCTGAGATTAAAAGAAAAAAAAATCAGTAACACTGATTCTCTTCACTTAACTTTTTTTTTTTTTTGCCAGTCCTGGGCCGTGAACTCAGGGCCTGAGCACTGTCCCTGGCTTCTTTTTTGCTCAAGGCTAGCACTTTACCACTTGAGCCACAGCGCCACTTCTGGCCATTTTCTGTATATGTGGTGCTGAGGAATCAAACCCAGGGCCTCATGTATACGAGGCAAGCACTCTTGCCACTAGGCCATATTCCCAGCCCCCTTCACTTAAACTTTTGATATTTTATTCATTGTATATTTTTGGCATTGGTTTTTAAAAATTATATTAACATTAAATTTTAGTCCTAATCCTGCCTGTTAGGCCTCAAATGTGATGATATAAGATTACAAAGAACTGGTAAAAAGGAGACATTTTGAAAATGATTGAATGTAAGAGGAAGTTACAGTTTGGAGGGAGAGATTGGGATAATTCTAGAAACAAAAAAACTAGAAAGAACAGTGATATGGAGAGTTGCCTCTTACCATACCTTGCAACATGTCATGCCAGCATTGTGGGAGTCTGAGATTGACCTCCATTGCACAGGCGAGGAAAAATGGAGTAGATGGCGAGAGTAAAGAGGAGCTAAGCCAGGCGCTGGTGGCTCACTTGGGAGGCTGAGATCTGAGAAATGAAGTTCAAATCAAGCCCAGGGTGGAAAGTCCATGAGACTCTGATCTCCAATAAACTACTCAGAAAAAGCTGGAAGTGGTGTTGTGGATCAAGTGGTAGAGCACTACCACTTGAACACAAAGAGTCTCAGGGAAAGCACCCAGGCCCTGGGTTCAAGCCCTGTGGCTGTCACTAAAAACAATAAAATGAAATAAAAAATAAGAAGAGAAAAGGCACAAAGTATAGTAGTAGAGTTCTGGAATGATCTGTGGCAATGGTGAAAACTTTCTTAGGAAAGGCATATTTGGGTTGAGGTCTTAAAGTTAGGAATAATTAAATTAGAGATAAGTAGAAAGGGAAATCTTGTGCTCAGTGGGCTTGATTATATAAAATGATCTTGAGGTGCAAGGAGCTATGGTCTGCTGGAGGAAGATAGGGATGTGATCAGGTACCAGGACAAACAGAACTTTTTGGTTCCCAGAATGCCTGGATTTGTTCTGAAGAAACTGAAAGGCATGGGAGGTTTTAAGTTAGGGATTGATGGAACTGAGTTCTTTATGCTTCACTGGTAGAGAGTGAAAGGCAGAAGCAAGCAGGACACCTGTGAGGGGACTTTGAAATATGAAGGTGATAATGAGAGACTAGGATGCAGGCTAGGAACATCTAAATGCAGTGCTGGTCCTGGCAACTTTAGATTATCAAGGTTGACATTAGTGATCATAAAAATGGGAAGCAAAAGATATTGAGCAAACACTCTGAAAGTAAAATTGACAGGGTTAGTTCTCAATAAGTGCTTCTTGATTGAGTAAAAATTAATATCTGATGCCTTCTGGAGAGAGAGAGAGAGGAAAAACAGTGTACACATTATGCAACTGTTTAAAAATTGCTCCATTATGTTCTCCTAGCTCCTTTAATGTCATCAAATGTCACCTCTTTCTGGTTGTGTGCATGTAACATGACATGTAATTAATCCTGTAGGTAGCAGGATGTGTAATTAAGCATATATACATGGTGACTTGTAATTATGCACACATTTATTGTGATGTGTGCATTGGTGGATGGTTCCTGGTGTGTGTAATTATGCATGTGTCAGATGACATGAAATCACAACTCATTCTGAGAACAGACTAAGGTCTCAACTCCTATCTCAACCTGTTAATTGGTATTAGTCTACCTCTTTGAGAAAAATATCTTTGGTACTTGAACTTGCTTCTCTGAGGCAAGGGCTTATGAAACCTCCATAGATAAAAAAGAAGGCTCTGTTTTCATTCAGTATGTTTCTATTTGCTATGCATTAATCATGTAAAATAGGATACTGGAGTAATTTACAAGCAACACACTAAAGAATAATCCATATAGAAAAGTGCATATAGAGTCAATAGGATGATATAAGTTCTCTAATAGTCTCTCCTGTCAAAGAAATCAGCCTGGTATAGAGTGAAGGAAAGAATATTCTATATTCCTTGGTAATCTTCTGACATTTCTTAAACCAGACTGTCTACCAGTTGAACCCCACTAGTCTACAACTTGTCTATCTAACATTAGACTTGGGGGTTAGACTGGACTGAGGTCAAGTCTCAAATAATCATTTAGTAGCTTCAGTGTATACACGAATTTGACCTCCTGAAGCCTTTCTTCTCACATGTAAAATAAGAACATGGGATACTATCTTTCTCAAGCTCATTATTAGGATTCAATGAGATCTCATCAAAAAGTATTGTATGCAATTAGGTTCAGGTATTAGCTCTATGGAATTTACATACATTATCTTGTTCAAGTCTTACTGTAATCACACAACATAGATATTATTTCTCCATGTCACAGGTGAGGATTCTGATGTTCTGAAATGTTATAAAGAGAGGAGAAGTTGAAACCCAGCTCTGTTTACCTGAAGCCTGTGAATGCTATCTACTATGCTCTTTACTTTGGGCTATAATAAGAGTTTGATTTGGGGTTGCAATGCAGCTCAGTGGTAGGGTGCTTGCTTAGCATGCACAGGCTCTGTGTTTTATCCCCTGTCCCACAGTAAAATAGAAGCGTTGACTTTATTATAGGCTTTAGTACTATATTTCTCTGTGTTTGTGTGTGTGTGTGTAAATAGAAGGGTAATTAATATTATATAGTATGTATAAATGCATATATAAATGAATTCCTACTACAATTAATAGAAATTAATGTAATTTTATACATAGTATATATACCATGTATAGTATATATTGTATAATATATAGAAATACATTATGTAGGATATATTTCATATGCATTATATATGTATATATTGGGTACTACATTGAAGCCTTCATATATATGTACATATAGGTGAAATATACATATATAAATTATATATGAAATATATAATGAATATATATTATATATGGCATATATTATATATAATGTATATATGCATGTATATGATATATAACATATATTACATCATATACATATTATATATATATATATCCCTGGTGCTAGTAAAATGGATATATTGGAGAAAATAGAATATAGAAGTGAAGAATAGAAGCATTTTAACCAGAGTCCAAAATAAGACTGTGAGAGCAGTTTCAACTAATATCAGCTTAGCT
This sequence comes from Perognathus longimembris pacificus, assembly GCF_023159225.1. NCBI lineage: Eukaryota > Metazoa > Chordata > Mammalia > Rodentia > Heteromyidae > Perognathus > Perognathus longimembris. The sequence goes on from NC_063161.1 coordinate 149,466,429, forward strand.
TCAGTTTCTTCAACTGAGAGCCTATTCATATGGATTTGTTAATACTTTACTCATTGTATTGGTGCTACAATTAAGTGTAAATTTATAATAGAATTCACAGAACCTGACACCTAACATAAGTCTAATAGTAGCTGCTATGGTCATTTTTCTTCTCCCTCCATCTCCTCCTCTTACTCCTCTTCTCCTTCCTCCTCTTCTTCCTCTTCCTCTTCCCCCTTTTCCTTATCCTCCACTTTATTCTTCTCCTTGGTCTTTAAGCATCTAATATTTTTTCACGGAACCAAGTAGCTGACCTGCTCAGTAAATATATGTTGAATTACATTGAATGAAATATTTTACTGAAAACCATCTAGTCTGGAAATAGATTTCTTTGACTTAAGACACTTTGAACAATGGAATGAGGTTCTTAGACACCAAAAAAAGTGTCTGCTGTTTGTCAGCCTGTTGGGCAGCAGATGCACAGAAAAGAAAAGATTTCCCCAGGGTGCCAGCCTTCTGTCTTTCCCAGCCCTACCCTGACTCCTCCATCCCAGCCATGCGCTTCCATTAACAAAGGTGCCAGTATCACACAAGCATGGTTTGTCTCTCATACTTGGTTATCATGTCAGTTGTGAGACACAGGATTTCAGAATGACAGGAGGCTGTCATGAGGCTGGAATGTTTTCTGTCTGCATAGGAGAACAGCTTTGCTGGATATAGGGCATAGAGGAACACAGGTGCCTGATGGGGCTTGGCAGCTGATTTCATTTCTTTGTCAGAAGTAATCTTCACGCTTATGCTAAAGATGGAAGGGTTTAGGGAAATGGAGAGGAGAAAGTCTTAAAGATGACACCACCAGACCAACCAAGATGGAGAACAGGAGCCAATGGGAAGTAGGTTGGTATCAACCAAGGTTCACCTTACCCAACGACACAGACTATCTCGATTTCCCTGGTCTACCCTATGAGTCCTACATTTGTTCAAAACTGTGACCCACTGGTCAGAAAGTGGACAAAGTAAGATCTGATCCTGATGGTAGCCAACAACAAAAACTTTTCTTCGTTGCACATCTGCAACACTGTATTCCAAGTCCATGTCTCCTGATCCTGCCTTTTGCTATTTAACTTACTGCTCCTCACTACAAAAATGTGATCCTGCCCATTTCAGAATGCGACTGGCTCGGTTTCACAGTTCTACATTAAAGCACTCTTAGGTGTTTCATCAGACTTATTAAGAGAGTGAAGAAACTTTCTGCCACATGTCCAGTACTGAATCATGGAAGGAATACTCTCTACCTACTCTCCACTACCTCCCTCCACCCATAGTGGACACCTATTAAGCTCTTTCTGAAGAAGCGGTGTTTTAGGGACCCACCAGGCTTTACATGTCTAGAAAGTCATGCCAAGTAAGCTAGAGATTTATACCAAAGAAAAAATATATAAACTGCCTACCTAAGAATTAAGCAGCTGCTGGTGGTGGCAGCAGTGGCTAAGACAGCAGCATTGACAGAGGCAGTGGAAGTGGATAAACCTGCAGTTTCTACATACCTCTAACATGAAGTTAAAGTCCAGTAATGGTAGCCCACAGCCCAGCAGGCCACATGTGGATGTAGAGACAACTAGTCACACCAAGGCCTTCCAAAACACCAAGTGAAAATATGAGTACCCCACAAAAGACATCCTCCCTCCCAGAGAACAGCATCTGGAAGAGAATCCCTTCCCCTCCCCAAGAAGAGAGCCATTTTTGAAAGTGGCAAAGTGCCTAGAGCGCCTGGCCAAAAACACAAGCTGGAGAAGAGGTGCCATTTTTGAAAAGGGCAAAAGAACCTGATACCTTTGCACCATGCTCTCTGGTGGAAGACAAAAGGCCCACCCAAAGGGAAGCAGCCCTGTCTGGGTAGAGGCAGCCCAGCAGAGAACAAGGACAAGCTTGGCATTCTCGACATATTGCATCTCAGCTTACAGTCAGCTGAGCACACTGGAATAACCAAAGTCTCTAAAATCTCACTAGGAGAAAAACAAACAAACAAAAAACTGGACAAGTCATAAAGCTGAGAATGATTTTGAAGTAAGGAGGTCAGATCTGGCCATTGCCATCATTGGCCACAGGGCGAATTGTAGGATCTGGCATCTTGTCTTCATGGGCACGCCTGAATTCCTAGATGAAGGGAAGTCCCATCCCCAGGTGCTGGATGTTCTTGAATCTCTGGAGACAGGAGTGGGCACTTGGCCTATAGGTTACTGAATCCATCAATCAAGTGTCTGGGACTGGGAGCCTCCTGTGACCCTGCCTCCTGACCTGACCCGATTTAGGGTCATGATGCCTCTGGTGCCATCATGCCATGCCACATGTCTCTGTGTTCATATCCTGTGTCCTGTCTCCTGGCTGTTATCTGGTCACCATGGTATCCCACTTCAGCTCTCAATTGGAGCTGAGTTGGTTTCTTCGTATTGTTTTTGTTCTATCTTTCCTCTGTGATCTGTTTCCTGACAATGTTAAGGGTATTTGTGGGCTGCAGGCCTTTGTAACAACTGGCTGCCTGCAAACTGCTAATGCTCTAATAAAGACTTCAAGACCTGATCATTCAAAATGTGGCTAATAAGATAACATGGCAAGAACTAACAAACAATTTTCAGTCCGTACTCTCAATATGAAGGGACTTAACTCTCCAATTAAATAACATAATTGGATCATAGTTGATTAGTTGGACCAAAAAGCAAGATCCATATACCTTCTGTCTTCAAGAGACACATCTTGCCCACAAATGAAAACATTAGGAAGTGAAAGGCTGGAATATAGTCTATCAAGCAAATGACCCCCAATAAACAGACCAGAGTTGCAATACTAATATCAGATAAAATTAACTTCAAAATAAAATTAGTGGGTAAAGAAAGATATTTTATACTAATAAAGGGATCTTTCCTACAGGAGGATACAACAATTCTAAATATCAATACACCAAATGCTGGAGCACCCATCTTCATCTAACAAATACTGCTCATCCTAAAAAACACACATAGAACTGAACACATTGAATGTTGCTGACTTTAGCCCATTACTGTCACCTCTGGATAGATCAACCCAGCAAAAACTCAAAAGACATAGCTCAGAAATAAACAATTGCATTGACCAACTGCAGAAATCTACAGAATATTTCACCCAGAAGCATCAGAATATATATTATTCTCAGCAGCATGTGGTACATTCTCCAAAATAGATCATAGTTTAGGCCACAAAGCAAATCTGTGAAAATTCAGATATACTGAAATTATCTCCTGCTTTCTGTCGGACCACAACAGGATAAAATTAAAGCTCAACACCAAAAGAGTATCTAACTCATAAAGACTGAATAACACATTGTTGAATGACCAGAGGCTCATTGCAGAAATCAGAATGGAAATTCAAACGTTTATGGAATTAACAAAAGCTAACACACAAAATATCAGCTCCTCTGGGACACAACAAAGGCAGTACTCAGAGGAAAATGTATAGCTCTGGGTGCCTACATTAACAAATTGAAGAAATCTCAAATCAACAATTTAATGATTCACCTTAAGCTCCTTGATAAAGAGGAATAAGCCAACCCCCAAACCAGTAGACAGAAACAAATAATCAAAATTAAATACAATATAAATTAATTCAAGACTAGAAAAAAAACATAGAATCAATAAAACAAAGGCTTGGTTCTTTGAAAAAATTAACAAAACTGACAGATCCTTAGCAAACCTGATCAAAAATAAAAGAGAAAGAATACACCCAAATAAATAAAATTAGAGATGAAATGGGAACATCATCCCAGAAACAAGCAAGATCCAGAACATTATAAAGGAATACTTTGTAAAACTTTATGCTAATGAATTGGAGAATCTGGAAGAAATGGAAGAATTCCTAGCAAATATTGTTATACCCAAACTAAGCCAAGAAGATTTAAACTACCTAAATAGACCTATGACAAATAATGAAATAAGAGTTCCCATCCAAGAAAAGCCCAGGACCAGATGGATTCACAGTCAATTTCTATAAGGCTTTCAAAGGAGAACTTACTCCAACACTCCTCAAACTCTTCAATGAAATTGAAAGCAAAATATCACTACCAAACTCATTCTATAAAGCCAGCATAATCCTCATCCCCAAACCAGACAGGGATTCATCAACTAAAGCAAACTAGAGACCTATCTCTTTGATGAACATTGATGTAAAACTTCTCAATAAAATTCTGGCCAGTGGAATTCAACAACTAACAAAGTGGCTTGTCCAAAATTAGGAAGTAAGTGGCAGATTAGAGCTTTGAATTTCAAGTCCTCTTGAACTCAATGCATGGACAACTGACCATTAATTCTAGATATCCAATTCCAGGTAAGACACTTTGCTGGGAATGTTTTCCCCTGAACACAGGGAGAGAATGATCCAAGGGCTCATCCATAAAACCAGAGTCTTTTAAAATCAGAAATCCAGCCAAGCAGGGACAGGAGATAAAACATTTCCAATTGTACTAGAGACTGTGTATAAGGATACAGGCACAAGAATCAATGTGTATGTATATTTATTACTAAGATTATGCATTTATTCTACTAGCTGATTTTACCTAACACAGATTGAACATAGATTAGTAGACAAACAGACTTACTTCTATGCAAATGAATGATTAAGGGGTAGGTGGGAATAAAGCCATACCAACTACCCTGGAGGCTAACTCTAATAAAACAGCTCTACTGGAATAATGCAGTGTTTGAGAGATGGGGTGTAATATGGTTAAATGCTTTTACAGTTCCCCATTAAAGTAAGTGGATGGAAATTCATAAAATATTGATAGCATTTGAAATGTGTTTATGCCCAGAATCTTGAGCGGTGGGAGATTGGCTGGTCCAGACAGAGATGGCAGGTTCAAACCAGTATTAACTTTATCTAGGACATCATCTGGACATGTGAGCCTGTAGGGTAAGTACATAGAAAGCAGAAATGGTGAGGTTTTCAAAGGACTCTACATCTGCCATTTCCTATGCCTAGAAAAGAAAGCTTATGTACCACAGCATAAGAAAATCTCATATGCACATTTATAAAATTGGCTTTTCAAAGGCTCCATGAGTATTATATTTGCATTACTTCTTCCTCTACGCTCATCTATGCAGTAAGAATGAGGACTTGACCTACTAAAGAGCTGAAGTACACACTGATTTTCCCGGTAGTGAACACATGGCCAACCAGAGTCTTTCCATGGAAAATTGTAAATGAGGCTCCAGTGCCCAGCCTCCCCTCTCCAGCTGGATGGAGAGAGATGTCCAGCTACAGACTATTTATAACTTTGATTTTCATAGAAGGCACAAAGCCTGGGGTGAAAGCAAGACGAAATCGGGAACAAAGAAGGAAACAGATCTGTGACCTTCACATCTGTAGTTTTAACATCTCAAGGTACAACTCCAATAGTGTTTTAATTGCAAAACAAAATACAGGGCGTGTCAGGGGTAATTCCCAAGTCTTGCACAAGGAAATTTGACTTCTGAACAATTATACCTTCAAACCCACTTTATATCACATATATATGTGTATATATATATAAAACCCAATAATTAATGAATACATTTAATCTTTATGGATCTTTTTTCATGTACTGATTACTTTGCTAAATTCTTTTATGAACTTTCTAATTGCCTTCTCAGAGTAATGTATGAAGTTGCTATTGTGTTAATTTTCATATTCTAGATGACAAAACTGAGACTCAGAAGAGACATTACTTTCTAATTTCATGTATTTATTAATAGTAGTTCCAGGAGTCAAGGCAGAATGATTCTCATGCCAATCCTATGCTCTTAACCATTATATTCTCCTTCCTCCCTGTATATTCCTTCCATTTGAAAATCTGCACCAACCGTCTCTAAATACTACTTAGCAATTCCATGGGTGTTTCTAGGCAATAACTCCACATTACATGCATTCTTAGAGTGAAAATATCTATCATCACTGTCTTCTACATTATCAGTGTCATAAGTCAGGACCTCATTGTACCTCACCTCAACTGGACTACTTGCTGATCTTTCAGCAGACTCGTCTTTACCAAGAAAAGTCTGTTCCTCTGTATTGAAAGTGCTATCTTTCTTTCTTTCTTTCTTTCTTTCTTTCTTTCTTTCTTTCTTTCTTTCTTTCTTTCTTTCTTTCTTTCTTTCTTTCTTTCTTTCTTTCTCTTCCCTCCCTCTCCCTTCCTTCCCTTTCTCCCTCCCTTGTTTCCCTCCTTTCCTCTTTTCCTTCTTTCCTCTTCCTTTCCTCTCGTCCTTCTGTCCTTCTTCCCTCCCTCCCTCCCTCCCTCCCTCCCTCCCTCCCTCCCTCCCTCCCTCCCTCCCTCCCTCCCTCCCTCCCTCCCTCCCTCCCTTCCTTTTTTCCTTCCTTCCTGTTTTGGTCCAAAGCAGTTTTGACCATGCTGGTGCTTTGCTAGAAAAATCCTTACTGCAAACTCATTTTACACACTTTATACCAGATCAAAGTCAAATTCCTCACATGACATTCAGTATTCAATATTTATCTGACCTCAACCTCTTTCAAGACTAATTTCCAGGGAGTCTCCCAATGCTCCCTAAACTCTGTCTATATTGCAAGGAATTCTCATTCCTAACAATACATTTTTCTTGCCTCTCTTTCTGTTCTCACTTCCATATCTCTGGAAGTACTGATCTTTTCACAGGATTAAAGTTGCAGAGGAGGAGATGTAGAAGTGAAATCTAGGTATACTCACGTAAATTACCTATTTACTTACTTCTAGTACTTGTTTGCTGCGATTATTCATGTAATGCTTTTCCCACATATTTGATGAGGGCATTAGGTACTTACTTTTTAAAACTCTGTGTTTGTGCCTTTGAGGTATTAAATATCTCTGACATCATGTAATTCCTCATAAGATAAAGATTACTTTTTAATTCATATACTTGTACCTTAGCATCTTAAAAAAATTTGAGATAGCATGACATGCATTACATGTGCATTAATATATATACATGAGAAATGTGTGATTCCTACAACAATTTTCTAAAATGACGTGTGTTTAAGAAATAAACTTTTTTTTTTTTTTTTTTTTTTTTTTTTTGGCCAGTCCTGGGCCTTGGTCTCAGGGCCTGAGCACTGTCCCTGGCTTCTTCCTGCTCAAGGCTAGCACTCTGCCACCTGAGCCACAGCGCCACTTCTGGCCGTTTTCCATATATGTGGTGCTGGGGAATCGAACTGAGAGCTTCATGTGTAGGAGGCAAGCACTCTTGCCACTAGGCCATATTCCCAGCCCAGAAATAAAGACTTCTGAATGTTCTATGTGACGGTCAGAATGGGTTATATGATGGGAGGAGAAAATTGGAGGGAGCTATATCAGAACTCTTGTCCTTTGGACAGTTGCTCCACAGATGAACTTGTAGGACAGGGAATTTCTTAAAGGACTTTTAGCTTTCTTCTCTCTAGTGTAAAACTTCTCTATGATGTATGTGATGGTTGGTAACTTCCTATACTTCCTCTATTTCAGAGCGCCCCACACATTCATACTACATGGTTCAAGAACAGTCAAAACAAGTCCAGTGGTTCCTAGACACAGTGAAATAAAACAAACTACCAGCTACTCCAGCTATTGTGCTCATTTAACTCTGCCTGTGACCCATTTGAATAAGCACACTCTGTCTTCTTTGCTGCTGATAGTTGAGTACATTTGAACACAGATTTCATATAGTTCCATTGGAGCTCTGAACTTTTGACTCTTTACAGACATCCCATCATCATCACTTCCTCTCACCCTCAAACTATGTCAATCTAAACTAAATCTAAAACTATCAACAAGAAATCCCACTCTAAAGTTATGGCCATTAGAGGTAAGTATGTAAGTTGATATGCAAGATCATGTGTAGAGTATTTTCCAGAAAGCTATGGCCTCTTTGAGGTCAGTACAGGAATATTTGAGTTTCTGATGATTAAATTGGTTTTTCTTAATCAATGACTTGAGCTTCCCATAGACAGAAACAGCAATAACTAATGCAAGGAAAGGGGAACTAAGAGGAAAATTTGATAGATTTGCCCACTAGATTTAGCCCCAGAAGGTGTGCTATACCCAGGTGTCCTGCTGCTGATACCATAATCATCCCTAGCTGAGTTAGCCAAGGGGTATATTTTTAATTTAATGCAAATGCAATTAAATCCTATTTAATCTCAAGAAGAGCTGTGTGCCTGGATAGCTCTTCATAAAGCAAAAAAATCATCTGACTTTCCCTCCTACTCTGTCACTTCAACATCACGGACCTGAGCAGATGGTGAAATCGTCAGTTTCCTCCTTTGCGCAAATGCAATGGAAATATTTGTCCTGCTAACCCCTAAGAGGCTCCACTGACTACATATCCCTCTAGCCATTCTTCACATGGCCAACTCCCACTCATCCTTTAAAAGATGTCTAAGATCCTGGATTGCTTCCTCCCCTCATTTCCTAGAGTAGGTCCCCACTGTGACTCCCCATGGCTTCTCACATTTTTTCTTCGTTGCATTCTTAGTATCTGGAGTGGTGTCCTTAATTATAAATTACTTTCTAAACTATAATTTATATCATGAACTTAATTACAATGATGAGAATGTTTAGGAGGTGGAAAGGGATGTGGATTTGGAAAGCAAATATCAGAATGTGAGTGATATTAAAATATGTTGCATCTACACATGAAGATGATGTAAGGAATCTCACTAAAAGCTGTTGAATAGTAGAGGGTAAAGGTTGCAAGAGAGTGGATTCATCTAATTAAAATATATGCCATCTAAAGTGCAATGGTGAAATATCTCAATGCAATTAATGGACATTAAAAATGAATGAAAGAGAAGTAACAGGCTCTGTTTCAGAGCAGGTATCACTGGGAAGAGGTGAGAGGAGACGATGAATGAAGATGACTATAGCCACAGAACTTTATGCATATCTATGAAAATAGAACCGTGCATATGTTGAAGTAGTTTTAAGAATGGAGAGTAATAGAAGGGATGAGAGTGATTGGGATACATCATAAGCACTATGGAAATGTCTCAGTGAACCACCTCCACCTTGTACAACTAAGGTATGTGAATAAAAGACTTAATAAAAGTGTATGTCTTAAAGCTGATCGAAGTACAAAAAGAATAAAAAATATAGGGAGCATGATATTTATCTGTAAATACATACTAGCATGTAAGCGATACCTTGAGGCAAACTGTTACATTAGAGAAGATTATCACTATATCTTGGCAAAAGGAAATGGCAGCCTCAGGCTCCCTGACTCTTAAGTTGAGGCAGTCTATAAAAGCCAATGCTTCAACAACAGCATGTAAGGGTTATGTCTAATTTTAAAGGTGGCAGAGTCTCAGTGGTTTTGGTCAAAATATTACAGGGTGCCAGAAGTGAAGGAGGAGTAAATACAAAAGAGAAGCCAAGGAAATGATGGAAAGCTGGGTCCTGGTTGGTATGATTCTTCCTAACCTTGGCTGACAAAATCCTTTTGTAAAGCATAATATATTCTCAAATATTTTAAGCTGATAATTTTAGTTATGGTGTTAGTTGTTAATGACAAAAAAGGGTTCAATTTTACCTTGTGAAATGTAAAAGAGGCAAAATGCAAAGAATTCTTAAGAAGCACAAAATATACATCCTCCATACCTTCTCTCACTTACCTTAGATTGAAATAGTAGGTGTCTGTTAAAGGACATCAGACTTTTTTTTTCAAATTTTTATTATCAAACTGATGTACAGAAAGGTTACAGTTTCATACGTTAGGCACTGGATACATTTCTTGTACAGTTTGTTACCTTGTCCCTCATACCCCCCTCCCTCCTCCCCCTTTCCCTTTCCCTCCCTGAGCTGTTCGGTTCACTTACACCAAACAGTTTTGCAAGTATTGCTTTTGTAATTTTTGTCTTTTTTTACCCTGTGTCTCTCAAATTTGGTATTCCCTTTCAATTTCCTACTTCCAATACCAGTATACATGGTTTCCAATACCAGTATACATGGTTTGCAATATACTCAGATAAGATTACAGAGATAGTGTAGGTACAACCACAGGAAGGTGATACAAGAACATCATCAATAATAGAAGCTACAGATACACATGGGACATTGAAAGTAGTTACAACTGTTTCCATAACATGGAGTTCATTTCACTTAGCATTATTTTATGTGTTCATAAGGATATAGCTATTGGGCCTTGTGATGCTCTGCTATGAATTACCTAAACCTGTACTAATTATTCCCAATAAGGGAGACCATAGAGTCCATGTTTCTTTGGGTCTGGCTCACTTCACTTAGTATAATTTTTTCCAAGTCCTTCCATTTCCTTACAAATGGGACAATGTCATTCTTTCTGATAGAGGCAGAAAATTCCATTGTGTATATGTACCACATTTTCCTGATCCATTCATCTACTGAGGGGCATCTGAGTTGGTTCAAGATTCTCTCTATGACAAATTGTGCTGCAATGAACATTGTTGTGCTGGTGGCATTACTGTGATTTTGCTTGTGTTTTTTTAGATAGATACCCAAAAGTGGGGCTGCTGGGTCATAGGGGAGTTCTATGTTTAGCCTTCTGAGGAATCTCCATACTGCTTGCCAGAGTGGCTGAACCAGTTTACATTCCCACCAACAATGAAGTAGGGTTCCCTTTTGGCCACATCCCCTCCAACAATTGTTATTGTTAGTTTTCTTGATATATGACATTCTAACTGGGGTGAGATGGAATCTCAATGTTGTTTTGATTTGCCTTTCTTTTATGGCCAGTGATGTAGAGCATTTTTTCATATATCTCTTGGCCATTCTCATTTCCTCATCAGAGAAGTCTCTTTGTAAGTCTTTAGCCCACTTGATGAGGGGGCTATTGGTTCTTTGCGGTTTTGTTTTGGAAAAAGGCAATTTTTTTAGTTCTGCATATATTTTAGAGATGAGGCCTTTGTCTGTTGAATGTCCGGTAAAGATCTTCTCCCAGTCTGTGGGCTTTCTGTTTATCTTGCGAGCTAAGGACATCAGACTTTTTCAAACATAGAATGCTGCTAGATTTCAGGAAGTGGAGTCTTCAAGGAAATAACCGGGATCACAGAAATATGATGAAACTGTGGGCAACGAGCATAGTGCTATGCAGAGGATAAGAACCAATGCTAATTTTGAATTCTTGCAGTCAGTCTGTAGCTTCCAGGCCTTGATTGCTAAGTGATCATCAAAATATGCACAGACACTTCTCCAAACTCAGTAACATGTCAGATACTTTAAAATGGGTGTTTCTGGTTTCCTTCCTCAGAAAGCTCACAACTTAGGGGGTGAACTAAAAGCCAAACAAAAACAATGGCATGATAGTGTAGGAGCTTCTAATGAAATAGAATAAGTAGAATATAGCTATGGACCATTCAATGCAAATAAGTGGCTAGAGGAATTCTGAGGGAGGAAAAAAATGTGAGATGATGTAATGAAGGAAAAGAGGGAAGGAGAGAAGGAAAAATGAAGGAAGGGAGAAAGGGTAGAAAGGAAAAGGAAAGAAAGAGAGTGAAAGAGGGAAGTAGTAGAATCTCAGATGTATGATTATACTGAAAATTTTAGAAGAGAAATGAAAAAATGAGGCAAATAGATGTGAATATATTTAAGATTTAATGATTCTAAATTCAAATATAACTTACTCACACATCAATTGTATGTGCTCTTGGAGAATTTATTTTAGCCACCAAATCCTCAGTTTTCTTGTAAAGTAAAATGGGAACAATATCTAACCTTGTAAAATTGTCACTTGGATTAATGGAAAATTAATGAAAATAAGTACTAACCTTAAATTTGTACCTATGATACTCAGGGTATTCAAACATCTGTCAAATAACCTAGCTCCTATAGATATCTGAGACTTTTTTATAAGAATGATTCATCATACTATAAGGTCTGCCAGAAAGGAAACCCACCACATGGTTTAGGAGAAAGGAGTTTATTGGAGGGGAGTGGGAAGCAAACTGCCAGCCCACACTAGATGGAGGCATAGGGAAACAGAGGGGGAGGAAGAAGGAAAAAGAGAGAAAAGAGCAAGAGCGAGTAAGAAAGAAAAGGAAAGAGAGGGGGGACTCACGTTGAGCTGGATTATATAGGGAAGGCACGAGATATGGCCAGGTGGATTGGATGTGACCTCAGAGAAGGAGGAGGAGGTAACTGCCTCCAGGTGTGCCAGTTACCTAGGTAACTCAGGTACTGGGCATAGATTTAAACAGATGGGGGTATCTGCATGGAGCCCTCCCAGGGATGGACCTTACACATACTAATAGATTTCTTAAGGTTTATAAACCTTTCAATTTGTAGCATGAATTCTACCTGGAGGTGTTTTATTTCTACAAACATGTTAATATTAATATTTTGTATGCACATTCACAACATATTATTTTTCATCTATCTGTATCTCTTCAATTTTCTTCTGTCCATATCTCTTGCTAATAACAAATATTTTGTTTGTTTGGTAAAGGGTGTCGATTTTATTTTTAAAAAGGTGAATTACTCCCATAGCATTTGCTGATATGGTTGTTATGGTTTTTCTTCCATAATGTCATTTATGTTTATGCTTTTATCATAAACATAAAAACCATACGTTTTTAATGCAATCTTTCACATTTTGTTCTATTTTCTCATATCTTCTGTAGATTTGATGGGCCATTCAGGGAAGTGTACATTCTTGTTCTAATTGATTTTATAATCAACAATTCTAGGTAAGACTTAGAGTCCCCAGCTATACAGACTATTGTTTTACTCCTCTGAAAAATGGTGACATTTTCTAGTAACCTTGTCTTTACCTACCTTCATCTGAGCAATTGATTTGAGTCATCCTTTTACTCACAGTTAGTTTGCCGCCAAGTAATCATAAACTTAATCTACCTTTCATACACTGCTCGTTCTTCTCTCTTTTAAAAGTAAATGCAGTCCCTACAAATTTCAGTGCATGTGGCTTTTAGAGTCTGTATCTGTCTTCTAGCCATCATTTCTACTTAGTTCCAGAGGCAGATGTATATTTAATGTTTACTGCCAGGCCCTCTGTCAATGTCTCTGCAGTCATTTTCACTCTCTGATAGTTGGCTCAGGAAAGGCTCCTGGGAACAGTATTTCCTGAGTTCTCGCTTGTTGAGAGTAGTTTGTCTACAGTCTTTGTACATGAAAGTTAAACTTGGCTTGGTTTATAACATATGGCTCATATTTTCCTTTCTTGAGTATCTTAAATATGTCACTCCATTGTCTCCTGACATAAAGCGTTGCTGTCAAAAAGTCTGGTGACAATCAAATTATCTTTCTATTGAAAGCGACTTGGACATTTTGACTGAGAATCTAAGATGGTTATTTTGAATGTTTCAGTACTGATCTATTTGTGTCAATATTTGGCCAAGTACAAGGTGTTCCTTTAATGTAGATTTGAATTATTTTTGGTTTAAGTTTTCTCTTTACTTCGTGTGTGTGAGAGAGAGAGAGTCATGGGGCTTAACTCAGGAATTGGGTACTATCCCTGAGTTCTTTTGTTCAAGGCTAGTGCTCTACTATTATGAGCTATAGCTCCTCTTCCATCTTTTGTGTCGTTAACTGGAGATAAGAGTTTTATGGGAACTTTCCTGCCCAGGTGGCTTTGAACCTCCATCTTTAGGTCTCAGCCTCCTGAGTAATTAGGATTACAGGTGTGAGCCCCCACTAGCACCCAGCTAGTTTCAGTTTTTAGAAAGTAGTTTGAAACTGTTGTTTTAATAAATTTTATACTATTGCTTTGGTCATATTTGTAAACTCATAATACAATATAAATATAATGTGAGTACAATAGGTAATATGATAAAATATATAGTACTATACAATAAAACACAAGTTTGTGGGTCCTTATCTCCCATTTACGTCATATTCCCAGGTTTTTTTGATGATTAAAATTTCACTTTATAGTTTGGTGCTGGTGGCTCACATCTGTAATCCTAGCTACTCAGAAGGCTGAGATCTAAGGATCAAAGTTCAAAGCCAGCCCAAGCAGAAAAATCTGAGAGACTTTCATCTCCAGTTAGCCAGCAAAAAAAACAGAAGTGGATGTCTGGCTCTGGTGATAGAGCAAAATATCTGAGTTAGAATGCAAAACACAAGTTCAAGCCCCAATATTAGCACCAAAAGGTTTTTTACCCTCATTCTATACAGTATTTTCTACTATGTTCTTCACAGCTCAAGCTTTATTTTGAAATGATTTTCTCTTCTATTTTAATGTTATCATGAGTTCTGTAAATTCATTGCTGTTTTCTTTTTATTTTTGTAAGTTTTTTTTCATTATCTTAATTTGTTTCATTCCATTTTGAAATTTTAGGCCAGAATTAGAGTCAGTTACACTTTGTTTTGCAGGTATGCTTTTAGGGATTTTTTTTTTTTTTGCCACATAGTACAATGGTATTAGATATATCATTCTCCCCTTCTCTTTTTCTTTGTTAATGAATTGGGGACTCAAATTTGATTAAGTTCTTGGAGATAGAAAAAAGAATGTGTCTCAAGACATGTTTTCTAGTTTCATGACCCAGTACATTCTCTTCTCCAGGACTAATTTCACCTGGTACTTTTTGGGATATCTTCACTCCCCTCTCAGATTGATCTTCTATTCCCTTTGTGCTATTGTCTCTGCCCAACTTAATTTGTTTCTGCTTCCTAAAGTTTCTCATTCATGTGCAAGTTTGTCCTAGAATTGAGTTTATCTATATCCTTCGGAGAGTTCCCCTTTAGACATTTCTGGGCACTTCTGTACTGTGATGTACCAAACTCAGTAAAGAAATATGCCGCTCCCCAGCCCTGCCTGCTTTCCCCTGAATATCTGATAAAGGGCAGAGTCTTCTGCAATCAGAGCCTGCAGAGCATCTGTTACTCTGTCTCTCTCCTCCCTTGAAGATACTGGTGCTCTGCAGATCTCAAAGCAGTGGCATGCTGTTCTAATAAACTCACAATTTTAGGTGTTTTAAGGTCCTCTTCCTGTCAGTATGGGATGGTTCCGGAGTCCCTTCAGGTATGTTGTCTACGGCTGGGCCTCTGATGATCTACATTATGCACCTATCACATGATTCCTACTTGATCTCAGGTCTACTCTGTATTCTCATCTAAACATGTACCCCTCACATCCTGTGTACTGAAGAATTCATGGAAAATATGGACCTGGATTTTAATATTCCCTTTCCCTTCCCTAGTTCTGATACAAGTATATACAGTATCCAGGGTACTCAGATGAGATACAGTGATAGCATGGGCACAACCACAGGAAAGGGATACAAGAGGAACAACACAAACAAACATAAAAAAAACCTATCAAAATTGAGAGGCAAAGGATAAAAGACAAATGACTCCAAAAGCAATACTTATAAAACCATTTGGTGTAAACCAACTGAACAACTCACGGGAAGGAGAAGGAAAGGGGGAGGGGGAGGGGAGGGGAATGAAGGAGGACGTAACAAGTTATAGAAGAAATGTACCCACTGCCTTACATATGAAACTGTAACCCCTCTGTACATCACTTTGACAATAAGTAAATAATTTAAAAAAATATGGACCTCACTGGTTATGAAGATAAATAGAAGGCGATTACAACAACATTTCCTAGACAGCCTCTTCATCATCTCCTTTCCCCATTTATGTAATATGTAAATGTTGCATCAATTCCACTACCATCAGCATCTACTTCCTTCTTAGTCTCTCGTCTCTACACTTTGTGGCTATCTTCTCCCTCCCCAGGTATTTTCCCACCAAGTTTTACTCATTTTTAATGATAATATATTCTTTCCATTTGTTGGAAGGAGTAAGTATATTTTATGTACTTTTCTGGGCGGATTAACTTATGTGTTAACTTGAAGAGGCCAAGGGATATTCAGAGAGTTAATGAAACACTATTTCAGGAGGCTGCCAGGTGAGTTTAATGCTTGATTTGGTAGCCTGAATCAAGCAGGTGGACCTTTTAAATATGGCAGGTACCACCTACTCCATTGGAGGCCTTAGAAGAACAAAAACAAGAAGGCTTAATTCACTGTACCAGACTACTTGAGATGGAACAAGGATCTAATACTCCTCAGACCTTGAGATCCAAAATAAAATCTGCACCATCAGCTCTCTAGCTCTCAAACCTTAAGTACATAACCAATTTTCCTGGGTACCTTGCTTTTATACCACAGGTATTGGGGCTTCTCAGCTTCCACAACAACATGAACTAATACTTT
This sequence comes from Perognathus longimembris pacificus, assembly GCF_023159225.1. Lineage (NCBI taxonomy): Eukaryota > Metazoa > Chordata > Mammalia > Rodentia > Heteromyidae > Perognathus > Perognathus longimembris. The sequence goes on from NC_063161.1 coordinate 149,482,587, forward strand.
ATAATAAATCTCTTCCTAGAGAATAAATATACTCTATTTGTTTTCTTCCTCTAGATAATGTGGACTAATTAACCATTCACATCTCCAAACAACCAATTAAAGGCTCTTACTGAAAATCTATTCTCCTCTTAAAAGAGGAGAAACTGTAAAATGTCCACAGGTACGGTCCCATCTCAGTGACCCTACAGTTTATTTGTGTCTCAGCTTTAGAGATTTTGTAGAACAAAAAAATTTTCCCCTAGATTTCCTCATTAGTGAGTTAGAATAAAGGGTAAATATATATTCCCTGATTGTTATCAATGTTGTTTTCTTTGAGCTTAACTGAGGCAGGTGATAGCACATGCTTTTAGCTATCACTGCAGATTTTATATTGGAAGAAGGCATGGAAGCATGAAGTGCAAAGAGACAGAGCCAGAAATCATGATACTCTTCTTTAGAACTATATCCTGAAGTTCAGATCCACTTTGCTGACATAAATCAAATGTAGGCCCACCACAATTAAGAATCAGAAGAAAAATTCCAGTGTGTGTGTGTGTGTGTGTGTGTGTGTGTGTGTGTGTGTGTGTGTGGTGTGATGGGTGAGTTGTGGTGTGGGGGGGTACATGTGTGCATATATGTGTATATTAGAAAGAAAGAGGAACAGAGAGAGAGGATATAAACACAGGTGACAGAATAAAAATACAACTACAATGGATTTGTGGTAATGAGGAGTACAAAACTCCACAGGCATTTTTGTTCACTAAAGCAAAGCACTATATAAGAGAAGATACATACATCAAAATTTAAATGGCAGATAGAATGTTTTAATCCTGGAAGGAAAATGAGCATTAATTAAGTAACATGCAAACACACCTATGTCTACAATTGCTTCCAACAATTCATTTTTTCCTTCCCTTTTGTGTAAATGACTAACCTGAGGCTCACAGAAATGACATGATCTGCCCAAGGTTATATAACCCTAAAACTTCCTTGACTCTTAAGCTCAGGGTTTAGCCTCTTTCTAAAAGCACTGTCTACAGAGTCCTCCTTGGCTACTGATGGCTTTGACTCTCAATAAAGGAAGTGGCTGGTGATGATGAGGGAATATAAGCTACTTTCAGTTCCCTCTACACATCTCTCCCAAACCAGTGGTTTACCATGCTGCTCTCTCTCAGCAGATTCAAGGCTAGACTCCCTGGCTCATCTTACCCAATTGGAAGAGACACACAAGAAGCTGCATACTCTTTCCAGCCAGCCTCTGCAGACTAATCCTCTCTTTCTAGCTCTGGGGTACAGCTTCCTCCCTCCTCCACCTCCCTCCAGCCCTGCTGCTGAGGATAGCAGTGCAGCTGGGAAAATAGATAGGTCTTTCTAACCCTCTCATGCATGTGCTGTGAGGCCAGGTAGCTCTATAAATATGGTAATGGCTTCTCAAGCATGCCTGGATTGGAAATGAGACCAAGAGGCTGGAGAGAGCCTGTTTGCACCGATAACCACTGTGTCAGCCTTGCTGGAAGAGACAGTTCTTCTGAGCTTCAGGTCAAATTAACTCTCCCCCCTCTCCCATTCAGTAGATCTCCTCTCCCTCCCCCTTCTCCCTACCCTATTAATCGCCTGTACCCACCTGTTCCCTGATTACATTGATGACATTCACAGAGGGAAGGAAGCGAGCAGTAGCTCATGTTTAGTCTATTACCAGGAGACCCAGGCTTGTGAATTAAAAAAAAAAATACACCAGCAACAACACAGCTACACTGATGTGTACAATAGAGAACCAGCTTGACACTTTCCTGCCATGGTCCTGCTGAGAAAATGACAGCTACAATGAAAAGCCAAATGCCTCCTCAGCCTAAGGAACCACATGTTTAAAAAATGCTCTCTGTCTGTAAATACACTTTTCTTCAGGTTCTCCTTCATCTAAAAGAGTGGACAGTACTCCTGTGCATACCACCCCTGAATACCCCGAAAATGCAGCGGAAAATGGTGACTAGAATTCTAGAACAACTTTTGACAAAGCCCCATACAGTATATAAGCCTCAATCATTACTCTCTGACTTGACTTCAACTTCAGGTAATTATAGAATCATTTTGAAATCTAATGCATGCCTTATCTCCTTCTATACTTTGTTTCTTTTTTATTTTTAGCTTTTTGTGGGGTGGGAGGTTGGCAGTCCTGGCCAGAATTCAAGGCCAGGGTGCTGACCCTTACTTTTTGGCTTAAGGCTAGCACTTTACCACTTAAACTACTTGGATTTTGTTGGTTAGTTGGAGCTAAGAATCTGGGGATTTCTCTTTCTGGCCTTTTTTTTTTGCCAGTCCTGAGGCTTGAACTCAGGACTGTGTGCTGTCCCCAAGCCTCTTTGTGCTCAATGCTAGCACTCTACCACTTGAGCCACAGCACCATTTCCAGGTTTTTCTGAATAATTTACTGGTGGTAAGAGTCTCACAGATGTTCCTGCCTATACTGGCTTTGAGCTGCAATCCTCAGGTCTCACCATCATGAATAGCTAGGATTACACTGACACTTGGCCATTTTCTGTTGCTGATTATCATGACCACCCTTCTCTCAGGTGACAGTGAAGCTACATGGCTGACACTGCTTCAACACAGGGCTACTCTGCATAGAAGGAAAGGAGTTGGGTGCAGAAGAGCAGATCCCAAAGGTACTCCAGCAAGGATTAGCACACTGGGTATTTTACCTATTCTTTGTGCCCTGGGCACCTTTGACATTCTAAGGATACCTATGAACGGACACCTTCTCAGAATACTGTTTTAAACACATGTATTGTAGTATAAACTAATATGAAAATATAAAAATCATGGCTCTGTTCAAATATCCCCTGCAAACCATTGAAAGATTTCCTTTAAATTATTAATAAAGTCAGTAAGGTATGGCCAACAAGTTCCCAGGTGGAATTTAAAGAGTAGAAACATACACAGGCATTCAGGTACACTGAAAGGATGTGTGAACATATGCAAAAGCTCCTTGTAAATGAGGAGGCTACTAAGTGCAGAGTGCAGGGAAACCAACTGTAAGCTAATAGATAGGTTTTATTTCCATTGCTATCAGCATTCCCCAACATTCCTAGTTGTGTGATAGCTCAAAGACAATAGTTTAATTTTTTGTGAACTAGTAATCTGTCTACTTTCTTATTAGTGTATTAATACAAGATTGCAATGACTAATTTTTATTCTCCCTAATTCTGAGATGAAAATGTTGAGATGAAAAAAAATAATGGTCTAAATTAAAGAAGAAAGATGAGAAGCAAAACAAACTAAGTGAATTGATCTGTCTTCCCCAAGAGTAACCAAATCAGAGAAATCCAACATGGGTTTAGAAATCTGAAAACATGGAGGGAACCTACTCCTATATCCTAGACTACAAATATAAGACTCCAGAGCAGGCAGGATGGAGATGGGTTTAGCAAGGCTAATTTCTAAGTTTATCATCCCATCAAAGAAGTAGATGGTAGAAAAAGTGGAGGACTCAGCAGTGATAAAATAAGCTTCAATTACAGGAAGGAAAAATGTTTTATATTTTGTATTCTCAGCATTGTAGAGTATTACCTAGAGATATTTTGCTAAAGAAAAATTTGTCAAGTCCAATGCTTCCTCCTCATCCCACAACCATGTCCTTAATTCAAGCCCTCTTCCTCTGGAATTCAGAGCCTTTCACAAGATGGCACTGCATGGTCCATTCCTCTCATTGTTCACCCCTTCTCCCTGCAAGATCCTTCACGCGCAGTCACTAACTGCTTTAGAAGCCACCCTGCAATCTAACTCTTCCACGGTAAGACCTGCACTGTAGATTCAGCTTCAAATATCTCCCCCACCTGATATCAACCATGAAAACCTTTTCCTGAAGATAGACACCAGTGGCTTAAGCATAGGGGCCTAACTTCTCAGAAGGCTTAGATGTGCAGGATTGCAGTTTGAAACTAGCCTAAACACAAAAGTCAAGATTCTGTCTCCAAAATATCTACCAAAGAGCCAGGTGTGGCTCAAATGGTAGAGCACCAGTTCAGCAAACAAGTTGAGTGAGCATGGTGACCTGATTTCAAACTCCAATGCTGCAAACAAAAATAAGGATTACAACAACAGCAAAACTCAAAAGACCTCTCTCTTCATTGAGGAACTCGCATTATCCTTGCCATGCACCCTTTCTTTGCTTTAGTTCATAATATGTTCTATTTCCTCTTACCCTCCACATATTGAATCCTTACATTGTCTTCATATCCGTGCTCTTCTAGCGTAAGCACTCCATGCAGCTTTCTAATGCCTCTGGCCTAAGGCATTCTTCTCATTCTGGACCCTAAAACAAACAGTCAGATCTCCAGATATCAGTGGAGTATCTCCATCAATGACAGACTGGACTTACTTGAAAAAATAAAAATACCTATGTTGAGTAAGTACAGATCTTTTTGTTGTCATTGTTTCCTGACAAATACAAAGCCTAACAACTATGTGTGTGTGTGTCATTTACAATGACATATGTAGTACAAGAAATCTAGATGTGATTTCACATATACAGGAAGATGTGTGTGGGTTACATATAAATACTATAGCACTCTATACCAATAATTGAGCATTTGAGGATTTTTATGTCTGTGAGGGTCCTGAGACCAATTCTCCACAGAATATCCAAGGTACTACTGTATTATTTATTGTGTAATAGGATAGAAGAATGGAGTAAATGGGAATAGGAAGAAAATGGGGAGGAAGACAAAAAATGATAGCATTTATTTGGTGCTCACAATGCATGACTCAATTCATGAAGCACCAGTTGAATGCACCAGGTCTCATAGCTATTAATTAGAAAGGCCGATGTTAACCTTGGGTTATGATTCTAAAGGTCCATGGTTTTGATGACTCAATAGTAGCTCTCTTCAAAGTGCTTTCCCACTGTGTCCATTTACACATTAAGTCCCCATTAAGGACTGAAAACAGGTAAGATATTTTGTACTTTATTCCCTACATATCCAATAGAATTTTTAAACATTCATAGAAGTTTTCAACAGTAACATTCTGTAAACACCTTAAGGGTACCTACTTTGGTGTCAAGTTTGGGCTTACTGGTTCAAGCAGCTCAGATATGTCCCCTGCCTTCCTAAAGTGTGTATGGCAATGAGGGTTTGGATATTAAGCAAAAAACACAGCATCAAATACATAATTACAGATTGTGATAGTTTTATTAAGTACTAGCACAGAAGGGCAACAAAAAAATGGAGCATGGCCAATTTAGACATAAGGAAAAGTGTTTACAGCTAACACCTTTGAGGAACTTACACTTTAGTTGAGACCTAAAGGATGATCCGGTCATTGATTGATCAGTCCAGAAATAGGTTTCCAAATAGTGGGGCTAGCCTTTAAGAAACATCAAGGCTAAGAAGGCATTTGGCAAAGCTAGAGGAAGGGAAAGACCAATGTGTCTGGAGTATGTAAAAGTATGACAAAGCTGGAGGCAGAAGAGGTAGTGCTGGCTCTGTATCCCTCCATTCTAGAAATGTATAGAAGATGGCTATTAAGACCTTCTCTAATGCTTGATTCATAACTGCTACCAAAGTACACATAGCTCTTGTTTCATGCATTTGGACTTTTGAGGAGGCACTGACATTATAGTCATTACCTACACAGTAATACAGAAATATAAACAGAGGTAAACTAGTCTAGAAACAGAGATGAGGGTCATGGAAAGAGTTATGGACTGAAATTTTAAGTTGAATATCTAACTCCCAGTTCTTGTGAATGTGACCAGATTTGGACATAGACATTTAGATATACTTGGGGTCAAGTGAGGATAGGTTAATTAAGCTGGGTTCTCATCTGATAAGACTCTTGCCCTTAAAATAATATAAATGAGAAGTGACATGAAGACACAAAGGTAAAGGGAGAACTCAACAATGAAGACAGAGATTCAAGTATTTCATCTATAAGCCAACGGTGTTGGAAAAGCCACCAAAATAGAGAAAGAGGCCAGGAAGGAATTGGACCTACCAATTTAGATTTAGTGTGTCTAACTTCCAGAACTGGGAAAGAATAAATTTCTGTTTAAATCACTCCATTATTAATAGTTTGTTATGGAAGCCTTAGCAAACTAATATAGAAGGCTTCCTGAAGGAAGTGATGTTTGAATAAGTACTGTATTTTGAACAGAAAACAGTGGGACTTCATTTGGGCAATGAGATTGAGAAATTTTTTCCCTCTTTTTTATTTTCAGTCTGTAGGGTTTTTTGGTTGTTTTTTTTTTTGCAGAGGCATGCTAGAGCCTTCTCATATAAGGTGAAAGTGGGAGTTGCTCTCTCTGTGTACATAGTCCCAGGCCACTGTGTTTCCCAGAATCCTTACACCTGGCCTTGATGGCATTATAAAAATCCATTGAGTCTGGGTATTCCTTTCTGGAATTCAGACAGGAAGTCTGAAGTCTTAGCAAATGGCACTGATTATCACTTCCTTTCTAGAGCTCTGGCCCTTGCCTGTGTCACTAGCAGGTTAGGGGGAATAAAGCCTACTCCACTATCTTTAATTAAATCACCACTCTTCAGACATTCCCTTGGTTGGAAACGTATTACCATAGCCTGGATCTCTTGCCCTTGCTGCTGAATTCTGCTGTGATGGATCTCAAGTTCCTGTGTGATCCACACAACTTGGTCTTTCAATAGAAAATTTTACATTTTGATATCGTAATGTGTTCCTATAGTATTCCAGCCAGCAGGATGTCAGAACCCTGAACAACACTTGGTAAAGTCAACCTGTCTGAACTGTAGCTCTTTCGTCAATAGGACAAATATTAGGTCAAGATATACCTGAGACTATTCCTATCCACCAGGGAAACCCAGTCAGAAAGAATAAAATATGAACTCCAGTATCACTATTAACTACTTCATAATGGACAAATTACTTGGCCTTTTTTTAGTTTTATTTTCAGAGAATATAAAAATAGTCTACTGTCTAGAATACCCATGATGATTAAATCTTATACAACCTGCTTATTGCATGCAATGCCTGGCACATAACAAGCACAATTTAAGTTGCTTGTTGCTGTTATAGTAATTATTGGTATAATTTGTTTCTTTGTTGATTTTATTAATGGTTTATTATTATTTATGATGATGATAATCTTCCAGTTGAATGTTCCAAACAGGATGTAAAGATTCAGTCACATAAAATGTAGGACCATATTATTGCTAGATTTAAGAAAAGTCTAGAGTAAGGCTATGATGGAGAAGAAGAGGATTTGCCTATCTCTCTTATGTCTGAATTCATTTCATAGTGTTAATATGTTTCTCACAAAGTTTCTCTGAAAAATAAATGTACTAAAAGTTATGATCAACTAATTGAAGAAAAGATAATAGAGGATAAAGTTGGATGGGGTACCCAGGCAATGCCTTAGATAGTCTTCAATTGGAATTACCTTCGGCTGATGGTTACATGCATGTATACTAGAGGGATAAAGAGATAGGGAACTCTGAACCCTCCCTAGAGTTTGGGGTACCAGACCATGTTCTTATTTAGTTGAAAAGCAAACAAAGCAATTTCTTTTGACTTTCTTTCACAGTGACAATTTTCCACAAGAGAACTGCAATTCATCCATGCAAACAATGGAGATTATGTTAATACAGTGAGGCATCTCAAACTGGAGCAGATCAAAATGACACAAGGTAGAGTCATCTGTTTTACTTCATTATAAACCATGTAATCTCCCTAAGGAACAACTTGATTCATGTCACTCCTGTGTTCAAGCTTTTAGGCATCCCTTATTACTAAAAGAGCAATGTCTAAATTTCCTAGCATGTCTGCATGCTTGCCTGGATATGGAGAAAGATGAATGTATAAGAAAATAAGGCTGTTACCTCACAGAACCTAAATTGGATGTTTGTATAGAGATAATCACCACTTTCCAACCAGTCATCCAGTCAACAATCTATTTCCTTGTTCTTACACATTAATTCCACAATTAATTAATTAATTAATCAATGGGCTTTTATCAATGTAGCTTCTAAATGGCCTAGGGACTTGTCCACATTCTCACTAACCATCTCTGTTGCCATTGCTCAGGTGTCGATTATAATAACACCTTGAGCTAGGGTCTCCTGCTCTTCCCCTAAATCCATCCTTCATCTGCATTTTCATGAATGGAAAAAAGTCTAAATTTTGTGTGTCAGGGAGTGAGGGGAAGTTAGGGGAATGAGAAATATAAGGAAGAAGGTTTGAGTAGAGAAGAAGCAACTAGTAACAGCAGTTACCTTTTGATGATTGGTCATTAAATATCAGGTGATATGCTAAATGATTTCTGCTCATTATCTCCTTTAGACTTTTAAACATTCCATAGTGTAGAAGTCAGGTTTGAATGTTGCACTAAGTTAAATATGGTTAGAAATTCTTTGCTGTTTTCCTCCATGGAGACATGATACCTAATTCTCTCCCTGAATCTAGGTGCTCTTAATGATTTCCTTAACCACACAAAGCAGAGTAACACTCTGAAACTTTTGATGCTAAGTCTTAAGAAGTCTTTCTTAGCGAACTTGGCTTCTTTCTTGAGAAAAGTGTGTTAAATAAATCCAACAAACCAGAAGCTATCATGCTGTGAAAATCTGAACCTGAGGAAAGAGGTCCTGGAACCTGAGATACCCTGTGGAGCATGAGGCTCAGGTATGTGATTGAACAAGACATCTCAGAACACGCCACAGTCCACATGTATCCAAGATGAAGTGCCTAGCTGATAGTTGAATTTTGATGACACGTTTATTGAACTACAAATTCACAATCCAAATAAAATGGCTGTTCCAGCCCACTAAGTTGAGACAACAGATAACCTGAACAGAGATGTCTACTCACTTAGATCAAAGCCTCATAGCCCATGGTACCATCGAGCCTCAACTGTGGCAGTATGATTCCAGCACCTATACTCCGGAAGCATGAAGCCATACTATGTCCTGAGGGAGGATTCTTGGTTATTTTGCTTTGGAAAGTCACATGCTTCCAGAGAACATGACAAAATGAGGAAAGGAGGAAGGCTGGGGGAGGAGCAATGATCATCCAGAAGTTTTCATGAGAAAGAGGAAATGAAGAGTAATCTAGGTCAATCTGATTAAAGTACTCTATGTATACTTTTGTGAACTACCATGGTGAAAACCCTTCTTTGAACAACCAGCACATTTAAAAAAAATGACACAAATGTAAAACCAGTTTTGTTGGGGTTGGGTACTACTGGGAACAGAAAGGGCTAACAGAGAGAGTCAAGAAGGGTACGCTTGTGCCCAATTCCAAATCATGGAAGTCATGAGGTAGGTTTTCAACTCAAGTCAATATCCAAGGCCATTGCACCATTGTTAACTGGTGAGTAGATTTGGGGAGAAGGATACATCGTTGGGTTCTCCATGAGGAAAGCATCCAGCTACAAGGCAGAATTTAAGTCTAGGTAGGGCCTTAGCATGTGTAACTCAGGAGTGATTTATTCCACTCCTACATCAGAAGACAAAAACTTTTAATTAAAAGAAGGGAGAAAACGCTGCCTGAGACTGAGCGGGGAGCCTGCACCATCTGACAGTTTCAATTTTCACTTACAGCTTACTTTCCTCGATTGATATCCTTCCCGTGCCTGCTGAAGAGAGCCATTGGCTTCCATAAATCACCTTTGAAAGTCACAGGCAATTGCTGTTTTAACCCTTGCTTTGACAGAAACAGCATCTACCATGACAAAGATAGCCTTTACTCTTCACTGGTCATTTCTGGTGTGTCAGAAACTATACAACAGGTTGACACCCAAAATTGTACTTCACTTTCACCAAAGTTTAGAAGGTAGGGACTCTCAGTAGCCCCAACTTCAATACTACTGAATCAAGTCTTGGAAAATGGTCTCTCAACTCACTGAGAGCAAGTGAGTGTCAGTTGAAGTTTGAATCTTGACTTAACTTCTGAACTCAGACTCCCCAGATTATATACTAACCATTCATGTTGGTACAGGCAGAATTCTTCATATTTTTCACTTTCCCATATTATCTTAAACACGAAGTAACATGGTAATACTATAAAAGTGATATGCATAGACATTACCCTTATTCTGAAGACAGAATCAAACCAGAATTAACCAACTGGCCAAATAACCATGTGGTTGTATATGGTTAAATATCCTGCTTAATCACATCACATTAGCATGTGGTTTTTCCATAACTTTAACCATTTCATTATAATAAACCTTATTATTATCATTACTCTCATTTCAGTAATGGTATAATTGATATGCAAGTAGAACTGATGTTTTCTAAATGATAAACATATTAAATGATAGCACAGAATTATGACCCATTTTTTCCTGTCTCCTGGTTTATAGCTTTTTCAGTACATCCAGGACACCTTATATCTGTCTTTTCCATAATAACCTGCAATAAAACCATGAGCAAATGGGTTCTTTAGGCTGAGGAGTGGAAGATTTGATGTTGAGACTCTGAAGTATTGAATAGGTAGATTTAAATGAGAGCAATGGAGGAATGGGGCTAATGTACACTTTTTAAGGAAGCATTTATTCCCAGGGAGAGTATTTGCACTCCTCTGATCATGGATGATGAGTACCTCCTTAAATTTTATCACAGGAAGCTGACCATCTTCACTCTACACTGGCTTTGGAGCACATTAGCAATAGTATCATTAGGAGATGCATGTAGAAGCTGGAATGGAAGGTGTCATTAAGTAAACCAATGTTTAAAAACTCATTTTCTTTCGTGAATGTTTTTTATTATCTTTAAGAAGTTGTACAAAGGAGTTGCCATTCACCAAAGCAGTTTATAAATACAGCTCATTTTCATCACCTCTTTCAAAATTCTCACCCAGCCTCCCAACCCATCCCTATCCTTCTTTATCTTGATTCTAGGCTATGTATTGAATCTTTTTGCCATTTAACAAAGCAGTGCATGTGTAAAATGAATCTTGATCTGTGTCACCATTGCAACATCTTCACCCCCCTTCGACTCCCTCCCTCCTTTATATTTGTCAGTTCTGTGGTATATACAATGAAATCTTGCCTATGTTCTCCCCTTCTCCCCCTCATTTTTCTACCACTCTCCCCTGCCCCCACCCTTCTATGAATTAACCGGAGTGTAACAGATCCCATGGAGAGCACGAATAGCAAAATTATTTAAAAATACTAAGTCAAAGACCAATAAAAATAAGCACCAGGAAATGATACTTAACATAATTTCTTAACCTCTAATCTATACCCACCACTATGGGAGAATCTGGAGAGAGATCTATTCTTGGGCCATTCATGACTAAACAATTGAGGGTGTCTAATTTCTCTAGCACTGGTTGGTGCAAAGAGAAACTTGGTACTTCCTCTTGAGGCAAAAGGTGGGGAAGCTGTCGTCAGAGCTGCTCACATCTGAGTGTCAGAGTGAATGTGTGCGTTCACAGTACCTGGGGAAAAGGACCAACCCACATAACTTCAGAGAAGAGGAATAGTGTGATCTATGTGGTTTGATATTGGAGTGCTTTTCTTTTGACCAACAGAGATCAGCTCCAGCTATTTTGAGAAGACAATACAAAACAAACCAACAAAAAAAAATACTAGAAAAATGTGGGCTTTGATCCATGCTTTTAAAAATAGGAAGTTGAAGCTAGTCAAGGACATAGATAAAAAAAAAATGGGCAGACTGTTCAGAACAATATCCAAAAGAGCACTTAGCTCCTGCCATTTATCCATGAAATGCTACCCTTTTCTTAAGACTTAAACTTCTAAGAAGGAGGATCAGAGCAGCCTACCAGGTTAAGAGTCTAGTCTTTGGCTAAAAATGGATAAAGTGTGTTTCACAGAGGACATAACCTCACCTGTGGTGAGAAGAGATGCTGAAGAAGCAAAAGTGATAGCAGGAAAAGTGGAAAAATAACTCCATTCATATCTTAGGGATGCCAGTACAAAATATCCCAAACCCAGGAGAATAAAATAAAAGAAATGTATTCTTTAAGTTTTGGATAAGACACACCTGGAATTGAGGTGCCAGCAGGCATGTCCCCTTCAAGGGCTTAAAGAAAATTCTTTCTCTGCCTTTTCAGTTTCTGGTGTCTGCCAGCAATTCTTGGTATTCTTTGGCTTGTATATTCATGACTCTGATCAACCTGTGCCTTTACAGTTGCATTCTCTTCTTTCCTGTGTGTCTCCTTTCTTCACTCTCCTTAAAGAGTTCCAGATATGGGATTGGTATCTACACAAATCCATGAAGGCTGCATCTTGCCCAGTGGTACCTGAAAAGACCCAGTTTCTGAATAAAGTCACAGCCACAGGTATTGAAAGTCAGGACTTAAAAATCTTTTGCATGGACACATTCAACATCCAACAGTAACCAAGTGGAGAAGTCAGACTGTTCATTCATGGAGGAAACTCCAAAAATATTGAAGAATAAAAAATTCTGCCAGGTGTTGGTGGCTCATGCCTGTAATCCTAGCTACTCAGGAAGCTGAGGATGATGGTTCAAAGACAGCCCAGGCAGGAATGTCCATGAAAGTCTTACCTCCAATGAACCAGAAAACCAGAAGTAGTGCCATGGCTTAACATGGTAGAGTGCTAGCCTTGAGCAAAGAGATTAGGAACAGTACCCCAGTCCTGAGCTCAAGCCCTGTGACCACCAAAAAAAAAAAAAAAAACACCCAAAATTCCGGAAATCAGTAAATAGGCTGATGGGCCGGAGGCAGTATCACAGGATAAAGACAGTGAGATGATACAGCTTAGCAGCCAGATTGTGAAGTATTTTGGGTGGAGACTAAGAGATTTTAGACTTCATGCTGTCGATAGTACAGAGCCATCTGGTTATCTAGTAGAGATGGATAAGATAGAATTCGGGAGAGGGAGCATATTCCAGAAGTTGTCATTCCAGGCTTTCTATCCATGGACCTTCCTCTTCCTGGACATTGAGGGCCTTCCCTCTACCTCCTCTCATTATCCTTTACATTTTTACATTTTCCCACTCTCTCTTTCTTTTTTTTTTTTTTTTTTTTTTTGGCCAGTCCTGGGCCTTGGACTCAGGGTCTGAGCACTGTCCCTGACTTCATTTTGCTCAAGGCTATCACTCTGCTACTTGAGCCATGGCACCATTTCTGTCTGTTTTCCATATATGTGGTGCTGGGGATTGAACCCAGTGCTTCATTTTTATGAGGCAAACACTCTTGCCACTAGGCCATATCCCCAGCCCCTCCCCACTGTCTCTTAACATGTCTTTCTTTTACATCCTCACTAATAACATGATTTTCTGAATTAACTCTTTTTTTGTCTGGTCATATTAACCTTGAAAGTAAAATATATTTTTCTTTCTCTAATCTACTCTTTCTGGTCATTTGTTCATCTTCTTCTTCATGACTCAAGTCATTATAGCTTTAAAAAATATACTTGATAAAAATAGATGTCTCAAACCAAAAGACCTGAGAGAAAAATACTTTTGACATGCATATATAATAATCCCTACATTTTCCCTCAGTTTCTCTCACTCTTTCTTCCTTTCTTCTTCCTCTATCCTTTTATTCCTCCCTCCTTTCCTCCATACCTACCATCCCTTCTCTCTTTATTTCACTCAGATGAGTATGGATTGAACTCAGACCCAGTTTCATCCTCCAGTTTCCAAAGGCTGCATTATTGGTAAAGGTAAAATACACACAGAGAGCAAGAGAGATAAAGAGAGAGATAGAGACAAAGGAGAGAGAGAACTTGTAAATGCAAAGAGGTTTTCCCCGAGTTCTAGAAGTAAAAAGGACATAGCAGTTAGGAAGAAAATAGTCTTCGTTTTGTAAATGAAGAAACTGGGACTTGAGCATGGTAAAGAGCTCATCCCAATGTACTCTGGGATGCCCACGCTAAACTGAACTTGAGGTGCTCGTTGGTCATCTGTTTCTTGAATTCTTTGAGATTTCTAGATACATCTTTTATAGCATTTAACAACCCAGCCACATGGAATCCCTCCCAGTTTCTGGGCCACATGCTGTTCTTTAATCATACTTCCTACCAGTATCACTCTGGGCATGGTCTCTCCTCTTCCTTCAGATCTCCAGTGGGAGGCAACATCCTTCTAGAAGCTTTTATGAACCCATTCCTGGGCAGCCAAGAAGCATCTCTTTCATAAGCTATTTCGATAAACCCTGTTGGTTTGACCAGTCGTCCTCTGCTTCAACTTGGAAGACACACACACACACACATGCACATGAGCATACACACATGCACATGCACATGTAAACACACACACACACACACACACACACACACACACACACACATTGTTGCTATGGCTCTTTAAACAAGATCTGAATGCCATTGTGCTGGCAAACCTTCCCTTCCTGGGCCTGTGGAACAATGCATAGATAAATGTATAAATTGTCAAATGAATTAATATTTAACTGGATTAAGGTTTGGGATTTTGTAGGAAGGCACACACACAGAGGTAATCCTTGGGGTTGCCATCACTCATAGATATCAGAATTTTAAAAAGTTTTATGATTTTCTGAGCATGTGGTTTGATGAAGAGAGAAAAGGCAACCCACCTCAGCTAGGAGTCATGAAGCAGAGAGAAGACAGTTAAGTAGGACAGTACTGTTATAAAAAGAAGATGCTTGCTTTGGTTTTTTTACAGGTTATGAAGTAATCTTCAGATTCATCACATTGTCATTTGTCAAAACATCCCATTGTGAAAGGTATGTTGTATCTGCTTCACAGATGAAGAGACCAAGGTTCATAGACAGGAAAGAACTAGCCTGTTGCCACTCAGATCCTGGCTAGAATCAGACTCAGGATATAAGCTCTGGTTGTGTGCTTTTCCAGAAAGCAATCTGAAAACAGCCAGTGTCACTGTTGTGAGGACCCTGTAGGCCCAGGAAGGATTAAACGACAGCTCCAAGGACCTCGCTCATTTCTCACAGTGTCTCATTAGGAAAAGCTGCCAGTGCCTGCAGTCGGCAACTAGCCTATCATCCACTCACACCTCCTGCTTACCGGTGACAGCCCCTCTGGCTGCTCCATCTCACATCACATGGCACTTTCTTGAAGACAAATAGTCAGGCTTGTTCCAAGAAACTAAGATGTGCTTTTGTTGTTGCTGTTGTTCACCCACTATTTATTTAGCCCAATCTTCCCTATATCTCCTAGAGCAAGGTGGTTTGGGAAAGAAGAGAATGGACAATTTTTTATCTACTAAGCATGGTACTACACACTTTAGCTGAGCTATTATTATTATTGTCATTGTTGTAATTGAGTTACCCTCTATTGAGCATTAATGCCAAAATGTAAGAGTCTTTTTATTGTAACTTACATAATTAACTTATCAATAACTTACAATGGAGATTACAATTATACTTTGAAGTAAGTGCCCAGCCAGAATCTCAGAATATGATCTTATTCATAAGTAAAGTATATATGGATGGAATCAAGTCAAGGAAAAAAACTTATAGGAGTAGAGTGATCCTAAATCCAATGATCAATACTCTCATAGGAGGAGGGGAATTTGGGCAAATATTTAGAGAGGAGAAGAGCATGTAAAGATGGAGAGGGACACACAAAAGAACTCATAGGGCTACTGAGGCAGAAAGAAGAGATTCATCTAAAAAACTCAAGGAACATCAACGATTGCCTAGAAATGACAACACATAAGAAGAGACAACAAGCAATTACTCCCTGGAGTCTATGAGCAAAGCCATGTGGTCACCATGGTTTTGAATGTATAAACTTCAGAATTGTAAGCCACCCAGTTTGAGATAACATACTATGTAAACCTAAAGAATCTAGCACAGACATGTTGGCTGCCTCCTCTGCCATTTTGTGCTGTTTCTGGGGCTTTAACTCAAAGCCTAGGTGTTGTCCCAGAGGCATCTTTGTTCAAAGCAAGGGCCTTACCACTTGAGCCACAGCTCCACTTCCAGCTTGCTTGCTTGCTTTTTTTTTTTTCTTGTTTATTGGATATAAGAATCTTGCCAACTTTTCTGCCCTTAGCTGGCTTTGAACTGTGATTCTCAGGGCTCAGCTCTTGAGTAGTTAAAATTATCAGTGTGAGCCACCAGTGCCCACTGTTGTTTACCCTTTTAATATAGCACCACATAAAAGTTCTACATGTATTATCCCCTTTACTTCTCGAATAGAACCCAAAAGTTGCTACTCCAGCCACATGGTGTGTGCGTGGGGGTTCATACTTGTGTCTGTACGTGTGTATACAGAAAGAAGATGCTCAAAGGTAAAGTTTATCTGCCAAAGACTCACAGATGAATTCTCACCAAGCAGTCTCATGGTGTCCCTTGTAAGCAAACTCTCCACCTTGGAACTCACAGTCCTCCTTTGCCCAGTCCTCACCTAACTGTCCATCCAGATCTACCACTTGATCTATTCTCAAGGCAGCAGATACCACAGTTCTCAAAAGCAACTCATATCCATCTTGAAATATCAGCAATGTCACCTTCATCTGATGACAACAATGTTATAATAACTAATTATCACCATTGTTATTTTATGATTATTGCCTGCAGTACATTATCTAGTACAATATAACTCATTTATTAGTACCTATACGTTATTTTTCCATCTAAATTGAGCTTAGTGCTGCCCTTATTGGCTTCCAATGTCCCAGTTTTATTTTTACATTCACTGTTTCTATTTCAAGTACCAGGAGTTTGAATAAAGTAAGGAGCTGAAAGGCAAACCCAACAGACCAATAGGTTTTATTGGATTGAAAAGGTGAAAAGAGCAACCAAGTTTCCTTTAGCCTGCCTGAAGAAGAAGTGTCCCACATCCCATATATCTCAAGTCTCCTTTTATTAGGCAGAGAAAGTGAAGCTGGTGGGGCAGGGGTCCAGGTAGTTCCCATGGCATGGAGGGCCAGCAGGATGGGAACATGGGAAGGGGAACTGTGTGAGGATCTGGAGGTTGGGAAGGAGAGCAAATAATATCTTGAATTACAGGAAAGGAGGTTTGAAACAGCCTCTGTGTTTCAAAATGTATCTGTTTTGAACAGCATCAACAGCAGCCTAGGATCACAGAGGGGAGGGGAGATGATTCAGCCAGATGGGCAGCAAGGGTAATTCTAAGACACAGCTCTTAGGGGGAATGGTGAGGGCTTTGGGCTTAAATCATTTTCTGTCAATTTCATCTCTTGAATTGTTTTTACTTCTCCTCTCTGAAGCCATCTCTTCTATGGAGCCTCACTGGGTCCCTTAACTGAAATTTCTCTCTCTCTCTCTCTCTCTCTCTCTCTCTCTCTCTCTCTCTCTCTCTCTCTCTCTCTCTCTCTCTCTCTCTCTCTCTCTCTCTCTCCTGATCAAGTAGAACCATTTACAAATATCTTCTTTAAGTGACACCTGCACCTTCAGTCTAGTGCTGATTTCTTAATTTGAATAACAACCCTGGGGTCTTATCATTTTCTTGCTTTCGAAGTAGAATTTTCTTCTACCTTTCAATGTGTCAGTATGAGGAATTTTCCCTATTTATAGCATCTAAAGAGCCCACATATTTGTGAATGCTATCTTTACATTTTCCCATCTCTTAACACAAGTTTCGTTAATGATGTATTGTATTGTAAATCCTGAAAGGTAGCATTGCTATTGTACAACATTCAAGGCCTCCTTCCATTGTCCAATCTTACTTCCTAGAAATCTTTCCCCTCACTCAGAACATTCTGGGCTCTGGTTTGAATGTTGAGCCAAAGTTTGTATTGAACTTTATTTGTGATGGTGAAGGAATTAGGAGGAAGGACCTTCCAGAGGTGATCAGGTAAAAATGAATTAAGACAATGATCACATTATGAGTTAGTTAAAAGGGGAAAGCTAAGCCCATGTTTTTCCAGTCCCATCTGTTTTCTCACTGTGTGATGCTTTCTTCTATGTTATAAGGCAGCAGAAAGACTCTCACCAGATACCACTGTCTGGTCCTTGGATTCTCAGCACCTAGCACCATAAACTAAATATACTTTTATCTGGCTGTACTGTTACAGCAATAGATGACTGACCAAAACACTTAAGCCTCTATTTCAAGCAGATTTACAAATTTCAAGCAGACCTATAAATATGGTGTTAAATAGTGTTGATTCTGTGCTCCGAATGCTAAAAAGCCATTGGCAAATTTATTGCAATTTACCATATTCTAAATACCGTTCCAATTATTTTACCTGGGTTACTTTAACCTTCACAGTGACTGATGCATCCTTCATTTGCCTTTTTTTAATTTTCTTTGTTTTCTTATAGATATTTATTATATAGTAGCTACATTTTATTATTCATTTATTTTTTTCAAATTTTTGTTATTAAACTGATGTACAGAGAGGTTACAGTTTCATACGATAGGCATTGGATACATTTCTTGTACTGTTTGTTACCTTGTCCTTCATACCCCACACCCTCCTCCCCCTTTCCTTCCCCCCCCCCCCCAGGTGTTCAGTTCACTTACACCAAACAGTTTTGCAAGTATTGCTTTTGTAGTTGTTTGTCTTTTTTTACCCTGTGTCTCTCAAATTTGGTATTCCCTTTCAATTTCCTACTTCCAATACCAGTATACACGATTTCCAATATACTCAGATAAGATTACAGAGATAGTGTAGGTACAAACACAGGAAGGTGATACAAGAACATCATCAATAATAGAAGCTACAGATACACATGGGATGTTGAAAGTAGTTACAACTGTGATATAACAATTGTCTCCATAACATGGAGTTCATTTCACTTAGCATCATCTTATGTGTTCATAAGGGTATAGCTATTGGGCCTTGTGATGCTCTGCTATGACTTGCCGAAACCTGTACTAATTATTCCCAATAAGGGAGACCATAGAGTCCATGTTTCTTTGGGTCTGGCTCACTTCACTTAGTATAATTTTTTCCAAGTCCTTCCATTTCCTTACAAATGGGACAATGTCATTCTTTCTGATAGAGGCATAAAATTCCATCGTGTATATGTACCACATTTTCCTGATCCATTCGTCTACTGAGGGGCATCTGGGTTGGTTCAAGATTCTCTCTATGACAAATTGTGCTGCAATGAACATTGTTGTGCTGGTGGCATTACTGTGATTTTGTTTATGGTCTTTTGGATAGATACCCAAACGTGGGGCTGCTGGGTCATAGGGGAGTTCTATATTTAGCCTTCTGAGGAATCTCCATACTGTTTGCCAGAGTGGCTGAACCAGTTTACATTCCCACCAACAATGAAGTAGGGTTCCCTTTTGGCCACATCCCCTCCAACAATTGTTATTGTTAGTTTTCTTGATATATGACATTCTTACTGGGGTGAGATGGAATCTCAATGTTGTTTTGATTTGCATTTCTTTTATGGCCAGTGATGTAGAGCATTTTTTCATATGTCTCTTGGCCATTCTCATTTCCTCATCAGAGAAGTCTCTTTGTAAGTCTTTAGCCCCCTTGATGAGGGGACTATTGGTTCTTTGCGGTTTTGTTTTGGAAGAAGGTAATTTTTTTAGTTCTGCATATATTTTAGACATGAGGCCTTTGTCTGTTGAATGTCCGGTAAAGATCTTCTCCCAGTCTGTGGGCTTTCTGTTTATCTTGCGAGCTATGTCCTTTGCCATGCAGAAGCTCTGCAGTTTGATGCAGTCCCATTTGTCCAACCTTTCTTTGATTTGTAGCCTTTCTGGGTCTTTGTTAAGGAAGTTCCATCCTGCGCCAAGGAGCCCAAGTGTTTCTCCTACTCCTTCCTTTAGTGTTTTCAGGGTGTCTGTTTTGATTTCGAGGTCTTTAATCCATTTGGAATTGATTTTGGTGCAGGGTGATATATAAGGATCTAGTTTTAGTTTGTTGCATGTGTTGAGCCAGTTTTGCCAGCACCACTTGTTAAAGAGGCTATCTTTCTTCCATACTATTGTTTTAGCTCCTTTATCAAAGATTAAATAGGCATAGTTCTGTGGGTTCATTTCTGGGTCTTCAATTCTGTTCCTCATTGGCCTTTTCTTATAGGCAAGAAAACTCAATAACTGGCCCCATATTGCAAGGCTAATGTCAGGGTTCTAACTCAGGCTTTATCACAGTGTCATAGGTCTAAGACTCCTCCTTTTAATTATGAAAGAAGGATACTGGGTCTAAGTGGCATGGCCTTGTCCTCACTGCCAATATGGTGCCTGGATTGCTGGGGGTGGGGGATGGGGATGGGGCTTTTCATCCAATTCTGAAGAGCCTAAGAGTTGAAATAGGCCATTCATTGAATTGCAGATGCCTCATGCTGTTTACTCCCAGGAAAGTTTGCTGGCTCCTGATGTTGGGTTGCTTTGCTTATATAAAACACTTTTGTTAGGTTTGTTTTTCCACCCCAGGCTTGTGATTTTTGCCTTGAAAAGGTTTGTGTTAGCTACTTTTTGAGTGATAGGTCTTTGAGACAGGAGTCCTCCTGCAGTCGCCAGCTCTCTAATAAAGACTTTCAATTTGACCTCTCAAAATGTGGCTTGTCTGCATCTTGGTGTCTGAATTTCCATATAACATTACTTCTTATTTATCCAGCCCTTCCCAACCTTCTCAAGGGTAGCCATGTTGCTGACACTTGCACCATACTTACATTTCCCAACTGGATTTGTAAATTATTAAATAATTACACATACAACACTTAAGGAAGGCATGAAAGAGTAAAGGAAGATAATGAAACTAAACCATAGTTGCAAAGCAAATTACAATTTGACAATTTTGCAAGTTCCAACTGTCGACGTTATATATGACACAGGCCTTCTCTCCAAGAGCATATCTGGAAAGAAGGAAATGCTGCTGTACTACAGGATAGCCTGGAAACCTGCTTTACAATTAGATGGAAACCTGGATCACAGTGAGGGCAATACAGCTCTGCAGGTTTACTAAAAATCAGTGAATTGTTCATTTCAATAGAAAAAAAATTGTAAAATCATTGAATTTTATAGCCTGTACATTACACCTCAGTGAAGCTTTAAAAACAAAAGATTGGAAAGAATAAAGAGGAAAGAAGACACTTAAGTTGCTGAGAACCAGGGCATTTTATTCACAAAAGCCTATAGACACAAGCTGGAAGCTTATAAAAGTTTTCAAAGGTCCAGGAGACTAGGGGATGAGGAAAAAGAAACATGAGGCTCAAAGTACACATATATGAAATATATGGTATAAAGCACCAATAGTTTAAGTGTCTCAAAATTTAATATTATAAGCACTATGTAAATGGTAGATCCATCGTACCAGTTTTAAGGAACATATTTAAAGTATGAAGGTGTTTCATTTTACAAGGTTTCACAAAGGAAGAGCACCCAAGATCCATACAAGCTTAAAATGGCCTTCATTATAAACCCAAAATTTTCCCCATGCACAAAAGCTAACTATCTTTATTCTGTGAATGTCCAGATTATAAATATTTTAGGCTTTGTTACAATTATTCCACTATGCTATTGCACTCTGAAAGTAGCCATAAACTGCCAATGAAAAGGTATAGCTGAGATCCAATAAAACTGTATTTACAAAAATAAGCAGCTAGGGCTGGCAATGTGGCTTAGTGTTAGAGTGCTTGCCTACCATTCATGGTCACCATGTCCACAAGACTTTCCAACAGCAGAAGCTACTACAGAATCCAAATTCTTAAGGAAATGATCTTTTGGCCTGCCTCATCTTAAGTGAGTGGAGCTTATCAGGCTTTGCTGTCCTCCATTTACTGGTTCCCACTGCTAATTCAGTCTTCTGCTGTTTGTACTGTGAAAAAGCCAGCAAGATTCTGGTGTTTGGGTATCAGGAATAAAGTTCTCTAGGGTGTATTTCCTTATATGTCAAAAGGCTCTCAGGTGGAGAAGAGAAGCTGAGCTTCTTTAGGACAAATATGATTATTAACCCAGTTTTGATCTCCCTCTGTTTACTAGAAAGGAAAAGTCAAAGAAACTCTCAGAACTGCAGTTTTCACATCTATTGAGTGTCAGTACGAATCATATCTTTAAGTGAATGTGCTGAAAAATAAAAAATAATACATACAGTACAAAAGACAGTAGGTAGTTATTACACTGCAGCAGTTATAGGCTATTATAGAGATATTGGTATCTAGTGCATCTATTGGGATGCTCTTGATTATCAATCTAAGGCAATTTAGTTAAGCGTTTATTGAATGTTGATGGGTACATGTGAGTGCCCTTGTATATGGACTGTCATTGAGAAGTTCTTCATCTAGGTTCTCCTGGTCATTTGATTGTTATTCTCCTCCTGCAGCTGATAGAGCAGCTCCTGAGAGCAGCAGAGATCCTGTGCAAGACAATTGGAGTTAAGAATTCTTAGCAGGCAAGAGGCAGAGACAAGAGTCCTGCACGAAGGCAATGCAGCTCTAAATAGATAGCCAGGGGATTTTTTTCTATATTAAACTATTGATTTCTCATAAACTAAGAGCACAAAAGGCCAGCGAAAACAATTGAATCCCAGAGTGGAACTGAAAAATATAGAAAAAGAAAATAGACAGCTTTTTGTCCCTTGCTGGCTACTTTCATGAAGTGACTTCCTTTTATTTCTAGGCAATAAATGGAAAGAAGGAAGGGAAGGAGGGAAGGAGAAAGGAAAGAAAGAAGGAAGGGAGAGAAGAACGGAGGGAGGGAGGGAAGGAAGAAAAAAGGAAGGAAGGAAAGAAGGAAGGAAGAAGGAAGGTAAAGAGATAGGGAAGAAGGAATGGAGGGAGGGAAGGGAAAGAGGAATGAATAAAGGAGAGAGGAAGGGTGGATATAATGTAGAAAAGACACTCTATGCTACCAAACTGCAAGGCAAGGTATGAAGGCAAAATTCAAGTCTGACCTGCCACTTAGAACATTGCTTCTTTTCAGAGATCAGGAGGTAAATGCTGGGTGTCAGTGTGGGCATTCTGTGACTCCCAAGTGGGAGAGATTCCAGGAGGAATAGATGAAATCCTGAGAGGAGGCTCAGCAGGCCTGTGAAGATGAATATGGTTATATTCCCGCTTGCAGCCTTACCTAGACTCCAACTACAGTTCAGAGAATGTATCATCAAGACATCAGAAGCCAGCCAGAAGTGGATCTGGGCAGTGGCGACTAAATTTTTGCAGTGGAGGAAGAGATATGTATTTAAACAAATGTCTACGAACTTAAGAGTCTGGACCTTGGGTAAGCCCTGCAAATAAGGATCCCCAGAGTGCAATTCATTAGCTTCAGAATGTATTATCCTCTGTGCTGAAGATTTTAACCTTAGATAGAATAAGGAGGCGGAGACTCAGGGAAAGATGGGGTCTATTGCTCTTCAATTCTTTTTTTTTTTTTTTTTTTTTTTTGGCCAGTCCTAGGCCGTGAACTCAGGGCCTGAGCACTGTCCCTGGCTTCTTTTTTGCTCAAGGCTAGCACTCTGCCACTTGAGCCACAGTGCCACTTCTGGCCATTTTCTGTACATGTGGTGCTGAGGAATCGAACCCAGGGCCTCATGTATACGAGGCAAGCACTCTTGCCGCTAGGCCATATTCCCAGCCCCTGCTCTTCAATTCTGACACCACTTCTGTGTCTTCAGACTGAGATTTAGTAGCACTCACTGAGCATTGTTTTGACATTCCACATATATCAGCTCATAAAAATCATCATCTGAGGAAGCCGAGGTCCTGGCCTAGAAGTTATGGTTTTGATGTTGGAGGCAAGTGTATCATCTGAGAATAAGTTTAGTAGTAGCTAAGGACCAAGTGTCAGATCACTCTTGCACCAGTACCTATAATCATCCCATAGTTGTGTTACTCATCCATGCAAGCTTTGACTTGTCAGCACTTATTCTCATCTCCTGGAAGTCAGAATGAAGCAGATGGTCCTAGTCTGTACTACCATCTTTCCCATATACTTTTGCTCAACTCAGCCCTCTATAGGGTCCAAGGTCTGAGACACTCATAGATCTGGGGTTACCAAACAAATACCATAAGATGCCCCCAAGATTTGCTTTTATTCTTTCAACTTCTGGGGAGGAGGAAGAAGACTATCTTTTAAAGAAATGTGGTATTGTGGAAATTGACTATTCAAGTAGATTTAATTTATCCACCTTGAACTCACAGCTTGCACTTTGTGTTCTTCCCACAACTATGACAAATCCAGCCATACTTTTGCACTATGCAACTTAGATGGCATCTTGCATTCTAATTCATGGTGAAAATGTTGACCTCAGTGCTCAGCACTTTTAGAAAGTCTTTCCTCTACACTGTCACTTTCCCTGAACTTATTCCTTCTAAGATCCTAGGACAGGGCTGGGGATATGGCCTAGTGGCAAGAGAGCTTGCCTCGTATACATGAGGCCCTGGGTTCGATTCCCCAGCACCACATATACAGAAAACGGCCAGAAGTGGCGCTGTGGCTCAAGTGGCAGAGTGCTAGCCTTGAGCAAAAGGAAGCCAGGGACAGTGCTCAGGCCCTGAGTCCAAGGCCCAGGTCTGGCAAAAAAAAAAAAAAAAAAAACAACAAAACGATCCTAGGACATTCTCTCTTCCTCAAAAAATTGTTTTAATCCAGCCTAGCACCAGTAGCTCATGCTTGTGATCCAAATTACTCAGGAGGCTGAGATCTGAGGATCCCAGTTCAAAGTCAATCCAGACAGGAAAATCTGAGACTCTTATCTCCAAATAATCACAAAGAAAACTTGAAGAAGAGCTGTGACTCAAGTGGTAGAGCACTGGCCTTGAGCATAAATGCTCAGGAATAACACTCAAGCCCCAAGTTTAAGCCCCTAGACAAGAACAATAATTGTCTTAATCCTACTACTATAGTTTTTGAGCCTCTTTTGAAAAGAAGTTCCTATGCTTACTGCAGCAGTCGCCCTTCAAGATGTCCCTGTACCTGTTAGTATGCGTTCGTCAATGCAAAATAGGAAGTAAGAAAGTAAGGACTAGTGTTCAAATAGTTCATTTGTATGAAGAAGTAAACCCCATTAGAGTAAGGGGAAGGTATAACAAGGGAAAGGAACATAGCCAACAAAGACCATCGAAATTATAGAAGTCAGTTTGAAGCACAGAATTCAGAGGTATCCCACTCAAGGAACAAGAGATAGGGATATTTGGAGACCATTGTCAATCATTGTGCAGTGAGGTTATTTCTATTCCATTCCACAGAAGATTTCAATAGAGAAACATCTCAGGTAGCTGGAAGTAGAGCCCAGGAGCATGGAAGCAAATTTTAACAAACATATAAAGCCTTACAAACACCATTGCTATTAATGTATGATATTTCTATCATTCTTGGTTGTTCCCGAAGGACTATCTGTGGGCAGTTCTCTCCCTTACCCCTATGTCAAGCAAACATGAATTTGATGTCTGTTCCCCTAGTTGTGCCCTTTTCTGAATGATATATAAATTGGGATCATACAGAATGTAGATTTTGTGTCTATTTTGTTGTCACATAATTCATGCTTTTGTGATTCCTTCACAGTGCTGCTTGTATCCATAGCTTGTTCCTTTTGGCTGTTGAATAATGTTCCATTGTATGAATGTATCACAATTTGTTTACTCATTAGCTGACTGATGGACACTTGGATTGTTTCCAGGTTTTGGTAACTAGGAATAAAAGCATTATAATCCTTCCTGGGTGTTTTTTTTTTTTTTTTTTTTGGAAAACATACTTTTTTTTCCCTCTTGGGTATAAGTGGAATTTCTGGGTTATTGGAGTTGTGTGGGTGCTATAGCCAAAGTAGTGTTCTCAGCCAAATTTACATGTTGAAATCCTTCCCTCTAGTGACTCAGAATGTGAATGTATCTGGAAATGGCCAAATACATTCGGAGAGAGGCCACAGGAGAAACCACATCTTCTAGTACTTTAATCTTGGATTTCTAGCTTCCATAAGAAAATTAATTTCTTTTGTTAAGTCACACAGTATGTAGCATTCATGCAAGGGCAACTGTTGAAATTGAGTACATCTAATAGGTATATTTTTACTTTGTGAGAAACTAAAATAATTTGGAAAGTGGAGGAACCATTTTGCAGTCATATTCATCACAGTGCTTCCCCGGTGGGCAAGGATGTTCTGGATTCCCCCTGAAAAGCTGAGGGGCTGTTATAGACTCTCTCCCCAACCCACCAAAGTATATAATTTCTTACATAATTTCAAATGTTTGAAAAGTATACCCCCACAAATCCATTAATTTCAGATTGCAATGATAGATCCTGAAGTACTATCTGGATAAAATTGTTAGCATTTGGCTTTTTATTGACAGTGTGAAACCATAGAAAATTCTAAGGCTAAGATCAAGAGCAGACCCAGGATTTCGATCTTAATTGCATAGAATCGCAATGCCCTAAACTCAAGGTTTTGTGACAATTGTATTTCTGGTATATATGTAGTCAGTTGAGAAGGGACAATTCATGGTGGATTTATCTCTAATTTTTATCTACATAGTCCCTCTATTTCTCCTCCTCCTCTTGGAATCAGTGGACTAGGAGAAACATGACTTCTTCTGACAATGGCAAACATTCAAGAAAGCAAGTAGAAACATAAAATATATTCACAGCCATGTGCAGAACTGGCACAAAGACATTTCTGCCGAATTCCATGGGATAACTCAAGTTACACAGCCAACCCCAAAGTAAAAGGCATAAGGAACTGTGCCACATTAGCTTTCTTCCCTGTGTAATAAATTGATGCAGCACGCACTGATGACCTCCTAGGTTTTCTATTCTTTTTTTTTTTTTTTTTTTTTTTTTTTTTTTTGCCAGTCCTGGGCTTGGACTCAGGGCCTGAGCACTGTCCCTGGCTTCTTTTTGCTCAAAGCTAGCACTCTGCCACTTGAGCCACAGCGCCACTTCTGGCCATTTTCCATATATGTGGTACTGGGGAATCGAACCCACAGCTTCATGTATAAGAAGCAAGCACTCTTGCCACTAGGCCATATTCCCAGCCCCACCTCCTAGGTTTTCTAAGTCAAGTATCTGGACCCTGCCAGATAGCAATCCATGTGTCAGCCAAGGCTCGGTTTCATCTGAAGACACAGCTGGAAATGGATCCACTTCCAAGCTCCAGGAGATATTGGCCTTACTCCATTTCTTTGTGGCTATAAATGCATGGGTTTTGGTCTCTCGCTTATCTCTTAGGTGCTTCTGGCAGTCCTGGTAACAAAGCTATTTGCTTATGCAGTTGAATGCCACCAATGATTATATAATCACCTTGACCATCACCTTTGTCTTCTTCTGTTGAAGAGAAACAAGTTTTGTCTACACTCCAGTGGAGGGAATTACACAAAGTAACCAGCAGGAGGTGAGATCTTAGGGACTCCTTATACTCCCCCTGTCATAGCTCCTTTAGAGTAAGAAATTGAAGAATAACATGGAAAGGGCAAGAACACTATACAAATGGGGCCGGAAGGATGGGTGGATGAATGAAAGGAGGATGGGGAGTAGAACTCAGTCAAGAATTGATTGTATATACCAGAAATTTAAGAAAAGTAAGGGAAGGAGTGGGTCAGAGGGGGGTGAGAATGTTGAAGGGGGTGACACCGATCAAAATGCACTGTGTTCATAAACTGTTGTGTTAAGCAGCACTTTGTTGTACAACTGTACAAAGCTAATAAAAAGAGTTCTTAAAAGAATATGGTGCAGGGTGAGGACTTGAGGAGAGCAGTCAGTGTCCTACCATGTTTCAAAGTTCACAGGAGGCAACCATAAGGCCTCACCAGAGTGGACAGAGGAGTAGGGAATTCGTCAGAGGTGAACAGAGATACGGAACATGGAGAAACTCCAGTGGCGCAAAGCCAGTTTGTAGTTTCGAGAGCTTGGGATCTGAGCAATGTGCAGAAACCAAAAGCAAGGGACATGCTTTAAAATGGACTTTTTCTCAAATGATGGCTGGGACACCAGGTCTCTCCTAATCTTCCAATTAAATTGACTGCTTAAAATTGCTGTGCCAAAAACCAGTCTCCCAGACAAAGGGTACCAAGTGACTAATGAGGTGAAGAGGAGATCACGAGAGGGAACCTCAGGAGTTTATGGCTACCGGCACATTTCTCTGTCTGTGATGTCCACAGGGCCAGCAGAGAAAACACATAATAGAGACAGTCTGAGAGTCTCCTGAGAGACATGGAGGGCAGGAGATCATGACAGGTCACAGCTATGAAGGAAGAGCCTAGGGTAGATGACTTGTTGGATGACTGAGCCACCAGGTTAATTGACAAGAGGATGTGATGTCCACTCCACAGAAGAGGCAATTTTCTATATAAAAAATAAGTACTCAGACAGATCTAAAGGGATTCCCTGGAAGCTCTGTAACCTTGCTAATCATCCGATTTTTAATCTGCAAAAATGGGAGGATTAGGTTTGCCTCTACTCAAGTAGTTAACAGTGAATCTTTGGATCTTGATTTTTATGTTTCTATGAAGTCTCTCTGTTATTCAATTTCATTGTGTTTTAAAACATTAAGATGGTGAAAAAAGAAAGATCAAATACACAATAATATCTAGGAGATAGTTCCTAAGGTTTTTTTTTCTGCTCTAGGTAAAATGCTTAGATACAGCAAATTGTAAAGTAGAAATAAAATAACAGGTAGGTAACTGTGAGTAATTATGTTATTTCATGATATGTTTTAAGATACTAAATGCAAATATACTTGGAGAAGTACTACAATAAAACATCATCAACAACTGCTTTCACAGTCAATTCAGTAAAGTCCTAAGAGTCCAGGAAAGATAGAAGACCTCCCTTGTACATGTAGATACCCTAGTTTTAAAACTAGTAAACCAGGCCCAACTATATGTATGTATGTCAGATCATTGCCTAATGACCAAATTTATGACTGAATATAGAAATGTAAAATACACCACGTGCACTATTTATTGCCCCATATTGTGCTCGCATTGGCCTTTGGAGATAGACAAAAGACATTTTCCCACTTGGCTGATGGAGAAGCTGAGGGCAAGATGGCTTGAAGGACTTCCCTAAATTTCCAAAGTTTCAGAATCCGGGATAACAGACACCTATGCATTCTGACAAAACCCTCTTCCATTCACAGAAGGAGACCCAGTGTCATCCAGGAGTTCTTGAAAAATATTGTTTCCTAACTCCTACTCTGAAATCATATTGATCAATTAGATGAAAACATGATCCTGAGACACTTATCATTAACTGTTCCCAGAGTGAAAATTGCAGAAATATCACACTAGACCGTAAGCTCTATACAAGGAGGACTACATCTGTCTTGTTCACTTGGATGCATGTGTGGCATGACCAACTAATATCCATTACATAAGAGAATGAATAATCCAATTGCCTTAGCCATCCCTGAGAAATCAGAAATTAATAAGAACAGTTGACTTTGGGGAGCGTTGTAAAAATTGTAAAGCTACAAAAGGGATCACTGAGTTCAAATTAAAATTTAACATCAATCTAGTTACTTGTTCAGTGATAGAGACTACAATAGGTGTTGGGGATACATGGTGAGTAATAACAATAATACTAATAATTAATAATAACAAAATCTCTCTCCTATGGGGCTTTGATACTGATAGGGAGATAACCTGTACACACCAATGAGAATATAAAGTAAACCACACCTAGAATAATGAGTTGAGTTGGTGTGGCACCCTCTAAGTGCTAGCATCTTATGTAGGTGATCCTATTCTGTAATGGAAAAGGAGTAAAACAAAAGCTTTAGAGCTGCAAAAGAGGGAGAGACCTACATTACGTCCTCCTCAGGTTGGCTTTGCTTAGCTTCATAGGTATCTGCTCTCTCTGGGAGTGAATTACTTCCTGTACATATGGAGAACAGAAAGAGTAGGTTTGGTGACAGACCTGCTTCCAGGTAGGAAAACTGAGGGCAATGATTTTTTTTTCACAAGAACTCTGGCCTTCATAATTTTTTGGCCTGTGGAAGAAGGGAATTTCTTGCTTCTTTAACCACTTTCTTCCTCTGGCTTGTAGGACTCCATCTCCTAGAGTTCATTCCCATCTCCACAGCCGTTCCTTGTCAGTCAAATCTTCATGACTGGTTTATTCTCTTCTTGCTGAGCTCTAAATATTCATTCTACAATCTTCAGACCTGGTTTTCCTACCACAATCTGTCTTACTCATCCTCCTCTTTATCAATGGCACCCTTTTACTCTCCTACTAGAACAACAACAACAACAAAAAAAAAACACCCTAAATGTACCTCAACCTTTTACTCTTTCCAATCTCATTTCCAATCCATCCCCCCCCAAAAGTCTCATTAATTCTAGTGTTTGAAAACTGAACCTGAAAATTCCAGGCTGCTGTCATGTTTTATTTGGTAAAATAATGGCACCTTCAACAGGTCTCCCAACCTTCATTATTTTGTTCCCTTTCCAATATTTTCCAGAGCGGTATGGTTTTTGCATCAGATTTGGAATACATTCAAATCCCATTTTTTCTATACTGCAAAGCCTCATACAATGGCACTGTGTACTTCTCTGAGATAATCTGCAGCATTCTCCAAGAGCTCTTTACTGGACAACTGGGATAACAATCTATTGCTCTATAACAATTCATCTCCAAACTTAGAGGCTTAAAACATCAGTCAATATGTCATATCTCTCATATTTGTAGGATCAGGAGTTCTGATGAGCCAAGCTCATCTGTTCTAGGTCAAGAGCTCTCACAAGGCTGCAGTCAAGATGTCCATGGGGGCTGTTGTCTTCTGAAGGCTTGGCAGAGGCTGGAGCATCTACTTGTGAGACAGCCCACTCACGGAGCTGGAAGGTTAGTTCTGGTTGTTATCAAAAGCACTCAGCCTTCTCTACAGAGCTTCTGTGTGCCTCCCTTGGCCCATTATCTCACTGCCAAAGAATGGGTCTAAAGAGACGGAAATAGAGCTACCAATGCCTTTTATGATCTGCAATCATAAGTCAAACATTACCTCTTTCATACTCTAATTGTTAAACAAACCAATTTGTCATTGCTGGAGCCTGGTGATCATATCATCTTGTCATCCTGTAGATCTTCCTCACCTGAGGACCTTCACACTTGCTGTTGTGCCTTCTGTTTGGAGGTTCTTTGTACAGATCTGTGCAGAATCACTCCTCACTTTAGGGCTTCTTGTCACACCATAGGTAAACATTTTCTCTCCTCTGTCTTAAAGGGTAAATGAAAGATTTTGCTCTAGAGGATGACTGTGTCTTAGAAGTCTAGTGAATAGTATGGTGGTATGTCGGGGGTTTTTAGCCTCCCTGTCCTGCAGGAGAGACAGGAAAACACGCTCCACCTGGACGGGCCAGGAAGAGGAAAAGAGGACTGACAGACTGCCACCCAGTCCCCCTCTCAACGGAGGACACACAGACAGCCTGGGAGCCAGTCAGCGCTAAGACTCGTTTAATGGTGGCAATGAGCTGTTCTTTTACATGAGTCGGAGGGTGGTGGAAGGGGAGGGATACGTGCACCTACATAGGGGCTGTGAATGGACGCCTAACCTGTCCGTCAGGGTAAAGCTCCAAGGGACCTCCCTAAGGGGTGGCCCACATCTACATCACGGCCCTCAGGACCACCTCTGGGTTCATCACCGGCAGCCATCTTGGCTCACACATGATCTGGGACAGGAGGCTGGGCTGGTTTAGAGCTGCCTTTCTGGTTCCCACCCGGAGAAGGCAGGCAGAGCTAACAGCCACGCGCCCCAGGGCTGGAGAAGAGGTGGGCTAGCTAGAACCGCCTCTAACGATGCAAGGCGTCTGGGCGGGGGTGCCCCACAGTGATAGAATGGCAATCATATCTAACAATATAGTATCTGGCTGGGGATATAGAGCAATCACCTCACATGCTCACAGACCTATGTTTAATCTACAAGACCGAAAATAATAACAATTAATGCTTCTATATGACATGCTTGAAATTTGCTAAGAGAGTAGAACTTTCATGATCTCACCACACACACAAACGAAATGGTAACCATTTTGTAATAAATATCACATCTTGGAGGTGAAGTCAAGCTCCTGGGCCACTTCATGATCACAGGGAAATCAATGTGAAAGGGTATGATGTTTTGGATCTTTAATGCTTCCTAAGGCCTCTCTGTCCCAGGTTTAGTCACCAGCTCATGGTAATATTAAGAGGTGGTGGCATACAAAACCTTTGTACGAATGGATGCTAGAAGAACAAGGACATTACTGCGGATTTGCTCTTGTAATGGATATTGGGGCCCCAGATCCTTTCTCTTTCTTCCTTTGCTTCCTGACAAACATGAGATGAATAGCATTCCTCTTCAGGCCTTCCATCATGATGATTATATCATACCTCAAGAGATTACATCTCTTGGGTCATGCCAGAGCCAAGAGATCACAGATGGAAAACCCTAAAGCTAAAATCACTCAACTAAGACTGTAACGAATTATTTTCTCCTTTAAGTTGATTATCGTATTTTGTCACAGATGACCTTCACTAGGAACATGCTTAAGAATGTCTCTTGACAGGTTTCTGGGTGGGGGTAGAGCTGTTCTCAAAATGCAGCTGATCAGGGCTGGATTCACACCTCTGGGAGGGTAGAGCTGCTCTCAGAATGCAGCTGATCAGGGCAGGATTCTGCCTCTATGTGTGCATTGCATCACTGCCCACAATAATCAAGACATGGAAACAACCTAGGTGTTTTCAAAGGACAGATGAAAGAAGATGTGAAACGATGATGGTAATAGTAGATACATAGATAGATTAGTGATAGATAGGTATCTTCATTCTCCTGTGTATATATGTGGAAGGGCATATTTTAAGCCATACAAAGAAAATAAAAGCTCTGTCATTTGCAATGTGAAGGAACCTAGCAGCACTTATGCGAAGTGAGGAAAGCTAGTGACAGGAAGAAAAAAAATGCATGTAATCTTATTTACAAGTGAGATTTTAAAATGTTGATCTCTTTGAAGCAGAGACTGGAATGGTGAATTGCAGCGGCTGGGGAAAAGTAGAGGTTGTGAGTCATGGAGATGAGCGTGAGGCTGGAGGCTGTGGGGTATGAGAGACTATGATGAGGTTCAAGAAGGGAGAAGATGGGCTGGGGATATAGCCTAGTGGCAAGAGTGCCTGCCTCGGATACATGAGGCCCTAGGTTCGATTCCCCAGCACCACATATACAGAAAACGGCCAGAAGCGGTGCTGTGGCTCAAGTGGTAGAGTGCTAGCCTTGAGCGGGAAGAAGCCAGGGACAGTGCTCAGGCCCTGAGTCCAAGGCTCAGGACTGGCCAAAAAAAAAAAAAAGAAGGGAGAAGATACTGATCAAAGGGTTCAAAGCTTCAATTATAATACAAATAGTAAACTTTGAAGAGCTAATGTACAACTGCAGGACCACAGTAATACCTTGTTGTTTACTTGCAACTCTCTAAGTAAGCACATCTTAAGCATTCTTCCCCCTGTTATACACATAACAAACATGTATGTTTAGGATGAGTTCACACATGTGTGAAGGATGAGTTCATTTAACTGTGGCATGCATCACACAATCCACATGTTTATATTAAATTGTCTCACTGTACACCCTGAGCACATACAATTTTTATAAGTAAGTGAAATATTAATAAAATGGGGAAATTAAATAAAGGAATAAAAATGTCCTTTCTATCACTATTTCATTACTTTACCTTATTTTTGACAGTAAAGATGACAGTTTATGGGTCATATATACACACAAACAAGAAGAGTACCACAGTCCCTGTTGGCCCACAGATATTATACTTGAAGGCAGATACAGCAAACAAGGGCTGTGGGAAGAAGATTTCATAATATAAAGGAGATGAGATATTCCTTGGCTCCAAGAAGCTATGACTGAATAATTTTGAAGGCTGACAAAAACCAAGAGGTCTACATTACATAGCTAACAGACTAAACAATGCTACACTATAACCCTATTAAACTATAGCATTGAATTATATGTACATTTTGATTACATACAATATAAAATAGTTTAATATATACTATTGATACAGAAAATGGAACAATGCATTATATTTATACTCATATACACATATGCTACCTATGCTATACACATACACCTACTACACTGTATACAGATGCTATACATACACTGCACTTCATACATAATTCTCTTTAAATAAAATGCAAAAGCTCTCAATAAATATTTTCGAAAACAATGTGTCAATTTGTAAAATGACTTATACTCTATGATGAAGATAGATTTAACTTAGAAAAGCAATGTTGTTTATAAATACAAAAGTGAACATTGTCCTGGGTATGGACACAGGCTCGTGTTCATAGTTCAAAGTACTCAAGAGGCAGAGATTGGGGGATCATAATTCAAGGGTAGTCTGGGCAAAAGGCAAGTGAGATTTACCCTCTGCCACTATCTGAACCAGTAGGCCAGGCATAGTGGTGCACAAGGGTAATCCAAGCTACCTGGGTGGGGGGCATAGGTAGGAGGTTCATGTCTGAGCCCAGTCTCATGTAAACACACTGGACTTCTTCCTAAAAATAACCAAGTAACAAAAGAACTGGAGGCATGCCTGAGGTAATAGCAGCCTGTCTGGCAAGTATAAGGCCCTGAGTTCAAACTCCAATACGCTGGGAAAGGATGAGGACATTAATTATATCATATACCATACATTCAGGCAGAAAAAAAAATCCAGATTAAAATAATGCTAAACCTCTTTATGATGAATCAATTAATAATGACAAGAAAGAAAGGGCATCAACCTGATTTCAGAGGTTTATGAGAAATCTACAGCTAACTTCTTATTTATGGTGAGAATGAATGTATTAATAATGAAGAGAGGAGGGTGGCGGATAGGGGGATGTTACAGTCATAAAATTCAATGCATATCCTACAAAAATAAGAAAATTGAGGGAGGGGGTGCAATTGGGAGGGGTGGGGGAGAATAATCATCAAGATGCGTGGTATTCATAAACTGCTTTGTTGAATGGCAAGTTAATTAATTAACTAGTTAATAGAATTGTCGAAATAACAACCAGAAATATTGGCAAAGATTAAAAGACATTGGATAAAAAAAGATAATTCACACAAAACTGTATGATAAACTATGCATACTCACTGATAGCAACTATTAGTCAAAAAAATAAGTGTATTTACACCAATTAAGAAGAAAAGGGTAGTTTTTCCCATCAGGATGAAAGATGGTATCAGAATGTAAGAGAGGACACATAACCTGATACAAAAAGAAACAAAGAAAATCCCAATAGACATAAAACAGAGTCATTTTAAAATCAATCATTAACCAGAACATAGCTAAATAAGTATATAAAAACTAAAAATTTGAGGGGAGAATTATGAAGTGGGTGATCAAGATTTGTTGCGCTCATATAATATGTTGCATTTGGAAAACCTTTGAAATACTTAACAGTAAGTTTAAAAAGTACACTGTGTATATAATGAACATATCAAAATGAACCCCCTTGCACAATTAACACTAATAAAAATGTGGAGAAATAATTTTAAACAATTAAACTTAACTATAGGCTAGGAATATCACTCCATGGTAGAGTATATTTCTGGTGTGCTGGAGGCCTTGGGTTTGATTTCTCACACACCCTCAAAACAATAGCAAAACTGCAAATTCAGAAATCTACCAACATGTCAGAAATACACTTCAACTCATCCCTGGATAGAATATATTTAAAATGAACAGAGGAAAAATTGTAATAACTAACTGAAGAAGGAACTGATGTACTGTTACTTAAAGTTACATTTGAATTTTCACTTCAGGGTTTCCTTACCAAGCAAGAAGCAAATCGAAAACTATAATTCATATTCCTTCTTTAAGAATGTGATGATGAGACACCAATGCATACACAGAAATACACCTTTCAGTTCTGTTGTAAATGCTATGGGTGATTTTATAACAATTAATTTGCATCAAATGTTCCATATTACTTACAATGTAGGATTCTTTTTTTTTCCTTCATTGGGAGTTTACATGAGACTTTTCAGGTAACTGTTGAAAAACATTTCCTATATCTTCTAGATTTCCAGGGATTCAATCCAATATGCATTCTTACATTTACAAGGTACAACTCCAGTGTGTGTTACTGTGTCTTTGAATGATATATGAGAAATGAAAGCATTTGTATGCAATCTATACATTCACAGGATTTTCCTCCAGAAGGATCTCTTTCATGGATTCAGATGACACAGGAGAAAGTAAAAGATTTATCTATCCTATATTCATAAACATTTTCTCCAGTGTGACTCTTCCATGTTTCAAAAAGAACCAGAGAACCTGAAGAATTTATAGCATTTAGTATAAAAGTTTTGGGTTATTTTTAAAAGGTGAGTTCTTTCAGGTCATTGAAGGAACTGGGAACACTGAATGTTATTCTATATTCCTCAATCTAATAGGGTTTCTCTCCAGTGTAAGTTCTTTTATGTCTGAAGGGAAATGGACCATTTGAAGGCTTTGATACATTTTTAGAATCCTGGGGTTTTTCTCTAATGCTTTTCCCCAGTCTCAGGTACTTCAATAGAATGGGAATATCTCAAGTTTTGACCAAACTTCTTACATTCATAAGATTTCTGTCCAGTATGAGTTTTTGTGTGTGTGTGTCTATAAAGGGAATCAAAATATTTGACTGCTTTACCACATTTGATACATTTATATGTTTCTTCTCCCAGATGAATTCTTCCATATTTTCAAAAGTAACTGGGAGATCTTAATACTTTACCACATTGTTTACCTTCAGAGACTTTTCTTTTGCCTACTATGAGTTATTTCATGTCTTTAAACTTGAAAAAGTGCAGGCTTTGTTACTTTTTATATATGTATAAGGTTTCTATGTATTGTGATATTTTAGATGTTCTCTAAATATACTAGGCAAATCAAAAGCTTTTCCATGTACCACACATTTATGAAGTCCGATTCCAAGATGTGTTACTGTGTGTTTTACAATACTTGTGAGAGTTACAAAAGCTCCCCTACATTGTATGCATTTGTATATCTACTCTCCTCAGACCTTGTTATCACCTCATACAACCCATATAGCCCACCTCCATATTGTCTGTATCCGTGGTAAAAGATGGCAGGCCTGTGGAGAGGTGAATGACATGGGAAGACTTCAACTCCACACCACGTTCACCTGCTCCTACTCCAGGAGGATTTCCTTTCCAGATGAAGACTGGGAATCCACCCTTTTCAGGCTGGCTTCTTTCTTCTCTTTTCCAGTGACTCTGTTATATGATACCTACATTTTCTTCCAGAATGATTACCCTGGTCCCCAATATTTGAGTTCTTTCCTATAGACACCAGGCTTCTGAAGCTGTCTCACATCAGATTGTGTAACCATTCTTCTGTGAAGGATCAGGAAACTAAACTCCATCTCAAAAGCCACTGGGTCTATTGCTTAGCTTCCAGGAAATCTCACCATCTTGTCTGTGGGAGGTCCATTTCTTCAGGTCTTGGAGAAACAGAGGCTGTGGTAGAGCCTCTTATGTTTACACAGCAGATACTGTGTATGGAAAAGCATCACAGGCCAAAAAGAGGGGCATGAGACACAAGGCTGTTACTTTGTTATTCTTCCATTATTCTTCTTTCTCCTACACTTCACAAAATCTGGGGGTTTGCCTAATTTATTCACTGCTAAATCTCAAGTGTACCTAACAGTGTGTTGCCCAAAGTATATGCTTAGTAAATATTTGGTGAATGATTAACTAAAAAAGAACAAATCCTTATAAAGAGAGCTCATCCTTATTACAGAGCTATAGCAGAGAGGTGCTCAAATGAATTAGCCCAAGTAATTCATTCCAGCAATAATTATTTAGACACATCAACCAGTTGTATAGTATTCTGAAGCCAAAAACAATTATTTCTGGTTTCCAGGACCCCATAGCCATCTTATCAAATAATTTTAGACATTAAAGACTGCAGCTCAAGATGTTTTTTAGCTATGTGCCATGGCCTATGGTACTCAATCTTTTAAATATATGTCCTGTCTCATAGATGATTAGTGTGAGGTTCAAATGAAATGATCTTCCTCTCCTAACTATAGCTGATTATGTCAAGGTTGGCATTGTAACACAGGGGATATTCTTCCATATGCCAGTGATCAAATTGTGATTTCAATAGCTAGAACTAAGAAGATTAATTGAGCATTTATGGTCATCTTGGTAACTTGAATGAATGGATAAAAAAGAACAGTATATACCAAGGGCCAGTAGAAGCTCAGAAACAATGAGATTAACTCCAGACAGATTTAAGAACCCTGGCAAACCCAAGGCCTGTTCTGGGAAACAGAACATATGAATAAGGAGTGGCTTCTGAAGGGAAAGGGGAACAAAGGGCAAAGACAAATGAGGAAGACCAATGAGAAGAACATGCTTTGAGAGAGATGAAAAGAGAAATACTCAACCAACCATCAGACAGAACAATAAACATAACACATAGATCAAAGAGACTGAGATGGATTCAATCCAAGGTGACCACTTCCAGGCGAAAATTTAATAACTTAGTGTATACTACCTGGCTTAGTGGTACTAAGCCAGATGGAGTCCTTCTTTCTTATTAGAGAATGAAAAAGCATGTGGTTTCTATAAAAATGATCCCTGGTTAGAGGAGTCCTTCACATAATGCCCATGGCCTGTCCTCAGTATTTTTCTACTTTCCTATGTTCCAAGAACAATGGTGATGGATTATCCTTCCATTTACATAGTAGGCCTCGTCCAAATGAAGTCAATGACAATTAGAACAAGCTCAGAGATAGAGTGGAGGGAAATAAAGCAGATACTGTTTTCTCCCAATAGACAGTGAATGCTTGTGCCACAAATGGAGTGTGAGCCATGGTGTGTGTGTGTCTGTGTGTGTGTGTGTGTGTGTGTGTGTGGTGTATTCAGAAGTCACTAGATAGGCCATCCTCGTGAAGAGCACACAGATTTGACATGTCTTTACTACTTCTTTTCTTTGGATGCTACAAATAACAGCCATAATCATAATCACAATTACAGTGCGACTTGTGTGTCAGATCTTGTTATGTGTCAGATACCATCCATGACATTTCATGTGTTTATTGTCTGTCTGTTGGTGATTTTTTTTCTTACTTTTTCTGGTTTTTCCCTTTTGTGGATTTTTTTTTTTACTTCTGTAACCTTTGTCTTGTATAAGTTTATCTGATTTGGGGAGGGAGTGGAGAAGCACAGAAATGGCGGGACAGAGGGTGAACTAATTCAGCAGTGATGCTCACTAGTCACTATGTTGGAAATGCACTCTACAATTGAGGGTGGATAGGAAGTTTGAGAGGGATAAACCTGAGCATAAAAGAGGGAAGAGGTGACACTATTCAAGGGGAAATGTACTCATCATCTGACCTATGTAACCTTCTGTATAT
Organism: Perognathus longimembris pacificus; assembly: GCF_023159225.1. Classification (NCBI taxonomy): domain Eukaryota; kingdom Metazoa; phylum Chordata; class Mammalia; order Rodentia; family Heteromyidae; genus Perognathus; species Perognathus longimembris. The sequence continues at coordinate 149,521,729 of NC_063161.1, forward strand.
CACCTTTACAATAAAAAAAATGAGAAAAACAGAATAAGAGACAAAACTATTCGATTCTTTCCAATTCCTGGAAAAATCATATTGTGAGGTTTAGATACTTTAAAAAAAATTAAAAGGTCTGATCCAGGATAATTGGATGGAGGGATGGAAGAAGTAGAAAACGTTTTTTGTGCTCAGAAGGCATCTTCTTTCCAGAATTTTATTTTTATTCTATTACTTAGTTCCAGAAAATAATGATCAAATTCTAAATAAGCAGGCAGAAGTAAGGCTTCTCAATTCCACTGTAAGTCAGAATCACCTGGAAACTTTTTTAAAATATGCCTATTTGGATCAATTAGTATTGAACACACATACCTGAGCTCCAGTAATTATACTCCTCGGGGGGTAAATTTGGATAACTAAATATTTAGATGAAAAAGTTGGTAGCCGCAGTATTCACAATAGCTGAGAACAGGAAATATGTTCATCAGTATTCAATTAGATAAATGAGTTTTGATATACCACACACAGTGGCATGAAGGGATGAGGAACCTATTTTTTTCTGCCAGAGACTATCTGGATATTTATTACATAAATTTCAGGCCATACAAAATTATCAATACAGCAGATGGCTATGGGCAGCCAGTGAGAAGCCTATGAGAAGCGTTGATATCTATCCTGTCAACCTACGTATGTCCCTCATCAGATGAATGAATAAAGGAAATACAGTCTATATAACTAAGAGTCACCTGTGACAGCCTCAGGGAGCATGGAATCCTGCCTTCCTGACTACGTAGATGAATCTGGAGCATATGTTGTTCAAGAAATAAGCTAGCCTCAGCCAGACAAATACCACATGACATGCCATACATGTGGACTGTAAAAAGATTGATCTCCAAGAAGGAGAGAACGCTACCATTTACTGAAGGCTGCCATTGACAGGAGCAGGAAGAATGAGAAGATGGCTAAAGTATAACTTATTACAGTTTAGAGAGGAGCAACATATTTCAAGATATCTATTGAATAACCAAGTAACTACAGTTAACATAATACTTCAAAACATTGTCTGCATAATAAGATTGCATGATGATGTAAATGATGATGAAAATACCCAATAAAATAGAATACAAAAATAAATAAATATTAAAACTCCCTAGGTAATTCTAATATATGACCTGCTTGGAAATAATTGCAATTTTGTTCATACTGGATTGAATTGAACTCAGTGGCTTGGAATGTCATCTTGGATGAAGCCAATTCATATCAGTGAGACCTGTTTCCTCGTTGTAAGGAAGTCATAGTGAAGCTAATGCCACATGTTCAAAAAGGTTACATAAAGCAATAGAGAGGAAGTGCTCAGCATACAGCACAGGACCAACAAATGCATGCAATGAGTATACATTAATATTACTGTATAATTTTGTCCAAGATTAAGAGGCAACTATTTATGGAATCTGATCTAGACTAGTCTGGTTTTAAAGCCCATTGCTTTACATCTGTTTCCATCGCCTGTGCTGCCTCAAGGACTCCAGGCAAATACATTCAAGGGACAGCAACCCTGTGAGCAAGGAAGAAAGGCTCTCTTCTTTAATCACAGAGTGTTGATTGGATTTGATTGCATGTTCCATGGTTATTATTGATCTGGGTGGGAAATGATTGATGGTCCCTGGTTGTCACTGTCTCATCTTCGCTCTAATTGCATGAAATATTTGTCAGGGTTGAGCACCTCTTACTCAGATGCATTAACAATAATTTCCCCAAATGTGTTCCCTTGAAAGATATTGAATTATTTCCAAAAGGTCCTCTGCATCTCTTTCTCTGTGCAGGAAAAAGTGCATCCATAAATTACCCAATTGACACAGATGGGGACCTGGATGGTGGCGCAGTCAGCCGCACATTCTTCTTCCCAGACACGTCCTGTCTGATGGCTGGACTGGTGGAGACTCTGAGGGTGCCACCCTGGTTCATGCGTGAGCATGGCGGGGGGTTCCGCTCAGTGGAGGAGGTGGACAGGCTGCTAATCCATGTGGAGGCTTTGGAGTCTGACAGCAAGGACTAAAACAACTTGAAATTAATTTCCTTGCTGTTATAGCTCTTTGGTGCTTTGCCTATCTCTTCCTGGCTGGAACAAGCTATTAAAATAATCCTGGTGAAAGAAGAACACTAATGTCACCACAAAGCTTAACCCAAATATTTGCTCTGTCATTGGGTGCTGTTGTTGTGTTCTCGTGACTCTCAGTTCACACATCTTAAAGTAGGAACATGCTAGAAAGTTGCTCAGGCAAAGCCCCTTGTGTGAATCTGGTCCCTGTGGTGTCTCATACAATCCAGATGACTGATGCTAGAAAGATTTTTAGAGTTTGTCTCTGCCATCTCAAACAAGTTAATTTTCTAAATTGTAGTTACTCCCCAAATATGTTATATTCCTACCTAATAAAGAGAATTCCTCTGAAGTTAGTTTTTTTTTTTTAAATTTCTGTCATTTTTACCCAATGATCAAAACCCAAATGACGAAGCTTAACAGCTGGAATAATCACAGGAGACAAACTTATTTTTCTTTTTAAAGAATCAATAAATAAATTATGCTGATGTTAATAGAAGTCAATTCTAATTTCTTTTAAAGACTAATTATGAGTTATTTTCTACGTAGTTTGGCAAGAACACTTAGCTCACATGAAAGCTGAAATATCGGGGATTAAGTAAAAATTACATCAGCCAGTGTAATAGATGTTATCAAGATAAAGAGCAAGGATACAAATTTGTACTTCTCATTGTATGCATGGAGTTTAAACTAATAGAATGATTACTGGATATGAATACGATGCTAAATATTTTATGATTATTACCTAATAAAATCTTTAAGATGATTACATATGGCATATATTATTTACTATCCCTACTTTACAAATGAAAAATCAGGAGTGTTAGAAATGCTGAATATATCCACTAAAGCAACCCAGTAGTAAGAAAATCAAACCCACATCTATCTGAGGACAGAGTCAAGATCATTTCCCCCCACAACAGCCCTGACGTAATGGCTCAAGTAATAATTTTTCAACTTTACAATGGTGTGAAAATAATACATATTCAGAAGCAATCAGGCTTGAAACTTTGATTTTATCTTTCCCTAAGTTGGAAATATGTGCTAAGATTCTCTCAAGATGCTGAGCAATGGCAGGGACCTGTTGGTTCCAGCCAGAAACAAATCCAAGGACATATAGCCAAAGCTCTACAGTGTTCATCCATGCTAAGCTCTGATGTTTGGTAAGTGAGGGGTATGATGTGCTTTTATAACATTTAATGTTTTCAACCTGTGATGAATGGATCCTTTTTGTAAGCCCATCCTAAGTGAAAGAAGAGTTTTATTAGGCTGCACTGATGACTTTTGGCATGCACTGTCAAGATTCATTATGTACTAACTAAGAGTACTAGCAACTAACTGGTAAGTGATTTTTGCATTTTAATGGAATTAAACAAGTGTAATTCTAGCATGGATTGATTCTTTAATGGGTCACAGCAACACTATCCAGCATTAAGGATATTGTTGCTATATCAGCATAACAGTACCTGAAATTAAAGATATTGTTTACATGGAATTAAAGATATTGACACATTTGGGGAACATTTTATATCCAAATCATAATAGTGGTACAGGCCTATTGTGGGATTTCCAGGCACTGGTGGCTCACACTTGTAATCTTAGCTACTCAGGAGGCTGAGATCTGAGGATCAAAGCCTGGGCAGGTAAAATCCTTGAGACTCTTATCTCCAATAAACTACTCACAAAAGGCCAGAAGTGGCACTGTGGCTCAAGTGGAAGAGCACTAGGCCTGAGCACAAAGAGGCTCAGCATCAGTGTCCAGTCCCTGAGTTCAAGCCCAAGGACCAGCTTCCTATATTATTGTTTGGGAACATCCATTCTCTGGTTGATGTAGAAGCAAAAGTTAAGGAAGTTGGCAGTTACTGGCTAAATACTGACCATTTTGGATTAACTGTGATCAGACTGGATGTTGTAGAGATTACAGGTTTGAGTTCTTTGGTTGTACATGGTCTGTCCATTGTCCATTTATATATTAAGTAGCTCAGGTAACATGGTGTAAAGCAATGCTACAAGGCTAGGCAAGAACAAATCTTTCCTCCATAATAATTGAAGCTGAATTAGGAATCTTGCTCCGTGGATGTCGATGTGAGTTAAGTCTTTGCTTGGCATAAGGACATCTATGAGACGTGAAGAGGTGAAGAAGGTAAAGCTAGCTTAGGAAATGTGCTTATATAGAAGCAGAGATGGCATCACTAAGGATAAGCTGGTGAGGAAGTAGAGCTGGTGTGACATCCTCGGGGCTGAGCACACATAGGATCCCAAACTGAAAACCAATCTCAGGACCCAACCAAATATTACAGAAGAAGGACTTCAAGCCCAAGGTGTTGACCCATTAGTTCATTCATTCAACAATGCTAATAGATCACCTTTCATGTAATAGAAGAACTATGGTGGTCCTGGAAATGTCTTAAATAAAACAAGCAAAATCTCTCCTATCATAAAATCATTCTACTTGAAAGGAGACAGATAATTCCTATGTAAAAAACAGTGAATGCTGAATAAAATAAGGAATGGAATAACATTAAGCAAGGATTAAGGGTGGCTCGAGGGTAACATTATGGCTGTAGATTAATTTAGAAAGGGCAACACAGGTAGGCATAATTTTGTTGCCCATAGGGCTTGAACTTGGGGTGTGAGTGCTGTCCCTAAGCTCTTTTGTTCAAGGCTAACACTCTATTACTTTGAGCCACGGTATTAATTCCAAATTTTTCTGGTGGTTCATTGGAAATAAGAGTCTTTTGGACTTTCCTGACTAGGTTGGTTTTGAATGGCGATACTCAGCATTCAGCTTCCTGAATAGCTTGGATAAAAGGCATCAGTCTCCAGTGTCCGGCTACAGGTTGGCATTCTCAGGAGATGGTGCTACCCAGTGAGCAGTAGCCAGTGATGGTATAGCCCAGGAAAAAACCTGAGGAAGAGCATAATGAGCAGGCAAACAGCTCAAACGTCTGAGGCAAGAAAGATGTTTGTTTGCCCAAGTACCTAAAAGAGTTTGATATGTGTTGAGCAATGTGAACCAGAAATCAAGGAACATGAAATGAGATTAGGCAGGCACCAGTTCCTTCTGGATGTCATAGGCCTCTGTGTGGAGACTGCATCTTATTTAAATATTTTCAGGACATCAGATAGGTTTATGCAGGGAACTAAGAAGGAAATGAAATGAGCTCTTCCGGGAAGATGGCGGAGGAGCAGCAGAGCCCTAGCTGAGCTCCCTCCAACATTGCAGTTTTCTCACCCCATAGAAACTTTTACTCCTAGAAAGACAGCCTGAGTAAATTCTAACAGTACAAGGATTCTGGCCAGAAAGGAAAAATCGACTTTGCTCATCTGAAAACACAGATTTGAGCTCTTGGTGGCTTCCTGCCACTGCGCCAGTACCAGGGCCCTGCACAGCGACCCTCACTCCGCGCGGCTAAAGCACACAGCATAAACCAGGGAGAAATCCTCCAGACGGCGGCTGAGCATGGATGGGCTGAAATCACAGAGAAAGCATGAGTACCCCACGAAAGATATTCTCACTTGCGCCCACAGAGCAGCTTCTGGAAGGCAGCCCTTCCCCCACCGCCAGAGCAAAGTGCCATCTTTGACACTGGCATAGGGTCAGACCAGACTGGAACTAAAGCAGGCCTGGGGAAAGTGAGGAAAAAGGAGCCATCTTTGAAAAGGGAAAGAGGGACCAACCAATGAGTGCCAGGTCCGCCCAAGAGATCGCCCCCTGCCCAGGTGGGAGGCTTGTCCTGGGCTGCGGCTTAGCCAGAGGTGCCCCGCCCTGTCCACTGGAATTTCTAAATTAAAAGCAAAAGCGGCAAGCAGCTACCGGCAGCACAGAAACACCAGATGGGGGAACAAACACTTCCTGAGACAGATAAATGGTCCCATCACAGAGGAAGCCCAATTCCCAGCCCGAAACACAGCTGAATTTCAAAGCCAGCTCCACCAGATGGCCGCCCCACCCAGGAGGGATGAACCTCCCCCAGGCAAGCAACTCTCAGCTGGGTAAACCAGGCCAGAGGCGCCCTGCCCTGCTGAGTCCACAGCCTATTCAAAGCCAGGCATTAAAGGCCGCAGCCCCACAGCAGACAGAGGAGCCACGGTTCCCAAGACTGCTCATGTCCCCAACTACAGAGGACCCCCAAGGCCTACCTGAAAGCTGTGCAAACCACAGAGACCCAGGATTGCACCAACAGGGGAGAAGGGTCAGAACAGATCCACCCCTGCAAACTGAAGGCAAGTCAAACCAGCCAATCAGGAAAATAGACTGCAGACCATAGCAAGGAAACCAGAGACTGGGAAAAGACCACCCAAAAAAGGAGGACTCCATTTTTTTTCTTTTCAAACATTTATAAACTTTTAAAAAAATTTTTTTTTAATTTTTTCACTTCTGAAACGTCATTGGTGTTTTCTTTTCCATTTTTACCTGTTTGTTTTATCAAGGTTTTTTTTTTAATTTTATTTTTAAATAATTTTTCTCTGTTTTGTGCATCTATCTTCCAGTATTTTTTCTTTATTTCTCTCTTTGTGCTCTCTTTCTTTAAAAATTACTTTTCTATGAATAACACCTCCACTCTTTTCTGATAATTCTCCATTGTCTATCATTTTAACCTTGTTCTTTCTACTGATTCTAATCTTCTCCACATTTCCATGTCACTGAAACTAAACCAAAATCATCACCCCACCCCCCCAATACATTTTACTCTATTCTCTTTACTACCTCTAACTTTCCCTCCTGACTTACTGCCAGTACCTCCAGGTTCCATTGACTCCTAGTTATTGGATAGAGGGTATCCCTGCTTAATCCGAGTGAATCAAAGGGGTTCATAGAGAAAGCCAGTCCTAAAAGAACTTAATATAAGAACAAGAATTGCACATAGGGTTGTTACAGTAAATAAGTAACTATTGAATAAAGGGCCCAGGATTGGTTGTTATATTGAAATTGTATTCTTTAGGAACACCAAATCTAATTTTACACACAGGTATACAAAGTATCTGTATATAATTGTGAACTTACAAGATTTATATAACAGTGTTTGGTAAGGGCTGCTTTGGGTCTTTTACAGTGCTCACAGGTGCTTATAGATTGGCATTCCCAATCCAAATGGACAGAAGAAGCACAAGAAAGATGGCAAACAATGGAGTCTTTTCTCCCACTCAAAACAAGCAGGAAACAGCGCAGTCAATCAAAGGCATAGTAGAGAACCGTCAAAATGTTCTACAAAGTCTACTGATAAACATGATAAATGAAAAGTCTGAATCAATACAGCAATCCTTCCATAAAGTAATAGATGATTTCATGGCCTCAACAAATAGAAAGATAAATGAAATTCAAGAGTCAAGTGAAAAGATAGCTACCCAGGTAAAAGATTTGAGAGACAGCACTCAAAACCAAATTGATGAAATGAAGAATTCCATGCAAGACCTAAGAGATGACATGGAAATAAACAGGAAAGACCAGTCAGAAGGAAAAGAGATTCGAAATCAAGTAGCTAGCCTACAGTCCTGACTAACTGAAGCAGAGGATTGAATCTCAGGAGCTGAAGATTCCCTAGAATCTATGGAGAAAGATAAAAAAATCAATACAAATCCAGTCCAATCAACAAAACAGATCCCTACAGGAGATTCAAGACACGATCAGGAAGCCCAGTTTAAGGATAATAAATATTGAGGAAAACTTAGAGAAAGAAGTTAATGGGATAGGCAACCTATTTAACAGAATATTAGCTGAGAACTTCCCGAATATCCAGAAGGATAGGCCTATACAGATACAAGAAGCATTTAGAACCCCAAACCGACCAGACCAGAATAGGACATCCCACCGACACATTGTGATCAAAACAGGATCAGTAGAGTACAAGGAAAGAATCCATAAAGCTGTTAGGGAGAAGAAAACAATCACATATAAAGGAAAAGCAATCAGAATTACCCCAGACTTCTCAGCAGAGACCATGAAAACAAGGAGAGCATGGAATGAGGTATACTAAACACTACATAAAAATAACTACCAACCAAGAATAATGTACCCAGCCAAACTCTCATTGATAGCCGAAGGTCAAATAAAACTCTTCCACAGTAAGGAAAAACTGAATCAATATATCTCCACCAAACCAGCTTTACAAAAAATCCTCAAAGATGTACTATACAGGGAAAATAATCAAGATCGCAATACAGACAGAAATGAACCCTAAATAGTAAACATCAGATCAAGAAATGGGAAGACACAGCTTTTAACAAGACAGTGATAATGAAAGGAACAAACGATCATCTCTCAATCCTAACTCTCAACATTAATGGACTTAATTCTCCAATCAAACGACATAGTCTCATAAGTTGGATCAAAAATCAAGATCCATCTTTCTGCTGCCTCCAAGAGACACATCTATCCAGCAAAAGTAAACATCTTCTAAAAGTGAAAGGCTGGAATCAAATCTATCAAGCAAATGACCGCCATAAGCAGGCTGGAGTTGCAATCCTAGTATGAGACAAAATTGACTTCAAAGAAGGTTACTACATACTAGTAAAGGGATCTCTCCTACAGGAAGATATAACCATAATAAATATCTACACACCAAATGCAGGAGCACCCAACTTCATCAAACAAACACTACTGACTCTAAAAACACTCATAGACCCAAACACATTGATAGTTGGGGACTTTAACACTCCACTATCACCTCTGGACAGATCAACATGCCAAAAACTGAACAAAGAAACCACAGAACTTAATAATTGCATAGACCAACTAGACTTAACCGACATCTACAGAATATTCCACCAAGCAACAACAGAATACACGTTCTTCTCCGCAGACTTAACCGACATCTACAGAATATTCCACCAAGCAACAACAGAATACACGTTCTTCTCCGCAGCACATGGAACATTCTCCAAAATAGATCACATCTTAGGGCACAAAGAAAACCTGTACAAATTCAGAAGTATCAAAACCATTCCCTGCATTCTCTCAGACCACAATGGAATAAAATTAGAGCTCAACTCAAACAGCCACCACAGAAAATCCTACAATTCATGGAGACTAAACAACCCACTGCTGAACCATCAGTGGGTCACTGAAGAAATTACAACGGAAATTCAAATGTTTAAGGAATTCAAGCAAGATGAGGACACAAAGTACCAGCTCCTTTGGGACACAGCAAAGGCAGTACTCAGAGGAAAATTCATATCTCTGAGTGCATACACCAACAAACTTGAGAAACAGCAACTCAATAATTTAAGGAAGCACCTTAATTTCCTTGAAAGAGAACAATAAGCCAAACCCCAAGTCAATAGACAGAAGCAAATAATTAAAATCAAATCAGAATTAAATCAATTAGAGACAAAAAAATAACATTGAAAGAATCAACAAAACAGAGTTGGTTCTTTGAAAAAATCAACAAGATAGACAGACCCATGGCAAATCTAACCAAAAAATGAAGGCAGCACACTCAAATAAACAAGATAAGAGATGAAACAGCTAACATCACCACAGAAATAACCGAAATTCAGAAAATAATAAGGGACTATTTTGCAAACCTTTATGCCAACAATTCGAGAACTTGGAAGAAATGGGTGATTTCCTAGAAAAAATTCATATCCCCAAACTCAACCATGAAGATTTAAACCTTCTAAACAAACCCATATCCAGTATTGAAATAGAAACAGCAATAAATGATCTCCCATCCAAGAAAAGCCCAGGTCCAGAGGTATTCACAGCAGAATTATACAAGGCCTTCAAAACAGAACTCACACCAATATTTCTCAAACTCTTTAATGAAATTGAAAGAGAATGTTCACTACCAGACTCATTCTATGAAGCCAGTATAACTCTCATCCAAAAATCAGGCAGGGACTCATCATGGAAAGAGGAGTATAGACCGATTTCCCTGATGAACATAGACGCAAAAATTCTCAACAAAATTCTGGCCAATCGACTTCAACAGGTCATCAAAAAAATCATACACCATGATCAAACTGGATTCATCCCAGGGATGCAAAGTTGGTTTAATATATGCAAGTCAATTAATGTAATCCTCCACATCAACCTGAGCAAGGTAAAGAACCACATGGTTTTATCTCTGGATGCGGAAAAAGCGTTCGATAAAATCCAGCACCCATTTATGCTAAAAGCCCTGGAAAAACTGGGATTCCAGGGAACATTCCTGAATATAATCAAGGCAGTTTATGACAAACCAACAGCAAGCATAACACTAAATAGTGAAAAACTAAAGCCATTCCCTTTAAAATCAGGAACAAGGCAGGGATGTCCACTCTCTCCCCTGCTCTTCAACATAGTACTAGAATTCCTAGCCAGAGCAATTAGGCAAGAAGAAAATATAAAGGGGATCCAAATAGAAAAAGATGAAGTTAAACTTTCTCTCTTCACAGATGACATGATCCTCTACCTAAAGACCCCATAGACTCTACCCCCAAGCTACTAGAGCTGATCCAAAACTTTGGCAAAGTTGCAGGATATAAAATAAACCCTCAAAAATCAACAGCCTTTCTTTATGCTAACGACCCGAAGACCGAGACTGAAATCAGGAAAACAACTCCTTTTGCAATAGCCCTAAAAAACATAAAATACCTAGGAATAACCTTAACCAAAGATGTGAAAGACCTCTTTGATGAGAACTTTAAAAGCTTGAAAAACGAAATTAAAGTCAGAACTAAGGAAATGGAAAAACTTCCCATGCTCCTGGATTGGGAGGATTAATATAATCAAAATGGCAATATTGCCAAAGGCTATCTACAAATTCAATGCAATACCCATTAATATCCCAACACCATTTTTAATGAAATAGAGGAAGCAATCCAGAAATTCATATGGAACAATAAAAGACCTAGAATAGCAAAAACAATCCTAAGCAGAAAGAACAGTGCTGGAGGAATTACAATACCCAACTTCAAGCTGTATTATAAAGCTATAGTAATAAAAACAGCTTGGTATTGGCACCGGAACAGGCCTGAAGACCAATGGAACAGAATTGAAGACCCAGAAATGAACCCACAGAACTACACCTATTTAATCTTTGATAAAGGAGCTAAAACAATAGTTTGGAAGAAAGATAACCTCCTTAACAAATGATGCTGGCAAAACTGGTTCAACACATGCAACAAACTAAAACTAGATCCTTATATATCACCCTGCACCAAAATCAATTCCAAATGGATTAAAGACCTCGAAATCAAAACAGACATCCTGAAAACACTAAAGGTAGGAGTAGGAGAAACTCTTGGGCTCCTTTGCGCAGGACGGAACTTCCTTAACAAAGATCCAGAAAGGCTACAAATCAAAGAAAGGTTGGACAAATGGGACTGCATCAAACTGCAGAGCTTCTGCACGGCAAAGGACATTGCTCACAAGATAAACAGAAAGCCCACAGACTGGGAGAATATCTTTGCTGGCCATTCAACAGACAAAGGCCTCATCTCTAAAATATATGCAGAACTAAAAACATTACCTTCCTCCAAAACAAAATCGCAAAGAACCAATAGCCCCCTCATCAAGTGGGCTAAAGACTTACAAAGAGACTTCTCTGATGAGGAAATGAGAATGGCCAAGAGACATATGAAAAAGTGCTCTACATCACTGGCCATAAAAGAAATGCAAATCAAAACAACATTGAGATTCCATCGCACCCCAGTAAGAATGTCATATATCAAGAAAACTAACAATAACAATTGTTGGAGGGGATGTGACCAAAAGGAGACCCTACTTCATTGTTGGTGGGAATGTAAACTGGTTCAGCCTCTCTGGCAAGCAGTATGGAGATTCCTCAGAAGGCTAAATATAGAACTCCCCTATGACCCAGCAACCCCACTTTTTGGTATCTATCCAAAAAACCACAAACAAAATCACAGTAAAGTCACCAGCACAACAATGTTCATCACAGCGCGATTTGTCATAGCTAGAATCTGGAACCAACCCAGATGCCCCTCAGTAGACGAGTGGATCAGGAAAATGTGGTACATATACACAATGGAATTTTATGCCTCTATCAGAAAGAATGACATTGCCCCATTTGTAAAGAATTGGAAGAACTTGGAAAAAATTATACTAAGTGAAGTGAGCCAGCCCCAAAGAAACATGGACTCTATGGTTTCCCTTATTGGGAATAATTAGCACAGGTTTAGGTAAGTCACAGCAGAGGATCACAAGAGCCCAATAGCTATACCCTTATGATCACATAAGATGATGCTAAGTGAAATGAAATACATGTTATGGAAACGATTGTTATATCACAGTTGTAACTACCCTCAATGTCCAATGTGTATCTGTAGCTTCTATTATTGATGATGTTCTTGTATCACCTTCCTGTGTTTGTACCTACACTATCTCTGTAATCTTATCTGAGTATATTGGAAACCGTGTTTAATGGTATTAGAACTAGGAAATTGAAAGGGAATACCAAAATCGAGAGACACAGGGTAAGAAACGACAAACAACTACAAAAGCAATACTTGCAAAACTGTTTGGTGTAAGTGAACTGAACACCTCATGGGGGGAAAGGGAAAGAGGGAGGAGAGAGGGGGGAATGAGGGACGAGGCAACAAACAGTACAAGAAATGTATCCAATGCCTAATGTATGAAACTGTAACCTCTCTGTATATCAGTTTGATAATAAAAATTTTTAAAAAAGGAAATGAAATGAGAAGTTTCTCTAAATTACCCTTTGAAAAAAGCTCCCTTCTCTAGTCTTCCAGAATAACCTTTAGAACAGGCTAGGGTGAATATGTAATTCAGAGACTATTCTGACAATACAGACAGGAGGACAAGACATGTCATAGTGGGAGAGACACCAGGGATGTCACAGAAGGAAAGGAATATCCCAATCCAGGTTCGAGACCTAGGACCTGGGTATAAGGGCAGACAAATGAAGACACATCCACACAACCCACAGCCAACAGGCAGAATGACTGCCAATATTATGACAAAGCCCAGTCACAGTGCATTGCATTTATTTCTTCCACAGACTGTGTATAGACAATTAAATGTGCTGTCTTGAGTCCTCACAAGTACTTTTTGAGGTTAACACTATTATCTCCTTTACACAGGAGAGGAGGGGAAACTAAAGCTCAGAGAGTTCAACAGACATGTTCAAATTCTCTCTGGCTGTAAAGAGCTGTACTAACACAACCTGCACAGCTAGTGTTCTTACCCACTGTACACATTGCCCCCTTAAAGAAGGCATAAGTGGTATAGAGTCATGTGACTATGGAAAGCAGATTGCCTGTGATTTAACTTAAAAATCATCACCCACAGGCAACAAAGAACTTGCAACAACTGAAATTTCTCAGCTGTGACCACTGCCTGCAGCTTCTACGTACAAACATGCATACAGAGACGTTGCTCTGCATATGCCCAGAGATAGGTACCCGGCACGTGTGCATTCTTTTCACTTTTGCAGAAGCAGCAGATGGATAATTGCAGCCCCTAAGTGCCTAATCTGCTCTCCAGGACATGGGCAGATTTCTGAGCCAACAAACTTAATTGAACTTTCTATTCCAGCTGGAAAAGGTTACAGAGTTGCTGCGCACACAGCACAGGCAGAATGAAAAGGTCAGCGGCTCAGTCCTTTTTGTAATGGATTGACCAAAGGCATATTGTTTTTTTTTTTCCTTATTTTTTCTTTATTTTTTAAAAAAACATTTTTCTCAACCACTGGATTGTAAAACTTAATTAGGGCATTCTCTCCCCTAGTGTTTAAAGATGAGCAGTTATGCTGACATGGCCCTTAGTCTCTCAGATTGCTTTCCTGTTAAGCCTGTGTGTGAGAAGAGAAAAAGAACATAGTTTAAAGGTGAATGCCTGGGCCTTTAAAATCTCCTTGAAACCATGGTCCAAGACCCACTAAAGCAGAGCATCTTAACCTTGAACCTGTGTTAAAAAATATCCTGAAAGCAGTCCCTGTCCTCAGAGAGAACAAATCAGATCAGAATGAGACAAGTTTGCAAAGTTGTATGTTTAACAAGTTCTGAGATGACAATGGTGCTGTTGGCCCCAGGAGCAAACACTGAGCCTCCATCCCCTGGCTCTACAGGCCTGTCCCCAGTGAACCAAAGGATCGTTCCTCACCATTAAGTGCCAGGAAGATGCAGCTCCAATCTGAGAGCTACATTCAAAGAAGCCCATTGCAAGTTGGAATCTGTCCTGAGATACATTACCTGGCCGTGTAGTGCTGACATTGAAGCTGAACTTGTAAACAGTAAGCAGAATTCAAACATGCTGTATGCACAGGACAAGGTAAAAGATGTTGAATCCTATAAAGAACTGAGAAAACTTTTTTTTTAAGCTGAAAAGAGAATTTTTGGAAAACATGATTCCTGTCATCAAATACCTGAAATGCTGTCATGCTAAACAGGGATTAAGTTTTATCGCTGCAGTTCCAGAGGAAAGGAGGCTAGGACTAGAAGACGAGGGTGGGGGTGGGGGGGGATTTAACTCAATCTAAGGAAGCCTTAGAAGAAGATTGTTTCTAATAATTAAAGTAGGAATTGACTATAGCATGAGCAAGTTAGTTCACTACCATTGGGAGTATGTAATCAGAGACTGGGGAATTGTGTGCTAGTAAGGTCGGAAAGCAGACTGAAGAATTTTTGAAAGTTGGACTAGTTAATTTCTCCTCTAGAATTGCATTTACAATTAAGGTTCAGTGAAAGCCAAAATAATAAATCTCATCATGTGCTGCTCTTAATTCCTGGCGAACATCTCAAGTGAGTCTCTAGAGAGTTCTCTTGGAGTTGGGGGCTTAGCTCCCTGGAAGAGCACTTGTCTGGCAAATGCAAGGCCCTGAGTTTGGTACTCAGCTCTGAAAAATAAATAAATAAATAAGAATGGCAGGGCACTGGTGGCTCCCGCCTATAATCCTAGCTATTCAGGAGCCTGAGATCTGAGGGTCGCAGTTCAAAGCCAGCCCAGGCAGAAAAGTCTGTGAGGTGCTTATCTTCAATAAACTATTCAGAAAAAGCTGCAAGACATGCTGTGGCTCAAGTGGTAAAGTCCTATAACTTTGAACAAAAAGAGTTCAAACGCAGAGTTCAAGCCCCAGGACTGGCAAAAAAAGAAATGTTAACTTATTTGGATTTTTATAGTAAACTTTTATATGGCTTCCTGACCTCCAGTTCAGTTGTTGTTAATTTTAAGTTTTATGTGAATGTTAGATAATCTATATGAGATGCAAATAATATCATGCTGTCCTGTGGGTAAATGCATCCTCCCTTTAGTACTCCTAACTGGTTTTCACTGTCTTTGAAAGAACTGTCATTCTCTCTTGCCTGTCATACAATGCCTCTGTGACCTAGACACCACTTAACAGGTCTGAATTCTTACAACTCTTTCATATAGGAAATGTAGCTACCTTGGATATCTTTTCACGTAACAGGCTATTGCAGAGCCTCAGTGACTTCAGTTAAAGAATAGTCCCTACCTGAGATATTTTTACCTTTTTTCCTTCTCCACACAGATCTTATCTACATCTCAATAACTACTTCTAGGGTTATGTCTTAAAGGAAGCTCTCTCTTGTACCTCAGGCTAGATAAAACTGAAGAAGCACGTAGCTTGTTACTCAGAGAGGAGATGATTTACTCTGCTATACTAAGGTATACAATGAAATAATCCTTATATGCAGAGTAGAGTAATTTGTGCTCAAGAAAACAAAATGGAAATTCAAGATTTGGATGTGAGATGTGTGTGTGCACAGATGCACGTAGGTGTGGGTTAAATAATTTTAAGTGTAATGCTGATGGGGGGGGCAGACAGGTACTGTAAAGATGAACCTGTGCAGATGAACCTGGAGAAGGGACAGCCATCCCTAATGGCTGTTTTGTTTCTATACACTGGCATATTGTCACAGTACATATGGATCTGTGTATAGCCTAATGTTTCTACATCTTACTTTTTAGGACAATACAAATCACCAGGTTTTTATAGGTAGCATCAAAATCTTAAAATACCTTAAAAAGTGTGCTTTTCAAACACTTGTGGCTCAAGGACACTATCCAAGAGAAGTGATGGCTTATAGACTAGTATCCTGTCAGCTTTGTTTTAAGGCTTTTCTCTTCTGGTATGTTGCGCTGTTACTCAACTGGCACTCATAGGCACAAGTGTAAGTGAGAATGGGCCCTCATTTCTGTATTCAGGAATTGTGGGTCAGGAAAGAAAAGTACTAGGTGTAATAATTATTCAGGACTTTTCTAATTATGTAAGACTAGGCATATACTTTCTTTATCATATGCTTGTTTCCTGGCCCTTCATATGAGAATTTTTGTTTTAGTTATATACCTTAAAGAGTGCCAGAAAAAATTTAAATGGTGTGACAAAAATGAAATTGCTTTGAAAAGAATAAAACAATTGCACATTAAAGACACTGAAATGGGAGTTTCCCAGGGGCATCTACACCACGCTTCCTAATGGGCCTGTGCCACTATAAGGGTAAAAATGAGGTCACTTTCCAGCAATAGTTTCTTCTGTCTCCCATAATTACTTTGGACAAAGAAGGCCTAGTTCACTGGGCAAAGTTCAAGATTGACAATTTGCTTCACAAGCCAGAGATCAGCTGAAAGGACATATGTGCTTCTGTTTCAGGGCTGATGACTGAAACCCAGTTTAAGACATCCTGTGCCTGCATAAACAGAGCTCTCCCAGACCATAGGGACTCTTATCACTCATTTTATTGGTTTTTTTCCCTTTTACTTACTTCAGAAAAACAGAGAATCTATCCGAGTGAGTAAATTGCAGATCGTGGCATAGCTGGCAGAGCTGTTGTGAATAGTAAACTTTCTGGACAGAGTTAGAAGGAAAGAGATCAGTGGAACCAATCAAATGACAGAAGAAAGTATGAAGACTAGTCAGTTCCTCCTTTTGAATTCAATGAGTTCTGAGAATGACTTTTCATGCTACAGTACTTAATCCATAGACCTTGAGTAAGCAGGGGGCCTTTCAAACTCCTGATTACTTGATTCCTTATCTGCAAAATGGAAGTTCCACTGGCCCCACACAGAATTGCCATAAGCATTTCACTCATGTCTGCTCCCCTTCAAAGAATTCCACTTGGAAAGAAGCTGTTGAGGTAACATTTCTTGACTTGCATCATAGTTCTGGTGTGTCACATTCTGAGTGCACTCTGTATTCCTCAACCAACTTTCACCCCCACAGAAGACTAAACAAATGAAGCTTCACAGCAAGTTCACACTTTTGTTGTGACTGTACTAGAAATAAGAAACTTCTAACATATATCCAATGTGTATTTATCTGCAAGTATCCACAGAGATCTAAGAATACAGCCATGTCCACCATATCCTTTACTACCAAAGGGAACACTGGCCTCGCATGAGCTGCCCATTGAAATTTAAGAGCACATATGCAAAAAGGAGAGAGTTTGTTCCTCCTCTCTACTTTTTTTTTTAATTAAAATTTGTTTCTTTACTGGTACAGAGGGGTTACAGATTCATATGTAAGGCAGTGAGTACATTTCTTGTTAAACTTGTTATCTCCTCCCTTATTTTTCCTCTACCTTCCCCCTCCCCTTTACCCTCTCCCCCGAGTTGTGCAGTTGATTTACACCAAATGGTTTTGTAGGTATTGCTTTTAGAATGGTTTGTCTTTTTGTCCTTTGTCTCTCAATTTGTGTATTCCCTTTCCCTTCCCCAGTTCTAATAACCATATAAACAGTATCCAGGATATTGGATGAGATATAGTGGTGGCAGGGGTACAGCCACAGGAAGGGAATACAAGAGAAACTGAACAAAACTGAACAAAACAATCGAACAAACAGACAAGAAAATAAATAAATAAATAAAAAGGTACGGTTTCACATGGGATGATGATAATAGTTACAACAGTGTTATAACTCTTGTCTCCGTAATGTGGAGTTTATTTCACTTGGCATCATCTTATGTGATCATATGGGTGCAGCTATTGGGGTATTTTGATCTTCTACCATGACTGGCCTAATCCTGTACTAGCTATTTCCTATGAGGGACACCATAGGGTTTAAGCTTCCTTATGACTGTTAGGTACATTCTTGTGTCCTCCAGTGAAGTCAATGTGTTGCACAGCAAGTTTTATATTTCTTCTTCTGAGCTAATGGCCTACTGGCAGCATGAGTTTGTATGATTTACATGCCCCCTCTATTGCTGCAGAAAGGGTACTCAGAGAATATAACCACCTAGTAAAGAACCTCTTCCTTCTAAAATCAGAAATAGCCCCAGAATCCACCCCAATAGCAGAAAAACAAAGTCATATACTAATGATACAATGTTTAGAATAGATTATTAGCTTGGCTGGTCCTTACAAGAATCTCATGAAGTAAGTGCAATTGTTATGCTTGTTTAGCAGATGTGAAAACTCAACGCAAAGCAAGACAGAGTACATTGCTAACAGCCATTCATGATAAATAAACTACAGAAGTGGGGTATCGTTAAGCAATTTGGCAATAAATTCTGTGCACTTAATCACTATGATATTCTAAGAGAACATTCCAGAAAACTACTGTTCCATTGTTGGGGTTTGCAGAAGTAATGAAAATGATGAAATCTTTCTGCTCATCTAGTTACAGAATGCTAGTGCTATATTTTTGGTATTTTGCATTAGCCATACCCCCGGCTATACAGATGAAGAAGGGTCTAAAGTTTCCAAGAGTGAAGAGGTTTATCAATAATTAAATATTTAGATATAGTTACTGAAAAAATGGTCAGTTAATGATGCTTAAATCTCGATGCATTTGGTTAATATTCTAATGTATTGAGCATTTACCAGATATATTAGACATTGTACTAAATGATTTATTTACATTTTCTCATTCAATTTGCAGAGATTAGGACGAGAAAACTAGTTCAGAGGAGTTTGAGAATGGCTGAAGGTCACCTAGATAATAATGGAAGGAATACTAAGGCCAATGTGTGGCTGACTCAACACATCCTGGCTTTAGCTGGTAAGTCACACTGGAAGGTAAGTTCAGATTCTCACTGAAATCATGCCTCGACTTCTGAGAGGAAAACAGAGATTTGATACTGCTCTGTAAATTCTTCCCTTGCTGCCCATACCTTGAGAAATTAGTTTATCCCTTGGAACTTCACAGAATGGAATAGAAAGAATATAATTGTCATCTTGAAGAATCAAAACATCATGTGGAGGAAATATTTGTAGAAATGCATTGAATTCATATTTTAAAAATATTTGTATGGGATTGAATGAGGATTCCCAAGAAAGTAGATTGTGAGGTGAAATTAAACCTGGTGTGTATTTTAAAATTATCAGTGAAATTGATGTACAGAAATGTTCAAAGAAAATTAAAATGTAAACTACTTTACTTTTTCTTCATCTCTTCTTTCTTTTCTTCTCCTTCTTCTCCTTTCCTCCTCCTCCTCCTCCTCCTCCTCCTCCTCCTCCTCCTCCTCCTCCTCCTCCTCCTCCTCCTCCTCCTCCTCCTCTTCCTCCCCCTCCTCCTCCCCCTCCTCCTCCCCCTCCCCTCCTCTCCCCCCTCCCCTCCCCCTCCTCCTCCTCCTCCTCCTCCTCCTCTGCCTTATTGTAGATTAAACGCAGGCCTTCTCACTTGCTAAGCAAGTTCTACCCCTTGAGCCATGTTCTCTCCTTCTACTTTTATTAGTTTCTTTTCCAGACAAGGGTCCATTAACTTTTGCCATGGGATGGCCTTGGGCTATAGTCTTCCTGCTTCTGCTCTCAAAGTAGCTGGAACTATGGCTATATACTACCACTATATTAGGCTAGTTTTTGAGATTAACTTTTACCCAGGCTGGCTTCAACGCATGGACATCTGATCTCATTTTCCCAAGTAGGTAGGATTATAGGAATGCACCACCAAGCCTAGCTAAACATCTTGCTTATAAATCCTATTTTCTGTGTTCATATCACAGAAGACACAATACAAATACTAAGGCTCCCTCTTCAAAATTTAAAAGACTTCAATGATATCTAATCATATACCTGTATTGTATAGGTACAGAAACAAGCTTTAAAAAATGATGTGACTTGTCAGATACAAGTGTCCTAATTCTGAGCTCTGTGTATGTTGCATGTAATTCACTCCCACTTCAATTAAAGAGGTAAAAGAAAACCAATCATAGCACTTGCACTTAGATGTAGTATGAGGTAAATTACAGGCAATGAAATCAGCCCCTTCCCCCCAAATGTTTAATCTCTTGTCATATTTTCAGCCAAAAGTCACCCAGACTCTAGATAAACCCTTAGGCAGAAGCAAATAGGTAATGATACAACCTCCCCCACACACTGGGTTTTCCTCAACTTTGAGTTTCATTTCCACATTTACAAGCCATTAAAATATATCCTCCACAGCAGGGGGGTGGACTATTCAAAGATATCTCCTACAAAAAATGTAGTTCTCAAGTTTAAGTCCATATACATAGATGGTTCATTGTTTCCCATCCAGTATTCATCTCCCCAACAGAGGCTATTATTCTTTTTTTTTTTTCTGGTTGGTCATGGGGCTTGAACTCTGGGGCCTGCTCTTCAGCTCAGGGCTAGCACTCTACCACTTGAGCCACCGCACCACTTCTGGTGGTTAATTGAAGAGTCCCACAGACTTTCTTGCCCAGGCTGGCTTTGAACTGTGATTCTCTGATCTCAGCCTCCTGAATAACTAGGATTACAGGCATGAACCACTGTTGCCCTGCAATTTGTGACGGTAGAAAAGGTTACAAACAAGATGCTCAAACTAGACTCCACAGCCCCATTGACTCACTGGCTTCTAACACAAGCTCGCCTATCTCAACACTAAGAATTTTTCAGGAGCCTTTGAGCCATGACAATTCAGTCTTTAGAATCATATGCCCATAGCCACTTAGTGCTGGAAAAGATCTTGGAGGTAATTTGGTTCTGGATTCTCATTTTCCAGATGTGGAGGCAGAGGGTTTAGTGCCTGGCCCAAGGTCACACAGCTGGTCAATGACCAAGCTGGACATAGACATCAATTCTCCAGACTTTGGGCTTGCTATCTGTACACACTGCCTCCTCAGGCTACTCAGCTTTCACCAGAGCCATTGAGGCATTTCTCTATCTGTCACCAGATACTAGAAAGAGATAGGCAAGCTCTTCTTCCTTGTATCCTATCACATTATTCTGTCATTTCCCTCCATCTAGTGTACAGAAGTGATTTGAGTCTGGTTGCATCTGCAAAACATACTTTTCATTTTGATCTTGAACCAGCTGTTTACATCTGGTTTGGTTTGTTATGAAATGGAAGGGGTAGCTCAGTCCTATTTAAACATTCATTTTCATAAAGGACAAAATTATTATGATCCTTATAGAAATGAGCACATTTTACGGAAGGAGGGACTAAGGCCTAGGGATAAGTGGGAGAAAAACCGTGGGATTTTGTAAAACTCTGCAAAATCCCAAGTAGCTGACACCCAGTTCAGAGTACTTTCCACACAACCACCATAGCATTATTTGAGTAGAAAGGTTTGATTGACTCCTGCAGGGTACTTAGCAGTGTCTGGAGATGTTTTTTAATATGATAAGTTAAATTGGGACAAGGACATGACTGACACCTTGTAGGAAGAGGCCAAGAGGTGATGCTTAACATCCTGTCATACATGGAAGCCCCTCCCCCTGATGACAAAGGACTGTTGACCTCAGAGTATCTCCAAACCACTAGTGGTCCAAAGACCCCTACCTTGGCTAATAGCTTTTAAGTTAAATCAATTAAGCTTTAGCACTAGGCTCCTTAGAGGAGATGCACTTGAATCACTTCATCCTATTGCTCAAGAGGATATATGTTAATTGGAGGAATGAAGAGCTAGTAAGTTGTTAGACACCCCTCAAAGGAGAATTTAAAGACCTCATCATGTGCTGACATAGATCTCCAAAACAGGTCAATATCCAAAAAGAAATCAATTGTGTTTCCATTGGATGTAATTTGCATCCCTAAGGGACAAGAATCATTTGCCTTCCTATCAGTTTTTCTCCAACTTAAAAGGAGTGATAAAGTAGTTCAAAGACAATGATACACAACCCAATATAAAGATAGTTCAATATGAATGTTCAATATCTTCATCTAAATTGAACCCACTTTAGGTCAGTCATTTCAACAAGGGGCTTAGACTCATGTCTAAGCTTTTTTTTTTTCTGCAGTGCATGAAATAAGCAGGATTCCCAGTCATAATTTGTTACCTTCAATGTTCATATCATGAGGGATCCAAAAGATTGCAAGAGCAGAAGTATATTTCTCAAATACAATGAATGAAAATAAAAAATAATCTGAACCACTTTCAAATGTCCCTTTCTACCCAGGAACAGGAAATGTATCTAACTTAGACCAGATGAGTAATTAGGACTCATATTTTTCTTTTCTATCCAAGGTTCCATGGTTTCTCTTGCCTGCATCACCCTGCGTGCTCCCTTTGCTCTTCTCCTCATGAACTCATCTTTGTCTTTCATCCTACTACTTATGCCATGTTTTCCATGGCCTCATCAACAATAGCAGGCCAAGCTACCCAGTGACAAACTTACCAGTCCTTTGCTCATAGACTCAGTTTGTATCTCAACTCCAAGTTCCTAGGAGAAAGAATCTAAATGGCTCAGCTCACACTATGGATTGATTCCCTGATGGTATTTCAGTGTTGTGCAAGCAGCTGTGGCAATATACAGTAAGGCCATATAATACTCACTACACAGAGAAGAACACCCCTATGGAAAAGGAAAAAGAGTAGGATACATTTTATCTATTTCCATATGTTTACTTAAATGCATTTGGGATTAATTATTTTTCAAATCACCAGAAAAGGCCTATTTTAATGTGGAAAACAAAGGGAGAGATCCTGAAAAGATCAGTGGATTCTCATTGTATTTTATTAATCCTCCAGCTCTTTACAGTATGTCCATTTTAGAGCCCAGGAGGGATTTCTCTAAATAAATGATTATGTTTTCTTCCATCCAGGAAACAGATTTACTTGTGCTGCCTCTGACAGCTCTCTGTTTGAGATATTCTAAGGCATTGCCCTAGGTGCTATGGGGGTAATATTTTATATTTCAAGATTGAACTGAATCTTGCCCATACCTTCTGACATAATGTGTACCAGTTGGAAAACTTGGTTTACTAGCATTTGATTGGAAGGTGGACACAAGGGAGATTTGTGATATAATTATCTAGGGACATTATTACCAACTCTATCTATCCAATGACACCATAAGAAATTTACTATAACACTCTTCCCAGAGCATACATACTGGAGAAAACATTCTGCATGAGTTATGTCAGTATCTTTATTTTCTTTATGCAAAAAGTAGCTTGAAGGACTAGTGTTATATGTTGATTTTACAAAGAGCCAGTGGAGAATTTAAAATAATTTAAGTGCAAGGCATGGGTGGCTCACACCTATAATTCCAGCTACTTGGGAAGCTGGGTGAGATCTGAGGATCACAGTACAAAGCCAGCCTGGGCAAAAAGTCCCTGTGAGATTTTATGTACAATTAACCACTCAAAAACAAGAAGTAGACTGGGGCTGGAAATGAAAGGGCACTAGCCTTGGGCAAAAAAATGCTCTGAGACAGTGCCCAGGCCCGAGTTCAAGCCCCACAACCAGCAGTAACAACCAAAAAACAACAACAACAAAAAAAAAAACACTGAATTCAAGGTTCCTTTTTTTCCACAAATGATTGCATAGAATGCTTTGAAAAGCACTACAGAAAGTCTACCGTCTGGAGTAATGAAAATTCTGATAGTATGCAGAAGATCTGTGTTCAAGTTTTGGCTCTGACACTGCCTGGGTGTGAGAATCTGAAAACGCTGCTTCTCTAAATTCTACCATGTGTAAGTAAAATGGGGTAAGGTGTCTATCATGTACTATTATAGAATCAAAACTACTAACTTAACAAATATGAATGAACAAACAATCCACATCCAACATAATGAGAAGCTGTAGAGCCATTTACCAATTTTACTGTTGTGAAAAAAATAAGGATATGGACAAATAAATGATTTGGGAGAAACATGGAGCCAGGTCATATTACCTAGCTGTATAAGTCATATTACTTGGGTCTTAAGTCAAAGCTAACAAAGTGCTACTGTTGTGACTCTAATTACCAACCAGGTTTTCAATCCCATTCATATAGAGCTGTACCAAAGGGATTGGAAATTTGGCTTGGTTGAGAGCATTACCTCTTACTAGCTGGCTTATAAGGAAGCTACTTTATTCTCAAATGTCTAATTTCTTATATAAAATGAATAATAATACTAACTGCTACTATGAGAAAAATATATAAATAACTAAAAGTAGGATACTAACACTTAATAATCATTAGTTACTGCAATGGAGGACAAGGAGGAAGAGCTTCACAGCAAAAGAAAGAGGGATTGTTAGTCACATCTTTATTTATTTTTTTAATTTTATTTTTTTATTGTCAAAGTCATGTACAGAGAGGTTACAGTTTCATATGTTAGGCGTTGGATACATTTCTTGTACTGTTTGTTACCTCCTCCCTCATTCCCCGCCTCCCTTCCCCCTTTCCTTCTCCTCCTATGAGTTGTTCAGTTGGTTTACACCAAACAGTTTTGCAAGCATTGCTTTTGTAGTCATTTGTCTTTTTATCCTATGTCTCTCGATTTTGGTATTCCCTTTCACTTTCCTAGTTCTAGTACCAGTATACACGGTTTCCAATATACTCAGATAAGATACAGTGATAGTGCAGGTACAAGTACAGGAAGGGGATACAAGAGGATCATCAATAATAGAAGCTACGGTTACACATCGCATGTTGAAAATAATTACAACAGTGATATAACAGTTGCTTCCATAACATGGAGTTCATTTCACTTAGTGTCAGCTTATATGTTCATAAGGGCATAGCTATTGGGCTCTTGTGATCCTCTGCTGTGACTAGCCTAAACCTGTGTTAATTATTCCCTATGAGGGAGACCATAGAGTCCTAAAGTGAACTGCTTTGCTTGAGAAGAAAGACAAGGAAAGCTGTCACACCTCCAAGTTGAATGCGCTCATGTAGGGAGGCATGGCTAAAGGATGGTACAGCATCTAGACTCTTTGAGTAGAGGCCAAGGCAAGCAGCAAGTGTGGAAAAGATAATGTCGTGAGCTGGTCCTCTCAAAAGCACTCAGATTGGCCCAGGGTTATGCAGAAATTCTTTCTTCTGCTTTCCATAAATGAAAATGACTTGATATATATCACTGCACCATTATTCAGGTTACAGCCTCTCTCTTGCCCAAATAAACAAACTGAATTAATCAAAATAAAACTCCCTCACTATCATTTCCAGTATTTTGCCAAAACTGATGTTGGTTCAGTTTCTATGGCTACCTGAAATTCTTTGACAATATTTTTTAGCCTATGAAAACCCTGTCACCTCCCCCGCCCTGCTCCCCACCCCCACCCCACTCCAGGCCAAATACTGCCTACGAAAAAAATCTTATTTTTTCCCCCAAAGCTAAGTTGAAATGTCACTCTGTTATTAAAATCCCACAGCCAAGGTAAATTAGTTCTTAACTTGTATTATCATTTATCAAGTTTCTTTGTTTAGACTGTCTTCCTATGCAGGTTTGTCTTTTGCTATTACGTTGAAAGTGCCATAGAGACCCAACATATCCACTGAAATTTTAAATTTTATTAAATTACTTGAAATACGTAATATGAGTCCTTCCCCAAATAGGTATTAAATATTGGTTAAATTCTTGATATTTTTATTTTTACCTTTTAAAGAAATGAGTGAAGTTTAAATACACTTTTCATTTCTTTTATTGCACTTTCAATTTTGTACTAGTCCTAGGATTTGAACTCAGAACCTGGAAATTGTCCTTTATTTATTTTTGCTCAAAATTGGTACTTTGTCACTGTAGCTACAGTTTTACTGCCTGTTGTCACTTAACTGGAGATAAGAGCCTCATGGACTATCTTCTGTCTTGCCCAGACTGTTACTGAACTATGATCCTTAGATATCGACCTCCAGAATAGCTAGTATTACAGGCATAAGCCACTGATACTTGGCTCTTTTATATTTTCTTTCATTTCTTATTTCTTCTACCTCCTCTTCTACCCTCTCCTCCCCTCCTACTTTTTCTTCTTCTCCTTCTGCTCCCCCTCCTTCATTTTGAAAACTAGGGTTTGAGCTGAGGACCCTAGTTTGTTAGGTAAATACATAAAGTATGTCCTCAATGCTTTTAGCTTTGGTTATTTTTCAGATAGGACCTTTTAACTTTGTCCAGGTTAGTCTGAGACCATGATTCACTTACTTGTGCTTTCTGGATAGATGCAATTTCATATGTTAACCACAGTTTCTAGATATTTGTTGAGATGAGCTCTCACTAACTTTGGTTGGCCAGGTTGGTCTTGAACATCAGTCTTAATGATCTCTGGTCTCTGGCCTAGCTGAAATTACAAGCAAGACCACTATGCCTAGCCTTTATGATTTGGTTTCTAACCAATCTACTATCTTTTCTGAGAGAAACAGAGCTCCAAACTAGGGACCCAAGAGGATTTTTTTTCTAGAAATTACATTAGTTATTACTTACTGATCACTTAAGAGTACACCAGTCACTGTTCTAGGTTTCCTATAAGACATCTTTCAATTGTAGTTCACAGCAATCCCTGTGATCACTGACCATGTCACAGATCAATAAACCAAAAAAAAGGAGATAAATTGCACTGAGGTTACAAAGATTCTAAGATTCTAA
Organism: Perognathus longimembris pacificus; assembly: GCF_023159225.1. Lineage (NCBI taxonomy): Eukaryota > Metazoa > Chordata > Mammalia > Rodentia > Heteromyidae > Perognathus > Perognathus longimembris. Next base: position 149,548,463 of record NC_063161.1, read on the forward strand.
GATTCTGGAGTTATTCTCAGGTTTTCCTGTCTTAATTACTACTAATAATATTCCAGATCTAGAGCAGCAGCCATCCCACGTTCAATGTTAAGGGAGATTCTGGACCAAGGACAACACATGTCATCTTGCGCTTATTTTCTTTCCATTTGGGATGTAGCCATCCCAGGTTCATTTTCTAAACCCTGCATCTACTATCTCAGTGCCAAGTGAGAATCAGCTAGGACAAGCCTAGGGGGAGCTCACTGAGGAAGGCCAGCACTGGAACAGTAAGAATGGTAATGCTGCAGTGAAATTTCCCAGCTATTTTGTCCTCAATGAAGAGCAGTATGAAAGGCTGCAGGGATGGTAAAACAGTATCCATCGCCCATTCCTTCTCTCCCTTGTGTAGCCAGAGACTTAAATATGATTGAGTTAATCTTTGAAGAAAACAGAAAATACTGTAACAATAAAGGCCGTAACATGGTTACAAATGAGAGCTACTGCTCCCTTCTGCATTCTAAATTCCAAGGATAATTCTGTGGAGCTTCATTACCAGAGTATAATTGTGTTATAGAACTCTAAATCACCCTGCTACACTTAACTGGCAATAACATTAAGATAGCGCAGATATTCATTTTAATTAAAACATAGCCTCAAACTATTTCCATGCTTTAAGAGGCAAAACTTTCTCTCTTCTCCCCACCCTTAACACAGAAACTTTCATTTGTTAGCACATCTATGGCCAGCACTAGACAGGAGACTTAAACACAATCAGAAAATCCTTCCTTATAAGCCAGGAACAGTTAATGCTTTGCTGAAGAAGATGAATAACAAGAAAGCAGGGACTGGATTTAATCATTTTCTAATATGTGGCGCACTGGAAGCAATTGTTTTAAAGAGGTGGAGGTTCCAAGACAATCAGTTCAACAGCCATACAAACAGAAGGTGAGATGCAGAGTCCTAATATTAACAAAATCCTTGCTAGCTAGCAGTCTTCCATAATTTCCTATAGCCTATAGCACATTCATTTATTTAATGGATACTTACTGCACATCTCTTTTGTGCTGTGTGCTAAAGATACACCTATGAGTAGACCTTGGTGCCTTCTCTCAAATATATGTCAAGGGAAATTGAAATATAAAGAAGCAATTTCTTTATACAAGGTTGTGTGGAAGAAATTTGGCATGGGCTTTGGGATGCATGCATCGGTTTTCCAGACAGACAAATAAATGATGAAGACAGGCAGGGAAATTTGTGCAAAAGCAAGCTGCATAAAGTTATGAATCCAGGCTACTGGGGAGCTTCTAAATAGTTTTTTTTAATATGTAAACCATGATATGTAAAGAATCCAGAGGAAATAATAATTTAAGTACATTGTAGCTTCAAATTCAATATTCCATCTAATGGTAAAATTAATGCAATTAATTCCACCTAATATTAAAACTAACACAACTGCAATGATAATTGGATCAGTATCACTGACCTATAATTATGCATGTGTAAAGAAGAATTAGTCCATTTTTCATTCATCTTTTCACATGTTTCTTGAGTCCCTAGGTCTCCCTTCCCTTCCTTCATGAATGCCTCAATTCAACTTACACTTCAAAACTAGGCTGAAAACTTGCCTCTTCTGGAATTTTTGATATGAGTGGAAGCTTTAATTGATTCCTTTTATAGTATATCCGTTTCTAAGACTTGATTTACAAAGCTATGTGGAGGAGAGATCACTTTTCTAGGAGAACTTAAATCCTGTGTCAAACACTTAATGAGTAATCCAGACTATAGAGCCCAGGTAGCTTTATCCCACAGTGGCACTGTCCTTCATAAAAGCAACTAGCCACATACAGCTTTTAAACACTTCATGTACAGCTACTCCAGACCAATATTTTGAACACAAGACAATGGTGTAGAATACCTTCTGACTTGCGCATATATATGTGTGTGTGTGTATGTATATATATATATACATTAAAATAACATTTTACTTAATACGTTAAAGTATTGTATTATTGAGATTAGTTGTATCTGTTTCTTTTTACCTATTTGTTAATGCAGGAAGTAAGTTTTTGTTTTTGTTTTTTTGTTGTTGTTTTTTTTTTTGCCAGTCTTGGGCCTTGGACTCAGGGCCTGAGCACTGTCCCTGGCTTCTTTTTGCTCAAGACTAGCACTCTGCCACTTGAGCCACAGCACCACTTCTGGCCATTTTCTATATGTGTGGTGCTGGAGAATTGAACCCAGGGCTTCATGTATACAGGGCAAGCACTCTTGCCACTAGGCCATATTCCCAGCCCCAGTAAGAAATTTTAAATTGCATGCAAGTTGCATTTTATTTCTACCAGATTCTATATGCCTAGCTATTCTGTTGTTATCTTTTCATAATAAAGGAATACAACAGAAAATAATTGAGGAATGGGATGGACATTTTGGTATCAATAACACAAAGTATATTAGTTTTATCACTGCTATGACCAAACACCTGACAGAAACAACTTAACAAAGAAAAGAGTTACCTTGCTTACGGTTTCAGTGTTTAAATCTACCCCTGATGGAAGGGCTTGGTGGAGCAGCTTGCAACATAAACCTATTCACTCTGGGAAATAGATTCAGATGTACTCAGAGGGGTGTTTCATTAATCTAAGAACTTCTCAACCCAAGAATGTTGGCAATGAAGACTGGCCATCACATACTGACAAAACAGAATGTATCACATAGTGGCATAACAGAATGAATTCAGTAGATAGAGGACAGACTCTCATGTCATTAACTAGGCAGGATAGAAGTCTGTTGGACAATACAAAATTTAAGCCAAAACCTGGAAGACAGCCAAGCAATGCTGTTGAACAGGCAGAGAGCTAACTGCATCTACCACTAATTTAATAGCTAATATCTATTCTAAAAAATTTTGCTTATATTATTTTTATAACTTAGTAGACAAACTGGCTTTAAAAACTGTTTCTGGGTTTTTCACCTGTACTACAACCTTACACATTCACCTAGCACCTGTATACCTCATTGGAACCTGCAAAATGGAAGCTTCTCCCTAATTCATTGCACCATGTGTATAAACTAGAAAGCAGAGAGCATCTACAAGTAAGCACTTAAATGTAACTTTGCTGTTTCTTCTCCATTTTGATGCTGAATTTGTATACTGAGTGAAACATCAGTGCTCTGTGTTTTACCAACCATTATGGACATTATCATGGGAATCTTGCCCATGTGTAATAACAAGTGAATTAACATTTCTTACTGAGTATCCAAAGAACATAGAACAAGCGTGTTTATAAGACCAAGGGCTATTGAGACATGTTCCGCCAATATTCCCTAAGTTGGACATTGTCTCCAAGTAGTGGCTGGCTGTTGCCAGATTATTTCTAGTTATTTGACTATAATTCCAAAGTGCTTTTCCAAGCATTCCTTTCGGTTGCATTTGTAAGGCTTTTAAAGAGTTGACAAAATGCTTCCACATCCATTTCAGCTCCTCAATTGCTGTACTTGTTTAGAAGAGCAGAGATCATTAGAAAAAAAAAAAAAACAACGCAACATACAAATTGGCCTCTCTAAAGTTGATCTAGGTAAAAAGGACAGGACTCATCCTCTGAGTTTAGCTTAGAAGGGTTTCTTACAACACTACATGGATCTCTCTGAATTAGTTGTCTTTGTTAGGGTATTGCTTTTTGTCTCCACCTCAACTATTTTTCATATCAGCTTCTCTATGTCTGGGTATTTTCTTGTGGGCATCTATTTATAGACTAGCACTCCAAAAATGTGTGGTGATTGAACACATTTGTTTCACTCATGGACAGCTCAAGGAGTTTCTCTCCCTGTCTCTCTCTCAATCTCTCAATCTCTCTCTTTCTCTCTCTCTCTCTCTCTCTCTCTCTCTCTCGCCTTGCTAAATCCAAATTTAAAGTGCTGATAGGGTTTGAAACTCTTCAACTTGTGAGGAAAGTACTTGTGGTCTTCCTCAAGTTTGACTGTGGATGAACAGAGATGAAAATAGACAATGCCTCCAGGCTTCCAACTCGAGATTTCAAATATTTCTAATTTCTTCAATTTAGCTTCATTTAAATTTTACTGAGAAGTAATTGCACTGAATTAATATAGTTGCAATTATGCTGAAATCAATCCATTAACATCTTGAAAATTCTTATTAATCTGGCAGCAATGTTATGGATAAAAACAGAAATACATCCTCTGTTTGGAGTGTAGATTAATATAATAAGAATGCTGGAGTTAATTTATCCAGGATATGAATTTCTTGAGACAAGAGAGTATAAGTTCATTTTCTGTTTTCTGCTTTGCAAAGTGCCGCTTTGAGTACATGAAGAGAACATTTGCATGCCAGAGTACCTGGATCCACTTGGCCTCATTCTGATTTCATTAAAGGAACCTGATTAAAAGTTCAAGCTACAGAGCCATGTGTCTTTATGCATTTACTAGCCATTCAATATCTCTCTATTTTCTTTTCCACCTATATACTTGAGATAAACATATGTCACATTTCAACTTTATATTTAATGTAGTCCTCAAAATTTAGTAAATATGTTTAATAAACTGCCAATGGTTGATGCTAACCACACAGTGCTAATGCTAATGATTATATTAAATCACCAGTGATCACATTGATCTGATAATTTTTCTGGATCAAACCATTCATTCAGTGGCTATTTACAAAATATCAATTGTTCTCTGTTGGTATGTATTAGTGTATAAAACAGATAAATCCTGCAGTCACAGAGTTCACAATTTAGTGGGAGAGGAAAAACATTAATGAAGTAAATACATAAATAAGGTTATAATTTAGAATTCTAACTTGTAAAATCATAGAACATGTAATGACCGACCACAATGAAAACGGACACCATTTAGAGAAGGGGAAATGACACATTTGCCAGATAAACGCTGTAAGTCTATATTCCAACCTTTTTTTTTCATGTCCTGGAGCACTGCTTCTGCAAAAAGTGCACACGATTATGTTGGGTAAGTCAATATTGGCCAGGTTTGGATGGTGGCCAGCATTATTTTACATATAAACTCAATGGAGTATTGGAAGCAGAAGACTGACTTCCTATCATTATGTGTCTAAAGCACTTCTCCGCCAAATGTGAGGGAAAGTTTGATGAGAAAGAACAGTCCATTGTGGCAGTCTAGTAGAGAGATGATGGCATTTGGGGTAGCATGTGGGAAAGAAAGAGAAGATTGTACATCTATAATGCTTCAATATAGGTAAAAAATGGGAGAAAACTTGGTAAGTCCTTGGCTGTCATAGAACAAAGAGTCACATGCAATGGTAAGGTCTGGGATTTAAGCAACTGAAAGATGGCAGTACAATTAGCTTTTGAGATGGTAGGACCAAGAAAAGACTTGTGGATGCTCTGGACATGTAAGGAAGACATGGAAGATAACAAGTTTACAAATGTAGAGCTCAAGGAGAAAATTGCACTGAAGATTTACTATAGATGGCATTTCAAGCCATGGAAATTGATTGTCGTTCCCCCTTCCCCCAAAGAAAACACAGGGAAAATGGAGAAGGATGGGCATTTTAGAGGTTCAACATTTATAGATCAGGTAGAGTTAAACAAATATGTGAAGAATCAAAGAGGAGCAGTCAGAGGGACAAAAGGTATTACTGAAAAGTGAAAGTTTTATCTCAAGAGAAAATGGTGGAGTGGTCATCCTGGAATCCAAGAGGCTGAATTAGATGTAAATAGAAGGGCAGCTTTTGGGTTTGACAAAATGAATATAGATAAGCTTGACAAGAGCATATTTGGTGGGTTGCTGGAAAGAAGATAGCTTGAAGTGAGTTGGGGAGTATTTGCTAGTAGTATTGACATGAATAGGTAACTTTTTATGGAGTTGGCTATGACAGTAAAGTAACAAGTAAGATGCTGACGGCTAAGTGATGGAGAATCCAGGAAGAAAGTTAACTGAACAAAAGGGGTGGCAAAGTATGCTTGTATGAGAACTAGGGAGATTCTTGAAGGAAGAGAAGGTGATGACAGAGGAGTAATGTAGAGGAAACAGTGGGAAAATGAATGGAAGTGGAATCGTAGACTACAAGGGTAGACTAATACCTAATGTGAAAACCAATGGAAAGCCTTCCTCAGATGTGACGGGCAGAAGACAAGTACAAATGTATGTGAGTTTATAGATGGGTGGATAGTTTCTACTTTGTTAATGAAGTACTGGTGAAACTGAGAAGTCAATTTGTCCCCTTGACTGTAAGATTCAAATGTTGTCTACAGAAGGGAAATGATTTCAGAAACACAGGAAGGTCGCAGCATAGCATTTGCAGCCCATTTGCAGCTTTGAGAACTATTGGCTTCTCTGTTTCATTCAGAGACCTGTGTAGATGCATGAGGTGCAATTATTTAAGGTCATTTCCTCCTAGATATGAAATCATAGGAATAAGTGGGGATGAATGTGGCAAGGAGCTTCTACAACATGGTTATTATGACAATGGCATACAGAATCCAAGTGGAATCCAAGAGGAAGAAAAGTGAGAGGGATTGGGGTACCATGTGGAGGTGGATGGGACATTGAGTTGAAAGACACTAAGATTAAACATTTGTATTTGAGATGGTGCAGGTATTGTGATGTTAGTGATATAATCTAAGAGGTGACCACAGGAGTAAGTAACTAAGGTAGATTTGAAGAATAATTCCTGTGAAGCAAAGCCACGTTCCTCAGAGATGTTAATGATGGATGAGTTGACCATCTGGGTTTTAACTTTTCTAAGAATGACTGACAGTAGATAAAAACATAGAGAGGGAGAATAAATGACAGTCACTAAGTTGGAGAATGACAATGGTTTTGGTAGATAACCACAATTTAAAACACTGAAAAGCAGGAAATATGGTGGCTCACATTTGTAATCCTACTTACCCAGGAGGCTGAGATCTAAAAATAGAAATTTGAAGCTGTTCCTGACAGACTCTTATCTCCAATTGTGAAAAACAAGGAAAAGCGTAGCCCCATCCCCAGCTCCTAGAAACAGTAGGGCTTGTAAAATTTTACTGTCTTAGAGTTTTTACTCTTAGCTTCCATAAGTCCATTTTGGTGACTCCACCCATGAGACTAGTTCCTTGGAGTTTGACATTTAAAAATATATGTAGGCCTTGTTCCTCTCTGTATCTAGGAAGCAACCATAGTAATGTATTATAAAAGTGATCTTAGTAATAGATTATAGAAATAACCACAGGAGTAGTTACAGACATGCCATGGTGACTGTCAGGTTGGTTCACTTATGATTGAGTACTGTTTGAGCCTGCTCGTGCTTGCTTAGTTGATATTAGGGGAACATGGAAACAATTGTTAAAATAAAGTTTATATTAGGTCAGCCTGACTGCAAAATCCTGCTCCTGTAAATGGCTTGCTTAACCCATTTGTGACTTTCTCTGACCCCCTGTTTTGACCCCTGAGTCTGTGCTATGTGACTACCTGTTGTAGAATGCATGGCTTCTATCTTTAAAAACTTACTCTGTGGTGGCTCATTGCTGTTCTTTACCATTCTGATGGTGGAGAGCAGACACTGTGCACAGCTAAACAAAGACTAGTAGCCCGATTGACTGAGTGCTGGTGACTTTCCTGTCATGGGTGCAAATCTGGGTGGCCAGGATACTGCACAATTAACTAGTATGAAGCCAGAAGTGTAGGAGTAACTGAAATGGTGGAACACCAGTTTTGAGACTAAAAAACAAAAAAAGCTAAGTGAGAGAATAAGGCATTGAATTCAATCCCCAACACAAAAGAAAAGAAAGGAGAAATACACAGGGTCAGAGACAAACAGGAAGGAAGGAGGGAGGGATGGAGGGAAGGAGGGAGGAAGGGAAGAAGGAAGGAAGGAAGGAAGGAAGGAAGGAAGGAAGGAAGGAAGGAAGGAAGGAAGGAAGGAAGGAAGGAAGGAAGGGTGATAGGCAAAGAAAAGAGAGAAAAAGAAACATATTATATATTTCCAAGAATGGACTTTTGCAAATGGACTTTTGTTTAGACAGTAACAAATTTCAAAGGATATCCAATTGCTCCAAAAACTGGTCTGGAATATGTGATATAAGAGAAATACTACCACCTCCATGAGATTTTAGGGGATGCATTTAAGTAAATACAATGGAGTGAAAATATCATAAAATGAAATTTTGTTATTTTGCTACTTGTTTTTATTTCTTTGTTGCTGTTTTGATTCCTGTATCTTTTGTCTTGTATCTAAGTTTGGATTTTTTTTTGGTAGGACAATGGGTGAACAAATGCAACTGTGATACTCACTAGACACTATGTTGAAATGAATTATATAACTTGTGGGGGTGAGGGGCTGGGAGCGAAACCTGGGAGAGAAGCAAGGGAAGGGGTGCCACTGTTCAAAAAGAAATGTACCCTTTGCCTGACTTACATAACTGTAACCCCTCTGTACATCACCTTTACAGTAACAATAAAAGGAATAAGCATCATGGAGACTGAGTCAAAGATAAATAATATTCCAGGTTCTGAGCAGGAAACGGAGATAGTGAGTTGGGAGATAGAAAGATCAGATCAGTTTGATACTTACAGAACTTATGGGGTACCAAATGTACCCTCTGCATCTCAGCCACTGTTGTTATTCCTATGGAATGGGTATAGTATAAGTTTTGGATGGAAACAAGAATATGGAAGAATGAGATCTCTGGCTGTGTGGGGCAAATCATTAATAATATGATTCTATAAAGCATATAAATGCTATCTGTGAGCTTCATTTCCTTAGTTAACACTAGCCTTCTGAAACAAAGTATGGACAAATGTGGCCATATTATTAGCTCACAAGAACAAAATATTCGGAACTGAAATAGCAATGTACCTTCATGTTAATATTAGTGTTGTCTACTCGTTTGTTAATTTTTTTGACATTCTTACTAGCATCAAGTACTTGTAGAAGAGGATCTCATTGGGACATGACTATTTATGTATACATGATAGTCTCTCCTGACACTCTCCCGCATTTCTTCCTCCCCATTCCCTAACTAACCTCGACAAGCTTCATTATTCCATTTTCACACATGTGAAGCTTATTAAGACTGTGTTTCTTGTTCTCAATATTTCCATGTGTTTTGAGTGGTTACTTCATCTTGATGAGCCTTGGCATCCTGATGTGAAAAATTTTTAAATATTGCCTATGTCTATACAAGATCATCCTAAAAGACAGAAAACAAATAACTGGGGGGGGGAAGAAAACTCCATTGATATACAAAAATAATTGATTGGTGCTGTTATCGATTCCCCTCCACCTAGAGTATTGCCTAAATAAGGACCTTGCTTTCAAATTTTATTTATAGACAAATCAACCATAGCTTGGTTCCAGCAGCAGTTAACTGTAAGAAAAACCTAATTTTTTTTCTTTTCCCACACTCATATAAAGTGGGACAGACACTATGGATACTATGTGATAGATGATTTTGACGGATGCTCTACTCCAAACTTCTCTTCTGAGAACTCATCTCTCCCCCAACCCATGAAGGATTCCTAATGTCCTTGTGACTCCTTCAGTATGAAGTGAGAATGTTTCAGATGTGTCTACGAGAGCCAGGATGCTGAGACTTGCATAGGACTTGCTGAAACCCAACTGGCTTCCCAGTGGAGTGCGTATACAGATCCAAAAGCTACCAGAAGCCAAAGCACGTGACCTCCCTGAGCTCAGGACTGCAGATTAGCTTCATTTTCCTCTTTCACAGCAGAACATGCACTTAGGTACAGCCTGCCCTCTGAAAGCCCCTCAGCAAGATTGTCCATTTATTGAATCCTTGGAGGTCCAAAGACAGAAGCAGTGAGAATACAGACAATCTGAGTAAGCTTCTAAAATTAATAATTTTATTTTTGCTGGCAATGCAAATATGAATGCCAATGTGTGAAGAGATGACACTGACATTTCAGTTTTAAGTGCTCTGCTCAATTCAAATGCATTGTAATGCCATGGTTTCAGCACTGTAGTAGAAGGGTGAATAGTGAGGAAGACTCCATTATTCAATTGCTCCAATTCGAATCCCTTTAGTCACAATTTGACACTGGGCAATTTGATTATGTTGTTTTTGCACATTTATTTAGGCTATGATTCACTACCTATTTCATGGGGCTATTTTAAGGAATTGGGTGTCTTAATAACAGCTAAGTGCTTTGTTAAGTAGCGGGCACACTTACTGTCCTATTTCATGTTAATGACAGTTGTTATTCCTCCATGACTCTCCAAATTTCAACCAAAGGGCTCAGCAGCTCATTTGTTGTATGTTTCAGTACTGAGGTTTGAACTCAGGCCCTAGGCACTGTCCTTTGGTGTTTGTTTGTTTGTTTCTTTCTGTCTTTGTTACACAAGACTGGTGCTCCATCAATTGAGACACACCTCTACTTTTGACATTTTGCTGCTTAACAAAAGATAAGGGTCTCACAGACTTTCCTGCCTAGGCTGGCTTCAATACTAAATCCTGAGTAGATGGGATTACAGGCAGGAGTCACCAGCACCCATCTCAATAGCTCATTTAAATCACCACAAAACTGAAACAGAATTTGTAAGCTAAGTACATTGAGCAACAATGTAGACCCCCCAAAAAAGGCTTAGAAAACTTTCCAAATGAGTCAACTAGAATGATTATTCCATAATGCTAAATCATTATGAAAAGGGTAAACATCTACCTCAAGTGAAACAGGAAAATGCATTTCCCAGGAATTGTGGCAAGGAGTGACTCTTTTTGCCTTGGGCCTGAGGTAGCTGATTTGCCTGAACCAATCATTTTAACTCTGTCCTCCAATCATAAAAGGAAGAAAGTGGACAAGATTGTTCTCTGTGATCACCTTCAACACAGGCAGTCTGTAATCCCGCAGCCTACTGCTCTGTTGCACAGTGATACAATATGGAAATTGCCAGTGCGGGTAAGTGAAACCTGAACACAAGCTCCGCAGATAGCTGGCTATTACACAATGGGAAATGTCGAGAAAATAACCTTATGGAGTGGAAAGTATTGGATTGTCTGATTATGACTTACTCTCCAATATGAAGATATAAACATGCTTGGCTGCTCAAGGATGAAAATGTGGTAATGTGTTAAAATGCTAATGAAATTGGAATCCTATAATAGATGTTTAGAACAGTGTAGATTACCAGGACATGGGAAGTTAGCGAGCATACCTCATAAATCCTAGTGATGAGGTCAAAGTCCTCCGAACTCTCAAGACCTTTAATAGTCTGATTCCAACTTGTGCTTGCAAACTCATCTCCCTCCCCTCACATATTCTCACGTGCCTGGTGTGACAATGGCCTGTGGGCCATTTGTCATTCTCCATACACAACAGGAGCCTCAGTATTCTACATATATGGATAATCTTGCTTCTGCTCTCTGATTCACATAGCTCCCTCGTACCACCTCATAGCTCTCTCAGATACTTCCTTGATCTTCCCCTAATATACATTCTCTCTAAGCCATCATCCTAGGAGTCACTGGAGTTATTTTCTTTGTCATATATCCAATCGAGTCTGCCTTGTTTAGAATTCCTTAATGATTTTTCAAAAACCAAATCTGTACTAGGGCTTTCAAGATCTTTCATGATCTATTAGTCTGCTCCTTCTCTCCATTCAATTGTATCATTTGCTTCCTTAGTTGGTATGCTCCAGCCTCATTGTTGAACTAGTACTTTCCCAGGCAGAGAACCCCTCTCTGTCTGCAATCTATCTTTCTCATCATTCCTTGTCTAACTTACAAAGGAAGCCTCCTCCTTCCACCAAGACTCAAGCCTATTTGCTGGCTGTGTTATGTCATGGATTTTATGCCTTTTCTACTGCGCAACTTTACTTCAGCAAAACTACGTATTATATAATAACCTTTGCTTTCCAACCTTTTGGACCACTTCCCCATGCAAATTTCTACTAATTAAAACCCAGCTCAAATGTTACCACCCTGGGAAAATTCCAGCTTGGTCAATTCTTACTCACTCCTCAGTGCTGTCAGGAAAATTCATACAAATCCCTATTGGTCACAACAAATCCTAATACTGAAAACTACAACTTTGTTCCACAGACCTTTGTACAATATAACATATATTAAGCATATAAACTCTGACAATGAAGACAATTATTTTTTTAAACGTCGGGTTCTAAAGTCATATAGTTCTAAGATAAACACTAGGACCGAACTCTTAGGTAGGGTGGAATAGAATAGACACACACACACACACACACCTCTAAGATTCCAGATGGTCATTCTGGGAAGCAGCCATTTAGTTTCCCTCAGTTCAGGTGAGCATTTGAACCATTATTCTTCTTGCCAAAGAATAATAATTTCACACACTTCATGTTTAAAGCTCTCGGTAAAATCTGGCCAAAAGCATAACTGCTACTTCCCTTTCTTGCATAACATAATGATCTTCCTGTTGAAATATTAATCAATAACTAATTTCATAGTTGGACAACTATTTTTAATGGCCCAGTCGTTTGGAGGTATTGTTACACAGTCTTTAGAACATTCCCTGAAAGACCTGTCACCAAAAGGGCAGATTCATTTACTTGTCATAAACATGAGCCAAAAGCCTCATTACACTAATGAACAAAGGGTGCATTTGGGTCCTGGTTGGTTCAGAACTTCAAAGACTCCCAAGTGGACCTAAAAAGGAGTTAAAATGTAGTCATTCAGTCAAAGACATTCAGCAGTATTAAGGTAATGGTGAAGCCAATGGGCCTTGGAGTACCTGTCTCAGTTTTTCTTTTCAACCAATTGGTTTTACAAGTACAATGAATCTTGATTAATATTGCCCCTTCCATTGCTCCCCCGTCTTCCACAACCCCATTCACATCTCAATTATTTCTTTTTTTTTTTTGTCTTTTCTGTTTTGGTACAGGGGATTGAAACCACAATTTTGCACTGACTAGACACAAGCTTTGCCACTGAGCTATGTCCCAATCCCTCAGTTATTTCCTAAGGAAACATATCTACCCAGTCTGGGGGATGCCAAGGGTTTAACCAGGCTTCCTCTTCCCATGAGGACATTTACCTCCAAGTCTCTGTCTTCCACTGGATTGTTGCTTTCACAGAGTACCTGAGCCTCTGAGAAACAACTACACTCTCATTCCGGTTCCAATTTGTTTTCAAAGAATGGATAAAATTAATGAATGGCGAGCAATTGTTATGTGACTCTTACTAATGTTTACATCCTTTGTACAAAAGTTTTAATCACCTACTGTTTAAACTGCAGTAAATCAGAATGTCTTAGTGACTTACTATATTCCAAGTGTCATCCTTTCATCTATGCTAAAATTCTCAAAATAACCCAGGGAGAGTATTTTTTTAAATCTTTGTTATTAGTCAGAGCAAAACAAACCTCAGAAATTTAGAGTAAACTAGGATTTTAAAATATAAATCTTTAAAAATCACCATTCACTCATGAGCAAATATCTGAAGGGGTGTAAATTAATATACACTAGAGATATCTGTACACCAATTTTTATAGTAGTACTATCACAGTGTCCAAATTATAGAATCAGTCTAGGTGCCCATTGACTGATAAATGGATTAAAAAAAGTGTGGTGTATATACATAATGGAGCTATAAAGAAGGAATTTGGCCATAAAGAAGAATGAGATTATGGTCATTTACAGAGAAATGGATGGAACTGGAGATAATCATGTTAAGTAAAATAAGCCAGACTGAGAGAGATAAATATCATGTTTTCTCTCAGTGGTGGAATCTAGATCTATTTTTTAAAATAATGGCACATGTCAAATGAAGACAATTTGAGTGCCAGGAGCCAGTGGATAAGGGGGGGGATGGAAAGAATGGGGATTAATATGATCAAAGTATCTTATACAGATGTATGAAACCTGCTAAAACAGTTTTTAAAAGAAAGGAAAGGTAGAAAATAGAGTAAAATAAAGAGGTGAATCTGATCAAAGCATATGCTATGCATCATAAATGCAATTCACTTATACAAATAATGCATCCTAATAAAAAACACCACTTTCTGTCAACACTACTGAGTTAAACAATTTTTATATTCTACCTGTCAATATTGCAATAAAAACAATTGTGTCTCTATCTACCAGTCATCTCCTTGTGATCCAATTAATTCCATTAGGTTCATGTGACTTCAGAATACCTTGGTTAGACTTGAGAAGACTTTCCAATATATGATTCTTATCTTGTGACTTGTCTGATAAAAGGCCATTTAAAGTATATTCTGCTCTTCAATCATAATCATATGACTAATATTTGGACACATTTCATATTTCTTAATCCTTGTGCATGTTATATGATACTTCCCCGTTGAACCTAAAATGCCCATGGCCCATTCTACCAGTAATCATATACTGGAATTTTATGTTCTCTTCTCAGTCCAAATGCTTCCATCTCATTATATATAGTCCTCCTTACTCTTACTCTCTATTCTCTGAATGTTTGAGATGGCTCCTTCCCTGCTTGGAATCTTCCTAGTAAATCATTTGTATTTATTCTACATCTTTTACATCTTTCAATCTTGATTTATAGTATGTCTGGCTATTTTTCCTACTAAACTTTGAGTATAAACCCAACCTCTAACTTTCCCATCTCTGCACTGTCAGATCCCTGGTTACTTATGACTCAGTAAGTGATTCCTACCCATCTGAAGCTCCAAGGAAGTGTGGCCATCTCCAAGCCCTGCCCTGAGGCTGACCCTCCAGAACAAAGATTAAAAACACCTTCCATGACTCCGTGTTCAGCACTGTATGGCAGGGATGCATTGCCAACCCCCAAATGTGATATTTGGATGGGTCAGTATTAGCCAAGGGCTATGATATTGAAAATATTGTTTGTGAAAGCAACACTACCTATAACAGATCTAAAAAGCTCCTAGATTCTGAGATGAATATCAATGCTCTTTCTCTGTGAGGGAATAAAAAGGATTTACTTTTTTCCTTTGTGTAGATTTCATTGTTTTCCAAAATCAGACTTGGCTTAGTGGCTGGCTGTTAGAACACTCCCACTCCCAGAGTTTTAGTTTCCTCCATGACTTTAGGAGGCCTGACAGATGGGCTTCTTTGTCTCTTTTTCCCTCTGTTCTTCCCTCCCTGCCCTTTGTACCTTTTCCTTTTCCTGTTTTCCTTTATACCTGTCTCATTCTTTCTTCTTTTCCTCACTTCCATCCTTCCTCCTTTGGTTCCTTTCAAAATCTATTATTCTGTTATAGAAGGTTGGGTAATATTTGAGGACTATTAAAATCCAATTGAATGGGTACTATGACCAGGAAACTTCAGAATCTTCAATAACTGCAGGGAAAACCTCATCACAAAGGATAACCCCTGGAATGACAAGTAAAGTAACAGCATTCTTAGTTCTGGTTTTAGTGCAAAACCCTAAGGTTGGAAATTCTAATGACTTGAGACAAAACATTTATTTATTTTTAATCTTAGTCCTAAATTTTAGAACAAAGTAGACTACAAGCCTAGAAAAAATTTATGACTTACAATTGACAGTTTACTCTGAGCCTAAACACTAAGAGATGAGGGAAAAACTGCTCTGAGCTCCTTTTGCAAGAGCTAAAAAGGAAGAAATTAAACAAGAAATTAAAAATAATTGGAACCACCCTTCCAGGATTTTTTTTTCAATTTGCTGTTAATACTTTTCATCAAACATTTAAAAAATCACAGTGAAAATAAATAATCCACTCAATACAAAACAAAAACAGCCTCATCAGTGAATTTTCACATCACCAGCCCTATTCAAGAACCTCTTCCATGGGGACAGGGAGAAATACTTTTATCTTGATTCATTAGAGAGAGCCCTCCAGTTCTCTCCAGAGATCAATAGGCCTGCTCCATGCCAGCCACCACATTTGACTCTAGAGACATAAAGATAAACAAACGCATGGTCTCTGTTCTGCAAGAATTCTTGTTCTAATGGGAAAGGCAGACAAGTAAATAATTCCAAATTTACTCAATGAGAAATAGTTGAAACAGAGCTGATACCTGGGCTGGTGGACATCAGGTACACACACACAACCTGACAAAATACTGTGATGCTCTAAAATCTCCTATAAAAATCAGATTTCTTGAGCCCCCCCCCCCGACCCCCCGAGGAGTCTCCAACCTCTCCCTCAATGTCCTCACCTTGGTCCCTCCTCACATCAGACTCCAAGATCTAGCAGGAACCTCAGAACTCTATTTTAGAATTATAAATTCTGATTGGTTAGTTCTTGTGATGACTCCAGCATGGGAGTATGTGTGAAGTATGGAAGTAGAAGTTAAGAGACAAAATAAGGGTCAAACCATAAGCAATCTGAAGGGAAGTGATGTGCATCAAGTCTTGAAGACTGGGGCAGTGGGGGTGGGGGGAGGGAATCTCTCAATGGATTACACTGGCTATTGAGACAGAGAGTCTCATGCAATGACAATAGAATTACGCTAATGGATCATGGCTGAAAATTAATCAGAGAGTTGCAAAATACAGTGCATGCTTCTGGGAATGAAATTAAGAGTCTTGTATGTCTTCTATCTCTAGGTGATAGTCTTAATCAGGGTGTAGCATGATGGGATAGTTACACTGTCAGATAAGTAATGGAAAAATGTAAGTCTTGTTCCATGTTCTCTTTAAGATTCTTTTTTCCATTGGGTAGGTCCCACTAAGAGAGGATAATAAGTAAATTCTGATATGACTGCAAATATCAGAACTTTGTCTCCTCATTTTTTATCCTACATTCTTTTATCTCTTAATTCATTATGTTCTATGAACTACTAATGAACCGCCTTTTCTTTTACTTATTGGAGAAATAAAGCTAATATGTGTATTAGATATTGTGGCAGTTATTTCTTTTTCTTAAGTCATAACTTCTGCTTCTGGGAAATTTATGCAGGGACTGCAAGAATTGGAGCATGATTCTTTCTTCATCTTGCCATTCTTACAGACACTAGGTAGGTAGCACATGAGAGAGAGAAAACAAGGAAGCCATATTGTTCACATAGATTTGTGTCCCAGTGCCTTGCACAGACTCAGTGCCCAGGGCTCTTCCAGTTCATTAATCATTCCTTCCTATCAATCTTCATCTTTCTGAAATGCAATGTTATTCTCCCTCCAGAAGATATAATTAACGATCTTCTTCCCCTTGGCCATTTTAATCACTATTCTCTAAAATAAATCTATTCTGCTATCATTTTGAGAAGTAGCAGCCAAGACTGGAGAAATTCACCTTTATTCTGATTAAAAGAAATATCCATAATCTCTGTCTCGTGACCAAATCTCATCAAACTCATATCAAGTCATATTGAGTATATGGTATACTGTGAACTGTGAAATAAGTGTTCAGATTCTAGACACAAAGTAGTTTTGGATGCTCCTCTGACTTAGCCTTTCTACATAAATATCAATGCTTCAACCACCTTTCTAGGTACAAGTTGATTTCTTTCCACAATAATATTAACCTGGATCAGTGTCTGGATTTAAATTATCCTCCCAAAGTTCTGAAAAGTGATTCATCTTCAAAAATTATTGCTGACTAATCAGTTATACAAAATTCTGGTTATACCAAAGACACTGCTTATTCATGTCTGTCCTATATGGATTCTTTTGTTGTTGTTGTTTTGTTTTGTTTTTACCAGTCCTGCACCTTGGACTTAGGGCCTGAGCACTGTCCCTGGATTCTTTTTGCTCAAGGCTAGCACTCTGCCACTTGACCCACAGTGCCTCTTCTGGCCGTTTTCTGTGGTGCTGGGGAATTGAACCTAGGGCTTCATGTATACCAGGCAAGCACTCTTGCCACTAGGCCATATTCCCATTCCCTCCTATATGGAGTCTATAAGCCTTGAATATGGGTCTGTTCAATGGGAGAGTCTCCCAAATTCACCAAGTCAGAAAACATTTGGTAAGGGAAGTTGAGATGCTCTTGGGAAATTAGTTACCTAAGGCTAGTCAGCCTTGGCTTAAGGAAGAAGAGCATTCCTGCTGTCAGGTTGGCTTTACATTTCCATACTCTGGATTCTATTTGATTTCTTTGGACAACCATTCTGTCATGATGCCACTTGGCAGTGGGTTTCCAAATTTTAGCTTTTCACTGAATAGAAGGGTTTGGTAGGACTGTGATGTGAAATATCATTGTGACAGTGCATAATTTATAGTTTTCTCAACAGGATCACCTGTGGAAAAAAACATTCTTTGAAAAAAGGTGTGTGTGTGTGTGTGTGTGTGTGTGTGTGTGTGTGTGTGTGTGTGTGTATAGTGCCCTCGTCTATTTCTCAAGCTAGAGACACTCCTATCTGTTCCTACCATTTGTTTTCTTTCTCTGCAGGATGACAGATTATGTACTCTGAAACTATTGTGCTTTTAGCAAACCTAAGGAAACCTGCTTTTTATGATAATGGAATCTGTAATTGTTTGCTAAAAATTTCATTCTGATAAAATTCTACCTTATCAGAAATGAAAGTCCACTAAGTTATATAAACCAACATTTGGCAAATCATATTTTATGCTGACATTTCTCTTCAGGAATCGGTCCTTCATTTTGGCAGGAGACATCTGCTGAATTTATTAGGAGAACTTGGCTTGTCTCAACAGGTCGACCACTATGGGTGAATCCATTTGGTTTTGAGATGTGAGAGTGGTCTTATCTGGACAATAACTGTTAAAAAAAAAAAAACATATAGAACCAGTCAGTTCAAAGTGTTTATCAAATGCCCACTATGCTTTGTGAATGAGGCTTAGGTAAAACTAATGGAGACAACTGATGGCTGTTAATTGTGTGTGAGGAATGTCTGAAAAACAGGTAGAGCTTAAAAAACAAAAAGAGCCTCCCATTTTTGCCTCAGCATCTCTCCTTTACCTTATCCCCAACTGAAGTAAATAGAGTTAAGACTCCAGCTTGTATTTTTGTAGGACCAGCAAAGCTATTGAATAAATATGGATCTGAGAGACGAATGTCTTTTTGACAGGCTGCTAGACAGAGAACAATCAGTTGGCTGGTAGTTCTGACTATCACTAACAGCTCTCTTAAGTGTGACTACACAGAAATATCCTTCATGACATAAGGGGTTTCCATCAAAGTCTCCAAAGCACCATATCACTGCCAGCTCAGTTTTTACAGGATTGCACCATTTGAGGTGGGATGCAAGAGGGATTAGCCAAAGGTCTTATTTTTAAGATAAAATGAGCTTTCTCAGAATGTAGCATAGTGTCTGTCTGTCTTAACAGAGCCATTCCCTAGCTAGCTTGATAAAAACAAAGCTTACTAGGCTCCATATGAGTTTCTGATTCAGTAGGTATGAGGTTAGGACCCCAAATCTGTGCCTTGAATAAGATACCTGGTATTTCTGATGCTGAGTCAAGGGCTCCACTTGTCTACTCCTTTGAGAAATCTTAGTTACTCTAGTTGCTCTGACTGCAAGGCAACATATGATTAAAGATGTTTAGGACACAGATTTGGGGATGAGGGGTTGAAGGAGTTAGCCAGATTGAACAGAACTGAGATGTCTGAGAATTTACTTGTAAGGCTTTATCTCACACAATGGCACCACATTCTTGGCACATGTCAATGTAAAAGGCAACCAGGAATCAAAACAGATCTTTTTTCCTTGGTAAAAAGTTAAATATCATATGCTCATGACCCATTTCTACAAGGAAACACAGTTGTCCATTTCTTTAACTCGGGTACATAAATATAACTTCTCATAACATAATTGTAGTTACCCTATCTTTACTGTTGATACATTGGACGTTTCTCTGCGGAGCCCTAACTCAAAGTGGATGTCATGATTTTCATGAGTTCTCTTAATATTTATTTTCTTTCTTTTATACCACAAAATTCATGATTAATCACATGTGATGAAATGTAACCTCATTCATTTGCTATATTGACTGAAGTATGGTCCGTACAGGGGAAAATTTCAATGGCATAGTGTTGGGGTCTCTAGCATAGCTACTTTGAACAACTAACATAGAGTTTAGCAAAATAAATACCAGAAAGATGAAACATGTTTTGTCAGTGTGGGGAGGGAGAAGCTCAAAGGGAAAGGTGATAAATGAATGGAGAGAGGAGGAGAATAGAGTCATGATATTCAATATTCCATGCACATGTATGGAAAGGAAACCAGATGAGGTGAGTAGGTGAGAAAGACAGGGAGAAAGATGGAAGGGTTGGCATTGATCAAGATTCACTGTACTCACCAACTGGCCCATTGAACTGAAACTCCTTTGTACAATTACTTAACGATAACAATAAGAAAAATAAAGATAATCTAAAAGTCCCCCATTCTGAAAGATTTCATTTGTGTTTGAAACTCCCTGTTAAAAATCTAACATAATAAATACCTTAAAGGACTGAGCTACTTGATTAATATGTTTGTATCAATTACCCCTGTATCAGATGAGAGTCTGGAATGGGCCTCTATCTCTTTCCAAGAGTGTTAGCTTCATGGTGAATGAGGCCAAGCAGGTAGATCTCTGGATAGAAAATGCAAGGGTGGGCAGTACTGGCTAGTGCAGGAAAGAGGAGTATTGTGTCATAAAGTGAACTTGAATGCTCAGAGGAACCCACATGGGAGACAATATTCTAGAGCCCAACTTTGTCCCTGCCTTTATTTGAAGGAGATTCAAAGAAAAATGTCTTGCGCTTCTTTACTTTCTTAAGAATTCATTCTCAGAACTTTATACAGCTGCTAGCCTGTGGAATCCCGAAATTTCTCTGATTAATACTTACTACAATATGTTGCCAAACTCTTACCAATTTCTATAATAACTTGACTAGATCCTCCAGACTTGAGAATCTACTCACTAAAGGGTCAGTCCACTCAATGAAAATATGTTTATTCTATCCCAAGACTTGCTCAGACAGCACCAGGGATCATAATTCAGACTTTGTCTATTCTTGAGCTCCACTTTGGAGAACAAACCAATTCACCTTTAGTGAAGAACTCACGGATAACAAGAATCACCTGTCAGTACAGAAGAACAAGGGGAGGTAATGAAATGGCCTTGTGAATAACAGGCCAGATTTCTGGGGATAGAAAAGAAAATATAGGCTGCCTAGAAACTCTTGGATTTCAGATTTAATTATCATACTATTCCTGGAAAAAGAAATACATATAATCTGATATGGGCTCGAAAGCTGATAAATATTTAATAGGCAAATAATGAATCTTGGCATAAATATTTAATGGACAACATCAAGGTACGCAGGATGGAGGTTGTGCTAAGGAGAGGAAACTCTAGACAATGAGACAATTGAGTTAGAACTTAAATGGAGACGAGTCCAAGACATGTCAGTCTCTCTGAGGGGCAGCTGGGGCTCCTTTGAAGCCAGAGTGATTACTTAAATAAGAAAACAGATTAGCTGTTTTGCAAGATGTGAAGTGCCATAGAAATGACTGGAGGTAGCTTGTTCATTATTGCTTTCACTATTTATTTGAAAGAAAGCTTTAGTTTATTTACTTGGAAGAAGTAACCCTTGAGGGAGTTAATACAAGGAAAATAAAAATCGAGGTGGGATGAGCTGAGCATTGCTTTGAGAGGTTACGGTTATGTTTGTACATGTGTAAACTCAGGAAAGAGATGTCTATTCAAAGATAACAGGTAGATCCAAGACCACCTTCCATTTATTTTTAAATGCAAGACAACAATCATGGAAATTCTAGGACTATGGAATGAAGAGGGAGAGATGCAACCCTGTGGTTATAGAGCTCCTGATTGGTCAGTGGAGAGTCTAACTCCAGTGACCAAGTAGTTTGATCATCAGTGAGATGGGAACAAGAAAGATCTCTGAGAGCTTCAGAATAAATCAAGAAAGATTCCTGCAGGGAACAATTTCTATGTCGTGTCCTGGAAGGCAACTTATGACATTGTGATCATTTGTTTACCTAGTTCTTCTTGTCCAGTACAACCCCCCTTCCCCCTCCCCTCACCAAGACAGAGACACAGGAACCTAAGGCAGGAACCCACAAGGTGACAATGAAAAGAGTCGTGATTATCAAGGCATAAGATTCTGATGTGAGCTAATAAATGATCATTAAAGACAAGATAGGCTTGTGATAGGAAATTGTGTGTGTGTGAACATGTGTGTGTGAACATGTGTGTGTATGCATGTGTATACCTGCACCCATAGGCACATGGAATTTCCAGCTCTTGGAACAGTATACCTTTGCACTTTTGTGAAGTACAGAGCAGGCAGAAAGCAGAGCAGAGAATGCTTCTAATTGAAGCTCCTTGAAGAATTTAAAAGCCACAACCAAAAATAGACTTAAGCCCCCTTTGCTCCCTGTTCCTTTCCACCATCTGTCAGCCCCACTCCCCTAGGGAGAAGCTCAGTCTGACAGCAGCAGAGCGAGAAACAGAGGTGTGGGTGGGGGAGTTTTCTTTCTTTCTACCAGGCTGAGTTATTAATTAGCTTTTTGCAAGGTAGAGGAGCGCCAAGCTTAAGTCTTCTCACTTGACAAATATTGTACCAGAGAGAGCTAGCAGCCCACCCAAGGTCACCTGGCACCTTCATAACAGAGGCACAGAGTTGGATTCCCAGGGCCATCTGGGATTATCCGCACAAACCCTACCACGGTCCAAGTCTCTTCTCTTAAGAGTATGGGATGTTATAAATTTGGGAGAGTCGAACCATGAAAGATCCCGCTGGTGGGTTTCCCTAGCTTCTTGATAAACCAAATATTTCTTCACCTCTTCCCCAAGGATGACACACTGTCCTCATATGAACTCAGCCACAGATGCTATTTACTTTAAGTAGTACAATTCCTTCCAGCCCTTCATGCATAATAGACAACTATGCCTTTCATCTCTAGGGCCTCAGGACCTCAGGGAGGCAGCTGGCCAGATGGATGTCCTGCCTCATTCACTAGAGACTTATTATCATCTTCTTTTATTTCTTCTACTCAATCTTGAGCTTGAGCTAGAGCACAAAAGAGGGGGCTGGAATCAGTCTCAGATGAACCTAGAAGTCAGATCTGAATCAGAACCAGGATCCTCTCTCCCTCCTCTAAAAGACTAGCAGCATCACCAATGGGGACCAGGCAATGTGAGTGGATTTACTTATGCACCCTGATGAGGTGTTTTGATGTCACTTGAGGCGTGCTGCAACTACTATGCATTGGTGTTTGGGATCTCACTGATGTTTAAACCCTGGTCTGCCATTTTGCAGCTGTGTGAATGAAATACCCACTGAGCCCCAGAGTTGGCTACGAGAGACATAGCAAAGCTAGCCTCTCATCCCTTGGATGCCTTATACACTGCATTCTCCAAGCTGCCTCTGCCCTCCCCCTTGGTCTCACAGAGCCAGGATTCTCATGTTCGGCCATTTGTTCCTTTTCCAAACTCAGAGCATAGAACCAATTCCATGAAAATGTGCTTTTGAGAGGGAAACAGTCCAATTACTAATCAAATGAGCCAGTTTTTCCCTCATCTCCCCCATAAAGGCATGTGTGGCCCCGGCGCTCCCCCTTCAGTGCTTAGACAATGGCAGCGGGATGGAGAAAGATCTCTGGTAGGCAGTTCAAACCCACTTACTGTAGGGCTGGAAAATGAAATGAATGATATCATGTAATTAGGTCTTAATTATTTATCATTTTTGGTTAATTACTGCCACTTGCAAGTTAACACGTTGTAAAAACTCTTGGGCTGTGTTTATTAAATGTTAGGCGATCATTAGCAAGAAAGTGCCATCCTCCAGTGTTAATGAAATATCCGTAAAAAATCCATGACTGAGAAATGCAGGACTTGAGGCCATTTGGGAGACTGTTACAAGGATTTATGGCTAATTATATATTTTTTGGAATCAGTATTGCCATGTTTGAGAAAAGGATTGAGTAAAAGTCTACAGTGTCTCCCTGAACTCTCTCAACATTCCTTTGGTGTATAGTGCAAGTGAACAGAGGGCCAGGTCTTAGAAGAGAGAAAAAAAAAAGGAGTCCTAAAGAGTACCTTCTTCCTCAAAACACATCTCCTCAGGGCACAGTGTCTAAATGTCTGCCATTACCAAGCCATTCCTCGGAGCCTAATTTTATCTAAACTACATTGATGGCCCCTTAGAAAGCAAACATCTTTGGGAGAAATTCTCTATAATTAACTGAGGGGGAAATGTGATTTTTTCAATAGACCTTATGAAAAAGAGCTGGAATCTTAGCCAATAATATATTTAACTTGAGTTACAAGCAATCAAATGAGCATTAGACCATTACAATATGGATACAGTAAGGGCCAGCAAGAAAGAGTTAAAAACCACAGATGTGCCTCAGTTGCAGGTCTAGAGGTCACATTTCAAAGGATGATAGAAGGGCTAGGGTAGAACCCATTCCACTGGAAGGCCTTTGGGAAGGGCTAAGGACAGATCAGAAAGTCAAAGGCTAGAAAGTTTGATAATTATTTTCAAATACCTCAACAACATCCTGTGGATTTGCAAACAAACTTACTCTGTGTCTCCATGATATAGAAGCCTCTTGGCAAGTTTGAAAACATTTCAAAATGTAAGCGTTGTCCAAGAATGGTACAAGCTTACTCAAAAGAGACTGAGTTCACCTTCTTAGAGGCATGCAGACAGACACCGTCTCAATGCGAAACATTAGAAGTGTTCAAATTGCATGGATTTGCTTTAGCATTTCATTTTTGTTTTCTTTCCAGTCCTGGGCGTTGGACTCAGGGCCTGAGCACTGTCCCTGGCTTCTTTTTGCTCAAGGCTAGCACTCTGCCGCTTCTGGCCGTTTTCTATATATGTGGTGCTGGGGAATCGAACCCAGGGCTTCATGTATACGAGGCAGGCACTCTTGCCATTAGGCCATATTCCCAGCACAGATTTGCTTTAATATCAATTAATTGATTCAGTATTATGAGAATGGAACTCAGTATAATTAGAATATTATTAGAAGTTGGGGGCAGTTAAACATTCCTTCAGATCTGGAAGTGAGACAAAAGGTTATTAAAACATAAAAATATGTACAGAAAATACAAATAAGCTGGCACCAGTGGTTCATACCTGTAATCCTAGCTACTCAGGAAGCTGAGATGTGAGGATCACAGTGCAAAGCCAGTCCAAGCAGGAAAGACTATAAAGACTATGAGATTCTTATTTCTTTAACCACTAGAATGCTAGAAGTGGGCCAGTAGTCCTGTAGCTCAGGTGGTAGAGCAACAACACTGAGTGAGAAAGCTAAGGAAGAGAGCTCAGGTCCTGAATACAAAGCCTCAGGACACACACACACACACACACACACACACACACACACACACACACACGAGGGGGGAGGTACAAATATAGATAGCTAACTAAAACCAAGAATTTTAATATTTGCATTTTGGTTTGTTCTCTTTTTTATTTTGTTTTATTTTGAGACAGAATCTCTGTAGCCTAGACTGGCCTCAAATCAAATGCTCTGATGGACGTGTGATCCTCTTGCCTCAGCATCCCACATGCTGGGATTGCAGTCATGTACCTGCGTTCATTTGGAGATAAGAGGCAGATCATTATCCTCTAGCATGAGCCTTTATCATTAATAAGCAGCAGGCAAAAAGCAGCAGCATCCCTGGGATTTCCCATAATTCATTCTGCTACCTTCAATTATTTCCTACTATTGAGCCTTACTTTCTCCATCTGTGAACAGGGAGCCAATCTTGATGATCTCTTAGGACCTTTCTAACACTTCCAATGAAACAATTTGGGCTTCTAATATAAAGTACCTCTGTGACATAAGCCCACTGCCCAACTACCTGAGCATCTATGTCCTCGTGTAGGAAGCACAGAAAACGATGCCTGTCTCTATGCTTCCTCTCCAAGATGCCATAAGGAATAATGAGGCCATTTGTCGCTCCTCTCAGCTCAGTGTTGAATGTTCAATCACCATCGAGAGGCACTTGTAATGCAGGCGTTTCAGGTACATAATATAATATTATAGGCATAGAAAAGCATAAAAAGATTTGTAATTAAGATAAAGAATCAATCAACCCATCCTTTCTATTTTATAAGCTCAGCCCAAGTAAGTGGCAAGTGGCTGCATTCAAGGTCGTAGAGTATATATTTGTAGATTTATATGTTTAGTGTGAAATAAAACTCCCATCTGAAACAAAAAGAAAGCATTGCTATCACTCAATGATTTAGTCAAAATATAGGGATAGGAATAAGAGAGAGAGGAGGTGGATATAGTCTCCCTCTTCAAAGATCTTACAGTCCCAAGGAACAGATTGGAGTTGTAGAAGATTCTACAATAATCAGCAGAGTCTGGCCCTCTAACTCTAGAACCCCAGTTCTTGGGACACTACAAATCACACTTGGTCCCATAGGTACTCACCTACGTATGCTAATTACTACTTACAGGGATTCAAAAACAAACCTTGAAGGAAACTTCTGGAGACTAGGAAGAATCATTGGCAATTAAAGCACAAAGATGAATCTAGAGAAGGAAGAATTTTTTTTTCCAGTTGTGAGAATCATATTGCTTTATAGAGAAAGTCCACCCAGGGAAGGAAGAATTTCACTATAAAGCCTGCAGCACAAGTGGCAGGAAGATGCTCATGAGAATTCTTTCCTGTAGCCCCCTCCTTCCTCTCTTGCCTATTTACCTTGGCTAGGCCAACTCCTCTGATCTACAGTCTGCACACCGCAGTGCATTTATCTTCCTAAGGTTCAATCACAGTCAAGGCACTGGCCATGTCAGAAACTTACAGAGATTCACCACATTCTGCTGCAAGAAGTTCAAGCCCAGACCAAGGCAGTCTAAGCCTTGGGGACCTAGGTTTAGTGTTTCTGAATGGATCAACTTGACATGGCTCTATCCATTCAGCTCTTGCTCAGGAGCCAACCCTGCTCTCTCTCGTGGATAATCCTTTGTTTCCTCCATGCCTAGATTATGGTCTTCTTTCTGTTGAAAATACTTCTCAGGGATACATTTCATTTGCATACAAGAGTCTAAATTAAGTGCCACATTTTCTCCAAAAAGCTTGCCCAGGTGTTTAAAGAAGTTCTCTGTGAATACCTGTTCCTATGTCTGTGTTCTACAAAGCACATTGTGCTTTCTATTTTCTTAGATAGATACATGCTTAGTCTCCCCCATTAAACAAAGGACAACTTCTTTCAGGATAGTTTCCCTCAAACTTATCCCAAATCAGGGCTCTCCAAACAGGTGCTCGACAGGATTTTGGTCTCAGATTCCCTCAATGACTACCTGAATGCCATCCATTCTTGTCTGGCTATGCCTAATTGATACATGTTCTTGCTATGGGAATCAGAATGAATACTCAGAAGGATGGAAGACCATTGAAGCTGAATTTTCTATGGCAGATCCAGAAGGCAGACCACAGGGGTCTAATTGCTGAGGTTCTCTAGAACTCCCTAGGTTTTGTATGTTACTTTGTGCTGTTTGTTCTTCTGTCTGTCATTGTTTTGGTTTGGACGACTGTTGTGATGCAGTACAACATATTGAGAGGTTTTATCCTCTCACTATTTGGGAAGTCAAAAACCTGAAATTGAGGTATCAGAGTGGTAGGCAGGTTGGTTCCTTCTGCAGGGTAAATGTTTATTATAGGCCTCCCTCCTTGGCTCATAGATGGGCTGTCTTTCCCTTGTTCCTGTTTATACCCTTTTAAGTCTATGTGTCTCTTTGTCCCATTTTTTCCTTGTTATAAGGACATGAATCACATACACATGCATGTGTATATATAATGTAATTTCATTTCCCCTCTTGAAGAGTCATCAGACCTTGGGATCAGTGCTGAACAAGGTGAAGGTAAACTAGGGCTCGATCCTCACTGATTGCTTTTTGTTTTGTTTTGTTTTTCAGTTGCCATGCAGGGACTATTTCACTAACAAGGAAGAGGAGACACTCTCTCTTTGCTAAGCCTATACTGCTTCAGGGAATGACACAGAACATCAATTACTTAGGGGAAAAGTCACATTTTATTTTCTACCAAGGAACATGACTGGGGAGGGAGAAGTCAGAAGGATGACTGTGGATGTGAGCTTCTCATCGTCTCTGTTGGGACAAAGAAGGCTGCCCATCGGCTAATTTGAACAAATGCCACGGCACAGTGACATTATCCCCAGAGGCCTGCATCTGTTCCCTCTTTCTAGCATATTAATTGGAAAATGGAATTGTTCTTGAAGGAAATTACAGTCTCCACCTCCACTACTTTGCTCACAGAATATAGGACTCCAGGTAATTGAGGATGACAAAAGAAGACAGTGTTTGATTCTCCCCATCCCCTCCAGCCTTACCTTTGGGTACCTCCTCACTAGTAGATGCTCTGTACCTCACAGTACGTGGATGGACACACTGAAAATCTGTTCCATGCCCCACACACAGGTGTGCACTCTGGGCCCCATTGTTATGGGCTGCAGGTGCACATTGTATATAGGCAGAAATAGGAGTCATTTGCCTGGTAATATGTCCTTTTCAGGTTATCATTGGCACCACTCTAGTGGTGCCTCTTTTTTCTTTCTCTCTTCCCTCCTTTTTTTCCCTGTACCATAAACTCTTCTTTCCTCTTACATTCATGTTATGGTAATATAGTATACATAGGATGATGTCACATTAGAGATGAGGAACTTGGTTCGAGGTTGTCATCGGCCTTCTCTCACGCAATGTGACCACATGAATAGTATTTCTCTCAAACTTCAGCAGAAACAGGCTGCTTTATCTTCTTATTTTTGCATGTGTCAATTGCCACTAGTATGAAAATGAAAATTACTAAGGGAAAGGGGCTATGCCAGTGGCCCTCACTATTTGATTTCTAGAACCTGGAATATGGTTCAGAATAGGTCCTTGATTCAAAGAGAGATTATTATGGCTCTGATAACTGGAGAAGGCATCTCTAAAAATGTGGATTTTTTCTTTCCTCCCTCCCTTCCTGTCTCCTTTCTTTCTTTCCTTCCTTCATCCCTACTTTTCCTCTTCTCTCCCTTCCTTTTTCTCTTCTTTCCTTCTTACCTTCCTTCTTTCCTTTCTTGTTTCCTTCTTTTCTTGTACTGGTACTAGAACTTGAACTCAGGGCCTGGATGTTGTCACTTAGGTACACACACACACACACACACACACACATTCTCCACAAATTATACATGATTTTTTTTCTATAACAGAGGACTATAAGTCAATGAAAAAGAGTCCCTAGATGGTTTAGAATAGATGGGAGAATAACTGTCTCATTTGAGGTGTATCTAGTATGTTGGAAGAGAGGAGATATTGGAACACAATTCAAAATGCCAGATTTCAGTCCTAACTTGGTCTTCTTACTGCAAGATAGGGACTACCACCAGCATTGTTTGTGTAGACCAGTACAACAGGGTGTTGGTCTGCCATTCCAATGAATACCCCATAATCCAAGAATAACCACAGTGGTATCGTAAAATTGAGTCAGATTACATCACTGCTATCTTTTTACCTCAGAATAAGGCTTCCTGTATCTTAGAGAGTAAATCAAAGTCCTCACTCTAGTTTTCAGGCCCCCATCCATGATCTGATCTCCTCCACACTGTTCTTAGGTCAAGCTCAGAAGACCAACAGCATGTTTCTTCTCACATGTGGAAGCTAGATCTAAAATACCAGGACATAATAAATTGTACATTCACACGTAGTGAAACCAAAGGAGGACACTCTTAGGAGAGGAACAGAAAGGCACAATGCCTATGTGCACCTGATCATATAAAACAATATTTATTGAAATACACTCCAGGAAATGAAAACAGAAGTTTATTTTTCTTTTTTGCTGTTTTTTGTTTCTTTTGTTTTTGTTATGTTTGTTCATTTATATGTTTTTGGGAGTAAAAGGGAGGCACAGAAATGGGGAGACAAAAGGAAAACCAATGTAGCAATGGTGCTCACTGGACACTATGTTGAAAATAAACTATACAACTTGTGGTTGGAGATGGGGAGAGAAAAACTAAGAGAGCGAGAGGGAAGGGGTGGCATTGTCCCAAAGAAATATACTCTTAGCCAACTTATGTAACTGTAATTCCTCTGTACATATCAATCACATTTCTGTGGACCTTTGAATTTTCAGTTTGCTTTCTGCTAGGTATATATATATATATATATACATATATATACATGGCTTACTCGTTGTCTTAATGCCATTATCTAGTGGACACAAAAAAAAGGGATGGGATATAGGGGGAAGGGGGAGATGAATGAAGAGGAAGAGGAGGGAGAATGCCGTGAAGAATAAAATGCATGTCCTATAAAATTAAAATGAATGAGAGAAGGGGTAAGTAGGAGAGGGATGGGGAGAATGTTGAAAGAGGGAACATCGATCAAGATATAGTGTATTCATAAACTGTTTTGTTAAATGGCAACTCCTTTTTACAACTAGTTAAAGATAATAATAAACAGAAAAAGCATTGTGTCTTCAGAGAGGCTATCTTTTTACCACTCTATCTAAAACAGAATTACCTAGTTTAATGCCCTGTCACTGTGCTTCGTGTCTTCCATTTTGTTTAGATGTCTGATATTACGTTGCATATTTACTTGTTTATCTATTTCTTGTCTAATTTCCTTGGCAAAATGTGTGTTCTCTCAGGACAGTTCTGTTTCTTTTACTTATGCTTGGAATAGTTTCTCACATAAAGTGAGTCCTCAATAAATGAATGTCAAATTAATGGGGGAAGGGGAATCTCCTTTATTTTTTCAGTGTTAGAACAGTTACATTCTCAGTTCACCAATATTCCAGTTATGTGGATAAGCCAAACAGATGTAGCTTTGCAGACTTCTTTCTACTGTCTCCAATGACGCCATCGCAATCTTTCCCTTCATCTGTAAAATGGGTGCACTATCCCTACCCTGACTTTCTTGAGTAGCTTTGTGATAAGTACAAGGATGAAGTTCCTTGTGGAACAAATTCAAATGGGTCCAAGAGAATATAAAGATTCCATGGTGATTAGCTGGAGGAGAGATTACATTCAGTTAGAAGGAAAAATTATTGTGTATGCATTTCACTATTACTGCATCCAGGGCTCCTGAGACTGTAGTGTAACTATCAGGAAACCTCTGAGGGAACAGCTAAGTAGGGCGCTGTTTGTGACAACCAGAATAAATCCAATTTCAATGAGACACATAGCACATTTTGGGAAACATCTCAAGAATAGTTTTCAAGTGGGATGATGACCAGCTGTTCTCCTTCTACCCAAGAGGGGGAAGAACTACCACAGGGATTTAGGAGCTAGGTGTAGATCATTCTGACTCTAGGCAGCTATGGCTTTTAGAGGCACAGAAAAAAGAAAGGAACATGGATTTAACACAAGGCTCTCCTCTGCATAGTAAGTCTGGCCAGGTGGCCCTGTACTCATAATTCTTCAGTGGATCATTATTACTTTTTGTTATGAATTACCCACTACTTTACTTGATTTTATTTTTGGATATTTTTCCATTAGTTTGTTTACTCACTGCTGGGGACAAAGCCTTGTGCATAATACGGAAGTGTTCTACCAATTGAGCTACCCTACCAACCCTCTATTTGATTTGACAGACCCTCCAACATCTTCTTCAAGCTCATTTATTGCCATTTCTTTCCATTTGTTTGTTTGTTTGTTTTAATTTTTTGCTCCAGTACAGGAGCTTGAAATAAAGCCATGGAGCTGTGTCTTATTTTTGCTGGTTAATTGCAGATAGACATCTCATAAACTTCCCTGCCCTGCCGGCTTCAAACCTCCTATCTCAGCCTCTTGAAAATAGGATGACAAGTGCAAGCCACCCGTGCCTGGTTTATGGGTACAATGGATTTTAATCAGTGTCACCCTCCTATCATTCTCCCTCTCTATCCCACCCTCACAAATCCCTTCAAGATACCTAAGCTCCCTTTTCACATATTTACATTGAATAATTTGTTTTCATCCACCTTCCCTCTCTTTTTTTGTCTGACCCCTCCCTTTGACCTGTCCACCCCCTGACAACACATGTTTAAGCTTCCTGGTATTTTGCTAAACTTTATGTTAGGTGTTTAAAGGAGTTATATCCTTGTAGTTTCCCCAAGTATAACATACTTTAGTTACTATGTTTGGGTACGTATGCATATGTTCCTATATATGTTTCCATATATGTTTATAGTTTAGATCTACTTTCCACATGTGAGAGAAAATCTGTGCCCTTTGTCTTTCCGAGCCTGAGTAACTTGATTCACATTGTACTGTCCCATATCACAAGTCTGTTTGTATCACACACACATACACATTCACACACTCACCCCTCACTGCTGCTTCTCTTCGCTGTGTGCTTCCTCCTTCACAGAGTAACGCTTACCCCCTCTTCACTTGAATAATGACTTAGTCCTTAAGCCTCAGTTCTGCCTTCATTTTACAATGAGACTTCTCTACAAGTATTCACTCCTACACACAAAATGGCACACGCTTCGTGATATCCTGTGCACAACCCATAATTGTCACGAATACATGAGATTTTGATAATTCTTTTTTAAAACTCATACTTATCTCTTTCTCTACGATATATGACAGAAACTAGACATTACTGGCTTTTGAACTTCTTGTCCCTGGAACAGAAGAAATGGCCTGCAAATACCAAATGTGTGACCGAATAACACTGAATAAGCTGTCTCTTTTGATTGGCATTTTTTTCACAACCACACAGATCTTGGGATGCCTTTAGCATACTATTTCATGACCAAGGTTTGCTTATAGCTGATCAGGACTCAAGGATATTTGTCGTTGGAACCTTAAAATGATTTAGAAAGCCTGACTTTAATAACAAAGGTTTGTCTTCTTTCCCAAATCTTCTCCCACGGCCATTGAAAAGCTGGAAGGCTGTACGTCAATAGTGAAGAGACAACCAGGTGAACTTCACACAATGCTCACACACCACAGCAGTATGCAGCTGGGTATTGCAGGAGGTGCAATCTCAAAGTGTGTGGGGACAACCAGAAAGTGGGAAGTCCACCTATGAGGAAGCAAGGTTATGCTAAAACTCAAAAATGAGTATTCCCACCCCCAGTGTAGGAAGAGTATCCCAAAAAGTGATAAATGACCTCATAAGGAGGCTTCATTCACAGGAACAAAAACTGTATGTGTGGATCAATGCACAATGTGCTATAAGAAGCAGTCTGTGCACAGTTCCAACAAAAGAACACGGTGTCCCTATGTGTGATGCTGAATCCTCACACTGAGCCAGAACACAGCCCACTCGCCATTCTCCACCCTCTCCCTGAGAAGTTGCCAGGCTCAAGCAAGCTCTCCATTCATCCAGCTCCATTGTAACAGATACCATGATGTACTTCAATATTCTGTTTACATTCTGTCTCTCCCAGTGGATGTGAACATCCAAAAGCAGAGGATATGACTTGACATATTTTCTTTACCAGAATTATATCGAAACTGTCTGTCCATCTGCTAAATACATATTGTAAGCACTTTCTACTTACAGACTCAATCTAAGAATATCAAGGAAAAATAAATTGTGATCGCTCTCCTCAGGACTCCTATAATCGAACTGAGACAGAAAAGACAACAAATGGAAATTGTAACATGGTGTAGTGAAATGCTTTGACAAAGACAACTACGGAACACAGAGAAGGAGCCACCTACCCAAGGTTTAGGCTTAGACAAGGCTTCGCAGAGTACTTTTCATATAAGTGGAAATAAAATAGGAAAAAATAGGAAATAGCCATTCGAATATCAAGATAGGAGATGTGGTGAGAACATCTGAGTTAATGGAAAATGGCAGAGGCATTGACTCATAAGCAAGAAATGACAGGATTAGTGGACAGAGTATATAGTAGACAATGTATTTGTGGTTGAAGAGATGATAAAATGAGAAATTTTAATTTTCTTCTGTGTATAATAGAAAGATACCAATTGTATATAAATAAGAGAATGCATGAGTAGACTAGATATTTAATAATCCTGTGGTATGTGTTCAATTAATATTTATTGGATGTAGAGAAAAACCAAACAAATTAACCTCTAAACTGTGATGTTCCAAGAAAATGTGTTTTTTTCTTAATAAAGAATGTTTGATGGGGCTGGGAATATGGCCTAGTGGTAAAGTGCTCGCTTTGTATACATGAAGCCCTGGGTTCAATTCCTTAGCACCACATGTATAGAAAAAAAAAAAGAATGTTTGATGATGTTATCTATTTTCTGGGGAGAAAAGGAACACATAGAATGAAGGTGAGCTTGTCTAACCTCATCCCCTATGCATGTCAGGCTGCTGTTCAGAGGCCAGAACATAAATTAAGAGGGCTCAGATGCTGTCTTATAATTCAATCATGAGGCAGTTGTTTACTAAGTATAGAACACATGAAGAAGGTTAAATACATGGGGTGTGAAATCTCTCAAAGTGCAATACTTTAGTTTGGCTCTGTCCAAAAGACAAGAAAATCTGGTGATATAGAAAGGTTTTAAACCAATTTGAACCCTCCAAATTGGCAACCAGAAAGAAAAGGTGTCTATATGCATTTAGAGCCAATCTTTAGAGTCACTCAACCATATAGAATAGGTACAAGAAGAGAAGGTGGCATTAAATTTAAATATTTTCTGCACATTTCATATATCCTCATGTTAGGGACAAAAAATATAAGTATGAAATGGCTAGCCAAAGTCCTTATAATCCCATAATGTGAGTATTTTAAGGAACACAATTATACAAGTCTAGGTTGAATTGAGTAAGAGGAAAAAATATTCACAAAGCATTACTTTCTGTGAGAGGAAACCAGAATGTTTTATAAGGGTCTTTTCTGTAGGATTTTGATGGATGGCTATTATGAGGAGGGAGGAAGTCAGTCTGGATTGAGAGCACTGGGTTTGCGAAGGCATGTGTTGAAGAAGACAGAGACACATGGTACTGAAGGAAGGAGTCTGATGTGATTGCAATGCAGGGGTGAGGATAGAGGTTAAAAGCCAAGAGGCTAGAAGAAAAACTCTTGGAGTTCATGCTTGATAGCTCAGACTTTATTCTCTAGAGAGCCAAGGGGGCTCTAGATGATTTGAGAATGAGACTGATGAGATTAGAAGATTGAAAGGAGATTTCCACTTCTGGAAGCTGAAAGTATATAATTTTGAGAAAGCAAGTGCTTGAGCTTATTGACTCCTCTGTACTTTATCAAGAGATCCAGGGCTTGCATAGAAGAATGACATATGTTCTCTGCCCTTTAGAGATTCTGAGTTTATTATAGCTATAGTCAAAGCACCCTTGAACCATCCAATAGGTTGCATCTGGAGTCAGCTCATCACACAAATTAGTAGGCAGATTTGGTGAGGAACTAGGGACTCTGATGCTTTTTACACTTGGACAACAGATCTACAGCAGTGGCCATCAGGAATGCTAGAGGTGAGAAATAGTAAGAGAAGAGACATACTGCAGAGTTTATGATGTGGTGAAGTTTCAGTAACATGGGAAGGAAAAGAAAGATGGACAGTGTGCTTCCATACCTTAGTCACTATTTAGGAGAAATCACACACAGTGGACAGAACCATGAGTCTTACTGTACCCGTACTCACAACCTGAACATTAATATGGGCATGTTTTCTCCAGAATGGAAAGCCAGACCAGGGGCTGTGCCTGACTCTTCTTTCTCTAACTCAACCATTAATTGGTGATGAATGAATGCCCCTCTCTCTGGGAACAGCATAGAGTGGTGCAGCTACCATTACAGACACAGATGGATTCCTCTGGAGTTTTCAAGGTGGGAAGCAAATTCACAAAGGGGATGTGGTTGCCTCCTTTTAAAGCAATGATCAGGCAATGCTACTAAATTTCTACTCAGTTTCAACTAGTGACTCAGGCACCTAGTGTCTGTCAGTACCAAGGTAAAATGTCATCGCATGCCTTCTCTCCCACATAGAAAGGTGAAAAAAACACAAAGCAATTAGAAAAAGATCTGGGGATCCTAGTGAACTACAGCTGATTTCAAACCGAAAAAATTTTAAATCTAGGAAATATGAATAGAAAAGAATACAAAATAGATTGAAAGCAATTGCTCATGATAATAGACCTTGCTAGACTCTTTCTTGAAGTCTTTGAATTCTGTATAGCTCCTGGGTCTACTTTTAATTACAGCATACAACAATTTGGACTTCTTTATCCTAAAGCTGTAGAAGCCTAGTGACATAACTGGAACAAGGAAAGGTCAAAACATGGAAATACTTTTCAGATATGCTTTCCTGGTGACAGAATAACACAAAGTAAACAATTAATAAAAGCAATATTCTCATTTTTTCATTCTCTGCATTGTGGGTCCATTTGCTATCCCTACAAACTCCATTATATCTTCAGCTCATAGCAGAGTGAGTTCCTTAGCCTTGGTAATGAAGTAAAGCTGTAGGGCCTCAAACTTCCTCTGGGATCCTTTGTTGCATTTAATCTGAAGCCAGGTGTCAGTAGTTCACACCTACAATCCTACTGAAAAGGATGAGATCTGAGGATCATGTTTCAAATTAACTCTGTGCTGAAAAGTCTGCAAAATGCCATTTCCAACTAGAAAAAAAAAATCTGTACTTGAGGTGTGGCAGCAGTGGTAGAGTCCCAGACATGAGCAGTAAAATCTGAGCCATAAGCATGAGGATCTGAGTTCAAACACTGGTATGGAAAAAAACAAACAATTTGAAGATTTTATGAGGTGCAAATTTCTTGGACCTATCACTAGAAGTGATTAAAAATCAAATCATAGCCCAGATGCCCTACAACAAGTGTGTGGATCAAGAAAAGAAAATGTGGTACCTATATGCAATGGAATTGTATTCATCTATTAGAAAGAATAATATTATGCCATTAGCAGGGAAATGGATGGACCTAGAACAAATCATGTTAAGTGAACTAAGCCAGGCTTAGAGTGACAGACACGTTTTCTTTCATATGTGAAAGCTAGACCTGAAATATAACTATACGTGATAACATGCAGGGCTTAATGCACTTACACACAAACTACTCAGGGGAAGAATCCAAAGATGTAACTCCTAAACAACGAATGTACTGTTTCTCAAAACAAGTACCAGGAAGTAGAAACATATTGGGGGGGGGGGTAGGAAAGTGGGAAGAAAGCACAGGAATGGAGGGAGGAGGAGTGAACCAATGTAGTCATTATAATTAATGTACATTATGTGAAAAATGAGCTATGTAACTTCAAGGTAGGGAAGGGAAGTGGGAAATGGGGTGGGGTGGGGTGCAGAAGATTAGGTGACATTGACCAAGAAGCATTATACTCATAACCTGACAACTATTTAATAATAATTTTAAGTCATAGAAAGTGACAGTTGAATGCCCCCAAGCTCCTGATACCTAATCTATTGCTAACCCACAGCATTCCCCAGCCTACATTCCCTTACCTTCTCCCTCCTTTTCCTTCTCATTTCTTTATACAAGGCATCTCCAAAACTGGCTCCTAGAAATCAAGCCAGGGAATAACCTGACTATTTCTTGCTGAGAAGTAATAATTATGGCCCTGGAAGGATGCAATCTGCATACATTATTGCAAGTTATGCCAACAGAATGTCAACATTTGTGTCAGAAGGAATCTCGAGCGGCAATTACTTCAGGTCTTGGCCTGGCATTCCGAGACAGAGTTGTCTCAGGGCTAATTGCAGGGGAGGTAAACTGCAGGGCGGGTGGGTTACACAGAGGGGGGACAGAAGGCGAGTGGTGGCCTTGAAGGGCAGTGTGTTCTGGGGTTACAAAGGACCTTGAGGCGGGATATGTGAGAGGAACAGTGGAGACGGAGCTGCTGTCTACAATGGGTGTGTGGACCACAGACACAGTCACACCGCACTCCCAGGTTCTCTCTACTATTAAGGTTCCACTTTCTCTTAGATAAAATTAACACTTGCGATTTTAGCTTCTTTTCTGAAAGAGACAGGGACCCAGTGACCAGCTCCATCCATGTTGCATTCTTCTGTTTATTGAGCACCTATGCTGTAGACACCAAACACTGTGCTATAGGGTGGAGATTCAAAAAGGCAATTGCATCTGGGTGGCAATGATCTAGGCCTGTCATCCTAGTGACTCAGGAGGCTGAGCTCTGTCTGAAGATTGGGGTTTGAAGTCTGCTCAAACAGACAAGTCCAAGAGAATCTTACATGCCAGCAAAAAGCCAGAAGCAGAGCTGTGGCTCAAACTGTAGATAAGCAGCCTTAGCCAAGAGCATGCAGCCCTGAGTTCACGCCCCAGTACTGACAAAAAGGGAAGAAGAAAAAAAGGAAATAGCTTTGAGCTCTGAGTAAGCTCATAGTGAACTCAATGTAGACCCAAAAATGGTTAACCAAAACACAGTATGCTAAGTGTTAAAGTGGATACAGTTGCAAGATTCCTGAGTGGGTAGTGAAAATAGGGAACTGGGGCATGGAGAAATAAGGACATTTTATGAAGAAGTATTTGAGCTGTGATTGAAAGACTGAATGAGTAGAACTGACCAGTGGAAGAATTCTTAGATCTAAAGAGGGAATTAGTTTATATGGTACATAAAAATAGAAACTCCAGGGCTGGGAATATGGCCTAGTAGCAAGAATGCTTGCCTCGTATATATGAAGCCCTGGGTTCGATTCCCCAGCACCACATATATAGAAAATGGCCAGAAGTGACGGTGTGGCTCAAGTGGTAGAATGCTAGCCTTGAGCAAAAAGCCAGGGACAGTGCTCAGGCCCTGAGTTCAAGGCCCAGGACTGGCCAGAAAAAAAAATAGAAACTCCACTGTTTCTAGTAATCAATTTAAAGTAAGTATAAGAAAAAGTAGTAGCGTATAAAACAACAGAGAAATATACATTCGGTGGATTGACATATTAAAAGGAAAAGGAACCGAGAGACTTGTGAGTGTTGGATAATTCACATGCAAAATCCTCTTTAGTAGCCACCCAACCTTGTTGTAGCTATTTTAATGTTGGACAGTCTACCTGGAAGAAGTTCACAGCTGCCCAAATTTGTACAGTTGAAAAAGACACAAATCAAGTTCAAGTCCTCTAGCTCCCAAAGCTCATTTTCTAGGTGTCTCTTTTAGCTTCCCTAAATAAGTCATTTCATTTTAAGATGAAATGATCAAATCACTTCAAGGGCTTTGCCTTTTAAAAAGTACAGCTAAATTGCAGAGAGCCAGTGAAAGCTCTTCCTGGGGGAGCAGAGGAGAGAGTTAGGGAACAAAGTGACATTCTTAATGAAGTCACAATTTTATTTATGTTAAAACTTCTTACAAGCTTTGAGGTCATCGGTACTCCCCATCCTCAGTTGAACACAACATGTTAAGTTCTACGTGAAACTGATGCTTTTTTCGGAGGTTAGAGCCAGATTCTAGTAAACCAAAAGAGTAGGAGATCAACCAATGGAAAGACTGAGTTCCTCAGAGCCCAACTTTGTGACAGGTTCAAATTTTGGTTTTTCTCTGGAGACAAATTTCTGCAGGGGCCCAGGGTGAGATGGTAACACAATGAGAGCAGATCAAGAGCCTAGCTAGGCAAGCAGAGCAAAGGCCCCTCCTGTAGAGGTTCCTCCTCCCTGTCCATGAGCTCCATCAGTCCCTGTGCAGGCCTCTGGCGGGCAGATTTCACATGACCATGGCTTTGGGAAGTCGCACACACAGATACACTTAGGCATTGTATCGTTGTGTTTCTCTCCCACAAATACCCTCCTTTTGTCTCACTGTCTCCTTGTCTTTTTCCTTTCTTTGTTTTTGGTCTTTTACTTCACCCTCTGCATCTGTGGACACATTCTTTGAGATCATAGAAACAAAAGACCTAATCCAGGTGTTGATGTTCTTCTCGATCACTAATTGTGGCTCCTAAAGGAAATCCACCAGTCCATAGACCCTCCTGAATCAGAGAATGAAAAACCAGAATGGCCTCAAGAGGAAGGGTTTTAACATTCAGAGACTCCCAGGTCTCTCTGAAGCTCACAGGTGCCTGTGTAGAAAGTTTATATACTAAGTCCCTGCTCAGGCCCAGAACACTACCTGGCCTGTTCCCAGAAACATGACTTCTAGATAGAGAAATGTTTCCAGAGGATCTTAAAAGTTCCTTTCAGGGTTTTGATTCTCTACCACTGTGAAATCTGCCTACTCTCTTAAGATCCCTAAATGAATACAAGCCTGGTTCTTGGAGAGAAGTTATTCCTAATATTACTAGAAGAATGAGAAGTAAAGGGGAGATAATGATCCATTGCCCTTGTGGCTTTCATCTTCCTCCCAGAAAAATAAAGAACTTAAGCCATGTGATTTTAATTTTTGGAGCTGGGTTTGAACTCAAGGTCTTTTATACTTGCTCAGCAGGTGCTCTACCACTTGAGCCATGTCTCCAGCTCTTTTCTTCTTTAGTTATTTTTTCAGGGAGGGACTCTTCTTCTGTCTGACACCAGAACTTGATCCTCCACCCTGTGCCTCCCAAAGAGCTGTGGTCACAAACATATGCCCCTCTATATAGCATGTTTGTTGACATGGAATCTTGATGGCCTTTTGCCCAGGCTGGCTTCATAATTTGATCCCCAAAATCTCCATCTCAAAAGTGTCTGGGATTACAAGTGTGAGCCATCACACCTAGCAAGCCACATACAATCTTCAAAGCTCTTTTCAAGGGTGAAGTATCAAATTTAGGTTCCAAATCTATCTGCAAAGCTGGGATTGTACCCTGGGAAAGTATATTTGGGTGAAAGTAGGACATTTGGAAGGTTAAACTGATTTGACAGGGATTATGCAAGTTCACCTCTGGAGCCATGGTTTAGAGTCCACACTGGATATCCCTGCTGCACCTGTCACAGATCCTGGACTGTGTAAAGTTTATGGGAGAGAATAAACAGCAGGCCTCCAAAGGAGTCACCGCACAAACACTCATGCCCTTGAACCCATGGGGAGGAAGAAGAAAGGAGGTTTAATTAATGATCCATCAGCACTGATGAGCAGAGGAGCCAAAAGAGCAACCTTGGTGTCCTGGCTGTGATGTGCTCACACCAGCAGGGCCAACAGCCTCTGAACCAGGTGGGCGGGAGATGGCTCTGATGCAGTTGTGCTACAGCCTTAGCTGACATGCCTTGATTAGTTTCTCTCCCTTGGACAGGGGACCTATTCTCCCCAGATTGTGTGTCTCACTTCTTCAAAGGGCACTGCAAGTGAGGAGGAAAGGCTTTATCATGATCAGTAGCTGACTCAAGTGGGGTCAGGATGTTGACTTAGAAAATTACTGTTTTCCCAGTGTCTAAATAAATCTAGTACCAGACCCAAGTCTTTCAGGTTTAGAGAATTTAATTCAGAGCAATTGATTTATCCATTGTGGACAGCTAGGTTCTATATAGTTTGGGGTTGGTTTCCTTTTTTTTTTTGGACAGTGTTTATAGCAGGTTTTCTTGCCTAATATGTCTTCTTTTAATCCATTCCATAGTTGCTGACAAGTTCTCCCTGATCTTTGCAGGGTCTATTCCCCCATCAGGAAAATGCACCTGCAAAGAGATAAAGGGTTGGAGAATGACATCTCAATTGTGGCAGGAAATTGATGTCATGGAGGAAGAGAGAGAGGAGCAGATCTCAGAAGACACACCTATGAAGAACCAGAAATTTTATTCTGCAGGAAGTTTGCTGTTGGGTTTTGATTACTCAACATGTTTTCCTTGAATTGTAGCCAGAACCACTGGAAAGAGAAGAAATACGAAAAACTACAGGACAAACTCAAGACTCTTGCTGGTTTATTTTCCCTTTAAGATAAGAAAGTTACACACACACAAAAATAAAGCATCGAGACAAGAGTGTGGATTGTAGAGAGGAGTATAGAAGGCGTAACATTGATCAATAAGCATTGTACTCATAATGACACTTTGAATTGAAATGCTTTAAAGATAACAAAAATTAGTCATATTATCCAGAGTTAGAGGGTTAAAAGAGGAGAGTTTTAATGAGTACAGGAATCCAGGTAGGCAGAACAATTAGCTGTCATAAAATTTTTTTCTGTGAAAGATTTGATAGAAAATACCTTGAGCTTTGGAAGGCAAATAGCTTCTGTTGCATGCATTCCACTATGCCATTGTGGATAAAGAACTATACATAAATAAGTAGGATGGTATGTTCAATTAAAAATGTCTCTACAAAAACATGTGTTGGCCAAATCTGCCCCATAAGTTTAGATAGCTGATCCCAATGCAGAAGTGTGTGAGAACCCCTATTTTCTTCCTACCATGCTGAACATGTTATACCATGTTCAGATCATAACAATATCCATCCAAGAGTTCCTCCTAGAAAAGCAGCCCAAGAAACCAAGAGAAGAAGCTAATGTCATTGTAACCATTCATTGAGCAGTCCTGACAAAGTCACATTGCAGGTCGCATCTTTAACATGTACTACCCCAGAAGTAAGGGGTGTAGGGTTACCACTATGCACTGGAAAAGCCTGGCTTCTCTTAGCTCCTGTGCATTGTAGTCTGGCCTCCCAGGGCCCCCATAAAACCAGAAGTCCCTGCCTTCCTATCAGCAATGCACCACACCAGTATATGGAAGGAGCCGCATTGTGGATGAATGCAATGTCTGTGGTGGACTTTGAATACCATAAAGAAGATTTTTCATTATACTAAGTCAATAGCTATCTGAGTCTTTTTTTTTGTAGTTGACCTCACTGTTGAGGAAACAGAAGTTCAGTGAAGAATCAGTAACTCAGGATATTACACAGCAATCAAGAGGACAAGGCAAGATCAAACCTGGATCTTTCTGATCCATGCCTGATGTCTCATTTAAAATGAAAAGGAATTTGCA
Organism: Perognathus longimembris pacificus; assembly: GCF_023159225.1. Taxonomy (NCBI): domain Eukaryota; kingdom Metazoa; phylum Chordata; class Mammalia; order Rodentia; family Heteromyidae; genus Perognathus; species Perognathus longimembris. The sequence goes on from NC_063161.1 coordinate 149,591,025, forward strand.
TCTGTCCCCAGAAAAGAGACCAGATTATTCTTTGTCAACAGGTAATTTACAATCACCTTGATCTAGAACCTGAAGACTCCCCAATTTCTTACTATATTTCCATTGTGTACTTTTTCACCTACCATATCATCATATTTGGTCTTTTTTCTTTCTCTCATTTGGCTCTAGCACTCATTTCAGTTACTTGGTCTTTCGACATCTTTCCTCTTCTATATCTGGGTGTTGTGATCTCCAGTTTTGCTCAGCTGACTCCTCCCATGCTTTTTGTCTCCATTAAATGTAATTTCCCTAGAAATAGTTCCATTGAGCATACATTGTGTCCTCTATTATTCTATATCCCCTACTTCATTCCTTCTTAGTCTTTTGTTTCAACATTGACTTGTGTATGTGTTTGGCTACTTATCTGCTGCCTAAATTTCCAAGTATAGTCAGAATTTTATCAAATTCCTCTGGCACAGTGTGTGATACACAGTACCTCCTTATGTACTGGCTGGGTAATGACTTGTACCATGTTTTTCATATTGATTTCAGACATAAGACCTGGGCGCAGAGGCTGTTTGATATGTGTTAACTGTGTGGTACTGAAGAAGTTGGCTTATGTGAACAGGTAATGATCTACTGAAATCAGAGTACAAATAACTTCTTGAATGAGTTAAGAGTAATTGTGACCTAGCCTCTACTCAATGAAATCAGTTAATAGGGTTCCCCTTACCAACTGAAGGCCTGTTAGATAGAGCCCATGTTACTCCGAAGGGAATAAATAATTGAAGCATCACTTCTGTGATAAATAACACCAAATTGGTATTCATTCGATATCTATTAAAGGCATCACTAGCCATTTATTGATTTTTAAAAGACCATACTAATTGAATGAAAAGCTAAGCCAAAAGAAGTAGCGAGTCACAGTATAAAGAAATCCAGACTTGGAAACAGTGCCTAACCACTCTCTAGAGGTATGACCTGGGAAAAGATGTGGGACCTCTGAGTCGTCTGGTGTGTGTGTGTGTGTGTGTGTGTGTGTGTGTGTGTGTGTGTGTGTGTGTATCTAGGTGTGAATGGTTAAGTCACAAAAAGAAAGTAAATTTTGTTCCATTGAAAGTTGCAACAGCAAATAATGGTAGAAATTCTAGGTACTCACTGTGGTATGCTATGGTACAGCTACACAAATCCTGTGAAAGAAATCAACCATATCACCCACTATATAGACAATGTTGATTAGATTATCTGCCTTTTTGGAGTAAAATTTTTCCTTTTCTGTAAAATAAGGGTTGAGGGCACTACCTCTCCAGTTCTCATCAAAATTCAAGATTCTGAATAGCTGATACATATGGTACTGATAGGACACTAGATAAAGAGCTTGTCAGTGTGATAAGTGTGAGCCACTCCTACTGAGACCTCTAAAGCACAGGGCATTGAGTCACTTTTGGACAGTGCATGAGTGGAGCCCCCGCCAGAAGCTCTCCTCCTACTACTTTGGAGGCCTGGCTGGCCAGCAGGGCTTCCACTGCATGGATCTGCTTCTGAGCTGGTCCAGTGAGGCAGGGACATGCATTCCTTCCAGGCTTCTGCTCCACATCCCCAGAAACAGAGGAGCTTCACAACAGCATAGGGAGCAGGGCAGCTTCTTCTACACAGCCCTGGAAAAGACTTCTGTGTTCCTTCTGCCTGAGAGGTGTTATGTAAATAGGAAGCTTTAATTGCTATAATTAGCTCATGCTCTGGCTCCTTAACAAGAGCGGTCACACCTGACTCTGCAGCAACTGACTCTGAATCTGGCCATCTGAGCTCTTGTCGAAGAACAAGGGGAGCAATAGAGGGAAGTGGGCTGATGACAGTACATGAGCCAAGTGGGAGAGGAAGCAAAATACTTGCCTCTGGCTAGGCTGCTTATGACAGGATGGAAAGTCAAGGCCCACCGCTCAGTCATTGTTGATAATTCCTCATGGCAGAGGTCACCTGATGATAAGACATCTGGACTCTGGGCATCATAATTCTCATGCCCTAGGAAATACACAGAATCATGTAGTAGTGGGATTTGAATCTAGATTTGCTCCAGGTTTGAGTACATGCTATGCCAGTCACCACCCCTGTGTCCTTGAACACATGCAATTTACCCCCACTGAGCATTTTCTCACAATCTGAAAGCGACAGGAAGATTCCATGAGAGAATACATGTAGAATATTGAGCCCACTGGCCCACTCTATGAGAGCGTTCAGCTTCTTTCATAGACTAAGAAATGGGCTCAGAAAAGATTACAGCGCCGCTTGCCATAGCTTAGGGGAGATTCCAATCTAGAGAGTAGAGGCTCAGTGTCCTCCCAGGTAATAGGGACTCGGGAGGACAAAGATTGACCACAACATCGACAAAGAAACATGAGTAGTGACACCAGTTATAATAGATCAGTTAGCTACGCATTAGCTGCTGATCTAGCTGTTCCACAGAACAGCCTCATCTAACCTTCCAGCCACTCTACCAGAATCTAAGGATTACAGAACTTAATTTGATAGGTTCTCACATGCCCATATGTAAATGAATCACCTGAGGGTATTCTTAAAAGATAATATGTCGGGGTCCTTCGCCTCCAGCGCTCTCCTGTCCAGCGGGAGAGGCGGGGAGCGTACCCCAATGGGGCGAGCCAAGAGAAGGTAAAGAGTTGGCCCAACCGCCCATACCCAGCCCCCCTTCGGTGGGAGACAATCAGACGATCCGGGAGAAAGTTCACGCAGTCCTCGCAGTCTCAAGTTTATTCAGGGAGGAATCACACTTCGAAGGGCCAGAGAGAGGCAGGAAGGGGAGGGGTGTAGCGCACCTAGCTAGGGGCTATGAGTGGCGGCCTGAGCTGTCCATCAAGGGTGGAGGGCCAAGGGACCTCCCTAAGGGGAGGCCTAGATCTACGTCCCAGCCCACAGGACCGCCTCCGGGTTCACCACCAGCCGCCATTTTGACTACATGTAGTCCCAAGGTTTGATAACTTGTCCTAACATACCTGACTACCAAGGAACAGGGACATAATTTGAACCTAGGTCTCTGACTCTCGGACTGTAGTTTGTATCCTTTTCTCTATCTTAATAACTGGAGTGAGTATTCTAGAGAAAGTGGCCCCAGAGAAGGCTCTTGAAGGATTACTGAAAAACACAATCTCCAAACCTCAATCTTCTTTGCATGGATAGATAGGGTCATTTATTGTAGAATACATTTACTTTCTGCCCACATATTTAGTTTCTTAAAAGCTATTGGTTTATTTACGTAGATGAACTCACTCCCTGACTGCCTCTTTATACATTTGCTTAGCAAAAGAAAAAAAAATTACTCATAAAGAGTATAAGGAAATTGTAAACTCTTGAGTTACCAAGTAAAATGTAAGGGAAGTTTACTGTCTTGACTTCAGACTTAATGTAACACCAATATTGGATCCCCTGTCCTAGCTTAGATTTGTTAGTAAAGCCTAAAAGTTATACGTGAAATGAACTTCAGTCATCCCTCAGCTCTGGTGATTTTGTGCCCAGTAAACCTGCTACTTCTGAGTCATACAATGAGAGAGAATATTAAACCAAGAAAGTGTGTTTTTTTTTAATAGAGTGTCTATAGGGGATAAATATAGTAACACTAAGAAAATAATAAAAACATATGAGAAAAATATCAAAGGAATTAAAATAGTACACAGGGAAATATTGAATTAGTACAAAGGAAAGCAGGTGAGGAGGCGCAGAGGAACAAAAGAAGCCTGAGATCTATGAGAAGTGTGTTTAACTGTGGCAGCTCCATTATTCCACTGGCAAAATCAGTGAGGCTGATTTGTTTGTGATAAGGCTGAAAACAGTATCTTATGTTGTTTTGTTTTGATTTTTCAGGGGAAATCTTAGCAAAGTCCTATGAGCAAAGCAAACATTTTCCTCAATGATGAAATTTTCTAAGAACTGTCTTGAAAGTTAGATATTCTCTAATACTTAATATCATCCTGAAAGTCACTAGTCAACCCCCAAAGAAAGAGAAAGTAAAATAAAAGGATATTACATCATAGTCACAGAGGCAGGGTAGCCTGGTAGTCAAAAGAATGTATGATAAAAACCATACTTGGTTTTAAACCTTGGCTTTCTACTCCACTCATAAAATTGAAATGTTTCAGGATGATGGTAACAGTAGGGCCTATATATCCAATTGTTGTGAGATAAGATCTTTAAATGAGAAATAATCTATCAACTTACATTCCTAGGAACACAGAATGTTTTGTATTTTAGTTGTTACCCAAACAGTAGGATTTTTTTTATTATTATAAAAATCCAAAAGACTTATAGCCTAGACACTAAAAGTAATAGAGGATCTTGGTACAATCCCTTGATGTAATATCAACACAGAGGAATTCTTAGTATTTATTCTTGCAAAAATCAAGAGAATCACATAACAAAAAGTGCAAAGAAATCAACCTGCCGATACTGAAAAGTTGTAGAAGAATTTGATTCTGAATCATCAGAGAATGAGAGAAACTGTATTTCAAAACTAAACTTCTCTGTCCTTACTCCTCAGAGAGGGGAAAAGCAAGTCCAGGTAGCTCCATACTGTTGCTGCTGAGGCTGGGGGCAAGTGAGCGAAGCTTCCGGAACTCCTTTCTCAGTTAAGGCCAAAGTTTACCACACACTTCAAGCTATCCTCACCATCACAGTGCAGGAACCAGCAAAAAAATGTGCATTTTACCCCCTCTGCTTCCCTTCTATCCATAAACTCACTCCTTCCATCCTGCACATGCTCATTGATTTCTTTTCCCCTAAAGGAAATATGTTCTACTTCCGTTCTATGATAAGCTCCTCCATATTTTCTTTAAGATGTTTCTCCAATGCAAAGCTTCCTGGCTCCCCACACAGAGACAAAGCCTTGCCTTGTTCTTTGTCCACATTATATTCATGTTTAGCTGACAGAGGAATTAGAGACTGAAAAACTCAAAGAGGCATTTCTACTCACCCACTAATTGATCCATTTAGTCCCTGACTTTCTTTCTTCAGATGAAACCCAAAGAAAGCCAGAATGCATCCCCCGTTTCTCCCAATGAAATTGTGTAAGTGTTTGGGATGAGCCCAAATTCCCAACACTTTAGACAGGAGATTTTTCTCCCAAACCCCTTCTGCAACCAACTCTCAGCTGAGGATTAGCAGAAAGGTTCTTATCTTCATGAGAACTCAAGAGGAAAAGTCTTCAGAGAGGAAATGAGGAAAACACAGAAATAGAGTTGCAATGTTGCCTTCAATCCTGTTTCCCTAGGAATTTGGTCTCTGAGCAGATGTTCGCCAAGCAATGTTCAACTTCGAGAGCAGGAAAATGATGAACTATTCCTGGGCCATCCAAGGAAGATATGAGATGCCTAGGGATGTGATCAGCTCATTCTGCTGCTGCAGACACTCAGGCCATGTTTAGCAGATCCAAAATAAAAACTGCTTTGGCATCAGTAGGGAGAAAGAAGAAAACAATGGAAGATAATGACATTTACAACACTGAAAGCTAGCATCACCTTGCCCTATAAATTAAATGACTAATCTGCAAAGGTATAGATTCAAAGATCCAGCTACTCCAGGGTTTCTTTTGTCCCTTTCATTATTTATTCAGAAAATACCTACCAACCCTAGAATGTCATATAAAGAGAAGAGTACATAGCACTTGGCCTAAGCTTATGGTTTGCTGGTAGGATCAGGAATAAATTAATTATCTCAAAAATAACAGTGGGATTACTATTGTGATCAGCAAATGTGTGGTGAAGGAGAGGTGCTGAATCAAAACTGTAAAATCAGAGAACTAGCCTAATTTCAAATCTAGAGAAAGAATACACAGGGGCAGCCTTCCTAGGAAATAATATTGAACTAGAGATTTGAAGCATGAATAGATTCAGGCAGGGAAAGATGGGGTCAGGAGCATTCTAGGCATGTAGAAATGCTCTACACTGGGAGGTAATTTAAGAACTTTAAGAAATAGGAGAAAGTCAGTGTAGCAAAAATATTAGGAGCTGGGCAGAGAGTGGCATAAACTGAGTTGGTTGGTTAGTAATGGGGCAGAGACTATCCCCATCAAGGCCTTATAGACCACATGAATAATTATGGAGTTTGCCCTGAGTACACTCAGCAATTAAGCTGGAGGATGCTGTGGTCAGAATTTGCATTTCAGAATGTCTAACTAATAAGTCCCTATCAATATTCAAATGTTCTACTTGATTGCAGCCTCTTATTGAATTCCTGAAGTGATTCCTCAACATGTATCTCAGCTTTCACAACTTCCAAGGCATCTAACTTTTTTCTGTTTTATGGCACAACTCAACGCTTTATTCTATATGCATTTCTTCTCAATGTAATTGACTCACTGTTTTTTTGAGATGTAATATTCCACTAAGAACAGAAACCGCTGTTTTTGAGTTAGAAAACTACCTGGTAGCCATTTAAGCCCAAATGTCCATGCAACTCCAAAATGACCATGAAACATTTGTGAGAGGAGGTTAGTCTTTTTCTGCTTGAGTGCTTCTCAGTGATGGAACATCCTTATCTCTAATACCTCTGAATTAGACACTCCAATTATGACCTGACTTCTGCCATACTGCATCAAATATGACTGTGACAACATGATGCCCTCCTTATTTTTTTCTCCCATTAAAAGATGAGGACACCTGCTCATGACCACTATGCTCTAAGCCTTTCTCAGTATTGCCAGTAACATGAGCTTTCCCATTCAGTTTCTGCATAGGCACACCCCCTGTTAAAACACTTTGTGGTGGAGTTAAATGGTACCAAATTAATTACCATGACATTTCCCCAAATTCCACCTGATAAATATCCCATAAAAAAGGGCAAGTCCAGAAGATGTGTTTTGCATGGTTTGGAAGGCAGAACAGAAGAAACATTCATATTCTTTTTACATTTGAAGATGATTACAGGGCCTAAAGTATTTATGCATTTTGAGGTTTTCTTTCCATATTTAATTAACACCAATTACTTGTACAAACGGGTTATAATTCTGACATATCTATATAAGTACATAATATCCTTTGATTAGACTCACTTTTCTTGTGATGGTTCATTTTATGTCAACTTTACTGGGCAAGAGGAAGCCCAGGCATTTGATAAAACATTATTCAGGGCATTTCTCTGAGGATGTTTCTGGATGGGAATAACACCAAATCAGTTGACTGAATACAAGATTGTTTCCCATAATGTAGATTTGAAGGCCTGAACAGAACAAAAAGCTTGAGGTCAGCAGGTGTGCAGTTGGGGAGGGAAGATGAGTTGAAATAGTGGAACAAGCACAAACAGAGCGTATGAGGATGGACTGCAACCACAGGAATGGACTGAGAACCACAGCAGTCCATCACTGCTTCTAACTTCCATGATGGGGAGAGCTGCTGACATTCTCTGTACTGCACATGTCTGGCCCAGGAATGGCAGAAGCTGAAGGAAGAGAAGAATAAGAGCTGTGGGAGATCCCAAGCTTGGCTATGACCCCACAACAACCAGTTGGGCTAACAGAAAATCAGGCAAATTCAGAGAAACAGAAACAATAACTTTTACATTTGAATTTAGAAAAAAAAAAGATATATGGAATTGGCTCCCAGAATTATGGAAGCTCATAAGGGCTATGATTTACAGTGGGCAAACTGGAGACTCAGGAGAGCTGATGGTATAGTTTCAGTATAAAGACAGTAGGCGAGAGACATCGAAACAGTTCCTATTACTGTACCAGTTTTAAAGCAAGAAACAAAGTTCCCAGCTAGAAGGCAGTCAAACAGGAGGAGTTCAAAGGCAGGCAAACTAGAATTATCAATGCCCCCACCCCATGCAGGTGTTCAAAATGGACATCTATCTCCTCTATCATTGAGAAATGTTGATGCTTCCATGCCCACTCACAGTGTTTACACACAAAGTTAATGTTGTGATAACACACACTTTGGAGACTTAAATCTGTAACAAAAGAAAATGTATCACGCAAATGAGATCTCCCTAAGGGACTTTACACAATTTGTATCTCCAGTATTACAAATGGCATAAAGATGAAATACATAGACTAGTGAATTAAAAAAAAATCCTGACAAACTAAAGTAATAGAAAAAGACTTCCAAAAAAGGAAGAAATTAAGAAAATATAATAGGTGAAAAAAAGTGTATTATGGGATTGGACTATGGGCAAATTGCACAGAGGTAGTCCCTAAGAGCTGTCTGCCTTGCACAATCATGATTTGTGTTTTGTAGTTTGAAATCTTGCATTGTGATGAATAGCTGCCCTTTTCTTCTTCTTTCAGGAGCTGGCTCTCCACAGAGTGCCACATCCCCAATCATTTTCTGCAGGGTACCATTCTTCTGTTGTCTGCATACACAGACCACAAACTTGGTGGGAACAATAACTGTGACCAAACAACGTTATTGTGTAAGATTCTTCTTAGCACGTAATTATTTTGGAAGCGATCAGTAACCTCATTGGCTTTTCCTCAAAAATATGGCTTTCATGTATTAATACCTGCTGGAATTTGAGCTGGAAAGGATGCTTACAGTGATGGACATGTTTTTATATTGAAGTTTCCATCATTGTTTCATGTTATGGCCAACCCTTTTCCTGGAATTCAGCTTTTATATTGGCCTTCTTTACATTAAAAATGGCAGCTTTCAGGATTTTGACACTCAGCAATTTTAATCATTCAGGATTATGACTTTGGGCATTTTAGAATTAAGGATTTGGAGGAGGAGGGATGGAACTCAGAACTTTGTACTTTCTACCACTTAAAACATGTCTCCAGCCCCATTTTGCATTGGTTATTTTCAGGGAAGGATATCACTTTATTCCCCGGCCATCCTGGATTGTGAGCCTCCTTCTTGTTTCCCTGAGTCACTGAAGATGGCAGACATGAAACACTGTGTCCAGCCATTGTACCAGGCATGTTACACTGTGCCCGCCATTATTTGAGATAGAGTCAGATGAACTTCTTTCAGTTCAGAAAGGCCACACTCTCTTCATTCTCTACATCCCAGGCAGCTGGGATTACAGGCTTGACTCATTAAACCTAGTTTACCTGAGAAGTTTCATGTTTTAGGATTACATCATTCAAGATGCTATCTTTGAAATAGCCTAATATTCAGAATATACAGAGAGCTTAAGATATTAACACCCCAAACAAACAGCAGCCCAATTAACAAATGGAAAAAACATCTAAATAGAGACTTCTCAGAAGAAAAAGTGAAAATGGCCCACAGATACATGAAAAAAAAATGCTTACATCTCTGGCCATAACAAAATGCAAATGAAAATGCTGAGCTTCCACATCACCCCAGTTACAGTGGTCATCACTAAGAATATACTCACTGTGGGTGAAATGTAAACTAGTTCAACTACTCTAGAAAGAAATATAGAGGTTCCTGAAAAAAAATCATAAAACTCTTCTATGATCCATCACTTTTACTCTTGGGCATTTATCTAAAGGATTACAAACTAGGATAGAGTAAATCCACCTGAACAACTACTTTGTTCATTGCAGTGTTATTCACCACATCCAATGTATGGATTTAGCTCAGATGCCCCTCAGTGGACAAATGGAACTACACAATTGAACTTTACACATCTATTAGAAAAAAATGATATTGCATCATTTGCAAAGAAATGGAAGAATCTGGCAAACAAATCATGTGAGGTTAAGTAAGTCAGGCCTAGAGAGATAAAGGATGCATGTTTTCTCCCACATGTAGAAGCTAGAATTAATTTATACATGTATAAGTAAACACTCTGAGGTGTACAGAAGTATATTAATTGAAATATGGTAGATTCTGGGGAGAACTCAGAGTGTAATTCCTTAGAAAGGCTAACTCATAGTTCAACAAAGTTAATACCATGAAATTAGTATTCAAAAGTTGGAGAGTAGGGGTCAAATGAAGGGGACAGAAGAATGAAGAAAGGAAGTCAGGGAAATGCAGTCATAAAATTCAATACATATCCAACAATATTAAGAAAATTGAGGGAAGTATCGGGGTTGTAAGGGATGGGTTGGTGCGAATGATGAATGCAAAGATGCATTGTATTCATACACTTCTTGTTGAATCTCAACTTCTTTGTACAACTACTGAAAGACAATAAAATATATTTTAAAATAAAACAAAAATACATTAAACGAACAACAAAAAGATCGTGTCCTTGCATTTTGTGATTGGCACTGCTCTAGATTAACCTGATCTTCTAGTAAGTCAAACTGCTGAAATGTTGATTGAAAAACCAAACTCTTTCATCAACATTATTAATTTAAACTCAGAAGATTTTTGGAAACTATCCCAAGCACTTACAAGCCTCATGACCTTGAATAGTAGGTTTACTTTTTTGATGATATCAAGAGGGAAAACAAAACAAGATATATCTGTTTTCATCATGATTCAAACATGCAATTATAAAAAATGTTCTAGAAATACTATGAGGCTTTGTTATCACCCATTTTAATCATTTATGATAATTTAGAGGAGCTAAAATATATTCCTCCTAGGTTATTGGTGTGGCATTAAACAAAATGCCTAAATTTCATGGCTTACAGTATTTTTGACTTTGAAAATGCTACTGAGAGAGGTAGAACTGAAGAGAGCATTTATGGGCACAGACATTTCTGAAGAAGAAAAGGTTGCATAACCTTTTCAACATGTCTTCCATTTTCTGTTTTTCCCATACCTTGATTTCTTATACTCATGTTCCAAGGGATTACTTTAAAAAAAAAATAGCAATTGCTTTATAGATGTTAACCATTGGAGAGTTTGAAAAAAAAAAACCATACTTTCCAGATGGGAAATATATATATGAAAAATCTCATCTCAGTAAAAATAAATCCCCTAAATAGAGGCATGTAATGAAACACCTAATTCACTACAACTATACTGGTCACATTGCCACAATATTATAATGCCAGATGACTCTTTTAGTACTATGGACAGCAGCTGGCCTTCCATCAGGAATGCCTAAAAATGAGTGCAATGCTATCTCTTTCCAGTAGATATTTGGCTAGTATTTGAAGTCCATTGAGCAGCACACTATCCATTCCTCCTAGGTAATTAGGGATGTTTAATAAGTTTTCCTTTAAGTATTTTATCGGAAATGTTACCTGACATCACGGAACACCAAGGGCTCTTTCAAAAGTCACCCACTTGTAGCATTAACAATTATTTTCTTAGTCTAGGCTTTGTGGTTGCTCTGAAACTTTGACACTAGGGAATATACTATCAATGTCACATATTTGTCCTTTAGATATTTTTAGCCAAAACCTGTTATTGTATTTTCTTTAAATAGTTGTACAAAGTGTATTCAATTCACTATGTCTGTTTATGAGTACAATATCCCCCTCTCTCCAAACCCCACCCTTTCCTGACACCTTGATTATATTCTCTGAGTCTCTCTTACTTATTTTTACTTCCAAAGAGAGTCTGTCTTCAACAAAACATATGTTTTCCTTTGTTTTTCATGTGCAGATGTGCTTTTCTTTTACAATACCTTCCAGTCCTATTTCTAAAATCATGGCTGTGGCATCAACTCTGAAATCTCCTTTTCTAAATCTGTCCATCCTCTTACACTCCACTGGCACATTCCTCAAAACACTCTAGATTCTTTAACTGTCTGAGGCTTCCATCTTAATAGGAAACTTTCCATGCCCCATACAAATTCTGTGTATCTTTCTCAGTGATGCTTACAATGTGTACATGTGCTTTCATGTCTAGATATTATTTTTTACTCCTTACTCTTGCCACAAGACAGGTGTCCAGTGTTAAATCTGCTCATGCTAAGCAAAACAATTCATTACTTAGATTTGGGGTCCCCACAGGGGGGAAAAAGCAAGCATACTTCCCCTTCTGCATATTTTATCTTCTATTAGATGCTGTAGCTGTCTCTAGAGTTGAGAGCATCTCTGTTTCACAAAAGAAACTGTTTCCCTACTTTACCCTACTTTGGGGTTTAGTTCCTCTTCTCTCTTACCTCTTTTCTGGCAGCAAATCAATTTGCTAGAAGGAATTCAAGTTAAGAAATCCTGTTGATGTGAGGTAACTTATTAATTTATTTGACAGTACTGGAGATGGACTTTGGAGCCTCACATTTGCTGGACAAGCATTCTTACCACTCAAGCCTGGTCCTTAGGCTTTTGTGTATATATTTCTCAGTCAGGGTCTCTAGTTTGCCCTGCATAGCCTTAAACTGTGATCTTCCTATGGATTGTGATCTTCCTACTTCTGACTAACCTCCTCATTCACTGTGATTTCAAATGAGACTCAACAGACCTAGATTGTTTTCTGAGGTAGAGGTTCACTGACTTTTTGCCTGGGTTGGCTTCAAGAAGTGATCCTACCATTTCTGCCTCCTGAGTTTCTGGGATTACATGCATTATTATTCTTAGTCCCAAGTTTAAATGTTAGTTCTTTATTTTAATTATATTTAAGTAGTACAAAGGAATTTCAATTCAATATATCAGTTCATGAATGCAATTTACCTCCATCACTGTGTGAATTCTTATGTTGTGAATGTATAACTTCTCCTAGCTATATAAATTGGGGGTTGGGTTTAACACTAGTGGCACACACCTATAATCCTAGCTACTCAGGAAGCTGCGATCTGAGGATTGTCATTAGAAGCCAGCCTGTAGGAAAGTCCATGAGACTTTTTTCCCATGAGACTCTTATCTCCAATTAACCAATTAAAAAACCAGAAGTGGAGCTGTGGCTCAAGTAGTCAAGTGCTAGGCTCAAGAAAAAAAAATGCTTAGGGACAGCACCCAAGTTTTGAGTTCAAGCCCCAGGGCTGGCAAAAAGTAATAAATAAAAATAAAGATGAGTTTAAAATGGTCCAGGTTTGTTTGAAGTACAAAATGAAGTGATAAATGCAAAGTGACTAGCCAACCTCAAAGCACATGGTAGGGGCTTCAAAATTTACTAGATTATTTCTCCTTCTGATCCTTACATAGATTTCTATTTCCAGTATTACAATTCTAATCCATATGTAACAGTAATGCCTAATTGATCTTTTCGTACTGCTCTTCTAATTGTTCTATTACTGTCCCATTGACCGAAGCATAAAGTTGAAATTCCTTAACTGATTATTCAAAGCTCTCTTTTAACTCTCCCCAATCCATACTTCCAATCTAATTTGCCACTTTATTTAATTGAAAGTACAGTGAGTGTTACCCTAAACCTTGCCTTTCCTTAACAATAGGTCCTCTGCAAGCTTTTTAAATTTGTTTGCTTTTTTATAAAGCCAGTGGTGCTCTTCACATTTCCAAATCTGTATTTTTGAAGTCCTAGCTCACAAAGCGCACTACTTTCACTTTTACATCCAGGATTTCTTGCTTAAACAAGACTTCTTGGTGTTTAGACTTGCCATAGTCATTTTTTAAACATAAAATTCACATGGCACTGATAATCTTTTATTTGCTAACTACCAGTTTATGAAATTTATTCCACATTCCTCATGGAGCAACATTCTTCATGAAGGCAGAGAGTACACGATCACTATCTGAATTACCCACATGATGCTTTGTTGCACTGTGTCCAATAAATATTTGATATAACATAAATATTTTGACAATTATATCCATATTTGTTCATACCACATTAGGGAAAAAAACATTTGCAATCAACAAAAGATCTATACTAAATTTTCTTGATCCAATCATTCATTGGAGAATCTCTATATGAATTTTACTCATCCATCAGAAAAAAATGGTATTATATCATTGTAAGGGAAATGGATGGACTGGGAAAAATAGGTTAATTGAAGTCAGACTCACACAGACAGAGGACTTAAGTTTTCTCTCATGTGTGCAGTTAGATCCAATTTTAAGATATCTATGTGAACATACACAAGGTCATGTGCATATGTATGCAATTGTATTAACTAAAGTATGATATATGCAAGAGAGTATTTCAATGGTGTAACTTCTTTGAACCCCTATAGTCTAACAAAATAAAAACCAGAAAGGTGGTACTTAAAGTGTCAGAGGGTGGGTGAAGTCAAGCAGTGGAAGGAAGATGAATGAAGACAGGAAGAGTAGATGAATGCAATCATCATATTCAAGGTATGTATGTAAAAAAGGAACTAGGAAAATTGAGGGGATGGGTGGGGTTGAGAGATGGGAAACAATGATAAAAGGGTCGACATTGATGAGGATGCATTGTGCTGACAAAATGGCATGTTGAATTGAAACCCCCTTATATAACATAAGGATTGTTTTTCAAAGGATCTAAATAGTGAAACATTTGAAGAATCGAATCAAGAATCCTATACAGATTCATGTTAATTATGAGAAAGTGTAATCACTTGAGAGGAAAAAAAATTGACTACTGCCCTTATTGGGTCAGAGTGATTCTGTCTCTGAATTATCACCTATGTGTCTGAATATACACATATATGTATACACATGCACATGTATATGCATATGTATATATGTATGTATATCTTGCTCTCTGCTTTTTTCCATTGCAGCTATTTGAATTAGACTGTATTAAAAATATATTTTACATTCTGAAAGCCAAATATAAGCCATAGAGGACAATTAACAATATGATAAAGGAGAAGCATGTTATTCTTTCCCCATGAAGAATAAAATTTAGATAAGTGATGAATTGCATTGATTAAGATAAGCAGTCTTACTATGACTTTTATTTTTGATTTATCAATGGAATCAGTAGAATCAAAAGGCAAGTACCAACTTATTAATATCTCCTTACTGTAACTCTTCTAATAATGTTTTCTTATTCACACATACCCCTTGCCCTGGTTACATAAGTAGTTTTGCTAAGAAGAGAATTAAAATGGGGCAAGAGTGAGTTTCATGTATAAAATATTGTGAAAAGAATCTATCTTAAGCTGGGCACCAATGGCTCATACCTATAATCCTACTTAATCAGGAAGCTGCGATCTGAGGATTGCAGTTATAAGTCAGCCTGGGCAGAAAAGTCCATGAGACTTATCTCCAATTAACCATCTAAAATGTGGAAGTGGAGCTGTGGCTCAAGTGGCAGAGCACTAGCCTAACATACACATACAGGTATACACACACACACACACACACACACACACACACACGTCTTAAGATACACTTGCACTGAAATAGATAAACAAGATGACAGATAGGTCAATTACCTTGATTGAAACATTAGACAGGGGGCTGGGAATGTGGATTAGTGGTAGAGTGCTTGCCTAGCATGCACAAAGCTCTGGGTTCTATGCCTCAGCACCACATAAACAGAAAAAGCCAGAAGTTGTGCTGTGGCTCAAGAGGTACAGTGCTAGCCTTGAGCAAAAGGAAGCCAGGGACAGTGCTCAGGCCCTGAGTCCAAGCCCTAGGACTGGCAAAAAATAAATAAATAAATAAAATAATAAACATTGTACAATGTATACAGATATCAAAACTTCATATTACATTATGTAAATGTTTATAATTATGACTGGTCAATTATAAATACTGACTTTTAAATGTTTTATGAAGGATGACCAGGTATATGTTAATCCCACACACACCCCATAATATCCCACATGCACAATACCACACTTTCATTATCTTGTGTGAATATGGTTTCTCTATATTGAGTTGATTGATTAAATCAGGATCTATTTAAAAATCCAAGGCACCTCATATCTTGTATATTACTCAAGGGGCATGTTGATGTGTTCTCCCTTGTAATCAACACTAATTAAATGTTGATCCTTAAAAACAGAAGCTAATGCATAAATTGGTAACAGTTCCATCCACTGTACATATGGTCTGTAGTTAACAATCTAGCTCTTGGAAAGCTATTCATAATTAAACCATTTTGCTTGACTACAGAAAATATTTCAACTTGGGATGATTTGAGTCACAATATTTGGAAAGTACCATCTAAAAAAGCAAGTTGTTTCCTATACAAATGAACTGAGTTTACCTGGCTTAAAGGCAGAAGAGGGGCTTGGGGCTAATCAAAGGGTGTGGTCAATGGTATACTTAGCCCAAATGTCAACATACCTTAATCCAAATTTGCTTAATTGTGATTATCAAGCCAGTGGCTGAATTTAAGCTAAATGGTGTGGGTAATGGTAGCAGCAACCTTTTCCTAAGGGCAGATTTACACTCTCATCTTGGCAGAATCAACTATTTGCTTTGTGTTTGTGGAAACATTTGGCAAGAAACATTAATTTTCCATCCATTAACGTTGGTAGATATGAACACCCCAAAGGGAAAAATGTGTGAAGCTGCTTAACAACATTGGCTGTTGAGAAGGTAAGAATATTTTTTGAAAACACTTTGCTTGCAAAGGGGAAAAAATGGAGATTAAAAAAAACAATTATCAGGCAGAGACTATTTTGTCTTTCAGGAAGTTTGTAAATGTGTACACCATCTCAAAATGTAGCACTGTGCTGCAGACTTGCCTATTGGGATTTTTCCCTTACCTATTCATAAATTAATCTGATAGCTCATCCACCTACCTAATTCGGACTGCTCTTTACACTCATATATTTTTCTATATGCCAGACACATTATGCTAATAATGATTAGGTGAAGGAAAAAAATTATGGGGTTGAAAAAATAGAAGGAAACTAAGTGAATCTAATAACAAGGGTGATTTTATTTGCACATTGCAAACTTTAGGGAAGCTAAAATTGTCAAAATTAATAGAATTTTAACAGAATATATATTCTTATATATATAAAGAAAAGAAGCTCTAAGGAACACAAATTAAGTTGTGGTGACAGATCAAATGATCTGTGTACAGGATCAGAACAAACGAAGGTAAAAGTCAAGTCACATAACCCTGGGCACTTATTACATCAATGAATAAATAAAGCATCATCAAACAGCAGGAATAGACTGAGCCAGACACTAATAATACTTAGTTGAGAAAAACAGATGTAGTCTCCCCACACAAATATACACAGCTACTAGTATAATGGAGAATATAGAAATTAAACAAAAAATAGCCTACAATAAAGTAGTTACAATTATGATAAATACTGCAAAGAAAAAAAACCAAAAAGAGTTATAGGAAAAGGCCTGGAGGTCAGGAATGCTTCCTCAGGAGGGCGTATCTAGTATGAATTTGCGAGTTCTTAAGTGTGGTTTAATGTATAAATATATATGGGTTCAGAGAGGACTGAGAATGGAAAGGGATGGTGGTAAGAGAAGTTGAAAGCTTCAGACACAAGATCTGAACAAAGGCACTGAGGCAGAAAAGTGCTCTGTATGCAGAAATTTCAGTGTTGGGAGAAATAAAGGGAACGCAGATGAAAAGAGATGGGCAGGAGAAATGGGGCTACCAAATAAAAATCCATATACTTCACCCAGGAAAGATTTGGGCCAGAAATGGGGATATTTGGGAGTGATTTAGATAGGACAGAGGTAAGAACACACATGTGTTTTGTAAAGCACTCTATTGTTGAAATACCATAATGAGCAGAGAGGAGTATGTATCAACTGCATGGTCCTTAGCCTACTCCTTAACTTCTTTGAGACTCAGTGACTGTGTCTGTGAAATGGAGATAAGCATATGAATATCACATGACCATGACAGCCATTTAATGCAAATATACTTAAGAACATCAATGTCTTGGCTCTTGCAATTATTTTCCTCTGAAGTCTTGTTTTCTCATCTGTATATGAAGAATAGCAATGCTTTCCTGCATTGAGCAGTTAGTTGTTCTAAAGGTCCCTAATGTAAATACATATGGAATATTTTAATGATTTTCAAAGACACTAGGAAGGATTGATCCTCATTAATATGGTTATATTATTAGTAACAGTTCCTTTACTACAGGAGCATCATTATATGAACAGATAGTTACTGGAGGAGGAGTATTGCTTTAAATCCATACTTGATCCCAGGGCCTAACTATGCAATCTGTTTGCTCCAGATAAATCCAGAATATCAACATGTTGACTCATATTTTTTTCTTTCCATTTCTGCATAAAAGCACATGCAGACTTGCCAGGTAATAGAGGGTTTTGGTGACAGAATGTCAGGCAAGCTAGCTTTTACTGTATTGCCTTGGTGCAATTATGTTCTATAAAACATCTCTACTTAATATATAGCTTTGGATATGGACATGTCTAATTTGTAGCTCAGTCTATTTGGAGATTGGTTGAAAAACCCTTCTTGGCAATTAGGCTGAGTTGGGGGTCATCATGCAGATTGATTTGAAAGGCGCTGACCATGTGTCTCAATCATCCTCCCCCTCCCCCACCCCACCCCACTACCTGGAATTCAATACTTTGAATTCATTCCACTGGGCTTTGACTGGATTTCAGCAAGAGATAATAAAATGCAAATGCTTGAAAGTGCCTTGGCAAGATCATTTGTTTTGACTCTCTCATAGGTCAGCAAACTGAGGCCTTCCATCCAAGGTCAAACACCAAATTAGGAACAGATTCCAGTCTGCACATCTTGTCCCTTTGCATGCTGTGTGCTGGGCATCTTCCTGACCAAACACTTTTCCTGATGCTCTGAGGTCCCAAGAAGCAACGGGGAAGCCTCGGCTCACTTTCATCCCCAAGAAAGTCAGAACTTCAGCTTATTCCTGCACTATTTTTGGTGTTGGACTATCCTCGGGACCGCAACAAGATGCTGATGTTTTAGGTTTCTTTAAAAGAGAAGGCCCAACTTGCTGAAACATAAAAATTAAAAAATCACAAATATAACAGCTTTTTAAAAAGGAGTCTATCTGGCAGAAAATTCATTCCCCTGAAGGGGAAATGGGATTAGACAAGTGAGGAGGCGAAGGCAGTGGATGGGTTGCTGTGATTGGGGTGGGGTTGGGGGGTAACTGTTACCAAGTGTAAAAATGTATTTCCTCTGCGAGCACAGAAATGCAATCATGTCTGTGTGTCTAAGATGAAGTGGAGAAATGCAGGCAATCTCTCAACAACGGAATAGCCAGATGAAATTGACCAAACCATATGAACTTACTGTTACCACCTACTGTAAGGTTAGAACAGTGCACATAAAAGCTTTAATTCTTGTAGTGACTCAATGAAGCCTTGTCTCAATTGACCTATTTCACAGATGAGGAAAACTGAGGTTCAGAAACTTGACTGAAGACAGCAAACTAAGTGATACCCGGAGAGGATCTAAAGCCAAATCACTCATATTCCAGAACCCTATGACTCCAAGTAATTCCTCGCCAACAAGTATTGCACCCTCTGTTCTTTTAGCTCTAAGTCCTTTTTTTTTAAAAACAATTGTGATTGCCTATTGTCTCAAAAATTCTGTGCCACACCTCATCTTTCTTCATCTCTTAGATGGGCATTACAAAAATAAAAATAGGACTAAGGGTATGGAAACAGTTATAGGTAGTGGGAGTAAGTGACAAATGTGATTTTTTTTAATACCTATCACTTGACACATGAAAATGTGTATGCGTGTGTTCAGAGAAAAATTAGAAAATCTTTAAAAAATGAGTTTGTAGAATGGTCATTAAGCAACATGAGTAATGGCTTCTGTAAGAAGAAATGTTTTATTATCTAATAAGTAAATTAAAAACATGTAGCTCATAGAAAATTCCCACCTTAGCAGTGAGTTATAACTACACTAAAGGAGCAGTATTGTGATTTCCTTGGATTCAGGGCTGCTCATCAATGCTCAAAGGAGATGATGTGTCAGAGGAAGGGCCTTGTGCTTTGGGGCTACCCAATCTCTTCTCCGAACAACTGTGTGACTTGGAACAACTTCCTGGGGCCTCTCTGAACCTTAGTCCCTCCATCTTTTCATTGGCTCAAATGCTTTTGCAATTCTTCCCATCTAAGTTCTACAAAATACTTCAGCCCATTCTGCTCATCTCTAGGTGGCTGTGACAGACAGAAAAACAGGGGGCGCCATTCACTTAATTGGCATCTGTTTGTCACCACTGCGAGGGAAGTCACCACCCCATGCTCTGAAGGGGTTACCAGCAGCATCTGATTGTGCTGCTGGTGGTACAGAGGAAATGTACAGCTTCTCAAGAAAGCTGTTGACTTAGAGAAGTCTCTGTCTGTGGTCATTTCAGTGAAAATATAAAAGAATCTCGATTCATCTTTTCCCATATCATTTCCTTTATTCGTTCCTTCATTTCTTCATTCATCATTTCCTTCATTCATTGAAAGGAAAGAACCAGAAGTGGCATTTTCAGGGGTGTCCCATTAGGTAAGGAAAAAAGCATCAGCTCTGGCCTGTTACAATCTGTAGACAGCGTTGCTGTCTCCCCAGCAAAAGCAGAAGGAAGCAGGCAGGTTATTGGAACGTGGTTGGAGCCCTTGCTTTAAAACTCATAGCTGAACATTTCAATCAAGACGGATCAGGCAATCCTCATGTTGCAGGAGTCAAATCTGGAGCGAGGGCTGCCTGACTCTAGCTCCTCATTGGCTATCTTTTCCACTGCCTGCTTTGATTCTCAGCTTTGGCTTTTCTGCTGCCTTTTCCCCTTCCTTTCTCTCCCTGCTGCCTTCCTGTCTTCTGTTTACTTCTCTTCTGCCTCTATTTCTTTCTCTTTCCACCTCCTTCCCTTTTCTCATTGTCTGAGAACTTCCATTTCCATTTTTCACGTTTTCTGCTTCTTGACGTTCAAGACCATTCACTATTTGCCATTCTTCTTTTCTCCCTATTTCCACACCCTAAGTGTAATTGCTGCTCTTATGCTTCTGTATTTCTTTAAGCTATGCTTCACTTAAGACATTTATCACTGATGAATCAGTAAGTTAATATGGGAATTGTTTAAAATAATTTCCTTTAATATTCCTTTATTATCGATGCTTCAACCGGCACCCTTGAATTCTCTGACATGCTTCCACTCCGTAAAGTTTCACAAAGCCAAAACCTCCTCACTGGTTTCTACTTACAAGACTCTCACTTCCATCTTAATGTATATATCACAGTTCATGAATGTACATCCTATATGATTTTGCCTCATTTATTTGAAAGGAATGAGGTGAAATCAAGGAGAAAGGGGTAAATAAATTAAGAGGGGGAATACAATCAAGAATCCATTGTCTATCCAACAAATCTAAGAAGAGTGAGTCAAGGGGTGGATAGGGGAATGATGGGTGAGAATGTTGAAAGGGGTCACATTGATATATATATATGTCAGAAACTGCTTTGTTCAATGGCAATTCCTTTGTACACCTACTAACAATAATTCCTTACCTTATTTTGCTCTAAGCTAGTGCTCTACCACTTACATCACAGCTCTATTGAGATAAGAGTCTCATCAATTTCCTGCCTGGGCTGGATTCAAACCACTTTGCTCAGATTCCAGTCTCCTGAGAAACCCACATATTCACATATCCATCCCAAACTGTGTTGATACTTCCGGGACCATTTAGCTGAGGGAATCTGGCCAAATAATGAGGAGTTTGTTAAATATTTGTTGCTTGGCTTCCTTATTCTTCATCAAGCCTTCCAAGTCTCTGATCCATGCCCTCTTTCAGAGCAGCTCACTTGGATCATTGCATCAGCCTCCACAATGATCTCTTAACATGCAAACAAACATTCAACCTTTCTGCTTCGCTGGTCTCTGACTTTAAGATGAAAGCCAAATTCCATGGGGCAAGCCTAGGTCTCCAATCACATTTCACCTTATTCTGTTTACCCATAGGCAACGTGTGTGTGTGTGTGTGTGTGTGTGTGTGTGTGTGTGTGTAGAGGAAGAGCTCTAGCATCTGCCATCTATACCTCCAAATGTAGACATGATAGTGACCATTTATTGAACACTATGTAATAAAAACACTACTGAGGGTTTTAAAATTCATTCTTCCATTTTATCATTATGATGAGCTGCAAAGGAAGAATTATGATCCCCATTTTATGAAAGAGAAACCAGAGGCTTAGAGAGGTGAAGTAATCCCCCATAGGTTAAATAGATGATCAGTGAGCCCCAGCGAGACAGGTTCTGTGCCTCTTCTTGCCCACAAAGTCTCCAGGAGGGTGACTCTTATTCAAGATGGGAACCACCTTATGGCCTGTTTTTTAACTTCAGTGAGGTCTTCTTCTTATTTTATTCTAGAGCCCTGGGGCTCAGTGCTGAAATGATGAATTGTAGTTCATATAAGAGCCAGCTCTTCACCCACCCACCCACTCACCCACTCCCATAATACTGTTTTGATTTTCTAGGTTTAAAGAGTAAGTTAAAAAAAAAAGTGATTGAAAACAATCCCTGGACATTTTTCTTAATTTATCATATCTATCTGAAAATTTTTACTTAACATTGAAATGGCATTTTTCTTCTTTCCTTCACCTAGAATTGCAAAGCAAGAGCAGGGGAATGGGAGAAAAATCTATTAAAAACAAGATCCTTGCTACTTTATGGTAATTAAAAGCAATAAATATTCTTGCCCACAGTGCTAAAATTCTCAAATAGCCAGTGGGTCAATACTGTTTCCCTGGTTAGGCTGGTCATAAATCTTTATTCCTTTTGAGTCAAAATAAGGAAGGGATTTTTATTCATGAGTTCTATGACCTGGTACTGTGACATTTCAAAACAAACACAACTTGAACGCAGTTTCTTCGCCAAGTATGTTTCTTATGCTTTCTTCCCACCTGCTTCCTCCACCCTGCAGAGCTCCTGTCCTTATATATGTAGTCTTTGTGTTCATGCAAGGGCACTTTCCTGCATCCCAGTGGCAAAAGAGTGAGCAGCTACACCTCTTTCTCAGCATCAGTGTGGCTTGGTGCATTCCCTCCTCTGGAGGAAAACAGAATATCTTAACTCTGGACCTCTCAAGCTCAACTTTTTCAAGGGTTATTTATTACTTGATATGAAACACATTACTTCTGAACCATTAAGATGCTTTACTTTCCAGGAGCTGGTAGCTCATGTCTGTAATCCAGCTACTCAGGAGGCCTGAGATCTGAGGATTGTGTCTAAGCTAGCCAGGGCAGGAAAGTCCATGAAATAAAAACAAAGTGAAGCTGTGGCTCAATGGGGTTAGGGTGATAGCCTGGAGGGGAAAAGTCTAAGACACAATGCCCAAGCCCTGAGTTTAAGCCCCACACCCACCCCCCACCAAACAGACACACAGAGGGTTTTCTCCTTCTAAATTCTGGTGAATATCCTTTATGACTATCGTTTTGAAAGTGCCTTTTGTGCTGGTTAGCTATCTCTTCTCTGTGATAGATATCTGAAATATCAACTGATAGAGAAAAAGTTTCTCTTGACTCACAGTCATGGGAGTCCATGATCTACTGACCCTATTGCTTTGGGGGCTGTGATCAGGCAATATCTTATGGCAGAGCAAAACTACTCATCACATACACAAGCTGCAAAATAAAGGAAAAGACCAAGATCAAATAATCCTAAAAGATGGGATCTCACATGAAATCCCATGTTCAAAGTTTTCACTACCTCCCAATAATGCCATGCTAGGCCAAACCTTGAGAAACACCTACAGCCCAAAGACGTGCAGTTGTTTTCCCAAGTTCAAATCCAGCCTATACTATGTGTTCACCTGTAATTTAAACTGGCTCATTTAGAAGCTGGACTGTGCTTGACCCCTTGGTGAGCAGTTAGCTCAAGTCACACTTTGACACAGCTCAAAGGAGGACAGAGAGCCTCGACTTAGTCTAGGATCCTTTGGGGGAATCCTTCAAGGGAGATGTGTGGCCTTTGGGAAATCTTTCTTTTCTGGGCCTCCATTTTCTTAATCACAGATGAGTAGGTTGGCTGGTACTTCCGCAGGCCCTTTCACATTCATTACTCCAGGATCCTATGAAGGATGAGCATTCTCTGCCTCCCGTCCTGCCTGGTAATCAGGCCTAGGGGAAAGCAGAGTGATGGTAAAAAGCAGCAGCTTTTCTTACATTCAGCTGATCTGATCAGCCTAGCCCTCTTCTCCTTTTGGCAAAAAGCATGGATCTATTTCTGCTTCTTAGAAATGATTTTATGCACAAAGCTTATGCAAAGTTCAAGTTGCCTTAAAAATGCCTTGTTGGGTTAGCAACATGGGGGGAGGGGGGACTTTAACATTTAGCTAACACAGCATAAAGTATATCAGCTTAGCTTAGAGATAAATGCATGAATGTTCATAAAACATACCCCAAATCAGCCACAATCCAAAAGGCTTCTGGTTCCAATTGATGCCTATGCAACAATGCACATTTTATTTTCTATGGGGGGAAAAATCTCTGAGAATAGGTTTGCTGAATAAGAGCACAGCCTTTCATGCCTTTTTATTGAATCACAGGTAAGCTGTGGGATGCTTTATGCTAAAGAGTGTGCAGGGTAAATAGTGAAGAATGTCAAAAGTAACTGTGTATCTGTGAATAACACTATAGAGAAACTGCTGGCTAGAGTGAAGAGTCTATACAATCTATACACTTCACTGCTTGTATTTCACCATATTCCTAATTCATTGTGCTACACTTATGCTTCTGTACCATTGGCCTTATTTTTTCTTCAGGAACCTAGGTTGGTTGAGAAACAGGAGTAAGGACCTTGAGTTGCTTTTGTTTTGTGTTTTTCTTTCTTTATTGTCAAAGTGAAGTACAGAGGGGTTACAGTTTCATATGTAAGGAAGTGAGTACATTTCTTATTCAACTTGAATTTCGAATTCAAGAACAATGGTGGGACTCAACAATAATTTAAAAGTAACTTGTGACTCAAAAGCAGTACAAGGCCCCTGAAACTGGTTTCAGAAGAAAGAATAAACCCATCAGGGAATTCAATGATCAGTGGCCAAGATTTTATAATGGATCTTAAGATTGTGAGTGATGATAGACTCAGAGGTTGAAAGAGACCTGGGCTAGGACTCTCACTTTCCCCAAGCAAACCTTTGGTGATTCTGTTTATAGGAGGAAAGAAGAAACAAAGGTTGAAGATAAGTATGAGAGAGATGAACTCAGCCTCACCATTGCATATCACCCTGCTGCTGCCTGTGTTAGTACCTCTAGAGGGACAGGACCCCAATTCACCACCTGGCTTCAGTTATAAAGAGAACCTACTTTATTCTGAAGGTTAAGAGCATCTTTTTGGTTATAGATTTTAAGGATTTTTTTTTCAGTTTCAATTTGTGATTAATAGGCAGGAACTAGCGTTTAAAGAGTTCACAATACTAACTAAAATCTTGGTATGTGGTTTTCTTTCTTTATTTTTTCAGGAGTTTTAAAGTTTGCGCTCAGAACCTCACACTTCACTAGGCAAGTATACTCCACTATTATTTTTTTCAGGTAGGGTACTAAGTTTTTTTGGCCTGAGGCTGGCTTCAGATAATGACCCTCCTGCTTATGGCCTAGACTACCACACTCAGTTTATTGAGAATGAATCTCACTATATTTTCACCCAAGCTGGCTTCCTCTGTTTCCTTAGGAGCTTGGATTATGGCCATGAGCCACCACAATGAGCCTTTGATGACAAAGATATTGCCATTATACTGGGCATTTGTAGGGTTCTTGCTTCCTCATCAGAATGAGTCATTGACCCTCTATTTTGAAGAATCCGTTGAGATTCCTCTAACACCTCTTCTATTCTGTAAGTATTGTGTTCTTCACAAGCTCTAGAAAGATTTTTCTCCCCACTGAAGGTGTAACTGATGCACATAGTGACATCCCTCTATCTCTCCAGAACTTACCATGTCCATGCACCATACAAAGGCCAACACCACTGCCTCTTATCTGAGGGCATTCTCTGGGAAGAGTTGGCCAGTGCACTGGGAAGACCAAGAGTACGGAGAATTAGTAGCTCCATGAGAAGATTGTCCAGGCAATGGTCAACAACAACAAAAAAATACTTTAGCTTTTTTTCCCGAAATGACAGAAATGTGAAATCTGTGTCCTGCATATACACATTAAATGATGCTAATGAAAACATGAAAAAAGATAAGACAATGGGACTGTGAATCAAGAAATGCAGCCCTGGGGCTGGGAATATGGCTTAGCAGTGGAGTGCTCAACTTGCACGCATGAAGCCCTGGGTTTGATTCCTCTGCACCACATAAACAGAAAAGGCCAGAAGTGGCATGGTGGCTCAAGAGGTAGAGTGCTAGCCTTGAGCAAAATGAAGCCAGGGATAGTACTCAGGCCCTGAGTCCAAGCCCCAGGACTGGCAAAAGAACAGAAGAAATGCAGCCCTGGACATGGAATAAGGGAAGGGAGTAGAGTCTCCCATTACAGCTTTGAACATGTATAGCCCCTTTGCTTTTATTTTATATCAACAAGAGCCATTCCATGAATCTAATCTGCAGAGTTATGATGTTATAAATTCATGTCACTTTAACTCATGGAATTTGAGCCACAACAGAAAACTAACATGGGGAGTAATTATTCCAAAAGAGCACTATTCCAACTTTAATGTACAAATAAGTCATCTGGGAATTCTTTTTAAACTATAGAATCAACTATGAAAGTCCTTGGGTGAGTCATAAAATTCTTCATTTTTTCTGTCAGACATGGTAGCTTACCCCTGTAATCGTGGCTTCCCAAGGAGGTAGGAGTTCAAAGCTATCCCAGTCAAAACATGTAGTGGGACCTGGTGCCCTGCCCCCATCTTAACCAGCAGATGGACATGGTGGCCTGCAGTTGCTCAGCTATGCTGGAGGCATGGATAGGCAGATCTAGGTGTGAGGCCACAGGGACACCATGGAAAGAAAGTAGCAAGAGAAAAAAATGCTTGTGGGAGTCACTCAAGTTACAGAGCAGTTAAGTAGGAATCACAAGACCCTCAGTCCAAACCCCAACTATTGCCAATAAAAAATATCAAGGTGGAAGTCCAGTCTATACTGCATATGAGGAAGAACAAGGCCAGAGAAGAGTTCTTGACCTCTATACTAATGATACTTTAGTCCAGGTAACTCTTGGCTGTAGAAGTTGCCCTGCATATTATAGGAAGTTTAACAGCGTTTGTCACCTCTACATATTAGATACCAATAGCAGCCCCCTCCTGTTGTGACATTGCCAAATGCTCTTGGTGCTAGAATCAAAATGCAGAGTGCCTGAGAATTATATTCTAGAGAACTGTCAATGATACCTAAGGGATTACATCAGATCAGGATAAGAGAGAGGGGTGAGAAAGCCCACATGAAGCTGGCCATGTTGGCATACATCAGTAGTCCCAGCACTTGGGAGGTAGAAGCAGGAGAATTGTGAGTTTAAGGCAGGTCTGGGCTACATAGTGAAGCTTAAGCCAGCCTTGGATAGTATAGCAGGACACTTGCCATAGCAAGACCCTGTCTGCAAAACTCAGAGCTGGCAATGTGGCACAGTTGTAAAGTAGTTTCATAGTATGTATAAAAGCCTGAGTTTGATCCCTAGTATGGGAACAAAAAAAAAGCAGAGAGAGAGAGAGAGAGAGAAGGAGAAACAGACAGACTGGTGGACAGACAGATAGCCACAGAGGCACAGAGAGTGGAGCACACACAGAGTATGTCTTGCTTACAGGCTAAACCCCTGTAACAGATACGGGCCTCTATTAAGAAGACTCATGACCTCTGAAATAATAACTTATTCTCTAAAACAACTTAGAAATTTGAAAGCTTGGGATAATAAAACTTAGAATAAGTAAACCAGAAGCCAATGAAACAATTCAAATCAGATAAAAATAAATAATCATTAAAAATTTTAACATTTTCAAATCTCCCTCCCAAACTTATGCTTAAATCATTCCATCCTAGCACTCTTCTGAAAAAAAATGTAAAAGGAAATAACATCAACTCTACTCATTGCTTTGCAGAAAATAGAAGAGAGTAGATATTTTACAAAGCTAGTGTTACTCAGGCAACAAAAGAGAAAGAAGCACTGGGAAAGAAAACTGTAAGACCAACATATCTCATTAAAACACAAATATCTACAACAAAATATTAGCAAACTATATGCTTAGATGTATAAAGGAATAATAAAGCATGACAAGGTAGGATTTCTTTCGGATAAGTAAGGTTAGTCCAACACTAAAAATAATCTACCCATGAAATCCCCAGTGCCAGCATGCTAAAGAAAAAAAAATACATGACCATACTAATTTTTGCAAAACAGGCATCAGGCAAAATATGACATCCATTCTTAGTTTTTTGTTGGCTTATTTGTTAATTTATTTATTTTTGTCAGTTGTGGGACTTGAACTCAGGTCCTGACCCTGATTCTCTTTGTGCTCAAGTTTAGTGCTCTATCACTTGAGCCACAGTGCCAATTCTGACTTTTGAGTGGTTAATTGGAGATAAGAATCTCACAGGGACTCTTCTGCCCAGGCTGGCTTCGAACCATGATGCTCAGAACTCAGCCTCCTGACTACCTGGGATTACATGTGAGAGCCACCATTGCCCAGCTTATTCTTAGTTTTTAAGTCTCAGAAAACTAAGACTATAGAGATCATGGGGGAATGCTTCAATATGATTTAAAAAAAAAATAACACCGAAAATGGTTACAGAAAATATCATGCTTAATTGTGAAACACTGACTGTTCCTACTCAAAGGTCAGACCAAGGCAATATCCACACTCATGACACTTGCACAAAATAGTAAAAGGCTCTAGCCAGCACAATAAGACAAGAAAAAAACATCAAAGGAAACCCGAAAAGAAAAAAAATCATTGTTTTTGCAAATACGTGACTATCATATAAAGAATTCCCAAGAAATGTACAAAACCTAGAATAAGTATAAGATCACACACAAAGCCATCTACATTTTTATATGTTAACATATGGATTCAAATTAAAATTGGAATGCTATTTATAATTGTTCCAGAGGGGAAAAAAAACAAAAATCATTAGGTATGCATATGTAACACACCATGCACAGAATCTGTATGCTGAAAAATCACAAAAGGCTGCTCAAAGAAATCAAAGATCTAAGGAAATGTAGACACATACTGTGCTTTCTGATTGGAAAACTCAGCATAACACAAATATCAATTTTCTCCAGATTGATACTAGGTTTAATACAATTTCTATAGAAATCTCAGCAAGGAGTTTTTGTTTTTTTTGTGGACATAGCAAACTTACTCTAAAATTTATATAGAAAACAGCTCCTAGCAAAAACAAGGTGAGCTATCACCGTACTTAATGTTAAAGGCTACTAGACATAGTGATATTCCTGGAGAGATAAACATGTAGATTAATGAAACAGAATCAAGAACCTAAAGCAAACCAGCCCAAATATAATAAAATTGTTTTTGAATATACTTTTCAACAGTGTGCCAGAGCAATTAACGTCTATAGGAGGAAATGAACTTTAACCTAAAACTCACACCTTAAACAAAAACTGCCCCACACAGATCATAGACATAAGTTTAAATATAAAGCATACAACTATAAACCTTGCATAAAGAAGCTGAAGAAAATCTTTGACTCCTAAGGCCAGACAAGTAGTTCTTAGATTTCACAAGAAAACATGAACATAAAAGGAAAAATTGATTAATTGGATAATATAAAACAAAGTTTTTGCTCTGCAAGAGTAACTGTGAAAGGAATAAAATAACAACCTATGCATGTATGGGAAGAAAATATTTATGAACCATGTATTCAATAAGGGACTTTTATCAAGACTACATGAGAAATTTTCAAAAATAAACAAGTTAAGGAAACAAAACAAGAAAAATCATGCAATTAGGAAATGGTTGTAGGACCTAGAGATTTCACTGAGGGGGTTCGTCATATATACTATATAATTATGCATACATACACACAGCCAGTACATGGAAACATATTCGGTACTAGTAATTATTAAGATAGTGTGAGTTAAACCTGAGGTGAGCTGTTCTTATAGACAGCCACTTATAGTGACTGTAATAGCACCTCTCCATAATACCAAGTGTTGACAAAGATATGAAAACACTGGGGACCCTTCTACATTGCTGGTGGGAATGAAAATCATAGAGCAATCTGAAAATAGCTACATCGCTATAAAATTAACCATTACAGTCCAGCAACCCAAATTGAATATTTATCTCAGAAAAAGAGACATACATTTACATTAGAAACCTGTGCATGAATATTCCTAATAGCTTTATTTATAATAGTGTAAATCAACCTTGAAACAACTCGATTGTCCTTCCATAGGTAGGTAGTTCAACAAATTCCTACTTACTCCATACAAGACATAACATACAGCTATAGCTTGAAGTACTACTCAGTATGGAAAAGGAACAAGCTACTGATTCACACACACAAAAATACTCTAAAATATGCGTACTGTACAATTCCACTTATATATTACAAAACAACAACCATGTCAGAGATGGAAATGTGATTAGTGACTAATAGCTAAGGGTAGGGAGAAGGGATAGAGAGAAGAAAGGAAGGTGGAGGAGGAAGAAAAGAGAGAGGTAGGGATGGAAGAAGAAATCAATAGTCTGGAGAATTTTTCCTGGTAGCAATGGTACATCCCATCAGTGATGGCAGATTTGTGATTGGGAGGAGTACAGAATTCCAAAGGCAATGTGGGACTGTGGGTCAAACAGGTGAAGGGAGATCTTTTAACCAGATTGTGAACTTCAAAAGTAGAGACAGCCCCTGTGGATAGAAAGGGAATACCAATCCTGTCTCCCACGTGATGAAAATAAATAAGTAACAGCTAGACAAATAACAGCAGTGTTTCCCAAATGGCAATAATCCCTACATCATCAAGATATTGGCTCTGCTTTTATTCGACTTGTACTATAATATATGTAGTGTCTGTTTAAATTGACTCAGGTCTAACATAGTAAATATTTGCATGCAATAAAAATTCTGCCCATGTACTACCTACAACCATCTGGTGCCCCAGCCATGGTACACATTAGACACTTGGTGGAAAAGTGAGGAAAAGGGCATTCCAAGCAGAGGGAAATGTCTGGGCAGAGCCCAAAGGCATAAAGAAGCAGACTGCATTCAGAGCCAGGACTATGGAAACAGAGGGAGCATATGGGAAGACGAAAGATGCAAAGCCTGACACAACTGGGGAGCCAAGGTCAGGGGTGGGTTGTAAAGGAACAGAACTGAGATAACCAAAGTCCACATCACTCTGCATTATCTCTCGCTCCGGCAAAACTGGGCAAATGTCCTGGGGACTGCATGCTCTCATTCTCTCCCTTAGCTGCAGAAGTGTGGGCAGTCATGTGTGGCCGTGTTAACGCTACATGACTAAAACCAATCCCCCAGTCCCCGGTCGGCTGCACACCTCGCTGCCTTCATGGCTTCCATGTGCTGATTTGCATCCGGGCAGGTTGTGTAAACAAGGCTGTTAGGGGAATATAAATAACCACAGCCTCGATTGTGGTTCAATAGTCTGGTCTGGGGAAATCAGAGTTTCCACTTATCTCCCGTGGCAAGGTGGAGCCTCTTAACTGCTCACATGGTCCCGAGGTCTCATCTCTCCCTCCCTAGATGTCAGTGTGGATCCAGGGCTTCCTCCCCTCCTGTTCTTACAGCCACACATGCTAACGGGCTGAGTTGTCAAACAGAACCCAGCTCTGCTCTCAGTTTACCTGGGAGGGAAGGACAGACAGATGAACAGAAGCTGAGTTCCCCAAAGAGAGATTCCCCAATGACACAGTGACCTTCTCAAGGTCAGGAGCTTTTATTGCATTTCATGGTCTCCCAGGGCTGGCTCAGTCCCTGGTTCGTGTAGTTAGAAGTGAACATCAGGCTCATTCAGACTCTATTTAGCCTGGAGACTGAGTTAATTTCAGCTCCCTGCTGTGTGACCTTGGGCAAATTACTTAAACCTTCAGAGCAGTCATTTTATTTTCATCTCAAAAGTGAAGGTAATAATTATGCTCACTCATTAGCATTATTGGCACAAAGAAACGTCACAGAGAATGGCAAGTACTTAGCACGCTCCTTGGGTGAAGTCAGCAGCAAGTGTTCAATAATACCACTATAGTCCTGGGACATGATGGTGGTGGATGTGATAACAGTGTATATTCAATGGAGTTGGAGAGGCATTGCTACCTATTCCCCACATCTCTGCAGCTCTTTATATACGATTGGTATCAAAAGATACCAGAGACTTGAGAGCCAACTTCAAAATAAGGATTAAAAACTCCTGGACTCAAAAATAGATCAAGACTCAAATCCTAACGTGATCCTTGAAAAATCTCTGATTTTTGCAAAGTTCACTAAATTGTAGACTGGTGTCCCATGAAAAGGGATTCCTAGTGACTTTCTTGCCAAGGTTAATCCAAGAACTAGGTCAGGTGATGATTCTGAACTATCGGGAACGGCACTTATTTCTTTTAAGACTTAATGATTCAGGTATTGAGACATGTGAAGATTTATACATGATCCTACATGGTAACTTGTAACCACTCAAAATTAATATCTTTTTCCCTCTAGTGCATGCTCTCCCTCTCCTTTCTCTATCTCTTTGTCGTCCATTAGCATATATTAATTGTATAAAGGCTTTTCAAGGTGATATTTCCATACATATAGTGTACCTTCATTAAATTTATCCCTTCCATTACTCTATTTGCCTTAATCTCTCCTTCCCCTTGTTTTTGATAGTTTGAGTGGATTTTATTATGCTATTTTCCTATATATAATAGTTCCATCCCATTACTCTTTCCTTAATTTTCCTCCCAAACAGTTCCCTTTTGTATAATTATTTATAGTTGTTATTATTTAGGTTTAGATTCAACATATTCTTTTTCAGTTTATCTTTCTGAGTTTGACTTAGATTGCTCAACATGATGTTCTGCATTGTATACAAATTCCTACAATTGACAGAATTTCATTCTTTATGGTTTTATTTCCATGATGTGTGTACCACATTTTCTTCATCCATGTATTAGTTGCTGGGGCCTTTGACAGAACTGCTATCATCAAGAACACAAAATAAGACAAACGATGGTGAGGATTCTGGCACAAAGGAACCCTTATATGCTCTTGATGGGAATGTAAATTAGTGCAACCACTATGGAAATCAGTGTGGAACTTCCTCGAAATACTAAAATTAGACTAAGATATGATCCCACTCATTCCTTTTGTTGGTGTTTGTAGAGTTCTCTTTGTATTCCAGCTCTGAATCTTGTCTCAGTTGATCCTATTCTCCCTCATCATTCACAAGCCATATATGCCTCCTTTTTGGTCTTTTCAACATTGCAAAGTCATTCAAACACGGGACCTCTCTTCTAATTCTTCTTCCCCTGTTTGGAACACATTTTCCTGGGTCACAACATGGATCGATCCTCTGCAACTCTCAGATTTTGGCTCAGTGGTTAGGTCCTTGAGCATCCTTCTGACCTCAAATCAGTGAGCTCCCCCACCAATGTCAGCAATGTTGTCCTTTGAAGTTTTCTGCATGGCATTTAGAATCTGCACCTCCCACCTCTGCTCTAGTATTTGGTTCCTCCCACTGAACAGAAGCTTTTCTTGTTCTCTGCTCTGTCTCAGTGCCTTCAACATACCAGCTTGAGTGTTGAAGGAATTGAGTTGGGTAGTAGAAGTGATAAGAAATATTACCATCCTTTTCCTGGAGAAACATACAATCTAGAGAGAGATCCTTAAATTTATTTCATTTATCTCAGAGACAATGTCATACAGTGGGTCTGAACCACAGCATGAGGTAGAACTGAGAAAGACAGTTTTGTTATACCCAGAGGACAGGAGCCCCAAAGAGGGAGGGACCAACATTATACCAGTGACACCACTCACAAGCTGATGCCATTTTTTAGTGGGGCATAAATAGAAGAGGATAGGGAGCAGATGCAAGGGGATAGGAGCTCAGAGAGCAGTACTTATGTCAGCACACATGTAGATTTTGGATTTTTGGTTTTTGTTTGTCATGGGTCTTGAATTCAGGCCTCAGCGCTGTCCCTGAGCTTTTGTGCTCAAGCCTAGTGCTCTACCACTTCAAGTCACAGTGCCACCTCTGGTTTTCTGGAGATAAAAGTCTCATGAACTTTTTTGCCTGGGCTGGCTTCAAGCTGCAATCCTCAGAACTCACCCTCCTGAGTAACTAGGATTACAGGCACCAGTCACCAGCACCCAGCCAGATTTGGGGTTTTTATTGCTATGTAGGAGCTGCTTTGCTAAGCACATTCATATCATTTCTTATTTAATCATCACAATGTCCTCTAATGCAGTAATTACTACTACTACTATTATTATTGTTAATTATCCTCTGTTTATATAGTAAAGCCATTGGTCCCTTACTTCATTATATTAGCCACCAGTCTCCATGGCTCCTCCTGAGCTTTTAAGACCTAAGTTGGTGATTCTGTATCCTTGGTTTGGCCATATCCCAAATTTTAAATACACAAAACTCAAAAGCAAAAGAACATCAATCAAACAACTTTATCTTAGGCGGAAGCTGCAGGAGAAGAAATTAACATTATTTACCATGATATTTCTTATCCTAAGGTCCATTAAGACAAATTTCTCACTGAATTCCTTGCCATGCTGAAAGCTTATCCATTAGAAGAAATATTTCTTTACTTTAGTCATATTATATGGACTACATTGTACTCTGTATTTCTCTTCCCCCACCCCCCAGTCATCAGAATTAATTTCAATACCTGATCCTAGGTGCTATCTTGGTGCATGCATTCATTCATGTGTTCAATAATAACAAAAACGAGGCTAGCTAAGCATACAGAAATAGATACAGAGCCACAGCATAAAAAAATACAGAACAATGAAAAAACCTTTATTCTCTTCTCTTTTTAATTTGCTTAAACCTGTAGAAATTTAATTTGTTACATCTTCTCTATTATTAGATTTGTTCCTAAAATACTTTGGAGAAGTTGGTAGAACATACATTTTAAATAAAGGAAGTCATTATATCAGGTTGTAAAGACAGAAGAGTAAATTACTGTGGCCTTACACAGCCGGGTGTGACAGAAGCACACATGCTGTATCATACACACAATTTCGTTTTATAACATCAACAGCAGTTTAGTAACAGCAGTCTTGTAAATCAAAAAAGCCAAGAAATGCATGCTTCTTTAGAGATGGAGCCAATTCTCATTTCTTGGTAAAGCGAGGATGTTAAGTAAACAGGAGGCAATCATTAAAAGTGTGTTTGCTAGCATGCAGTATGTGGATGGAAATGCAGGGACATAGACATGATCACTGAGAGCAGGCTGCTCTTCCCATCCCAGCTGGTTGCCCAGAACCATCAATTCTACCCTAAAAGAACTCTGCAGTCCAACCCCACCATTGTATCTCTAACTTAACCTCTTCTTGCATCTGGTCCCCCCATTGTCACTTCTTGCTCCTTTGGCTTCACCCATTCTATGTCCTTTCTCAAACAATGTCATTGGCTACTTCTTTCCTTCCCCCCCCTCCAGGAGTGAGTCTACAGCACAACAAACTTAGGGCAAGGAAGGAATTGTATCCATCTCTGCTTCATCCTCTCCCTCTTCTCAAAATCTAGAACAATAAAATTGTTCAAAATATATCTGTTAAATTTCTTTTGTGAGAAATATCCAAGTCCAAGTGACTTAGAAAACAGGGGAAACGTTGAAAGTAGTATAGATCAGGATGTTTGCTACTTACTTTTCTTAGGCGAAAAGTATCTCATGTTTCCTTATCATTACCCATCACTATTTTTGTTTTCTCTCCAGCTGTGTTGCCTAATTAATTTCTTATTAACATCTCTCAATCTGAGCAGCTACTAATAACCAACATACCACAAACAATTTGATTCAACGATGGCCATTTCACAGAAAAGGAACCATTGAGGGCATTGAAGTCTGATAAATAATGAATAACCAGAGGGTATTTTAGAAGTTTGTAATTTAAAAACAAAATAGGGCTACAGGATAGGCAAAGCATCTTGGATCATCAGCCATGGAAGTCTTGCTACAAAATAATTCTAGTGAATGACTGAATCACTTTGCCCAGCCACTTGTAGAGGGGAAGGTTAGATCCAGAGGACTAATAATAAGCAGTATTGAAATATCTATCTAGCCAGCCATAAGCTTTGCCTGAATACAAGCAATGGTGTGAGACCATCTGCAGAGAAGACAAATTTCAAATTCCAGACCAAGTTTTTGGATCTCTAGTCATATTTATCACTGTTATAATGTTTCCTTGAAGTCTTTGATATGAGGGTTGCAAGGAAAATTGCTTATTCTTTTGGACTTACCTTAAATCTTCAGCCTCTTCTCTCTTTCTCTCTTTATTGCTCATAAAAATCTTACCTTCACCTTGGCCTCAGGGACACATGAATTACTTCCTGTGTTGTAGTCTCCACAGTCATGTCTAGATCAGCCAACCATGATAAAGGCAACTGGTCCCAATGCTTAGATTCCATTAGACCGTGGAAGCAGCAACATTTCTTCCAATGTGGATCCTTAAAAAAATGTCAGGGACGTGTCTGAAAACATGCAATGGATTTTAGTGAAGTTAGTTTTGATGTCTGAGCTTTCCATTTTCTCTGAAACCACAGGGTCATTGGAACACTAAATCAAACATATTGAGTTCAGCCCTCCAAACATAGAATTTTGGCAATGTGCAAAGTACAACATTAAAATATGTATCATGGAGATTGTTTTCCAAAAAATATTTTTATATTCTCAACTCTACTAAAGTTAGATCTAGGAAATCAGCAAAATATGTATTTTCAAAGTCCTTTCTTAAGTGGATTTTTGCTAAATTCTGCTAATAGGAGAGCTCTGGATAGAGATCAGAATACATAAGGAGGAAGTAACACCAGTTGTATTTGTGCTGTGGTCATAGATCAAGTGGCTCACACTTGTAATTTCTGTAACTAGAGAAAGGGAGATTAGGGGAATCGTGATATGACAGCAGCCCAAGCAAAAAACCACTCTATCTCAACAAAAAGTTAGGAGGATTGCAGTAAGCCTCAAGTGGCAAAATAATAATTTAAATCAGTGAATGACTTTAGGTTCATATACCCCTTCTAGAAAATAATTAAATATATAAACACATATTTGTACACACGTATATATATATATATATATATATACAATATCACAATTGTAGATTTTCCCAGTGCCAACTTTCATTCAACCCTTCTGAAAGAAGTCTTTTTTTCCTGAATAATTACTTATTTATTGTCAAAGTGATGTACAGAGGGGTTAGAGTTTCATACATGAGGCAGTGGGTACAATTTGTACAATTTGTTACCTCCTCCCTCATTCCCCTCCCTTCCCCTTTCCCTCTCCCACCATGAGTTGCTCAGTTGGTTTATACCAAATGGTTTTGTAAGTATTGCTTTTGGAAACATTTGCCTTTTTATCCTTTGTCTCTTGATTTTGATATTCCCTTTCCCTTCCCTAGTTCTAATACCAGTATATACAGTATCCAAGCTACTCAGATGAGATACAGTGATAGCACAGGGACAAGCACAGGAAGGGGAAATCAAGAGGATCTTCAACAACAAAAAAAGCTATGGTTTCACATGGCATGGTGAAAGTAATTACAACAGTGATATAACACTCGTTTCCACAACATGGAGCTCATTTCACTTAGCATCAGCTTATGGGTTCATAAGGGCATAGCTATTGCGCTCTTGTGATCCTCTGCTGTGACTAGCCTAAACCTGTGCTAATTATTCCCTATGAGGGAGACCATAGAGTCCATGTTTCTTTGGGTCTGGCTCACTTCACTTAGCATAATTTTTTGAACCAACCCAGCTGCCCCTCAGTAGACAAATGGATCAGGAAAATGTGGTACATATACACAATGGCATTTTATGCCTTTATCAGAAAGAATGACATTGCCCTATTCATAAGGAAATGGAACGACTTAAAAGAAGTCTTATTGGGCTTCTTTGAAGATTGCTTGGTGCTTCTGTTTTCAGAGTTTTAACCATAAGTTCAATAAAGCCCATCCTAGGGCTGGGGATATAGCCTAGTGGCAAGAGTGCCTGCCTCGGATACACGAGGCCCTAGGTTCGATTCCCCAGCACCACATATACAGAAAACGGCCAGAAGCGGCGCTGTGGCTCAAGTGGCAGAGTGCTAGCCTTGAGCGGGAAGAAGCCAGGGACAGTGCTCAGGCCCTGAGTTCAAGGCCCAGGACTGGCCAAAAAATAAATAAATAAATAAATAAATAAAGCCCATCCTAGCAACATCAAAGTCATGGATACTCTGAACACTCTCCTCTGGTTTACCATATCTAGGAGCACTAGTCTCTCCCAGAATTTATTGCCTCCGAAATCCAGTTCCTCGATCTTCTATGTAGTTATACATCAAGTAAACCCATGATATTGACACCATAAATGTAGAATGCACTTGATACACTTACCCAACCAAACATCATGGTATAGCAATATGGAGTGTTGTAGAGTCAAGGTTGTTCACCCCCCTGATTGCTTCTGCCCAGTATTTCATAACAGAATGGATATATATGCTCTGGGAAAAGATCCAAGTTAAAAAATGGTTTCTACAGAATATGTGCCACTTTTACCCCCATCATAAGGTTGAAAACATATATGTCAAACCAATGTCAACTCAGACGTCAGTCATATTCTTGATCCTTCTTTTCCTTGTTTATTTTTCCTCCTCTTACAACTCTTGAAGGCCAGAATCACTAATGTCTTATATGTAGAAATGTGTGGTGTCATTTCTGCTTTCTTGTCAGGATCCTGACTGATAAAATATAGAATTACACATCTCCTCAACTCATCACCCTTGAATAGATCAACCAGTCAAACACTGAGAAAATAAATCTCAGTCAGTTGACTGCATACACCAATTGGACCTAATAGATATCTACAGGGTATTTTGCCCACTGGCAGCTCTGTACATATTCTTCTCAGTAGCCTATGGAATGTTTCCCAAAATAGACCATCTCCTAGGTCATAAAGCAAGGCTCAGAAAATCTAAGAGAATTGAAATTAGCCCTTATATCTTGTCAGACCACAACAGGATAAAATTAGAGCTTAACAGCAAAACATCAGCACAGAATATCCCCAAAGTAACAGAAACAGAACAACAGTAATCAGTGGGTCATTGAGGAGATAAGAAGGGTCAACCAGAAGTTTCTAGAATCCAATGTAAATGAACACACAACACACCAGAACCTCTAAGACACAACAAATGAGGTACTAAAAGTTTATACCTATGAGCACCTGCATCAACAAATTAGAGAAATCTCAAATGAATATTCTAATGTTACACCTCAGGATCCTAGAAAAACAAGAACAAGTCAATCCCCAAGTGGGCAGATAGTAAGAAAGAACAAAGATTAGATCAGAAATAAATTAGAAACTAAACTATACAAGGCACCTACAAAACAAAAATCTAATTCATTGAAAAAAATTGATAAGCCTTTAGGAAACCTGACCAGAAGTAGGAAAGTCAACCAAATAAATAAAATCAGAGATGAAAAAAGGATCACCATAACAGAGATGAACAAAATTTAGAATGTTATGAGGGAATACTCTATGAAACTATATACCAACAAACTGGAAAATCTGTCAGAAATGGATGTATTCCTTGATAATATCAATGTACCAAACAGATTTGTTGAATGGTAACTCTTTTGTACAACTACTGAAAGTTAATAAAAATATAATTTTTAAAAATCAAGGCTAGAAAAAGAAATCACCAGGCCAATACTCAAGACAAACAAGCAGTAGGTACTTTCTAAACATTTTGATAATCAGGAATTGAATTTGAAAATCTAGTGACTTTTCAAACCCTCTTTAAAATGTTTGTGAATGGATTAAAAGAGGATAATAGGTCCCCAGTGTGTCCCATTTACTTTCAAATAATAACCAGTCTTTTGGAGGAATGGAATTTTCCATGCTATAAGTATTTCAGAAACAATCATCCTTAATTTAAAATGTAACTTTCTTGTGTGTATAATAAAAGTTTGCCTATTTAAAAAGTAGTGCACATATGATTGACTCATAACAGCAATTCCTTATATTTTTTCCCCTCATTTGCCATCTAGATCTGTCTCTGCTTATTGGTATTTACAAAACACCAAACTTTTGGTAAACAACTAAAATATTTTATTTTTGCCTGAGCTTAAGATATAAATAAATAGCTTAAGATTATTTTTATTTTTAATTAAAAAAGTGTTCACTAGTTACAGCATATTTTGAAATATGTGTATATACATACATATTTCTGTGCATATATGTTTGTATATGTATACATAGTGGGACGAGCTCAATCAAACTATCTAACATACGTGTTTATACATGCTTATTCCTGAAATGTTTTTAATGTGATAAGAACATTTATGCTCCATTATCTTGGCTATTTTCTTTCTTTCTTTCTTTTTTTTTTTTTTTTTTGGCCAGTCCTGGGGCTTGGACTCAGGGCCTGAGCACTGTCCCTAGCTTCTTTTTGCTCAAGGCTAGCACTCTGCCACTTGAGCCACGGCGCCACTTCTGGCCATTTTCTGTATATGTGGTGCTGGGGAATCGAACCCAGGGCCTCATGTATATGAGGCAGGCACTCTTGCCACTAGGCCATATCCCCAGCCCTATCTTGGCTATTTTCAAGAACAGAATAAACTATTATTGCCTATATTTACCTTAGTGTGCAGATCTCCTTTCAACTGAAATTTTTCTTCCTGTCAAAAATAACTCCTATCTCCAACCTACCCCAGCTAACCATTCAATGCACTTTCACCCTCTCTGAAATAAGTTTTGAGATTCCACATATAAACAAGTTCATATGGGTTTTGGTGATCAATTCCTGGTTTATCTTACTAAATCCAATGTTCTATATTTTCATCCATTTTGTCAAAAATGGCAGGAAGTTATTTTTTCTTATGGTTAGCCAAAATTACATTGCGTATATATTCACAACCTTTATTATTCGTTCTGCTGTTGATGAACACTTGGCTGTTTCTTTATTTTGCCTATGATGAATGAATGATATTGTAATGATCACGCATTGAAGTTGTCCCTTTACTGACATAGTTTTGTTTTCTTTGATATATATCCAGAAGTGTGGCTGTTGGATTATACAGTAGCTTTATTTTTAGTTTAGTTTAGTTTTGTTTTGTTTTATATAGGGCATCTTGGTAGAAGAGATACTGTGGAAACATCTTCACAATGGCTATACTAATTTCCGTGACCTTTAACAATTCACAAGACCCCTTTTTTCCACAGCCTTGTAAACATTTATTTCTTTTGCTTTGTGATAGTAGCTATTTGAATAGATGTGGTTTTAATTTTCATTTTTTGACAAGTAATGATACTGAGCATTTTTCCTGTGTGTGTTGAGCACTGGTCTTCTTTTGAAAAATGTTTCATTGATTATTTGCCCATTTTTAAGTGGCGTTGTTTTCCACCCAGTTAATCATGTAATTTGATATTAAGCATATTTCAGATATAGGATTTAGAAATATTTCCCTATTCTCTGATTGTGTTCTTTCACTATTGATTGTTTCCTTTCCCATTCATAATCCTTGTATCTTAATGCCAACCTGTTTGTCTATTTTTTGTTTTCACTGCTTGCTCTTCTGGGGTCTAGAATGTTTACAGGCTTTGCTCTTGGATTTAAGTCTTGCATCCATTTTTGTTTACTTTTTATACAGTATGGCATAAGAGTTTGATTTCATTCTTCTGCATGTGGATATATCCATTCATCCCTCCACTGTTTATTTAAGAGACTATCCTTTGTCAGTGATTGTAAAGGTAAGAATTTCTAGGTTTTCTGTTCTATTTCCTTGATTGATGTATCTGCTTTCATTCCAGGAATGTGCTGTTTTGCTATAGCTTTGTGGTTTACTTTGTCCAGTTCTGTTCTTTTTTATTGTTGAAGGTTATTTTAAGTATTCATGATAATGTCATCTGATCACTTTGCATTAACTTATTTGATTTTCATAGCAATGATCTAAGTGACACCAAAAGTTAATGTATTTTACAGTTCATCAAATTCTGTCTAAGAAATATTATGTGAACAACCCAACCCATATTCATGAAACTAGAAATCTCTAAGCAGTATTACAATTGAAAATTTCTGGATCCCTCTTTATCTTTTATCTTGAAAAATAAAACATTACGTTTACATTTTCATATAACTGTATTCTGTTTCCAGGTCTTACTTCAAGTCTTTTATGACACTTCATATCTGACATCTCTAGAGGTAACATGAACACGGGACCACAACACTAGAGGAAATTACACCTAAGCCATACTTCAACTAGAAAGACTTGAACTTAGGATAATGGAAAGATTTTCAGTTAAAAAAAAAAAGAATATCAGGATGTAACTATTATTTCATACTTGGACTTTGGTATCAAGTAGGTTTGTATTCAAATCAAATGAGACTTTGGTATCAAGTAGGCTTGGATTCAAATCAAATGAGAACTATTTACCAACTGCATGACATACAATTTATTTGATGTCTTTCTCCTCAATTTTTTAAATACTATCATCGATGTAATAATGCTTTATAAAAATTAATAATATGACAGAATGCGTGAAAACATTCAGTATAATAGGTTCTAGTGTATCTCCTTGCCCTCTTGTCTCATGCTTTCTAAATCATTGGCATCTAGGGGGGTAATATTCTAACTTTAATCACTATCTATGCAACTCTGAACCAGACCCTGTTGTTCCTTTATCAATGCAAAGAAGCCATTTGCTCTGCATGAGAATCATTACAATGTAGATTTGCTGATAACACTGGAGCCTTTTCCAGGAGACTGACTAATGCAACTCCATAAACAATGGAAACACTTCCTCAATAGTCTCATTTCCCTGATGAGACACTTTCTCAGCTTTTGCTTCCCACCCCCTTAAAAGAAAACTCCAAGGGGCCTTTCTTAATGGAGTCCCTGCAGATGTGCTGTTCTGTCAGGGATTCTTTCAAACACTTCACAAATAACACAAGATTGGGTGAACGGCTCAGCTTTTCCAGGTCGTTAAACATTGCTTAACTATTTTTTGAATGTTTTGGCATCAATAAAAATCTCAAATGCTTTTGGGGCCAAGAACTTGTTCCATTAATATTTTACACCCTGAATGTTTTAAAGGACTCATTTATTCTGAAGTCATCTGTTGACTATTCTCTAAGAGCTTTTTGATGTCCCACCAGCTCCCCCAAGCTCTTGGTGAAATTTTCTAAATAGCTTCACTCATTTCCACTCATCCCCTGGTTTCAGACCCTAAAGATAACCTCAGGAGCTAGCTATCTCAAAATAGGAGTAAAAAGAAACCCTCACAACAGAACTAGCTCTTGGCCATACTTTCAAGAATACTACTGAGATCTTTATGAATAGAGAGCTGTGAATTATGTGTAATTTTCCAGGATAAGAAGATGGAATAAATGGACTCTTTTCCTGATAGAGTTGCTATCTTTAATACTAGCAAGGTGTTTGGATCTTAGCCCAGAAGATCCTACTTCTAAAAGCTCCCTGGAACAAGCAAGTCTAAAAGAAAGAATCAAGGCATTTTAGCTAAGGATGATAAATTTAAGATTTGCTTTCTTACTGAACATGTAGCGTGTGCTCAAATAGCATGTGGGTTTTATGTGTGGAGGTTAGTATTAAGTCATATACCAGATATGAGGATGGCTCAGAACACCATGTCCAACCAAGAATGACTAATCATATATGTATTTATT
This sequence comes from Perognathus longimembris pacificus, assembly GCF_023159225.1. Classification (NCBI taxonomy): domain Eukaryota; kingdom Metazoa; phylum Chordata; class Mammalia; order Rodentia; family Heteromyidae; genus Perognathus; species Perognathus longimembris. The sequence continues at coordinate 149,634,396 of NC_063161.1, forward strand.
ATTCTGTTTCTTCTGTAGCCAATAATGACCTTGAAGAAAACAGAATGGGATGAAATTCCCACTTCCACAGGATGTTCTCCTTAAATGTGAACAATGGCTTCACACAGACACACACACACACACACACACACACACACACGACACACACACACACACACACACACACACACACATATACAAGCAGACATACAATAGACACACAGATTCCCCTTCCCCGTATACACAGCTCTCTATGGACACATCTAAGCCAACACCCAACTTACATCCTCTCTCAAATAGCATATCCTAGTAATATAAATAAATAAATAAAAAGAAGAAGCACCTGTATCTACAAAGCAAATCAAAATGCAATTCTAACATTAGAAATTTCAGACACAGTGACAGGATGATAAGAAACTGTTTTGAGAAAGAATTTTCTTTTCTTTAAATCATACAGTGCATAAGCCTTATGTCAAGAAAAGCATGCTGCTACAGATCAGAAGGAGAATACCTACATTCTAATGTTACCTCCATTCTTTGCTATCTATGTGACCTTGGGTATGTCTCTGAACCCAACTAGGACTGGAAGGTAGGAAGGTTATCTCTGAATAGAATTAGATGATGCAGTTTTCAGAAAGGCTTGAGAATTTGCAAAACAAACTACATTAATAAAAGTTCGGTGATCCCCATATGGGCCACCAAAAAAAAAAAAATTCTGTGAGCTGGGGATGTAGCTCAATGGTGGAACACTTGTAACACATGCACAGAGTCCTAGGTTCAGTCTCAGTGCATATTAAATAAGAACAACAATTGTAATCATGTGACACAGGCCAGGCAGATCACCTCATTCTTATTTTGAAAGTTTAAGAAATGGAAACCAAAATTGAGAGACACAGGGTAAAAAAAGACAAACAACTACAAAAGCAATACTTGCAAAACTGTTTGGTGTAAGTGAACTGAACACCTCAGGGAGGGAAAGGGAAAGGGGGAGGAGGGAGTGGGGTATGAGGAACAAGGTAACAAACAGTACAAGAAATGTATCCAATGCCTAATGTATGAAACTGTAACCTCTCTGTACATCAGTTTGATAATAAAAATTTGAAAAAAAATAAAAAATATTAAAAAAGAATAAAATCTTACATCACAGTTTGAAATGTAAATCCATTACATTCATTTGTTGATTTCTTTAGAAATGAATGCCAAGTATGTTAATATTAAGTGTTTTATTATTCATACCTTATACTTGAGGGTGAATGAATTAAATAAATTAGATAATTGTAATTAAAAAAAAAGAAATGGATGATAGACAGGCATTGGTGGCTCACACCTGTAATCCTAGCTACTCAAGAGGCTGAGATCTGAGGACTATAGTTCAAGGCAGTCTAGGCAAGAAAGCCAGTGAGACTCTTATTTCCAATTAACCACCAAAAAGTCAGAAGTAGAGCTGTGGCTTAAGTGGTAGAGTGGTAGCCTTAAGCAAAGAAGCTCAGAAACAGCATTCAGGGTCTGAGTTCAAGCTCTAAAATTAGCACCAAAAGAATAAAATAAAACTGATGATTATAAAAATGCAATACTGTTTTTAATAATGCTGAACTAGCAAGATGTTGAACTAAGATTCATCCCCACACATCCTGAGTAGCTTTTGAGGATGTTTCCACTGCAGTTTGTCATATTTAGTTTCCAAAAGATACAAATTAACAATGTAGTCCATAGATTCCTTTTTGTTTTACTTGCTTATTTATTTATCTATTTATTTATTTATTATTGATATTGTAAAGGCAATGTACAGAAGGGTTACAGCTACATAAGTCAAGTAATGAGTACATTTCTTTTTTAAACAGTGACACCTTTGCTGTCTTTTACTCTCAGTTTTCCCCTTCCTGCACCCCACAAGTTACATAGTTCATTTTCAACGGTTTAGTGAGTATCAGTGCTCCATTTGTTCACCCTTTGTCCATCCATTTCTATGCTCTCTCTTGCCCTCCCCAAAACAGATAAACTTACATACAAGTCAAAAGGTACATAGGAAAAAAAAACCAGTGACAATAGAGGGGGGAAAAGAAAAAACAAAAAAGTCAAGAAGTGTGAATCTTCCAGATTTATTATTTGTTAAGATCCTTCCTTCCCTCCCTCCTTCCTTCGTCCCTTCCTGTTTCCCTTCCTTCCTCGCATCCTCCCTTCTTCCCTTCCTTCCTTTCTCCCTTCCTTCCTTCTTTCTTCTTTCTATCCTTCCTTCCTTCTCCTTTCTTTCCCCTCCTCTTTCCTTTCTTCTTGGTCTCCCTCTTTTGCCATTTAAGGTAATTTGGAATTTCATATAAACTTTAGCATTGTTTTTATTTCTGTAAAGCATGTCATAATATTTTGACAGAGATTTCACTGCATCTCTGGATTATTTTAGGGGTTTTATTAAAATTTAACAATATTAAATCTAACAATGCACAAATATGGCATGTCTTTCCATATATGTATATCTCTTATTATGAACTCAAAATAATATCTTTGTCTAGCTTTGATAGCTCTCCTTATGACTTCCTTAGTTAGAAAGTGTTCCCTCCTCTTCAATTATTTGGAATAGTTAGAATAATATTGACATCAATTCTTACAACGTCTGGCAGAATTCAGCAGTGAGGTCATCTGATCACAGTCTTTTTGAGAGATATTTATCTTCTGATTTTATCTGCTTCCTAGTTATATGTGTGTTCATGTTTTCTGTTTCTTCATAACTCAGTATTGAAGGCTGCGTGTTCCTATGAATACATTTATCTCTCCTAGGTTATCCAAATTATTGCCATGTAATTGTTCATAGTAATTTTTCATTTGGTTTGGTCTGCTAGTACTGCAGCTTGAACTCAGGATCTTGCATTTTTGCTGATCTTTTTAAATCAAGGCTGGTGCTCTACCACTTGAGCCACTTCTCCATTTCCTACTTTTGCCTGGTTAAATGATCCTCAGGTTTGTCTGCCAGACTAGCTTTGAACTGCAATCATCTGATTTCAGCCTCCTAAGTAGCTATAATTATACACAGGAGTCACTAGTTCCAGCTCCTAGAAGTTTTTAATTGTCCTTCTGTGACATCAATCATATTGTCTTCATCTCTGATTTTACTTGAGCTTATTCTAGATAAGATTTGTCATTTGTTTTATTATGTCAAAAACAACTCTTCATTTTGTTGCATTTAATTAGTTTTCTATTCTCTATTTGCTATTTATTCATTGATGTTCTCCTTCTTTGCCCTGGGTTGTGAACATAGTTTATTCTTTGGCAAGTTCCTTGCCTTTAAATGGATTGTTTCTTTGAGATTTTTTTCTTTTTTTTTTTTTTTATTAAAAGTGAGTTTTATTACCATAAACGTAACTCGTAGAATTACTTCTACTCCTCCCTTTATTTTTATTTATTTATTTATTTATTTTTTGCCAGTCCTGGGCTTGAACTCAGGGCCTGAGCACTGTCCCTGGCTTCTTTCTGCTCAAGGCTAGCACTCTGCCACTTGAGCCACAGCGCCACTTCTGGCCGTTTTCTGTATGTGTGGTGCTGGAGAATTGAACCCATGTATATGAGGCAAGCACTCTTGCCACTAGACCATATTCCCAGCCCTCCCTTTAATTTTTGATATGTTTGGATTTGGGGCTTTTGTGACAGCGTATTCTCTCATTTCCCTTTTCACTGTTGAACCGTTGGTTGTTTAAGCTTGTGTTGTTTAATTTGACATACATGAGAATTTAACAATTTTTCTTCTGCTATCAATTATTAGTTTCATTATATTATGATTGGAAGATATACAGAATATAGTTTCAGTCTACTTAAATTTGTTAAATTATTTTTGCTACCTGACATGTGATCCTCCTAAGATAATATCCCATGAGCACTTGAAATGAATGTGTATTCTGTTGCTATTGAATGAAATATTTTCTATGCTGTTGGTAACATTTGGTCCACAGTCTTTTTTATGTCTACTATTTCTTCACTCATTTCTGTCTGAATATTATCTCCATAATTGGAAGTGGAATACTGATATCTCTTACTCTTGTTTCATTGCTGTCTAATTTTCTCTTATGTTTTGTAAATAATTGTTTTATATATTTAGGTTCTCTGATGTAAGATGCATATATAGTTGTAGTTTTTCTACCTTCCTGGTGAAGTGACTCTTTTTATCATTATACAATGCTGTTATGTTTGTGAGCTAAAGTTGTTGTTGGCTTAAAGTAGGCTATTTTAAAAATATGTTTTTTATGTAAGTCCCTTGCCAACTTTAAAAATACCTATGGAACATATACAAAAAAAGAAAAAGAAAAATATCAATAAAAAATCAATGAAATACAAAAGAAGACAGCAAGAGAGATAAAACTATAAAACAGACAGAAAACTTCAACTGAATTCTCTCAGTAAGTCTTCCCCTCAACTATTACTGTAAATGTAAATTAATTAAGTGGCTCAATCATAGAAATCAAAAGACATAGAATAAAAGACAGAATGCTTGAATGGGGAAAACACAAGTATGTATTTGTTCAAAGAGACTTCTTGAAGATTTGAGGACACCCACAGGCTTAAAATGAAAGGATAAGAAAAGATAATCCATGCAAATAGACGCCAAAAGAACTGTTGGTAGCCACACATATATCAGACAAAATAGACTTTGTGTCAAAAACTGTCACAGCATTTCTGTTGCTGTCTTCCTTGCAAGACTCCTTGCATGACAAGAGAGACAGAGGGAGTTGGCAGGGCAGGTAGACAAACACTTTGGGAAATGTTTATGTAGTGTATTCAGCTTAGCCTGGCTATGACAGAACTCTCTCTGCTAAGGCAGGTGTTACTCCCTAAGTAGAGCTGTTTTGGCACAACTAGTTGGAAGATTGACAGCCAGAGGCTTAGGGATGAAACAAGACACTGGGGTGTAGGAAGATCTAAAGAATAAGTAGAACTAAAGATCTGAAGGGTAAGTATCATTTATGGGAATTAACGTATGGACAAGATCAGGGAGGGGCTGATGGTATCTTATACTCATACTGCTTTGCCATAGAAGCCAAAACAGAAGGTTTAAAACTTTTTCTGTTTTAGGCTATATCAAAACGTCTACAAACTCATAACATCAAAACAGGAGCATCAAAGTGTCCTATTTCCATTTTTCAGCCCTCCTCTCTAATGTGTGGGATATAATAAGCAATAGATCATACTGTATCCTCAACTGCCTTTTCATATTCCCACTCTTCCTAAGAACCATTCCACACCTTCTAGCACTTATACATTCAGCCTGGAATATTCTGTGTAGTTTCCCTCTGTTTGTTTCCAGAATCTTTTTTCTGAAACCTAGCCCTCTTATCATTATTCTCCTCCTTCCTTGATTTTTTTCATCCACGCCCAAATACCCTTTTACTTGTGATACAGATAGTATGACACAATTAATTCTGGTATTTAATTAATCAGTGTTGTATAAGTACATAGCAGGTAGTTAACTGACAACAAGTTAAAACAAAATTTAAATAAATCACAAGGTCTGTTCTCTATTTAAAACAAACAAACAAAAATCCCAAACACCTCTGTAGTTACAAGTCCTCTCTAGGTCTCTCTTGGACTCCAGAGTTCTTTTTGAAGTAGAACTACATACAAACGTACACTACACACTCCATTAGGAGAACCCATGAGTGTGTGAGGGAGAATTTATTTCCACAACAAGCAGAGCATCAAAATGGCTTCAGAGCCTTGCAGCAGGGGCTTCAGCTGCAAGATAAAAGACCTGCAAGTGGGATGTGAGTGGGAAGGGAGAAAAGAGATCCAGAGAAGAAAGAGCCTGAATGAAAAAAGAGATCCTGAGCTGGCCAGGGAAGATAGAAAGAGAGAGAAAGATTTGAAGCTACCTGGGTTTCTTTATCTGAACAAACCATAGAGGTTACATGGGAGAGAGAATAACAGCTCAAATCCCCAAATCAAAATCATAACTTAGAGGGTTCATGTTCAAAACTTATTGATGTAAATTTGTTAAAAGGCTAAAGCAACTATTTTTTTTTTCTCCTTGAAGCAAGGAGTCCCAGGAAAGAGGTCAAATGTTGACTCTGGCTCAAATTCAGCCATCAAAATGTGGGTGGCTGGAATGGACAATGTAAACTGAGGAAGTGGGCATCAGATGTGGCCCCCCTCTCAGATAAACCTGGATGCAACCTGCTGCTATGTGATCTCAGGCTCACTACTGGTTGCTCACTTCTTATTCTAAAACAAAGGTGAAATACCTTCCTCATAGAATCAATGCCAGAATTACACATCTGATAGAAAATACTCAATAGAATTAAAGCAAATCCTACAACAATTTTAGTAAACACCTCAGAGCAGAAGTTGAGAGGAAACCAAAAATGAAGTAACAGTTTCCATTTGTGGAGATTAAAGAGTTTTGAAAAGTTCTTCACTATCTAATACTTACAACTGCCTTGTATGGTGGGGATTCAGGGATCATTGTTTCGTGATTATGAGAAAAAAGATTCAGAACTGGATTTGCTCTGTTGAAAAGCTGTGGGATGTATGACCTTGGGAATGCCTTTACCTATTCACTTCCTCATTGGTGAAGTGTAGGCATCAAAACCTACCACAAGATTAGTGAGGGGATTCACTGGGTTAATTCTTACAGGCCTTAAGAAGCTTAATGGAAATAATTACAAGCCATGTGAAACCATAACTTTTTTTTTGTTGTTCCTCTTGTATCCCCTTCCTGTGGTTGTCCCTGTGTGATCACTGTATCTCATTTGAGTACCCTGGATACTGTATATACTGGTATTAGAACTCAGGAAGGGAAAGGGAATATCAAAATCGAGAGACAAACGATAAAAAGACAAATGACTCCAAAAGCAATGCTTACAAAACCAATTGGTGTAAGCCAACTGAACAACTCATGGGGGAGAAGGAAAGGGGGAGGAGGGAGAAATGAGGGAGGAGGAAACAAATTGTAGAAGAAATGTACCCACTGCCTTATGTATGAAACTGTAACCCCTCTGTACATCACTTTGACAATAAATAATTATTCAGAAAAAAGAAGCTTAATGGAAAGAATAGGAGCTGGTGGCTTATGCCCATAATTCCAACTACTAAAGAGATTGAGATCAGAGGATTTCAGTTTGAAGCCAGCTTCGTCAGGAAAGTCTGTGGAACTCTTACCTCTTATTAACCACCAAAAAACTGGAAATTGAGCTATGGCTCAAGTGGTAAAGCACTAGCTTGGGGGGGGGGGCGGGGTAATAGCTAAGAGTGAGAGCCCAAGCCCTAAATTTAAACCAAGTACTGGGACACACACACACACACACACACACACACACACACACACACACACCAAATGAAGTTCAATGTATTTTAGATATCATTATCTTTCCCCTTCTCATCCTATAGGGAGCAAAACAATACTGAGATAAAAAGTGACAGGGCTATTTGCCCAGGAATTCCCAGGGTAGAAATAGAGGTTGGGGTTCCATGTCAACACTAGACTCCAATCTCAAGGGTCCATACTGGCTTCCTACTGATTTTACTCCATTGGAACTCGTCATCTTCAAGGCCAAAACTCTTACCATGTTAGCTACAGTTGGAAAAATAAAAACCTCTGAGGGTTTTCAAAAGCATCTTACTGGAGGTATGAAATGGTGAGTGAGACATTCATGATGGTGTGGAACAACTTTCTTTAAGTTCTCTTCACGTTTTTCTGTATCTGTCAAGATCTTTAGTGAAATAGCAACTCTAGGAAACAGTATATATTGTATGTGTTTTCCTTCTCTTTCTCTGTCTCTGTGTCTATCTCTCTACATAGATACACATATTTATATACACATATATGCAAAATTGGCTTAAACAATTCATTTCTGAGGCTAGAAAGTCAGAAATCTACATATTGGGTCAGGTCAACAGACTGGCAATCCACAAAGAAACTAATGTCATATTAAGCTAGAATTTATCTCTGGAAAATCTACATTTTAATATTAAGGACTTCAACTGATAAAGCTCACTCCCATTGTTCAAGGTTAACTCCAGTTACCTTAAAAGTCAGCTACTTATACATGTTCCACACATCTACAAAATATCTCTACAGCAGCATCTGTTAGGATTTTATAAAATAATTGAGTACTAGACATCCCAGACAAGTATACACATTAGCCATTCCAAACTTCAAGGCAGCTTCCCACTTCTCCCCACCAAGCAGATCTCCCCCAAACCTCAAACCTGCCAAGGCTTTCTATTATACTTTGATGGTAGCAGGCAGTTCTTCATAATATGCATTAGTCACAGTATAATACTTTACAAATCATTTGCTTTAGGTGGTAGCAGTCTATTTCTGTCTTCATGATTCATGAAGTGTCTGGCTCTCGACTGGATCCATTTCATTGAATATATAGAGTTCACCTCTTTGGAAAATGGTTGTCTAAGTGAGGTGGTGGCAACTTAACAATGGGTACCTTGAATCCTGTTATTTTAAGACCCTCTTTCATAAAAAAAAAAAAGAATTGTTAACCCACTCATCTCTTTCCAAACTTTGCAAAGAAAGGATAGAAATCTTGTTTCCTTCTTATATTAAAACAATGCACACCAGTTATTTTTTCTATTTGCAGAGGAAGCCTGTCCTCTGGGTAGTTATCAGAGCATACTAAGAGTGGAGTTATCAAGGTCTGGAGAGAAATGTTCAGATGTGTCTTTTCCTTCTTCTTCCTTCTAACATTTGGATGACTCCTCTTCATGTATTGCCTGATTGGCTCCTTTGTTCCCTGAACAATTTTAGGTCCTTCCTTCAAACTGAGTCCCCTTGTTATCAGTATCAGCTTGCCGGAGGCAGGGTTTAGTGAGTGATTGTATGACTTTTATCCTTGACTCCAGTGAGCAGTTGTCTGGACTGTGCTACGTTTTCATTGCTTAGGAGGATCCATCTTTGTTGTCCAAGGGATACAATTTCACTTGGTAAAAGGGAAAGGATAGGTGTAAGGGATAGACTTACTGAGTCAAAAGTAAATATGGACAAAGGACCATTTATTGAAGACTTAGTCAAATTTTATAGACTTGCCAGTAGATTTTGGAGATGGGGTAGCTGTTGCTATTTGTAGGGAGGAATCTCTAGAAAAATGCTTATGAGAAAAAGATGAAATTTCTGACTTGGATCTCAGCTGGTGCCAAAAATGTCAGAGTTGGAAATCAATTGATCTTTATAAAAGACAGAATCTGGGTTTTCCTTGACAATCAAAGTAATAGCAAATGAAGAAAGACAGCAGAGAAAAGTTGTATAAATGATGGGGGGGGGGGTACTGTGGGGATGTGACTGTAGTTTATCCCATTGCCTCAACACACACACACATACACACACACACTCACACTTCATTTAAACTATCAACAGTGCCTACATAATCATGACAAGTATCACAAGATGCACTGTGCTCAAAATGGATATGTTGAACTGAAACTCCTTTGCACAACTACTTAAAGATAATTTAAAATTTATGAGAGACAACAGAGACTGAGTTCTATGTCAGACTCAACTTAAAGTCAAGGAAGTCAGTTTACCATAAAACAAAACCTCTTTGTTTCACCTAACAGTAGAGATATAAGGGTTCCAGGATTTCCTAGATATTTAGGGGAAGGTAGGTTTGAACATAGAATGGAAAATAAACAAGATTCTAACTAGGTTATCTATATCCCAAAGAAACTGGCAACATGATAACATGCCACATTATGTATTTGTCCAATTTAGTTATTGCCAAAATGCTGTACATTCCACTGTCATCTCTAAATTTATACCTCCATGAAAACACACAATAGAGATGAATTCAGTTAAGTAGAGACATAATAGGATTGTAACTCAAATTGCCTGGCCACCAATCTTGTCAAAAAGATAACTTAGTCATGGTGCATTGTTCCATGTATTGCCTTCCTTCATCTCTATTTCCTCTATGATAAAGTCAGATGACAAGAGAGCCTAGCATCGTGCTAGTAAGAAACACAGCCAGAAGGCAAAGGCATTCAGTAGTAGGCAGTCTGTAAAAACTTAATCACTAGCATCTTCTAGCTTGGTGGGCCTACCATGTCCATTCTGTTGTTTGTTCCTTTCCAGTATGAAATTCCATGCATGATTTTCCCTTGACTTAGCTGTTACTTGCCTATCGTCAGTTATCAGTTTACATGTTCTGACAGATGGCTACTTCGTATATGATTTTACTTTTATATTTTCTTGTACTCATTTATGACATAAAACCAGTTTAGGAGAGGCCAGGCCAATGGTTTTGTAGTTCAAAAATATTTGCATTAGGGATACCAAAATTCCGAGAGGAAAATAAATTAGCAACTGAAAACACCTTGGATGAGAGGTCAATCACTTCTGAAGGATACTACACAGAACTGTTTGAAGCTTTTATTAGAAACTCATTCAACCATTCACCCATTGATTTATTCACTCAACAAATTTTCATTGAGCTTCTGATACAATGAAAAGGTGTGGGTGAGATGCGAGTATGATAAGAACACACAGTTCTCTTGGTAAAGAGTTGATAAGTGTGTATCTAAGTTAGACAAATTCTGTCAGAGGTTGCTTTAGGAGGTGGTAAGTCAAGGGGAATGTTAAGGGTCTAGATCATTCTTTGTAAAGGATCTCATAGGTGGAGTTTCAGTTGTAGAAGTCTGTTTAGACTAGACTAACAAGTTCCCTAAACGTACTGAGAGTCCACAGAACTAAAGAAGAGCAAGAAAATACTATATAGGAGAACTCCTCCCAACCCATGCAAACAGGGTGTAAGGGACAGTGAACAAAAGAGGTGATTAATTTGAAGGCAACATAGTCACAGCTTTCAGGGCCTCTTGGCTTCCCAAGTTATTTAACCTTTCTGAGCACCAGACTCCTAATCTCCAAGACAGGGTTAATTAGGCCTGGCCTGCCCATTTCTCCCTGCTGCTGAGATCAAATGAAATGCTTAAAGAAGTTTGTAAACTAAAAAAAAGTGTTATGCAAATGTAATGTTAAATTAGAAAATCAGTGCAAAGGGACCAAACACTAATGGCAAAGTTGCAGAGACATCAATAAGCCAGATACATCTTTCTGAGTTGAAAATTTTCCTCAGAATTTTAATCTATACCGTATAACTCTGAGCACAGTACTTCTGACTTGAATTAACTGAAATTCTGGCCCAGGGCTGCTGTATCCTCAGTGGCCTTGAGCAAGATCATTCAATTCCTTGCTGCAGATTATCCTAATGGCATAAATGGAAGGTAATTTTTTTCCTTTGGTCTTTACAAAACCTATTTGTCATCCTGCCATATGAAAGTAAATATTCTTGTATCCATTGAGATTAAATAGCAGGATCCCCTGTTGCTTTGAATGTCTCATTTACCTGAGTAAATGCAAAAAAAAATAAGGATGAAATACAAATATGTTTAGCATATACAAAGACGCACCAAAGATGTCATAGACCCATGGGTCTGAGGTATACCAGGGACAGCCACAGGATATTTGTAAGTTTAGCTGAGCCAGTATTCATTGGACACTTATTAGATCCTATGGTAGTCAATGCAGGGACACACAGAGATGAATAGGACATAGTTCTGTCATCAAGGGGCCCGCAAATTTGTCAACACTCCAATAGTGATAAAGAGAATAAGGTTGATGGAACAGTTTCTGAATCAAAGTAGCCATACCAGTCCCAAAGCTGATGCTGATCTGCTGGTTGACCTCTGTGAGCACACCACACTGTTCAGTGTTCATCCTTCCTTGGCCCTCAGCAACAATCTATAAACCACTATTTCAAAACTTGTTGGGAAATCCTTGCCCTCTACAGATTTGCCACTGAAAAGCCGCAACAGACAAAATAATATCCACAATTCAACTTCCTAGATGAGTAAATTGTGTACAAATTATACAACTTGATACAACATCTTACACAGTAAAAAGAACAGTTCCTGAGTAAATTGTATTATTTTATCCTAAATCATCTATTTTCTTCTTCTGGTCCTTATTTGGATTTGGACTAATTTACTTTCTCGAAGTAAAGAATGAAAAGATACAACAATCCTCTCTTTCCTTTCCCTCCCTTCCCCTCTCCCTCTGCTCCCTCTTCTTTTTCTTACTCTCTCTCCTTCTTCCTCTTCTTCCTCCTCTCCCTATTCCTTAGCTCCCACTTCTCATCTTCTCCCTCTCCTTCTCCCTCTCCCTGAATTCTCCAGGTTTATTCAGTCATTAACTTTAATTCCAGCTACTCAGAACGCTCACATCTGATGAACTCAGTTAAGGTCAGACAGGGGACAGAACTATACTAGAGTCAATGTCCATTTAAAAGACGGACAAGAGATGTGGCTGGCTGAAGCAGTAGAGAACCAACTGTGAACAAGTCACCTTAATGAGCATGAGGCCCTGAGTTCAAGCTCCAGTGCTAGCACAAAAAGAAAATAATAGGAAATGTTTATTCAATCTTTCCCCCCTCTCTCTCAAGATCATACTGTGATAGTCATTCTATCAAAAATATCCTTTAATTTGATGCCATTACAAAAGACATCTGGGACAATTTTGTGTGTGTGTATGGTGCAGGGAATTGACCTCAGGGCCCTGTGCTTGTTAAACAGGTGCTCTTTCTCATAATCCATACACCTAGACTTTTTTTTTTGGCTTTCATTATCTTTCAAATAAGGTCTCATATGTATGCACAAGCCAACTTGGACTGTGAGCCCCTTCATTTTGCTTCCCACAAAGCTAGAAGAGTATGTGTATACCCACTATGCATCAGCTATTGACTGACATGGTATCTTACATTAATGCCTGGGCTATCCTCAAACCTTGATCTTCCCAATTTCTTCCTCCCAAGTAGCTATGATTATAGGCATGAGTCACTGACCTCCAGCCAAGTTAATTTATTTTTAATTTACTACTGTTCTATGGATTTCTTATGGTTTATGCTCTAAAATTATTTTATTAAAAATAAGGGGGAAATATTTAAGGCTATGTCCCAGAGTTGTTCACTGAGAATAGAGCTTTAAAAATCATCAATAAGCTAAGCACCAAAGAACTTATGCCTATGTCATTATAGCTACGCAGGAGGCTGAGGTCTGAAGATCAGAGTTCAAAACCACACAGGGCAGGAAAGTCTGTGAGCTATTTATTTCCAATTACCCACCTAAAAGCTGGGATTCGATCTGTGGTTCAAGTGGTACAGCACTAGCCTTGAGGGAAAAGATAAGGGATAGTGTCCAGGCCCTGAGTTCAAGTCCTAGTACCAACACACACACACACACACACACACACACACACACACACACACACACACCCCAATAGTAGGTTTTCAGGTTTGGAATAATGTTAGATCATAACCCAAACTGGCATTTATTTTTTGCTCACTTTCAGTTTAGGCATTTTGCATGGATTATCTCATTTAATCCTCAATTTACACTATAAATTAAAGGATATTGTAATTGCTAATTGGAAAGTAAGGAAAGCAAGTTTCAGGGGGAATATCACAGAAGGGGAAAGTTGTAGAACAGAGATGGGCACCCAGTCAGTGACCCTTGAAGGAGATTTTGAAAACTAAGTGGTTATAATGGTTTAAAGTAGGCTGATGGCTGTAAAACCCATCCTCAAATCTCAATGGCTTAATGTAATAGAAACTGGATGCTAAAAGCTCTCATAGTTCATTGACAGATGACTTAGGTACAGAATCCAAACACCTAAGCCCCTTTTGTTCAATTATTCTACCTACTATCTTATAATGCCTTCCAAGTCTCCTCTGGATCATCTGCATTTTCATAACCAACCAGCAAACAAGCAAAAAGAGAAATTTAGTGGAGGTTTGTACAGAAGACATTAGGATCCTGGCATATACACAGCAAATATTACTTGCAATTTATATTCTATTAGCCAGAATTCAGTCACTCGGCCCCACCCAGATGCAAAGGAGTATGGGAAATGTAGTCTGCCCACAATAAAATAAAATGCATGTGTGACCCCTTACATTGTCTCTGCCATAGTAGATATTTGGTGTTTCAAGGGGAGAACAGAAAAGGATAAGGAAATTGCAAGGAATACAGATATTCTGGGAAAATATGTTGTCTGAAAATGCTACTAAAATTTAGATGAACACAAATCATTTAATAGAGCACAGTTGCTGTTGGAAGTGATGTGTTGAGTGGCTAGGTCATCCAGAACTTTGGAAAATATTCTAAAGGGTTTGTAGAGCCAAAGGGGAGCTAAAAACATGGATAACACTGATCGAGATTATTGCACTTATAAACTGCTTTGTTAAATGGCAACTCTTTTGTACAACTTTGTAAAGACAATAATTAAAAAAAAAATCTCCCGAGACTGAGTGCCAGTGACTCATGCTTGTAATCCTAAGTACTCCCAAGGCTGAGATCTAAGGGTTGCAGTTCAAAGCCAGCCTGGGCAGGAAATTAACCACCAGAAAACTGGAAGTTGCTCTGTGGTTCACCTGGTGCAGTGCTAGCCTTGAGCTAAAGAGCTCAGGGACAGAACCCAGGCCCAGAGTTCAAGCCCCATGACAGATAAAAATAAATTCTGATTCTTTATTTGAATCAGACAGATTCTACCAACCCATTTATAGGTGGATTGATAATTGTGTAAACGATTGCTTTCCTCTGCATGGAACCCCAACTCTTTTCAATGCAGTGTGTTTTACATACTGGTTGGTAATGAAACAATGAAGTGGTTACAGTTCTAGACAAATTGGTTTTGAAGCAAGAGAAGAATGTCTGACTTAGATCCCAGGACCTGAAATCTCCAGTGTTAAAAGCCTGCTCATCCTCTTGCTGGTAAAAAAGAAAAAATATCGATGAATAGTAATCTATCAATTTTCAACCAGTTGTCAGGAATGAAAACTGGGAGTGGTATCAATCCATCTCTCCCACTCATCTCTCACATTTAACTAATCAAATTACTGCAACATCCAATTTGATCCAACTTCTGGAAAAAGAAAAAGTTGTAAAGCCAAACAGCTTTCTTATTCTCATTGTGAAGAGGCTAACACAGGATTGACTCACTTCTTCAACCATGGTAGGAAGTTTATAATTAGGTCCTTGAGTTCTGTTTTTCTCCCCCTATTCTCCAATGTGTAGTCACATGTAAATCTGGCCGACTGAATGCTAAACTGCTAGTTCTCATCATATTCCTGCTCAGAACACTCTAGAGCCTTCGCCCCCACCCCAGGCCCCTCCACCCAGGGCCACATGTAGAAATAGCAGGCAAGTCGTCTGTCATCTGATCCACAATTTTCCATCTCACCCACACACAGGCTCCTCCAGCCACGCAGAACACCTTTCAGTTTCTCAGATGTAGCTTGCTTTCCTCACAATCAGGCATTTTCACCTGCTGTTCCGTCTGTTTACAACACTTCACTTTTTAAAGTTTTTACTTTTTAACTCCTATTTATTCTTTCGGTCTCCATTTAGCTTTTCTTTCCTCCTAAATCTTTCCAGGTCATCAAAGACTAAGGTAGTTACATGTCCTAAATTCCAGCACCTTCTTCTTCTATTTATTCCTTTTATCCAGACACAATTCCATCCCATTAAAAACACTGAGTGTGTGTGTGTGTGTGTGTGTGTGTGTGTGTGTGTGTACTTGTATATTTGTGTATTGGTGCTTGAATTCAGGACCTTGAGCTCTTTAGCTCAAGGCTAGCATTCTGGCTTTGAAATCAATTCTCAGATCTCAGCCTCCTAAGTAGCTAGAATTACAGGCACAAGCTACTAATGCTGACTCAAAAGTATTTATTTTTATTTTTATTTTTTGCCAGTCCTGGGGCTTGAACTTAAGGCCTAGGCAATGTCCCTGAGCTTCTTTTGCTCAAGGATAGTACTCTATCTCTTGTCATGGTCCTTCTTCCAAGCTTTTTCTGTTTATGTGGTACTAAGGAATCATACCCAGGGCTTCCTGCATGCTAGGCAAGCACTCTACCACTAAGCCATATTCTCAGCTCCTCAAAAAAAATTTTTTGAATGGCTTTAATTACTAAAGCACACAAAGACTTTCTCCCACAAATAAGAAGATAGAGCCTTATCGGTGAATTCAGGAGATCTCTTGATTCCTTGTTATACATCTGTTAGTAAATTCTTGCTTGGATTCCTCAGAGGCATGGAATAACAATTTAAAGAACACTTACAAAACAGGACTCATATAAATGTTCAACAGGATCCCTGGGATCTACTTATTAATATAGAATAAATGTGTGAGGCAAGCCTGTTAGACTAGGAATTTCACTCTGAACCAACACACCTAATAAACTGGGAAAGAGAAGGCCCACAAATTAAAAAGCAGTGTTTGAAATCTAATCAGAGATTCTCTCAATTGTCTTACCACCCCTGTGGTGCTATCCAACTTTATTAGGATTTTATTCTGTATTCTCTTTTAAAATGACATTTTACATTAATTTATACTACTAACACAAAATTCTATTGAAAAGAAGGAAATTTTATAACTTTATTATTTTTTCCTGGTTTCTCTCCCTAGGTTTTCAGTCCACTAATAATTATTCTTTTGTTTTATTTCATGTCTGGGAGAGAAATTGTGAAGTCTTAAAGCTATTTCCTGCTTTTTTTTTTTTAAACACAGTAGGGACCTAGATAAGGAATGGGGTATGTGGTGTGTGTTGTAATTGGATAGAAGGGATAGGAAGCTGAACTTTCTCATTCTTGTTGAGCCTCTTTTTATCCTAGGTGTCTTACAATTGTAATCGTGCTCTAGTTTGGTTCTGACATCAAAGGAACAATAAGAAATCAGTTATAAGGCAGTGGAAATGCTAAGTCATCTCTACTTTCCACCTTTGATGAGCTCATGTTCCTTTTTCCAGAAATAAAGATGACTGTTCTCCACATGTCTGACTGATGGTTCTCCCATCTCTTAGATCAAGTTGCAGGAAAGGGGAATGTTCAGTTTGCGCTGTGATCCCAACTCACTTAACTTTTCTGAGCTTGAGGTTCTTTGCTGCTTATTTGTCAGTTGATCAATCCTTATATATGACTTTCTCAAAAGACTTGACTAATAATTGGCCAATCTCTAGCCATCCAGAGATGAGTCATGATCTCTGCAAGGTCTGCAGAGGAAAACATGGATCTTAACAGCTTTTCTTTTATATTTGAAGAAACTGACGTAGAAAGAGAAACACAAAGAGACAGTCAGAGAGAGGGGAGACAGAGAGATAGACGGAGACTAAGATACAAATAGGCAGACATACAGACTGTGAGAGATCTACTCAAGACTAAGTCAGGTCTGAAATCCAAATCTCTCAGTCCTCAAATTAATGCTGATTTATCTTCCCCATTATGTAAATCTGAATTTCTTTCAAGAACAGGAATAAGCCCAGGTAATATTTCTTGGTCACAGCACGTACCAGTTCTACCCACTGACCCATGTGTACAGTGCTGAGCTTCCTGAACCCTTTCTACTGCTCCAATAATCTTGTAAATTTCTAGTTAACACAGACAATGAATTACATATGGCTTCCTTGTTTACTTCTTGCTGTGTGTTCTGTGGCAGCTGCATTACTTATCAGTGCAATATGTTATATTCAGATGCTAGCTTTGTGAATAAATCGGCCAGCTCTTTTCTTAATCTTCTACCCTAGCTATCCTTAAGCAACCCATTCTAATATAAAGCCAGCTTTGCTCTGAACTCAGAATTGTCATGTGCCAGAAAGTGAAGCTTTAAGAGAATCTCTTTCATATAACCCTTAAACCTATAGACATTCTTTCTCCAATATGCCAGATGCCAGATCAATTTATTTGTTAAGATCAAGTGTGTAACCATTATGTGAATGTTGGACAGAGGCAACACAAAGTTGGACAACACGGATGCTGGATTTAAGTGGTTCGTGTATATGCTAATGAGCAATTATCTTGAAGTACTAATAATAACCATATGACCATGGCTTTTATAAATGTCAGTGAGGGAAGATACAAGCCCCTTGAGCCTATTCAATGTAAGTTACCATTGAGACATGTCTAGTGGATATGAGAACAGGAGAAAGCCTAGCGTGGCTCTCTTCCTTCAAAATAATCAGAAAACAGGGTACTATTTTGCAGATATGAAATATGAAATTTTAGAAGGCCATTGAATGTGGACAAGGTCACCTTGCTAGGTTGTGATATAATTATTTTTAAAGTCCCCAAGTTCTCCAGCTTCTCCCCAGTCAGAGAGGCAGTACCCATAGACATGCTAGTAGGCAAAGAGAAAAAAAATGTAGTCAAAATCCTTCAGGACTCGAGATTTATTGAGGTCATAAGTAACCCTTGCTCAGTAAAAGAATCTACCTCCCCACTTGCCTGCATTCCTATCAGCAACCAGAAATTGTTGCAATCTAATGCATTTATATGTTTTGGTTTTCCTAATTTATTTCAGGCACCTCATTTTCCTGGAACAAGTGCTGTTATTTATGACGCAGCAGCAAACACTTTACATTTATAGAGGTTATGAATTTTAGTAATGGTTTTGGTGGCAATTTAATCTGTCCTAACTATGAGGCATTTTACAATGACAATTAAATTATTATTAAAAAAAATAAACCTCAAATGACATCCTTATCACTTATCAGCATATCAAAAGTTTCATTGAGTTGCATTCTGGGTGGGTCATAAATATCCCACTGTAGTCTTAAGTGAATCTGTGCAATAAAGTTGAGTGAACTTAATTAACTTCTACAGTATATTTAAAAGAAAACTCCTCACACATTTTGATGTCGGGGAATGAAACATTATTTGAAAAGTGGGTTTATTACATTTCATGGTGCACACTGATATTTAATATTTAAAGACTCTTAAATTTGATGTACTGTGCCGATAGCTAAAGGGTTCAGTCCTATGGTGTGGGAGGGTGAGGTGAATGTCTCTCTCTATCTCATTGAGGAGGTTTGGGTTTTACTGGTCATTCCCCTCTCCCCATACACTGATCTATTAAAATGTATGCTCAGAGAAGTGTCAAGGATGTTAATGTACACTTTATCAAATTAATTTTAACGTAGGCTTGCTGAATAGCTAATTTGCAAGTTATGTTCTAAATTGTTGCAAAACAACTCTGCTCCAAATTAGCCACGATGTTACATTGATATAAGCAGATAGTGATCGTTTGATACAAATTAAAAATGAGGGTTTTTTTTTTCTTCAAAATGCCTGTCTTAGTCCACTTCCTAGTCTGAAATCATAGGGCACTGGCTGCAGCATAATCCTTTTGGTCCCATCCACATTTTGATAATTACCTCAAAAAGCAAGGGGAGTTTCTATTTCAAAAATGGGTCTTTTTTTTTTTTTTTTTTTGCCAGTCCTGGGCCTTGAACTCAGGGCCTGAACACTGTCCCTGGCTTCTTTTTGGCTCAAGCACTCTGACACTAGAGCCACAGCACCACCTCTGGCCACTTTCTATATATGCGATGCTGGGGAATCGAACCCAGGGCTTCATGTATAGGAGACAAGCACTCTTGCCACTAGGCCATATTCCCAGCCCATCAAAAATGGGTCTTGACATTTGACTTAAATATCATCTTTTATAAGCCCAGGCCTTCATAAACTTAGACACCAATGGCCAAATAGTGATGGAATTTTTTTTTTATGGCTTGAAAGGTAGAGATAGAGATAAAATAAATAAAATAAATAATGAAATAAAATTTTAAAAACAATGGTAAGTTGTCTTCTGGTAATAAAATACAGTGTCTTGCTGTACTAAATCGATGAAGTCAATGTATCTAACCCCATTGTAAAATGATGGTGAAGAATTGGCTTTTACAACCTTTCTGGGAGTCCAGCAGACCATTGAGATAGTCCTAACTGTGCTATATGATTTATCCCATTTCCTCTTGTAATTCCCAAGTGTCCTTCATCCAACGTCTTGATTAAAGTGATTTGCATGGATGAGTACTTATGTGGTTTTCTATTTGGTACATGTAATTCATCTGTGTGCTTATTTTTACATGGGTAATTTTGTAACATAGCCTAAGTCACAAGGCCTTTTTGTTGTTGTTGTGGCTCTGATTCCTTTGGTTTACAAATTTCACCAAAAATTCAACAAACATGAGGTCACAGATTCCTGACTTGTAAATTAAGAAGGTTAACTTGCGTGACATATATACTTTTTAAATCAAAACAATGGAAAGGTGTCCTCTAGACATAAACTATAGAATAAAACAATAAAATAAAATAAATATTCCTGTAATAAGCCAATGTAGTCAATGTATCTACTTTAAACATAGAGTAAAAAAAACCTTAATGTTTTCAGCTTCAACCACTTTTCCTTGCAAACTAACTTACAAACACCTACCATGTGTTAGGTTAACAGTGAATATAAGTTGTGAGAAAAGTGGTCACAATTGGTGTTCTCATGGACTTTTTTACTTCCTTATTTGCCCTGGTTATGAAAGTTATTTTAGGATATATTTGTACTTAAAAGACTCATCTGAAAGTCTTTATTCTTGCATTTAGAAAAAAGCATCCCTTTGCCTATTGTCTTATCTCCAGTCACTTTAAAATTCAGTTGGGTAGATTTCCCAAAGAATGTTTCCTGCTTCCTTTACCTGAAAGGCAGCCCTGCACTGACCAGCCCCCCTCCCTCCCTGAACTAAGTACAGGGATGGTTGCTAAGTACATAAGTAGACCTGGCTGGGGCTAGCCCCTACAGGGCTGAAATATTGAGCTCATGGTTCTCTTTCTCCCTTTTCCTAGCACATTCCCTTTTACCAGATCTGAACTGTTTTTCAGAACCAAGATATATTCTTGTAGTGTTAAGGACCAGATACATCCCTTTAATTATGCCAATTCTCAGAAATTCTATTCTGAGGCCATAACTGCCCAATTCTGCATGAAGAAACACATTTACATTTAAATACAACCCAGAGACTCTGCAAAAGAAAATGACTGAACAAAAGAAATCTAAAGATTTTACCAGAAAGTACTTAGGAAAGCAATTCTGCTTCTGGCTATAGACGGTGAAATCCTACAGAGAACAACTAGAAAGTTATATCCATTAGATCAATTAGGAAAACTGATCCTTCTAAAGACCTCTAAAAACTAAGAAGACTTCACATGTGCTGGAGAGAATGGAAGTCCAGAGAAATGGGCCCTAGGTTTGGTCTTGTTTTACCCCTAGATACATCTGATGAGTCTTGTGATGAAAAGAGTTACCTAAGAGGCTAAAAATACTGATTAAAAAAATGGTGGCCAAGAGCTCAGAGCTAGACAGAGTAATCCTACAGGACTGGAATAATTGGAATTGTCTTTTATCTTAAGAGTTTTGCAAGGCATTGTTCCAAGAATAAACATAAAGAAGAGTAGAACAAATGGTAAACCTGGCACTGATGTCTCGTGGCATCTCAGGAGTCTGAGATCTGATGATCAAGGTTCAAAGCCAGCTTAGGCAGACAAATTCATGAAAGTCTCATCTCCATTAGCCAGCAAAAAGACAGAAGTAGATGTGTGGCTCAATTGACAAAGAACCTTCCAGCCTTGAGTGGGAAAGCTAAGTGAAAGTGCAAAGCACTCAGTTCAAAACCCAGTATTGACACACACACACATACACACACACACACACACACACACACACACACACACACACGGAGAGAATAGGATAAATGTTTAAAAATACTAAAACCAAACTTGAAATTAGTTCAACATGATTCAATGGAAAATTGTTTTTCTCGTCCTTCTGTGTTGAAGTAAAAATTCACCTAGCTACTGAACCTTTGTCAGTCACCCCTGTACATATGTTCCTTTGGCCTTGGTGAATATTTAGAGTGCTGTATATTTATCATGTCCCAGTGTGTGTATGTGTGTTTGTGTGTGTGTATGTGCATGTGTATGATCATATAAAATAATATTTTGTGAAATGTACCCCAAGAAAAGCAACCAGACACTTTTTTAGTTGCTGTTGTTACTGTCTTTGTTTCCTTTTTCTTTTGTCTTATTAGTTTGTTTTTTTATATCTGGGAGGGTAAGGTGGGTTCAGAAAGGATGAGACAAAGGGTGAACAAAAACAACAGTGGTACTTTCTGGGCACTATGTGAGAAATGAACTGTACATCTTGTGGGTGGGGATGAAAGAGAAAAACTGGGAGAGAGCAAGAGAAGGGGAGACATGGTTCAAAAAGAATTATACTTTTTACCTGACTCATGTAACTATAATTCCTCTGTATGTCAACTCTACAATAATTAAAAAAAGAAGTAAATGTCTTCTCTAGAAGGTCAATATATTAAAAAGAATGATGCCAAGATGAGTAATTTAAGCAGAGAATTAGAAACCATAAAAGAGAATCAAATAGAAAATCTAGAGTGGAAAAATATAATGCCTGAGATTAGACTACAATAGATGGGTTAACAGAAGATTAGATAAGGCACAAAAGAAAACTAATAAATTGGAAGTCAAAAGAAAACATCTAATCTAAGGGTCAAAGAAACAAAATACATAAAACATAAAAAGACAGTAAGATTCAAATTATGGCACATATATATATATGAATGAGAATAGTCAGAGATAATATTTGAAGAAATAATGACTGAAAACTTTCTGAAACTGCTGAATGACATCATGTCACTGAGTTTACAAACCTACAAACACTATCAGCAGAGACACATAAAAACTATTCCTAGACAAGAAATACAAAGGAAACAGAAAAATTTTAAAGCAACCAGAGAATATTATCGTCATATTATCTTCAAAGGAACAGCAGTCAGAATTGTGGCTTACCTTGTATAGATGTCCTTAAGACCAGAAGAAAATGGAATGACTCTCCAAAGATTGAAAGAAAATATCATCAACCTAAGATTCTGGATCTACTTTTTTAAAAACACAAAATAAAGACATTCACAGACAAAAAGAATTAGGATAATCAACAATTGATCATCATAGAAAATGTTAAAGGATATAATACATACTCATTTATTAATATAAGCATGGGTAATATGTAATGGGTATGTATGGGTAAGATATGTAATAAATAAATATAAAAATTAATTATATAACAGTAATAATAGCAATAACGATGCTTTCTGAAGTTTAATATTTATAAAATTAGAGCACACTGAAATAGCACAAAGAAGCAAATAAATAAATAGAATTAAATTGTTATAAGATTCTTCCATGTTTCAGGAAGTAGAAAAATAAAGTTTATATTAATCTTTAAAATTAAAAAAATGTCATTTATGCTGGACATCAGTGGGTCATACCTGTAATCCTAGCCACTCAGGAAGCTGAGATCTGAGAATCACAGTTCCTGTTTAAAGAAAGCTCAGTCAGGAAAATCCATGAGATTCTTATCTCCAGTTAACCACTAGAAAACTGGAAATGGTGCTGTAGCTCAAGTGGTAGAGAACTAGCCTTGAGCAAAAAGCTCAGGGACAGCTTCCAGACCCCAAGCACAAGGCCCACAACTGACAAAAGAATCTATTCATTTTATATCTTGAGTAATTACTAAAAGTGTACGATGCAAGGGATGTACCACAAGGGAAAGCAAAATGATAGAAGATAATTGTTGGAAGAATTTTCTTTTGCTATGGATATATCATCCATTCCAAAGTTTTGATAATTGAACTTCTCCTAGAATAAATTTCTTCAAAATACAGACCTTTTGGAATGAGTCATCTGAGATGTGCTTGCTCATTTTGTCACCTACCAACTCTATTCCTAGGTCATAAGAAAAGTGAGCACAGTAGTGGAAGATGGAAAGATAGAATTTGAAATGCAAGTGAGACACTGATCCATAAATTACTTTGGACAATCTTTGAGCCATGCTTTCTACACCTATAAATTGTGCATAATGAACACTTTACTGATTTTCCTGAAGAGTTTTTCGAAGGGAGAACTAGAGGAAAAAAGAAACGTAAAACTCCCTTGTGAGGTGCTTTACACATATTTATAGTTCCAAAGAATCAATCATTCATTCCAACAGAAAATTCTCATATAGGTTCTCATAAAGGCAAAGTCAGTTCTCTATTAGACAAGGTAATGCTAGGCTGTATGTAGTAAGCAATTCACCCTGAAGTTTGAGGGTTTTACTTGACCATAGTGTGTTGCAGCTTTGGTAGTTATCATGTTTAGTCCTTCAGGAACTTTATCCCAAAGAATGACCCCATTTTCAAAACAAGACCTTTAGAATCACTGAGAAGAGGAAGAGAGATAAAAGGCAATACAAAGACTAGAAATTGGGTACAATTACTTCAACCCATATCCTATTGATACAAATCAAATCTAATGGTCCCAAGTCAACTTCAAGGGAGACTGGGAATCATAGCCTCCTTTTACGTCCATGAAAAGGTTAGGTTGGTTAGCATCAACACTTCTCTACTAAACCATCAATATCCTAGTTGTGCTCATTGTGCTGTAGTTAAGGAAGGCAGTCACCTTCCTGTGGTCCCTTGTTTTTATAAAAGACAAACTAATTTTTTAGTTCCTCCCTTGGGATTTATGAAAACACAAGGTATCTCTTCAAATATCAGGCCTATACTTCATCCTCTTAGTGAGTAATTTTTTTGGACAAAATAATCCACTATGAATTTGTTATAAATATAGATGCAGATAAAGAAACAGATGAAACAGAAACAAAACCTTCACTATGCGAGATACTATATATAACAAGAGAAAAAATATTCAGTGATGCCTAGAGCCATAACTGGCAGCCATGATGTTGGATATCCAAATATCCTCTCAAGCCCATCTTTACAATGGAGACTCATCCAGAGGAGTCAGAACTTGGAATATTTTAACAAAACATAAACAAAAACATACAGACAATTGGAATTAGATTCTGGTCAGAGGTCCTGCCTTAAGTCCTTTTGCTGCTCTAGAAAAATCCACAGATCTTCTCTGACTATCAGGAGACAGGTTTGATCAGAATACCCCAATCTGGGATTTTAAAAAATTTATTCTGTCTGTTAAATAAATGATCATCCTTTGCCTAATTCATTTTGGAAAATAAAACTTTTTACTACTTTTGTTTCCCCCCATCCTCCCATGGAGCCTTTAATATTCCGATGAGAATCATGACTACCTAAAAGATAAATGTGTGAGTGTATGTGTATTTATGCATATGCATATGCATAGTTATGCATATGTGTTGAAAGAATGAGGAAGAGTAAAATTTACTCTAGGAATTGCCATACATGATTATGGACGCTGATAGATTGCCCAACTAGCCATCCAAACATGAAATATAAGAAGTCAAAGGTATAACTCAACCCAAGTTCAAAGACCAGGCATAAAGAGAAACTTGTGACCAGGACGATCAAGGTCTAAAGGTAGAAGTGGATTGTCTCACGGCAAAGCCAGAGCACAATCCCTTCCTCTGCTTTATCTTTCTATTTGTGCCCACCACAGGTCAGATGGTGCCCACTCATGTTGGTCAGAACAATCTTCTTTACTATGTCTATCTACCAGACCATATGCTTATATCTGCTGGGAAAGAAAAACCTCAAAGACACAATGAGAAATATTATTTTACCAGTAATCTGGGCATCTCTTAGGCTAAATCAACTTGTTGCATTAATATTGTCACCACAATAGCATCCCAAAACATATATAAGAAGTACTGTGGCATAGAAGATAATGGTTTGTATGAGCTCCCTGATGTCCTTCATGGATTATATATGATCAGTAAATGTGATTTGCTCCAGTGGCCAAATACCTCATATGACATCATGCTTCCAGTTCCTATGGGCATGGAATCAGCCTTGAAGAGAAGAGCATGAAGAGTATTATTACCCAAGTTTTCCCATGAGAATTTGGAATTTGAGGTGTTTGAAGTCCAACAAAAGCCTAAGCTTTTATGAATTTATGAATCTGTACCCTTTGGTGATGGGAAAACACTTTTCAAGTTTATGTTTTCAAATTTTACCTGGCAGGCTCAGAACTCAAAGAGATCCTTGGAAAAACCAGAGTAGAATTTAAAAGGAAGGAGGACAAAAAAAAAAAAAAAGCATTATTGTTATAACATTCTAGGCAAGCCAGGAATGTTGCTCTTCTGATTAAAAGAAAAAGAAAAAAAAGATTCAACTTCAACTGCTACATTGGAAATCAACATAATCTTTCTGTTTTTGTTTTGGGGGCTTCTTTTGTTTATTTGTTTGCCAGTCTTGGGGCTTGAACTCAGGGCCTGAGCACTATCCCTGGCTTCTTTTCACTCAAGGCTAGCACTTTACCACTTGAGCCACAGCGCCACTTCTGGCTTTTTCTATATATATGGTGTTGAGGAATCGAACCCAGGGCTTCATGTATAGAAGGCGAACACTTCACCACTAAGCCACATTCCCAGCCCAACACAATCTTTCTGAAACACAGTTAGAATTACTTTCTCTACTTAAAAAGTAGTAAATTGCATCAGCCATATGACTGGACATAGAAGGACGAAAGGTCTAGGCTCTTTATTCCATAACTATGCCCATGTACCTGCCACCATTTTAACCAACATGTGCTTATTGGCCATTCTTATAGTCATATCCCAACAATCACTTAAACCACTAGATATCTTATGATGGTTTGATCTATGCATCAATCAGTATGTTCAACATTAAATATCTCCTGTCTATAACAAATCACTATTCTATTTCTAAAGGCTGTAAAGATGTTCACCCTTACAATAGTTTGGGACAGTTTTACACCTTGGAGCTTTCATTCATTTTACTCTGCCTGGAAAAAAGAAATTTTATTTACTTGTCAATGTTCAGTTCCTGTATCTCATAGAAAATACTCCAATTACCCCACAGCAAAGGAAACAAATTAATTCCTTCCCTCTTCTCCCAAAGCACTTTCCACATGGAGCTTCTAGAGTCCATACCATGTTTCACTTAACATACATCTATTGTCACGTTGATAGCAAGAATAGCATCATCTAGCCCTAGCCAAGCCATTGCAAAATATGTGTTTTCTGTCTATGGTAGTAGTTAATATTCCCTTTAGGCATAATTAGATGGATACTATTTTCATCTTTGTATTTAAAATCAGGAAACTAATGATCATAAAACCTGAACAACTTGAAGAGGATCCACATGTAATGTAGAATGGAAGTAGGATCTAAGGGAAGGTTTCCAGAATCCCTGCCTAAAATGAGTGGAAAGCTAAACTTGGCCTCAGCCCTGCCACCCAGCTAGTTGTCCAGAGCAAACCAGTTAGCCTCACAGTACCTCGGTCTCTTCCTCTGAAAATCTAGATAACCTCTGCCTTGCTCCTTGCTGGGGTGCCGTGATCATAAAATGAAATAATGAATCTGAAAGGACTTTGCAAATGCTAAAGTACTATGCAAATGCAAGCTAATTAATTAATGAACTCATTAACATGTTCTCCTGCTGGGCTGCAGTTAGGGCCAAATTATAAATAATCCTCATCTTGCTGGGAATTTAACCAAGAAATTTAGGGTGGTAGGAGGAATGAAGAAGGCTGTGGATCTAAAGTCTAAAGCTCTGCACATACTAATGGAGGCAATTTAACTTAGAATCATTTCTGTTGCCAGGCACAGAATATTCCGCACCCTGCCCCCCCCCCAAAAAGTAAAAGATAGAAGGTTTCATAGGGATGAGAAATCTCTCTAAAATACATTCATTAATAGCAATGGTTTAGCATGTCATCATTGTGCCCTAAATCTACTGAGCTGGTAAATGGGCAGGCCCTGTAATTAATGTCTAGGTCTTCATTACTTATTTATAATTAGCAAACATTTTTACTATGTGCCAGGGACTGCTGTAAGTGCTTTACAAATATTAGCTTGTCGAATCCTCACGAATACTCTACAAGTAGTTATGGCCTCTCACCCCATTTTATAGATGGAGAAACTAAGATGTGTAGAGATTAAGTAGACTGCCCTGGGCATGCAACCAAGAATAATGAAACCAGAGTTCATACTCCAAATGTCTGTTTCTCTTTTCATGTGTGCTCTTGATACCATCCATACTACTTCTCCTCATGTGGCTGTACTGCCATGATAATTCATCCATGAACATCCACGAAAGGAATTCAATATATTCCTTCTCTGTCTTCCCAAGGCACTTTCCATGTGATGCCTCCATCGACCATTTCATGCTATACTTGGTGTACATATATTTTCATAATAAAAATAATGATGATGATGATGATGATGATGATGATGATGATGACGATATTTCTTAGTACTGACCAAGCCATTGCACTATGTGTTTTTGCTCTATAGTTACTGGTTAATTGTCACTTAAGGCAAAATGAGAATTATGAACCAGACAAAAATCTTCTTCCTAGGGAAGCAGTTGAATGAAGAGAAGCAAACATTGCTTATGGAGCACTAGTCATATGACAGCTACTGAACAAAACAATATGCACAGTGCCATAGAGTCTTCAAGGGTACACTAGCTTAGGAAACTGGGTCTTAAGCTTTTGCAAGTCTGAGCTACATTCTGTTCTCCATGTGAGGAGCCTTTTTCACCTGGAGGGAGGACTTCTTGTAGTCCTGTAGCCACACATGATATGACTTGAAAGGGACAGTTTGGCCCTCAATGCTGTGTATGTTTATTAAATTCTCCAAATGGCTTACATAAAAGTAGTATTCCCATCTCTATTTATCTGGCTCAGATGGCTCTGTCTGAACTGGTTCTAAACTCGGATAAGTAAAAGAGAAATGTTGCTTCCTAGCCAAGTCAGGTTACAGATCAACCTGGGCACAAAGTTCAGAAGGGTTTTTTTAAGCTCAGAAGCATCTCTTTCCTAAGATCACAGGGTAGGTCGTAGGGAGCCTGGAATGCAAACATAGAATCAGGAGTCTATAGTGCCTTCATTCTAGAACAGGATAATTTAAAAATAGGAACTGGCAAGATCTGCAAAGTTCAAAGTCTTATAATGCCACTGGGTAATTTAAAAATAATATACTAATTCCATTTAATTTTATTTAATTTGTCTTTAGGAAAAAAGAACTTCTTTCTATACCAGGCTCTGTAAGAAA
This sequence comes from Perognathus longimembris pacificus, assembly GCF_023159225.1. NCBI lineage: Eukaryota > Metazoa > Chordata > Mammalia > Rodentia > Heteromyidae > Perognathus > Perognathus longimembris. The sequence goes on from NC_063161.1 coordinate 149,663,239, forward strand.
ATTAGCTCCAAACATTGCATAAATATATAACAGAAATCAAGACCTGAATCTAAAATTTGCTTATTCTGGAGCCAATATATAAGCCATCACATATAACATGATTTCTTGTTTCTTATATACTATATAATATTGTGATTAATACAAGAGAAACTTGTAGAAAGAAATGATCCATAATCTTACTATGCCAATAAACTAGTCTATTTGTCTTTATTTCCCTTCAATCTTGTGGATAGAAAGTTGTGGAGTTTATGCGGTTACAAAGTTCTCCTAAAGCTCTATATTATATTTGTGAAGGAAATTTAAATAACTACATAGAATTATTGTTCTAATATAATTAATTTAAACACGTCATTTGTGTTGTGTAGGGAGTAACTGTCTAATACTGTGCTCTTATACGTAATGTGACAATGACTATCTTTCAAGCAAACAGCTTTGATTTCTTTGGGAAAACTGCCTCAGCACCAGCCAAAATGGTGGGTTTTCCAAGTTAGATTGCTTCAACTTCCACTAAGTAAAAGCAGAAGTGACAGGAACATTAACACATAAGCCTTGTCTCTCCTCTCCTATCTCACTGCAGAAGATGGAGAGAAAGAGAGAAAGAGAGAGAGAGAGAGAGAGAGAGAGAGAGAAATAGAGATATACATCAGCCCATGATTAGACCAGTCAAACATGTTTAAATATAAAAAAGGAGTTTGGAATATTTAACAGGATCAAAGATTGAAGATTACAGAGATTTGGAACCCTTTAATAAATATTAAAGATACAGTCCTCCACTCTATCTTGGCTATGCATCAAGCATGGAAAAGAATCAGAAATACATGGAATTTGAAAACCAAAGGGCTTTATCTCTGTAGCAGTATAGTCTGACAAGTATGGAAGAAATATATTGCCTGTACATGAGGGAGTAGAGGAAGTAGAGTTACTTTATAAAAATTGGAATCCATACACTAACAGAGGTTCAGGGGACACAACATGGTAGAGGTTGAAGAGAACCATGATAAAATAACTATCCTTAAAAAGTCAAATAGCTGAGGACCAATAAGGACTGGCATATGACATAGTCATCACCATGACAGATCTAAGCTAGTCTGGTTTCTTCTTCAATCCTCTTTTCAATAAATTATACTACTTTAACTCAAAATAAAATCTAGCCTCATAAATATCTAATACTGGTACAACTGAAGTATATCAAATTCTACTTACTGACAGGGTAGGAAAGGGGGTAGGTCAGACAAATAAAAGCTCTGTATTAGGTCAATCATACTGGATATCCCCAAGGAACATCTTCAGAAAATAAGCTTCTTCCTTTTTCTATAGTAGATGGATGGCTTGGCCCTTTTTCGCCCATTGTGTCAGCCATCTTCCAAGAGCCTAGACTGGAGAGGGGAGTCCTGACTCTCTGAAAGTGGTGTTTCTCATCAATACACAACCATGTGTCCACTAGCTGATTTGTTGACTTGTTCTCTTTTGGTTTTTGGCTGCTAACCATTCAGTTGGCCTAATGTCCAGTCTCTAACTTTTGTTAAATATTTCAAATATCAGCTCTTTCTTTTTCCAAAGTTTTTCTATGGAATACTGGAATTAAAAAAGTGCCATAAAACGAGAGGCGGGGGGGGGGGGGGCATGCCAATTAGACAAATAATCTGTGCTATGAGAAGTCCTGAAAGAAAGATTCTGTTTATCCATAACTCAATGTGTCTCAATGGCTCAAATCTGTTCAATCATAAGGAAAAGCTTCCTTTTCACACTATTCATTGTTTTAATTTTTTTCAGTTTTAAGAAGTACTACTATCCTATAGATGTTTTACAGAAAAGAAATGGGTTTGGGTTCACATCTATACTCTTAGCAACTTGAGAGGCTGGGATCTGAACAACTGTGGCTCAAGACTAGCCTGGACAGAAAAGTCCACTAGATTCTATCTTCAAAATGACCAACAAAAAGTGGGGCTGGAAATATGGTTCAAGTGGTATAGCTCCAGGTAAGTAAGCAAGCTGAGTAAGTGAGGAGGCCCTGAGTTTAATACTCCAGTATTGACCAAAAGAAGGAGGGAGGGAAAGAAGGAAAAAAGAAAGGAAGGGAGGGAGGAAAGGAAGGAGGGAAGAAAATTTCTACAATCCAAGGAAAGTATTAGAAAATTTGACAAACTAACTTATAAGAAAACCTTTACTTCTCCTCTTAAATTTTGTCAAATTATTTAACTATCATATATTTAGTCTCCTCATCCTCAAGACAGGGAATCCTAGAAGTAAAAGATGTAATACACACACACACACACACACACACACACACACACACAGTCTTGGTAGATGGCAAACACTTAAAGTTAGCTGTTAACACCCACTGATACATAAGTCCTGAGGCCAAGGAAAATAGGACTTGATTCTTCCTGTAAAGTGACATCACAATCTGTTTGGACAGGCAACATAGAGCTGTACGATTACAGCCCCACATAAGGAAACAAAGACCAAACAAGCAAAATGGTAAAAATTATATATATATGTGTGTGTGTATATATATATATATATATATATATATATATATATATCATGTTTAGTCATTTTGTGAAACTAAAATGATTGGTTGAGCCATGACACAGAGAGTCTTCTCTTCATTCTCCCCTTTAAAAACAAAATAGTTTATTATTGTTGTTGTTATTTTCTACATACCATGTGAAATTATGCCTTTTTCTTCTGTCTTCCCGTGGTTTTTACCCCTAATGTCACTGTAACTGACTTTGGTACCCTGGGTATTGTGTATGTTTATTGGAACTAGGGAAGGGATAGGGAACATCAAAATGGAGAGACTAAGGATAAAAGACAACCAATGCAACAGCAACACTTACAAAGCTATATGCTGTACACCAAGTGTACAACTCATGGGGAGGGAGGGAGTGAAATGGGGAAGGTGGGAGAAAAATGATGGAGGAGGTAACAAGTTGGCTAAGAAATGTACTCACTGCCTTATGTATGAAACTGTAGCCCCTTTGTATATCACTTTGACAATAAAGAAGTTTGAAAAATTAGAAAACCAAATAATAATAATAATTGCCTCACCAGGAGCCAGTGGCTCATGCCTCTAATCCTAGCTACTCAGGAGGCTAAGATCTGAGGCTTGTGGTTCAAAACCAGCCAGGACAGAAAAGTCTGTGAGACTCTTATCTCCAATGAACCATCAGAAAACCAGAAGTGGCACTGTGGCTCAAGTGGTAGAACACTAGCCTTGAGCTGAAGAGCACAGGGTCAGCACTCAAGGCCAGAGTTCAAGCCCCATGACTGGAAAAAAATAATAGTAATAGTAATGGTCTCCTATATAGGATGGGGATTGCCAGGTTCTAGGTGGAGAGGTCATGGGGAATTATTGTTTCACAGGTACAGAAAAGAAAACAGTTCTCCTAGATGATTGATGGTATTGGATCTGTAATAATGCGAACATATTGATTTCTTCCAACTGTACACTAAAAATGGATAAAATGAAGCCAGGAGCCAGTGGTTCAAACTTGTAGTCCTAGCTACTCAGGAGGCTGAGATCTGAGGATCAAGGTTCAAAGCTAGCCCAGGCTGAGAAACCTGGGTGGTAGAGCTCCAGCATATCGCAAACAAGGCCACACTAAAGCTACCAGCACAACTATGTTCATTGCAGCATTGTTTACCATAACCAAGATATGGTATCAACCCAGATTTGTTTATTGTTTTTCTCCTTTTTTTTTTTTTTTTTTTACTATTTTTGTATATATGTTTGGGAGACAGTAAGGGGGGAGAATAGAAATGTTGGATCAAAAGATGAACAAATGCAACAGTGATACTCAATAGACACTATGTTGAAAATGACCTATATAATTTGTGGGGGAACTAGAATGGAAAAACTGGGAGAGAGCAAGGGAAGAGGTAACACTGTTCCAAAAGAAATGTACTCATGACCTGACTTGTGTAACTGTAACCTGTCTGTACATCATCTTTACAATAACAATAAAAAATAATTAAAATTGTTTAAATAATCAGTTTTACGCTGTGCATCTCATACCATAATTTAAAAATAAGTAATTTAATCATTATCTTTATCTAATGGGGAAAAATAAAAAATAATTAAAATTGTTTAAATAACCAATTTTACACTGTGCATCTCATACCATAATTTAAAAATAATAAGTAATTTAATCATTGTCTTATCTAAGGGGGAAAGGATGGCACCTCCCTTCTCTCTGTACAAGTTTGCATCACAGGTAAAAATTGATCTCCTGGGTGATGCTGGTACCTTCTCAATTTGGGCTTTTTCCTTAGTTTCTCTTCTCCTCTAGCTAAACATCCAGATGGTACTTTCATCTCCCAATCAAACATCTTCCTTCCCATTCTTTTTTCCTCTCTTCCCCAATTTGCTTAAAAATAAATTGTCCTATTTCATAATTCTTGACACAACATGAATTCTAAGTACACAATTATGCAGGGAATGCCTTTAGATTTACCAGCTTGAGAACTTTTCAACATTAAGCTCTGAATCAGATAACAGCTTTCATCTCAAGAACTACTTCACACTGCACCTAAGTAAAAGCTTAATGTATTAAAAATGGGTATCAAGGGTATAAAAATGTAAGGTAATAAGTGAATATAAAACCATTCCAAATAAAACATGCCCCTCCACACACAAAATATTGAATAAGAATGTTTTCAAGGCAGCTTATTTGACTTTCTAGTTTTTGAGGACCACCTTTGCATTTGCCATTTCAAAAGGAAATTTCAGCTGGCTCTTCAATAGAGACACACCCCTTCCCATCTATCTACTAATGAGACTTTCTCGTGTAAAACAAGCTAGACAATTATGGTGCCCTAGTTGGCTGTGGTTAAGACTTAATTGGATGGATATGCTCAGTTCTGAGCATCATGTTTCAAGAAATAAAAGAGGAACAAAAACGTGACAAATTAGATGTAGTTCAAAAGACAGCAAGACCATGGATGAAAAATGGCTTGGAAAATAAGACCCAGTTGGGAATGTTAAGGTAATTCTACATATTTTCAGCTTAGTGAAACGACATCTGGGTAATAATGGGAAAACTCTGTGAAGTCAATTCCAACTTGGCCTGGGAGCACATCACCAGAGGGAGGGAAAAACAGAAGGATGACTTACCTTTCATTCTTTCACTAGTTTGTACTATGTAGTCTGGTATATAGTAGATGTTAAGTAAAACACTCTTTAAAAAATTCAACTATCTTTAAGTACTTGTACAAGGGGGTTTCAATTCAACATATCATATTAATTTATGAGTACTACACATCTTTTTTTTTTTTTTTGGCCAGTCCTGAAGCTTGGACTCAGGGCCTGAGCACTGTCCCTGGCTTCTTTCTGCTCAAGGCTAGTGTTCTACCTCTCAAGCAACAGCACCACTTCTACTTCTGTTTATGTGGTGCTGAGGAATTGAACCCAGGGCTTCATGTATGCAAGGCAAGCACTCTACCCACTATTCCCAGCCCTTAGTACAACACATCTTGATCAATGTTACTCCTTTTCTTGTTTTCCTCATCTCTCTTAACCCCACCAAGTAAACCATCCTTTTTGCAGGCTCCCTAGGGAAACAGTTCGAATTAAAATTATTACAAGTGCTTTTGTGCTGATGCTAACAAGTTTATTTTTCTAGAAAGAGTTGAAATTGTTGGGTTTGATCCCCAGCAAGAATAATTTAGGAATAGTAAAAATCAATTTTCTCATTAGGCCAGTTATGGATTAAACAACTTACCCCAAGGCTCCTGTCAACCCTGCTAGCTCTCTACTCTCTGCACTTTTAGCCACATTCATCATGTCACTCAAAAATTCATGACTCCCACTGGCCCCCAAGGTAAAGTTCCAAGTCTGAAGGTGCATGAGCACTGGCATTCTAGCCTAAACATGCCTTTGCAATCTATCCACCTCTTCTTCCTTCTCCAGGATTCATTCCTCAGCCAGCCCTGTTTGTACATTGTGCTCCCCTCCCTGCTTTCTTTCACTGGACAGTATCTCAGACAAAGCCCCATTTAATCTCCATACCACCACTAACTGTCCATGCAAACTCCAGCTAATTGCTTACATTCTTTGAGCCATGGCCCATCATGTATAAAATGAGGAGAGCCACATTTGTCATGAGTCTTAAACAAGATTGTGTGGCTAAAGTACTCTGGACTGTGCCTGACATAGAATGTCCTTTCATTCATGGTTTTGATAATACTATATTTTTTCTGCTATTAAAAAAATAGTTCACCAAATTCTTCCCATTCATTGAGGACAAGCCCAATGCTAATATTTTTAAATTCACCAAGTATTCTCTGGATGCTAGAGTTAGCCAGGAATTCAGATACATCTGAGGTGGCAAAGCACCCCCACCCTGAAACAGCTCATTGGACCTTGGATGACAATGCCCACTGGAACATCTGCTCCATTCTCTTCAGCTTGTCTCTGGGACTCAGGTCTGTGCATAATGAAAACAGGCATAACACGGAGTCCCAATCCCCAAGAGGAAGGTAAGAAGGAGAGGATATGTTTATGTACACTTATAAAACAGTACCAGCTACATTTGCAAACCATGTACCAGTCACTCTGCCAGGTATTTTCCATGTATCATTTTATTTTCCATCAAAAAGCTGACAGCAGTGCTCTGAACCGTGACTGCACACTAGAAGGAATAGAAGAGAATGTTAAAGATATCGTTGCCTGGGATCTTCGTCCTGAACAATTTTAACTGAATTCCTAGTGGCGAGGCATCACCAGGATATGGCCAGAAAAGCACCTGAGAGTGAGCACACACACATGCACATGCATGCATACACACACTCACATGTAAATACAACCTTAATAAATGATCCTGATATTCGCCTACTCATGTGCTCCCGTGTGGTTTTCTTTGTACCCTGCACCCAATACATGTAGTTCACAGTGTGTTCTATAAGCAAATATGGCTAAGTACCAAGAAAAAATACAAAGATAAATCAAATACTGATTCTACCCCCTGGAGATGTTTATATATGAACAAGAGGGAATAATTTTATATACATACCAATGTCACAGAAAGACATTGTCAAATATTCCTCCCCAGAATAAACCAGCTACTATGATGTATGTTCTAGCTGAGGGGTTAGGACAAACATTAGAGACAGGCATTAGAATGGGAAAAATATGAAATGTTTTGAAATAGAAAATGGTGATCTAGGCAGAAAAAAGTTTCTGAGCAAAGGCCTGGAGGTAGGAATGAAGAACTATGTAATCTCAAGGAATGATGGTGCTAGGAAGCCCTGGATTATTTCCCCATCCTATACCTCTGCAAAGATGATGAAACATCATTTACATGTCTCTCCACTCTCCCACAAAATCTTAAGCTTATACAGCTCTGTGCTTCTCGGAGACAAGACTCAGTGCCTAAGTATGTTCTGCTGTCTTTCTTTCCAGGGCCAATCTCTAAGGAGCTTCGAAGAAGTAAGTGAGCTCTTTGGGAGATATTTTTTCCTCCCATTTGAACATCCCCATGGCCCCATTCCCTGACCAATGGAACCATTTACTAGCTGTTACACTCAGCAGGTGGGAAAACACTTGTGTCTCTGGAGCACTGGCATTTTCAAAAGGCTCAGGAGGAAGCCAAGTAGGAATTGGTTCCAGGAAAGCATCCCTGGATGAAGGCAGAGAAGGAGGAGAGCATCTGAGGACAGGATGGTCACTGGTCTTCTGAGCAGCTAAAACAGCTTCTAAAAGTGGGATGCTTTTAAGGCAGCTGAAAGTTACAAAATGCACCAGAAGTTCAGGCTCTGTGACTACTGTGAAAATCACTTCTGGTGAACTTCTTCCTTTCAGCTGCTCTTAGCTTCCCATCTTTAAAATAAAAGCTGCAGACTAGATAGTAGTTCATAACTTCTATTATAAAAGCTAGGTCTTACTGAGGGCTAGAGAGAGACATCATCTTATTTAACCCTCTCAACAAATGGATGAGAGAATTATGGCATTATATCCAGCTTAAAGATGAGGCTGAGAGGCAAGGTCTAGGACCCCAGACCCCATAGTTCGAGCCCTTACTAATACACTGGTTTCCAAAAAGGCATAGTGTAACATATTTTTATAGGAAACAATAAATGGGGATGGATTGGAATGGAACGATAAGAATGAATTCTACATAATTAAGAGTATTATTGCAAGGTTATATACATATAATACACAAATTGATAACAGATGATATACTCAAGGGAGGCTTTCAGTTGTGTAACTCCTCTGAGCAAGTAACAAACAACAAACAATTTAACAAAATGAATACCAGGAAAGAAAAAGCTGTTGGGGGCAAGGAGCAACAGAAGGGGAGACGTATGAATGAAGAGAGGAAGGCTGAACAGATACAGCCATTTTACTCAATGTACATATGCAAACCCAAGTAACTCGAGGGGATGAGTAGGTTTGGGAAAGATGGAGAAGGAAGGAAGGATCCACACTGATGAAGCTGCATGGTTCTAACAAAGTGATTTGTTGAATCAAGTAGCTGTACCCCTTTGTACAACTATTTAAAGCTAAACAAAAATAAATGAAATGAGTATTACTGGTTAAATCAATTATGCTCTGTGCAAATAATGTCCTTAGAACACATTAGAAAATTCTGTAAATTTTGATATGCTCAAATAATTAATATGTGAGCCAGAACATAATCTATATTGTTTTGTGAACTTGAGTTTGCTTGCACACACTTTAATCCAATATATTCAAATTATATGCATGCATACAAATGTACTTGTGGGTCATTTCATATATTTTTTCCTTCGAAGTTGTTGCCATTTGAAAATCACTATTCCAAACCCTGAGCAAAGCTTTTCCCCCACATGACTTTTGCAGGAATAACTCCTTCCCCCGCCCCCCTTTCAGATAGGAACCTTTGGAGGCTGCAATTACCATTATGCTGATAGTGTCTATTATTTCATGCCATATGCAGGACCCCTAGACCTGAGTCCCCCACCTCATTCTGCCAGAGCAACATAGTCCCAGTCTGGGGCCCAGGAAGAATCCCAGGTGTGGTGATGAAGCTACAGCTCAGGGCTGGTAGTGCTGGAATCTTTCAGGAAGGGATGGGTCCCCAGGGATTCCTGATCCAGCTGGAGAATTGAATTTCCATCTGGTGAATCACAAGACGATTCTTACTCTTGCCAGACGCACCCTATCAGCATGGAAGTTGCAGACAGTCTTCGACACATAAACAGGTTAGGGTGCCAAAAGTGTCTCTGGAACTCAGCTGTTTGGAATTGGGAACATATCACTCCATAGAAACAAGGCTATAAATGGAGGTTAGGTTTGAATGTTTTAAAACTCAGAGGGTGTGTGGTGTGCTGCATGTTTTGTGTGGTGAACTGGATAAGAACTGAGTAAAAGCACAATTGCTAGCTGTGGTAACTTGAGCATGATTTCCTTATGCTTCCTGAGCCCCAGCTCCTCATTTTCAGAGTCATGCTATAGTTCGAGTTTGGAATATCACCCAAAGGTTCATGTATTTGTTAAGGGTTTGGTTGTTGGGAGGGAAGCAAATGCTTAGATGGGAGGACCAGGAAGGTCACTGGAATATGTATGCCCTTGGAGAAAATATTGGGGCCCTGATCCCTTCCCCTCCCTCTATCCATCCATCAGTCTGTCCTTCCCTTCTTCCTTCCTTCCCTTTCCTTCTCTCCCTCACTCCTTCCCTTCCTCTCTCTTTCTCTCACTTCCTAGCTTCCATAAAGTCAGTAGTCTCCTCACTTTAGGGTCTTTGCAGTTTCAGGAATGGCTGACCATACCTGTATATACTTTTAAAGTTAACCTGAGTTGATGCTAATTGATATTTCTATATGCCCCCAAAATTAAAACCAGGAAGGGTTATGATCTGAATAGTTGTGTGATCTCAAAATTACAATATTGAAACAGAACCACCAATGTAATGTCATCAAACTGCTGGGCATTTTTTCAGGTAATTGGGCTGAGTTTTCACTAATAGCGTCACTTTCATTGTACTAGAGCTACCCACAGAACTAACCAACCCCTCTCATCATATGAGAAAACAGTGAGAAGGCACCATTTATGACCCAAAAAGATAATTCTCCCTAGACACTGCATCAGTTGGTCTACACCCTGGACTTCACAGACTCCAGAATTATGAGAAATAAAGTCTGTTTTTTTTCTTTTTAGAAGCTAACAAGTGGATTGTATTTTGTTATAGCACTCTAATTGATGACAACACCAAGTGGCATTCAATCCACACTCAACCCCATTCTTGGTAATACATAATATAAATGAGAAGTGTGTGCTAAAGTCCTTCAAGCTTGAGTGCAATGTGGAAATGTTGCAGACACAGTCATGAAATGAGAGAACACTGCACATAGATGGTAAAGGGGACTAAGAAAGAGAAAACTAGGGACAAGGTCCAGCCTGATAGAAGAGCCCCCGGTCTACTTGAATTGCATCCCTACTAGAAACATGGTGATGCAAATGAGTAAAAGTCCTTAATCTACCATTAGGATTCTTCAGGGAAACCTTGGACCAAATGCTCTGTAGAGCAACTGTCCCTTGGCCATGGAGTGAAGCTGGCAAAGAAGGGGACTGATTGCAAGGACAAATTTCCATGTACAGTCTCAAGTTTCACACCATCCTTAGAATACTCAAGATGATCTCTCTGGGGAAGGTGAAAAGAATTATAATTACATCTGTGAAAAAGGCTTGAGAATGAAAAAAAAAAATCCTGCCATATGTTGTGTGGAAAATGTTTTGGAACTGAATAAATACTATGGCGGATGTTTTTCTCTGCCCTCCCTCCCCATTTTTGTTTATACATCCATGTTATGCAGGCTTGACTAGTGAATATGGATTAGTTTTTCTTTCAGAATAGAAATGCATTGGGTAATTTAATTTTATGACCATTAATAATATGGTCTCACTCTGCAAGCAACGACATTTACAAACTTATAATCAGATTTTCTGATTTGGGTGTAAACCAATCACCCACAAGAGGTTGGCAAATATTTCCATCCAGTTTTCCTACTGTGGTGAAATCATGTGAAACAAAACAAACATACAAAAAAAAGAATAGAGTAAAAGAAGTCTTAACTCCAACAGGAAGGAGGAAGGGAACCACTGGTTTCAGTGGATACTACATCCTCTGGCAAGAAATTTTAAGTAGCCAAGAGATAGGTATTAAGAACTATTAACCACAGAATGGCTTGCAGATGATGTCTAAATAGGATGCTGCTGAATCCTCTTAGTAAGTTTATGAATAATTGGCATGCTCAGGTCAGAAGGGTGAAGTGATTGCCTCTTTCCCACAATTACCCACTAGCAGAAGTCAAGTCTGACCACTCATCCACCTAGCCACCATTGTTCACTTTAAACCCCCCTCATTCCTGTCATGAACATATTTTTCAGAAGGAATACAACTCTGAAACGTCAGCATGTGAGCATTGTGCTGTGTTCTGCCTGTAAAATATCCTCCGCAGGCTCATGTGTGAAGTGATTGATCCCCAGATGGTGGCACTATTTGGAGAGGTAGTGGAAACTTTGAGAGGTAGGGCCTAGTTGGAGAAGTAAGTCACTGAGGACATGTCTTTGTAGGGTACATCTTGCCCTGGCCCTTCCTGTTTCTTGTCCACCATGAAGCGAACAGTCTTCTCTCTACATTCTCCTTCTGCTGTGATGCTCTGCTTCAATATGGGCCAAAAATCAATGGAGTCAAGGACTCCATAAGATTAAACTTTCTGAAACTATGATCAGAATAAATTAACCCCCACCTTCTTGTTTCTCTCAGGTTTTAGGCACAGTGATGGGAGCGACTGACTAATAGATTTGGCTATGACCTGACAAACTGTAGAGGGGCAATGGATTTTCACAGCAAAACTCTAAACAGGAGCTGTTAAATATGATCAATGATTGATAATTATTAAAGGCTTTGTGTACCCAGTGCTTCATAATGCACTACCTTATTTAATCTCCACAACAATCCATTGAGAGACATACTGCTGTTCAGTTCTGCTTAAAGATGAAGAAATCAAGCTGTAGAGAAATTAAAGGTGATAACCAAGCTCACAGAGGCAGTAAATAATGATAGCAGGTTTTAAGCACATCTATTTAAGCACATCTATGGAGCTTACCTTTTCAGTATCTAAATGCCTGACTACAAATGGATGGGTATTATTAGGTACAGAACTTGAAATCCACTTTTCTAGAGAATGATCAAATGGTCTTATGTGAATTCCTATTTGTCTTGATTGTAGGGCACCAACATGAATAGATTAAGTTATTCAATAAGAACTTATAAAGAATCTTTGATGCAACATACACTAGACTACATCTGGGAATGCAAAGATAGGTAAGGTACAGTTTTTCCCCGCAGGATGTATCTGATAGTCAAATGGTGACAGATTGTAAGCTCACTGAGGGTAAAGACATTGTGTATGGCAGGAATTCAGTAAATACCAGATTAAATACATGTATCTGTGTGAAAGATGGTCTACCATGTGCTACATACTCTTGTGGGTACTGTGAAGGGATTGTAAATAAAACAAAAAATATTTGCCCAGGAGTGTACATTCTAAATGAATATAAAGTAAACTGGTATAGAGTTGTGGAGTGGGGCTAAATAGGAGAGTCAAAAAAGAACATAACTAACTGAGGTACCTAATTAGATTTAGCACTAATGGTTAGATTTGATTGTGAAATAATAGGGCCTCTTTGTGAACAATGGTAAACTAATAAAGATGATGTGTTAGAGGGTTTGAAGACAGAAAATGCAGTAGGTAGAAATGAGGTCAAGGTAGACATTTATTTTCCACTTAGAAGGCAGCTAAAATTAAGATCTTCAAGGATTTTAGAAAAATCAAATTTGGATCTTTGAGTTTTCAAAGTATAGTGGGTCACAAAAATAAGGATCGAGATTGGTTGCCTGTTGCTGCCCATCTTCTCCTGCCAGGAAGATGTGACCAACATTACCTATTTGTGCTCATCTAAATAGAGATGCTACCCCTAACCTGGCTCTGGTATCCCACCATACACTAGTCACCAAGGACAAGATGATGAGTGAGCACTTGACAGGGGGAAAAGAGTTCTCATCTCATATATCATCAGCACCCCACTGATAACAAGTACAGGTCCTATCAGGGGGAGAAAAGCAAGACTTTTAACAAGATCAGTGTAAAGCCAAGAACATTAGCATGAGGACTTGACATCTATGTTCTGGCACACTCTCTTATCTCAAGTTTTCCATATTTTCTCTGCCATATGTTGCCTGATGTCCTATCTTACTTTATCTGTTTGAGTTTATATTATGTTATTTTTTCATATTATATTCATTCTCACTAACTAGATCTTATGATACTCAGAGCAAAGACCTTTGTGCAAGGGGTTCCCTTTCCCTAAAGTATATTTGTTCATCAAAATCTTGAAAACTAACTCAATTCATCATCTTTTTGATCTATCTTATCTAAAAAGCCAACCCAGGTAAATAGTCTTCTAATACAAAATTATGTACCCTGAATCAAATTATCTGTTTATATATCCCAAAACCATAAGCCCTTCTCATTCGCAGATCTTGTATTTCTCAGCTTATGGAATTAAGTCCCCAACAGAGAACCTAGAACATAGCAAACCCATTGAGAATTATCAAGATTGAGCTAGATGGAAGAAACAGCAACGTTTTTGTTATCATTGTCCTCTCAATACTCTGTAACAGTATGGCACACATCTAAGATGTGAGCAGACTTGGGGTTGTATCCCTGGGCACATGCTTTGGGACTCTTGGCACCCTCTCCTGGGTTGCTCTGCTGGGCACTATCTACCAGGCACATCCAAAGGAAAGAAAGACAGGGGAATGGAGAGAGGCCCTAATGTCTTTACAATGCCAGGATGTCAAAGGTAGATCCTAGAGAGTTCATAGGACAAAAGAACTAAGTAAGAAAGTCATGACCTCATGTTGCTTACAAAAGTGTTTTATTTATTCTCCACGTGCTTGAAAGAATTATTTTGACCTATTGTTGGCACTTAAAACTGGTGAGTTTTTTTCACATAAAACTCCTGATTTCTATGTCCCTTGGAAAATCAGATCTAGTACCCCGTGACCTGCCTTCCCACCCATATGTTTCCAATAGAATACTGTAGTCATTTTCTTTAATAACTCTTTGCAAAGAACTACATATATTATATGCTAGTATTTATTTGTTATGTATACACTAAGGGAACTAGTTGTTTGCTAAAAAGTCTCTTATTTTTCTGAGGAAATTTCCATGAATTATCAGATTTTTCTCAAACTTCTATAGTACTGAGGATGGTTGGAGAGTAATGAGAAAATTCCAAATATGTTTCTAGCTCCTTTCAGCCATGTAGAAACCTCAGGCTTCATAGGGTCATTTCTGTGACATTTTTTTTGGGGGGGGGAAATCTATTTGTTTTATCTTTAGGAGACCAAGAAAATGACCATTTATCCAAAAAAAAGCAAGATCATGTGAGATATTGTGTTACTAAGATCATCACACCTCACAACCTCCGAGGAGTGGTTAGACAAGACTATTAATATTCATGTCCATTGTAAAAATGGGTCCAAGATAAAGGAGTCTCAATGTGTGATCAGATGCTCTTGAAGTTTAAGCACAAACAGGTCATAGCAGGTTTAGGTTTTAAATGATCTTGCTAGCTGCTACACAGTGAATTTGTGAGTGAAAGCCCAGCAAAGTAGGAGAAAGAGAGAGAGAGAGATTTGTAGCTGAAGTCACTCAGACAAAAGAGACAGAGGTTGGGGTATTAGTTATGATTGCTGCTGTAAAAAATATAATGCAAATTTAATGGCTTGAAACAAGGCAAATTACCCAGCAGTTTGATATAGCCCTTAATGAGTTAAATGAGTGTGTGTGTGTGTGTGTGTGTGTGTGAGCACATGTGTACGCACACGCATGTGCCATCTGGAATTTTCTATAAGCCCTAGGGAGTTACTCATAAATTTGCTTCCTTTCTCAGCTTTTAGAGGCAGCTCACATTTCTTGGCTTATGGTCTCTTCCCTCATCTTCAAACCCTTGTATCTTTCAGATATGAAGATTCAATCCTCCTGCACTCATTTTACCCAAGACTACATAACTTCCTATGGCATTCTGGATCTCAAGTGCAGGTCTTCTGAATCCAAGTTCATCTTCTTCTCTCAAGAAACATTATAATAACCTTGATCAATCTCATCTGTAAAGAAACTGATGCCCAAATGAGAGGTGAATCCTCTCACAACAGGTCACTCTAGTGGCTGCCTTAGTCGGTTTTCTGTTATTATAACATGATAGCTGAGGTTAGGTGCTTTATAAAGAAAAGGTGCTTATTCAGCTCAGTTCTGGAGGTTTAAGTACATGGCACTCACATCTGTTCAGCTCTGGTGAGGCCTCATGGAAGACAGCATCACAACCACTGGTATACACACAAGAAGAGGAAATCACATCATCAGACATGAGTCAGCTTCCTGTACAGCAACCGTCTGCCAGAAGTGGCCACTACCTCTCCCATGAGAACCGCATATGTTCCTTATGAGGACAGTGCCCTCAATGATCTCTCACCAAGGTTAAGGGGCCCACTGTCTCTAACACTGCCACACTAGGGTCCTGGCTCCCAAAACAAGAACCCATCTCCAAACCTCAACAGTGGCTAACAGGAGAAACTGGAGGACCAGATAGACTTACAGACAGATTCCAACTTTCTATTTTCTTTATATATGCCCTTAGGGGGATTGTCTTAAACTCCTCCCGTAAAGGGTTTAGTTTGTTAATCTGTCAAATAATAGTAGATAATAGTATTAATCACAGATTCTTGGCAAAGATTCCATCAAGATTCTTGGGAAGGATGAAAAGTGCCTGGTACTAGCAAGTGGTAGCTCTTGGGGAAGCAACTGAGCCTTGAATTCAGGACCCTGGTGCCTCTACTTGATTATATTCAGGTAAGAGTTAGTTCTCTGCAATTTTTATCAGTGATATTTGCTTACCTCATGACCTTATGGAATGGACAGAACATTCTCTAAGTCTAAACAGACTGAGTTCCAAAGTAGATTAACCATACCAACAAACTCCTCTTTAGAGTTTCAATCACCTTAGCCAATATTTCCTTATTTTAACAGACAGGGCAAGGGGTCACCGTTTGCAAGCCAAAGTCTAATGATGCATCATTCCAGTCAGGGAACATTCTGTATTTACAAGTTTTATAAGGCTAAAAAAGAATTGGCTATCTTTGCTGTGCCATGCCCATGACACAGAGAAATAGCAATGTCTTTTTTTATAAAGTTTTCAGAGACAGAGAAAGCCTATGTTTGAAGGTTTTATTATTCATGTTAAGCTTTCTAAGCTGCCGAGTGGCTCTTGTTTCATTTAAGAAAGCTTAAATTTGAGACATAAACTTCCTGACAGTGTGGGTCCTTTAAAGGTGATATATGTCCTGACAGCAGAGAAATAAGGCCAGCTGAGTGTTCTAACCACAGGATGGTAAAAGTCATGGTCAGGTTAGAAGAATCAATTAGAGTAGAAACCAGGCTGTGTAAATTTCAGGAGAACCCAAATGGCAAAAAATATGAAGACAGGGCTGAATTTAAAGTCTTGTCTGATGTGATTGTATTTCATTTCCTGATTGGCAAGACAACTTTAAATGGGGTATTAAATTAGATTTCAAGGGGAAAAACAATAAACAATTTTCTTCCTTTTAAAAACAATACAAAGGAAGGGAGGGGAAAAATAGATTCATGGAAGAGGAGCAACAAAGTTGAGGATTTATATCATGTTTGAGAAAAAGACAGAATGCCTGGGGGGAAATGTATTTGAAGTCAGAATTCTAGGAGGGGAGACTTTACGTCTTCACTGGCATCAACTGCAAGGGCTGTATTTATAGCTGGCTTGTGACTGCCTGGCTGGGTCCTGGCTCTGACCTGGTACAGTGGTTCTGTGAGGCTTCTGGTCATTGCTATGCATGACGTCAGCTTCAAATTTGATGTTTATAAGCAAGCAACTGTTTTGGGATCTTAAAATAGATACCTAAAGGGTACCCATGGTTCTCTCTGCTCATCTGACAGTGCCACTCACCAACTCGGAGAGCATGCTGGGAAAGGAAGCAAGTTCTGGAATCACCTGTGTTCCTATCCCAGCTCAGAAACTTCCCAACTGGGACAAATGGCAAAGCTGGATACCACTCTGTTTTGCTATCTATACAAGAGACAGTACAAATCAAGCCTAGTCCACAGGTTTGTCATTAGGATGAAATTATATCTGAAATGATATATAACAAATTATTTATGGATATATCATTTAGCATATTTCTGATTCATAACAAACACTTGATAAATGAGGATATTGTTATTATTTGTACATTCTTCAATATAACAAATAATGGTTGGCCATAAGGAGAAAGAAAGATATTTAGATGTTTTCTCCTTCAATTTTACCTTTCCTGGCCATGAGCATCATGTCCTGTACCCAAACTGAATTAATCTTATCTTCATCTTAAACCAACTCCAATCAACTTTCAGTAATGACAAGACAAAAGCAAGGTAAGTATTCTTGTAGTAGCTAGATTGTAGTAGCTAGGTTGAAGGCTGTAGACTTAAGTAAGTTTCATGGGAGATTCTTATTGCCAATAAACCACCCAAAATCCAGGAGTAGAGGCTTGGCTCAAGTGGTAGCATGCCAGCCCTGAGTGAAAAAGCTACGGGACAGTGTCTAGACCTTGAGTTTCAGACCCAGTACTGCTAGAAAATGGGAAAGCAAAAAGGAAAGGAAAGGGAAGGGAAGGGAAGGGAAGGGAAGGGAAGGGAAGGGAAGGGAAGGGAAGGGAAGGGAAAGCAAGGCAAGGCAAGGCAAGGCAAGACATCATATGACGGCATGATGATGTTCCTTTTCTTCTGTGAGCCTCAGTCTCTTCATCTGTAAAGTAAAACCTACCTTGTCTACCTTACAAGCCTTGTTAGAGCAGGTATCAACTATCTCAAGAGGAAATAAAGGTGTCCTTAAATGGTAGTTCAATGCCAGGGTTGTGTTAGCATTACCTCCCTTTAGAAACCAACTTGGACCATAGACACACCCTTCAATAAAAACTAACCTCTTGATTCTATTCTAACTCTAATTCAACAAGTTAGTCATTCTCTACTTTTCACTTTGGGGGAAAAAAATGAAAAACAACAAAAGAAGTAGAGAGGCGGCCCTGACCTGTGCAAGAGGCCAAGGCAGAGAAACACTGGTAACATCATGCCTGTCATCCAGATCGAGGACAGAGTTCACCAAATATAAACTTTTTTCTTCCTTTTTGCTTCATTCTTGAGCTTCAACACCCTTTTTAGGGCAGTACTCCAAACAGACACTACTTAGCTCAGGACCTGCCAGGTGGATCACTTGGAAGACTTCATCTGAATACACTATTAGTGTATTCAGTTATCTTATCTGAACACAGATAAGATAAATACTTCCTGGATCAGACTTGGTTTCTAGACTTACCTATAGCAACTATTAACTGGAAGATCATTCAGAATTGGAATATAAATATCTCCCTTCACAGGTAAGCTGTGATGTTTGAATCAAAAACTGGGGCCAAGCAACAGGACACAGTCAGTCATCTCTAGCTCCTTTTGATTATCATCAGTAACTAGCTTTATTTTACTTGACATTTTCTGTAAAGTCAATTTCTTTCCTCCTTCCTTGCCAAAACTTTTGTGAAGCTTTAAAATTTGTTCATACTAATGTATTGTCTTCCTCTTTTTATTGTGTGTGTGTGGGGGGGGGTGTGGGTGTGAGAGAGAGAGAGAGAGAGGGAGAGAATGTGTCCTGGGACTTTAACTCAGTACCTGAGCACTGTCTCTGAGCTTTTTTGCTCAAATCTTGCACACTACCACTTGTACACTACCTTCGGAGACTTTGGTGGTTTGTTGGAGATAAGTCTCATGGACTCTACCCAGGCTAACTTGAAATCGTGATCCTCAGATCTCAGCCTCCTGAGTAGCTAAGATTACATTCATGAGCCACCAGATCCTGGCCCCTTCTTTCTATATCTAACATTAGTTGAAAGACTTTAGACTTTACATGTAGAATCTTCTGGAAGAATCCTAGTTTTTGCAGATCCAAATCCATTATCATCTAGGAATTACTGTTGTGGCTAATGATGTGATATTGAGTGTCCTCATTTATAAAAGAGGAAAACATTTAAGGTGAGAGAAAGCCAGAATGGGGTAGTATACAGGCCTACTGTGCACTCTAGATCTGTGCTCTCTAGTATTAGTGTCCTAATACTAGTTAGAAAAAAAAAGAATATTGAACATAATAGGATCAACTCAAATCCACAGGAAACATTACAGAGGAAACATTTTCCTGAGAAGCTTAAAATGGAATCCAACATCTCTCCCCCTCCCTCCCTCTCTCTCACTCTCTGTCTCACTCTCTGTCTCTCTCTCTGTCTCTCTGTCTGTGTGTGTGTGTGTGTCTCTCTCTCTCTGTCTCCCTCCCTCTCTCTCCCTTCTCCCTCTCTCCTCCCACCTTTATCAGGTTTGTTACTGAAAGATTTCATGTTTGTGGTAGATATGCTGATAGTGTATAGGTGGTATATTGTGTACAACAAAAGCATTCTCCAGAGGGTGAAAGGCTGAAGGACATTTGCATGACATTGTGGGACCATCTTTCTCAATTATTCAACATTCCAACTCTGCTACAAAATCCCACTTTTCAGTCACTCTTGTCTTCCCCTCCACCTCAGGCTCTGTGGCCTGCAGGTTCTAATGGGAGCTAAAGGGAATGCCATATTTGCCTATCCTTGGAGAGCCTCATGGACCACTCACCTAGAACTGGCACTGATAAATCATAGATATTTAGCACTCTATTGCCTTCTTAACCTTCTGCACCATGACTCTCTGCAAAATGCTATTATGTTCAATTCCCTCAAATGAGCAATGAAGGAGTAATTAAAATCAGAATATTCACTATGATTGTCAGGCAGTGCTGACAGAAAACACAAAACACAGAGACAATCAGAAACTGTATTGTTTCTTTTGAAGGGGATAATTTTGACTCCCTGAAGACAAATTGAAATCCTCATGACCCCAATACCTGTAATGGTGATTTTATTTGAAAATAGGAGTTTTACAGATAGACTCAGATCATACTGAATTCAGATAGCCCCTCAGCCAGAGGTCAAGGAAAAGCACAGACAGAGACTAGAGCTGGAAGAGGTGAAGAACGGCTTTCCCCTGGTGGCTTCACAAGGAGCACAACCCGGCCAATAACTTGGTAACAGACTGCTAGCTTCCAGAAGTGTAGGAGAAACTAAGCCCTATTCCTTTAACTCTCCCCAGTTGTTTGTATCCTAAAACAGCCCCAGGAAAGGAATCCATTCCTCCATATTACTGGTTGTTCTCCCCCCCCCAACCCCCCCCCCCCCCCCCACCCTCGCCATCTTCCCTGCCTCCAACTCATCTTCTGGAATGTGGGTGTGTCTCAAGACTTCAAGCCCTTTCTCCACTCTATTGTGGCAAACTTGCACACAGTGATCAGAACAACAACCCTGGCTTCAATACTATCTATGTGGTAATGAATCTCTGTTTTATATTTAAGATATGTTCAAGATCCAACCCTTCAAAACAGCATCTCTGCTCCTCACTTCACCTTCTCCATGTCAGGAGTGAGCAGTCACTTCCCAAGTA
The DNA here is from genome assembly GCF_023159225.1 of Perognathus longimembris pacificus. Lineage (NCBI taxonomy): Eukaryota > Metazoa > Chordata > Mammalia > Rodentia > Heteromyidae > Perognathus > Perognathus longimembris. The sequence goes on from NC_063161.1 coordinate 149,683,867, forward strand.
ACTGTGAGGTCACTTGCTCCAATGATTTGCTTCTTGGAGTTCTCTCTCCTCTCCAATATTCCACCCCATTCCTTTAGAAATTCCCTATGAGTATTTCTTCAAAGTGCATCTAGAATTTGATCTTGCTTACCACAACCTATCTATCTCACACCTGTGAGGGATGTTGCTTATCACCTCACATTCATGAATGTACCATGACAGCATCCAACCTTGTCTCTGTTTTTAGTCTCACCTTTACTGTCTATCTGCGCATCAGATAGGAAGCAAAGTCACCACATTAAACCATAAACCCACCCACTACTTACCACATTAAGGAGCCTGCAAGCACTTCACTTTCCTGTAGAATGAAGTCCTGATTTCTCACTTGGACCTACTTACAAGAGTCATATCTGGCTGTCCTCTCTCTCTCTCTCTCTCTCTCTCTCTCTCTCTCTCTCTCTCTCTCTCTCTCTCTCTCTCTCTCTCTCTCTGGCAGTGCTGAAGTTTCTTAGTGCCTCATGATTGCAAAGATGATGATTTACCATTTGAGCTATATCCACCTGTTTAGATTTAGTTATATTTTACATAGAATCTTTTGTTTTCCCCAGGTTGTCTTGGACCAAGATCTTTCTTCTTGGGAAGGATAATGAATGAACTCAAGGGTTCATGTAGAGCCAGAACCTCAATGATCCTCCTATTTATAAATTCCACTAGGATTCCTCAGCACCACAAATACAGAAAAAGCCAGAAGTGGCACTGTAGCTCAAGTGGTAGAGTGCTAGCCTTGAGAAAAAAGAAGCCAGGGACAGTGCTCAGGCCCTAAGTTCAATTTCCACTAGGATGATAGACACACAACATCCAGAATGCTGCTTGAAATGGGCATCTTGCTAACTTTTTTGCCTCGGTTGGCCTCAAATCCTAGTCCTCCTAATTTCTACCTCCTAATTAACTGGGATTACAATGTAACTGGGATTACATTGTGCCCAGCCATCCAGCTACCATTCTGACCTCATTCTCTCACATTGTCCCCTTGCCTTAGCTCCTGCTGCACTGACTTTCTTGACATCAACTAGCAAGCATGTCATACGTTAGGGACTTTGCCTTTGCTATGGCCTCCTCATCAAGCATCCTTTCCCTGACACCACATAGTTATTCTCCTGCTTCTACCAAGATTCTCAAACAACACATCTTCATGAAGGTCTACCTTACGGCCAACTGAAAAATGTGATGGATGCCCTAATATCTTCTACTTCTAAGCCCAGTCGGGTGTGTGAGAGAGGGATGGAGACAGAGAGCAAAAGAGGCAGAGAGGGAGAGGGGAGGGAGGGAAAGGGAGAAAGAGAAAGATTCCTCCATTGGGATGTGCATATCAGAATGTGGAGGATACTTTGCTTATTGCTGTGTTTCTGGTTCTAGGAAAGAGCTTGGATATAATTCTAGAGCCCAAAATGAATGTCTAGTACATAGCACTTAAGACAGTGTACATAACATATAGGGTTTAATATATTAACCAGTTCCTATTAATTAATTATTTCCACAGGAACAATATAGTGGGGAGAACATCGCTGAAAGACAGTATAACTTTACCACTCAATCTGTGCCATAAATACTAAAGATAAAGCAAGAAAGAAATGAAATTCTCTCAGTCTTTGACAGTTGTCTTTCCATTTGTAGCATTGATGGTAGAGAACTTTATAAACTTCTAAAGTCAGTGCTTATACAAATCATTTTCAGCCTTCTTTGTCTTACTTTTTATTTTATTTTATTTTTTAAATCATTTTGGCCACTTCTGGGGCAACTTAAACTCAGGGTCTGGACATTGTCCCTGCGTGTTTTTTTTTTATTTGTTTGTTGTGTTTTTGCTCCAGTCTAGAGTGCTAATACTTGAGACACATCTCCAATTCTGGCTTTTTGGTGGTTAATTGGACATAGAGTCTAATTAACAGACTTTCCTGCCCAGACTGGATTCAAACCACAATCCTTAGATCTCAATCTCCTGGGTAGCTAGAATTACAGTGTGAACCACTGGCAGATGGGTGCCTTACTAGGCACCCATCTAAAGGTACAAATCAAAATTTGTTTAGGTACATAGGAATATATTTCTAATTTATTGTGTGGGAATCATATACTTTTAGAAATCATCACTTTACATAGTTCTTCAAAGCAAGTTTACAAATAAAATTCTTACAACCACTTGTAATAAAAACAATGTTAAGTGAGAGCTTACTGCTTAATGAAGGTTTTATGGGCATTATCAATTTACAGATGGGGAAACTGAGGCTTGGAGAATAAGTAATTTTCTCAAGGGCTTTTGGCTATTAAGAGAAGTAGAAACTCCAACCTAGGCATTGTGATTTCATAGCTCTCTAAATCAAAATCCCCTCTACATGACAAGGTTATACAGCACATAGCAGGGCAAGCTGACACAATGGATGTTGGAAATCATTTCTTCTATTTTGCAGAATGATACACCTCAAGCTGAGTGAATAGAAAGTAATCATTCAATATCACCGACTAAAGTCAGCCATGACCCAAGGCTCTCTCAAGAAGGACCTTGAAATAAATAATAAAAGGTACCCAACTTGAGCACTATCCATATGACAGGGGAAGCCTCTAATGCAGATAGTTCAGTAACAGATGGAGACCAGGATTATATGCATATCAGAGCTAAACCCTAGATAGGGGAATTAATCTGCCCAAGGTCACACAGAAAGTCAGTTTGTTATAGTCTTCCTTCTGGGCCAACATAGACCAATCTTGCTCTACTAAGATATGATAGAAACCACCAGATCAAACCCATATGGTCTAAGACTATTACATCTAGTTGGATAAATTGTGCTGTGTGTATTTCTGTGTATTTATGAATGCAGTTTGGTCGAATGGAGGGTTTTTTTGTGTCTTTTTTTTTGTTGTTGCTATGATTTGGTGACTATTTTGGTAACATCTTTTGGAGATTAAGCCCAATTAGGAAACAGATGGCATGGAAATATTGTCAAACATATCGGATTAGCAGCAAATCGCTGACTTAATTATGTAAATAATTAAAACTATATATTTACACCTGATCATCCAGCCAAGGGTGAAAAGTCTAATTTTGAAGTTGATTATAGGTCTGCAAAAGTATCAAACAGGAAGTTAAGATGTGTCGAGCCACTGCTTTAGTGTTTTTTCCACATCTTTTCTTGGGGAGAATTTGGGAGTCAGAACTAAGGACCAAATGACAAGCAAAGTCCTGAGTCTGCTAGGATCATGAGGCTTAGCTTGGTGAAAAGGATACATGGAGACTTCACTTCCATGGCATTTTTCTTGCTTCTCCTTTTCTAAGAGTACTTTGAAAGCTCCTTAGTTCCCACAGACTTATGCTTACCTATTTCAAATGTACAGTTAGATTCATATCATTTTATAGATGTCTTGCCAAAAGAATGGCTTGCTGGGCTGTGATACACCTCAGAAGTATAGTGCTTGTTTAGCATGCACAAAGGTTAGGGCTGGATTTTCCCCTAGTGTGAAAGAAAAACAAAGGAAAGAAGAAAGGAAGGAAGGAAGGAAGGAAGGAAGGAAGGGCAGAAGAAAGAGAGAGAAAGAACAAAAAGAAAGAAAGAAAGAAAGAAAGAAAGAAAGAAAGAAAGAAAGAAAAAAGAAAGGAAGGAAGAAAGAAGAAAAAGGAAGGAAAGAAGGAAGGAAGGGAAGACAGACAGAAAGAGAAAGAAAGGACAAAAAGAAAGAAGAAACTTAAAAAAGGAAGGAAGGAAAAAAGAAAGAGAGAAAGGAAAGAAATAAGGAAGGAAGGAAAGAAAGAAGAAAGGAAGGAAGGAGGGAGGGAGGGAGGGAAGAAGGAAAGGAACGAAGAAAGAAAGAAAAGAGGAGGAAAGAAGGGAAGAGATACTTACATAATAATAATAAAGAGAAATTTGGTTTTGGTGGTACTGAGGTTTTAATTTCAGGGTTTGTATTTTCCAGGCAAGTACCCTACCTGATGAGCCATGTCCCTAACTCTTTTTTGTTTCATTAATTTTCTTGTCCCTCCCCACCCCCCAGGACTGACTGGACCACAACCCTTTATTTATACTTCCAAGCTGGGATGACAGATGTGTGACACTATGTCCCTCTTGTTATGGGGTAAGATGGGGGTTTCATGAACTTTTAGCCAAGTCTGCCCTCAAGTTTCAGTCCTCCCAATCTCATCCTCTGACTAGCTAGTAGGAGGACAGGCATGAGCCACCATACCGAATTAAGATAACACATGTTAAGCAAAACTTTATATCAGCTTCATCACCTGACACAGTTTTACATAGAAAACATTTCTTACAGCTTGCAATGTCTCTGTGTTATTGCCTACATTTTACACAGAAGGATACTGAAAGCTATAGTGAGCCATTTGGTATAAGTACTACCTCAGACTAGATTTTCCTGTTTTGTGGTACAAAAGTTAAGTGGCAGTTACGTAAATAGAAAAGGAGCTCATCTCTCTTTCACTCTTTAGTCAAATCTAGGCAGTCCAGAGCATTCACTATGGCTCCACAATCAGCAAGGGCCCCACTCTTTCTATTTGCTCTTCTCACATTGCCAACACACACAGCATCAACCTATGTTCAACTGGCTGCTTCAACTGTAGCCATGATGTCCACATTCCAAATTTCAGGAAGGAAGGAAAGAAACAAGAATGACAGGCCCCTTCAACTTAAAGAACTGTCACAAAAGATGCGCACTCAACTAACACTTCCCATTAGCCAAACTTGACTACCCAACCCTCGGGATAATGGGAATACAGACTTGCCTCTGTATAGGCATGGGTACAACCTTGGGAACTCACCTCCAAGGTGGCCTCCAGTGATCTATACTTCCAGATATCTGCCACCTGCCAACTCCAGTGCATTACCTGACATTTCAACATCTCTGTTTCTTACCCATGAGATGGGGATGAGGATATTCATGAGATTTCTGGGAGACATAAATAAATGGCATAATCTTTGTAACCTATGAGCACGATCAGAGATGGAGTACTCAATAAAGGACAGCTGCTACAATGATCATGAGCCCTTCCTCTGAGACCTAATGGAGGAAACACTGCACATCTGTTGCTGTCTTGCTGAGTCCTCTTGTGTCCACAATTGCATTTAATTTTTTCAGTTGGTTTGGAAGGGAAATATATTATTACTTGTCTACAGACAAGGAAGAAACATCAGCAGGGTGTGGTGACAAGTGAAGGATTGTAGTTAGCTGATGATGAAACCTGATCTAGAACTCAGTTTCCAGATCTAGTCACTGAGTTCCTATCCCCAGCTCACATGAGGGACAAGAACTGCTTGAGCTAGATTCTAGTTTCTGGATCCTCTTACCCCTAAGGCTCCTTCCCCAACCCTTAAAAACAATTTGAGGTGTCCCAGGAAGTCATAGCACTTTAGGGGTGTCGAGTACCAATGTTGAGCAGCCACCTTACATATGGCTCCCTCTGTGTTCCGTGGCAAGACTACAGAGTTCTCAGGTCTGTTGCCAGGACTGAGAATTCACTGTATTTCCTGGATAGGGCAGAGAAAGTACAGAACAGAAACCAAAATAATAGCCAATGGAGTCTGGCCCTTGCTTCTAGTCTTTCTTTCTAAACTTACTTAGAGACAAATTCAGCCTTCAGATAATGTTTTTAATGTGGCATGCAAACTTTAAAGAGCCATGAGATGACTACAAGTTCACAGCTAAGACTTCCTAGTCATCAGAGCAGCATGTGATTGGATGCACTGCAGGAAGAGAACAAGGCTGTCTCACCTGTACAGTCTAGTTATCTGGTAAGACTCTTCTTCCTATCACAATTTAACCACTCTATCAGGAATTAATTTTCATGTTTGGTGTGAGGAAAGGATCAAGTTTCTTTAGAAACTATTTTTCTTCCACTACATGAGCATTTGTGATCATTAGAGTCAAGCAAATTTATACATCCATTCCCTGGTAAGATTACTTTAAATAATTCTTAATTTTCCAAAGCACATCATTAGGTTCATTCTTAGTTCTTTTAAATGTAAATCTTTAGGTCTGGCTCACTTCACTTAGTATAACTTTTTCCAAGTTCTTCCATTTCCTTACAAATGAGGCAATGTCATTCTAAAGAAACATGGACTATATGGTCTCCCTTATAGGGAATAATTAGCACAGGTTTAGGCAAGTCACAGCAGAGGATCACAGGAGCCCAATAGCTATACCCTTACGAACACATAAGATGATGCTAAGTGAAATGAACTCCATGTTATGGAAAAGATTGTTATATCACTGTTGTAACTACTTTCAATGTGCCATATGTAACTGTAGCCTCTATTATTGGTGATATTCCTGTATCACCTTCCTGTGGTTGTACCTCCACTATCTGTGTATCTTATCAGAGTATATTGGAAACTGGATATACTGGTATTAGAACCAGGAAATTGGAAGGGAATACCAAAATCGAGAGACACAGGGTAAAAAAAGACAAACAACTACAAAAGCAATACAGACAAACTGTTTGGTGAAAATGAACTGAACAACTGAACAACTCATGGTGGGGGGGAAGGGAAAGGGGGAGGAGGGAGGGGGGAATGAGGGACGAGGTAACAAACAGTACAAGAAATGTATCAATGCCTAACATATGAAACTGTAACCTCTCTGTAATTCAGTTTGATAATAAAAAATATTTTTTTAAAAAACAAGAAAATAAAATATATACCACTGGAAAAAAAAGATAATAAAAATATTCGTAAACAATTTTCAGCCAAAGGCCAGTGGTAAACAGTGCCTCATGCCTATACTCCTAGCTACTTGGAGGATGAGATACAGAGGATCAGACTTGGAAAAAAAAATTTTAAAAATAAATTTAAAAAATTTAAATCTTTAGGCATGGGACCAGTGAATCTGTACCTTTCACCATTCCAGTAGGTTCTGATAGACAACCAGGTGTGAGCATTGCAAACCTAATTGGCTACGATTTGAACCATCCAATTGAGGTCGATCAGATCTGGGATTTGAAAACATCATGCTTTCCTGGAGCTTCTTTGAGACCACTTCATGATAGTCACAAAGAAGGGGAATGGGGCTCTGGGGAAGGAATGGTAAGGGGGAAAAAAGCATGGAATGTCTAGATCTAACCTCTCAGTTTCAACCAGAGCATTTTATTTTTAGCATTTGTTCATTACTACTCCATGTAAGATACAATCAAACATAGACTGCACTAACTTTAAAAAAAAAGGACTTTAAAGCAGTTGAACTAGATGACCTTTAATTTATTTAATCAATAAAAATAGTTACTGAATGTCTGCTAACATGCTGGCCTTGGTGCAAAAATCAAAGTGGAGTCAGACATGGTGCCTCCTCTTTGGGACTGCACAGCAGAGAGGGAAAAGAAGAATGAGCAGTTTGGAGACATCAGAATGACCATATTATTGGAGGAAAGAAACCAATATGTTGGCTAGATCTTAAAAGGTGTGTAGAAATACTGTACTTGTTTAGAGGAAAAGAGAAAATGGAAATAAAAGTATAGGAGTAGGCATGGAATTCTGAAGAAATGGAATGGGGAGGATTAGAGCAGTGGAAAATGGGTCATGCTGAGCAGGTGCAGAGTACTAAGTAAATAAACTCATTACCATCTTGACATCATCTAAGCCAAGTGACAACGGCTCACACTTGTAATTCTAGCTATTCAAGAGGCCGAAATCTGAGGATGGAAGATGGAGGAAGCCAGCCCTAGCAGAAAAATCCAAAAGACTCTTATCTCTACCTAGCCAGAAAAAAGACCAGAAATAGAGGTATGGCTCAAGTGGTGGAGCACCAGCTTGAGCAGAAAAGCCAAAAGACAGCATGAAGCTTTGAGCTGAAGCTTTGGTACTGGCACATCTCACACAAACACACACGCGCGCGTGCGCGCATGCGCGCACAGATCCTATATCTATCTCTATCTAGATATATCTTTTCTTTAGATACATAGAGAGATAGGGAGATAGAGAGATAGATCTTATCCTTAGATAGATAGATCTTATTCAGATACATAAGATAGAGATAGAGATAGAGGAATAGAAACACATTTGAGATCAAATCTCCTATCTTTGCTTTTGCTGGCATCTTGAAATCATTTCAATCTTACTTCTTCATTCAGTTCTATCTGCATTCTGCCAAGGTCCTGGAGGATGTCTGCTCCCATTCTCATCTTGTGGCTTGGTAAATAAAGTTTCTATGCTTCAGACTCCCAAAAGGTGAATCAAAGAAATCAGATTATCTCCTCCCCCCCCCACTTCCACCCATCCCAGCAATAAAACCTCATTATGAAGTACCAGGAGAAGCTGCTGTGGCTCTGGAGTCAGACCTGAGTCCAAATCATGCTCTACTACCATAAGCAAAGTGACTATGAACAAATTGCACCTAAATTTTAGCTTCCTCATCTATCTAGAGAGATGGAGTAGCGTCCCTTCCCCAGTGGCTTCAGTGATCATGCACATGAAGTAATCAGTACAAGGTGGGGAATTAAGACAAGAAAATGGCAGCCATGATGAGGCCAAAGAAGATGATCCCCTCCCTGGGCCTAAGAGCAGACACCACCACCACAGATACTTCTAGTGGTACCTTTCCCCCTCAGAAGCCAACCTTCCTCTCACTGCACAGAACTTTGTCTGCTAAATTGGCTCTGTGGGCGAAGAAAGGTCTTTCTGACCTCTGCCTAATGAGCCCATTGCTACCCTGGAAATAAGTAATAATTTGAATTCTGGAAGTGAAATAAGCTCATAGAATTTTTCAAATGAGCCTATTTCCATCTAAAGCAAAAGCTCTGCTGCTTCCACGACATGGTATATCATGCAGCCAGACCTCCTGAGCAATACATTTGGGGCCATGCCAGGCTCCTCCCCTCTTATGATTTCTTTCCCACAATGAATAGTGAAGGTTGGGCTAGATCCTGGTACCTCTAGTTAGGCTTCTCTGTGTCAACTCTCTCCCAGGGCTGTTTTTCACAGATATTAACCCCTAGTTAGGCATCTGCATATACCCTTTCTCCTCTCTCAATCCCTAACTTACCCTTTCTAAATGTCACCCACAGTACCACACATTAATAGTCCTCATACTTAAAAAATACTTGCATCTGGTCCTAGAAGGAATATTACAAAGAAAAACTTTCCAGTCTATTACTATTCCTGAACAACAAATTCACTGAGCATTTTTTTTCCAATCAGTGCATTAAGCCTTAACCATCAATGCACCAGACTCCATGCTAGACATTTAGGATACAAGAATGAACAAGCAGACAAGTCTTTGCCTTCAGGATGCTTGTTATTGCTGCTATTGTAGGTGACAAATAGCCAAACGAGAACCTGTAGGAGACTTAGCACACAGGGGCAAGGAAGAGGGCTTTCAAAACAAAGCAATCCCTTCACTGAGCATCCAAAGGTTAAGTAATGATTGAGCAGGTCAATTTGAGAAAGGATAAAGCACAGGGAAACAGCCCATACAAAACACAGAGTTAAAAACAACTCTACTTGTAACAGGATACAATTAGGGGAAATGAAGAAATGAAAATGAAGAAAGAGATGGAACATTTAAGAAGAATGTGGCAGAATAAGAAATAGCAGGCTAGACCATGAGAGCTGTCATAATATCTATATTTAAAAAGTAAGTGAATTTGTCCTCAGTTCAGTGAGAAGACACAAGTTGCAATGCATAGAGTAACCATACATTTTATTATGCATTTATTGACACTTGTGTGTTAACCTTCTCACGTGTGAGGAAGAGGAGTGTAAGGGGAGTAGAAGGCAGTACCAATGACCTCTCTGTGGGTAGGACCTACTTCTTAATCTCAACTTCAAAATGCATGTCAACTTCAGCACCTTGGAAAGCAAGGGCACATTTCTGATATCGCCTGAAGTGCCAGCCTTTCCCATTGCTCTTAGCCCCAAACCTAGAACCCAATAAGCAGTAGATGAACTAGAGTAAGTGGTATGGTCATGTGGCAGAGGCCCCATTAATATGGGCCAAGAAAAGCAACATGGTGGGGAGACTGAAGAAGAGGAACCGTGGTGAAGGAATCACCATGAGACGAGACCTAAGTGTTGAGAAAGAGGAAGAAGGAAGAAAACAATGAGTCTGAATCTGCATACGCAAAACTGTTGAGAAGAGGAAGCTCAAGGACAGCTGGGAAGGTGATGGAGAGAAGTCAGTTGGGTAGAAGGGTGGATTCTGAATGTGGGGATTCCTGAAACACAGAATGATGATTCGGGACTGGTCCATAATATGCAGGTGAGTCATTATAGATTCTAGAGAAAAGATGGGGAACAACATGGTCAGGAAGCACAAGACTGAATGCTGGGAATGCAAAGAAGAAGAAGGAAAGGCAAGCAAGATGTGGCCAGTGTCACCTGGACAGAGAACATGGGCAGGCTTTTGTTAGGTATTGAGGAAGGATAGGAGATTCCTCTGAAAATTGCCTAAAGACCAGATCAAAGTCTTATGTGTTCCAAAGTGTCCATTTTAATTCCCCAATCATAAGGACAGACAGTTTCTTATTTGATTCACATTGCAAGACGTGGAATGGGCTTTACTAGCCATGAGGTGGGAGGATTTCTGCATGAGAATCATCTAAATCAGAGGTCAGCAAACGAAAGCCTGTGGGGATCCAAATCCAGGCAACTGAGAATCATTTTTACATTTTTGAATGTTTGGAAGGGAGAAATCAAAAGGATAATATTTTGTGACACATGAAGCTTAAATTTCAGAGTACATAACTGCAGTTTGATTGGAGCAGAGACATGCTGTGATTAGGAATTGTCTATGGCTGCCTTCAGCGTGGAGGGTGAATTTGAGTAAACTGTACCCCATCCAGCCCACATTATGTTTTGTCTGATGCCGAAGAACAAAAGGTATCTCACGCTCATCTAGAGCTTTGTCTCTTAAGCATAAGGCTGATGGTCTCTTGGTTTATGTCCACTTTTCCCATATGGCCAGGCCTAAATATGCAACAACCCAAGTAGAGATGCAAGCCTAGACAGAATCCAATGAACCAGAATTCCAATGATTTTTGCCTCTGAATTCACTGGTGTTGAATTACAATACACCTCGCCAGAGCCCTTGCAGGAAGACATGAGTATAGCTTGGGGAAATGATCAGTAGTGCCTAACTTTCCTTTCCATAGGGGGCCAAACCTGCCATACAAATTCTAACAACGACTGTAATGGAGGGCCCAAATGGTTCTTTGGGTGGTTTGTTCCATGGCTGAGAGAGGGGGGGTGACTTAGATAGGGTGAAGACAAAGTATCTGTCATAGCCCTGTGGGAGGTGCCCTGCATGGGGGGATTATAAATGGATGGTCAGATTCCTCCTCACCAGAGGGTGGCCAGAGACAGTTAATGTGCCTGAAAAGCAAGGAGCTATTGTGGTCACTGCAGTCTGGGAGGCCTGGTGTAGATTCAATTTTCACAGCATCCTACCTCCATCTGGAATGAAGAATCTTTTCTTAACGCTCTTATTAAACCCTAATCTTAATCGTATTCATCATTATTAAGTCTTGAAATTGTCTGGAATATTTAAATAGGGCCAAAGAGAAAGTCAGAGAGATGGATTTAAAGGGACAGCTAGAATTCTCTTCATGGAATCCGCCAAATAATCACTGGAGATTCAGCCCCTGATAGAAATCGAGGCTTCTGAAGTGAGAGATTTTTTCAACAGCGGCACTGGGGAGGGGGCTGCCAATTACATTTGGCCTGGATAATATTAGTCCTTCTTTCAAAGACTCCTCAAAGTCTTATCAGGAAAGGAAAGAGGCATAAATAGAGGATGTATTAAGGACTTAAATGTACCCAAGGACTTGGAGAGATATTGAAAGTGAATAACTCTGCAGACCTCGCTCCTTTCAGCTCCAAAACAATGTCCATTAAATAGCTCCGGTGCCTTGGTCCCTGTCGCCAAGGATTTCATTTCTAGCAGTCCCCTAAGAGGTCAGATGACCTGGCCTGGTTCTTATCTCCTGATACATGGCAGGAAGGCACCAGGGCATTTAGAACTATGTTCTGAGGAAGAAATAATGGCCCTTTCTTTTTCCTTTCTAAATTAGAAATTTAATTTGAGATGCTGTTATTCTCATTTTGGCTCTCACATCCATCCAACAGTGTGTGGGTGAGTAGGAATTTATCAAGGATTTATTTTGCACTCCAGCCCTAAACTATACATATTATATACACTGACCCACTTAATTGCAGTAAGAGCTCTATAGGATTGGTTCTATAGCCTCTGTTTTATAGTTGAGACATTTTACAGAGAGAGTAAAACACCACCTTAACCATAGTCATTCTTCCTGCGGGTATTGCTGAGCACTTTGGGCCATTTCTCTCCCTTTCTACACCTCTAGCCTCTCAGTACTATTACTGTCACTCAAAGAAGGTGGTATCAGAAAAGGGGTAGATACACTGCAGGTGAAGGGGCATTTTCTATATGAAAGAATATTTTCCACAATATCCTTATTATCAGGTGTGGATCATGAATGTTGAGATCATCTATTTAACCTTTATTCTAGCCAATGCATACATTCATTGAGGGGGGGACCTATACACTATCATAAAAACGAGAGAAATTGAAACCTGCTGACATAAAATCAAATAGCCCAGCCATAAAAGGTGTCGCTTTTATGTGATTATCTTGCCAATATCTTCGTGTTGCTAAACTAAATCAAACTACAATTTTCCCCGCATGCCCTGAATTTAATGGGAACCATTAATGGGTGTGATTCCTTATAGATCTTTTTGTAATAGGAACATGGCCTCTCATGGCCTGGCCGATTAAAATAAAGGCACTAGGCTGTCATTTGTTATGTTGCTCTGAGCATACTGAACAAGTAGCCCTGATTGAAATACCAAAGCTGTTAACACTCTGACTGGCATTCAAGGACCTCCTAAACTATCACTAGATCTTTCCAGAACTTTCTTCCTCTACTCACATGCATAATATTTCCTGAAGTCCAAGAGGAAGAGTTTTGGTGGCTTTGTTTTGTTTCATTTTGTTTCCAGATTAAAGTTCCAAGAATGTGACATCGAATTGTAATTAGATGTCAATTCTGATTGGCATTGGGGAACACTGTATTGGAGAGCTCTGAAGTGAATTCCAGGCTCACTGAGTAAAGAATGCTGTGATTGATTAATAACATCTGCCCTGGTCTCTGCTGGAAAAATGCAAGTGCAAGTCATCTATGGCTCTTTCTCTATGCTTTATAGAAACTGTTCATTTGACAGATGCAGAAACTGAGGCCCACAGAGATTAGAGGAACTTGCCAAGTTCACAAAATGCATTAAGTCAGAATCAGAGTCTATTCCATTGATTCCAGCCTCCTGTTGGAGGAAATCTGATCTGAGACAGACAAGCATATTAGCAGGATCAAGAAACCAATGGCTTGCCAAAGGCAGTGGGCATTTCCCATTCCATTGATATAAAATGGCAAAAATCCCACAGGTCTCCATAGATCTTTACATACAACCTTTTAGCCTGTCAGTTACTGTCTCTCTATCCTTCCTTCTCAGTGTCAGTGTTCCTCTCTACACCAAGCAAGGATATTGTCCCGCTGATCCCCCACCCCACCCCTGCACAAGATCACTGAAAATTAGAGCATGGTGGGGTCCTTTAGGTGAGATTGAGTTTTCCTCAAGGAAAGCCCCATACCCTTCCTTCTGACTATCACCCACTGGGATTGTTTGAGACGGATCCCATTCCCTCCTAGAAACCATGGTAGAGCCAGGGAACAAGCAGCACTGAAATCACCAGTCTCTCTGCTCACATGCAGCATCTTCCACATCTGCAAATGCTTCCTGGATCACAATCTCCTATTAACAAAGTTCTCCATTCCCAGCATGGCCCTTAGCACCTGCTACAGTCTTCTCACCAAACCTTCTGAGTTTCCTCATTTTACCATTCCCCTCCAGTGCCAACAACCTGGACTGGGAAGGGCAAGTAGCACCAGGGCTATGACTCTCACTCCATTCCCCACTGATCACCAGTTAAGTCATTCGCCATGTGTATTTTTCCTTCTTTGTTCACAGTATTTCAAAAAGGCTGCAGTGGATTCCAGGAGGGCTGGAATGCTGTACTAACCAGCCCTGCTATAATCACAATAGTATTGCCCACCTAGTGAACATATCTTGCACTTGCCTACCTGTGCCTTCATTTGTACACAGAGCTCCCTCTCTGCTTTGTATTCCTTTTGACCCTATTTATAATTTCCCAGACCTGGACCTGCATCCTCCATCACTGAGAAGCTGTCCCTAGCCATCCATACTAAATAATTCCCAGGGAAAGCAACATTGATCATTATTCCACCAGGATAGCAGATGGGTTAAGGTTATAGACTGAAGGCAGATATCCTGGATGCAAACCTTTCCTTTGCTATTAAACAGCTGTGTGATCTTGGGCAAGCAACTCAGCCTCTCTGTGCCTCCATTCTCTCCTCAGCTGAAAACTGGTGATACCCTAGCACCTCCCTCGTGAGACTTGTGAGGACAAAAGGAATTAATGTGCTCAAAGCGTGCCATGTAGAACATGGCACAGATTGAGTGCTCAGCAAGTGTTTGTTATTATCTAGCTTTTGAAACTCTGTGACTTAATAACTGTATATCTACCTGCTTTCCACACTGAATTGCAAATTTCTTGAGGTCTGGGATTTGATCTTTGTCATCTTTGAATTTCTTGCCCACCTAATGCAACACTGGTTACCTAGGTGCTAATGAATATTTAATGAATGACTAAATGAATGAATAAATCTGTTTGAAGCACTCCAGAGTCAGAAGGGAAAGTCATTTTCTACAGATCTCTGCTGCTGGTGGCATATCCCAGTTCAGAGAGACTCCAGTGAAGTGCACTGTGGCTGTCACTGGAGTCAAAAGAGATACTATGTCTTGGTGACATCCAACCTCATGTTTACCTTGAACCACTTTAATGATCTCTCACTCACTCAAAAAATTAAAATTCCTTCCTCTCTTGATGCTGTCCCTGAGTGGCAAACATGTTTAGGCTTTTCCTTTCCTCCCTCTAACTTCCCCCTGAGTTTTGAATGAAGCAGAAGACAACATGACTGTTTTATGTACCTATTTGTCTGTGCTGATAGTATTAGCAGAGATGGGTGCATTTCTCCAAAGGATGTTTGCTTGAGAACTGGTGTAGAATGGCACAGGTGAGGTATGCAGTGTTTAGATGGATACTCACAGGTGCAGGTGTTTCATTAGGATAAGAGTGTTTGCCACTATTATCTTCTTATGGACGTGCTAATCCTTAGACTACATTTGAGCCATTCAGCTACAGAGCTACTCATCCATCCATCCAACCATCCATCCATCCATCCATTCATCATCCACACATCTATCTATCCATTTATCATCCACCCAACCATCCATTCATCATCCACCCATCCATTCATCATCTACCCATCCATCCCTCCATCCATTCATCATCCACACATCCATCCATCCATTCATACATTTATCATCCATCCATCCAACCATCCATCTGTTCATCATCCACACATCCATCCATCCATTAATCCATTTATCATCTACCCATCCATTCACTCATCATCCACCCGTCCAGTCATCATCTACCCATCCATCCATCAGTTCATCATCTGCCTATCCATCCAGTCATCATCCATCCACCCATCCATTCATCATCCACACAGCCACCCATCCATCCATCCACTGTCTCTCCATCCATGCATCTATCCATCTATCCATCTATCCATCCATCCATTCATTCAGCTATCCATCAATTCAACAAGCCAGTACTGAAATCTACTACTTATCCAGAATGCCCACATTGTGCAGCTCCAGGAATATCACTCTAATAATACAATATAGAAGGCTTGCTCACTGGTTAGGGACTGAGCTGTCAAACCTAATAGGCCTACAAGAGCTATGAAATGCTATATGTGCAGAAGCAAATGAGATACAGGATCCTTCCCTCAAGTAGCTCATACTCAAGGAGGGAAGTCAGTGTGTCGTTGTGGCAGGAGTAAAAGCAGAAGCATTTTCAGGTAGACAGGCATTCGTCAAGGCATGCTGAACTCACCCTGGGAAGTTCAGAGAAGATTTATTGGAGACAAGGATATCTGATTAGGGTTTTGAAAGATATACAAGGATCCATAAAGAAAATTAGAGATGGAGAGCTAGGGATGGATCCTGTCCATTTACAAGAGAAGGACAAAGATATTTAGACATGAAAGAGTATGATCTTTCAGGGTACAGCAAGTCACTAATGCATTATTAGAGCATTCACTTTGAAGGTGTGCACATCAGGGAATAAAGCTAGAGAGGGAGGGAGGTGTCAGGTAATAAGGGACCTTAAATACTGTGCTGAGATGTAACAATGACAAATGGGGAACCATGGTGATGTGGGTATTAGGAGTGAGGTATAATCACACTTGGAGGGAGATGACAAAGGTCTCTTGCATTTATATGTCCATTTTCAAATTCTTATGTCCTAATAATTTCATTTTACTCTGTGATGGCTTAACTAGGCTGGCCATGGCCCAGTTCTCTGGAGAGGCTGTAAAGATTTCAACCCCTTTGAGCATTGCTTGACCAGTCTGACAGATGGACATGTGGCAGATTGGCAAATGGGACAGCTAATGGCTTCTCATACATGTCAGTGGGCAGTGCTCCATACAAGTACAAGCCTAGCACGATTCAGTCTAGCAGGTAGTCAGTATCAAGGAGTCTTTGGGGGACTTATTACATTCCAAAGTAATTTTCTTTAGCTTCCCTTTCAAAACTTCTCACATCATCATCTTTTCATTGCATATTTGTTCTTATGTTTTCTATTAAGTGTGTCTCCAGGAAGTTGTATTGCCTATTGTATTGACTGACATGTCCTCAGCTTCTTGGCAAAGGCAAAAATACTCAGTAGGATTTTCATTAATGTGGAAGCCTGAATAAAGATACCTAAAGGTCACTAAGACCAGTATGTTATCCTATGTAGCAAAATGGACTTAGCAACTATGTCTAAGTTAATGACCTTGAGATGGGGAGGTGTACCATGGGTGTGTTCCCATTGTAATCACCATGATCCTTGTAAGATGGAGGTAGAGGGGTCAGATTTGAAGGAGAGGGCAGGATCAATGGGAGATGTGGGCTTTCCCCATAGAAGGTGTGGCTATGAAATCAAAGCCCACAGGTGGCATCTAGAATCTTCAAAAAGTGAAGAATGAGATGCTCCCTTCTCCCTCCCAACTTCCCTAGGGAAAACAGCTCTGGAAATGCTTTGAGATCCATTATAACCCTAAGTACCATTGGAGATTTCTGATTGTGGTGGTTTGTTACCGTAGGGATACAAAGCTAAGCAATGAATAAGAGCTAGTCTGCATTTGGCAATAGGAAAATTATAGGGCCTAGGATCCAGGGGCCCAGACTGAAAATAATAGGGTGAGTAGCAAAACACAAAATTCATCTTTATGATTCAGAGTATCATCTTGTGTAACTCATTCACAGATGCCAAACTCAAAGAGACCTGCAGTAAACATAAGGACAAGAGGGCACAGAACACAAACCGGACTTTCTGGGACTACATCCATGAGAAGAAAAAAATCCCTGGGGACTAAAACAGTCTAGACAAATTACTTTTTAGAACAGCTCATGGGTTACTGGAAGTGACAGGCTGCAGCCTACCAAGGTAAGACTCAAAAAGCATGAGTTTCAAGGTTCTGTGATGTAGGAGGTGTATTCTGCATGGTGGCATGGTCATAGGTTGGGCCATAAGGACTAAAAGGAGTGCCAGCCTACCTCCTGTTCTTATGGGAAATCTCACATCTTTTCTTGTGGTTGACTTGAATTGATTAATGAAACATTGGGCCTCTGGCCCAGTCCTACTCTGAGAGGCCAGCCATCTAAGATCAGTCTTTGGTCGGGTTTCCCTTACAAACAATGAGAAGACTCTTGCTCTGGAGTCATCTAACAGCGTGGATCTAGAAACAGCATACATTGTCATGTGCTGCCTAGTCCTACAAAGTCAGGATCTCTGGAGGCAATGCCTGGGAACCACCTCCCCAGCGCACTGCCTATAATGAAATTTCAAAACCCCTTATCTAATTCCAGATCATAGCCGCACAAAACGGGGCACTGAGGCCTCTGGAAAGGAAGGTCCTTGCACAAGGTCACACAGAAAGTCAGGGACAGAAGACTTTGCCCCTGCCCTCGCAAGTCGAACGGTATGCTTTAGGAAAACCAGCCACCTCCACAAGGAAAAACAACACCAGGGCAAGCTTCAAGAGTGCTCTACAACTCTGTGAGAATGCTGGAAACCATGATTGCAATCTTCCCAGCAACTCTAAAAGCATGTGCCTTCTATTCTGCCTGTGGTTTTTTTTTTTTTTCTGATGAAAAAACAAGAGAGACTTGAAGAGGTGGAATGACAACAGGTGAATTGATTCCAAATCCAGTCTTCTTTTATTTATGAAGAGGCTGTAAGAGGAAGCAATCTGATGGAATATGAATTCTCATGGACAAGGGGCTGCAAGTCCAGGTAGCAGGTTGTGGGCTGGCACAGAGGTGACCCAAGTTCTCCAGGGGGGTGGGGGTCACTTAGAGATGACATCTTAGCCCAAGAGAAATTTTTTTTTAACTGGGGCTTAAACGAAATTTCTAAGTTGATGAAAGGGAATCATAGATTTCAGGGTCTTTACCATAATGAATCCTTAAAAGAGTGACACTAGGGTATTGAAAACATGATTGTAATGTTGCTGGGGGAAAAAAATTAACGGTCTAATCCTGCAGAGGATGGATATTGGCGACTGTGACTTATGTGCACACCACAGAGCTACCATAATCAGCTTTTCCTCTTAGTGCAGCTCAGGGTGAAGGCTGAGGGCTGAAAATAGTCTACTCTAAAAACCTTTTGATTGCAAAGTGTTTCAAGAGCAAAGACGTGGGTGACAGACATAAAAATCCAAGCACAGTTTGCATTTGCGTTTTCCCACAACGCCTCTTGCACCCCAAACTTCCCAACAATTGATGAGATGACCCCCACTGGGCTGCAGCAGCATCTCTCTCCTTGGTCAGCTCATCCTAGTGTGTTTACTGAGCACCTACTAAGTGCTGTCACTGCAGTAAGGTGTTGTAAGCATAATCTTGCTTGATTCTCCCAAAAACCTGTGAGATAGGTTTATATGCGGTATGCTTTGGCTATTAACTGAGGATAATCAGGAATGAGTTGGTCGACAGGGCTAAAATGCCTCGTCTGCTTTTCTATCCACTTAGGTGATTTCTCCTTCATGTAAAGCCCATTTTCTCAGCAGAGGGTATTAATCTCCAGTTTAAGTCTGTGCTTCTTATCTGTAGTCAGTCACATAGCCTTTAAGTGGCAGCTCTGGATTTGAACCAGGTCTATTTGAGAAGAAAGTGATTTTTTTCCCCCTGCCACTATATGCTTCCTTTACTAGGACACCTAATCTTAGAGGAGTGAGAAGGAAAGTTCATGGGAAAGAACTTATGTGTGTTGGGCTGGGGATATGGCCTAGTGGCAAGAGAGCTTGCCTCGTATACATGAGGCCCTGGGTTCGATTCCCCAGCACCACATATACAGAAAATGGCCAGAAGTGGCGCTGTGGCTCAAGTGGCAGAGTGCTAGCCTTGAGCAAAAGGAAGCCAGGGACAGTGCTCAGGCCCTGAGTCCAAGGGCCAGGACTGGCAAAAAAAAAAAAAAAAAAAAAAAAGAACTTATGTGTAGGTTTTTTATGGGATAAACCAGCAACCGGTACCAAATGCTTTACACAAAGGCACGTACAAAGAGTAGAAGGGGCTGTGCACCGGTGCCTCACACCTATAATCCTAGCTAATCGAGAGAGGCTGAGATTGTTGGGATCTTGGTTCAAGGCCAGCCTGCATAGAAACAAAAGCCCAGGAGAGATCCTTTTTGAAAGAAAAGCTGAACTCAGTGGCGTGCACCTGTTATCTTTGCTACTGAGATGGGAAGCACAGGTAGAATGCACCCCGGCATGTATCCAAACAGGAAGTGAGACTCTAGAGACTCTAACCTGAAAAAACAAGCAGAAAAAAACAGAACTGGAGGCATGGTTTTCTGCTAAGAGCAGCTTCTTAGGCAGCACAAACCCTAGTACCACAAAAAATTACAAAGCATTATGGATGCTCACAGGAAAGACAAACACTCTGCTGCAGCCCACGGGGCCTTTGCATATGTTGTTCCCTAGGAACATAAACCTCCTCTCAAGCAGCCCTTCTCTGAACCTCACTACCTCTTCACTTTGTTTGTACATCCTAGTTTGCAAGTTGTTGCTTAGAAATGAATTTGCCTACTCCCTGTATTATTTTTTTCTGTAATCTTATGGGAACTCTACAAGGACAAAAGTTACTTCCAGAACTGTGACCACCAAATACACTAACTGAAGAGAGACGTGAACCCGTAAATAGCATCAATGACTCAGTCTTCAGAACAACACTGGGAGGGCCATATTGCCATCCTCCTTTTCAAATGAAGAAACAGGAAGTACCCAGGACAAAGAATAAGGGCATCAACTCATTGTTCCCGACCTAACTCTGCTTACAATCAAACTACACAGGCTCAAATTTGCATATCTGAGGGACTGGGGATTTTCAGACAACTATCAGGAAATCCCAAGGAGGGAGAAAACCAAAAATCAGGACAGGCTAAGAAGACTCAGTGAATTCCATGCCTTCTTACTTGTGGATAACCATGCACTATAAAACTGAGATTAATAAATAAGAAAATAGTGACAACATTTATTATGCACATAAAGGTTTGATTTATATCACTGAAGAGAAAATGTTATATACTAACACTTTGGAGCAACAATATCACTACATTATTTGGAATAAAGGTCAGAAGGCAGAGCAGGCACAAGAAGCAAACATTACCTGCTACATTGCTGCCAATCTGACAGAGAGAAGGAGGAAGGAAAGGGTGAAAGAAAAGGAAGGAAGTGGAGGGGAAACAAAGGGGAGTGGAAAGGAGAAAGAGAAAAGGAGAGGACAGAGCCTTGGAGATGGTGGAAGTAGTGTTCTGTAACAGGACTCTTGCCCTTGACTCCCAAGCCATCAGTGAAATGTGCAACTTACAGCATATATAGTACATATGTGGTTTTTCTATGACAGCCTGGCACAGATGCAGGAGTTCAGGAAACAGTAGAGCTCAGAGGAAAGTTGCCATTTATTCCACTTTTGCAAGCAGAAAAGCTGAAATATCGAGTGGTTAGCTAACTCTCCTGTTGTCATTGTAGAAGTGTGTGTGTGTGTGTGTGTGTGTGTGTGTGTGTGTGTACATGCATTTGCATGAGCCAGTAGTGGGATTTGAACTCAGTGCTTCATTGCTCTCAATTGCCACTTGCCTTTTTTCCCTCAAGACTGGGGCTCTACCACTTGAGCCACAGCTCTCCTTTTGGCTTTCTGGTGGCTAACTGGAGGTAAGAGTACAGACTTTCCTTCCAGGAATAGCTTCAAACCATAATCCTCAGATCTCAACCACCTGAGTAGCTAGGTGCAAACCACCAGCGCCCAACTATTTTGTTAAAAATTTGAAGCCAAGGTTATATCTTTTAGGTCTGAAACAATATTCCACTAACAGAATATGCCCCCACAGCCTACAATTTTCTGCTTCTTTCCAAAACCCTAATCACAGAGTTCCTTCCCCCTTCCCAAGACGTAAGATTCTTTAAAATAAAAATTTATTGTAAAGGTGATTATAGAGGGATTAGAGTTACACAAGTCAGGCAATGAGCACATTTCCTTTTGAACAGTGTCACCTTCTCCCTCATTTCTTTCTCTGTTTTCCTCTCCTGACTTCCCTCCCCATAAAGCTGTTATAGTTCATTTCCAACATAGTATCTTAGTGGGTTTCACTGCTGAATTGGTTCACCCATTGTCCCACCAATTTCTGTGCTTCCCCTCCCCCACCCCAAATCAAATATACTTATGGACAAGACAAAGGGTATATTATTTTCCTTGGCATTTTTCATTTCTTAAGATTCATATCACATTATTCCACCCATCATAAATGTTTATTCACAGTTTGTTCCACAGTGAACCACATTCTTTTTGAAGACTAGGACTGCATTTGACTCATCTATATCTGCCCACAGAAGAAAACAAAACACACACAAAAAATAAAAAAAAAACTAAATAAATGTGAACTGAATTAAAGTAATTGTACATTGATTTATCTCCAATTATAAAATGAAAGCCTTTTTTTCTAACATAAAAGAACCAAGGGTATAGGCAAATATGTTTCTGTTGTTGGGGGTCAGGAAGAATTGTAGGAGACGTTACTGATTTTTCTGTAATCAACCCTAGTTTGCCTTTGACCAAAGCCTTCCTGATAGGAAAACCAAGACAGAAGAAAATAAGATGTACATTCTTTAGGAGTTTGAAATTAAGATGCAAGTCAAATAAAGAAGGGGGGAAAGATAGAAAATATTAGTTAGGAATTTGACAACAAAACTTCAAATTATGACACACAATGTAGGAATAGAAAAGAAATAAAATAGTATTGGAATTTCTACCAATAGACTCCAGAAGCCACATGACGATATTTCTCTCTCTTGTTCCTCTACAAACAATTCTGTATATAAATGTATTTTGAGCACAAATGGCTCTGTCCTAAGATCCTTGATTATAATTATAATGATGGGTTTCTGAAAGCCTGCAAGTAGTTCTGGGAATGATAATAAGGGTTGAGCAAAGACATGTTGTTTATGTGGAGAATGTTTGTGGAATAAGCAATGAGATGGGAAGAAAAGCTCATGTTATATTTTGCACAAATCCCCAAATACGCAATTACACCCAAGAAGCCCATTGTCACCTCCCTGTCCTCCAGGAAAAGCGCAATTCCATTATCCCAAAGCTGGAGACTGTGATGGAGTTGGGGAAGCAGGTTCTTCTCTGTTGCCTTCCCAAAGAATTACTAGTTCCTCTAACAACCCTGAGCTTTCTCATCCAAGAGGTATCACCCAGGCTAGAAGTCACAGAGCAGTGCCAATCCACCCACCTTCCCATACCTACAGGGCTTGGTCTCAACTCCCTGAGCCATGATACCAAAATAATGTCCTCTTTCTCTCCTGAAATCCCATGACCCTTGACTATTTCCTCTAAATGGTGACCAACGGTCTCTCTCTTAATTCATGAATAACCTGAGAACATGGAACCTGTGAGAGACATTATACTGTTTGGTTGTTTATTTTTAAACTTTTAAAATATCTATCTGCCTATCTATCTATCATCTATCTATCTATCATCTATCTATCTATTATCTATCTATCTACCTATCTATCATCCATCTATCTAGTACTGGGACCAAACTTCAGACTTGGAGCTCACACTTAGCATTTTTTGCCTACAGCAGGTAGTATACCACTTGAGTCACAGCTCCAATACTCGATTTTTTTTTCTGATAAATTGCTGCTAAAGAGTCATAAATTTTCCTTCCCAGTCTGGCTTCTACTTCAGTCCTCAGAATTCAGTTTCCAGAGTAGCTAGGATTATAAGGATGAGTCACTGGCGCCTTGTTATTCTGTTTTTAATTGTGATTTAAAAAGTACACATAACATAGCATTTGATGTTAGGCATTTCCAAATGCACAAGTCAGAGGTTTTAAGTGTAGTCACAGCATCACCAATGTCCACTTCAGATACTTTCATCACTCAGAGGTAGTTACCACTTACTATGCCCATAAGTAGTCAGTTCCCATCCTCCCACCCAGTAGATTCACTGCTTTACAACTGTGACGGTGTCTCCTACTGTTTTGCAAATTGTAGATCCTAATAAATAGCTATAAAAATAAAAAGAAGTTGTGTTGGTGGCTCATGCCTGTAATCCTAGCTACTCAGGAGGCTGAGTTCTGAGTATTATAGTTCAAAGCCTGTCTGTGAGACTTTTTTTTTTTTTTTTTTTTGGCCAGTCCTGGGGCTTGGACTCAGGGCCTGAGCACTGTCCCTGGCTTCTTTTTGCTCAAGTTTAGCACTCTGCCACTTGAGCCACAGCGCCACTTCTGGCCGTTTTCTATATATGTGGTGCTGGGGAATTGAACCCAGGGCCTCATGTATATGAGGCAAGCACTCTTGCCACTAGGCCATATTCCCAGCCCTTGTCTGTGAGACTTTTATCATCAATGAACTTCCCCAAAAACTAGTCAGCAGTCAAACTGTGGCTCAAGTGGTAGAATGGTAGCCTTGAGAAAGAAAGCTCAGGAAAGAACCCAGGTCCTGTATTCAAGCCCTAGCACTTGCACAACTCTACCCACACACATACACACAAATCAAGAATTATCCTTTTAATTAATTAATACATCTAGGATATTATTGCAAAAATATTGTACAGATTAGCAGTGAGGGAATAATAATATTCAGTAATAGATGTGTACTTGCAAACCCTATATTATTGGCAAATACATTTTTCACAATTGATCTCCCCAATACCTCTTTGAAGGCAGCATCACTATTGCCATTGATAGAAGAAAAACTGAGATACACAGCTCTTAAGAATTAGAATACAGCCTAGTTTGAGTGGCTAACCCCTGGCATCTTAGTTACTTCCAATATTGAGATCTAGAGAGTTATAGTTTGAGGCCAGCCTGAGTAGAAAGTCCCAAAGACTCCATTCCTAATTAGCCATCAAAAGTCTGGTCTGATGCCTGCAGACCACCAGTGTCTCAATAAAGACTCCAAAATTCAGACTTTAAAAAAAAATCTGGGTTGGAGGAATGACTCCAGAAGTAGAGTGCTAAATGAACCAACAAACTACACAAGTGCAAGGCCTAGAGTTCAAAACCCAATAAAAAGAGAATTAGAACCTAAATTTGTCTGGCTGCCAAGATCAATGGAAAAATTAAAATCAATGACAAGATGGTTCTTAGTAACAAAACAATCTGGTGGGGTTTTAGGTAAGTCTTCTCAACTCTCTTTCTCTGCAATTCCCCAATTCAGTGTGACACCCTGGTTCATTCAGCTTCCAAGGTGATTAGCATTTTTCCTAAGAAAAATGACTTGGCAGTGACTCCTTCTCTTAGAAAATCCCTGATGACTTTGACAATGTACATTATTCATCCTTGCTTGTGCTTATTGAGGGGAGCTGGGCATCGTGACTCAGGTCTACATCCATCAGGGCCTTCCTTCACTTCCCTCTCTTCCCACACCTAGGGACACTCGGTGGGAAGCATTGCATGGTGGAAGAGTTGACATTGACTCAATAATTGTCCTGACCCGTGCACAAGACAACACCCACACTGGTGCTTTGGCCTCGCAGTGAACTATGAGCAATGGTCCTGAAACTTTGCTAGCCTTCAACTGAGCTCTGCAACAGTGTGAGCACATGCATTTGTGTGTCCCCATTCTGTAAATAAGAAACATGGAGCTCAGAACTCAAGATGACTGTGTGGAAAGGCAGTCTGTGGCATCACTGTTTTCTGGTAAGCTGTGGATGGCTCCAAACAACTTCAGTGTTCTCAGCCCAGACTCTGTGCCTCAGTGTAAGGGATCCTTAGATGTTTTCCCTCTTTAGGATGTCCATTCTGACTGTAGGAAGCTTTAAAAAGAGAACCTTACAAAGGAATGGTCTCAGATCTGAGAACATCACATGGCAACACCCTCCTCTCCACAAGCACTGTGCTGTCAACTCCCCTCAATTACTTTGCCATCAAAACCCTACGCCTAGGATGCCTTGAGTGTTGATTCAGCAGCCCGTCCTCTTATTCACACTGTTTCTATCCATTAACAACTCAGACCTGCAGACATGCATTAGCAATCTTTGCATTCCAAAATCAGCCCCAACGCAATACTGTTATATGATTAAAGAGCAACCATTTATTACTTATAACCAAGCCGTACTTTCTCACATATGCTTTAAGACTAAATGATATAGAGGAATAAATGCACATCAGTAGATTATAACACCACTTACTGAGCACTTAATAGATGCACACCCCATGCTAAGCACTTTCCGTTCAATATCTCATTTAATCTTGCTGCCAGGATTGTCACCCCCAAGGTGGCTATAGGTTTCCTGATGACAAGAACAAAAGCTGGCCCTGCAAAGAAACTGGCATCTAGTAAGTGCCCAGATTTACTCCAGTGCAGTAGACATTCAGTAAACACCTACTATGTTCTTGGTACTTTTAAGCAACTCATCAACAGCCACCTCACAGGTTTTGACATAGACATTACTAACTGTGGCTTTCCTGAAAAACAAAGCCAGCCTCTTGATGCGTTTAATACCTTCCTCATATCTTTCCAGCTATCAGTAAAACAGAGGAGTACTATCCTCATTCTCCACCTGTGAAAGCAAAGTGCTTTACACTCACTACACCATGAATGAATGAAATTAAAAGAGTTTAGAGCCTAGTTTGCAACCTCAAAGTGCTTCCTTCTAGTTAATAAATCAGGCTAACACCCTAGGTGCAAATAATTGAGTCTACAGTAATAAGTAGAAATCACTTCTAGGGGGGTCACAGGAAGGTAAGCTTGACAGGTGTGGGTAGAAAAGGTCTTAAGAAACAAAAATAGAAAGAACTGACTGTGGTCTACAAGGTCTGGTAGATTCAGTGGTAATCTGATCAGTGGGTGGGTGTGAAGACGCAGAGGTAGAAATGGCAAAGCATCGATAGATCCATAGAGAACAACCTAACAAGAATATAGGGCTGGAGAGGGCTGTTGAGGGAGCCCTGACCATCAGTGGACAGAATATCTCTCCATGCTGCAGATTCCTAGGCTAAGGAAACTCACAACAGGAAACATCTTTGAAATGATGCATTCTGTCTACAGAACACAGAAGAATTCTGGGAAGTGCCAGTGTTTGCAGTGAACTTAATGAACAC
This sequence comes from Perognathus longimembris pacificus, assembly GCF_023159225.1. Classification (NCBI taxonomy): domain Eukaryota; kingdom Metazoa; phylum Chordata; class Mammalia; order Rodentia; family Heteromyidae; genus Perognathus; species Perognathus longimembris. The sequence goes on from NC_063161.1 coordinate 149,710,645, forward strand.
TCACTGGATAGTTCATAAATGTATAACTGATGAATGGGTGAAGAAAAAAAAAAAACAAAGTGAAGGAAGGAAAAAGATCATTGTATTTGGGGTAGTACTGGCCCAGTAAAATGTAGAAATCCACAGCTGAGTGACATGAGTAAAGTTTTGGCTAGACATAGAAGAAGTGGGGGCTATAATTTGATCAAGTGTGTCCCCCCAAGACTCATACACTAAAAGTTTGGTCCTCAGTGTGATGCTTTTGGCAGGTGGGGGAAATTGTGATGAGGTAGGGCCTAATGAGAGGCAACTACATGATTGGAGACATTGTCAACCAAAGGGACCAATGTAGTTCTCAAGGGACCTTAGTTAGTTCCCAATACAGAATTATTACCAAAAAAAAAAAAAAAGGATCAGCTCAAGCTCTGAATCGCTTTAGCTTCCTGACTCAACATGTGACTACCATTTTCCCCTCATACTCACATCCACTTTGATGCCATCCAACAAGGCTTGAAGAACTTCAAGCTGTTTGAATCCTCTGGCCATCAGATTGATGAGTCAAATAAAACCTCATTTTATAAAGTATCGACTTTCAGGAGTTTTAGCATAGCAACGCAAATGGACCAATACAACGGGTAATAAAAAAAATAATGTCAAATCTGATTTTATTTCTCTTTGACCTTCAACCTTTTTGGTTTTACCATAGACACGTTTCTGGCTTTTCTAGCAAGCACTCTGTAAGCCAGGGCAAGAGGAATAAAGGATGCCTCTCACAAAGCAAGAGTCTGAGCCAAAAATAGGCTCACACCAATGATACAGGTTAGTGTTGTTTTCTTTGCAGAGATAGAAATTGCACAGGATTTCTAGGTGTGTTTCCAAAAGGGTGTTATGGAACAATAAGCCCATCAATAGAGACTAAAATAAGATGTGAGAGATACAAGGCTCTTCATGATGCAGGCAGCAGCCCTTGATGAACTCTTTGTTTGTTGACTCATTTGCATGAAAAATCGCACTTCATGTGACCTTCCAGTACAGAGCGCCAGCTTCCTCTCCTGTATTTGGCTTTTTCATGATATAAAATATTTGATAATTCAGCAACTCTCTAGTACACACTATCTGAAACTGGCTTTCCTAGTGAGTATAGATCTGCTTTTACCCTCTGGACCTCTCCAACTAACAATTTAAACAAAAGAACACGCAAAAATATCAAGCTCATACAAAAACACTCCATATTGTAGGTCTCTTCAGAATAAGCTAGGTCTTTTCCAAACACTCAGATCTGTTTATTTTTTTCTCAACATCTACCATCTGCTAATTTCCCTAATGCTCCCTACTTACACCTGTATCCATCTGACATCCTTCCTTTCTTCCTCCTTTGCATCCATCCATCCTGTTCATGGACAACATGTCTTCTAGGACTAGCAATGCCACAATTGCCAAAACAGGCCTGGAGGCTGTTCTGCAAGAACAAGTCTTCATTCCTCTTGCTACTGGCTGTGTTCGTCCTCTAATGGGTCTCAGATTCTGACCAACTTGATCAAGATGAGCATGGCAAATTGGGAAGAGCATCAATCATTTAATCATTTGATCATTAAGAAGTCTCAGTCTTTATTCTTGCTAAATAATACTGAAAAACAGTAAAATAATAGTTACTGTGAAGAAAGAAATGAGTAGGTGGTACAGGGTAGGTACTCAATAACTAGCTACTATCCATATCGACATCATCATCTATAAATAAGAGCACTAGTGTCTTCCCTTTATTAAAACTCTGAGTTTACGAATTTCAACAGCTGCCCTTTGCTCTCAGTACGGGTTGAGTATCCCTTAGTTAAAATGCTTGGGACTAGAAATGGTTTGGATTTCAAATTGTTTTCAGACTATGGAATATTTGCATATACGTAATGAGCTATCTTGGGGATGGAACCTAAGTCTAACCATGAAATTAATTTATGTGTTCTATACATCTCACCCACATGGCCTAGATAGAGGTAAAATTACACAGTGTTTTTAATGCATCTGAGTTTTAACTGCATCTCAGCACAGGAAGTCAGAGTGGAATTTTCCACTTGTAGTGACAAGTCAGGGCATAGAATGTTTCAGATTTTTGAAAGTTTGGGGCTTTAGGGTTTTTAAATTAAGGATGCTCAGTATTGTATAAACAATCTCAACCTTTGCAAGGCAGGGAGGCCTTGAAGAATCGGTTGTCCTAACATGTTTGCTGACTTTCCATCACATAACCAGGAAAGCATCAGAGCCACACACACCACATACCTCTGCTTTTCATTCACAACAACCCGCAAAGTCCTTGATGAACGAGGCTCCAACCAATTTGCATTCTTCAGAGGGAATGAATGGAAAAAGGCACATGCTAAGTAATGGTGGGCCATGGAATCGGAGTAAGAAACACATAATCATTACTGTTCTGGACTAAATGCTTTTTGTCTCCCTGGAAAATTCATATACCAAAACCCCTAACTTTTGTATGATGGTATGATGGTTGGTGGTATGAGATAATGAGCCTGGAGCCCTTATAAATCTGATTACAAGGAGAAACACCAGAGAGATGATTTCCTCTAGGTCATGTGGAGATAGGAGAAGATAACCATCTGCACACCAGAAAGAATATCCTCAGCAAATAGCAAAACTACAGGCATCCGTGCTGCCAGAACTGGAAAATTTGATCCTTACTTAAGCTATTCTTTGCTAATGCCATTGGAGCCTAAACTAAGTATACATAGCTGCTAAGGTTGGAAGACTCTGCTACTGTAATGAAGCTAGGGTAGCCTAACAATCCACTGACCATCCTTCCTCTGATGACAGGGTCAACATCTTTTCTCAAGTTGGTCTCTCCTCCTACAAGTGTCTTCTCTCTCTACTTAAATAATTCAAGGTGGCAAAATTCAAGCATTTCTTCTTCAGGGAAGTATTCCTTAACTATGTTATCAGAGATTCTCATATTATCAAGTATCTCTCTTTCACAGCTCTTCTCAGAGTGGCAATTTTATTTTTGTTTATTTGATGATTTTTTTTAATTTCTGTCTTAACAGATTGTGCATTCCACAGGACAAGGATTCAGAGCTTAGGTGGCTCATCATCTTGTCCTTGGTGTGGAGCATGGTACAGGGATATTACAGGCTCTAAATAAATATTTGTGGAGTGAAAGAACAATGTGATAAAATAGAGAAGCAAGGAGACAGGGAAAGTGGGAGAGAAAGAGAATGAGAGGGAGGGGAATAAGGGAAGCAGGAAGAAAGAGGGGTAGGAAGAAGGAATTACTGCATAGGTAGATGAATAGCAAATGCCTGGGATAAATGGTCTTTGTCTTTAATTTCTAAGTCTGTCTCATATTTCATCTTAACTTTTTATTGATACAGAAGGATTCATGACATGCTGCCATCTTTATGTCAGTTGATCTTGAAAAATATTCAGACATTCTTGACAGTGTCCTTGCTATGGTCAGATCCTCTGACATAACCTCAGCTACCCAATTCTCACATGGATTTCAACTCAGTTCCCTTTACTTGCTCCTCAGAGGAGCCATGACAAAACTCCAACAATCACACTTCTTCCACCAAAGTCTTCCAAGGTTGTAGATGCCTCAGTTTCTCCCAGATTAGAATCTTAAGATGAAAAACCATTCCACCCCAATTGTACAGCCCCACCATTCGATGCTATTGATGGTGCTGTCCTCCTTTGTTAACACATTGCCTTTTCCTCTCCATAAATCACACTTACAGAACACAGTGCATGCAGAAAGCCCAGGGACACCTCTGGGGCCTCACAGTTCAATGAAGCTCATTATGGAAATCAGTTAAATGCAGAAGAGCAAGATAAGTGTGAACTGTTTACCCACCCCTTCCACCAGAGACACACAGGCTGCACTAATGAGATCTCATTTACAGCCTTTCTTGGCCATTCAACCCTCTTTATCTGCTTCTATGACTAATCTTCAAGGAGAAAAGAGCCTGCCTGCGGGCCTGAAGGAGTTCTCTCCAAGGATCTGGGGGTGATTGGTGAAGGAGGAAATAGCAGGCAGACAAGGGCCAATGTCTGGGACTCTGAGTCACACAAGTCCAGTGCCCCTCACTCCACAGAAGGCTGTTTGTCCTGCCCTCCAGGACAGTAGATTCTATGACCAGATGTTCTGGGTGGTTTTTTTTTTTGTTATTTTTTTCTTATTTATTGTCAAAGTGATGTACAGAGAGGTTACAGTTTCATACGTTAGGCCTTGGGTACATTTCTTGTACTGTTTGTAACCTCCTCCCTCATTCCCCCTCCCTCTCCCCCTTTCCCTCTCCCACCATGAGTTGTTCAGTTGGTTTACACCAAATGGTTTTGCAAGTATTGCTTTTGTAGTCGTTTGTCTTTTTATCGTTTGTCTCTTGATTTTGATATTCCCTTTCACTTTCCTAGTTCTAATACCAGTATATACACAGGTTTAGGCTAGTCACAGCAGAGGATCACGAAAGCCTAATAGCTATGCTCTTATGAATGCATAAGATGATGCTAAGTGAAATGAAGTCCATGTTATGGAAACGAGCGTTACATAACTGTTGTAATTACTTTCAACATGCCATGTGAAACCGTAGCTTCTATTGTTGATGATCCTCTTGTATCCCCTTCCTGTGGTTGTAACTGCACTATCACTCTATCTCATCTGAGTACATTGGAAACTATGACCAGATGTTTTGAAGAATAGCAGAATTGACACTCACATTCAGCAAGTAAGAGGAAAGTTCTTTGTAGTTTACATAGAGTTTTCATCAGCTTTGCCTTGTTCGAACCTCCCAATATTTTTACCAGGTAGAGCCACCATCACCCAAATTTGCCAGCTGAAGCAGTAGACTCTGAGTAGACAGTGACATGCTGGGGCTATAATTGCTGAATCGTTTTCTCTTTCTGGGTACAGTGCACTTCCCACATCAGCAAAGCTACTTAAGTATGTGTGATTGGGGTTTCATGACTAGGAGTCAAGGTATCCATGAACTTCATGAACTTGCCTGTGAATTTTACATGGTTTCAAGCAGAAGCATTTCTTTCTTTTTCTGGGAAATATATTAGGCCTTTTTACAAGTCTTAAGTGTGTTGAAATCTCTACCAAGATACAAAGCATTAAGAATACTAGACTTTCCAAGGGCATTGAACAATTACCTGTCCATCCAGGGAACTTTTTAGGGTAGATATCTTTGTCCACTTATCTATTTTTCCAGAGAAATAAAGTTATAAGCTGAGCATCATTTGATTTTGAAGCTCCAGGGCTTCCTGTTCCTAGCCATCACCCTCCAATCATGACCTGTGCCATCCCCTCATCTTTGCTTGGACCCCTGTAGACAATGCCCACTCTGCTGTGCACGTACTTCTCCCAGTCAGATTGTAGGATACCATCAGGTCTCAGCGCCCCAGGATTCCCACTGCTGTATGCAGGGGCCAGGATTAGAGTGGTGAGAAAGAGAAATTGTCGTATGCAAATGCAGAGTTGATTCTCTCTTCAGCGATCCAGGTAATTTCTGCATGAATTTTGGTTTTTCAAATGTATGGAAGTAGATACTACTTATTTAATGAGGGCTCCTTTGGGGAGGTCAGGGAGGGGGTATTCATTATATTTACTCCCAAGGCAAATGTCTCACCTCACTTGTCTTACCTCTAGCTCAAGCCTGGAGAATACTGTATCTTTGGAGGAGTCTTACTTCACCCAGACTCTTAAGGCTACTCAGTTCAACATTCATGGGACAACCTCCTGGAGAAGGCTAACCTGAGATCTCTCATTTTAGAGCACAGTATATGGATTTTACAGCATTGATCTTGGGGTAAAACAGACAGACACAAGCTTCAATCCTGACTGTCCTATGAAATCTGAAAGGAAGTCATCTTTGTGAGCCTCTGTTTTCTTATATTAGCAAACTAGTGATGGTATTCTACTGCAATACCCATCAGATCATAAGAATAATCCAGTCACATGCCCCCATTGAACTATTTGAATTTAGCAAAGGAAGCAAGTAATGAGGATGAGTTCACAAGAGGACTCAACACCCTCCCCGTATTCCCTACTGATATGATTTTGGTTTGAAATCTTGGAGCTTCCACTTGCTTACTATGAGACTTTAGGCAATATCTTGGGGCTTCTCTGGGAGTATTTATAAATGAAAGTAAATAACATTCATGGAATATAAAATAATGCAATAGAAAATGTAAATATAAAATAATATAAAAGCATCAGGAGCCCATGTATCTGGCATATATTTACTGTGAAAGGACTCAACAAATGTCAAGATTAAAATGACAAATATTACTAGAGGAGAAGAAACTGAGTTAAAGAGAATGACTTGCCCAAGAGCACACCAGCCAGTGGGTCAGAGGTTGGCAAAGACATGTGAGCACAGATTCCCCAGACTGACTCCATAGAATGTAAGCCAAATTGATCTACCTCCTCTTCACCTCACGAGATGGACTCAGGAATTCCAGCATCTGAGCACAACAAAGCTACAGGCCCACTCATGAATTTTGTGTTATTAAGTGATGCACATGAACCTCTCCACTCATGACCTTGCTAACTTGCCCCTTTGTCTTATCAGAAAAGCCATCAAGCCATGCCAACATTCCCTTCTCAGCTTGGCCTAACTCTTGCAGCCATGGACAGTGCAAAAATTCTGGCCACATGGAAGAAATGTCTATGTGTATGAGCAGACTGTGTGTCTGGCCTGGGGCTGGTTATAAACTGCCTCTTACCAAAGGCTTTTGCAGAAGAATCCTACATTTCCCAGAATAATCTCTCTCATTATGATGCCGGCCGACTTTTCAAGCCAGCTCATTTTTCTTCCCTTTGTCTCAAATTCCAATACCCTGCCCTTTTCACAAGATTTCCGAGAGAGCAGTTCACAGCGCCCATTTTATGGGGAGGGTGGGGGTGGAAGAGTCTCCAGAGAGTGAGCAGTATCTAAGCCCTAGTTTAAAAAAAGAAAAAAAAAAAAAAGATGAAGGGAAGAGCTTTGTCTGCTAAATCTCCCCATTTTGGAATCAAATGTTGTTTAAAATTCAGGACAAATTCTCAGCTCTCTTGCTGACAAATTCCACACAAGCAGAGAGGAGAGGGAGAAGGAGGTGATGATGACTACGTGGGAGGTGCTTGAACGTTTGTCACTTAAGGGCAGCCAAGTGCATACCTCTGTGTGTTGGATCCTTCCCTAGGCTTCTTGGAAAGTAGGGTAGTAAAAGAGAAAGACAAACAAATCACCACCCAGATTCATAATTACAAGCTGGACATCTGATTTGGAGGGAAAAATATCAGGGACTATAAAAGTGCAGATCTAAGACCTGATCCAGTTAGAGTTTAAAGGAGACTGTCAAGGGAGTGACATTAGTTCTGGAACTGGAGGATGATCAATAGGGTTCACTACATGAGGACAGGAGGAAAGCTTTCTAGCAAGAAGAACAGCCTCAGCAAAATCCCTGGGGCCAGAGGAATTACCAATGTTTGATCAGCTGGAAAGGACACCAGTATTCCTGAGAGAGCAAGAGAGTAGGTAGAATGGAGTAGAGAGGCACAGGCACAGATTCTTCTCTTCCTTATGGTCCTATGTGCTGCTAGCCACAGTAATGCTGAATTTGGCCACAACAGTAGGACAACAGCAAACACGCTTCATACAGAGACATGAATATTTGTACATATAGGCTTGCTCATTCCATATGCTTTCAAGACCATGTGATCACTGTGTGAAGAAGATTAGGTTAGCGTGCTGGAGAAGAAGAAACTCAAGGCTCACTGGCCTTGTCCTTTATCAATGTCCCGCAAACTGGCAGACAAAAGAGTTCATATCCTACAATGTTCAGCTACCAGCTGACAGGAAAGGCCCAAGTGTGCCCAACAGATATCCTAAATCAGAAATGAGTGGTTAGTGCACAGACCTGTGTACTGAATGAATGAACATCATTTTAAGTTCTTACATTCTAGGGTGGATGGATCTATATATATTCATTTGTGTCTGTTTGTTCACAGTAACACTCAGTAAGGGGTAGAGCCTTATCTTTCCTGCTTACTAGAACTATATTCCCAGTGCCCAGAACAGTACCGAGCAAGTCATAGACCTTCAATTAATATACGATGTATGTGATATCTAAATAAATAATTGTATGAATGGATGACTATTATCTATTTGGTTTCCCCCAAGAAAGACTTTTTGGCCAGGCACTGGTGGCTCAGACATATAATCCTAGCTACTCAGGAGACTGAGACCTAAGGATCAAGGTTGAAAGCCAGCCCAGGCATGAAATCCCATGAGCCTTCATCTCCAATAAACTACTCAGAAAAAGCCAGAAGTGGCATTATGGCTCAAGTGGTAGAGTTCTAGCCTTGAGCCAAAGAAGCTCAGGGACAGCACCCAGGCCCTGAGTTCAAGCCCCAGGACCATAAAAGAAAATATTCTTGCACCAACCCCAAGACATTTTTCCCTCTCCAGTAGCCTTTAATAGGTAGATAGACCCTTTGAGATAGAAAATAAATTTAAATTCAATCCTTATAGAGGGTACCCATATACTAGAGTGGCAGGACATGGAAACCCTGAGGACAAAAGGGGAAAAGGCATAGGCTTTACCTTGAAAGTTCAGTGTCTTGCAGGAGAGATGGACACTGATAAGAACAGTCTGCCTTGGTGTTATTATCTACTTAGGACTTCTAAGGCCCTTTGCATAGAGTGATCCCTTTACCACATATCAGTGACAGAAATAAAGTATAATTAGTACGACATTTATGTGCATTAGAAACTGAGGAATAAAGAAGCTAAGTGTGGAATAAAGAAGCTAAGTGTCCAGGGAAAGGGAGTTAGACTCAACCCCACCCCAATCTGACCTGTAACTAGTATATTGGTACAACAGAGTTGTATAACAGAGATAGTCATTGTGCCTTGGACTGAACAGCAACAGCAAATGGTCATAAAATGTTTTGTAAATAAGGGTGAAATAAGAAAATGCTTGCCATTGCTGGATGGTTCATGCCTGTAATACTAGCTACTCAAGAGGTTAAGATGTTAAGACTGTGGTTCAAAGCCAGACAGGAAAGGAGAGTCTGTGAGACTCTTACCTCAAATTAACCACTTAAATCTCAAAAGGAGAGCTGTGGCTCAAGTGATAGAGTATTAGCCTTGAACTGAAAAGCACCTAGACCCTGAGTTAAAGCCCCAGGACATTCTCTCTCTCTCTCTCTCTCTCTCTCTCTCTCTCTCTCTCACACACACACACACACACACACACACACACACACACAGACTGTTTATAAAAAGGTTAACTCCTAAAATGTACCTCCCACACATTTACTAAATATCAGCCATAACCAGATACCCCATTTTGCAGAAAATAAAGTCAAGACTTCAGTTGGTGATGAAATGTGCTCTAAGTAATATATTTAATAAGGATGATTTAACCTGACTAAGCACTAATTCTCTTATCTTGAGCTCCTAATTGGTGCTCCAGATGAGTGAGAAACACTTCCCGTCACTATTGCTTAATGCTTCACTGCTTCCAACTGAAGTTGTTGTAAAACTCTAGAACAAAGGAAGTTTTGTTTACTTTTTTCCAGAAAAAAACAGACTTTTAAATCACCAGAGAGATGTGAATTAATGTGTTCCTGATGTACAAGCATAGCACATTTCCAAGTTGGTTTTATGAGGGGAAGCTCTAAACTTCTATGATTTGAAGGTAGTAAACAGTAACGACAAGATATTAAACTTTGTGGGGAAGTGACTGCCTTCAATCCTTTCTGGAATGAGGCAAGGTGTAAATAAAGGAATGCCCAAGGTAGGATATATGGGGACTGAAGCTTTCACCCTACTGGAAAAGCGTGGTTTCCAGTCCCAACCCATATGTAACTGAAGCAGGCCCCTCAATTCTGTCTGTGCTCACATTTCCACATAGTCTAGAAAAGAGTAACTTACAGGGGCTGGGGATATGGCCTAGTGGCAAGAGTGATTGCCTTGTATACATGACACCCTAGGTTCAATTCCCCAGCACCACATATACAGAAAATGTCCAGAAGTGGCGCTGTGGCTCAAGTGGCAGAGTGCTAGCCTTGAGCGAGAAAAGAAGCCAGGGACAGTGCTCAGGCCCTGAGTCCAAGCCCCAGGACTGGCAAAAAAAAAAAAAATAGAGTAACTTACAATTCAAACTGGAACACGATTGAGAAGGGAAAGGGGATGCTATGAGTAATTATACCGGGACAAACTTCATCCGGAGAACCTTGAGATGTGTCCTCTGCACCTACCAGCAAATCACCCCATCTTTTGCTAAGGACCTTTCTGGCCATGATATAGAATCATGAGATCTGTTACTAAGATCCAGTCCCATTCAGGTACTGAAAATGCCTGACTGGGGAAGAGGGGTGGTTAGGACCTTAAAGAATACATGCAAGTATACATGCAGTGAATGAGGGAAGAAGATGAACTACATCTACTGAAAGAAGACAGTCATGACAGATAAACCTGAATCAAGTGAGACACTGTACCACAGCTCCTAGCATCACTGTGATCCCCCATGAGCTGACCACCCACCCTGTCTCAAACATCATGCAACGGTGCAGAATAAAACTTGAAATTCTCTACCACAACAGGGTCTCCTTGCCTTGTTCTCTGTGCTATTCTACATCTGAAATGTTTTCATTCCACTGACCTCATCTTCTTGGTGTCCTGTACCTATCCTTTGAGACTCTTATTGGCCCACATGACTTGGATCCTCATCCAGCTTGGCAATCAACACCTGCCAAGCTGATGAAATAATGATTCAGACACCAGAGCCCCGTCCGTGGCTCATGCCTGCAATCCAAGCTACTCAAGAGGCTGAGCTCTCAGCTCCATCCAGGAGAACGTTCCCCACCCATGTGGGAGGCTCACAGACTCGTAAACTCAGCCAGAGGTGCCCTGCCCTGCCCCGCCCCACCCCGCCCCGCCCCACCAACTCTCCAGCAGCCAGAAATTCTAAAATCAAATTGAAAGCAGTGAGCAACTTCTGGCAGTGCAAAACAATCAGACAGGAGAGTAAACAGTTCCCAAAACAGATAACGGCCCAGCCCCTTTACAGAGGACACCCGACTCCCAACTCCCACCAGCAATCCACAGCCAGCTCCACCCAGGAGAAGGAACCTCCCCTGAGACAAGCAACTCTCAGCCTGGTAAAACAGGCCAGAGGTGCCCTGCTGAGTCTGCAACCTATTCAGAGCCAGGTGTTAAAGGCAGCGGCCCCACAACAGATGGGAGAAGCTATGGTTCCTGTGACTGTTCAGCCAGCATCCCCAACTACAGAGGACACCCAAGTCCTACTTGCAAGCTGTGCAAACGACAGAGGCTAACAGGGGAGGAGGGTCAGAGCAGATCCACCCCCTGCAAACTGAAATCAAGTCAAACCAGCCAAGTAGCAGGAAAATAGACTGTAGAACATTGCAAGGAAACCAGAGACTGGAGAGAACCCACCCAAACAAGGAAGACTCCATTTTTTTTTTCAAGTTTAGTTTTACCATATTTATTTATAGATGTAAAGACTCCATTTTTTTTAACATTTTTAAAAACTTTTTTTTCCAGTTTTTGAGTTGTCGTTTGTTTTTTGTTTTTATTTGTTTTATTGGGGTTTTTCGGTAATTTTTTTTTATGTTTTGTGTGTTTGTTTTCCTGTATTTTTTCTTTGTTTCTTTTTTCACATTTTCTTTCTTTAAAATTACTTTCCTTTGACTAACTCCTTTACTCTTTTCTGCTGACTCTACATTGTCTATCATTTTAACCTCATTCTTTCTACCGATTCTACTCTTCTCCACCTTTCCACTTCACTGAAACTAAACCAAAATCATCACCCCCCATTCATTTCACTCTATTCTCTTCACTACCCAAACTTGCCCTCCTAAATTTACTTCCAGGCCTTCCAGACTCCAATGATCTCTGGTTATTGGATAGGGGGTATCCCTGCTCAATCTGAGTGAATCAAAGGGCTTCATAGAGAAATCCCGCCAGTCCAAAAAGAACTAAATATAAGAACAAAAATTGCTCATAGGGTTATTATGGTAAATAAGCAACTACTGAATACAGGGCTCAGGGCTGGTTGTTATATTAAAATTGTATTCATTGGGGAAACGAAATTTGATTTTTATAATTATCTGTATATAATTGTGAACTTCTAAGATTTATACAACGGTGCTTGGTAAGGTCTGCTTTGGGTCTTAAATAGTGCTCACAGGTGCTTGTAGATTGACATTTCCAATCCAAATGGGAAGAAGAAGCACAAGAAAGATGGTAAACAAGGGAATCTCATCTCCCATTCAAAACAAGCAGGAAGCAGAGCAGTCAATCAATGACCTAGAAGAGAACCCTCAAAAGGCTCTACAAAGTCTACGGATATAAATGTTAAATGACAAGTTTGAATCTCTTCAGACAACTATCCTAGAGCATGTGGAGGCAAACCAAAGATTAATATATCAATCCATTCATAAAGTAATAGAGGATTTCATGGACTCCACAGATAGAAAGATAAATGAACTTCAAGAGTCCAATAAAAAGATAGCTACCCAGCTAAAAGATTTGAGAGACAGCACTCAGAACAAAATTAATGAAGTAAAGAAGTCCATACAGGACATAAGAGAAAATTATAGCAAAGACATGGAAACCATTGAGAAAGACCAGTCAGAAGGAAGGGAGATTTGAAATTAAGTAGCCAGCCTACAGAGCAGACTAAATGAAGCAGAGGACTGAATCTCAGGAAATGAAGATTCCCTAGACTCTATGGAGAAAGAACAAAAAACAATACAAAACCAATCCAAATGGCAAAACAGATCACTCCAGGAGCTCCAAGATACAACCAGGAAGCCCAATTTAAGGCTAATAGGTATTGAGGAAAACTTAGAGAAAGAAGTCAATGGAATAGGAAACCTATTTAACAGAATGTTAGCTGAGAACTTCCCAAATATCCAGAAGGATAGGCCTATACAGATACAAGAAGCATTTAGAACCCCAAACTGACCAGACCAGAATAGGACATCCCACAGATACAATGTGATCAAAACAGGATCAACAGAGTCCAAAGAAGGAATCCTTAAAGCTGCTAGGGAGAAGAAAATAATCACATATAAAGGAAAACAAATCAGAATTACCCCCAGACTCCTCAGCAGAGACCATGAAAGCAAGGAGTGCCTAGAATGAGGTATGGCAAACCCTAAATAAAAATAACTATTAACCAAGAATACTGTACCCAGCTAAACTCTCATTCATAGCCAAAGGTCAAATAAAAGTTTCCACAGTAAGGAAAAACTGAAACAATATATCTCCACCAAACCAGCTTTACAGAAAATCCTCAAGGATGTACTACACATGGAAAATAATCAAGATCACAATACAGACAGAGAAATGAACTCTAAATAGAAAACCAGAATATTAGATCAAGAATTGGGAAGACACAGATTTTAACAAGATAGCTATAATGAAAAGGAACAAACGATCATCTCTCAATCCTAACTCTCAACATTAATGGACTTAATTCTTCAATCAAACGACATAGGTTCATAAGTTGTATCAAAAATCAAGATACATCTTTCTGCTGCCTCCAAGAGACACATCTATCCAGCAAAAGCAAACATCTTCTAAAAGTGAAAGGCTGGAATAAAATCTACCAAGCAAAGAGCCCCCATAAGCAGGCTGGAGTTGCAATCCTAGTACCAGATAAAATTGACTTCGAATTAAAAATGGTAAGAAGAGGGCTGGGAATATGGCCTAGTGGCAAGAGCGCTTGCCTCCTACACATGAAGCTCTGGGTTCGATTCCCCAGCACCACATATATGGAAAACGGCCAGAAGCGGCACTGTGGCTCAGGTGGCAGAGTGCTAGCCTTGAGCGGGAAGAAGCCAGGGACAGTACTCAGGCCCTGAGTCCAAGCCACAGGACTGGCAAAAAAAAAAAAAAATGGTAAGAAGAGACAAAGAAGGTTACTACATACTAATAAAGGGATCTCTCCTACAGGAGGATATAACCATCCTAAATATCTACACCCAAAATACAGGAGCACCCAACTTCATCAAACAAACACTAATGATTCTGAAAACACTCATAGCCCAAACACATTGATAGTTGGAGACTTTAACACTCCACTGTCACCTCTGGACAGATCAACATGCCAAAAACTGAGCAAAGAAAACACAGAACTAAACAACTGCTTAGACCAACTAGACTTAACTGACATTTAAAGAATATTCCATCCAGCAACAACAAAATACACATTCTTTTCAGCAGCACGTGGAACATTCTCCAAAATAGATCACATCTTAGGGCACAAAGAAAATCTGTACAAATTCAGAAGTATTGAAATCATTCCCTGCATTCTCTCAAACCACAATGGAATAAAATTAGAGCTCAATTCAAACAGCCACCACAGAAAAATCCTACAATTCATGGAGACTAAACTATACACTGCTGAACCATCTAGTGGGTCATTGAAGAAATTAGAACAGAAATGCAAATGTTTATGGAATTAAACCAAGACGAGCACACAAAGTACCAGCTTCTTTAGGACACAGCAAAGGCAGTACTCAGAGGAAAATTTATATCTGTGAGTGCCTACATCAACAAACTGGAGAAACAGCAATTCAATAACTTAAGGAAGCACCTTAAGCTCCTCGAAAGAGAAAAAGAAGCCAAACCCCAAGCCAATAGACGGAAGCAAATAATTAAAATCAAATCAGAATTAAATGACTTAGAGTCAAAGAAAACCATGGACAGAATCAACAAAAGAAAGACTTTTGTTCATTGAAAAAATTAACAAGATAGACAGACTCCTAGCAAATCTGACCAAAAAACAAAGGCAGCGCACCCAAATAAACAAGATCAGAGATGAAACAGGTAACATCACCAAAGAAACAACCAAAATTCAGAACACAATAAGGGACTATTTTGTAAACCTTTATACCAACAAATTCGAGAAATTGGAAGAAACGGACAATTTCCTAGCAAAAATTGATATCCCTAAACTCAATCATGAAGATTTAAACCTTGTAAACAGACCCATATCCAGCATTGAAATAGAAATGGCAATAAGAGATCTCCCATGCAAGAAAGCCCAGTTCCAGATGGATACACAGCAGAATTCTACAAGGCCTTCAAAACAGAATTCACACCAATATTTCTCAAACTCTCAATGAAACTGGAAGATAAAGTTCACTACCAAACATATTCTATGATGCCAGTATAACCTGCATCCCAAAACCAGGCAGGGACTCATCCTGGAAGGAGAACTATAGACCGATTTCACTGATGAACGTTGATGCAAAAATTCTCAATAAAATTCTGGCCAATCGACTTCAACGGGTCATTAAAAAAATCATACACCATGATCAAACTGGATTCATCCCAGGGATGCAAAGTTGGTTCAATATACACAAGTCAATTAATGTAATCCACCACATCAACCAGAGCAAGGTAAAGAACCACATGGTTATATCCCAAGATGTGGAAATGGTGTTTGATAAAATCCAGCACCCATTTATGATAAAAGCTCTAGAAAAACTGGGATTCCAGGGAATACTCCTGAATATAATAAAGGCAGTCTATGACAAACCAACAGCAAGCATAATTTTAAATGGTGAAAAGCTAAAGCCATTCCCTTTAAAATCAGGAGCAAGGCAGGGATGTCCACTTTCTCCTCTCCTCTTCAACATAGTACTAGAATTCCTAGCCAGAGCAATTAGGCAAGAAGAGAACATAAAGGGGATCCAAATAGGAAAAGAAAAAGTTAAACTTTCTCTCTTCGCAGATGACATGATCCTCTACCTAAAGAACCCCATAGACTCTATTCCCAAGCTACTAGAGCTGATCCAAAACTTTGGCAAAGTAGAAGGGTATAAAATAAACCCTCAAAAATCAATGGCCTTTCTATATGCCAATGACCTGAAGACCAAGGCCAAAATCAGGAAAGCAACTCTTTTTACAATAGCCCCAGAAAACATAAAATACCTAGAATAACCTTAACCAAAGAAGTGAAAGGTCTCTATGCTAAGAACTTTAAAAACATGAAAAACAAAATGAAGGCAGAACTAAGGAAATGGAAAAACCTCCCATGTTCCTGGTTTGGGAGGATTAATATTGTCAAAATGGCAATATTGCCAAAGACTAATATCCCAAAACCATTTTTTAATGAAATAGAGGAAGCAATCCAGAAATTGATATGGAACAATAAAAATCCCTGAATTGCAAAAACAATCCTAAGCAGAAAGAACAGTGCTGGAGGAATTAAAATACCAAACTTCAAGCTGTATTATAAAGCTATACTAATAAAAACAGCTGGGTATTGGCATAGGCACAGACCTGAAGACCAATGGAACAGAACTGAAGACCCAGAAATGAACCTGCAGAACTATGCCTACTTAATCTTTGATAAAGGAGCCAAAAAAAAAAAATAGGATGGAAGAAAGATAGCCTCTTTAACAAATGGTTCTGGCAAAACTGGTTCAACACCTGCAACAAACTAAAACGAGATCCTTATATATCACCCTGCACCAAAATCAATTCCAAATGGATCAAAGACCTTGAAATAAAAACAGATACCCTGAAAATACTACAAGAAGGAGTAGGAAAAACACTTGGGCTCCTTGGCACAGGATGAAACTTCCTTAACAAAGACACAGAAATGGGAGGAAGATGGTGCCGCCACAGTAGGGAAGCACCCCAACTTGCTCCAACTGAATAGCCAGCAGGGAACTCCAGCACCCAACACCCCATCAAGAACCCAGCAAACCCAGCAGCCAGAAGCAACAGAGAAACCCAGGAAACAAACAAAACAAAACAAAACAAAAAAAAGAAAAAGAAGAGCCTATAACCTGCACAGAGCCGGAAAGGCCCTGCCCCCTCCCCAACAGGGGCCCAGGGATGGGCAGGCATTGGAAGCCCCACCTGGGGCGCCTGGGCGTTGTGGACTTTTTGAACAAAAGTCACAGGCGCTGGTGGGCAATACCAGCCCAGCAGAGACACCTGGGCCCGATCACACGCCCCCCCTCACAGCAAAGGCGCAGAGTTTGGGGGCACCAACCCACGCACAGACACTTGATCCTACTGGAGCCCACACATACTGCCCCCCACAGCAAACTTGCAGGAGGGCACAAGCACACCCCAACCACCCAGGGCCCACTCTGGTAGGCATACCATGCACAGGTGGGCAGGGCCCCCCCAGTGGCAGCGCCCACTCTGATAGGCGCATCCGCACAGGAGGGCATAGCCCCCCAGCAGCAGCACCCACCCAGATTGGCGCCTTTCCCACAAGTGGGTGGGCTGCCCCTCAACAACACTGGCCCCGGAGCAATTCACACAGGTGGGTGAACCGCCTGAGAGGTGAGCTCCTCTGACCAAGATACTGAGTTGAAAAAAGAACCAAAGAAGAGAAAAGCCTCCATGCCACGCTGAATCAGCGACCAGCAAACCCCCTCCAGGGGCACGCTAGGGTCAGCACAACACAGCGGCAGGAGACTATCCTGCAGAGAAAGACACAGAACCTACTCCCCTGCAAGTGCAGTGAGAGTGACCACCTCAGCGACAACCGAGACGGTCACGCTCACCCGTTGGGCAGTAAGATTCAACAGCCAAACTCAAACCCAGAGCCAGGACACAAACAAGTCTCCCACTGATGGACCAGTGGGAACCAGCACAAAGCCAAACCAGGGAAGCTACCCACAGATCCCCAGATGCACAAATCACAAAGAAATGTAACACAGTTCATCAAAGGGCAAGCCAACTCGTCAGCTCCAAAAAGCAGTACGACTGAAGAGGAGATGGAGAATTAAAAAAAAAAAAACTGAGACTATGATAGCAGGAATGATGGAAAGCCTCAGAAATAAAATCAGAAAACAATTCCAGGAGTTTAGAGTGGAAGTCTCGAAGGACATCCAGGAAGCCAAGAAAGAAATGGAAGCAAAAATGGATACAGTGCAAACCTCCGTTAAAGAAGACCTTAATATCCTGAGAAGTGAAATGCATGAAAAAATAGATTTAAAATACAACTCTTTAAAGGAAGAAATTTCCACGATCAGAGCTGATCTGGCAACCATAAATAGCTCCCTGACATCCATAAACTCTGCACTTGAATCCACAGCACAAAGAATAGACCATATTGAAGCCAGAATCTCTCTCTTGGACGATGATGCAGCCAATAAAGACCAAAAAATTACCACAATCCAAGAAACGGTAAAGCTCCAGGGCAGACTAATCCAGGAGCTAGTGGACAAAGACAAGAGATATAATCTGCACATAATTGGAATAGAAGAAGGAGCTGAATGCCAGAGCAGAGGGCTTCAACATATTTTCAATAAAGTGATTGCAGAAAACTTCCCCAATCTCACAAGGGACCTCATCCAGGTAACCGAAGCCTATAGAACACCTGGCAGACAAGACCCTAGAAAAGCCACGCCCAGGCACATAATAATCAATACTTCAGATCTCAAGAGTAAAGAGCAAATTCTGAATGCAACCAAAGCGAAGAAAGAAATTCATTACAATGGTAAGAGGATCCGAATAACAGCAGACCTCTCCACACAAACCAACTACGCACGAAGAGAATGGAAGAACACCATCCAAGTCCTACAGACCAACAACTGCCAACCTAAAATAAAATATCCAGCGAAGCTGGAGTTCATATTCGAGGGGAAAACCAGATCTTTCCATAGCAAAGAGAATCTAAAGGAGTATGTGTATAAAAAAAAAAAAAAAAACAGCCCTACAGCGAATTCTAAGTGGGGAACCCCACCCAACAGAAATCATACAGGACACACAGACAGAAACAGAAAGAAACTACAACAGCCAGAGCCCAACAGAAAGAGCAGCTCACTAAAGACAAGAAAAAAAAAGAGGAAAAACAGTCTAACAAGAAAATGGAAGGAGAAAAAACACTCTTATCCTTGGTCTCTGTGAATATAAACAGTATAAACTCTCCGATAAAAAGGAGCAGACGGGCAGAATGGATCCACAAACAAAAAGTTGACATCTTTTGTCTACAAGAGACCCACCTTACAGCAAGGGATAAAAACAGGCTCCGAATGAAAGGATGGAGCAAGATCTTCCAAGCAAACGCACTTACCAAAACGGCAGGAGTAGCCATCCTGATCTCAGACAAGCTGGACTTCTCATTAAAATCAACTCAAAAAGACAAAGAAGGTCACTACATTTTAATACAAGGAAAAATCCAGAATCAAGACATCACGGTGATAAATGTAGACTCACTGAACAAAAGAGGCCCTACATATGTCAAGCAAATTCTCATAGAGCTACAGAACAAGATAGACCCAAACACAATCATAGTGGGTGACTTTAATACCCCACTCTCTCCAAGAGACAGATCCAACACCCAGAGGATCAGCAAGGGAGCTGAGGACCTAAGTAACACCATATCCCAAATAGATCTGACAGATCTATATAGAATCTTCCACCCTACAGAGACCCAATATACCTTCTTCTCAGCAGCCCATGGATCATACTCCAAAATAGACCATGTCATAGCCCACACAAAGAACCTCAGCAAATACAAAAGTATTGACGTCATCCCATGTATTATATCTGACCACAGTGGATTAAAGGTAACCCTCAATAACAACGGTTACCACAGAGGCTATACACATTCTTGGAGGCTAAACCCCACACTGTTATCCAACACTTGGGCCACAGACCAAATTAAAGATGAAATCAATGAATTCATAAGCCACAATGACAATAAAAATACATCACAAAGAAACCTATGGGACACAGCTAAGGCAGTACTGAGGGGAAAGATCATTGCCCTCAGCACTCACATTAAAAGAATGGAAGCAGAGCAGGTGAATAACCTCACGATGAAACTAAAACAACTGGAGAAACAAGAAATGATCGAATCTAAAAATGACTAGGAGGAGAGAGATCACGAAGATTAAAGAAGAGATAAATCTGATTGAAAATAGAAAGACCATTCAACAAATAAATAAGACTAAAAGCTGGTTCTTTGAGAAAATAAATAAAATTGACAGACCCCTCGCAAGACTTACAAAAAAAAAGAAGAGAAGAGACTCATATACATAAAATCAGGGACTCCACCGGAAAAATTACAAGTACACACCACATTCAAACAATCATAAGGAACTATTTTCAGAACCTCTACTCACTAAAAAACAATAATTTTACAGAAATGGATCAATTCTTAGAGAAGTATGAACTTCCCAAACTGCACCAAGAAGAAATAAATCAACTAAATAAACCAATAACTTACAGACAGCGAGATACAGGGGGTAATCAAGAACCTCCCAACAAAGAAAAGCCCAGGCACAGATGCATTAACCAACAAATTCTATAAAACTTTTAGTGAGGAGCTAATACCAATACTCCTCAAACTCTTCCGCGAAATAGAAACAGAGGGAGAAATCCCAAACTCATTCTATGAAGCTAATATCATACTCATTCCCAAACCAGGAAGGGACACAACAAAAAAAGAGAACTACAGACCAATATCACTAATGAACACAGACGCAAAGCTCCTCAATAAAATATTAGCTAACAGGATCCAGAAACTGATCAAGAAAATTATACATCATGACCAAGTAGGCTTCATCCCACAGTCACAAGGAGGGTTCAACATCCATAAATCAATCAATGTAACTCACCACATAAACAGAACTAAAATCAAGAATCACATTGTTATCTCAGTCGATGCCCAAAAAGCCTTTGACAAAATACAACATCCATACTTATTAAAAGATCTGGAGAAAACAGGACTAGATGGAACATTCCTCAAAACAATAAAAGCCATATACAACAGACCAACTGCTAACATCGTATTAAATGGAGAGAAACTAAAATCATTCCCCCTAAACTCAGGAACAAGACAAGGATGGCCACTCTCCCCACATCTTTTCAACATAGTGCTGGAATCCCTAGCCATAGCAATAAGGCAAGAGGAGGACATCAAGGGGATCCACATCGGCAAGGAAGAAATCAAACTATCCCTATTCGCAGACGACATGATCTTACATGTGAAGAACCCAAAAAACTCAGTCCCCAAACTCCTACACCTAATAAACCATTTTGGCAAAGTAGCAGGATACAAAATCAATCCATAAAAGTCAGCAGCTTTTCTGTACACCAGCAATGTACAAGCAGAAAAGGAAATTATGGAAACAATTCCATTTACAGTAGCCAAAAAAATAAATAAATAAAGTACCTAGGGATCAACCTAACCAAGGATGTGACGGACCTATTTAATGAGAACTATAAAAATCTAATAAGGGAAATCAAAGAAGACACAAGGTGATGGAAAGACCTCCCATGCTCATGGGTAGAGAGAATAAATATAGTGAAAATGGCCATATTGCCCAAATTGTTATCCAAATTCAATGCAATCCCTATCAAAATCCCAGTTACATTCTTCACTGAAATAGAGAAAGAAATCCATAAATTCATATGGAACAGCAAAAGACCTAGAATAGCCAAAGCAATTCTAGGCAAAAAAAAAAAGCAGTGCAGGAGGTATCACAATACCAGACTTCAAGCTCTACTATAGAGCCATCATAACAAAAACAGCCTGGTATTGGTATAAAAACAGATCGGAAGACCAATGGATTAGAATTGAAGATCCAGAAATAAAACCGCACTCTTATAGTCAGCTGATATTCGACAAAGGAGCTAAAGACATACAATGGAATAAACATAGCCTCTTCAACTACTGGTGCTGGGAGAACTGGGCAGCCATATGCAGAAAACTCAAAGTAGACCCAAGCCTATCACCATGCACCAAGATCAACTCAAAATGGATCAAGGACCTCGATATCAGACCTGAATCCTTGAAACTACTGAAGGACAGAGTAGGAAAGACGCTAGAACTTATAGGCACAGGAAGGAACTTCCTGAATAGAGTCCCAGGGGCACAACAAATAGGGGAGAGACTCGACAAGAACTCAAAAAACTCCAAGCCCAGTAAACCAATTAGGAAATGGGCAAAGGAGCTAAAGAATGACTTCACAAGAGAAGAGATAAAAATGGCAAAGAAACATATGAGGAAATGTTCAACATCCCTGGTAGTAAAGGAAATGCAAATAAAAACAACCCTGAGATACCACCTCACTCCAGTTAGAATGGCCTATACTCTGAACTCAGGCAACAACAAATGCTGGAGGGGGTGCAGGGAAAGAGGAACCCTTCTCCATTGTTGGTGGGAGTGCAAATTAGTACACCACTTTGGAGAATAGTATGGAGGTTTCTCAAAAAGCTCAATATAGACCTACCCTATGACCCAGCCATACCACTTCTAGGCATCTATCCTGAACAGCGGGTCCCAAGATATCAAAAAGACATTTGCACTTCCATGTTTATTGCTGCATAATGCACAATAGCCAAAATATGGAATCAACCCAGATGCCCCTCCACAGATGAATGGATCAGAAAAATATGGTACCTATACACAATGGAATACTACATAGCGATTAGGAATGGTGAAATATTGTTATTCGCAGGGAAATGGTCAGAACTTGAACAAATAATGTTGAGTGAGACAAGCCTAGAACACAGAAAACAAAGGGGCATGATCTCCCTAATATATGACTGTTAAGATGGAGTGACGGGGAGACAGTAGAGACCAGGTCTGTGAAACCAAAAACTTCTTGTCAAATGGTATTTCCCACTGGATTGGGTCAGCAACCCAACATTATGTAACTAAAACCAAACAACTACTCAACATATAAAGGTCAAAAATTAACCTCTCAGTGGAATACAATAGCTCAAAAGCTATGTATGTATGTTCATATAAAACTATTGTCGACATATTGTCTAATGTCGACATTACATTTAAAGCCCTAGGCAAATTTTCTTTGGCGTAGGCCATGTGGCTACTATATATGTTCTTGGTATACTGTATATTGTATATATGTCTACCTGACCTAGGGAAGGGAAAGAAAAACAGGGTGTAAGATATCACAAGAAATGTACACACTGCCCTACTATGTAACTCTACCGTTTTTGCACAATACCTTGTCAAAAAAATTTGTTTAATTAATAAATAAATTACAAAAAAAACCAAAGACACATAAATGCTACAAATCAAAGAAAGGTTGGACAAATGGGACTGCATCAAACTGCAGAGCTTCTGCAGGGCAAAGGACGTAGCTTGCAAGAAAAACAGAAAGCCCACAAATTGGGACAAGATCTTTACCGGCCACACAACGGACAAAGGCCTCATATCTAAAATATGTGCAGAACTAAAAAAAATTAAAGTCCTCCAAAATAAAACCTCAAAGAACCAACAGCCCCCTCAACAAGTGGGGTAAAGACCTAAAAAGAGACTTCTCTGATGAGGAAACGAGAATGGCCAAGAGACACATGAAAAAGTGCTTTATATCACTAGCCATAAAAGAAATGCAAATCAAGACAACATTGCAATTCCATCTCACCCCAGTAAGAATGTCCTTTATCCAGAAAACTAACAATAACAAATGTTGGAGGGGATGTGGCCAAAAGGGAACCCTACTTCATTGTTGGTGGGAATGTAAACTGGTTCAGCCACTCTGGAAAGCAGTATGGAGATTCCTCAGAAGGCTAAACATAGAGCTCCCCTATGACCTAAGCAAGACCACACTAAAGCGACCAGCACAACAATGTTCATCGCAGCACAATTTGTCATAGCTAAAATATGGAACCAACCCAGATGCCCCTCAGTAGATGAATGGATCAGGAAAATGTGATACATATACACAATGGAATTTTATGCCTCTATCTGAAAGTATGACACTGCCCTATTAGTAAGGAAATGGAAGAACTTGGAAAAAATTATACTAAGTGAAGTGAGCCAGACCCAAAGAACCATGGACTCTATGGTCTCCCTTATTAGGAATAATTAGTACAGGTTTAGGCAAGTCACAGCAGAGGATCACAAGAGCCTAATAGCTATGCCCTTATGAGCACATCAGGTGATGCTAAGTAAAATGAACTCCATGTTATGGAAACGAGAGTTATATCACTGTTGTAATTACTTTCAACATGCCATGTCAAACAGTAGCTTATATTATTGATGATCCTCTTGTATCCCCTTCCTGTGATTGTACCCGCACTATCACTGTATCTCATCTGAGTACCCTGGATACTGTATATACTGGTATTAGAACTAGGGAAATGAAAGGGAATATCAAAATTGAGAGACAAAGGATAAAAAGACAAAGGACTCCAAAAGCAATACTTGCAAAACCATTAGATGTAAACCAACTGACCAACTCATGGGGGGAAGGGAAAGGAGGAGGGGAGAGGGGGGAATGAGGGAGGAGGTAACAAATAGTACAAGAAATGTACCCATGGCCTAACGTATGAAACTGTAAAAAAATAAAAAATAAAAAATAAGAGGCTGAGCTCTGAGGATCATGGTTCAAAGCCAACCTAGGCAGGCGAGACTGTGAGACTCTTATCACTAATAAACTACAAAAAAAAAAAAAAAACCAGTTGCAGTTGGAAGTAGGGCCATGGCTCAAGTGGTAGAGTGCAAGTTTTGAGCAAAAAGAAGATGATAGGCAGTGCACAGTCCCTAGTTCAAGCCCTAGAACTAGAAAATAATGATTAAAAAAATAACAACAACAACAATGACTCAGATGTCTGGTTGGCTCTTAGGACCTGGTTGCATGGGAAATTCTGGTAAGTTCAACTTACCATCTATTTGACTTGAAGATGAGCTGCTTGTTGAATGTTCTGTAGTTCTACCTGCTAAGTAATTATCAAAATAATTTAGAGCATGATCACCTTGATGATCTCTTCTCGAGGGTATTGCTACTCCTGGACTCTGGCACAATAATCCCCTTGAACTCAGCACCAACTCCAAGGAACAGGGAGCTCTCAACCAGAAACACTTCATCTCTAGCCATGCTTGTGCTTGGATACTTGATGGAATCATCTTTAATATAGCCAGATTTCTGCCCCACATCAGAAATGATTGAAGACAGGAGAAAATATTCCGGTGAGAAATGGGGCTTTTCAGTCAAGCAAACGGAAATCTGAAGGGTGATTTGATTAGAGTAGTGGTTTAGTCTAGCGAAAGGAGCAATGAATTTCAAGTTGAGGCCCTCAGATTCCAAGAGATGCAGCCTACAGTATCAAACCCCTGTGAGTTCCTCCCTGATACTCCATCTCACTAGACTTCTGGGTGGCTCAATAGGATAATGGGCATGAAGTGCTCAGAAACTCTGAAGTGCTGGTTCATATGTAAATGATGAGTATCTCTGAGGATGTGAAGTGTTTTTAAAGAGAAGGTTGCCACTGATCAATTATTCTCTTTGCTCATACAAGACTGACAAGGCTCCTAAATTCCACAGTCTGCACACACTGACAGTTTAGATCACATTCCTTTACACCATGCACTAATCCTCCAGCAATTCTCCCTCCATGGGAAAGGGGGATGATTCCAGGGGAGTTGTGAATGGGTGAAGGCTCAGATGTCTACTGGGGCACTAATGTGAAAAAGGTCAGGAGCAGAAGGAAGGGGAAAAGACACGTTGGTATTCAGAATACAGAGCTGTCATTCAGATGCCCTTGTGTCATGAGCCAATGGATATTTCAAGAGAGGAAGCCGTTTGTTTTTCTTGTCCTTACTTTCTGTAACTAAAGAGGAAATGATGATCAACTCTTCCCCCCCAGCTCCCTTAAGGTACAGTCTACACCCAGTTCATTTCCTTATACATTTAGTGAATATTTGTTTCATTTTATGATTAAAAGCAGTCTGTCTAATCATGTAACAAATTCCTAAATATATCCAGATCCCTAAAAGTATTCTCAACTTCAAATTGAGGTGGATCTTGTCCCCACTCCCGAGTTGGAAGAACCATTCTCATCCTTTTCCTAAATCTAACACTTACCTACAGGAAGTGTGTGTGTGTGTGTGTGTGTGTGTGAGAGAGAGAGAGAGAGAGAGAGAGAGAGAGAGAGAGAGAGAGAGAGAGAGAGAGAGAGAGAGCTCTCTTTACTCATTCTCCTCTCCAGGTGCCCAGATGGGGGCTCCAGCTGTCTGATCCCCTAGCAGTGCAAGAAGAAAAGCAATACATTTTCTCTATTTGGTTACTGCCTCTGGGAGGGGATGTTCCACGAAGTTTTCTTGAGTGTTGTCAGCTTGCAAGGAGAAGTTATGTTTTCCCTGCAGAAGTCAGGAGATTTATCCTGTACTTTCTATGTCTGCCTTTGATCAACTGCCTCATTCTTTCTCTCCCATCTTCAAGCTGTGTGTCTTCAGGCTAGTCTGTTTGCCTCTCTGAATTTAGCTATCTCTCTGGGAAAGTAGGGACCCTACTTCCTCACCTGGAGTACTACTACAAGGAATCAATGAGATGATACATGAGAGGTGCTAGCTTTCTGCCTGGTACATGTTGAGGGTGCAGTATGAATGGCTGCAATTAGCTCCCTCATTCTCAGTCAGTGAAAGATTAGCAAAGGGATTCACAAAAATAATCCATGTTGAACACATCACTTTCTGAATGGCACCCACTGAGTACTCTACAAGTGGCGGCTACTACTAGTGGAAAGGAAGACATGTGAACTACAAAAATAATGGTAAGTAAAAATAGGAGAAACATATACAAAGATTATCAATGACATCAAAGGAGTAATAGCCCTTTGCAGATGAGAGACAAGGTCAGTTTGTCCCCTGATGATGAGGATTATTTGTAGTTTATCAGCCATATCCCAGGTCCAGTCTCCAGTGAAAGAGCAGAAAAGCTGTGTGTTTAACAATCAGTTCAGGATTTGAGTCATTAAAGAATCTGGAACTCTTTGGAGTAAACGTCATTCACATTGGGATTTGTTTGATCATAGGAATAGCAATCTCCAGCTTTCTTTGAGAACCAAGGAAACAGCAGTGTTGAAAGGACTTCCTCATGGTTAGTCACTAAAAAGCAACAGAAACAGAACTTCAAACTCAATCCTCTCTAACCATAAAGCCTGGAAGCAGTTTCATTAAGTAATTTTCTCTGGATATCTAGAGATGTGATGGACATTCCAGTTGTTGAAGCCACCTGAGCAGAGAACTAGAGTAGAGAGGGAAATCCAGTACTAAGAGAAATAGTGCATCCGTCCATTGATATTACTACTTCTGCAACCCTGAGCAAGTAAAAGCAGTCACGAGAGAGAAGTAATAAGAGCAGACTAGCCTGCATTGTTTGGAGTTCAAATTTAAGCTTCTAGGATAGAGATGTACAAAGTGCAGAGGCTTAAATAGTGACATTTGCTTTTCCTTCCCAAGTGACACTGTGGCTCAAAGTGGTAGAGCACTAGCCTTGAGCAAAATTCCTAAGGCCCTCAGTTCAAGCCCCCATCTGACAAAACAAGAAAGAAGGATGGAAGGAAAGAAGGAAAGAAGGAAGAAAGGAAGGAAGGAAGGAAAGAAGGAAGGAAGGAAGGAAGGGAGGGAGGGAGGGAGGGAGGGAGGGAGGGAGGGAGGGAGGGAGGGAGGAAGGAAGGAAGGAAGGAAGGAAGGAAGGAAGGAAGGAAGGAAGGAAGGAAGGAAGGAAAGAAGGAAGGAAGGAAGGAAGGAAGGAAGGAAGGAAGGAAGGAAGGAAGGAAGGAAGGAAGGAAGGAAGGAAGGGTCTAGAATCTTCTAGAAGTGGAAATGGCACTAACTTTAGTTCTGCCATCCCTCCATTGCCCTGAATCTAGTCACATGGTCTCACCTCCTTTGGTAATGCGGTGAGTGGCTGAACAGCCATGTGCTAGGTCAAACTGGGTAGGAAGGAAGATTCAATAAAATGGTGAGAAGAGAGAATGAATACTGAAGATCTCTGTTACAGGGCCACATAGGGTTAGAGTGGGGCAGAAACAAACTGCTACATAGTGTCTGTCTCTATGAATTCCATTAATCCTCATAATCAATTTGACTGACAGACTAAGGGGCCTGTCAAAAGAACAAGACCTTTAATTGGCATTCCATGAGTATTGAGGAATTTTGAGTAAGAAGATTCAGTAGATGGTACTTCATTACAGTCTATTCAACTTGTCAAGAGGTGCCTAGCAGCAGAAGCAATGAAGAACACACAGGCCTCAGCATGAGTGATAAGCATAGCCCTCTATCTTGCTATCTCTGAGGCCATCAGTCACAGATGTCTTTATCTCTTCGCAAAATGAAGGTGCTGCAATAGTTTGTATTTCAGGTAGCTGTGACTCTACTACTATCATTGCCAGATATCATCTTGTGAGCTTCCGGTAGACAGAGGAGACAAGAAAAGAAATGACAGACAGGTAGAGAGACAATGGATTCCCATAAAGTAGCCACAGAATAGAAAAGGCCTATCTCAATAAAACTGAAAGATAGCATTTTCCAATTCTCTGTTTTCAAGGTGCTGGTGAACCTTGCTACTACCTCACTACAAGTAGAATGCTTGAGAGTTGTCCATGATAATTTACTCTCCTTCCCATCCACTTCAGTGGCTATTGTAGCACTTCCTCATTTCCTACATATATGCAGAATCCATGTTCTTTTCTCTGTTCTCTTCCATCATGGCCCTAGGTGGATGGAAATACCCATCTCCCTCCTAGACTAATTCTGTCACTTCCTAGCTATTCTCCATCTTCCTTACTTCTCATAGTCCAACCCATTATTAGCATCAAACAAGATTTGGGTATAAAGCAGACATAAGCTTGCTACTGCTTAAAACCCTGCAAATGTTTCCACCTGCTTTTAAGAAAAGACCCAAATGTCTTGCAAAATCTTGCCTGGTCTTGCCCCATTTACCTGTCCTGGCTTTCCTCCTCTGTTATTAATACATATAGCTCCTGACCTCTATCACAGGCTCCAATCATCCTGATTCTTTTCATGAGAGAATGAGTCACATTCCCTCCATTTTTATAGTTCATAGTTTAATATATTTATCTGTGTGATTATATGATTAATGTATCTCCTTGTTTGAATATGAAGTGTCTCTCAAAAAAGCTCATGTGTCAAAGGTTTGGTCTCCTGCTGCTCATACTACTAAGAAGTGATTAGATGAGGGTGTTAACTTCATCAATCCATTGATGGATTTGTACTGAATGGGAAATTAGGTGAAGCCCAATTGGAGAAAGTAGGTCACTGTGGTGTAGATTTCAATGATAAATCTTGCCACGTCCTCTTTCTGTCTGTCTCTTTCTTCTTCCTAGTGGCCACAAGCTGAGGGAAGTGGCTTCTGCCATACTCCTCATTCAATATGTCTACCCCACCTCAAGTCTATAGCTAAGGATCCAGCTGTTCATGGACTGAAACCTCTGAAATTGTGAGTCAAAATAAACTTTGACTTCCACTAAAATGGTTCTGTCTTGTACTTATCACTGTGATGAAAAACTAACACAGTGTCTATTGAACAGTAAACACATGAAGAATAGGAATCTTGTTTCTCTTATTATCTTTCCAGTGAGTAGGAGCTGAGTGAAATAATTCATGAGTGTGTGAACATCTGTCCTCATTACCTAGGGAATCTGATACCAAAGTTGCTGTTCCCTTCTTCAAAACCTTCCACCCTGACTCAATTCTAGGCTCAGAAATATGGCCACTGACATACTCCTTTGGACCCCATTTCCTTCACACAATTTTCACAAGGACTGATTGATGGAAATGTCCCCTTTCACAGATGTTTAGGCTTAGCCTGAAAGGTTCTATGTCATAACTGTGGAGCCATTGTCAAGAAAATAAAAAAACATGAGAATTAAAGTTGATGGTAGATAATCTACTCCTGATGCTAGAGATTCTGCATTCTTGAACTTTTATGTACTGCTCTGGAGTGAGGAAGTTTAAATCTAAAAGTCTGAATCATATGGGGCTGCCAATATTGCATTGCTTTAACAGATGCTACATACATAAATACACACACACACACACACACACACACACACACACACACACACAATATGAAATGGTTCCCATAGCACTATGGTCTATATATTCCCGCCAAAACACCTCAGTTTTCCTTGAAGATTGGGGCAGCACATAGACTGAGATTACACCAAATTTCCCACAAAAGTGCACTTGCATATGAGCTAATGTTACCAAAGCAAGAAATCAAGGCTTCTAGGTCTCTGTATTACATAGTAATTTAAACACAGGCTTGTTGTGACATAATATAGCATGATATATCAAAGTTGGTGGGAGGATTTTGTAAATGAAAAAGGAGAGACGCTGGTAACTCAGAAAAAAGCGAGGAGAAGGGAAATTGCAGCTTTCTGATGGGAGGAGGAAGAAAATTTCTGGCGGCAGGGATAAATGGGGCACAGCAGAACAAGTCCATGTTTCTGAAAAGCTCCCATGCACCTGCCTTGTCACTAAAGTGAATCATGCCACTCCTGCAATCCCCTGACTATCATCAGAGATAGGCAAGTATGAATCTAGACCCAGTGCATATCCCTTAACTCAAAGGAGCCAGGAAAGCTCCACTGATCAGCAGAGAAGACCAAGGTGGCCCTTTACAATTCCATTCTTCTCAGGAAATGAGATGTCAGGAATGGAGATCAAGGAAACAGAGATGGCTTCAGAAAGGCCCTTGCAGAAGAGAAAATCCAACTTGACCAAATTGCAAAAGAAACAGAAAGTACAGTGCAACTGACACAATTTGAAGAGATATGTTGATGGCGACTATGCCTCACGCTGCTATGCCAGATTCAATCCCAAACACATAACCAGGCACTAGTTTGCATAGACCACACAACACCATCAAAATGTTTGTGTACTGTGATGAAGCTGCTATTATCCCAGGAATTAACCTGGATACAGCAAACTGGAATCATTTGTTCAACATTAGCTAGAATAACAGAGGCCAGGGAGAACCCCCAGATTTTTGCTTCTCAATTGTAAGCCATGCTGAAGTACAAAATATACAAAAGGCATACCTGCCTCGTGCATTCCCAGATGGGCTATGTTCATCATTTTATTTCCACAGAGGGAAATAAAGCATATGGATGGGGCTTAGTAAGGCTGAAAATGCCAAGTGCCAGTGGCTTATGCCTGTAATCCTAGCTACTGATGAATATAAGGTGTAGAAGATCATGGTTTAAGGTCAACAGATTCAAGTAGAAAAGTAGTGGTGATGCAAAAGGTCTCAGGATCATCCTGGACTCTAACTTACAGCCAGCTTCATTTGCTAACAATATGGAGCCTCCAGGCTGGCTCCAGAATAGGTTTGAGTCCTGGCTCCAAAACTTACCACTTGGGCTTGAGATAGGTCTATTTCCATCAGTTTCCTCATGTGTAAAGTGAGGATAATAACAGAGCCCACACTGTTCATACCCACTTTACAGATGAAGAAACTAAGGCTTAGAAATGGGAAATAGCTCATCGCAGTTCACATAGTTGGTGAGTATCAGGTAGGATCATAATTCAGGTCTTCTGAAGCCAACCTCAACTGTAGAACCCATTAGGGATTATGGCCTCTCACTGTTGTCCTGCCTATCCTCCTGTAGCCATAAATGAGCAGAGGAACAAGCCCTACCTCCTCTGTCTTTATCATGAATAAACACAGATCCACAGAGGCAAAAAGAAAAAAAAAGGGATCTTGTGACACATTGATTTTCTATACATGATTTTTTTTTATCTGATGGCTGCAAAGTAGTGCTTGTGTGTTATGTTGATTTGTTGAGGGAATTGTTGATGTTGGAACAGGAGTCTGATAATTCATTTGAAAAGCTGATTGTTAGCAAGGGATGCATAGCTAATCCATGTTATAGGTCTGTGTCATCTCTGTTTCTTACATTTGTCTATCTTTACAAAGTGTGTATAGGTGTGTGCTGTGCCTTATAAGAACACTTTTATGGTGTGTGTGCTTTAGTGGAGTTGTACAGGTGAGTATCTTTATTTGTATGTTGTACTTGGGTTTGTGTCTGTGTAGGCTGGGCACACAATTAATATCTTGTGTGATGTGTGTATGTCTGTTGTTTGTGGCTATGGTATATGCATTGTGCATATGAAGTATGTGTCCAGATATTGCATAAGTGGGAGTATGGTGTGCATTCCATATACTTTTGTTATATGAGTACAACACATGCGGATATTTGTGTGTCTTGAAAGGATATGTTTTGTACAAGCATACAGTGTGCGCATAACTTGTAAGTAGGTCTATGTCATGTAAGTTGTAAGTTAAAATATGGTGTGTCTAGGTAGGTCTGAAATTGTGAGCTGTGGGTTGAGTCCCTGTGTGGGGTGAATATCCATGCTGCATGTCTAAATGTCTTTGGTGCATGTCCTGCTGTGTTGTGGGGTGTGTGTGTGTGTGTGTGTGTGTGTGTGTGTGTGTGTGTTTTGCACACACACATGTATATGCTCATGCATATTCCTGACAACCATTCATCAGGCCGCTGTCTCTCAGAGTGAATTTAGCCCTCCCTTCTCCTCCTCTCCCTCTTTCTTGCCCACATTTTGGTGTTGGCGTCAGGTAGTTATTAGCTGGTCAGACATTTTTATCTCTTCAAAATATCCTATCGCTCATATCCAGCTCAGTAATCACAAGAATGGGCCTCAGAGACATCGTTTTTGTCGCAGCCTGTGCAGACCTTTACATATTAGTCACCGAAAATAAAGATTTGCAAGCAAAATTGCTCCTGTCTGCTCTGGGTTAATTCTTTCTGGGCCTGTCTGAGGATGTTGTTAATGTAGCTGTAAATGTTTCACAGGTTGTGGCTGAAACACAAGGAGTTGGAGCTTTGACATGCTTGGACAGCCCAACTTGCAGCTATGATAAAATAAGATAACAGGCTCAACTATTGCTTCTCAAATGGAATGCTTTTGACATTTGCTTGTGGAGGAGAACAAGAGACAGTGCACAATGTCACTGAATATGACTGTTCTACTCATTGCAGGCTGCTTAGTCTGCACAGCCCCACCTGCTTGGTACCCGATGCCCTTCGTGTCCACTGTCCATTGTTATGACTAGCAAGGTGAGCTCACATCTCCAAATCTTCAAGAGAAGGCTGGAGGACCCACACTCTCTTGTGAACCATTGAGCTAAGCAAACTATGAAAGTGTGAAAGCAATTGGGCTGCGGATTGTGTGAGAAACAGCATTATTGTTCTCATCTTGCAGAAGAGACAATTAAGGCATGAGGGGAACAGGGGAGGTTGAGTGTTTTGACCAAGTTCGCACAGCCAGCAGTCCAGTTTCTAGACTAAGTTGTCTGACTCTAAAGTCTGGGCATTCGATTCAATGAATGAATACTGTTGCTAACAGGTCTGGAGCATCTTGAATTTTTGAGTGACTATCTGGATATGTCTTCTATGAGTCCCAGGATTTGGTTCTTGACTCTTCTGGTAGGGGGTAGAAGTAATGTTCAACACTTCCTCACTGAGAGCATGCTCATCTGGAGGATAAAATATTTTCACTGGGTGAGGCAGAAGGAGGCTCTGCTACTTTATATATTCAAAAAAGTGGCAAGGATAGGGCCAGACCAGAGGGCACTGGACTTAACAGGAATTTAAGGGCTGCTTGACAGTGCTCCATGATCCTCTCTCTTTCTCTCTCTCTCTTTCTCTCTCTCTCCCTCTCTCTCTCATTTTCTCTCTCTTTCACTCTTTCTCCTTTCATTTTTTTTTCCTCAACCACACAAACACACATATAGACACACTCTTAGATGCAGTTTTCCATGTCATCAGCAAATGATCATGTGTGGAACTTTGACTGCAGACATTTACAACTTTTAAGGTATAAACAATCCTAGTGCCAACTCAGTATGAGGATACTCCATAAATGTTCTCTCCTAGGTGCTGTGGTGATGAGGGCTGTAGGGCCTCTGCTACTATCTCTTTGGAGCCAGATTATGAAAGTGATCAATGCTTTGACCAGTCCAAAGGACATCGAGAGACCTACCTTCCCCAAAGGGAGAATCTCCAATCCACAGGGATCTTGGGCCATGCTGCTCAGAGCACTTATTGGGGGTCTAATTCAAATATAAGCCAAAAGAGATTTCTAGAAGAAGATGCAAAGAAAAATTTCCAAATAGTCCCAACAAAATGCATCGCTAGCATGTCAAGTGGAAAACTCTCTTTGGAGAATATCAGGACCCCCCTCCTCACATACACACCCAAAAGAAAAAGAATGACCTCATTACAGGGTACCTACAGTGGGCCAGGTGCTCTGCTTTCAGTGCCTCACTTTTCATTGCAATCCTATAGGTAAATATCATTATTGTCTCTGTTTTGTAAATGAGGACACTAAGGCCGTGAGAAGTTGAATCATTTTGCTTCCAGGTTACACAGCTGGTAAGTAGCAAAATTCCTATACTCTCCAGACTCGGTCTATATATGGAGAGGACATATGTGCTGTCCTTTGTCAAGGAAGTCCATTTGGCTTGAAGGGCTACAGGGTCACCTGGAAGTTGGTCTCCTCCCTTATATTCTAAAAATGTCCTCCCTTGCATACCCACACTGAGAGTTCATTTGGACCTACTTTACTGCAAGCCTTACCTCAGCAAGTGCCCCTAGGTGTACCAACAGCTTTTCATCTGAAAGATGACTTTTCAGTCCAGAGACTTGATCATTTATTATTGGCACAGGGAGGTGAGAAGGTGGGTGACTCATACACAAATATAAGCCAAACATGGTTTCTGGTGTGAAAATTATATAAAAAGTACAGTGATGAAGAATGCCATACTAGAGCAGCGAATGAGAGTTCTGCTTGCTCTGTATCTTGGCAACATTTGTTATTATCAAACCATTTAATTTTAGCCTTTTTGATTGAGTAGGTAGCATTTTTTGGAGTTTAATCTGAATTTCTCTGACAGTGGATAATGTTACACAGATCTCACATGCTTGCTGGTCTATTTGATAGCCTCTGTTGTGTTCAAGTCCTTTGTAATTGGGTTGCCTAATACTTATTAGTAGTTTATTTATCTTTAATGTAAGCCTATGCCACTTCATCTGCTATACAAATATCATAGATGATTCCATTTATAAGTAATATTAATTTATTTCTCAGAGTTCTGGAGGCTGAGAAGCCCAATATCAATGTGTTAGATATTCCCTTGTTCAAAGCTATTTATCTCTCTTTCAAAGACAGTGCCTTCTAGCTAGGTCTTCACATGGAAGTCAGATCCTTCAACTTCTTATATAAGTGCAGAGCCTCATGACAATTACCTCTCAAAGGCTTGGACCTCTTAATACCCTAATACCCAGCCTACAAATTTGGGGAGAATACCAACATTTAGACCATAATGGAGACGTTTATCAGGTATATGCATTGCAAATGTCTTTTCCAAGGCCATCACTTTCTTTCACTCTATCATTGTTACCTTCCAATAAACAAGTGTTTGTAGCTTTAATGACATTCAATTTATATGTCTTTTACTTTATAATTAGTCATTTCTCTGCTCTATTAATAATACTTTACCTGCCACACTCTCTCCTTCTAGAAGCTCCTATGTGTCTACAATCTATCTTGACTGAACTTTTGTAAGAGAAGAATTAACTCCATTTCTGTCCAGATGAATCTCCAATTGAAAGAACAAAGACTATCCTTTGCTTGCTGAGTGGCAATGATGTCTTACCACTTTGTGGTAAATCAGATGATGAATGGGTGTGAGTCAGTTGCCAGACTGACAGTCTTTTAACCCTATTTAAAACTTGAGAAGCTTAACATTAGTATACAGTTGGAAAACCAGAGTTTTACTATTGATCCTAACATTAATTATTAATTTGCCATAAAACATTGAGAAATTATTTTCCTTCTCTGAGCATACATTCTTGACTAGATAGATGACAGATGGATAGATAGATAGATGACAGACAGACCAACTGACAGACAGATAGGTACAATGAGACAATCATTCAGTTCTTTGTGCTCCTTGTACAATGGATTTTGGAATCCAACAGTTTTCTATAAGTACTCTGAGTCTTGGAGGATTTTTAGTTCATAGTAGAGTTCCAAATGAGCTCCAGAATTAGCCATGAGTAGCTACTTGGAAATCTTTTTGAAGAAGAGAATGAATAATAGATTGAATGAGAGTGTGGAGTATTATTAGGATTTGGATGAGTGTTATATTCCTGTCCTGTGGCAGTCATCAACAAGTTACTACAATGTTACCCGGTCAAAAAAAACACAAACTCAGGACCTTGCAGTTCTCTCTATGAATCCAGAGTCCAGCTTGAGTCTTACTTGGAGAATGTCAAGGCATCAGCAAAGCTGCACTCCTTTCTGGGCACTCTACACGAGAAATGGTTTCCTTAGACACTGTGAATCTTCCATGGCTCATGGCCCCTTCACTCATCTTCAAAGTCAGCAAGGTTTCTTGCCTCTGACCCTCCTTCCTTTCCATACCTTTCCCTCCCAGAACCTAAACATTTATTTAGTTTAATGATTCCTTGTGTTAGGCAGAACACATTCAGATTGTTATCCAGATAACTTCTCTGACAAAGATCCTTAATTTAATCACAGCTGCAAAATTATAAACACGTTTGGGACATTAGGATGTGAACAGTTTGTGGTAGCCATTAATCTCCCCAGTACAATTTAACAAGTCACAAGTCGGTGGGTTGTTAAACTGATTCTAACCCCAATAAATAGTTGTTCAATTAAATCACCCTTCATTTTTCAAATCCCTCTAACCTCTAGCTGGATAATGAATTGAGGATCCCCAAAGTAACAGAAAACTCATGAGTTGAACCATTGACCAAAGATCAGAGATGAACTGAAGCTGAGTCCAGAAGCCTAAGTTCTGTTTACAATGATGCCACTCACAAGCTGTGTGACTTCAGGTGAGGCCCTTGACCTTTCCGGCTGCATGGTTTTTCCAACTTTGCCCTGAGGGTTGTGGACACACAGAACAAAAATTCTGCAAGACCGCCAGCTCAAACTGAAAGGGGAATTGTGGTATCATTGGCAAACTGGAGAAAAACGCTCTTGGGAAAATACGTAAATGACATGCTTGTGTTTGGCAAATAAAGCAATGACCATACAGGACGAGTTTATGCACAGTGAACTTTCTGACCTCTATGCATGCTTCTATCTGACCTTTGCCAGGCTTCATCTATCTCCCATGCATGGAAGTTTGCATTTTCCCACCTGGCGCTGCAGAAGGAGAGCATGAAACCAACCCCAAAGTGCTTATGTAAGAGGATGCAGAAAAGGAGCTGAACAGATCTGAACCTCTCTTCTCCTCATCCCCAGGCTATGCCAAAGAGGAAGCCTCCCAGCTGGGCTGCGTTCAGCGTGGCTAAGGCTGGATGGAGACCTGGAGTCGCTCAGGCCTCTTTTCCGAGGAGTGTTATTTCACCCCTGCTCCCCTGATAATGTAACTGAGTCACTCAATTGAGCATAAAATAGAAATTTGGCTTCTTATCTGCCTCAGACCTGACTTTACTATTTTCTTTCTGCAAAATACATTTTTCACTATCTTATCTTCTAATAAACAATCCTGGCTCGGCAGCCTTGTGGCGATGGTGCTGAATGCATTTAACAGACATATTTTTCCTCTCTCAGTCCCTGCTTAAAGCCTTCTATTTAAAAGCTTGCATCTTTTTTCCTCCCTCTTGGAAAAAAAAACATGTGCATGCGCATGCATGCTCACAAGCACACCTACACACACACACACACACACACACACACACACATCCCATTTGTATGCCATTTCCTTTAAAGAACAGACACATTTCTCCTCAGACATCCTGAGGAAATGGAGAGAGCTCCTCTGTCTATTTTCTCTTTTGCTCACTCAATTGGAGTTAGAAGGACTTCCCTTGCACAGTGGTAGGGTATGAATTAGAGTAATTTTTAGGACTGCTTGGAGGAAGCTCAGAATTGTTTTTTTTTTTAATTTTTATTGTCAAACTGATATACAGAGCGGTTACAGTTTCACACGTTAGGTATTGGATACATTTCTTGTACTGTTTGTTACCTCCTCCCTCATTCCCCCCTCTCCCCTCAGCCTTTCCCTCTCCCCCCATGAGTTGTTCAGTTGGTTTACACCAGTTTTGCAAGTATTGCTTTTGTAGTCGCTTGTCTTTTTATCCCGTGTCTTTCGATTTTGGTATTCCCTTTCACTTTCCTAGTTCTAATACCAGTATACACGGTTTCCAATATACTCAGATAAGATACAGTGATAGTGCAGGTACAACCACAGGAAGGGGATACAAGAGGATCATCAACAATAGAAGCTAGGGTTTCACATGGCATGTTGAAAGTAATTACAACAGTGATATAACGCTCGTTTCCATAACATAGAGTTCATTTCACTTAAAATCATCTGATGTGTTCATAAAGGCATAGCTATTGGGCTCTTGTGATCCTCTGCTGTGACTAGCCTAAACCTGTGCTAATTATTCCCTATGAAGGAAACCATAGAGTCCATGTTTCTTTGGGTCTGGCTCACTTCACTTAGTATAATTTTTTCCAAGTCCTTCTATTTCCTTACGAATGGGGCAATGTCATTCTTTCTGATAGAGTAATAAATGTTGGAGGAGATGTGGCCAAAAGGGAACCCTACTTCATTGTTGTTGGGAATGTAAACTGGTTCAGCCACTCTGGAAAGCGGTATGGAGATTCCTCAGAAAGCTAAACATAGAGCTACCCTATGACCCAGCAGCACTACTTTTGGGCATCTACCCAAACGACCACAAACAAGAACACACTAAAGTCACCAGCACAACAATGTTCATCGCAGCACAATTTGTCATAGCTAAAATATGGAACCAATCCAGATGCTCGTCAGTAGACGAATGGATCAGGAAAATGTGGTACATATACACAATGGAATTTTTAGCTCAGAGAGTTTTAAGAAAGGGACAATTTTGACAGTAGTCAGACCCTACTATATCCTCCAAGATGGGACAGTGGGCAAGACTTGTATCTGGATGAGAACCAGCTCTGAATGTTTAATGTCATGGCTGTAATGCAGACCGTCCTCAGAGCCCCTGGACCTTAAACCTCAGTGGAAGGAAAAGGCAGAGGAAAGCAAGGCGTACTACAGCTTTATTCAAAACAACTGCCAGAGGAAACCAGCTAATAGGTAAAGAGGAGGAAAAGCCTGCCTTCCCTGTTACAGAGGGGGGAAATTGAGGCTTATCATCCTGAAGACAGGGTGCTCTCTTGGCCTCCCAACACCATTTTGAGAATGAATTATTCAACTATCTGGATTAGATGGGCAGGCATTTTTGTGGTATAATATTAGTTTTATGTGGGCACTTCCTTTATTCTGAGTGTCCTTCTCTACTGGGCCTCCATTCTGTGGACTGAACCTCCTTCTCTTTTATGCAGGGAATACAAAGCAAGTTCTATGGGTGAGTTTTCCCATTTACAAAAGCATTCACCTTCATTGTGCTTTATTTTATGCTGGAAATAAAACTCAAGCCTGCTCCACGTGGTCATGCTGTCCAGCGACCCTCAAGCTCAAACTCTCACATGCCACACCCCTTTGTAGTTCTCTCTACAAGCTCGTCTTTACCCACAACACATTGCTCCTCCTCATCCTTAGCTCCTGAACTCAGAAGATGCTTTGCCAGGGGAAGCCTTCTGTGACCCTGAGATCTAGCACATTCTACCTCACTCTCCTCCCATGTCCTCAGTTCCTTTCCTTCACAGGGTTATTGCATATTAGTACATCAATGGCTGTGTTTTTACACACCTCCCTTCCTCCTACCTGTGTGTTTACTCAGGGAAGAAGTCGCTCTTTCTCATCATATTTCAACAGAGCATCTTGTGACTAGAACCCCACCTGTCATACAGTGCCTCTTCTATCTGTATTTGCCAAACAGATGAGTTAGTAAACAACCCTGAGTAAAAGATTTTATTCTTACTTTCTAATCAATTGTGAAGTTAACTAGAGTTATTATTTCTTCAGTATTCACGGTGTGCTTGCTTAGAACTCTGATACTCAAAGGTGGATACCACTATTCTTATTGCCATTTTACAAGTGAGGAAACTGAGGCAGTAGTGGTAAGAACACAGGTTTTCCTGTTAAAGCTCCTGCTGTTCTTCCTGAACCATTGAGCCTTCCAACTGAGCCATGTATACAAGAAGGAAAGAACCAAGAAAAGAGTCACGTGGAAGTCACACCTAAGACCACATAACTATTTGCTTTGGAAAACCATCTGATAAGAGTTTGCCCTCTGCACCAATATTTGTCACTCATAGGGCAAAGACATTTATCCAAAAGAATAGAGAGTATTTCATAAGCTAGAGACCTTGGGGACATCCTGGTGAGAAGCTTCTTGGACAACACTCCACTGGCTTCCCTTTCTTGCCCCTGGGGCTTGAGTCTACATTCTCGCTGACCTCTGCCCATACCCAGGCCTTCACCAGACTGAGAACTCCATTTCTCACTTGTGGCCTGGAGAGCAGGATGAGGTCACTAGGTCCTTCTGCTCCTGCGGAAAGCCAGAGAAGATTAATCTGAGGACAGAGCGATGACACTGAGCAGCAGAGGAGATTTATGAGGAAGAAAAATCCAGGCCAAGGTCCCTGGGTTTTGTTTCTCTCTATCTGTCTTTTGACTACCACAGAGCCCTCTGCTTAGAATAGACTTCCAGAGGTCATCTGGTCCAGCACCCTGCCTCCAAAACACCTTCAGGTGAGACTGTGGCCATCTGACACAACGCTGAGACTTCCAGAAGCTCTTACTCTCCTCCACAGAAAGGGATCCACATCAAGTTGGGCCATTTCATCCTGGTGTTAAAGATCTCTTGTGGTCCAGACCCATGCTGCCTAATCTCCTCTCAGTCTCTGACATAAATGTCACCTTGGTCTTCTTTCACCTTGACTTTTCTCACTTTCCCAGTCTGTGCCTCTAATTTGGGGTGATTTCTGCCTACTTTTCAGCCACACAGATTTTACATAATTTCATGTGAAATACTCATGCCCTAGCAGCCTGTGTGGTTATGACAGGACTTCATCAAAGGAGGTCATACTTTCAAGGAACTGTTCTGTGTTTTTTTCCCCCTCTCCTATAAGTTGTTAAATATGGATCATCTTATCCTCTCTTGATGGTTTAAAAGCATTTGTGATATATTTTTATTTCTTATGTATCCAATACCTAAGATCTATTATAATCTGGTGCCCACTCCCTAATCTACCTCTGCACACGCAAGATGACACAC
Organism: Perognathus longimembris pacificus; assembly: GCF_023159225.1. Classification (NCBI taxonomy): domain Eukaryota; kingdom Metazoa; phylum Chordata; class Mammalia; order Rodentia; family Heteromyidae; genus Perognathus; species Perognathus longimembris. The sequence continues at coordinate 149,751,630 of NC_063161.1, forward strand.
TGGGCTGCAGAGCCTGGTAGCCGGGTTCCCCACTGAAAGCCACCTGTCAGGAGGCTTCTTTTCTGTGACAAATTTCTGGGAAGGAAACAACTCACAGATTTGCTTAGGCCCCCAGAAAGGAATGCTTTGGAAGAAACATTCAAAGAGCTCCCAGTATAGTTTGTTCTGTTAGGCTAATGGCTCTCTGTCTTCTCTCCTTGTACCACAATGGAGATAGCTCCTGATTCTGGGTACAGCTAAAATCCAAGGACCCATTTTCCATGCAGTAAGAGTGAGAGCGGAGCAAATAACTATGAATAGGCTTTATTTATGTATTTTAAGGGGAAGACTTCTTAAAATATTCCCTTTAAAAAATGTTTTTCCCCAAATTAGTAACAATGCATTCTGTTTATCACCCATACCTCAGCTCCTTACATGAGTGGCTCAGAATGCCTTTTCATTCCACTTAATTTTAATTTTACTTATTATCTTTGAGTAGCTGTACAAAGGGATTTTAATTCAATGTATCAATTTGAGTACAATGTCTCTTGATCAGTGTCACTCCTTCTATCACTCTCCTCCATCTCTTCTGACTGCACCCATCCCCTCAAGTTATCTAGTTCCATTTTCACATATGCACGCTGTTATGACTGTACTTGCTCACCCTTTCTCTCTCCATTCATCTGCCCTCCTCCCCTTGACCACCCCCTTTGGTATGAATTCACCTCACCTATGTGGGAACACCAGACTTGGGAGGCTGAGGACCCCACCTCCCATGCTCTAGTGACACTTGGCAGAGGCTATCTAGTCTCTCTGGGTCCTAAGACCTCTCTGAGATACTAGAGATGGCCGCATAAGGCTATAACCTGCCCTTTGTCTATGCTGACAGTATTTCTTTTTTTCTTTTTTTTTTTTTTTTTTTGGCCAGTCGTGGGCCTTGGACTCAGGGCCTGAGCACTGTCCCTGGCTTCTTCCCGCTCAAGGCTAGCAATCTGCCACTTGAGCCACAGCGTCGCTTCTGGCCGTTTTCTGTATATGTGGTGCTGGGGAATCGAACCTAGGGCCTCGTGTATCCGAGGCAGGCACTCTTGCCACTAGGCTATATCCCCAGCCCCTTTTTTTTTTTTTTTTGCTAGTCCTGGGCCTTGGACTCAGGGCCTGAGCACTGGCCCTGGCTTCTTTTTGCTCAAGGCTAGCACTCTGCCACTTGGGTCACAGCGCCACTTCTGGCCATTTTCTGTACATGTGGTGCTGGGGAATCGAACCCAGGGCTTCATGTATAAGAGGCAAGCGCTCTTGCCACTAGGCCATATCCCCGGCCCGTGACAGTATTTCTTGATGCTCATATAAACAGGCAGTAGTCCTAGACTCAGAGGCTCCAGGTGCTCTGGCAAGGCCCCAGCAGGACTTCTGCATAAAACCCACTCCCCACACCTGTGCATCTTGATGAGCCAAAGGTATCCCCTGCGCCGCCCCCAAGGAAAGGCTGTAGAACTAGAACTGGTTCCATGCACCTCTGCACTGCAGAGACATGCGGCCAATGCAGAATTATTGGGAAGCTCTCAGATGCTATGCCAGAGCTGGAGGAAAGCGTACAGGATACCATTCTCCAGGGAGCTCTCAGTACAATGAAGAAGGCTAAACAAGGCCATGCAGGCCACTATGTGCAAGGATGGGGGTGGAGGGGAACTAGTGTTACGAGAGGGACACTCAGGAAGGTGGTTGGCACTCATTCCAACCTTGACTGGGAAGGCACCTTGCACACATAGGCCCTTCCACTTCCTAGCCTCTCTAGGCAACCAGCATGGGATGGGTCACAGCACTGGAAACATGCTGACAATTTAGGTCTTCTAATGTCTCCTTTTTGTTTTGTTTTCGTGGTTTTTTAGTAGGGGCTCTGTTTTGTGTTGTTTACCCTGCCAAAAATATCTCTCTATTGGTTGGCCAGGCTAACAAAACAAAATGCTAGAAAGAGGGTGGTTATACAACAGAAATGATTCTTGTTTGATTTGGTTTCTTTTTTGGTGCTATTGAAGTTTGAATGTTGGACATTATGCTACACAAGTGATTTACTGCTTGAACCACCCTGCTAGCCCTTTTGGCTTTAGTAATTTCTCAAAGAGGGTTTATTCATTTTTCCTGGACTGGCCTAGACCACAATTCTGGTATTTATGTCTCCTGCATAGCTAGGATTACTGGCACAAACCACCATGCCCAGCTTTTTAGTTGAGAAGGGATTTTGCTTTTTGCCCAAGCAAGCCTTGAGTTGCAATCTTCTCAACATCCACATGCAAAGTAACTGGTACTACAGGTATGAGCTATGACGCTTGGCCCAGAAATAATTGTTTTTCAAAATTTTGAGGCTGGATATTCAAGATCAAGCTCTAAACAGGTTTGTATGGAGGTTCCTCAGAAGGCTAAACATAGAACTACCCTATGACCCAGCAGCCCCACTTTGGGGTATCTACCCAAAAGATTACAAGCAAGACCACACTAAAGCCACCAGCACAACAATGCTCATCACAGAACAATTTGTCATTGCTAAAATATGGAGCCAACCCAGATGCCCTTCAGTAGACAACTAGATCAGGAAAATGAGGCATATATACACAATGGAATTCTATGCCTCTAAAAGAAAGAATGACATTGCCCCATTGGTAAGGAAATGGAAAGACTTGGAAAAAATTATATTAAATGAAGTGAGCCAGACCCATAGAAACATGGACTCTATGCTCTCCCTCATAGGGAATAATTAGTACATGTTTAGGCTAGTAATAGAAGAAGAGCACAATAGCCCAATAGCTATGCCCTTATGAACACATAAAATGATGCTAAGTGAAATGAACTTCACATTATAGAAACAAGTGGTATATCACTGCTGTAATTATTTTCAACATGCCATGTGAAACCGTACCCTTTTTTTTGTCTTTTTTTTTCTCTCATATTCCCTTCCTCTGGTTTTACCCTGGCTATCACTATATCTGATCTTAGTACCCTGGATACTATATATATGTGTATTAGAACTAGGGAAGGGAAAGGCAATACCAAAATTGTGAGACAAAGGATAAAAAGGAAAACCACTCCAAAAGCAATACTTAAAAAACCATTTGGTGTAAACCAACTGTATAATTCGGGGGGGAGGGTAAGGGGGAGGGGAGAGGGAAAGGGGAAAGGGAGAGGCAGGGGAAAAATGAGGGAGGAGGTAAGTTGAACAAGAAATGTACTCACTGCCCTACATATGAAACTGTAAGCCCTCTGTACATCACTTTGACAATAAAGGAGGAAAAATTGAAAAAGAAAAAAGAAAAAAAAAGCAGTCTGGTGCCTCAAGTTCTCCCTCATTAGTCTGTATATTCTGCAGCTGGCTTTTCGCTAAGTCCTTACATGGTCTTTTCTGTCTATTGCAGCATCCCTGGTACCCGTTCTTCCTCTTATGAAAACCCAAGAGGAACACATTCTAGTCCATAACACTTTGCATGTATAGAGTATGCTGCATTTTAAACTTCACAAAGTGTTTTATCTACTTTGAAGAACATGGGTTTCAAGGACCTAGCTAGATGTGACTCTCAGATGTATGGCTTACCCATTGCCTGATATTTAGGCCAGTACCCTGGGGAGCTTCAGTTCTATTCTGTTCATTGAAATAATAATATGTGCATCTCAAGTGTCCTTAATAGGATTAGAGTTGAGTTATAGAAGGCTCTTAATGAATACTTCCATTGCTGTCCATACTATTTATTAATGGTAAAGAATAATAGTTTGGGGTAAGATTCACCTACATTTAGACCCACATACCAACAGTAAGTCATCCTGGGGTTTCCAGACACTATTGTAAGTAGGATTTTTCCCATTTAACTCTCAGAAGAACCCAAGAAGTAAAATGTATAACTTTTCCCTTTTACAAATAGGTTTACAAGGTTAAGTAAATGTCTTCAAGGTCACCTATAGCTAATAAATGGAAGATGTGGGATTGAAATCCAGGATCCGTAGCTCCTGAGACCATACAGTCAGCCTTATTATAACCAACTCACCACACTCTATCCAAGGCACTGAGTAACTCTAAACCAAAACACTCATGACCAACAGTGACTCAATAAAATGAACTTCTAAATTATGAAGTGTTCAAGAAAGGTTGCTCCTCTTTTTACTTGAACTTCACAGTATTTATGGATTTTTATTAGAGGAACAACAGTGACAACATTTTTTCAGACAGGGAAGCCAATATCCAAAGTGTGACTCATCTACAAATGAGCTGAAGAGAGCCTTGTGCACACGCTCCTCAAGAAAAGAACATTGCTTAAATCTATCCTTTAAATCCGGGAATGTTGATTAAAATACTTTTATAAAGTAGGAAAAAATAAAGCTAATATTAAAAAATCCTGTTTTATTAATCCCCAAAGGGAAGATTTTATTAATTCCTTTAGAATCCAATAAAAGTGTGTTTTTAATCAACTTTGTTTTCCAACTCCTGTTCAAGTGTCAAATCATTGCAAAGTAGCTCATATTTCTTGAGAAGCTTCCAGATAGATACTGAGGAGGGCACAATGAAGACCATCATGGACCAGCCAACCATGTAGTCTATTCATGTAGTCCAGGCCTTTTAGACAATCCAGTCAAAGGAGATAAGCACAAGTAATACTAAAAAAGTATCAAGAGGATAAGACCAAAAACAGCACTCCTGAGGATCATCTTTGCCTATTTTATCATCATTCAAATGGAAACTATTTGTTTCAGAACAGTACCTCACACTTGTTAGACAAGCAAGCCAGAGAGCACTCAGGAAACGTTCTATTGATAGGATGAGAAGTCTGGCTTTAATTTTAAAAGCATATATGTGTATGTTTGTTAAGCAAGCAAATGCCATGGTCAAACTGATTTTGTTCCAGTGTGTTTTGTTTTGATAAATAACCTTAATACCTACCATTTGGAGGACTGACACAAGTATGGAAGGAGAACAAAGCAAGGAGATGTATCAGAGGAACACCATTTAGTAGTGATAGCGGTGGCCTAGACTAGACTAAAGATACCTTTCACAAGAGATGTGAGTGACTGTACTCTCTCTAGCATCTTGTGGGTGACTATGCTATGCACTGAGATAGGACTAGTATAAAGATGAAATGGCCCTAGAGCTTATGGAGATTAGAAATCAAGTATTCTGTTTTGGATGTGTAAAGGCTAATATGTCTATCAACATCTAAGTAAGCAGTAGGTTTGTAGCTCAGGAAGATGACAAATGTCAGTCTATGAAGGAATGAAGAGATAATGCTAGGTGGTCTACCGATAGTCTTTGAATCAAGGGTAAGACTTGCTCGTCCAACACAACATCAGATCCATACTCAACCAAAGTAGAGGACATAGGGTGCTCAGAAACAGACAATGTGGACCAACATAACTGCAGAACTTCCTGCAGAAAATTCAATACACACAACGTGTTCCCACCTCCCTTGAAGGACTTCTCCAAGCCTCTTGGAGGCTTGAATTTTACAAAGGAGTCTCTGGTACCCACATACAGAGTCCATCTTGAAAACTGAGGCTTTAATCAGATGCATAGTTTCATCGCTGGGGCTTAATGAGGTAAACCAGACCTCCGGTAATATTGCCCGTATAATTGACATGGTTCTCTGGGAAACATTACGCTTTATAATGAAAATACTGTATATAATTAGAATCTAATAGGAAGAAAATAGTAATTAGCCAGAATTAACTGAACAGACGCAATCAGGCAAATAAAGGTTATCCTCAGGAGAGGACCCTTCAGAGTTCAAATGCACATCCTATAATTGTAGCAAAGCCCCAGTAATTAAGGGTAATTTTTTCCCTGCATCGTGTTAGAAGAGGTTTTTTTTTTAATTTTCCTTTTTTTCCTTTCAGCGGTAGAATGAAGATGGCCAAGACTTAAAACAAAAGTATCTTTAAAGCCATATGCCATTGGAGTATGATGAGTCTAAGAAAAAGACTCCCCCTGAAGACACCAGAGCCTATAATTCCACACACAAAGGAATTGGATTCTGTCATTAGCCCACTGGTGACTGAAGGTGAGTGACCCCCCCTCTCAGATGACAATAATATATTTTTGACTATTTATTAACTCTCTCCTTACTACAGGTTCTTAGGCTTAGTATGTTCCATGTATTATATAACATAATTTTTGTGCTCAAACAGGATAAGCATCTCTTTTTCATTTACTGTAATGCAAAATTATCTTGTCCTACATAAGATTAATACAGACAATACAGAAACTACTAATAATGACTCTCCAAGGTTGTTTGGAGGGTCCATTCAGATTTTGCCCCTTCTCAAACTGTAAGAGTGAAGAAAGTGGGGCTTTCCTATAGATCACTTGTTTATACAAAGAACTTTAAAAGAAGCTGGGCCCTGGTGGTTCATGCCTATAATCCTGATGACTCAGGGAGGTGAGTTCAGAGAATCATGGTTCAGAGCCAGTTCTGGCAGACAAATTCACAGATTCTTATCTCCAATTAATAAGGGGAAAAAAGCTAGAACTGGAGATCTGGCTCAAGTGGTAAAACACCAATTATGATAATAACAATAGAAAAACTGAGCAAAAGCACAAAGCACTGAGTTCAAGATTTAGTTCAACACACATACAAGACTTAAAAGGTGCATTGCACTTATAAATTGATTTGTTGAATGGTAACTCCTTTGTACAACCACTTAAAGTAATGAATATATAATTTAAGAAAGAATCTGAATCTGGAGTTGTCAAACTTGAAGCCTAGGCTCCATTCCTACATCTACCCATGAGAATGATAGTCATCCCCATTATGGCAAGAGAGCAGCTGGTACTGATAGGCTTAACCTACTGGTCTACTTTACCTTCTGGGAGCAGAAGTGATTTTTGCTGGGACAAAATTAGTCCTGAGTGCATCCAGGGACATTGTTGAACAGAGGCCTGTGAAGCAGGCCTTCATGAGCCATTGTTATGCAGTGGTTCCTCCAGCACCCTATGAGAATGTCTTCTTTGGCAGGAGTTCGACATGCCAGTGCTAGCCTTGCACTATCACATAGCTACTTCTCTCAGTATACCCAATCAACATTTATAAGCCAGGCTTAGATGAGGCACTAGAGTTTGAGGAGGAGATCACAGTCCAAGGAGCTGAGTTGGCAGTGAGGAGAGGGAAGATAAATGTATCCTAAGGCTCTAAAACACAAGCTAGAGGTGGTAAGTGCTGCGACAAAGGTAGCACCAAAGTTAACAGAACCCAAGGTGGAGCTTTCTTGAATTCTACCTAGTAAAAATGGAAACAAATAGGAAAGATTTCTTAAGAGAGACATTATTTGAGTAGGATCTTGTCAGGCAGAAAATGGAGAGAGACATGCTGGGGTGAAAGATCAGCCCAAGCAAAGATATAGTGGTATTGGAGATATGATACAAATAAGGAAAATCACTTCAAGTTCTGTTTTCCCAAATCTAGAGCAGTTTTTCACACCTTCCTAAAAGACATACCCCATACTTAACCTTTCCCAACCTTATGAGGGGAAAAATAGATTTGATTAGGAAGTTATTGAGGAGCTTATTTTATCTTCTAAAGGACATGAACGGAAAATAGCAAAAAACAGAGTAAGTGTCCCATTTAGGAATCTCTTCACCTGCACCTACCAGTCTTCTCTGTTCTGTCTTCTCCATCAGTCTCAGGATGAATGAGTTCCTTAGCCCAGATTCAGGAAGGAGGCCAAGAGCTGTCACATTCTTCAATATAGCATTACCATGAGTAGATCTGAAATTCACTTTATTTTATACTTGAATTTATATATTTTCTTTAAGTGGCTCCATACTGGAAATTAAGCTAGATACCACCCATCCCTTCCACTCTATACTTCAAGATTACTACATGGTTGGGTATATGTAAATCACAAAAGATGATGGTGATGGGATGTGGGAGATAATACTGGAAAGGAATGCTTGTGTTTTAAAGAAATGGAGATGAAGAGACACAAGTCACCAGATAATTTCAGTGATCTTTACTCCATACTATATATTAAATCCATTGCATCTGGAGTGTGCCTTCACATTAAAGAAATGGGAATGGATTCATTCTTAAGGTGTCTAGCCATCATTTGTGTGTTGACTTGTGTCCAAAGCATATTCACATCCTGGGCTCTATCATTGTGTGTGCCACTCCTCCAGATGTCATATGAATGGTATATGGCAGCCAGAGATAATGTGCAAAAGACTGGATAAAAGGGGGCTGGGTATTTAGCTAAAGGGAGAGGGAATGTATGGGCAGATATTGACCATGGGATACTGTTCTCTAGTTGAATAATCTATCACAAACTTGATAAAAATACATAAAATTACATCAGTGTGTCATTTAATTATGGGGCTATACTCTAAAAGATTCATATTTGCTACCTTCCAAGAAAAGCCCAGGTCCAGATGGATTCACAGTGGAATTCTACAAGGCTTTCAAAACAGATCTCACACCAACATGCCTCAACTTTTCAATAAGTAGAGAGTAAAAGCTCACTATCAAACATGTTCTACAACACTAGCATAACGCTAATCCCAAAACCAGATAGGGACACCTCAAGGAAAGAGAACTATAGACCCATCTCTTTGATGAACATCGATGCAAACTCCTCAACAAAATTCTGGCCAATCGACTTCAACAGGTCATTAAAAAAATCATACACCATGATCAAACTGGATTCATCCCAGGGATGCAAAGTTGGTTCAGTATACACAAGTCAATTAATGTAATCCACTACATCAACCAGAGCAAGGTAAAGAATCACATGGTTGTATCCCTAGATGTGGAAAAGGCATTCAATAAAATCCAGCACCCATTTATGATAAAAGCTCTGGAAAAACTGGGATTCCAGGGAACATTCCTGAATATAATAAAGGCAGTCTATGACAAACCAACAGCAAGCATAATTTTAAACAGTGAAAAGCTAAAGCCATTCCCTTTAAAATCAGGAGCAAGACAGGGATGTCCACTCTCTCATCTCCTCTTCGACATAGTACTAGAATTCCTAGCCAGAGCAATTAGGCAAGAAGAGAACATAAAGGGGATCCAAATAGGAAAAGATGAAGTTAAACTTTTTCTCTTCGCAGATGACATGATCCTCTACCTAAAGAACCCCATAGACTCTACTTCCAAGCTACTAGTGCTGATCCAAAACTTTGGCAAAGTAGCAGGATATAAAACAAATCCTCAAAAATCAATGGCTTTTATATATGATAACAACCTGAAGACCAAGGCTGAAATCAGAAAAGCAACACCTTTTGCAATAGCCTCAAATAACATAAAATACCTAAGAATAACCTTAACCAAAGAAGTGAAAGAACTTTATGATGAGAACTTTAAAAACTTAAAAAAGAAAATTAAGGAAGAACTAAGGAAATGGAAAAACCTTCCATGCTCCTGGATTAGGAGGACTAACATCGTGAAAATGGCAATATTGCCAAAAGCTATCTACAAATTCAATGCATTACTCATCAATATCCCAAAATCATTCGTCAATGAAATAGAGGAAGCAATTCAGAAATTCATATGGAACAATAAAAAACCCCAAATAGCAAAAACAATCCTAAGTAGAAAGAACGGTGCAAGAGGAATATCAAAAACAAACTTTAAATTGTACTACAAAGCTATAGTAATAAAAACAGCTTGGTACTGGCACAAGAACAGGCCTGAGGACCAATGGAATAGAACTAAAGTCCTAGAAATGAACCCACGGACCTACAGCTACCTAATTTTTGATAAAGAATCTAAAAATATAGGTTGGAACAAAGACAGACTCTTCAACAAATGGTGCTGGCAAAACTGGGTCAACACCTGTAACAAACTAGAACTAGACCCCTGTCTATCACCCTGCACCAAAATCAACTCCAAATGGATCAAAGACCTGGAAATAAAATCAGACACCCTGAAAACTCTGCAAGAAGAAATAGGAGAAACTCTAGGACTCCTTGGCACTGGAAGAAACTTCCTCAACAAAGGCCCAGAAATCCAACAAATCAAAGAAAGGCTGGACAAGTGGGACTGTATCAAACTACAGAGCTTCTGCAGGGCAAAAGATATAGCATCCAAGATAAATAGAAAGTCCACAGATTGGGAAAAGATCTTCACCAGACATACAATGGACAGAGGCCTGATATCTAAAATATACACAGAACTCAAAAGTTAAATTCCTCCAAAACAAACAATCAAAGAACCAACAGCCCCCTCAACAAATGGACTAAAGACCTAAAAAGAGACTTCTCTGAAGAGGAAATGAGAATGGCCAAGAGTCACATGAAAAAGTGCTCTACATCACTGGCCATAAAAGAAATGCAAATCAAAACAACAATGAGATACCACCTCACCCCAGTAAGAATGTCTATTATCAGGAACTCTAATAATAACAAATGCTGGAGAGGTTGTGGCCAAAAGGGAGCTCTACTACATTGTTGGTGGGAATGCAAACTTGTTCAACCTCTCTGAAAAGCAGTGTGGAGGTTCCTAAGAAGGCTAAACATAGAGCTCCCCTATGACCCAGCAGCCCTACTTTTGGGCATCTATCCAAAAGACTACAAGCAAGACCACACTAAAGCTACCAGCACAACTATGTTCATCGCAGCACAACTATGTTCATCGCAGCACAACTTGTCATCACTAAAACTTGGAACTAACCTAGATGCCCCTCAGTAGATGAGTGGATCAGGAAAATGTGGTACATATACACAATAGAATTCTATGCCTCCATAACAAGGAATGACACTGCCCCATTTGCAAGGAAATGAAAGCACTTGGAAAAAAATCATACTAAGTGAAATGACCTAGACCCAAAGAAACATATGGTGTTCCTCACAGGGACTAGCTAGTACAGGAATAGGCTAGTCATGGTAGAAGCCCAAAATACCCCAATAACTACACCCATATGACCACATAAGAAGATGCCAATTGAAATGAACTCCACATTACGGAAACAAGAATTGTGCCACTGTTGTGATTGTTCTCAGCTGTTGTGATTGATCTCAGCATGCCATGTGAACTCATACTACTTTTTTCCTCTTTTTCCTTGCCAGTTTGTTTGACTGAGTGGTTTGTCTGGTTTTGTTTCTCTTGTAGTCCTTTCTTGTGGCTGTACCCTCACTACCACTGTGCTACATCTGAGTACCCTGGATATTGTCTGATACGGGTAGTAGAACTAGGGAAGGGAGAGGGAATACAAGGATGGAGAGACAAAGAACAAAAAGACAAACCATTCAAAAAAAGCAACACTTAAAACCATTTGGTGTAAACCAACTGCACAACTCTTGGGGGGAGAGGTTAAGGGGGAGGAGGAGGGGGGAAATGAGGGAGGAGGTAACAAGTAGAACAAGAAATGTACTCACTTCCTTTTATATAAATCTGTAACCCCTCTGTATCACACTTTGACAATAAAAAAAAAGAAGGGAATAAAAAAAAAGGGAATGAGAAAGCTGCTTGGAGGTGGACTTGCAGCAGAATTCCCTGTGGCTGTGCCAAGTGTGGACATAAACATAGGAACCTCTCCTGGATGCTGACATGGGGGGCAGGGGGAGATTCTGCTCTGAAAATGTCTGTATCTCGATCCATGTGCCACCCCTGGGCTCCTGCACTCATTTCACAGCTGAGGAAACTAGAAAACACAGGTGCCACTGACTGCCCTGCCTATTCGGCGATGGCTCCGTGACTTGAACCTAAACAGGGCTCTAAAACACTCCTGAACCATTAATGCTCTCCTGCCCAAAGAGCTTTGCAAAGCAGTCCTGATGTACTAAAAAGGAAATAATTATGAGATGATATATGTTAGGATTTTATCTTTACAACATATGTCTCATTTTTATACAATAGAACTGCTGGTGGCTCATGCCTGTAATCCTAGCAACTAAGGAAGCTGAGATCTGAGAACTGTGGTTCAAAGCCAGCCCAAGCAGGAAAGCTGATGAGACTCTATCTCCAATTCAACACCAAAAATGTTTGAAGTGGAGCTGTGGCTCAAGTGATAGAGTGCTAGCCTTGGAAGGAACAGAAAGGCTTGGAAACAATGCCAAGCTTCTGACTTCAAGCCCCAGGACCAGCAAAAATAAACAAAGAATAAATAAATCTTCAAGAACAAAATAAAATTCACATTTGGGTAAATTGGTCATTGTGTGAACATCATAGGGCATATTTATACACACCTAGGTGGGACCAGCCAACCACCCAAGGTGGCTTTGTGAAATCAAGAGATACGATAAATCTAAGTAGCATGAGGTTTCTGTGGCATGAGACAAAATAGTGTGGTAAAATGAATGGGAAGAAGGAAAGTCACACAGTACAGTAATGATAAAAAAAAGTATAGTATAGTTGATGCATAAACCAGTTACATAATTGATTATTACATTGTCCAGTACTATGGGGTGCCTTAGCACAGTGGCATCTGCTCGGCTTCTGGAGGACTGTCAGTTTCTACAGTAGGTTGTTGTTTTTTTTATACCAGCTTTGCCATTAATATGAGAGTAATGCATTTCAGTCTGCTGTGACCACAGTTACCATCACTGGTTGGCCATTTTTCAGATCCATTATGATCTTATGGCATCACTACTGTATATGTGATTCCCCCATGGAATGAAAGGTAATTTGTGAGGTGCAGGGCTATATTTACTAAGTGCCTTCTGTAAGCTAGGGTCTGTCTGTAAGAGAAGCCAGGAAAGTTACAGTGATAGGTTAAACATGGTGGTTCCATTTGAAGAATTTACCCTATCTAAGAAACCAGATTTATACAAAAGAATCCTAACATAAGGTAATAAAGGGAAAAATAAGATGAATAGTTTAAGTGCTATGAAGTGCTGTGGATATGCCAAGGAAAGAGGAGGATTTGAAAATAAAGAAATAGAAAGAAGTACACTAGGCAAGGTCTCAACAAATTATGACACAAACGTGAGTTGGGACAGGATATCATGAGGGTCACTTGCAAAGAAGCACTGTGAAAGATACATGGGAGCCAGGTCTTGCTCAACCGGAATGTTAAAGCAGGGTAGACTTTGAGTGAGTGCATATTTGAGTAGGATGGGGCATGATTCAAAGGAACAATACCACCCATGCAATGGATCCCAGCAGTGCCCCTAGAGGAAGAGAAAAAAAGATGTATCTTGGCTGTGTCTCTTCTGTAGAGCAGTTCCCTATCCTACCTGGGCAAAATAGTGAATGTTGAGGGAAAATATTCAGAGAATGGCTTTGCAGATCAAGGTGAGTCTCTACACTCTTCTAACAGAGACTGGACCCATGCAGCACGACCACAGGTGGAACTATCTTGTCTGGATCTCCTGTTTCTATTATTAAAACCACTTAATGCCTAATGACTCCACCAGCCACAAGGCCTTCAATGAGCTCCTTGCCAGAGAACAATCGGATTTGTCAGACCTTTCCAAAAAGCATGCAACTCTTTGGAGGTCTCGGAATAGCTATGTCAGTGGCCCTAATGGAACATAATTTCCTGTAAAGGAAATCTAATTTAATATTTTCAGGTATTATGTAACCAAGTGCCTGAAGAGAGAGAGAAGACAACTGCTAACGAGAAACAATCAGAGTGCAGTATCCCCATGGAATCAGAAAGCCTGCGGGTCTACTTGTTCCTGCCAAGGGGTTCCATTGCAGAAGCTGATTACAGAGATGAGGAGGGTGGTATGTTGGTGAAAGGTGTGGGCTTTGAGCCAGCTTAGCCTGAGGTTTTGAATCCCAGCCTGCTATCTGGCAGCTATGATGCCTTGGACATGCTATCTGACATCTCTGAACCATACTAAAATTCCCAGCATCAGTAATATGAGAAGGTAAAATAATCCCAGCTCACTGGGTTGTTGTAAGGACTAAATAGAAGAATTTATGGGAAATTATGGATCGCTTAGTGGTTGGTGCTTAAACAAAAGCCACCCAGTGAATGGCTGTTGTTATGACAGCCACTACTGTTGGCTTAAATAAGGCATAGTTTGGGCTGGGGATATGGCCTAGTGGCAAGAGCGCTTGCATCTTGTACATGAAGCCTTGGGTTCAATTCCCCAGCACCACATATACAGAAAATGGCCAGATGTGGCGCTGTGACTCAAAGTGGCAGAGTGCTAGCCTTGAGCAAAAAGAAACCAGGGACAGTGCTCAGGCCCTGAGTCCAAGGCCCAGACTGGCAAAAAAAAAAAAAAAAAAAAAAAAAACGGCATAGTTCCTTCTCATTTCTCAGTTTCAAAGAAAGCGGGGAGGCGGGGGGGTTAGGATACAAACAGCATAAGCTCAATCACAGGACAGTGCTGCTGTTTCCCATCCCACTTCCTGTCCTCATATTTTTTTTCCTTGAAAGATTGTTAGAACAAGCAAAGCTTTCCTTTCTTGGCTAGACGGGTGGGTAGCAATGGTGCCTTTATCTCCCCACCAGTGCCTTTAGGTCATCCTCCTTACTGTTATCAAAAAACAGTTCCCAAACTTCAACTCAGTTGCATGGGCTTTCTGTTCAGAAAGTAGATGAGAATTTGTCAAAATCTGAAAATACTCAAGACGTACCTCTCCATTGTGACATTCAAAGTGCTTCATGATTTGACCCAGTGCCCTGCCACTACTTTCCAGAGATCCTTTCATGCCCCCTACTGCCACCACAGCCCCCCACATATCACCTTGCCTTTTCTCTGATCAACCTCTTCTCCCTCTCTTACACATATGGCCAACCTAATGAATTTCTGCACTTTCCCTGAGCAACCAATTGTGACCTGAAAATCCTTCTCAACATGGCATTCTAGGTGCTTATAATTAATTGGTTTGTTTTGATCTAAAACTTTATGTCCATTTCCCATCCTTATATTAGGATTATCTGAGTCTTGGTCAAGCTGGCTCAGTTTGGGCCTGAATGCAAGCAAACCCTTCCCCCCACCAAAATAAATTGACTTAAGTAAGTTTAATAAATTGATCACATGCCTCTATGCCTCTCCTGAGAAATGAACCTGCTTCTAAGCAGAATTTTTTCTCTCATTTCTGCACACCCCACACTTAGGGCCCTAACTCTCATTTCTGTGACACAGCCTCACCCTAAGAAGAGTGACAGTCAACCCTCTGGATTCAGGATCACCATTTTGGCTGCTTCTTTTGAAAGCAGTCAGTGGGATCCAGATGTTTTTATAGGCTTGGGATCTCTTTCACAGATCTTCCCAAGGAGTTCAGCAATCACTTTGCTCCTCAAGCCTTAAGAAATAAGGCTACAGGTTTGGACCCTGAAGACATAACTCTTCAATTCACAATGTCTTCAAAACACATCTCTGCTCAAGTGTCAATCCTTTAGTCTCCAAGCTTTTTCTAACTTAATTTTTGAGCTGCTGGTTCAGGGGCTTAAACTCGGGAGCTGGGTGCTGTCTCTTAGCTTTATTGCTCAAGAGTACACCCTACTACTTGAACTACAGCTCTATTACCAGCTTTTTGGTGGTTAATTAGAGATAAGGACTTACACTTTTCCTGCCTAGGCATGAAACCAAGATCCTTAGATCCCAACCTCCTGAGTAGCTAAGATTGTAGGTGTGACCACTGGCCCCTGGCATAGTCTCCAAAGCTTTAAGAATCAGTGGAATCAATGGAATTCTATGCCTCTATCAGAAAAAATGACATTGCCCCATTCATAAGGAAATGGAAGGACTTGGAAAAAATCATATGAAGTGAAGTGAGTCAGACACAAAGAAACATGGACTCAATGGGTTCCCTCATAGGGAATAATTAGCACATCTTTAGGCTAGTCATAGCAGAAGATCACAATAGCCCAATAGCTATGCCCTTATGAACACATAAGATGATGCTAAGCAGAATGAATTCCATGTTATAGAAACAAGTGTTATATCATTGTTGTAATTATTTTCAACATGCCATATGAAACTGTACCCTTTTTTCCCCTCTGGTATTCCCTTTCCATGGTTTTACCCCTGCTATCACTGTATCTGATCTTGGTACCCTGGATACTATATATATGTGTATTAGAACTAGGGAAGAGAAAGGGAATCCCAAAATTGAGAGACAAGGGATAAAAAGACAAAGCACTCCAAAAGCAATACTTGCAAAACCATTTGATGTAAACCAACTGAACAACTCATGGGGGAGAGAGGAAAATGGGGAGGGGGGTGGGGGGGGAAATGATGGAGGAGGTAACAAGTTGAACAACAAATGTACTCACTGCCTTACATATGAAACTGTAACCCCTCTGTACATCACTTTGACAATAAAGAAGAAAAAAAAAGAACAAGTATACTAGAAAACAAAAGAGTACACCATCCTGAGACCCCATATCCAATATTTGACTATTCCTACAGCCTTGTCAAGGTCCCTGTGGCTCATGTAACAAGTTGGGAATCTGTCTTAGCTAAACTTCTACTCTAGACATGCCCCCGGGTGCCCCACAAACAGCCCCAAAGACCTCTATTTCTACTCTAACAAGTCTGCATTAGAGCAACTAGGGTAGGAGCTCTCATTCCCTAGAGAGTTTTTAAAAGATGTCAATGCCTGGGCTCCATATTTCAGAAATTCTAATTCAATCACTCTAATGTGGAGTTTATGCATCATCTTTTTCTAAAAGCTCCCCAGTGGATTCTAGCGGGTAGGCTGGGATTAAGAACTGACAGAAATAGAATACTAAGAAATGTCCTCTGGGATTTTCCTCTGGTTGGTGACCGAGCATTCCTCTTAGACTGAACAGGGTACAAAAGATCAAGTTTCTATCCTGAAATGTCTTAGGAAAAGTTGGAAGTGGTCCCTATTCTGACATATCTTAGGAAGTGTTGGAAATGATCCCAAATATCCTTCTGGTTTCACTCCACTTAAAGGAATACCTTGGTTATAGTCATTCATTCATTCACTCATGAACATTTACCCAGTGCTATCATTTTCAGGCATTTATCCAAACCATTACAAGTCAAGATACAGAAAATAAGCCTTGCACATTCGTGTTCATTGATGCACTATTCATGATAGCCAACTTATAGAAATAGCCCAGATGCCTTTCAGTGAATAAATGGATCAAAAGAATGTGACATGTATGTATATGTATATGTGTATATATGCATTTATATGTATATAATGTGTGTATATATATATATAGTGATGAGTATCATCACTGAATTTGTTCATCCTTTGTCTCACCATTTCTGTGCTTCCTCTTGACATCCCCAAATCCGATAAACTTACAAACAAGACATACTAGACTTTGTTGAAAATGAACTATACCACTATACAACATGTGGGGAGTGAGGCTGGAAAGGAAAAAAACTGTGAGAAAAGGAAGGAAGAGGTGATACTTGAAAAAGAATCATACTAAGTGAAGTGAGCCAGACCCAAAGAAACATAGACTCTATGGCTTCCCTCATTGGTAATAATTAGTACATGTCCAGGATAGGCCTAGCAGAGGCGTATCACAATAGCTGAATAGCTATGTACATATAACCCATAAGATGATGCTAAGTGAAAGTTTTGGAAATAAGTGGTTTATCTTTGTTGTTGTTATTTTCACCATACCCTATGAAATTATGCCTTTTTCTTTTGTCTTGCTTCCCCATGGTTTTACCCTTGATGTCACTGTAACTGATTTTGATACCCTGGGAATTGTATGTATATTTATCAGAACTAGGGAAGGCAAGGGAAACCTCAAAATGGAGAGACAAAGGCTAAAAAGTGAACTAATGCAACAGCAATACAGGAGGGATTATGGGAGGGGGAAGTTGGGAGAAAAATGAGGGAGGAGTTAACAAGTTCGATTAGAAATGCCTTATGTATGAAACTGTAACCCCTCTGCACATTACTATGACAATAAATAAATTGAATAAAAAATAAATGTGCTTGGATAAATGCCCAAGAGTGGGATTGCTGGGTCATAGAGGAGCTCTATGTTTAGCCTTTTGAGGAATCTCCATAATGCTTTCCATAGTGGTTGAACAAGTTTACACTCCTACCAACAGTGTAGTAGTGTTTTCTTTCATCCCCAGCAATATCTGTTGTTATTAGGTTTCGTGATAATGGCCATTCTAATGGGTGAGGTGGAATCTTAACATTGTTTGGATTTGCATTTTTCTTTTATGGCCAGTGATGTAGAGCACTTCTTCATGGATCTATTGGCCATTCTGATTTCCTCTTCAGAGAAGTCTCTCTTTAAGTCTTTAGCCCACTTGCTAATGGGATGGTTGTTTCCTCAAGGATTTGTTTTAGGGGGATTTGATTTTTTTAGCTCTAACTGTATTTTAGATATGAGACCCTTGTCTGATGTACAGCTAGTAAAGAACTTCTCCCAATCTGTGGGCTTTCTATTTATCTTGATAGCTATGTCTTTTGCCTTGCAGAAGCTCTGAAGTTTAAAACAATCCCATTTACCCAAACTTTCTTTGATTTTTTGTGGTTCTGGCTCTTTATTAAGCAAGTTTCTATCTGTGCCAAGGAGCCCTAGTGTTTCTCCTATTCCTTCAAGCTACCAGCACAACCATGTTCATTGCAGTATTATTTACCATAGCTAAGACATGGAACCAACCCAGATACTACTCAGTAGATGAATGGATCAAGAAAACACAGTATATATCAACAATGGAATTCTATGCTTCCATCAGAAAGAATGACATCGCCCCACTCATAAGGAAATGGAAAGACTTGAGAAAAATTATATTAAGTGATGTAACCAGATGCAAAGAAACATAGGCTCCATTGTTTCATTCATTTGTAATAATTAGTATATTCCAAGGATAGTCCTAGCAGAGGATCATAATAGCTCAATAGCTGTGTACATATGGCCATATAAAATGATACTAATTGAAATGAACTCTGAGACATGGAAAGAAGAGGGTTTTTTTGTTTATGATGTTGTTTCTAATGTACTATATGAAGTTGTTTCTCTCTGTCTCTGTCTCTGTCTCTGTGTCTCTGTGTCTCTGTGTCTCTGTGTCTCTGTGTCTCTGTCTCTGTCTGTCTCTGTCTCTGTCTCTGTCTCTGTCTCTGTCTCTCTCTCTCTCTCTCTCTCTCTCTCTCTCTTTCTTTTTCTTTGGTTTATCCCCTGTAGTCACTATTTATCATTCTGGTACCCTGTGTCTTGTATATACATTTATCTGATTTGGGGAAGGGGGGGAATAACAAAATGGTGAAACAAGGACAAATGAAACAGTGATATTCACAAGACACTAGTTTGGAAATGAACTTTACAACTTGGTGGGAGGAATAGTCTGGGGAGAGGGAAAATGGGGGTGGGGAACAAGGGAAGAGGCAACAATGTTTGACAAGAAATATAATCATTACCTTCTGTATATAATGTAACCCCTCTGTACATCATCTTGATAATAAAATTAAATGTAAAAAGAAGAATTAATAAGAGAAGACAAAAAGAAATTTACTTATCACTTGACCTATGTAACTATAATCCCTCTGTACATCATATTTACAATAAAAAAATTTTAAAGAGATTGAGTCTTCATGTTCAAAGTAATCCACCATGGCTGATTTACCATTCACCTTTTTGAAAAGTAAATCTTACATATTTGGTTGCTTTGGGTTTTATGGGTTTGTTTATTATTGGTCATGGGGCTTCAACTCAGGGCCTGGGCACTGTCCCTGAGCTTTTTTGTTAAAGGGTTGCACTCTACCACTTTGAGCCACAGCTTCATTTCACTTCCAGTTATCTGGTAGTTAATGGGAGATAAGTCTCATGGACTTTCCTGTTGAAGCTGTCTTCAAACCACAATCCTCAGATCTCAGCCCTCTGAGTAGTTAGGATTATAGGTGAGAACCACCAGTGCCCAGCTTCATATTTATTTTATACCTGAGAGAGTGCCATGGAAAGAGGGGAGGTCATCTCCCCAAGGTTTCAAAGCTCTTCAAAGAATTGATAAGAGCCCTGACCATACATCTGTCTTTATCCATTTCAGTATATTACGTCTCCTATGCATGTATCACTAACCCAATCAGTGGATGAATACTCAAAAGAAACCTGTGAAGTGGTTCATCATTCCAAAGCAGAAGTCAGACCTCTGTAAAGAGTCATAGTGCAATGATTTGTGGTTTTGAGGACTGTAGTGTCTCTTGAACATTCTGCCATTGCAACAGAGAGAGAGGGAGAGAGAGAGAGAGAGAGAGAGAGAGAGAGAGAGAGAGAGTAACGGTATCATATGATTCATAAACAAATTCTCAATAAATAATACTGGGCTGTATTAATTCCATGAATACTAGTTTACAAATCTGTCTAGAATACAGGAAAGTGGGACTAAGAGATGAAAGGAAATTTACCCAAGGTCATCCAGCCTTCAATCAACATCTGAATCACTCACCCACCAATTCTCTCTACCGTTATGCCTATCCGAGAAACCCAAGAGACTAATTCTTTCCTTATTTAATCTCCTCAATCTTCCAAGCCTTATCTATTCTGATTAAGGTGAGCTCATTGTGCTTGGGATAGATTATTGCTTCTCACAATTCTCAAGAACAGAAGAACAAATCAATCTTTCCGTCTTAACAAGTTGATAAGCATTGTGAAATATTTAATATGCTTAGTGCCATTTTTGATCTTCAAGCTTCAGTCAGAAAACCATTCCTTGTCTCTCTCCTTCCCTCACTCCAACATTATGGCATGTGTCTGTGATTCTTCATGCTTACCAAAGTTTCTTTTCTATGTCATAGCACACATATTCCTTTTTGCCATTGACTCTCTTGCTATTTAGGATTGAATTTTTCTCTTTGATATTAGGGGATCCCTCTTTGTTCATCTGACTTAATGCCAGTATTTTCATTTGCTTAACACATTATATCACTCTGAAGGTAACTATCTAATCCATCCCCCTTCCCAAGATAACACTTCATTTATTCATCCAACCATTACATATATCCACCCATTACAGCCAGACAAAGATGATAGAATTCTGGTCAAACCAACACAGTCTCCTTCTTCTGGAACTACTATGTGGTAGGAGAGGTCAACATTATTCAAATGATTATAGAATACATAGTCTTAATCTCTAAATCTGAGCTTCATTAATAGCAGAGTAGACTTGATTAATCCTAATTGATTAGTTGCATTTAGCTTGAGTCAGAGAATGGTCCCATTAAAATGTGTGCGCTAAATAGAAATAGGAAGTTGGAAGGGGCCTTCTGATAGAATGAGCAAGGATGTTCCTCTAGCTCTTCACTCTAAACCATCTCCTGTCTACTGTTGAAAAGGAAAAGTTTCTATACCCAATTTCATAGGGTCATTTAACAACCTCTGGGTTAGAGATGTCTCCTCTTACTTTACTTTGTAATAACTTCTCAGAAAAAGAGAATCACTAGCAAAATAAAAGAGATCCCTAAGGTTTCATCTAGTGAAACCTCTTTACCTTACAAATGAACAATCTGGTGCCCAAAGAAAATGCGAGACTTTCCCAAACCCACACCATCTGCAGTGGCAGAACGGAGTTTCAAGTACCTTGTGATCCAGGAATTCTACTCCTGGGCATTCATAAAAAGATTACAAACTAGGATATAGTAAAGCCACTATCACAACTATGTTAATTGCAGCACTATGCACCATAGCCAAGATACAGAATTAGCCCAGATGCCTATCAATGGATCAAGAAAATGTGGTATATATACACAATGGAATTTTATTCATCCACTAGAAGGAATGACCATTGTACCATTTGTAAAGAAAACAAAAGACTTGGAGAAAATATGTTAAGTAGTAGGACCAGCCCAGAGAGACAAAGGATCTATGTTTTCCCATATATATATATATTTAGATTTAGATTATAAACAAAAGTAAATATATTGTGTGGTATGCAAATATAAACAAATATACTAGCTGAAATATGGTAGATTCAAGGAGGAACTCAAACCGTGTAAATCCTTAGAAAGGAAATATCAAAATTCAACAAAATAGACATCAGGAAATAAGTACTTGAAAGGGGTGGGGAAGGGTACATGGGAAAAGAGTGTATATATGAAGAGAAGAAGAGAAGAATGCAGTTGGGAATTCAATATATATCCTAGAAAATTAAGAGGGATGAGGAAAAGAGTAGGTAGGAGGGGGATGGGTGAGAATGTTGAAAAGGGTGACACTGAGCACGATACACTGAATTCATAAACTGCTTTGTTAAATGGCAATGCTTCTGCACAACTACTTAACATTACCAAAAATAAATAAATAAATAAGAACTGGAGTTCAGGACAGTGTGTCTGGATTCCCACTCCAGTGTCATTTGTTTAACGCTTTATATCACTCAGGGTAGTTAAGTAATCCATCCCCCTTCCCAAGATAACACTTTATTCATCCACCAAATTTGGGATTCATTTCCATCCTCAAGGACCTTCTTAGAGAAAGGATGCACATGCCTCCATTGTCAACTAATGATTCTAAGAGTAATAATCGCAATCTTTAGTTTAGGTTGTCAATATTCCAGGAACAGTTAAGCATTTTACAGTTAAGCATTTTACATTCATTAGACTGGTCCCACTAATAGAGGAGTAGGGGGCTTGATTCTGGTCCCTTGTTGCTCCCCTGTCTAATATTATCTGACTGACTCTTCTTTTTATCTAGGGATTTCAGGTCAGAAACCAGAAGGGAATCTGTACAGACTTTCCTGTCGGTACTACAGCAGGCAGAACACAATTGGCCATTTATACAGCGTCAGCCAGTAAGCCCCACTGCATACTAATCAGTCACTAGAAATAGATGCATTAGGGGCAAAAAAAGACACTTACTGGCAACACTATCCAGCTTCAATCTTTCACCTTCACTGGGTAATGAGATGAGCTAGAACATTAAAACCAACAAACAGCCTTTGGTGTTTACAGCAAATGTTTGCAAGAGCGTGGAAGCCAGAGGTGCTCTGGGGAACATCTGGATTTCTGGAAACTGTGTGATTACACAGATGTGTTAGATTCATCAAGCTATAAAAATATCCTGTGATGTGTGTCGAGGAAGAAAAATAACCTCCCCAAATGGATTTGGTACAAATTATCAATCATAGCAAAGACACCAAAGGAAGATCGACATGACTGCAGACTCAAGGGGTACCTTCAAAGCCAGGGAGATGTGGAAGGCTTAGACAGTGGTCCTTGTTGAAAAGAGAGGGATAAGGTGGGATCTGAGGATGCTAGGGATGCTATTTATCTAGTGCTTCACTTCTCATTATCCTCTGTGAATTAGAATAACCTCTGTACTGCTTGTGCATAGTTCCTCCTTTTCTCACATACTTCTAGTCTCTACACTGCCCACAGATCTCTTCCAGCAGTTCTCTAGGCTCTTAGGTAAAGTGTCTTAAAGCATCTTTTCAGGTTCATCTGCAGCTATTTCTATTATGATTATATGTTGAACACAAGTATGTCATTTTATCTTTGTATAAACCCATAACACCTTGTGTGACTTAGTCCTCTCATTGTTTTGTTTTGTTTTAGTTTTGTGGTTGTAACTGTGTACCAGTACTTGGGCTTGAACTCAGGGCCTTGCATGCCTACTTAGGTTTTTCACTTACATTTAGCACTACCATTTAAGCAAGACCGCCACTTCTTTTTGCTGGTTAATTAGAGATAAGAATCCCATATACTTTCCTGCTGCAATCTTCAGATCTCAGCCTCCTGAGTATCTAGGATGACAGACAGGAGCCACCAGCACCCACCTCCCCTCATATGTTTAATTTTTGTCAAACAAATGAGTAAACGGATTGTTTGCCTCTAGGCCTTTGCGTATGCCAATGCCCAACCTGGATATCCAGGGCTCAAGCTTATGCAGGTGCATTTTTCTTTCCCCAGGTCTGATTCCAGGGAATATTTCCTCTGTATTTTACCTCCACTATATTTCCTATGCTCTTGTCACTTCTGAAAATTATCATGCCCCATCTACTTTTAGTGTGGTCCACAGGACTTCTTTCCTCCTTTTAGTTGTGATGCATTTCTCATTTTATCACCTCCTCAAAGCTGTAGATCCTGCCTTATTCAGGTCTTTCATTCCTTATGTCCAACTCAACACTCAGCATAGAGAAGCTCAGTTACTGTGTGAATATGGATGCCTCCTCAGGATGTATGTGTTTAGAGATTTGGTCCTTGGCATGGCCATAGTGTTGAGGTGGTGGAGCTTCATGTGTAGGAGGCAAGCACTCTTGCCACTAGGCCATATTCCCAGCCCGAGACTCCTTAGTTTTAATGAGTACAGGTTGTCATAAAGCAGAGACCCTAACCCCTGAATCATTCTCTGGCTTCCTGTGTTGGGATGTGACCATCCACACATGTTACCACAGTGGGGTGCCATCTCTCGTGAATTCCTCATCAGAGCCAGTGCAATTCAGCACTGTAACCTTGAACCTTAAAAACTGTGGGCTAAATAAGCTTCTTTTTCTTCTAGATCCCTCATCTCACATGTGTCTATATAGTAAAGGGATAAAAAAACCTAATAGATCCTACAAAAGTGAAGAACTCTTTACATGGAGCTACAAAGACCTGGAATTTTAAGACAAACTTCATCTTATCCCTGAACACATGTTAGAGAAGTTCTATTCTGAAAGAGAGATTTGGAGGTCCAGGAGGTGTTATTTTTCTCCATTTGGGAGGCCAGACTAGATAAAGATACCTTTACAACCACTATAGGTTGGGTTCGTATGAAGCTCTATTTCTTTTCAGAATACTCTCATGTAATACTGAATAGGATGAATAGAAAGCAGCAGCATAAATAGGAAAATAGAAAGCTAAATAAATTGCAAGCTAAATGAAGAGTATAAATGGGAAACAATAAGAATAGAAAAGTAAAGGTGCAAACTATCCAAGCCTGCCCATAAAGGAAAAACTGGTTGCAACACCAATCATAATATCTGAACAGAAACAAATTTCTTAGCCATGCATTCTACACATGCTGCCTCCTATAAGAAAATCCTCTTAATGAAATTGCACACACTTCATCGTTGATGGTCACAAAGGAACTGGTCCCTAGTTCAGCAAAGGGATGACACTTGGCCAAAGTGCCATTCCTACATCTAAAGACCTCAGGACATAGGAGAGGGATCCATTTATTCTACCTCCTAGTATGTGGATTTATGCAGAAAGGAATGAGACCTTAAATAGAGTCACAGGAGTTTGACACATACCTGAGAAATACTAGTATTTAGCATAAACAACAAACACTCCCTTGAAGTTTGGTGTTAGTCTTTCTCTTTCACCCAGGAGGAAACTAAAGTTTTAAGAAACTAACCTTAATCCAGTAAAAAAATAAAAAAAAATTTGCACAATCCATGGGCATTAAAAGCATCTACAGTTAGCAATAAGGACCAATGATAAAGTGTATATCCATATGCTTATTCCACACCTTCTATGGCCAAACCCAAAGTGTATTCTTATTAATACAAGTGTGACATTGGTGAAGAAGAAATAGACCTAGACGGCCAAATACTGTTGCCTTACCTTGAGAGCCCAATTAGAATTAAGTCTAGCCTTCCAGGTACTGACAGGAACTTCAGATTTCCCAAAACAAAAAATACGTATAGTTAAGTACTCATCATCTAAGTGTAGTCTGGTTGATTGTTTCCTTGAGCCTGATTTCACAAAGTTCTAGAAATTCTAGAGAAGTTATCATCATGTGAAGGGCAGTTTCTTTCCATTGACAAGATTGCTGCCTCTGCCCCAGGGGCAGCTTTGGTTTCCAGCATGGGGTAATTACTCCTATTTAGGGGGAGGAGGCAGTCCCAGCATTGCATACCCTGCTAAGGTTCTTAGAATCTTGAAAATATCTTAACTACTTGAATCCTGGTGTCTTCAGTCTTAAAGGGAGATGAGCAAGCTACATTTAGGACTTATCAGCTTACCATGACCAGTGTTCAGACAGACATTTCTTTTTTTATTTTATATATATTTTATATTTATTTATATATATATATATTTTATATTTTATATTTATTTATATATATAATTATTATCAAACTGAATTACAGAGAGGTTGTTTCATACATTAGGCATTAGATACATTTCTTTTTTTTAAGTTTTTATTATAAAACTGATGTACAGAGAGGTTACAGTTTCATACATTAGGCATTGGATACATTTCTTGTACTGTTTGTTACCTCGTCCCTCATTCCCCCCTTCCCCCTTTCCTTTCCCCCCTCCCATGAGTTGTTCAGTTCATTTAAACCAAGCAGTTTTTCAAGTATTGCTTTTGTAGTTGTTTGTCTTTTTTTACCCTGTGTCTCTCGATTTTGGTATTCACTTCCAATTTCCTAGTTCTAATACCAGTATACACGGTTTCCAATATACTCAGATAAGATACAGAGAAAGTGTAGATACAACCACAGGAAGGTGATACAAGAAGATCATCAATAATAGAGGCTACAGTTACATATGGCACATTGAAAGTAGTTACAACTGTGATATAACAATCGTTTCCATAGCATGGAGTTCATTTCACTTAGCATTATCTTATGTGTTAGTAAGGGTATAGCTATTGGGCTCTTGTGATCCTCTGCTGTAACCTGCCTAAACCTGTGCTAATTATTCCCTATAAGGGAGACCATAGAATCCATGTTTCTTTGGGTCTAGCTCACTTCACTTAATATAGCTTTTTCCGAATCCTTCCATTTCCTTACAAATGGGGCAATGTCATTCTTTCTGATAGAGGCATAAAATTCCATTGTGTATATATACCACATTTTCCTGATCCATTCTTCTACTGAAGGGCATCTGGGTTGGTTCCAGATTCTAGCTATGACAAATTGTGCTGCGATGAACATTATTGTGCTGGTGGCTTTAGTGTGATTGTGTTTGTGGTCTTTTGGATAGATACCCAAAAGTGGGGCTGCTGGGTCATAGGGGAGGTCTATATTTAGCCTTCTGAGGAATCTCCATACTGCTTGCCAGAGTGGCTGAACCAGTTTACATTTCCACCAACAATGAAGTAGGGTTCCCTTTTGGCCACATCCCCTCCAACAGTCAGACAGACATTTCTTAAATAACTTGAAGAGATAACCAGGAATCAGACACACAGTTTAAGTTAGCAAGGGAAATAGATACAAAATGAAAGCAGAGAGGCCTTCACTTTGTTAGTACCACACATCTGAAAGCCCAAGTAAAGGGTCAGTGCTTTTTAGCAAAAGAGCCTCTAAGCCCCTGTCATATTCTGGAACATCATAATCACTCAAGGATTTTTTTCAGTAAAAATAAAGATTCCCACATCTGACCCCAAATGACTAAATCAGAAACTCTGGAGGAAGGACACAGGAACATGCATTTTTGGGCTGCACTGGGAATTGAATTCAGGGCCTGTACTTGAGCTGTACTAATTTAGCCATGCCCCTAGTCCCTTTTGCTTTTAGCTTGTTTCTCAGATTCTCAGTTTTCTCTGGGCCTGCCTTAGATCTAGATCTTCCTATACCTTCTAAATAGTTGAGTTTACCAGTATATGTTGCCATCCCTGCCAAAATTTTACTGTTTGCTTGCTTGTCTTTCTGTTTGTTTGTTTGTTTGTTTCTGAAGTACTGGGGATTTAATACAGGGTTATACACTTGAGCCACGTTCCCAGTCTGGAACTAGCATCTTAACATCACTTCCAAGTGATTCTTAAATACATTAAAAATATCAGCACTATGAAGCTCATCAAGATCCTAGTAAAGAGGAAATAGCAATTAAAACCAGCCTTTTATTCATCCTATGGCTGTATGTTACACAGGATTGTAAATGTAGCTATTTAGGTTTAAATTCATTGAGTGCAGTGTCCAGTTTATTCCACAGTGGGAGCCCAATTATTCTCCATATGCCCTTTGGTAGCCCTTGCAAGCAAAGACCAGAGTTAAAAGAAACCCTTTTGCCCAACAACCAGAGCCATCTGCCTCTGAGTTGAAAATATTTTACAATACAAATTTGCAGGAGAAAGGAATGGGTCACCTTCCAGCCCCTTCCATTTCCTACCCTAGTCAGAGCCCCCCTCTTTCTACAAATGAGACCCTGGAGGGCCGGCAGAGATGAGAAATTGCTTTACCAAGAGCGACTAAGGGAAATTAGGGCCTCCTTACCTTGGAGGCAGCAAGAGACAGTGGACGAGAGCTGAGAGAAAAGAGACAGAACGCCCATTCCAATAAGAAAACGGCTTTAATCTATCAAAGTAATTCTCCTTCTTTCAGAGAAAGAGAACATGAAATTGCACAAAATGACTTACAGAACGGCACCCAGTCTGATTAGCGTGGTGAGGCCCAGAGCTCGCTGTACTTAGTATGTAAGGTAGAAAACCTATTTGAATATTATTTTTTTTAAAAAATCCCACATAAAAAGGGAGAAGAATAGGTTTGTCTCTTCAAAGGACAGATGTTTGGGCGAAAGCATCTATTTGTGGACATCATAAGGAGATGATAGTCTTTTCCTTTCTGACCCCACCCTTTCTCCAGCTCTGTGTTGTCCTAATGCTTACTGGTTAAAGTCTAATCCTTCCTTTGGATTTAGTCCACTTCAAGGTCTAGACCAGGGATCAGCAATTTTTTTTTTGTAAAGGATGAGGTAATAAATATTTGAAACTTGCATGCCAGTGGTTTCTGTCTAAATTACTCAGCTCTGACTTTGTTGTCCCCAAAGTAGTCACAAACAATTCATCCACAAATGAGAGTGGCTATATCCTCTCAGCCAAAAAAAAAAAAAACTTATTTGTGGGCACTGAAATATGCATTTAATGTAATTTATATATCACAAAATTCTTCATTTTCTGATCACTTGAGAGTAAATTATGTTAAGTGAAGTGAGCAGGCTCATAAAGACAAAGGACACATATTTTCTCTCACAAGTGTATGTTAGATCTAATTTATAAATATAGATGCAAACACATATAGTCATATTATCTATACACACACGTTAACCAAACACGTTACTCCTTTGAAAAGCTAGCTTATAGTTTCACAAAATGAATATTGGAAGCAGGAGCTTAGGGTGTCAGTGAGGTGAATTCAAGGGGAAGAGGATAGATGAATAGAGAAAGGAAGGGTGGGAGAATGTAGTTATAATACTCAATGTATCTATGTGAAATGGAACCAGGAAAACTGATGGGATGGGTAGGGTTAAGAGAGATGGGGGAGAATGATGAAAGGGGTGACACTGATCAAGAAGCATTGTATTCATATACTGATATGTTGGATTGAAACTCCTTTGTACAACAACTTAAATTAAAAAAGATTAATGGAGCTGCAGTTCAAGTGGTAGAACACCAGCCTTGAATGA
Source organism: Perognathus longimembris pacificus (assembly GCF_023159225.1). Taxonomy (NCBI): domain Eukaryota; kingdom Metazoa; phylum Chordata; class Mammalia; order Rodentia; family Heteromyidae; genus Perognathus; species Perognathus longimembris. Next base: position 149,780,750 of record NC_063161.1, read on the forward strand.
AAAAGCCAAAGGATTATGCTCAAGTCCTAAATTCAAGACTCAGTACTGGTACACATACAGTAGTCATTAATTTTAAAAGAAAAAATTTTAAAAAACACTGGATTTAGCACAGGCTATATTAACAAGCAATGAGCCGGTATGGCTATAGGCAATACCAGTCCCTGGTCTAATCTCAGCCTGGTTTGGCTCCACTCTGCATTCTATCTGGATCTACACAAAGAAAGGATTTTCTTTTCCACATACAAGTTCTCTCATTTCTGGAACATGTGCCACTTGCCTGTTCTTTCTACTTTAATTTTCTTTCTGTTATGTTCCTCACGTTACTCCCAGTTCATCAAGTCTTTAAATTCACTCCTTTTCCCCTGGTGGCCTCCACAAGATATGACCTTCCCACAGCCTTTATCTACAAGTCTTATCTTTCATGCCAGACTCTAAGCAGCTTAAAAATTAAACAACACCAACATCAACATTCATTCTCCAATTAATTCCCCCATAACAAATCTCTGAGCCAAGTACTATTATTATCCCTAATTACAGAGGTGGCAATTGTGTCTTGAAGAAGGCTGATGAGTTGCCCAAGGTCATCCCCAGGAAGAAAATGCAAAGCCTGGTCTCATGCAGCAGGAACACCACACAGGCTTAGAAGAAGACCCCATGGCTTCAAAGTGCATGCTTCATAATGTTCATAAGTAGGGATCCTCACGCTGAGGTTTGTACAGTAAGTATTAAGGCTTACTTAATCTTGTTTATAAAACCCCAGAAGACTGATTTGTCTTAGACAAAGACCCCAATGCCTGAGAAATGATAAAGAAGAATAGATGACATCGGCTTGCAGAGAGGGCAGTAAAACAAAGCGAAGAATGGAAAACATCAGCCTAATAAATTCATAAGGCACAGTGGTCTGGTCCCCTTTTTCAAAGGCCTTGATGTTCCCATAATCATGGCTATGTAGTGGGACCATGAAGGACTGGGACAACTCTGAGTCCTCATAAAGAAATAAAATGTATGTTCTGTATAAGTACATACTTAGTTTGTACAAACTTAGTTTGTAAGCAAGTACATACTTAGTTTGGATGGATACCCAATAATGTAGCTTCTGTTGTTGTCTTATTTCTCTTCTTAAAAAATTATATGTTTAAAGACTTTAAGTCTTATTCACCTAATTATCCCTCCCATGCAGAATCACCTGTTCCCTGGGAAAATAGTAATTTTTCTATATCATAAGAATCTTGCTGAAAGGCATGGCTTTGGTCTGCTACCCTGCATCTTCCAACTTGCATGCAAGTCATCTTCCCTGTTCCCTGTGGACTCATAGGTACATATGTAACATAAATCAATTGATATTGCTGAATTAATACTGTCTTAATGTCCCACGTTAGGCAATAATGGTGCAAAATTAGTAATAGGTAGGAGTTCTCCATCTGAGAGACCGAGAATTGCTGCTCTGATCTGGGTGCAAACAAAGTCAAACAGTGCATAACTAGTAGAAAGAAATAATAGTGAGCAGATATCACACATTACTAATTCCATATAAATTCCTTGGGCAAATATTTAGTGAGCAACTACTGAATGTTAGGCTATATCCCAGATACTTGGGGTACAGAGACCAGGATAATCTGGGCCCTAGGAATGTTTGCTGTTGAGAGGAACTCTTTGTCATCCATGACAAGTACCATGATCCACTGAACACACTGCCCCAAAGCTTCTGCTTTGTAATAATCCTAGGGCTAGATGCCAGAGTTCTGAAAATGAGTAAAAATAACTCATCCCTAGGGAGCTCACCATATCACAGTAGATGTTCTCTGTCTTCTTCCAGGCATGTGGTAATACCACACTCCTCCCCCACCTGCCTGAATTCCAGTGACTTGTTAGCTTGTGTGAGTCAATGAACATGAGTACATATGACATGGGTCACAACCAAGCAAGACTTTTAAGGTCCAAGGCATCCTCTCCATTACTGTTTCCTTCCTGCTGTGATGATGGAAGTTCAACTCAAGGTGGAACCTGTCCAGTCTGTTCACTTGAGAGGCTCCAGTGCAGAAATAACCCTGTGGATCCTTACAAGGGATCCACACAGCATGTGTTAAAAGCGAATCCTTCTGATGTTTCACCTCTGCAATCTGGGGATGCCGTAGGCCACTTCCATATAACTGGAACTCCCTCCCTCACCAGCCCAGGGTGCATGCCTACAGAACACTGAGAGAGAGAGAGAGAGAAGAATGACGGTCACACTCTGCCTATTGCGGACACAGAAGCTTCCCAAAGGAAGTGATTGCTCAGACTATCTCGACTAAACTAGATGGCAGAGACTGTTAAGACAAAGACGAGAGAAAGCCTTAAACAAATGAATTCACTTCTCTGAGCCTCAGTCTCTTAATTGGTAAAATGGGCAAAATAACATTTACTCAGAGGAGTTATGGAAGAATTAAATAATACAGTACAGCAGAAGTAGATAGCAATGAATTATACTAAGCATCGGGAGTCAGGAGTGTAATGAATGGAAAAAAAAAGTAGTTAAAGTGCCATAGACTAAAAAATACAGGGGAATCAATTGTCTTATATAACTTGGAAGTTAAAGGAATAGAGCTGACCTCCAGAATAATCATTTATTCAGTTATTCTCTTTCACATGTTTCTTCTGTCTCCTTCTCTCTCCCTCTCTCTTTCTCTCTGTCTCTCTGCATCTCTCTCTGTTTCTCTTTCTCTCTGTGTCTCTACATCTCTCTGTCTCTTTGTCCCTGTCTCTCCTCTGCTCTCCCTCTCTGCTCTCTCTCTCTCTCTCTCTCTCTCTCTCTCTCTCTCTTTCTCTCTCTCTCTTCTCTTGCTGAAGATTCCCCCCACAGGGCTGAGCAGTCATTCCTCAAAGTTCCAAGTTCACCTGACTCCAGCTCAGTAATAAATTGGGAGAGACTTCTATGGGAAGTGAGAGTTTCATGTAAAATTGGATAGCTCAATGCAGAGAAGAGAAAGAGAAATCTAGTCTTGCTAGAGCAAGACTAGAAGTGTAAGATTGCATGAGATCATCTTCACATGTTTGCAAATATGGAATCCAGTGCCTGTGTACACATGTGTGCTGGTAGCAGGGGGCTGCACAGGTGATCTGAGACCAGAGGATTTAGTGACATGACCTACAGAGTGATAGAAGCACTTCCTGGAATTCTAAAACACTCCCATATAGTTCTGCAGGCTACCTGGTGGCCTTGGATTTACTCTAAGCCCCAAGAAACAAGGATGACTAAAGATGAACAGTGAAGTGAAGACACCAAATAACCTAGACCCCTCCTCTGGCTATGCCCATTTATACCAAGTATGCTGCTCTGGTGTTCAAACAACACCTCACAAATCAGTATTGGATGTACAGAGGCAGGAATCTGTAGGAAACAGATTCACAAGGATGCTCTGAGATCTACTATGTTATAACAGTGAGAGAATGCTGTTCAAGGAGAATAAAACTCTATACTACAAAGAAATAAGGTATGGTGGCTGCGTATGCAGGTTGCTAGTTTCCAGAAATGAGACCAAGACACAACTTGGGTTTGGAAACCAGACTACTCAGATTTACATCTCAAATCCTCTAGTCTGGCCCCATAGCCACAAGGAAATTGCTTCTCTTGGAACCTTGGGTTTATCCATCTTTGCAAAGTGAGTATTACTATCTTGTCCTCACAGGATTCCAGTATTAAATGAGAGCAAGGTAGTTGAAATCTATAGGAGAACTCGGAATCCGTTGAGATTTCTTGCATGTTAAGTCCTATCCCAGTAGTCGGCCTTAACTCTCAGACTCCTCTTCTTTCGTTAAGTGTCTGGGTTTCCCTGGGTGGGTGAAAGCCCTTATAATAACATGTCCTCTTTCTTTCACCACTCATGTTTCCACTTAGCCATTGATTCCTCTGAGTGTCCCTGCTCCTAAAGGCATCATTCTGCCTCTTGATAAGATGGCTTTGGAATAAACCAGGAGTATCCACTTATTATCTAAGGGCTAGTATGATTTGTCTGCATGGGGTTTTATAATACCTGATTGGAGACACTGATGGATTCAGTGTATGGTGATTTGTCAATGACCAAAAACCTCACCACTCTCTCATATCTCCCCAACCACCATAACTGATGTACACCTCCAAGCTGTAAGGTATGTGTGTATACCTGTGATATGTATGTGTGTGTTTGACCTTCTGTTTTCCAGATTAAATCATCCCAATGTCTTTTTCAGCCCAGATGTTCAGGATCCAGGGCTATCCTTATCTCTAAAAAAAAATAAAATCATCCTAGAACATCTCTCTTCTCCATGTCTACTCAGATTCTATTCATCTTTGACAGCTTTCATCTTCCCCAACTAACTTACCCTCTATTTCTTGAGGAAGCATTATGAAGCTGACCCTAAGAGGATTTAACCAGTAAATGTTTCAAGAAGACCCTATCCTGAGTCTTTAGATCAACTAACCACTATCATCCTCAGTGTCTCACTTAGTACCATCATGTCTGATCAGATGTTTCTGGGGTTCTTCAAGGGAAATGCTATTATTTCCACTTCACAGATAAGGTGATACTGATTCTGAAAGGGGAAATAACTTGCCAAAGACACATGGCTAGTAAACAGAAAAGCAAAGATTAGGAATCATGCTCATTTGAAACCCACATCATCAATTTAAGTTTTATTCTATTATGACAAAATATGTATTAATAATATCAAAAGCCAAATAAGTTATGAATTTGATGGCTCTAGCCCCTTTCAATTTGCAGAGAGCTTTTTTCAATTAGAACCCCTGGCATTCTCATGACACGACTAACTCTTTTTTATTTTGTAAACAATGGAATATAAGAAACTGCATTTTGTCTCCACTTAGAAGTCAAATCATCTGTGATCTAAGATTAAAAAGAAAAGAAAGAAGGAGGGCTGGGGGTATAGCCTAGTGGCAAGAGTGCCTGCCTCGGATACACGAGGCCCTAGGTTCGATTCCCCAGCACCATATATACAGAAAACGGCCAGAAGCGGCACTGTGGCTCAAGTGGCGGAGTGCTAGCCTTGAGTGGGAAGAAGCCAGGGACAGTGCTCAGGCCCTGAGTCCAAGGCCCAGGACTGGCAAAAAAAAAAAAAAAAAAAAAAAGAAAATCTCTTCTCTTTCTCTTTGACTTGAGTCTGACATGAGGGGGCAAGATTGAACTTATACTGACCTGTAGATGTTTTCCTCTTGGGTGTCCATTTTCACAGGACATAAACTGTATTGTATTGCCTTTACCTGCTGGATCTAGGAAACTCGTCCTTATGAACTGATCCTTTAACTCTTCTATTCAGATTGATTAGCTTCCGTCTCCCTGGCCGTACATCAGCCATGGGGTCACTAACACCAAGGCTTTTTTCAAGGGTGATCCACTCACTTCTCCAGTCTCCTCCATGCTAGTCCCAGAGTGAGATACAATTCCAAGTTTGCAGGGCCATTCTTCTGAGATTCTTCATCTTCTTAAATCCAACCATGACATCCCCAAACAATTCTTGGTTCTGTCTCTTTCTCTTTATCTTTGTTGACACTACCCTGGGCCAGACTCTATTTGTTTCAGGCTAGAATCTGATTTCCTTGCTGTTCTCCTCATCTCCCACGGAATCTACCTCCCCAGTCTTCACATTGGTCCAACTTCCACTACAGGTAAAACAATTATATATTTCCTTCTCTTAATGAGAAAGATGCAGGCAAACTTTGGGAGCTGTTATTTACTGAGCACTCACTATATACCCTCTATTGGAACTAGCATAGCCTAGAGGGTGAAATGGACCTGGGGCTCTCACTGTCCCCGCTTACTTCCTGGTTCCATTGCTCACAGCCAGAGGACTGAATTCTTTTTGTGCTCCTTCATTCAGATCTTTTCCACTATTCTCTACCTTGTTCACTGCCATGAAAGCTAACCCTTATGATCTACCTTGGAGGTAAATGAGGGCAGCATTATCACTCCATATATTCAGCCTTTTGCCCACTTGGCCATAGCCAAAGCTCTCTGAGGCTTCCCCTTCCTAATTGACAATCACTCTCTCCTGGTTCTGAGGCTTTCTCCCCACTCTGGCCCTTAGCTTGAGGAGATCTACTGCCCATGGCCCTTGCTCACTTCTTTGTAAGCAGGTCCTTTGTTACCTCTCCTCACTTACTCTAATTGCTCACTTTTAGAATGGGACTCTGAGCATGCCACACACCTCTACCTCTAAGCCCAAGTCTCCCTATCTGCCAAAAGAGCATGATAGCTGTAGGATGCAAGCTGTAGAAGGGCAAGGGAATTCAACAATGTTGGAAGAATTATATGAGGAAAATCCCTGAAACAGCCCAAGCTCCTAGAGAAAAATGCTCAATAAATTCTGATCGGCCATCATATTATCAGAAATACAAAGATACAGCAAGATATAGCATTGTCTCTATTTCTCTAGCGAAGTTACTAAATTCTAGTAGATGCCAAGTGACTTGTTAAAGGTTACTCTATACTTCATGGGCCAGAATTCAAATCTCAGGGCTATTGAGACGAAATATGAGCCACAATGCAGTTGAGCCAGAGACGAAATATGAGCCACAATGCAGTTGAGCACCAATTTGAACTGTGGAGCCTTCCTCTGAGATGTTGATCTAAAGCCACCTGCTCTGATACCTCTGCCTTAGAGAAAATCCCTGCTGTTGTGAAGATCCACAATGCACCTGGATAATCACTCCGCAGATGCTGTATTGCTGGGGGATGCAGGTCCTCCTTGACCCTTTCAGCCAATCAGCTTAGCTCATGAAGCATGAGATTTAATTACCTTTATCTAAGCTTAAATAACTATAAATGTTTTTTGTTGGTCACACGGAATTATCTTGCCCTTTGAAGACATCCAGCCATTTCCCTGACTTTGTGCTTTCCTAGGCAAGGAAACAATGCTGTTAATGTCATAGGAGCCCACTGTTATGTGAGCTCCAGTGTCTTGCAGATAATTTGTGTAACAGTTTGGAGTACCCAATATGCAGTTTCTTATTTGTCAGCTGCTGGCAAAGAAGGAAAGTTGACTTAGTATCTTCCATCCTGGGTGTGTGTGCGGGGGGGGGGGGGATTGTTGCGAGGAGGCAGGGAAGAGAGACAAAGGAGAGGGGTCAAGAAAGAGAAGGTGAGAGAGAGAGAGAGAGAGAGAGCTAACATTCAAACGTCTCCACTTAGTTGCTGGGATCACCAGGTTGTTTCTTAGCCTTTCTGCTTTCCTATCTGGTTACATGCTATCATCTCTCTTGTTCAATGGTTCCTGGTGGAAACTGAAAAGTTTGGAGACAAGTGCACAGCTTAATGGGAAAATCTGGGACAAGGATGTGGACTTAGCATGGGGGCAGCACAGAACTTACCATACACCTACACCTACACCTTACTTAATCTATCCAGGAGTAAAGGCTGGAAGGAAGAACACTGTGGAAATAGATAAACCTAAGTGCCTATTTGGAGTGGAAAGAAGGAAGGAAACAGAGAAGAAAGGGCAGGGTACTTGAAACCCATTGATTTAACCCATTTCAAACTCAAACACTGACCAGGACTAGGCCAAGGTCAGGTCCCCAGGCTACCAGCCTACTCAAAGTACATTTTCTAACACCCTTAGTTTCTTCTGTCCATAGGCAGTTTGGAAATAAGTAAGGATGGAATTTGGACTCTTTTTTGCGAAAAGATGAATGAACTAAAACCAGAAGTGGAATAGTGAAGTCAAACCCATCAGTAAACACAATCTTATAAGAAAACTCAAGTCTGATTCCAAACTACATGTTCCCAGAAAATGTAAGTGTACGCTTCCCAGGGGTCCAGATTGAGCCCAGCCCCACTGTCAGGCTCTCTTCTGGGTCATTTTACAGTTACTGCAAATCAGCCTGGAGCCATCTGCTTCTTGACACTTGTGGGTTCCCACAGGTCATTCTATTGGCTCCAGTGTCATCTTCTGCTCATACCAGAGATGCTTTGGGATGTTTATGGCACACCTGGCACCTACTTCAAGGTAGGCCTGTCTGCCTTCTTTTTAATACTCTCAAGTTCAACACTCTCCCTTTTCACCCACAAAATCATTGTTTCTCTCCCTTAATCAAAAAGCTTTTGGGGAGGGGTGTGTGTGTGTGTGTGTGTGTGTGTGTGTGTGTGTGTGTGTGTGTACGTGTGTGTACAGACACCATGCTAACCCTCTAAGGAGGCAGTTAAAGATGATCATTCTCATCCTGGAAACTATCCTCTCAGCAATGAAGGTAGGTAAAGAAGGGCTAGTTTCTCTTGTAATAAAATAGTACTGACACATCTGGTCCAAAGCACAGAGAACAGATGTTCTGAAAACAACTTCTCTATCATATATCATTTCTTAGAATTAAAAGAGAAAGGCCAAGACTTGCAGTAAGGAACTGTGAGATGGCTACATGGCTAAAAGGCACAAATGCCTAGAACTTTCTTCCAAAAAGCATTCTTCTTTCAGATCTTATACACCGCAAACTCATTTTCACTTCAAAGGCTGGAGCTCTCACTCTCATCCACCCACTCACCCAGAACATCTACTTCCTTTCTTTTCTTGTCTAATTCTTCATTCTCCCTCCCCTTGTCTCAGATGAAATGTCACTTCCTCCAAAAGACTCTCCAAGATACTCAGCTCTCAACTTTTTCCCATGTTATTTTCTTTCTTAACACGATGTACTTTCTCTTCGTGGAACTGATCAAACTTTGAATTCTTATGTATTTATAGATTTATTTGTTCAATGTGTGATTCTTCCACAAACCAAAAAATTATTTGTTTCTGAGTGGGTGAGTAAGTTATGTTATAAGAACTAGAACCATCTAAAGCTCTCTTGGGTTCTGACTAATGTAAGAAAAGAGGAAATTACTTTGCCAAATCTCAGGAACTTTTACTGATATCAGAATATGTCATATGTTCATCTTAAAAATTACATTTTGGTGAACATTACAATGACATCAACAACAAAAGTCTTCAATTTCCAGGTTGTATAACTTGCTTGTTCTGCAGTTTAACTCATATCTCCACACAACCCCTTGACCCAGTACCAGCAGAGAGGATGCTAGTATGAGAAAGAAGGAAGGTCTTCCATGAGCAGCCTGAGCTGTATGGTAAGGTGGTGGTCATTAGCAGTCCCTTGAAGCACTTGGCATTTTGCACCTTTGGGATTGGGAATCAATGTGGATGAATTTGGGTCATCCTCTTAATCTATTGCTCCAAAGATATTTTTGCTACTCTCATGGTCAGCGTTGAGGAACTGGATAGATTTCTATGTATTTCATATGCCAGTGAAGGAAATATAAAGTGTGAAGACAAGAGGAGACACCAACATGTTATCAAGCAGATGAAGACATGTCTACCATGTTTTCTAGCCCTCAGGAAAATATAAGGAAGCCCAATATTAATCAAAGTGGAAGTGACTCCTGATGGACTTCCGTAACTAGTGAAGATGACCCATCCTATGAGATGGTCTCTCATTAGTGATGAGGTGACATAACCAACATATTGGTCCTGGTACATAACTATATACTTGGAACTCTGCTAAGTCCTTTCCATAACCCATTGTGCTTGTCACGTTTCCTTTGCTATGAAAAAATACCAAAGCAATTAACTAGGAGAGGAAAGTTTTGTTGTTTTTTTTTTTGCCTCACAGTTTCAAAGGTTTCGCCCACATTGTCAGGGGCTTGTGTTGAGGCAGAAGAATGGAGCTTGGAGTGGAACAAAGTTGCTCTTCTCATAGCAGCTGAGAAGTAGAGAGATGAAGAAGGGCAAAATACACACCCACCCAAGTCATATCCTCATTACTTACTTCCTCAACCTGGGCTCCACTTTCTGCCAACTCTTGTTGCTGTTGTTTTGTTTTTTTATTTTTTGCCAGTCCTGGGGCTTGGGACTCAGGGCCTAACCACTATCCCTGGCTTCTTTTGGCTCAAGGCTAGTACTCTGCCACTTGAGTCACAGCGCCACTTCTGGCCATTTTCTGTATATGTGGTGCTGGGGAATCGAACCCAGGGCTTCAAGTATACGAGGCAAGCGCTCTTGCCACTAGGCCATATCCCCAGCCCCTTTTCTGCCAACTCTTAATATTTCTTCCAATTCATGAATCAATAAGTGGATTAATCCATTGGGTAGATCTTATCTCTCATAATCTGCTCACTTCCCAAAAGTCCATCAACTATAAACCAAGCCTTTAACATATTGCATATAGAGGATATTAAGAATTCAACTATAAGACTCGACTTTTTTAACCTTATCGACACTTTCACCATCTTGATGATTCCACTTATTAAGGAAAGAAAAGGATGTCACTTGCGCATGCCACATGGCTGGTGGGATTTAGAGCTGAGTTTAGAATTCTCTTTTATGCAATCCCAAGACATATTCACTCAGTTGTCCTCCCACATATTTATTTATATATGACCATAATATTATTGTGTACTTTGAAATAACATACCAAACAGAAGACAGAAATATCTATCTTATCTATGTTTGTAGAGCTTATGTCTGAAAACTAGCCAAAGAGCCCATGAATCTACAAGGCTACTGTACTACTAGAGAGTAAGTCGATAGTGTAATCACTCTGGAAGGTGGTTTGGAGATTCCTCAAAAACCTAAACATATATCTATCCTAGGATCCAGCCAGAACCACTCTTGGGCATCTACCCAGAACATTACAAGTCAGGATATGGTAAAGATACTAGCACATCCATGTTTGTTCCTGCATTATTCACAATAGCTAAGTTATTTAAAAAAAGTCATGCCATACAATGGATGAATGGATTAAAAATTGTGGTTCGTATATACATTGAAATTTTACTCATCCATCAGAAAGAATAATAAGTCATTCACAAGGAAATGGATAGCCCTAGAAAAACTTATGCTAAGTGAAGTAAGTTAGGCTCAGAGAGACTAATGACATGTTTTCTCTCATATGTGGAAGCTAGATCTAAAATACAAACATACATGATAAAATATACAGGGTTTATGCATGTACACAAAAACAAACTAACTAAAGGATGGTATACTTAGGGGGAGGCCAATGGTTTAACTCCTCTGAACAACTAACAAATGAACTGTTTAAGAAAATGGAAACATATTCAGGAGAGGGGGAAGGATAAAGTGGGGGGAGGGGTAGTGCAAGTGGAGGGAGGGCAAGCAAATACAGTCATTATATTCAATGTAAATTATGTAAAAATTAAACTGCATAACTTGAGGGTAGGAATGGAAGGGGAAATGAAAGAGAATGATGCCAGTGGTAGCACAGTGATCAAGATGTGTTGTACTCATAACACTTTTTTTTAAGGAAGTGGAAGTAAAAGAACACTCTTTTGGGTTTCTTGGGTTCCTAGGATCACTTTTTCTTCTTCCTGTCTCCCCTACTTCCCCTGTTCTTCCCTACAAGTGGGGTATGTAGACAGAGGCTAGAGAGTTCAGCCACTGTAGTTCAGAGAAAAGATTCTTGTCAGCATCTTGACATATCATTTTGGCTATTTGCAGCCACATCCAGTTGGGTCAGGCATGCTTCAGTGCCTACATTAGTGTTTTTCAGTATTCTAAGTCTTTGGAGTCTTTTGAGGGATAATTTTTGTGAGCCCCTTCCATGGTTGACATATTCCAAACACGCTTTTTGGGAAAGCTTACCTATTGTTTGTGTGTGAAATCTCAGATGTGAAGTGATTTCCTGATGTTCAGTACAGCTCCGGCCACCTGCCTCTTGGCTCACTGCCTTCATGATTGCTCTCAGACATTTAAAAATGAACCGCTGCTACTTGACCTCATTCTGTGACCTCCACAAGTCAAATCTCTTGCTGAGTCTCTGCATCTACACCTGAACACTGGGTCCTCCAGACTGGGTGGGTTTAGGATCTTCCAAGCCCTGACAGTCTAAAACTACAGAGGTTTATGGAACAGAACCAAGGCAGGCAGAACAGCACTTGAGTAGCCTCCCCTCCATTTCTGCTCTGTTCCCAATCCTGTCAGTACATGCCTCTCCTTCTTCCATTTCCATCAACTGGGCCTCACCAGATGCTGTTTTGTTTTCACTGAGAATAGATCCTGGGGTGGTACTTCTCACACTCTCCCCTCCTGAAACCTATTTTTACCCACCACAGGGCAGAGCACACAGAACTCCCTGCCTGGGAGGCAGAGACCAGCAGCTCCAGCTGTGAGGAGCACAGCTTAGTCCTGCAGTTCCCCCTCCAGGATCCAAGCTTCTCCCTGAGGAGAATGTAGCCAGCCTTCCAAGATGGAGGCAGCAGAGGCCCATCCCTCCAGGGTCTCCTGCAATTGTCAGGGAGAGTTCTATGTTCATTGAAAAGGAGGGATGGGGAAAGAAAGAAGGGATAGAGGCAAAGGGAATGAAAGAGGCAGGGTTGATGAGACAAAGACCTCAAAGTTCTAAGCTATGTGCCATGTACTTTAGACACATCATCTTTCCATGGATTATCATTCTTTCCTTTATAAAACGACTATTTATGAAACTTTTTATGTGTCATGCATTGTAATAAGACCTAGGAATACAACAGTGGGTAAGGAAAGATACTTCCTTGTCCTCAGTGAGGAAGATCGACCACAACAATTTTCTTATTTATTGGTAATGTTTCATTAACTGACATCTGATTGATGGAGATATAGTTTCTCGATTGATAACCCATACCAAATTTTAATGCCCCATTTCACAGACAGAAAACCTGAGGATTGAAGAAGCACTAAAACTTTTTCCATAGTCATATAGCAGGGATGTTGTCAGAACTGGAGATATCAACTCAGCATTGCATGGCTCTCAAGAACGTATCCCAAATCAACTGTTCTGCCTCCTGCCTTAGACAGTGGGTTCTGCTGAACTCATGGGTAGGTAACCATTTAGATTGCTGGAAGACAAAACAACTCCACAGATCATCTCACCCAAGGGTTTCACTGAGCCAGAGGACAAATGGGAGGTTGGAGATCTAGTGAAAACTACAGAAGTGAGGGTCAGAACTAGAGTTTTCTGAGGCACAGTCACTCTTTTTTTTTTTTTTTTGCCAGTCCTGGGGCTTGAACTCGGGGCCAGGGCTGTTCCTAGTACTCTACCACTTGAGCCACAGCACCACTGCCAGCTTTTTCAGTTTATGTGGTGCTGAAGAACCAAACCCAGGGCTTTATGCACGCTAGGCAAGCACTTTACCACTAAGCCACATTCCTAGTCCCACACTCACTCTTTATACTACCCTGTCTCATTCCTCTACCTTTGCTCTATTTCCATGTGAAGTATATAATACTTGTGATAATGCAAAGCAAAGTGTTTTCCCCACCTCTCAATTCTGGACAGACAGACATTTATTTCCTGGTTGTTAGAACTATATTGTAGGCAGAGATTCATGGAAGGAGGACTTGGCTTGATACCATTCAACTTGAACTATTAAATTAACCTTTTGTGTATATGTGAAACTATAGTCTTCCAACTTGGTTCAGAGAACAAAAGGATGAGACCTTATTAGACTCCAAGAACCCAACCTTTTGTTGCATGCTAGAGCAGAAAATGATGAGGAGATGATTAGTCAAGGGACAGAGATTCAGAAATCATAAGAAAGAGATGGGCTTGAAGCCTGAGTCACTCCCTTTCCCAAAAGGCTCCAGTGCAAAGAAAGATTAGAAAGGCAACATTTAGGACCTCAGGTGTGGTGGAAGAGAGAGGCTTTCAGGCTACTGATTGCCTTCCTGATTGAATATACCAAGACAAAGGAGATAAGAACCCAGCAAAGCACAAATGAGAGCAATTGACTCTGTATAGCCAAAGTTGTGCCTCATAAGCAGCCTTAGACTGTACCCTTAAACTCCAAAGAAAAGATGCTATGGGTCAACAAAGATCCGAGTTCATGTTGACAGGGCCTCTGGGATGAAGAGTTCCATGGAGATGCCCATGTTAGTAGCCAATATCTTTCCAGACTCTGATGTCCCTCCCTGATCCCCCAGCTATGAATCACAGAGGTCTGAGCGAGGCCAGAGCACAAGTGTGCAGGACTCCTGTTCCAGACTTCATCTCTCTGAATTTTGCTACAATTTGGGGAAGGAGAGGACAGAGAGATGAGTGATATTGATAGAACTGAGTATTCGTCTGAGGGAAGGTGAGCTATTTAAGGTTGGGAGTCACTGAGCTCTGTCTTTTTTCTTTTGGGCTCTATTCAAATGCTTTCCATCTGCAATCCCAGCCAGGGGTTGGAGGCTACAATAATAAGAGTTGAGGAATAATTAAAGAAACACTGTATGGATTTTTTAAACATTCATGTCTCAGTTTATGAATTATTCACAAACAAAATATTTGTTTGGATTCTCTGAAAACCCCTGAGGCGAGAAAGGTAGAGTGGAAAGATTAACATCTAGATTTTTAGGCTCTCAGCTTTTGAAAATCTGGAGTCTCCCGATCACTCATGGCCTTGTTTGTGTTGCCTTTATCTCTCTCTCTCTCTCTCTCTCTCTCTCTCTCTCTCACACACACACACACACACACACACACACACACACACAAAAGGTCTGGAGTAGAAAGAGCCTGAGAGACTTGATCAACACCCAACACCCTCCATATGACACACCACTCACCCACACCCAACCTGAGGTCCATCGGGAGAGTGGCGGCCCAGAGTGACAAAGCTCACAGGGTGTGCCCCAGATTGCCAAGCCCAACACCCCCGCTCCACCTACCCAGTGAGCCCAGAACATTCTCTCTCTCTCTCTCTCTCTCTCTCTCTCTCTCTCTCTCTCTCTCTCTGCACCCATCTGTTTCTTCACATCTACAGCACCTCAATTTAATTTATCTCTTTTATTTTGATCAGGCATTGTTTCTCTGACTAGGTGTCTGTTAAGGACCCTCCAATGGGAACATTCTGTGACTCATACTTTGCTTTCCGCTTTCCTGTGCATCCTTCAGTCACCCCCACTAAAGTGAGCAAACACTTGGCTTGGTTTGCCTAAGCACCTGACTTCCCAGGGACGGAATTAAACCTGATGGGTGGGGCGAGTGTCAGTTTGATTAAATAGTTGTTGAAGTCCTGCCTTAGGCTCTCTCTAACAGAGAGAGAGAGAGAGAGAGAGAGAGAGAGAGAGAGAGAGAGAGAGAGTTGACTGTTCAGCAGACTGCCCAGCAGACTACTGTATACTGTGTCATCTCTGCAGATGGCCTGGCCTTCCTGCTAGGTTGCCCAGCCTCTCGTCTCTCAGACAGTCTCTACTATTCCAAAAATAATAAAACTTCAGGATTTAAGTTCCATTCACTTAGACTCTACAGTAATCCAGCTACAGTTTTAAACATTTTGGTAAGCCAGGAAGGGAAAAAGGCTAGTTAACTGTCTTAAATGAAACAAGTGCTGTGCTGTACCATACCCCAGCTGTAGCAGGGCATGAAAGCAAAGGCCTAGGCAGCATCCAGCTTTCTATTCATATAAAATCACTGGGCTCATCACAAAATCATTCTTGTCTATTTGCTTTTAAAGGATCTCAGAAGAGCTATACCATACATGATCCTGTTAGCCTCATTTAAGTTGTGCTGTGTACTGGCAAATTAATGCCAACTATTTTTCCATTAAGTTATAATTGAGACTTTGGTCATTTGCAACAACCTCTTTCTGATTTTTATTTCTAAATGAAACAAAGCTTTAACTGAGCTTGCTGTGCAGATGCACTCTGGAGTGTTTTTGATAACTGCAGATGGGAAGTGAGAATAGGGGAGTTCTCATCGCAGTACTATGCCACTTTCCTAGTGAATCCAGGTAAATAATGAACCCCTTCCATCCAGAAAATAAAAATTTCATTCTAGATTCTATTAACATCTGAGGACTTTGAGGTGGGACAAGGAAATCATTCCAACAACATTGAGCACAACGTAGATTGCATATCAACACTGTATGGATGCCTTTCGGAGAAAACAGAAAAGCAACATTAGTTCATTAATTCAATAAATAATAGTAGTCCACTTTCCATGCTCTACACATCAAGTCAGCTCTTGGCACACACTGAAGAGAACGAGAGAAATGGTCCCTGAGCATGTTGAGTTTGTATTTCAGTGAAATCCAAGCAAACAAATGTGGACGGAAAGTAATTGTCCAGGATAAGATTCTGTGAGGAAACCATAGCACTGAGAT
Source organism: Perognathus longimembris pacificus (assembly GCF_023159225.1). Lineage (NCBI taxonomy): Eukaryota > Metazoa > Chordata > Mammalia > Rodentia > Heteromyidae > Perognathus > Perognathus longimembris. Next base: position 149,796,838 of record NC_063161.1, read on the forward strand.
GGAAAAACAAAATGCTGATGGAGATAGACAAGATTTACTGTGAATAGTTTAGGAAGGCCTCCAGGAGGAAGTGATGTCTAAGGTAAAACTTAGAAAAGGCAAAGGAGTCCGCCATAAGCAGCATGAGACATGCTTGAGGTGAAAAGTGATTCTATCTGGAAAAAGAAAGTAGGGGCCAAAAGCCTAAAACAGGTAACAGGGTGCATTCCAGAGCCTCTCACCCAAGGCAGGTGGCAGGGTGCCATCTGAACCTGCTGTCAGCAGGGCAGTGTGGTTGGGGCTGAGGGGATGAGCTGGAGTGAAATCCCCACTTGTGATGTTTGCCCTTGACTGGGCCAGAGTCAATGCATAGGAGCAGAGATCATTGAAGGTAAAATCCTCAAATGGAAGCAATCCTATTTAAAAAGAAAAAACATACCCAAACTCAAGGCAGCACATGTAGATAAATAACAGGATTAAGGGGTAGGGGAGAAATGGGGTGAGTTAGGTCTCTCATAGTTGTCCTGTTGGTCAAGTCTTAGCAGTGGTTTAGATATGAGAAGTACTTAAGTAACAGGGGCCTCTAGCCTTGAAAGGGGTTAATGCTGGTTTCACAGGGTTGAGTTGCCTCTATCCTTGATAGGGGTTAATGCTGGTCTCAGAGTTCAGCTGATTCTCAAGAGAGTAAACTGATATTTTTTTGTTGTTGCTTTATTATATTTGTTTTTAAAGCGAGTGCGATATCTGGTTTCCTGTCTCACCGTGTGACCATTCTCAAACAGAATTTCACCATTACAGTTCAATGACTTCCAAAACTGTGAATTAAGACTTCTTTTCTTCACAAAACACCTAGCCTAAAGTACTTTGTCATAGCAATAGAAAAGTTATGAATAAACTCCTTTTTTAAAACACAGGGCCTCATACTTGCTCGGCTGGCTTTCTCAGCTAGCATTCTACCTCCTGGGCTCCACCTCCAGCCCCTCTAATATACTTTTATATGTACCAAACAAACTTAGTGATTTAAAGCAACAGTTATTTATTTAGCCCACGATTCTGAACGCTATCAGTTTAATTCTGGTCTCAAATGGGTTGTTCTTTTGATTTTGGCTCACCTGCCACCTGGCCCTTGTCTCTCTAGCAAGTAGACATGAAAAGAATTACTATAAACTGAGAAAAATCCAATGGTACAAGACATAAATGGATGTAGGAACATTTTCCTGTAGCCCAAGCTCAGAATCAACATATCATATCTCTCTGACAAGGTTGGAGTCAGAGAGACAGAATGCATTAAATTTGAAAACTGCAATGAAGAAGAAAGGAGAGACTCGGGAATTGAATTCAAAAGGAATAAGTAGGTGAAACTGCAGAAATGATTTAGGTAAGAGGCTCACAACTTATTTCATGCACATCTGGAGAGAATACAGGGCAAGGTTCACAGGTGCTTCCATACTACATCTCAAAGTATTTGTACCCCCACTCCTGGTACCTTTCCACACTGTAGGAAGAATATGGTTTGAGGAAAAGCTTCAAGACGTTGCTTTTTAGTAAGGCCTTAAAATATAGGTAGATTTTATGTACAAGATTCCACTTTGGACATTTAATAGTTTTATAGTTAACACTACACTTGTTCTTAGACACTGAATTAACTGAAGTCATTTAGACGAGAGGAAATAGAACTTGTGGATGTCCCAATTCCTTTAGCTCAGTGATTTTCAATTTACTTTAATAGCAAAACCCTTTTTCTAAAATCTGAAAATTCACATGGAGTCCTAGTATGAAAAACAAATGGAAGCCTATCTTCACAATACATATTTATTTCTTAATTTTTTTATAAAGCTTCTGTCTATCTTAACAATATGCACTTATTTCCTAAGTTTTGTTTGAAAATGCTTAGGTAAAACACCCCTCATTGAAAGCAATGATTTTTTTCTTTTTTTAAATATATATATATATATTATCAAGCTGAATTATAGAGAGGTTACAGTTTCATACATTAGGCATTGGATACATTTCTTGTACTGTTTGTTACCTCGTCCCTCATTCCCCCTTCCCCCTCTCCCTTTCCCTTCCCCCCCCCATGAGTTGTTCAGTTCATTTACACCAAACAGTTTTGTAAGTATTGCTTTTGTAGTTGTTTGTCTTTTTTTAACTCTCAAGTTTTGGATAAGACTCAGGGTTTTTTAAATAGTTTGATTATGTAATATAATGTGGTATTTTGAGTTGTATCATGTCAAGAAGAAATCTTTCACGTAGAAAATGTGTGATATTCATTTATAGAGTTTTATATGAGTGAGACAGATAGGTGAATAGTTAGACACAGATGAATGGACATAGTACAAGAGAAAATTTGTTTTAATCCAAGGTACACACACACACACACACACACACACACACACACACACACACACTTAACTTCTTTATATCCCCATTGGATATATGGTAGAATGAAGTGGCATAGTCATTTTAATTTTAGTTTAGTTAACTTACATACTTGTGCAGTCACAATTTTTCTTTTGTTGAACTACACAACATTTTTTAGAACACAGATTTGCATAAACTACTGTGAAAGAATTGAGGTGAAAACAGATATGCCATGGTCTTAGGAAAGCATGTCAAGGAAGATATATGCAAACTCTACCTACATCATTTATTCGACATATGACTTTGGTTATGCCATTTAGTCTCCTTGAGCTCTAAGGCCTCCCTCCTCACTAAAAGGATTATGACCTTATTTCATCACTTGTTAGGAGAATTAACACAAGGTGATGTCCATCCGGTGATGAGCACAGTGCCCAGTCCTAGACATCAGATCCTTAATAGATGTTACTTTTATCTCAGTCCTGCTCAGTCTTCTCCCTATATCAGGAGTGAAAGTAAGATCAAATCTTTGATTTGCTCAACTGTTTCACTAGATGCCCCGAGTTCTAATAGCATCCGCCTGTCAGGATACATCTATAGTGTTTGTAATTCAGGTAGCAAATTGATTTTTGAAAGCACTCTGGGCTTGCTCTGTCCATGTCGGATAAGCTCCAAGCATTAATTATGCACCAATATTGATGTTTTTGTCTGACAAGGTCTAATGTCACCATATTCAAATCAGGTTGCTTCCTTGTTAGAAAACCCTTCGAAATGTGGCCTTGGAAGAGACAGTGTGTGTCACCTGTAATAACTAAGGTGTCCCAGGATTGAGGTCTTCAATTTGAATTAAAGGTAATGTATGACCTTGTCCTGAGCCCTCAAGAAAATAAGCTGATGTTATTCATAAATGCAGGTTGGGGTGCAGCTGCATGAAGCATTGCTGGAAGGAAGGCAATCAAATCTGCTTCTGCTAAACTGCATGCGGTGATGATGTGAACCATTTGCATACATTTGGATCTGCTGTATACACAAGTCAGGTATTGCACTTTGGGTTTGAAAGCCACTGCATTTGCTAATTAGTATGAAACCCACCACAAATATCCAGCCAGGTCTGCCTGATTTCATAGAATCATTAGAAGAATTTGGATCAACTTTTTTTTTTTGAAGGACTCAATAATCATGCAAATGTCATTGACTTTGACTTGAACTGAGCAAAAAAAAAAAAAATCACAGAAATTTCATTCCAAGGTTCTTATTGGATTCATTTAATTCATTCAACAAATAATCATTGTGCTCTGATTACATGCCAGGCACTCTTCTAGGCACTGGGCACACATCCGGGTAAAAATTGGCAGGATTTCTCTTGAGGAGCATTTATCCCTAATGAAGCATCTTTCAAATGTTCTAATTTCCAAGACTTTGGCTCAGATGACTTTGCAAGGCCAAAGAGGCAGCTGAATTACTCTCTTCTATGAATTCAGGATTTTCATTAATTTAATTAATGCTACCTCAAGAAACTCCTAAGAAACAAATTCAAGAGTTTTGAGTATAATTAATATCTGTCATATCAAGTTGTACTTTGGAAGTTTTTGTGATGCCAGAGACATCCTCATAGAGAGGATGATTACTCTACCTTTATACTGCACTTTCTGAAGAAGAATAGGAGTGTTGCTGGTATCTCTTGCAATAAAAACAACCCTCACACTAAGGAAATAAATACTTAATATTACATATGTTACAAATATCTGGCAGATAAGGGGAATTTGCCCATTCTAAATACTTTCTTCTTGAGCCACACTATTGTTTATGGCTTTTTGCTGATTAATTGCATTTAAGAGTCTCACACACTTTTCTGCCTAGGCCAGCTTTAAACTAAGATCCCCAGATCTCAGCCTATTGAGTAGCTAAGACAATAAGCATGAGACATTGGCACCAGCTCTTTATTATTTTCCTTAAGAACATTTTTATTGTATGGCTTGTTCCCAGTATTATGTAAGATTAAAAAGATACAGACATGGGGCTGGGGCTATAGCCTAGCGGCAAGAGTGCCTGCCTCGGATACAGGAGGCCCTAGGTTCGATTCCCCAGCACCACATATACAGAAAACGGCCAGAAGCGGCGCTGTGGCTCAAGTGGCAGAGTGCTAGCCTTGAGCAAAAAGAAGCCAGGGACAGTGCTCAGGCCCTGAAGTCCAAGGCCCAGGACTGGCCAAAAAAAAAAAAAAAAAAAAAAAAGATACAGACAAAATGTGACATGGGGGACTGGGAATATGGCCTAGTGGCAAGAGTGCTTGCCTCCTGTACATGAAACCCTGGGTTCAATTCCCCAGCACCACATATATAGAAAACGGCCAGAAGTGGCACTGTGGCTCAAGTAGCAGAGTGCTAGCCTTGAGCAAAAAGAAGCCAGGGACAGTCCTCAGGCCCTGAGTCCAAGCCCCGGGACTGGCAAAAAAAAAAGTGACATGGTCCAAATATTCAAGAAATTCATGTTCTTGTTTGTTTTTGTTAAGGTGAATAAGTTAAGCTAATGTCATATAGGGCTGACTACTCAATTTTTGTTTTGAAAGTCACAATGTAAAGGAAGGAATCATGACCTAAACATCTGAGGATCTGTTCTTGAATCTTTTCTGTGCCGTTTAAAGATATTCAGTATATCCTTTTCTTTTTCAATTTTCTCATCTGAATAAAAGGATTTCACTGAATTGGTTGGGATAATTATTTTAAATTGTTGGTGTGAAACAAAAAGAAAACAATAAAGCTTCAAATGAAAGGAAAGGGCTATGATGTTCTTATTCGCTGCTAGTTCCTGTAGACTTTTCCGTCCAAAGAGGGCTGGGAGCAATAGCGATAGCAAAATCAGCCAACCTTTAACGTCTGCTTATTATTCCAGCACTAGTCAAGAGAATTTATAAATACAAGGCAATTTAAATATTTCAATTACCCCACAGAGTAGGTATTATTTTCACTTTCATGTTAGAAAAAAGAGTACTTAGCTTATTCAGGGCAGAGATATTGAATAATTTTTGCTAAGCCTAATAGCAAACCAGAGCTGAACTCCAGAAGCTACTCCAACATTATAAACACCTACTATGCACCAGGCCCTGCCCATGATGGTGGGTAAACTACAGTTCCCATCATGACAAGGTTACATTCTATGGAGGCACAGTGGCTTTCTAGTCCTAACCATCTCTCCTGTTCCTCAACATGCTGGGACCTAACAGTAGGTCAGAAGAAGGTGGGGTATAGAAAAAGGGAGCTCTGTGTGGGTCTGTAGCCTGGGCCATGTGCTCAAATCTCATTTGTATCAGAAAGTCTTTACTTATAAGATCAAGTTTTAATACAGTTATTAATAATGTGACACATCAAACTCTAGTGTTTTGCTGTAGAGAACCCGAAGGCAGGAAAAATAAATGACACAGTAAGTTCTAAGCATTTTGGGATCTCTTGCTGAAAGTTCACTCCAATGCATCAACATCTTCTCTTGAGCATCTGTTATATGCCAGGTATTTAAAGAAAAACACTATCTCAGATGGGTAGCAGTGGCCCATGATTAAAATCCTAGCTAACTCAAGAAACTGAGATCTGAAGGTAAAGGTTCATAGCCAGCCCAGGGAGAGAAAACTAACAGACTCTTATCTCCAATTAACTAGTAAAACATCACAAGTGAAGGTATGACTCAAGTGGTAAAGGACCAGCCTCAAGTGAAAAATCAAAAGGAGCATGTAAGTTCCTGAGTTCAAGCCCAACACTAGCACAAAAGAGAAAAAGAGACAATCTCTAGCAAACTTCATAACTAGCATTCAGTACACTCCTAATAAATATTACTTTATTTTTTCCAGCTCTGTACAGTCTTGTCTGATGCCAGGAATTAAAGAGGGGCCAGATCTTTGATTTGCTTAAATTGTAGAAGAAGGCATTATAATTTCCATTTTATGTATGAAGAGAATGAGACTATACAAAGTTAAGTAATTTGCTTCATGACTCGAACACCAGCCTTGTTGACTGTCAACCTTCTAATCTTTTGAATAAGCACAGGGAAGGACCTCACACTCCTTTCCTCCCTTTATCCTCCCATCCATCTATGTTTTCCCATTTCTGTATTTTCCTTATGTGCCTTGTTCTGAGAAGCCCTTGAAACTTTTGACAATGCTTCTTTGCTTATGTTTCTAGAGACAGGATACATCTTGATGGTTGTGTGACATAACTGCAGCTAATGTTTGCAGAATACTTACCTTGTGTCAAGTTTAGTGACCATAATTTTACATATAGTTTTTCCTGATATTCTTGCAACAACTTCACAAAGAAAGTTATAATACAGTTTCTAAAATAAACAAGCAATGAGAGTCAGAGGTGGGAAATAAGCTACCAACTATATTCACCCAACCTAAACAAATTGGAACTCAATAAGCTTTCTTTATAAGTTATTTGTGGAACTTGTACTATGGCTAAGAAACATTAGGACTAATTGGGGCACACCCCTACCCTTCTCTCCAATGTCACCCTATTACCTTCTTCACAAGGTTCTGTCTAATGTCAAAAGCTCTGTTGATATAATTGTCCAGGTTTTTCTATACTTGGTAGTAAGTTCTGAGGGTGTACAGAGCAAGGGAAAGGAGAGAGAGAGAGCATGGATGAAAAGAACTGCAAGACACCTCCACCAGCAAATCCTACTTCCCTGTCTGCTTCCAATGAGAAAATCCTTCTCCCCTTGCCTCTGTCCCATGGTCCCTTCAACTGAACTGAACTCAACATTGTACCATTTAACTCAGTCTTCACTTTGGTGAAGTCAGCAGAGAAGAGGTGAAAAAGACAGAAGTCTGTCTTTGATATTTCTCCAGCAATGCTACATACTTTCTTCCCAGCTGAGCAGCTGGATTTTGTAACAATGATAGTAGCCATAAAACAAACAACAACAAAAAATAGCATGCTCACAACCTTTTATGGTTTATGAATTGTTTTAAACACATCTATTTTTGTGCAATTTGGTCCTCCCAATTGTTTACCAAAGTGAACAATGATTCCTTTAATATAGTAATATAACATATATATATATAAACTATGTAATATATATGTAGTTGTTTCGTTAGTTAGCATTTCATTATAATGATAATTTAGACCTAGGAACATCTAGAGATTATTGATGAGGGAGAGTGGCAAGTGATGTCACATAAGGTGGAAACATCACCAGTCTCAAATTCAAATCCTGAGCCATCCTAGTTCTGCCATGAACTGGAAATGGGACTTTCAGCAAGTAGTTTGCTCTCCAGAACTTCTGGTGACTCTCCTCTGTACAGTCAGCATTGCAACTGATTCTTACCTCTTAACAGTAGACAGAAGAATCAAAGCCCATCTAGGGTGCCTACAACAGTGCCTGGCTTTACTGCATCCTTGTCTTTAAGACACTATGTGCAGAACAAATCCTTGCCAATTTATTGAGTTGGAAGAGATACTGATAAGCCCATGTGTGATTAGAGATCTTTAGTGTGATGTTTAATCACCTGGCTAGATGCAAACAACTTAGACTTGAGCTTCTACTCTTAAAGGATAGACTAGCCAATGCTTTCACCACTCTAAAGCCCCTTGCATATGGAATGGGTTGAAAAATAGCTCTTCCGTGGGTTTATTGTGAAGAGAAGGAGCATTTCGAGTGCAAATTACAGTCCCAGACACACACAGTAGGTAAACCATGGGACCCAATGGGTGGGGCTGTTCTCTTCCTTCTCCTCTTGTGCAAAAATTTGCCTTGGAGAGCTATGGAAGGCCCAGGCCATCCAGTCTAATATTCACGCCATCAACAGAAGCACCTTATGGTATCAAGGATGTGAGTGCATTTGGACATTTTCTGCAGTTTCTCAGCAATCAATCATCAGCACTAGGCCTCTAGCCGGCTCACTCTCTTGTACAAAAATCCCTTTTGTGGAAATGTAATGGATCCAATGCAGCAAGTGCCTTCGCTACTTGAGAGCTACATCAACTCAAGGGAAGCAGCTGGTGATCATATTCTCCTGGTATCCCATCTTTGACTTTGGGGGATCCCAAATTAGGAAGTCAAGATTCAAGAAGCCAGGCCTTTGTATATACCAAGCAAGTGAGAAATGCAGGGCAGAGCTCTGTAGAGAGATGAAATCCCATTACCTTAGAAACCATGTAGCCTTGACTGTTTTCTAGTGAATAACTTACCCAAGTTTGCACACAAAGTTGAGTATAGTCACCTGGGAGGCCCACTGTGAAAGCTAACTTCTGGAGGCTCCATTAACACAGACCATCAAATATGGAAGACTTCAGATTCCTGAACTGAAGTAGGCCTGCTTCTGTCACTCCTCATGTTTTCCTCCACTGCCCAGGTACACACTGCTTCCACATAGTAAATCACTTAAGTCCCTGGTAAGCTCACCCTTTCCCCTCATCTTGACAATGTCCTCAACAAAAAGGAAGAGAGAGCAAGACCTCTTCTCTTCAATACTCTCAGCCTCCTCGTCACTGTCTGCCTTGGAGACCTTTCAAGAAGACTCCTGTCATGCACTGAATCCCTGTTTATAACAATCATTGTAAAAGGTCAGTGAACTTACAAGCCATCATTCATAGCCAGACTCCTCCTCCACTCTGTTGTGGATGTCCCCAAACCTCATCCCTCTTTCCAATGCCCCACTTCTCCCACAGAGCACTCTACAAATCAAGATCTTCCATCAGATCCTTTACACTCCACTACTTTTCTCAGTTCTTTTTAATCTTGGTTGTCCCCCCAATATTGCATAATCCCATGGGAATGTTTTCTCAAGTGTCCTCTTTCACTATACTGGAAGAGGCTCAGGATTGAACTTGCAGAAGACATTGTTGGAAGACATGCTGATGACCTCATTTCTGATGGGAGATAGTTATCTTGTGGTGATGAACTACCAGGGGAGTGAAAGACTATCATGTAGTTTCTGCTCTTCCACTACTAAAAGGAAAACTCCAGAATGTATCTGAAACAATTCAAAGCTATTAGTGTGCACAATTAGCAGAGTAGGACATATCTTGTAGGTTGACTATAAAGAAGACATGTCTCTTTTTTTCTGTTACCTTTCCTAGACCATTCTTTCCTCCTACTAACACATACATTATAATGAAGCTAACATCATTAGACTATGCCAAATTTTTATTCCTATTTTTTTTCAAACTCTCCAGTCACTGTCTTCTATTCCTTACAGTTCTTAGTTCTTAGATTGTTTTCATTCTCTTCGACATTATTTCTGGTGTAGTTCCTTTCTCATAACGCTCTGATTGGGATGATATCCATATGCCATAAAATGACTTTTCTAAAATGCACAATTTAAACATAGTTACAATATTCATGGTTTTTCAACAATCTCTCCAGTATGGTTCTAGAACTTTTCCTACCTTTCTATTCATCACTTAATGGCCTTTTAGGTTGTTTATTTTGTTTGTCTTCTTGATGATATCCATTCTTACTGGGGTGAGTTGGAATCTTAGGGTTGTTTTGATTTGCATCACTTTTATGGCTAAAAATGTTGAGCACTTTTTTCATGCTTTTATTAGCCATTTTGTACTTTCCTTTGGAGAACTCGTGGTTCAATTTGATCACCTGTTTATTAATTTGATTATTTTTTCTTCTGCTATTTAATTTTTGGAGCTCTCTTTATGTAGGGGATATTAAGGGTTTTTTTTTCCCCCCAGTGAATAGTTACCAAAGATTTTCCCACATTTAGGAGGCTTTTCTCTTGATCCTGGTAACTGTTCCTTTGCTAGGCAGAAGCTTTTTAATTTGATGTAATCCTATTTGTCTGTTCTTACTGTTATTTCTTGAGCAATTGAAGTCCTGTTCACAAATACATTAAGTAAGCCTTCAAGTGTTTTTTATTCTGGTTTCCTTAGTAGTTTTGAAATTTCAGGTCTTACATGAAGATCTTTGATCCATTTTGAATCAATGTTTTTCAATTCCTACCATAGAGGAATGAGGCCTCCATTTCTCCACATCCTCTCTAATACTAACTGTTGTCTTCCTTCACTCCTTCCTTCCTTCCTGTCTTTCTTTCTCTTCTGCAGTTGTGGTTTTGATTTTCATTCCCCTAACACTAATGATGCTTTAAAACTATCTTAACATGGACATATGCTTATGTTCCCATGTAATGACTTTGATATATACATTCATATGATCCTCTGTACCCTGAACTCTAAAGTCTTTGGTCATATTTTTTACAATGTCAATGTCCTATGCCTCATTTCAATCATTCAATCATTCAACCATTCAATCATGGGTATACATGCTTCATGATTTAAAGCAACTTCAGCATCTCTAGGATCTCAAGACTCGCGTAATTTTCTAGCTCACAGTAGGCGGTTCCAGTACTCCTAACGTTCTTTGCCCCTACAGTGAAGTATGATTTGTTTCTCCCAGAGGTTTGCACTTTCTTTCTTGCCTTTTCACCCTTCCATTTTCTGTCTTAGCCACCTTCACCTTTACTCATCACACTGACTTGGAAAAAATTACAACCCTAGCTAACCCATGTTTTCCTCCTCATCCTCACATGTACTCTCAGAATTAAATGGAATAAGAGAAAAACGTATCATCTTGGTGTTTTGTTCTAATTTAAATTACAGTCGTCGTATTTACGGACTGCTATGCTTCTTTCTTTCAATGGCTCTCTCACTGCCCTAATTATTTCTCAGAACTTTCTCTTCTTTCCTCAGATCTCTCTCACATTCTGGCTTATTCCTAGTCTCAGATTTTCTCCTGTGCCTCTGAGAAAATACCTAGGGAATGCCCTACTTGTTTTATCATCATACCTATTAAGTTTTCTGTACCTGATCACACATTCAACTTCTTTCTGCTACCATGATTGACCCCATCCTGGTCCTACTTAGCACACCAAGCTTCCATTCCCTGTAATGTTCCCTCAAATAGTTCCCACTCTCTCCTAAACTATCCAGTGCTCCCTCTCTACTAGATCATTCCCACTAGCAAACACAATCTCCCTGCAATCACTGACTTCAAGAATAATTATAAACTTTTCTTAGCAGCTAATTGTCTTACAAGAATTGACCTTTTCAGTTATTTACTAGCTATACTTGATGGTCTTTACAGCATCTCTCTGCCCTTGATTTTCTTGAACCAAACAAGAATCTGATTATTTTACCATAATTGCTCCTATTTGTAAACAATTATCCTCATTTAGCCAAATACAAAAATGAATAAACACAAAAATGAATTCTCGGTATACCCCCCCCACACCCATTGTTTCTCCTTCTACCTCTTAAAATCCTTTGCCAAATCCTCTTTCTCTACCTAATTTTTATCTGGGGACTACCCTGGTTTTCTGTTCTGTGGTGTCTTCTTTTCTCTGGCTATGTCCATTTGCCAAGTGAGCTTTCCTTGCATCATGGCTGTAAATATAATCTACAGACCAAGACTCCATGTTCACAGTGCCCACTTGACTTCTGTCCTGAAATCCCATATAAAATAGCCAACCTTTTACTATCCATGGCCCCTTGGATGTCCATTAAGTATCCTAGACTCATGGGATCCCAACTCAGATTCCTAAGGTTTCACCTTCCCACAACGTTGTAGCTCAGGAATCAGTGGCCAAACCCTCCCCATTCTTTATAATGCACAGGAAAACAAAAAGATGACATCTTGGTTTCCTTTTCTCATACTCCACATCTAGAAAATTTTGTTCTTTTCACTTCACAACACTTCCAGAATATAACTCCTTTCCACTCTTTAAACATCTTTCCTCCAAGCTACTAGTTTCCTCTGGTACCCAAAGCATTGCTGTAGCATTCTAACTAGTCTCCCACTTTCATTCTTGCCTCTTCCACCCCACAAAACCTGCCAGTCATTCCCTACATAGCAGTCAAAATGATTTTTCCAAAACTGTGATTCAATTGATTCAATATCCTCATGAATACAAGTCAAATCTTTATGATTTCCCACAAAGACCAATACAGTCCTGGCTCCTTTGTCATCTTACCTTCAGTCTTTACTCTCTTCCTTTTTCTTCTCTCTTTTTCTCTTTCTCTTGCTTCCTCCCTCTCTCTTCATCCTCTCTGACTCTCTTTATATCTCTGTCCTCTCTATCTCTGTCTGTCTGTCTGTCTGTCTGTCTGTCTCTCACATACACACTCTCTCTCTCTCTCTCTCTCTCTCTCTCTCTCTCTCTCTCCTTCTCCAGCCACAGTGTGGCCTCCTTATCAAATAGGTCAATCATCTTCGTGCTTCAGGAACCTTGTACTTGCCTTGAAGTTTCTGTATCTCCATCTGAAATTCTTCCACATATTTCTATAAGCCAACCTTTTTCACCTTTCAACTCTCTGCTCAAATCTTTACCTCTGGAAGATGGTACAATATTCCTCTGCCTCTCATTTTTCTATATGCTTTCATCACTATCTGGAATAGCATATATTGTTTGCTTGCCATTTTCTATGTAAGCCACCAGAAAGTACTTCACGTGACAAGAGGATTTATTTGATGTGTGATCTCTAGCAAAGAAAACTATGTAAGCAAATGTCTTTTAGACAGCAGGCTCAATGAAAATTGAAGAAAGAAATAGGAAGGAAGGAAGGAAAGGAGGGAGGGAGAGAGGGAGAGAGGGAGGGAGGAAGGGAGGAAGGGAGGGAGGGAAGGCAGGGAAGGGAGGGAAGGGAGGAAAAGAAAGCAAGCAAGCAAGCAAGAAAAAAGCAAGAAATGAAGCAAGAAAGAAAGGAAGGAAGAAAGAGAGAGAATGAGTGAGAGGGAATGAGGGAGGGAGGGAGGGAAAGGAAAGAGGGAGAGTGGGAGGGAGGAAGAGGGAAGGAAAGGAAAGGGAAGAAAGGGACTATATAATTAGCTTGATGGCTAAGACTTATGCATCATGTTTTGCCAAAGAAAATATTCAAAGCCATTTCTTAGAACCCAGCTTTTTTTTTTTTTTACTTTTTTTCTTTATCGTCAAAGTGTAGTACAGAGGGGTTACAGATTCATATGTAAGGCAGTGAGTACATTTCTTGTTCAACTTGTTACCTCCTTCCTCATTTCCCCCCCTCCCTTTCCCCCCCAAGAGTTGTGCAGTTGGTTTATACCAAATGGTTTTGTAAGTATTGCTTTTGGAATGGTCTGTCTTTTTATCCTTTGTCTCTCGATTTTGATATTCCCTTTCCCTTCCCTAGTTCTCTTGAGAAATGACAGTATAGTGCACTGAGAGAAATTTTTCTGAGGCATCAGATGTTGGGGATGTTAGTTCTAGCTTTCTCTTACCTGGCTTCTCTGTGACATGGTGTGATGCATTCTTTAGAGATCTCCATTATTTGGCCACATTTCCAGACTTGGGGATAAACTGATATTTGGTGATTGTATCCCCAAGAATATCAATCATCACTGATGTTAAGTCAGAAACAATGGAATTTGCTATGGCCTCATTGCTGAATCAGCAAATGTTACATATGACTCAGTGATAAGACTTCCTACTTCCAGGTTTTAATGTTAAGTACTCATTTCCTGTTAATTAAGGACATTCTTCCCACCAGACCACTTTTGTAATTCTATTTCTCAACCAGTTCAGGTTGTAGACAGGAAAGAGGAACACTGATTATTAACTATTTTAAGTCCCCCTCCCCCCTCTCCCTACACATACACACATACACACACACACACACACACACACACACAAATACACACTGGATTTTTTTCATACATCACTCACTTAACCCTCACCACTGCCTTGCAATGAAGGAGGTTATCCTGCTGCTGCTGATGAGAATGAACATAATGTCACTTGATCAGTTACCCAGCTAGAATAGTGATATAAGATTTGAGTCTATGTCTGGATTTCCTAAAACTCCCTAAACCGTTTTTTTTTTTAATTTTCAAAACATGCATGGTCAAAGATCTTAATGTAATTTCATCTCTGCTCCTCATCACCAACCTGACACTGGATATCTCAATGTATGGTTGTGAGTCCCAATTTTATCTTCTGTTGAATGAGACCAATAATCCTAGCCTCCCTACATTAAAAGGGATGCAGAGGGAAGGGGATATAACTCACAGGTAGAATACTTGCCTAGTAGGCTTGGTTTAGTCCCCAACACTTCCAAATAAAAACATGAAAAATGGACATTTTAAGCTAGGTTGTAATGGTAAACACCTATCATTCCAGCCATCAGAAGTCAGAGGAAGCAAGTTCAAAGCTAGACTGGACTACAAAATGAAACCTATCACACACAAAAAAACATTTTTTAGAACTTAAAAGGGAAGTTTATTCCCTATCATAAGAATCAGATGAGACAATACAAGTAAACGTGTCTAGAAAAAAAATGTAGGAAAGCTTAACACTTTAAAAGTTTATCTTTCTCCCAAATATGGGATAAAAGTTAGAAAATAGTCATAGATTTGATAAAAAGGAGTCTGTTACAAATGTGTTTGTCTCAAAGGAAAGACAAGATTGAGCTTTATTTCTACTGACTTTACCAGTCTAATGACCTCGAATGCACTGCAGTGCCTTCTTTCTCAGCCCAATGTGCTACAGCTAAGTGAAAACGTCTGATAACCTGGGAGCTTCTTTTGATGCATGGGAAAAGAAGATGTTTTCTATTCGAAGCACCCGCATCATTTCTGAATATTTTCCTTAGATTCTTCTGGGGGGTTTTGATCTCACATTATTTCCCTTTTGATTTGAAGGACTGGGAAAGGGTAGGGGAAACCAACAGGACTTTTCAATTATTTATCACAGAAGGTGTTTAAGGTTTGGTTTCAGAGTTGCTATCTGGGTTTCTAGACTCACTCATGCACATCAGGAAATTGGTCTGACCTCCTGGGAGGAGAGCACAGTGAAAGTGGAATGAGGCATCTGGCTGGCATAGGAAACCTCAGATGATCTGATCCAGATCTCTTTCTCCCAGCTAGGGGCAGCAGATCGGTGTGATGGGAGGGCTGCTGGCAAGCTCTTCATGCCTGACTCTTCAGTTTGGCCTCCCATCTGAGTACAGTTGGTAAAGGAAAGGAATCCATGCCTTTACTTTCAAATATTATAACAGGATTCCACTTTAGTTCAACAGATACTTAATACCAATTCCTATTTTGTGCAGAAGAAAACACCCGAAACTACAAAAATAAAAATTGTTCAGGAGAAAGGTGATCAAGCGTATTCAAGTTTCAGTCCAATGCCAGCTCCATCTCTTACTGGTTGCTAAATACATCTCTTACCTCGTCTGGCTGTGCATATCCATGATCTATGCTGACCATGTGCATTGTACTTAGCCTAAGAAGCCTATAAATATGAGAATAAGGATGGTGTTTTAAACACAAACAAAAGCAACATAGTTCCTGCCTCCATACTCTCATGAGGAGGAGAGACTTTCATTCAATAGTTATATAAACATACAGTCATGGGAGTGGTATATTTGGATTGGGGAAGGAAATGAGCCCAACCTCAATGTTTTTTTTTTAAATGCATCTTGAGCAGGTCAGTCCAAGATTAGTTTATCATCAATGAGATGGATTCGAACATGGTTATGTAACCTAAATAATCTTATCAAAGCAAAGCTCATGATTTTCAGAGTCAGGAAAAGGGCTCCCTTTCTCTACTCCAGAACATAGAAGAGAAAATATTTGACCCAGTATGGTCTACCAGTCAGGGGTCAGGTATGTGTGTGTGTGTGTGTGTGTGTGTGTGTGTGTGTGTGTGTGTGTGTGCATGCGTGCATGATGCTTCTGATAATTGAACTTAGCAACTCATATGACTTTTTCCACTCATGGCCATTACTCTATCACTTGAGCTACATGTCCAGTTCCTGCTTTTTGCTTGTTAATTGAAGATAAGGGTGGGAATATGTGTCTTCCTAGACTCTGAACCACTATCCTCAGATCTTAACCCCCTAAGTAGCTAGGATTATTAGCGGAGCCACTGGCATGATTTAGCATTCTTTTTTTTTTTTTACCCACTAAAGGAACCAAGCTCAAGAGGAAATCAATACTCGTGGACAGCAGGAAATATATATATAGGAGTCTTGAGTAATATTGCTATTGAATTGAGCCTCACCTGAAACTTACTGCATATTAAGAATACCTAGAGAAAAATTGTCATCACTAATTTAACAATAAACACAAAGAACCCACTTATAAACAGGCCAGAAATCTGAACAGACATTTCTCCAAGGTAACTGTGCAAATAACGAAGTCATACATGAAAAAATGTTTAGAGTAAGTCACTCACTCGATATTGGGTGAGTCCATTACACCAGCTAAATAATGTCTCATTTCCCTCTTAACACTCACAACTTTTTATTATATACCCAATTCTTCCTCGTACTGGGATGATCTGCAAGAATGATGTTTTATACCTGTGAGATAAGGAGCTTTCTGGAAGGTGAGGACCCCATCTAATTCATCTCTTGGGGCTCCTGTTGATGAGAACAACAAGCATACTAGAAACCCAGCAAATAGAATCCTCAAATAGTAGGTAGCTAATTGAATGAATACACAGAGTGAGAAATAGCAGAGAGGACAAATTCATGGTATCTGGACTGAAATACTCTGACTCATATTTCATTTCCAAGGAGTTGAAGTGTCCCTGTGATGGAGATATATTAGTATATACATTGCTTGATTTATCACATCCTCCCAGTAGACTGTAAGTTACCAGGGAACAATGCTGCCTCTGCTATGTGCATCCTAGCTAGCATCCTCAGTATCTATCACATAGTAAGTGCTCAATAAGTAAGTTACTCGTGTGTGGTGTGTTAATGACTTGAATATGTGCATGCTCCCTCTAACTCCACGGTCCCATCTATCTCTTGTAACCTCCTGCTTTTAATCCTCAAACAAGCAGTGGGAAGCCTTTGGCCTTCTAAATGGATAAGGATCAAGTCACAGCCATGAACAGCCTTTGTTAGTCCACCTCCCCTCCACTGGCCTTTTCCAACTGGTTTAAATCATTTAATCCGCAGTTAATTCAGAGGCATCCAAGCCAGGCTCTGCTCTATCAGATGATCAAGAAAAATGACTGCAGTTATTTTTGTGAGTAAAATCTCTTCAGATTTCAGTACATAAATCATTTGTTGTGAAATCACTCGTTGTCTTGAGGCAAAACTATGACATGAAGGGAAAATCCTATCCATTTATGAACCAAAAGTCAGGGGATTAGGAACAGTTTGAAGGAAAGAGGCTATGATATGAAAGATATGAAAATAAGATTAATCGCTTAATATTCTCCTTACATCTCTTCCCCCACACACATGCCTTCTCTTACTCACCAGCATAGCATTGGAATTTAATTTCATGTTTATCCCACAGAATCAAAGTGTGGAAAAGCATATCTTAAGAGGCAGAATGGGGACCAAACTGAGCTTCTCCCTAGTTCAGCCAATCCCCTGCAGAGCTCAGGCTGAGAGCTGCTTCCTCAAAGAAGCCATTCATGATGGTATAAACTAAATTATATACTTCTTATTATTTACTCACATACTTAGCACTAGTATTGCTGTTCATCTTTTGGCAGTACTAGGGTTTGAACTCAGAGCCTTGCATTTGCTAGGCCCAACACTCTACCACAGCCCTATTTTGCTTTTGTTAGTTGTAAAGTCTCATGTTTATACCAAGGAGATCCTCTTACCTATGGATTCTTGTGTAGCTGGTATTATAGGCATGTGCCACCATATTGGTCCCTTAGTGCTCCTAAGAGTTTTTTTTGTTTGTTTTTTGTTTTTTGTTTTTTTGGCCAGTCCTGGGTTTGGACTCAGGGCCTGAGCACTGTCCCTGGCTTCTTTTTGCTCAAGGCTAGCACTCTGCCACTTGAGCCACAGCGCCACTTCTGGCCATTTTCTGTATATGTGGTGCTGGAATTGAACCTAGGACCTCCTGTATACGAGGCTAGCACTCTTTCCACTAGGCCATATCCCCAGCCCCTCCTAAGAGTTTTATATTCATATGTCTGCCTGATGAATGCCTGTAATTCCTTTACATATGGATTGTGACTGCATTTGTTTGTCACTATATCTTTAACACTTAACACAGTGCCTGGCATAAAGCAATTGGTGAACAAATATCTGTTTTCAATAAATACATGGTGACAATTTCCCAAGCTCCTTCTCTAAGTTCATCTAGAAAGCCTACCACCAGAAAGAAAGCACTATGTAATTCTCTCAAGGATTTAATTTTTGTTGTAAGATGTGAAATATTACTTTTAATAAAATAAATGTTTATTCTCTGCAAATTACTGTACAGATTATCTCTTACAATACTCTTAACAATGCCAAAATACAGTGAGATAGATATTATCCCCATGCTAATAATGAAAAATTCATAGCTCAGGACATTTCAATGCCTTTTTCCAGGGTGTGTCAACCACTAATGGTAGAAACAGGATTAAAACTCCCAAGTTGGATTTCTTGTCACCATGAAGTCTAAACCCTCTCCTGAAAACCCAATAATACAGGAGGAATTCATTTCCTGCAGGAAGTGTTTTCTTTTTTTTTTAATTCCCTGACTTTGTATCACTAGAAGAAACAAAAGAAGTACAAAATTGAAGACCAAAGGGAGGATTCTGCTTTGCTTTTTACTTTACAACTTGCAGAAAATCAGCAGACATGATTCTGGACATGGTCATTATGCACATGCCTAGAAAAGGTTTTTCAGACAATCATACTTACTTGAGGCCAGGTCCTGCTCTCTACCAGAATTATCTCTTTGGATTTTTGTTTTGTTTTGTTTTTGTTTTTTTGTTTTGCCAGTCCTGAGCTTGGACTCAGGGCCTGTGTCCCTGGCTTCTTTTTGCTCAAGGCTAGCACTCTACCACTTGAGCCACAGCGCCACTTCTGGCCGTTTTCTGTATATGTGGTGCTGGGGAACTGAACCCAGGGCTTCATGTATAGGAGGCAAGCATTCTTGCCACTAGGCCATATCCCCAGCCCCAGAATTATCTCTTGATAATTATCTCTTGGTGCCTTGATTCAATAGGCAAAGGTTCACTTCCAACAAGCTCTAACACACACACACACACACGAGTTTAAATGCAGACATAGCCCTCTCACCTGTGCTCAAATGTACAGTGTATATTTTCACAAACAAGAACCAGCATCTTTCTTCACCATCCCAGGAAGCACAGAATTAAACTCATATATGAGTTTAATACATGCCTGTATGCAAATGCATCCTCAAAGCCACTTAATAATAACCTATGTCTGTACACCATTTAGCATCATACACCTTTATTTTATATCCACCTTCCTACCTTATTTCCATAACAAGCCATGTTATTTGTTTTTTTTTAAATAAGGCAATCCAATCATCTGCAAGAGTCCTTAACCTGAGCCTCATTAGAGAGGTTTCAGACAGTTTCTGACCTTTTCCTGCAGATCCTCACTTCATTCTCACATCTGTAGCCTTGTAAAGTTAACCTTGTAATTACAGCTTCTTGATCATGCAAAACAGTGGCCCCAGACATCTCTTAACTCGTGTCCACTAACACTCACTTAGCTGCTGTTCCCCTGAGTTGGGAAGAAAAAAAAAAACTAACTTCTGAGGCCATTAACCTTGATAAGGAACTTCATGCTTTCTTTTCTATCTGAGCCAAGTGGGTCAGAGCCCGATTTTTCATATGAAGCCAGCTAAAAAAGAGCAGTCTTAATTTAAAAACAATACTTTCTTACTACATTTCAAGTCTATAAAATATATTGTTTTTGGTTGCTGGTGGGGCTTGAACTCAGGGCCTAGGCCCTGCCCCTGGCTCTTTTGCTCAAGGCTAGTGTTCTGTCATGTTGAGCCACAGTGCCACTTCCATTTTTCTGGTGGATAATTGGAGATAAGAGTCTCATAAACTTTCCTTCCCGGGCTGGCTTTGAACTGCAATCCTCAGATTGCAACCTCCTGTGTAGCTAGGATTATGAGTGTGAGTCATGAGATCATCTAATCCATCTCGAATATCTCTATAAACAGATGTCCAAAGAACAAGCCATGTTTTCTGCTTCTTGCTTGAAATTCTCTTTTAACAGACAGACCAATAGTTCCCATACTCCCTCAGTTCCTTCAAATCTCTTTACAGATATCCTGTTATAATTCATACCTTCCCTGACTACCCAATAAAATATTATCCACTACCCTCCTTCAGTCAACTCCATATGACTCAAGCTGTGGGCTGATTTTCTCTTTAGTAAACCTGAACACCCCTTCCCAATCTCACAAGAGACTGCAAACTGGGTTATGTATTTACTGTTTGTGGCCCCGAGCTAGAAAACAATCTCCATAAGATGGAAGAGACTTAACTCACTACCCCAAAACCTACACAAGACACTTCATTATTTGTTTTACAAAAACCAATGAATATCAGTAGCCCCTTCAGTGAGCATAAGTAATTTGATCAAAGTCAACAAGCCATTAAAGAATTCCAAACTGGCCAGGTGTGTGTGGTTCACACCTATAATCCTAGCTACTCAAGAGGCTAAGACCTGAGGGCTGTATTTCAAAGCCAGCCTAGGCAGAAAAGTCCATGAGACTCTTATCTCCCATAAACTACTCAGAAAAAGCCAGAAGTGGCACCATGGCTCAAGTTATGGAGTGCCAGCCTTGAGCCAAAAGAAGCTGAGGAACAGCACCCAGGCCCTGAGCTCAAGCCCCTAGGACCAGGGGAAAAAAAAAGAACTCCAAGTTGAAGTCATCGTCTGAGTACTGTTCTTCTACCATCTCATTGATGCTTTACAAATGTAAGCTTCAAACAACTGGTCTTCAATTCTCTTTCTAGGGGCATGATTGAGAATATTCCCAGTAATAGAAAGAATAAAATTTTCTTCATAGTCTAAGTTCTTTAAACAATAAGGAAATTCACTACTTTGTAGGACTGGAAGGGAAACCACTAGGATGAACATCAGAGTTGGTTTAATCAAAGGCTCAGCAAGGCCCTGGTGGACCCCAGGGATTCTTCATGTTTCTCTTCTGCCTTCTATCATGTTAACTTTATCCTATAGCTATGTGTTTTTCTTTCTTGGTCTAGTCAGGAAAACTAAACCTCTATTTTAACGGAAATGTTCTTAGAGATAATTATAGACCCACATACATTTGCAATGCAAGTATATACAAATATATTAACTGAGACATGATAGATTCAAGGGAGATACAATAGTGTAATTCCTTAGAAAGGCAAAAAAATCAATTTCAGCAAAATAAAACACCAGGAAGGAAGTACTCAAAAGGGATGGGTTAGAGTCAAGGGGGAAGGGGTGGACGAGTGAAGAGATGGAGAGAGAATGAAGTCAAGAATTCAAGGTATATCCTACAAAACTAAGAAGAGTATGGGAAGGATGGAAGAAAAATAAGGGAGGAGGTAACAATTTTGACAAGAAATGTACTCACTACCTTATGTATGTAATTGTAATCCCTCTGTGCATCACCTTGACAATGAATTTTTTTAAAGAAAAAAAAAAAGAAGAAGAGTATGGGAAGGGAAGGGGAGGGATGAGTGAGAATGTTGAAAGGGATGACCTTGATCAAGATGCATTATATTCATAAACTGCTTTGTTAAACAGCAACTCCTTTGTAAAGCTGCTTACAGGTAACCATAAAAAGAAAACCAAGAAAATATTCTTTGTACTTCTGCTAACATTTTATTTTACATTGTATATTGAAACATTTTTATATTGTAATGTGGCATCACAGTTTGAGGACTGGCATTGATGGGATCCACCAAACTTGCTCTTATTTCTGCCAGTTTTCCTTGTTCTAGGATGTTTGTATCTGTGTGCATGCATGTGCATACTCCTGTTGATTGCTGTCTATAGAAATTTTACTTATCACCTGTAAAGGTTCCTGTATCCAGCGCCTGCATATACCAAAGCTAGTTTAGCCATCTACCTGTTGAAGTTAATGAGCAAGGTTAATCATCACAATATGTGAAGATTTATCAGGTTGTTTTGGTTTATATGAGTGTATATGTGCATGTGTGTTTTGTCTAAGAGATACAATTGTTCCAGAACAAATTATTGAAAATGATAATCTGCTTATACTAGATTTATTATGCACTTTGGTTAAAACTCCAGTAGCTATACTCTGACTATTTCTGGACTCAATTTATTTCAGTTCTAATTTTCTATGCCTTTATCCTTCTGTCAATGTCTTATATCTTGAGTACAGCAAATTTATTACGTGAAGTCCTTTAGTCCTTTGTACTGTATTATTTCTATCTATTGATTTATTTTTGTCTCAAATTTTTCAACATTGGGATCCTAATTTTGATTTTTATATGTTTATTAGTATATAAAATGCATTTTATTTTGTACTGTAGCCTTTTATCTTATAATCTTGCTAACTCTACTAATTAGGTGATCTCTTAATGGCTTCTTGTTTGTGTTATGTTTATATATGTGTATGGATTCTTAAGTTTTCTTCTATAAATAAAAAACAATTTCTTATTTTTACCAAATGTATTTGTTCTTGTCTTATTACATTGGTTAGCATTTCTAGCACTGTACTGAAAAAGAATGGACACCTTTGTCTTATTTCTAATCTTAGAAAAAAGTAGTTTTGTACCATTAAGTGCTATGTTAGTTTTAAGTTTTTGTGCTTTATATCAACTTGAGGATATGCTCTTCTAATTTGAGCTTACAGAAAGCTTCTATGATAAATGAGTTTTTGATTCCCTAAATTCTTTGCACTAGCAATTGCTAGAATCGTGGAATTTTTCTTCTATATTTTAATATAGTGAATTATACTGTAATTTAATATAGTGAACTATACTGGTTTATTTGGGAGTGAAATCAGTCCTCACCTGTAGTGAGTGCTATCACATGTTACACACTAGTGATCTGAAAATGAAGTCTGATAGCTGTGCTCTTTCCCTTGTGGTTGGAGGCTCAAATATAGCTACCATCAGACTCACTTGATGAAGGAAGAGTTTAAAAAAAGATTTCCAGCATCTCTTTCCTGACTTGCAGAAGCTAAGTCTCTAAAAGTGACTTACTTTAAAATACTATTCTCAAGAAAATTTAAATGCTACTTCCAGATAATTCTAATGATGAACCAAAAGAATTTTTGTCCATAATCCCATCCCTATTCTGCCTCTGAAAGAATTGACTCCAATGTTCATCATCCCTCTTAAAACCTGATGGCAAATCTAGAGAACAGCAACTCTACTTTTAAATGCATTTCGAAATTCTTTTTCTAAGTATCTTCTCTCTGTAGGCTTAACATTTGCACACTGAAACCTTTTTCACTAATGGATTGATTTATTATAGCTTTGCATTTTTCCTTTCCTATCCCAAACAAAATGGAATCACCAATGACATGAAGAATATAAGCACAACAGTAGAAGAAACCAAGAATTAGCATACCTAACACCTATTGCCCTATATGCTTAAGGAATTGTTACCTACTTGTCACTGACTATTCAAACATTTATCAATTATTTGACTTAGGAATGACTGGTCCAAGTAATAACTCACTCCAAGAGGCTACCAACTTTCTTCTTAGTAATTTTGATCTGTCCTGTGTTGTAGGCCCCTGAGAACATACAATACTTTTATTCCTATTTAATGTATTTTATGATTTCTCAATTGTTTCCACTATACAATATAATTTTTTTCTAACAAAGAACACCAACTAGCATAATATGGTAAAAGGCTCAAGAATATGCAATCATTAGATCTCAAATTGAATGTAACTCTTCCAAAGGCCTAGCTATATGACCTTGCTACCCACTTAACTTCCCTGAGGTTCAGACTTTTCCTCCTGAGGATAAAAGGAGCTTCCTAGATGCTCTCAAGGAACCATTAAGAGGATAATAAGATAATAGATATAGATATGAGAACTGAATAAAAAGACCATGGAGATTTAAAATAGTATTAATGCTTAACAAGGAGATTTGCAGGACTATGTTTTAATGAATAAGCATGAGATTATCCATTGTTTAACAATGAAAGCTCATCCCTTTGGTTCAGTTTTTAGGAATGTTCAAGAAATATCACCCACCTACCTGTCCAAGATTATTCTTATTGTTCTTTCACTCAGCTAATAATAATTGAATGCCTACTGTTCCAGGGACCATGAGGGATACTGGAGAAACTGTGATGACCCAACAGATAGCTGAACTGTCCTCATGAGGCTCAATATACGTCAAGGAAAACAGAGACAGAATTGTTATTGCATGGATGGATGCCCAACAGATAATTAAAGAGTGATTAGTATGTCTAACATGGGAATAGATCATATCTAGTGATGAAAACCATCCTCAAGTAAGTGACATCTAAACTGAGCTACAATAAGTTTCAAGTAAGAGGTAGAAAGAGAGATGTCTCAGTCATAGAAATCAGTATGAGGTCCGAAAGAGCACATTACTCGCTGAGACACTGAGGAACTGATAAAAACAATGAGGGTAGAATTTAAAGACAAAGGACCACAGGGGGGCTGAATAGTTGGAGAGTTAGGTAGGCCTCATCTTAGTTCCAAACAAAATGGCAGAGTGAACAATTTACCTTCACTAACCACTGGACATAACCTCTTTCACATCCACCCCTCATATGTGATTGACCCCATTTTACCCACCATTTGTCCCCCCACTTCTGGAATATGAAGTCTGCTTCTTCAATTACAAAGTCAGTGAAAACACACTCAAAAAAGCCCTTTCAATTCTTGGGAGAAGGAGCTGGTACCCCTCCTTCTCCCTTCTTGCATCACAGCTATGAGCAGCCATGGGTTCTGAGCTTCCTCTTTGTACCCATAGCAGGCTCCCTCGGGCAGGTGGGGCTGTGACTTCTTTACCACATCTTATTCCTCAGTTTACCATATGTCTTTTCCTCTGATACAGCTACACTTTTTCTGCCTTTAATTATTCCACATATCTAGCAGAGCTAAAAGGTCTATTGCATTAATTAAATACTAGGCAAGAGAAATATATACATATATATGTATATATGATATATATGCAAGGGCTATCCAAGAAGAACATGACTTCAGATCAACAGCTCAGGTGCCCAAAGGGTCTAGCCACTGGCTTCTGTCATCTAAGCACGGGCCCTAGAGTTGGGCCTTGGGTCTTTCTTTGAAGGAGGATCTGAGGAACAGCAGTCAGTAGTCATTAGTGAGTGCCAGGCATTCATGACCATGTTGTCTCTAACTTTGTGGATGCTCCTTAGACACCCAGCAGGGTAAAGCTGTCTCCCTGCAGCAGCATCCCAGATTTCATTTATTTTCACAGGCATTTCCAGCCCAGGCCTGGATGGAGATGGAGAGCCAGGGCTGTCACAGGATTTTACCTCATTATCATTCGGAGTCCAGCACTTCCCCACAGAGGCAGCTGTTGGCACCCTATGGACAGCCATGCCTGGGGACATCTGCCTTGTTCTGAATCTTGTCAGGGGACAACCTCACCCTGACCCTCCAGTCCAGCAGGTCAGGCTAGTGTCATGGACATTCTCTAGCTTCTGTCAGCCACTGGAGATGACTTCAGGAGCTGTGAGAGAGATGAAAGCAACCAGCTACCATAACTGGCTTCTCTCACTCACGCCAGATGCATGCCACTGGATGAGGATTGTGCCTTCTTTCCTAAAGTAAGCATTTAATTTTTAATGCAGGTTTTATTTTTTTTCAAATTTTTATTATCAAACTGATGTACAGAGAGGTTACAGTTTCATACATTAGGCATTGGATACATTTCTTGTACTGTTTGTTAGGTTTTAAAGCTCTGAAGTTATAAGCTAGAAGGTGTTTGGAGTTGAATGTGAGGAGAAGTGGGCATGTGTATGTAAGATCTGCGTCTGGGCTCTGATACTTATGCCAAGTTTGTGACCACAGGAAAGCTATTCCCAACTCTCCAACCTTTCTTTCTGTTTAAAAAAATAAGAAAATCGATGTTCCTTGGGCTCTAACTTTTCACATTCTCTATTCCAACACCAGATCAACAAAAAGTACATACTCTTGGTCAAGGGGCTGCACCTGGACAAGTATTTTTTTTTTTACTTTACTCTCATATTTTACAAAGTGGTCTACAGTCCCAGTAAAGCTCATGTTTCCACTAAGGACACTACACAGTGATAGTGAGGGGAATGTGATATTTTTTAGAAGTGCTGTAGCTATACAAGCCAGCACTAACATCCAACCAGGCAACTGGAGTCTTCCAACATTACCCTGTCCTCAAAATTCCATCCGCATTCATATGAAAACTCCCAGCTTTAGCGACAATGTAACAGGTGTGTGTCCCTTGTCAAAGGAAAAAAAAAGTGTGGGAGGGAGTGAAGCTACATAATGAGAGATAAAAATTAGACTGGAAAGAAAATGGTATGGAGGCAGGAAGGACTCGGAAGGGAAATAAGGACAACTTTATGTTCAAAGACATAAGCTGCTCATAAACCCAGAAGGTTTGGCTCTGATCCTGGCTGGACATTGAGGTACAGATTAGAAGACCTGGAGACCTCTTTTCATACCTGAAGATAAACATCCAGAAATTGAGGTTGGGTAAGTGAAAAGCAGAACTACGGATAATAGCCCTTATCTTAGTAAAGATTTTCTTGACAAGTTTTTTTTTTTTAGGAAAGCCAAATCCCTTCATTTGGAGAGAAATTTTTGTTAAAGAAACTGTTTCATAACTATGCCTCATATAATTTGCATGAAAATTATTTCTATTTGATAGAAACATCATTCACCGCATTATATGTATGAAAAAAACAGAGGCCAAACAAGGAGAGATGTAATTAGACACATTATCTCCTGAAGCCCAGATCCACAGTGCCTACACATCACTCATGAAACACGGATTGCCAGTTGCCTGCCCAGTAGCCTTTCTCCACACATACACTTGGAAGAAGACGCAACACCCTGTCAAACAACACCTAATTTTACTTCCCAAGCCTCCTCTTCCACTAGGGTTAATCATTTGAGCAAATTCTGGACAGAAAGCAACAACTCCAAGTTCTTCTAAAAGAAGCAGAATCCATGATGACGGGTCTTTCATATTCTTCCCTCCTGTTCCCTGGTTATGAACACTTGAAGCTGTATCCACCCTCAGACAGATGGAGTATGATGGGAAGCTGGGCCCTCTGATCATTCTGAGGCCATCCTACTTAGGGGAAGTTAGGCCTTCCTGACTAGGTAAAACATGGCAGTGGACAACCTCCAAGGTAAGGGATAACTCAGCAGAAATACAGAAACCAATCATGAGACTCCCTGCGGCACATGTCCACCCATCAACCAATCATACCAGGAGCACTACCTAAGGGGGAGGAGCCAAACAACCCAGCTCCAAACCTTTCATAGCACAAAGAATACATTTTACCGTTCCATTTGTTCTCACTCTTGCTGTTTCTTTTGCTTTCAAATAAACCTGTTCTGTCTGCTTGAAACATTGTCTTGCCTTTTCATCCTTTAATTGGCAAAGAAAAAAACTCAAACCCGAGACAGCATCACAATGACTCTGCTTGCCTTCTTCTGGAACTCATGTATTCTTGTATGCCTATGAGAAAGAAAGGAAGTAATTTTTGCGTGTAAAGTTGCTGGGGTTTTTTTTCCCCTTGGGGGGGGGGGTCTTCTTTCTATGCAGTTAGTCCTAATCCTAACATAAAACCAGATTGCTTTGTTTGAGAAGCAATGCAGAAAAAAGAGACTACTTTTTGGAAGACTCGGTTCTTCTATTTGATTCACATGTTTATGAAAGGAAGAAAGACTAAAGGATGTCACATTATTCCTCTGATTTAGAATGCCATCATTTCACGACACGCTATAATTTTATGCATCACCCACAAAGGAATAATATTGCCAATTAATCTATGACATGCCACTGATCGTAAGACGCAAATCAATCTCAGAAATGTTTGAATGTGAGGGGAAGCAAAAAAATAAAAACAACCTATCAATATGGTGTACTGCAGACTTAACAAAGACCATAGCTCAGATTTGGAGGTTACCACAGCCATCCCTTATCTGTTTTACCAAAAACACGGAAGGCTGGGAGAGGCAACTATTTGTCCAAGTTAAGTGACAGACTCAAAATGAGACACTCCACTGCAACTCAAAGGTCTTTAATAGGTCCCAGTAGATATTAAGCTTGCCCATGTGTTACCTTAACCACTAATGGCATGTTTATTTAACCAACCACTTATTCCTGTTTTTCCTCTTCTCCACCCCACATATAAGATAGGACTCAGTGGTCACAGAAGATGATGGAGATGCAGATTGTACAGTTTATTTGTGCACAGGTTCCGGGCCTAGACTCTTGTCAGCAGCTTTGAAAAAGATTGAAAAGATCAGGAGAACTCCAAGAATTAAAAGTAAAGAGTCTTGTAAATCAGAAAATTAAGGTGGCATAGAGCAGATGATGGTTGGATCAAGCTCAAGATCTCTCCTACCCTCCCTATAGATCAAGGAATCGCTATTGTGAATACTGCCCATGAAAGCAGTTGCCAAGAACCAGACTAGGTTATCAGAGGTAAAAGCAACCTTAGAGATGCTGCATTGAGGCAAACAATACTAAAAATAGAAAGTGAAGAGGATAGACAAATGTAGAAAAGAAGGGAGAGAAATGCAGTTAGAACTTCAATGTATATCCCACAAAATTAAGGAAAAAAAGTGAGGGAAGGGGTGGGTTGGGAGAGATAGGTAGGAATGTTGAAAAGGGGGACATTGATGAAGGCGCACTGCATTTTTTCTGCTTGGTTGAATAGCAACTGCTTTGTACAACTAAAGATAATAAAAATATGTTTTAAAGAAGTGATTCTTGTCTCTCATCATTAGATCTGGGTTTTCAGAATGTCCATGCTGGTGACCTTGTAGCTGAGGAGAGAGAGCAGAAAGGATGCCATCAAGGTAAACTGCATGAGGGTTGGGTGAAAGTAATGAAGGTGAAATGAGAAGGTAGGATGGTTCAAGCAAACAAGTGAGTCTTCAGAAATGTAAGCTCCTTTACACTTAGTAATATTTCCTCCTATGCTTCTAAACATACCCTTTGTACTTGCTTTTGTCATTTCCTATCACAATGAACTGCTTTTTATATCATGTTTCCCTAGGTAGGAATGACTCATAATCACATGTGTTGCCAACAACACAGGCCTGCGTATGGGGGAATCCAAGATAGGAATTGGATGATGCAGTTACAATGGCGAAATTTCCAGTGCCCAATTGCAGACAAAAAGATGGCAGAGTCATTGGGGCCCTCCCTCGCTGCTGCTGTCCTCTGCTGTCCTGTTTGCTCTTAAGAATTTGCAGGAAAAGATAAGTATGACTTACTTCCTTTAGATCAGCAAAAATCTCAAAATCTGTCTTTCTCTTTCTATCTATATCAATGAACACATATGCACATATATATGTATGCATATACCTATCTGTGAATATTTTTGATTAGTGAAACGTTTTGCTTGATAGAGCAATACAGAGAGAAGTGAGAGATTACTTTTTTTTTCAAAAGACATCATCACATGTATTAGACTCATTTGGCCTGAAAGAAGAGAGGTATCCTAAGGGATGGGGGAAGCAGCTTCAATGCACATGCAAGAATGGCTTAATCTTGATCCATTCATCCACTCAGGGGAAACTGGGTTGATTCCATATCTTAGTGATGGTAAATAATTCTGCAAAGAGCATGGTTGTGCTAGTCTCTTTAGTGCAGCCTGGTTTGTGGTCATTTGGCTAAATTCCCAGGAGTGGGATTGCTGGGACATTGAGAAGCTCTATGTTTAGCCTTTTTGAGGAACCTCCATACTGCTTTCCAGAGTGGCTGAACAAGTTTACATTCCCACCAACAGTGTAGTAGCTTTCCCTTTGGCCACATCACTGCTAGCATCTGTTATTGTTGGTTTTCTGGATAATGGCCATTCTAACTAGGATGAGGTGGAATCTCAATGTTGTTTTGATTTGCATTTCTTTTATGGCAAAAGATGTTGAAAATTTTCTTCATGTCTCTATTGGTCATTCTTATTTTTTCTTCAGAGAAGTCTCTCTGTAAGTCTTTAGGACATTTATTAATGGGGTTGTTGTTTCCTTGAAGATTTGTTGGAGGGGTTAATTTTTTCTGCTCTAAGTGTATTTTAGATATGAGGCTCTTGTCTGAGGCATAGCTATTAAAGATCTTCTCCCATTTTGTGGACTCTCTATTTATCTTGCTAGCTATATCCTTTGCCATACAGAAACTCTTCAGTTTGATGCAATCCCATTTATCCAGTCTTTCTGTGATTTGTTGTGATTCTGGATCTTTACTTAGGAAATTTCCACCTGTCCCAAGAAGCACTAGTTCACTGCAGCATTATTTAGCCTAGCTAAGATATGGAATGAACCCAGAGGACCCTCCATGGATGAGTGGAACAAGAAACTGTGGTATATATACACAATAGAATTGTATGCTTCCCTCAGAAAAAAATGGCATTGCCCCATTGGTAAGGAAATGGAAAGACTTGGAAAAAATTATATAAAGAAATGTAATCCAGATCCAAAGAAACATAGGCTGCATCATTTCCATCATTTGTAATAACTAAAATATGTCTCTAAATCTATAAGTAAACCCAATGAATAATAAAAGACAAATAATTACACTTGGACATGATTAACTAAACAACAGCACTCTAAACATCCACATAGTGAGAACAAAGGAGTATTTTCTTTTTTTTTTTTTATCTGCTTCAGGATCTTTTTTTTTTTCTTTTTCTTTTTTGCCAGTCCTGGGCCTTGGACTCAGGGCCTGAGCACTGTCCCTGGCTTCTTTTTGCTCAAGGCTAACACTCTGCCACTTGAGCCACAGCGCCACTTCTGGCCATTTTCTGTATATGTGGTGCTGGGGAATTGAACCCAGGACCTCATGTATACAAGGCGAGCACTCTTGCCACTAGGCCACATCCCCAGCCCAGGAGTATATTCTTAGGAGAGGGTAACAAGGGCTCAATTGCTATGTGCATATGATATATAAAACAATGTTTATTGAAATGAACTCCAAGAAATGGAAATGTGAGGTTTTATTGTACTTTTTGCAGCCATGTTTTTCTTTCTTCTTTCCTTTGGCTTATTCCCTTTTGTCACTGTTTGTTTGTTTTTCTTTCTGTACCCTTTGTCTTATATTTACGTGTATCTGATTTGGGGAGGGGAGAGGAATCACAGAACTGTTGGAACAAAGTATGAACTAATTCATCAGTGATACTACTAGACACTATGTTGGAAATGAACTATACAACTTGTGGAGGGTGAAGTCAGGAGGAGAAAATGTAAGAGAAAATAGGGGATTAACACTGTTCAAAAAGAATTGTACTCATTATCCAATGTATGTAACTGTAACCCCTCTGTACATCATCTTTACAATAAAATTTAAATTTAAAAAGAATGTCTTATAATTAGTAGAAGACAAAATGATTTTTTCTAGTACTCAGATCAAGTAAGATGGATTCATACAAAAAATGTTTTTTTTTAAACTAGGAAACACTACAGACTTGTTTTCTTCAACATGACATGATTGTTTAAAATGGACTTGTGCTTACCGTGTGCTGATTGTATTGCAATTGAGTTCTCATCACAATCAGAGATAGAATTATCTTTATTTTGCAGACAAAAAAAGCCTCAAAAGGCAACCAAATGCAGAATTCTCCTCAAAACTGTACATGTATCTCAAAGTAGGAAGGGATCAATAGGCTGAGCATTGGATTCTGAACTCTAGACACCTTCGTTTGGATTGATCCCAGAGAAAGGAAAACAGAATTGATTTTATCCAGCACCTTCTAGGGTCTGGTGAAACTTTTAGACATCATCTCATGCAGTCTCCTGAACGAACCAGAAAATGGGTACTATCATTCTTTATCATTCATTATCCCATCTTTGCTGAAGAGAAAGCTCAGGTTTCAGAGAGGTAACAAACCTGCCCTGGGTCTCCTATGTTGAAGTAGACATTACTACATCTCACATCTAGGTCTGGTAAACACCAAAGATGCCACTAGCTTTTTCTAGCCCAGAGTTTTTGTACCCCACAAGTGTGAGTGTGCATTTGGTTAATTTAGAGCCATAGTGCCTCATGGCTCCCCTGGGGAGAAGACCTGAAGGTCCCTTCAATTTGGGTGGAATACTGCCTCACCAGGAACTCATTTCTGGAGTAATCAACCATCTCCCTCTCCCTGTAAACCCTACTTTGATATTGCCAAAGGAATGTATAATGAGAGCTTCAAAAGATGGGGACATTATTTTTCCCTGCACATCCTGGACCATTTAGAAGGAGATTAGACCTTGCTTTGTTTGGCAAGGGAGCTGAATGGATGATTCCTCCCAAAGCATGAAAGGACCATGCAGAAACAATTGCCAAAGAATAACTCCAGGATCCCAGGCTGGAGAAAACGGAAAGGCAGGGGTGAGAGGGAGCTGAGGAGGAGGAAAAGAGGGAGGGAGGAGGTTGCTGCCAGGTAGAAGATCCCTTAGAAATGGATGCCAGATCAGATCTCAATACAGCAGCTGATTCTAAGTTTGTAGACATGGAACAGAATTTAACACTTCTGCATGGTCAGAAAGACAGCTGGAAGATGGAGATAAAAGAAGGACCATTCAGGCCCCTCCCCACCTCTAATCACACACAACTTTGAATGTCTCTGAATGCAAAGGAAGGAGAGAGCGGTTGCTGGGTCCAAAGACAGGGGTGGGCCCAAAAGGAAGGAGCAGCCTGAAAGGCGATCAAAAAACACTTTCAAGTTAAGATTAAACTCCATAGATTGCAGGAGGCCAATTTAATGGGAAACCTTCTCTGTCCTCCCTGTCCTCTCCCTTGGCCTCCCCTGGGAAGGGGCTGGGTTGTGATGTTACTCATCAGAGAAACTCCTAGCTACCAGATCTTATCCAAATGAGCAGCTGCGAAAGGCTGAAAGGATAGAACCAGGAAAAAAAAAAAACAGTTTACAAAGTGTTGAAAGAGAGAGAAAGGGTGGGGGAAAGGATTTAATTATCCAGCATCCAGCCTGCAGAGGGACAGAACACCCAGGGACATCTAAAGAACATTAGCTCTGAAAGATGAAAATGACTGAAGGAAGGAAAAGACCTGAGTTCTAAGTACAGTTCAGCCCCTCTATTCTGTTTCTCCCTTTTTTCTTTCCTTCTTTCTTTCCTTCCTCCTTCCTGCCTGTTTTTGTGCCTTCCTCCTTTCTTCCATCTCTTTCTCACTTCTTTTTTTTTTAATTTTCTTATTAAGATAAAGGTGATGTACAGAGGGGTTACAGTTACATAAGTCAGGTAAAGAGTGTATTTCTTTTTGAACAATGGCACCCTTTCCCTAGCTGTCTCCCAGTTTTTCCCTCTGATCCCACCCACAGGTTGTATAGTTCATTTTCAACATAGTGTCCAGTGAGTACCATTGCTACATTCATCTGCCTTTTGTCCCTCAATTTCTGTGTCTCCTCTAATACTCACAGGTACATGTAAATGAACATAGAGAAGAAAACGGGAAGAAAATTTAAAAAAAAACAGCAAAAAAAAATAAAAGCCTCTTGTTCTCATTTCCTGGAGTTCATTTCAATAAATATTATTTTGTATGATCAGGTGCACATCCTTACTCATTTCATTCTTTTTACCTTCTTTGTCTTTTGGTCTGTCTTTTCCCCTCCTCCTTCCTTTCCTTCTTCCCTTAATCCTTCTTCTCCTTTTCTTTTTTCTTTCCTTCTTCCCCCCTCTCTCCCTCTCTCTATTCATTTTCTTCTTGCCCTCTATTTCTTTCTCAAGATCCCTGTCCCTCTATCCAATTCTTTCCTTTTTTCCAGTGCTCTATCATTAAAGACATAAGCTATATCTCCAGCCCAAGCTACTAGAAGGGAAAAGGGGAAAGCATATTGTTAAGTCTGTGCTATCTATATTGAGGTAGGCACACTGGCTAAAAATATAGGAGCTGTCTAAATTCATCTTCTCTTCTTTACAAGTTCTGTGACCCTGACAACTGTTTCAACATCTCTGAGTGTCAGGTTGCAGTGGTGGTCATTTCTACTAGGTAGGATTACAGTAAAGATTAAATGAGTTAAACAGTGTGCAGTCCAGAGCAAATGTGCACTATAAGGTACTATTAGCATTAGATGTTCTGAATTGCCCTGCAAAAGATGTAGGATGGGATGGGGGCGGGGTCTTAAAGTATAGAGTTGATGCCTGGTTCTGTAAGGTATCATAGCTTAGCGTTGAGGGTTTTTCCTCATCCAGAATAAGGGTACTGTGGCTGCTAAATGTAGTATGTGGCTGCTAAGTGTTGGAAATGGAGAAATTGTTGATTTAGGTAAATACAAAGTCTCAGTGATGCAACATGAAGCGTTCCAGAGATTTTCTGTACATATGGGGCTCACACCTAAGAAATGTATGTTGTGCACCGAAAACATATAAGAGGGTAGATCTCATGTTCATTGTACCACAAACAAAAGCAAAAAATAAACACACACAGCAAGAAGGGACACAGAGAATCTTAAGGAACTGATGTACACGTTTATTTCTTTGATTGTGGCGATGGCTTCATGGCTATGAACACATGTTAAAAGTCACCATAAATTGTATATATTAAATCTGTGCAACTTTATTTATTTTTTTTTGGCCAGTCCTGGGCCTTGAAATCAGGCCCTGAGCACTGTCCCTGGCTTCTTTTTGCTCAAGGCTAGCACTCTGCCACTTGAGCTACAGCACTACTTCTGGCCGTTTTCTATATATGTGATGCTGGGGAGTTGAACCCAGGGCTTCATGTATACGAGAAAAGCACTCTTGCCACTAGGCCATATTCCCAGCCCAATCTGTACAACTTTATGTATCAATTTGGCCACAATAAAAATTTTTCACTGGGTCAGTGCTACCCAACAGAAACACAATTAGAACCATACATGGGATGTTTAGACTTTTCACTAGAT
Organism: Perognathus longimembris pacificus; assembly: GCF_023159225.1. Lineage (NCBI taxonomy): Eukaryota > Metazoa > Chordata > Mammalia > Rodentia > Heteromyidae > Perognathus > Perognathus longimembris. The sequence goes on from NC_063161.1 coordinate 149,831,940, forward strand.
GCAATAGTAAAATAAATTCATTTTAACCATCTATTTGACTTAACCACTAAGCAGACATATTATCATTTCAACCTGTGACACTGGCCATATTTCAAGGACTCAACAGGCATACCTGGCTGGTAAGGACACAGAGAGGGCAGGGTTAATAGGCCTCCTGCCCCAAAGGCAACTGGTCTATAGATTGACCATCCATCAAGGAATGGAATCTATGATCTCCCCTGACAAGGTGATCTGGGGCACTCACATTTCTTCTCTAGGCAATTGGAGCTGAGACTAAATAGATGCCAATTGATGTCAGTATCTGCAGCTGAAGGAGAAAGAGGAGGGCTTCGGAGTTGCTAAGGGCCCAGGAGCAAGCTTTAATCCTGGCCAAAGGAACTGAAAAGAATTCTAGAAGCAGCAAAAAGCAAATGGTGCAGAGTGTGGCATGGGATGGAGTGCAGGTGGAGCCACCTGGAGAGCTGGTTAGTATTGCAAAGAAAGGACTCTTCCTGCATTCAACAAACACTCATGGAGAGCCACCCACGGCCAAACCCTGTACCAGACACTAGAGGCAGAGTCCATGGCAAAATAGATCAGTCCTCGCCATCCTATAATTGACAGACTAGTGGGAAATGACAGATGCTGAGCACAGATGTTGTAGCTACAAAAAGAGTGCTTTGAGAGAGACTCACGGGCTACTTAAATGGCATGGGGGACCAGGGGAGGCCTCTTGACTGAAATAGCAGTGAAGCCACATCCTGAAAAATGGACAGGGTAATAAGAAGAGATCAGAGCACACAGGCAGAGGGACATATCCAAGAAATGAAGTAGCAGAAGAGCAGGGGCCCTCAGGGCCACAAGGCAGCCATGGACAGGGGAAAATCTAGTGAGAGCCAGGAGTGAGGCTTAAGACTGCAGAAACAGGAGGAAAGGGAAGACAATGGTTCAGAGATGTGAAGGCATGGGGGACCTGAATTGCCATAGGATGGCCAAGAACCATTCCATACCCCTGCCATTCACCCTCCCCCATTCCAGCCTCCTTGGCACCTGATATCATTCTAAGGATCTGATTCTTTAGGCACCTGGCATCATTCTTAGTCTCTGAGGGAGTCCTTGGGACTTCATTCTCCTATGTTAGCTTTGCATATATCTTTCAAAATTAACTCATTTGTCTAGAAACCATTTAAATGGGTTTCTATTTCTTTTATGCAAATACACCCTGCCAAAAGCAGCAGCTACTTTATGCCCTGGCCCTGAGCTCCTTACTTTGCTATGTCGACGCTGATTCAGTGCTCACAATCAGATCCCATGCTGCCCTTGCACTTGTATGTTAAACTCTGACAGTGAGCACCTTCTCATACTTTGGGAGCTGGTGCCATACTTTCCTGAACAAGTCCTAGCCATTCTCACAGCCATTCTAGGAAGGAAGCTGATCACTTTCAGTCCAGGGCCACAGAGCCACCATCAAGACTGTACCATCTTTTAGGAGTGAATGTCTTATTAATAGTACATACCCAGAGAAATACATTGATCAATATCAACCAGGGACTACCATGTCCTAGGTGGTTCACGAACATTATCTCATGTGCCTTATAAAATAGGAAGCTGGAATGCACAGAGAGCAAACTGAAGGTTTTCACCTTCAGTTGTGAAGTCTAGTTGACTGAGCCAGGCATAGCAGTTCATACCTGCAATACCAGTTAATGGGAGGACTGTAGTTTGATGCCAGCTTGGGCAAAAAGTTAGCAAAACCCTCTCTTGACAAACAAGCTGGTCCCGATGGCAGGTGCTTGTCTTCCCAGCTATGCTGGACATGCAGGTAGAAGGATCACAATCTGAGGCTGGCTCCAGAAAAATTTTTGAGACTCTACCCAAGAAATAATAAAAGCAAAACAGAACAGAAGGGGGTGGGCAGTGGGAGTCGGAAGCATAACTCAAGAGGTAGAGTGACTAGCTAGGCCCCAAGTTCAAACTCCAGTCCTACTGAGAAACAAAATCCAGCCAACTCTAAGGCCACTACTATTGGCCTCAGAATTGATCCCTAAGTTAACAAGCAGTTTTATTTACCTCAGCTGTATACCACTGCCTGTGGGGAATACCTTTCCCAATTGGGCTGCAGATACATCCTTAGGCAGCTATTTACAGGCCCTGGCATACAGTAGTTGATCAGCAAATGTATGTTGTTCAGATGAATGATATAGAGGTCAAAGGGTTCAACCTCCGGCTCTTCCCTGGCCTCAGCCCTCTGGGGCTTTGCAAATGTTCACCTTGACTCAAGGAGTTAATTAATGTACACAAGAGGATACTGACTTAGGCTCCCTGGAGTGGTAGAAGTCTTTCCCTCCCCTCTCCATCCCCCACCCCCCTTACTCAGGACAGAAAGAGTCCAGTCCCAGAGTCAGAGGCAAAGAGTTCTAGTAGGACTCAGTGGACACTGGCTGCCAGCCTGGATGAACGCTCACAGGCAATAGACACATAGAGGAAAAACATAACAAGTTATCAGTGGAGTAAGGATAGGCAAAACCAACAGAAAACACAAAACAGAGATGAGCTGCCATCACTAATGTGAGTCTAATCTTGTTCCTTTCACAATGAGTGCCTAGTGCCCAGGAGAGGACTATGAATGCCTAATATTTAAATAAATGGATGAATAAATGATGCTTGAGAGGAATGCTGAACAAGAGCTCAAGAAACTTGGGATCCAAGTAATCCCAGCCTACCAATGTAATAACTGACAAGAGAACCTTCTGGACTCTATGTCTTCATTCCTGAGCCTACATTGGGTCACAGACCCAGAAGGGGCCTATTGAACAACCCACACTGTAGCCACCTTTCTCTGTGACACTCAGAGAGCCTGTCTACCCCAGGGAGTGCTCACCCTGTCCCCATTTATAGGATGCATGTATTCCAATCTTATGTATTGATTTTTTTAAGTATCTCACTATTAAAACATGGATCACTCCTCCCTTTAAGCGACAGCAAAATTGAAATCCTGGAAAGATGACATGTTTCATATTTTAATTCCTTGTTCATCTTCCTCTACTGGCCTCTTTTGTGATGACTCTTTTTACTCACTTCTAGAAGGCAGGCCCAATTCCCCTCCCTGAATGGAAAATAGACATGTCTCCAGAGATGAAGAAGATACTTGAATACATCAAGATGATGACTGGAGAATTAGCATGAGGGAAAGTCCTGTTCCCTTCAAGGTGTTGGGAGAGAAGAAAGTCAAGCACAGAGCCTATCTCAAAACTTGAGGGTGTTCTACAGAGCAATAAAGGTGAACTCAAAAGGTGACCAGAGTGCTAACTAGCTGGAGACTTTGAGACTGCCGTGTTTACCCTGTGTCTGGGCCTGTTCAGAGTGCTTTACAAGGCTTGGATCATTTAGTCCCCACAGAAGCTGCATGTGATGGGAGCTATTATTATCCCTATTTACATTTCAGGGCAGAAATAGATGTGCCCATGCTTTGTCCCTGATGTCCTTGCTATTGGGCAGTGCAGGGACCTGAACCTAACCAGCGTGTCTTACCAAAGGCCCCTCTTACCTCTGTGCCTGACTTCTCTTTTAAAACATGCAGCAACCATGAGGCACAGAGGAGCTAATATTTGACAATGTTCACAGGGCTGTTAGGCAAAAGAGCAGAGATTTGAGCTAAGAAGCCTTGCTCTTATCCACCATGGCTGCCTTGAAAGTCAACCATACTTCTGTGAGCTTGGGTCCCCGCCATTGCCTTAGCAAATGAATGACAGAGTGGAATAGAATAAACAGAGTGCTGCCTTCCTGAAGATAGCGACCTGATGAGAAGGACAGTTGTAAAGCAATCAGTAATTGGTAGCAAGTGCTTCAAACAGCAAGAAGAGGAAACTGAAAGGTGGTGAGAACTTGAAACAAAGTAATGATGATGTGGGATTCAAGTCAGTATCTGATGTACAGTAGCAAGGGAAAGAGATTCTTCCTTTCTTGCTCACAACCTCGAAGTGATAAGGATGGGAAAGAAGCTGGGAGTCAGGTAATGAAAGTTTCCATAGTGGCTACTGGGTAGAACTCACTGCTCAGTACACTCCTCAAGAACATTCTTCCAGCCACAGGGACCAGGACATGGACGTTCTCATTAAAGTAAGGAATAAATCTATTCTACATGATAAAAGTATCTCAATGTAACTAAAAGTGGGAGAAATAACCTCCCTGGCAGACTTTCTTGTGAAGATTAAATACAATTGCTGAAGGTTAGCTGTTAACACATCATCGTGTTTGCTATTGTGGTTATTGCCACTAAATATGTGGCACTTCAGAGTGCCACTGTTAGAGTAAACAGGCCTGAGTTCAAAGGCCATCTCTATCAATGACCAGTGGCAAGACCCATGGATAAGTTACTCAGCATCATATCCACCCTTCAATTCTTCTGTCAACAAAATTAGGTCACTAGTAGTGCTTACCTCAAAGAATTAGAAATAGTGCACCTGCATGCTTAGCACTGAGCAAGATTCTGGGGAGGTGCACATATTATTATTAAGAAAAGTGGACTACTGATCCTTCAAAGAGAAGCCCATAGCCACATAGTCTAAAAAAGAGGAATCAGTGGTTAAGATGTCAGCCACTTCTGTGGCATAAACTAGGGTGGAAACCATTTTTCCCCTGCTGTGAGCCTTCCCCATTCTATTATAGTCCTGGACGCTCCAGAAACAAGGAATCGAATCGTTGCCAATCAACAGTCATAGTTTCTCCAAAGGTGGAAATGGAGAAAGAATAATCTCCCTGTGAAGGAAGTGTTCTAACAAAGCACTGTGATGGACTCAAACATTTTCAAACATTTACGTGAGGATCAAAAAAAAAGGGATCAACTGAAAGCCAGGAAGATGACACGAACTAAGAGTGATGGGTACACTGGATGGATGTCCCAACCCTAGCACGTATCTTCAAGACTAGCCACAGGATGAAGGATGGAAAGTGGCTGAGGCTCTTGGATTCCTTCCTGCATGTCAACAAGAGAATCTCCATTTTCAATGTGTTTCTTCCCAATGAGGTTTGTGTCAATTAACTACTGCCACAAAGTTACTAGTTCAAAAAATGCCATGAGACCTCAGTGACTTCAGTAATGAGCATGGAATATGGGTCTCTCCCATATCCCATGGTTCACTTGGCCTAAATGAGGAAGTTTGTGGTCATTCTTCCTCATCAACATGGAAGAGGGGAAGTTTTGTGTCTTGGTCATGCTCACTCATCATCATGAGAGTATTCGACAAAGTGTGTGTGTGTGTGTGTGTGTGTGTGTGTGTGTGTGTGTGTGTGTGTGTGCGCTAGGATGATGGGGTTGGTTAATCTCATCTGGTTTGTCTGGAGTGATCTGGCTCTCCTCTATAAGCCTAATTAAGGCAACCCATAGAAGAGTACAGCCATGTCTACCACATGGCAAATGGACAAGCAAGCCCAACCGGGCAAGCAGCTTTGGCTGCTGTTGTTTCTGTTAGTATCCTACTGGGTAATCACATGACTGTGGCTCAATTCAGGTCAATATGTGAACCAGGTCACCCTGTGATCTCTGAGCACTAACAGCTAGGATGGAAAATAGCATGGAAACATGGTTGAGACTGAAGCCATGAGTGCATTCCTGCATAAGCACATGCATGAGAAGTAGTGTATGAAAAAGAGCACCGTTTATAAAGGTAAGAGTGAAGACAACTGTACTCCATGCTCTCTAAGACCCCTCACAGCCCTGAGGTACCAGAGCACATTTAACCTTCAAGACAATTTCTGTGTGACCTTGGCACATGAACTAACCTCTCTCAGTTCATTTTGTTCATGTGTCTTACAGGGACAACAGGAATGCTAATAATTCCACATAAAAACACTGTGACAAATGAAAGTGTTTAGCTGTTTCCCATGCTTGGATAACCTAGCACCGCTCTCTAATCAAACCAGTTAAAATGTTATGTGATGTATGTTCCAAACCAACAGAAAAAGCATCTGCCATGTTAGCATTTATGCAGTAAGTGCCCATGAGCAGTAATCCAACATGAATTTTAAAAAGTGGTACCTGTGCAGGATAGATTATGCAATATTATGAAATATTTGTGACAGCATGGGTGAAACTGGAGTTTGCCATGTGAAGCGAGAAAGACAAGTTGTATATGATCTCATTCATATGAGAAACACAGAAAGTTGACCTCATAGGAATTGGTTGGGGCCTGGAATGTGGCTTAGTGGTAGAGTACTTGCCTTGCATGCAAGAAGCCCTGGGTTTGATTCCTCAGCACCACATAAACAGAAAAAGGCAGAAGTGGTGCTGTGGCCTAAGTGATAGAGTGTTAGCCTTGAGCAAAAAGAAGCCAGGACAGGGCTCAGGCCCTGAGTTCAAGCTCTAGGACCGACAAACAAACAAACAGGGCTGAGGAATTGGTTGCCAGAAACCAATGGGAAGAGTACAGGAGAGAAAAGTAATGGAAAAAGTTGATTGATGAACACTAAGTTATAGTTAGGAAGAGCAAGTTCGTTATGCCATTACATATTAGGGTAACTATAAAAATGGTGATATTTATAGATTTTATTTTTAGTTAGAAGAAAGGATATTGAATGTTTTCAATGTAAAGAAGCGATCATAGCTTTAGGAGATAAGTATATTCATCCTGACTTGCAATATATTTGTGTATTGAAACATCACATGGTATCCCACAAATATATACACTGTTCTTTCATCCGTGGAAACTTCAGCAGATGTCAGAATCAGAGCTGGTGATGATAATGTAGACTGCATGTGTATTCATATTTGTGGTAGGATGTTAGTCTGATATAGTGGGCCCTATGCTCATTGGGTCTACTTTGTGCCACATAACTCTTCTATCTTTTTGTGTGTGTTTGTGCCAGTCCTGAGGCTTAAATTTAGGGTCTGGGTACTGTGCCTGAACACTTTACTCTTGGCTAACACTCTACCGCTTGAGACACAGCTCTACTTCTTGTTTTTTGGTGGTTAATTGGAGATAAGGGTCCCATGGGTTTTCCTGCCTAGGCTGACTTCAACTAAGATCCTTAGATCTAAGCCTGCTGAGTAGCTAGGATTACAAGTGTGAGCCACTGGTGACTCCCTAATTAGTCCATCATTTAGACTGCAGGTAGTTAGTAAAGGAGATACTCCTCCAGGTGCAGTAGCCTCAGAAGCAAGGTGACTAAGCCAAGATGTTACTTGTCTTACTAGACAGATTTCTTTTCTCACTACATAACCTAGACTAGTGATTAGAAATCCAAAGTGTACACAAACTGAAGAGAGGACTATTTGATGTCCCAGATTAACTGCATTTGATTAACTTTGTTCATCAATCCCCAAAACCAGAACAAGTTGAAATCACATATCACAGAAAGAGAAAACAAAAAAAATATATTTTGAAGTTTGGCCTTGATTGAGAAAGAAGACTAAAGGCTGGTGGAAAAACAAGAGGAAGGGACCAGAGGAGAAACAGACCTTATAGTTCCCAGGTCTCAGCCTTCTGAGATAAACTCTGAGTGTAGGCGTGTATCAGTTATTCACTACCACACAAATGCTGTATAACAACTACAAAACCCCAATGACATATTACAATAAGATCCCATGTCCATAGTTTTACAAATCAGGTGAGAGTTGATGTATCTCTTGTCTTCCTCAAACACAAAGATAGGCTGAAAAGTATTCTCAGTGATGGGGAAAGCAGAAGGGGAATGAAAAAGAAGAGTGTAAACCCAACCTAAATCCATTATTTTTGCCTTATTCTATTGCCAAACCAAGTCACAAGGCTGATCTCAAAGCCATCCAGGGTGGAGGTGAGACGTAGCAGAGAGGAGGATAATGCACTGTCTTTAGCTAAAGAATTCCAAAGTCAAATAGTGTAAACAGCATGGATATCAGGAATGATTAAGAACTTGGGGCCAGCCAGGAAGTCTACATGGGGTCCAGTGATTGGACCCCAAGTGCACTTGCAGAATTACAGACCAGGGGAGGATGATCAAGGTCACCAAGGTGATCTGGCTCAACAACCACAATGGAGGGAAATGTCCAGATGTCTGAGCTAGGGTGAGAACCCTACACTCCAAATACCTGAGCATACAGAACGCAGACGCATGGAAGTGTTGGCGGTGTTGAAGAGACTTCACAGTCAGGATGCAGAGGGGTAAGAGTGGAGATGTGACAACCATGGACCATAGGTGCTTCTGAACAGAAGCCAAAGAGATGGGGAAACATCACACCTCATGGAGCCTTCAGAGAGGCAAGTGCTTTCTTGAGTTGCAGGTTGATGAAAGTTAGAGCCACTGTCAACTTGATCTCCCCTGCTACAAGAAAAAAGATTGACTGTCCATGGTGGAAATGAGAATTTATGGACTAAGGCTTGTAACCCATGGCAGTAACTAAGGATTATTTTGTAACCTAAGAATTACAAGGATTGACATAATCAACATGTATCTAAGTATAGCTTAGACACATACATAGTTGTGACTATAAACTTAAATGCTGCTACTTAATATGTCTCCATTTCTGTACATTATCCTCAAGATTTTTTTTTACAGAACTTAATTCTTTTCCTCAGATCAATTCCATTGCTATTAGAAGCTTTTTAAAAGCTGTATCAATGACCCAAATGAAGGACAGGAGAGACACTGGACTGGAGACTCTAGCTGTGCATTGACCTGGCTGGCTTCCTTAGCTCCCTGCTCTGATGGTGTTTCCCCCTCACCACTCCAGGTGGTGGACTTGAACTCTGGGCCTGGGTGCTGTCCCTGAGCTCTTCAGCTCAAGGATAGCGCTCTACCCCTTGAGTCACAGTGACACTTCCGGTTTTCTGGTAGTTAACTGAGGATAAAAGTCTTACGGACTTTCCTGCCCTGGCTGGCTTTGAACAGCAATCCTCAGATCTCAGCCTCCTGAGTAGCTAGGATTATAGGCATGAGCCACCTGTGCCTGGCTTGATGGTGCTTTTTTTTTTGCATCCACTAATATGGACAGTCCATTGTCTAGCACCCTCCGTAGTAACTCTTAACTTGTGGCTCAGTGCATTTATGATTTTACTTTTCTTCTGTTCTTTCTGTTTCTCCATAGATTTGTGGGAGGGGTAGAGAGTGGGGGAGGAGATCTGACAGGTGCCAAGCTGTCCTCATTTGACTTACCAGTATTTGGAAGGCATTTAAATTCATTCTTTTTTTTTTTTCTATTGGAAGGGGAGTGAAATCCAAAATTCCTAGCTGTCTCTAAATACCAACTGACTAAGCTTAAAGACTCCCAAAATAAACAGCTTAGCATTCCGGAAAGTTATCAGAGACCTGGGAGGGGGGGAGGGGAAGGGCTCTATACAGTACATACCTCTCACCCTCCTCACTCATTCTGCTTAAGCAATCCTGCAGTGCCAAGAAAGATGACATGTGTTTGTTTTGCAGCCAGTCGATAAGGGATGAATGGCTCACCCTTTGGCTTGTGATGCTAGGATCCTATTCTATTGAATGTTAGGTTGCCAACAAAATGAACCCAGATTCAGCTGCACTCGACTGTCGTCCCCCCGCACCCCTTCCTACCTGTCCCATATCTGCCCATCCTTAAAAGAATGATTCAAAATTTGTTCCCCTTCATGTGTATCCCCATTACACAGCAGTCCCTGCACTTACCTCTTAGCTCTTTAACAATATTTATTTTAGAGTTGGTCATCTCTGTTGTCATCACTCCCATTGCCTACCCTATTCAGCTCTTACTAATTGATTGCAGCACCTCTTCCTGGGGCTCTAAATAAAAAACATCACAAAACATCTCAGCACAAATCTCTGTTCCAAACAGCCAGGACCGATCAATGAGAACTGGCATTTAAAGTGAAACAGCTTTGGGCTACCAAATTTACATTCTATTTTGAACCTTTAGTCACCAAGAATAAAAAATAAGTACAATAATAGCTATCATTTACTGAATGAGCACTGAGCTAGATACTTTCCAATTACTATCTCTTTTCTTCTTACAAATTAAGCATCAAGTCCCCCCAGTTTCACAAATAAGAAAACCATAGTTGAAAGAAGTCACATAAATTGTCCCAGCTCACACAGCTTGAAAGTGATGGGAGTAAAGACTAATTCCACCTCTAATATAGAACAAGGCCCCTAGAGTGCTAGTCTCGCAAACAATCCACTGTGTCCTACAGCTCCAGTGTTTGATATGCCCTGCGATATACTACTCCAGCTTAGCTTATACAACCCCCTTTCCCCAAAATGCTTTTCGTGCTTTCTGGCTCCAGGACAGACTCCCTAACTACAGAACCAGCACCACTTGTACCACATCCACTGAAACACTCTTCTTAACCTGGATGTAATCATCCCATCCTTTCCTATGACCCACCGTCCAATGCCTCAATGCTCCACTGCTCCTCTGCAAGGATTCCAAACACCATGAACACTTATGCATAAGTCAATATTGAAAGAGAGATAGGAAGCAGGAAAGGAGAGAAGGGTGGAACTGGCACTGGATCTGACCCTCGAGGACAAGTTATTTGTTCTTCAGTCCCTCAGGAACTCAAGCGACTCTTCCAGCTGATGCCATCTTTCAGGGCACTAGGCCATTTGTCTACTTTCTCTTGTATTCCTCCAAAATGTGGGTATTCATGGAACTGTGGAAATACAATCTGCCATGATGTCTTTCTCTCTCTATTTCTCTCTCTCTCTCTCTTTCTCTCTCTCTCTCTCTCACACACACACACACACACACACACACACACACACACACTCTTCCATGACTCCTCCTCACTGGCCCTCCAGGAAAAAAAGTGTCTCAGCTTTCTGATTAGCATACACAATATCTTTCATAACCTAAGCCCAAATGTCAATCTGAAGACCTTCAGCAACCTCCAACAACTTGAATCTCTATGGAGCCATCTGAACCCTGTGCCGGGCTCCTATTATTCCCCTTTCTGTCAATGACCACCTCCTTCCTTTTGTCCTTGATCTGGGTCCTATCACTCTCTATGAGCATGTCACCTGCTTCTGACTTCCAGGTGTCAAAGGGTCTCCCTAGGTGTATCCATAGCCCCCACCTCAGTCACCACACTTGCCTCACCTGGGCACCTCACTTAGCAGCTTATGCCATGTTCATGAATGAGGAATAAAATGTGCCAGCCAAAAGTGCCACAATCAGAATGGACTTCTGTGTTGAAACAAAGATGATGGAAGGAGGATCAGGGAAATGATCCTGATGGCAATTTGGGCAGAAGCTTTGTGAGCTGCCAGCAGATGTGACAGTGGCTAGCATGCATTGTAGGAGAGATGCTGCCTAACTATCTAGGCATTCCATGCCAGAAGGAAGGCTGGGATTTACAATCTCATTAGAAAGGGAAATTTTAAATGTCTCTTTCTATCTAGGGCTCTCCCTTCCTCCTGTTCCTCTGGTGTCTCTCCATTCTCCTTCCTCTGTTTCTGAGTCTCTGTGATGATGAAGCTGACTTTGGACTCTGCTTTTTCCTCTTCTATTTTAGGCATGACTTAGTTGATTGCTCTGGATTGTTTAAGCTTCTGGGATACAATGTCCCCTTTTGTTATTTCCTACTAATTGTAATCATAATAATATCAAGTGGTTGCACATTGTGAAATGGTTGTGAGGCAGGCTCCATGTTTTATCATAATACACCCTCACAACTTTTGGATGCTGAGAGAAGTAAGAGAATCTATCTGGACAAAACAGAGCTGGCTTCATCACCAGCATTCTGGTCATCTCTGGCACTAATACCCTAATTTTTACTCATTTCTTTCAAATCTCCTCTGAGGGTATCTTTCTCCTCTCCACTCACCATGAACTTCCAGTAGACAAAGAAAAAAAAAGCTACTTCTAATGTATTCTCTTTACCCTGGTCTTTTCCTTCTCTCAATAAATCTATTTAAGAGTAAAGACTTTGATGGACAGTTTAATAGAGCTCTCCTTAAACCTGGCCACATTAATGATTTCTGGCTGGCTAAATGTCAACTTCCGTAGCTCAATAGCTATTTTCCTTCCTTAACAATCAGTGTTTGGCGCAGGGTTCTTTATTTGGTGGACAGGGTACAGTGTTTTAATGGGTCATCCTAAGTTAGTGGACCTGGGGTTTAAGCTAGACATGCTGGGTGACCTTGAGCAAATCATTTAACCTCGCTGGACCTTAATGGCTATAAAATGGTGATAATAATGTCCAGGTCCTGCCTATACATTATGAGAAAGTATTTCATTGTGTCTCAACTGTTTTCTAAGCTCCTTGGAGAAGGAGCCAAAGTACATAAACAAGTTAGCTTCTCTGTGTTCTTCTTTTGAGGGATAAAGATGAACACTCACCGAAACAAAGGTTAGCTCACCACTGCACTGCCCTCTGGGTGATGCAGATATGTTCTGCCCAGGAAGCTTGTGGGGATGTATCATTTTCTGGGAACTGGGAATGATGTTTTCCTTGGGGGCATTCTAATCTCTTTTTAAATTAATGTAAATGAGTTTAAATGCAACTCTCCTCTGTGGGAAGTAAAAAAGGCAGTGCCATCATACATCTCATGGCATAGACCCCATCCATCCTGCCTTGTAACAAAGAAACTAGAACCTCAGAGATATACAGCCATCATTCATGGTCGTAGGACAAGCAGGTTGGAACCTAATTGTATTCCCTTAACTAATATGCAATCCTAACTGAACATGGACAGGTGGGTGTCCAGTGAGAGTGTCCAGTAGTATGAATTGGGGAATTTTGAGCAATAGAAAACTTTTAGGGGGGATAAAATAGTTAAAGCTTGGATCTATGTAAAAACTCATAAGCAAGAATTATTTGTAGAAGGCTTTTTTCTTTTTCCTGCATCTGTTGAGATGATCATGTGATTTTTTTCTCTTAGTTCTGTTCATGTGCTGTATTATGTTTATGTAAATCAGGAAATCATTGCTGATTTACCTATATTGAACCAGCCTTGCATCTCTGGGATGAAACCAACTTGATTGTAGTGTATGATTTTTTATTAGTTGCCGAATTTGGTCAGTGAATATATTATTATGGAGTTTTGTATCTATATTTATCAATAAGATTGGTCTATAGTTCTTTTCATTGTAGTGGTTGAATCCTGGTCCAGTTTGGGGATGAGTGTAATGCTGGCTTCATGGAAATTTTTGAGGAGTATTGGTATTAGTTCTTCTTTAAAGATCTTAAAGTATTCGGCTGAGAATCCATCTGGACCTGGGCTTTTCTTTGTTGGGAGTTTAATTATTGTCATTTCAATTTCATTACTTGTTTAAATGGTTTATATTTTCTGCTCAATTTTGGTACGTTAAGGTTATTGAGAAATGCATCTACTTCCACTAGATTTTTTTGTTTTGTTGGTGTAAAGTTTTGCAAAGTATTCTCTCCCATAATGTTCTTAATTTCAAAAGCTTTGGGGGACTCCATAGTAACAAAAACAGCTTGGTACTGGCACAAAAACACACCTGAAGACGAATGGAACAGTTAGAAGACCCAGAAGTAAGCCCATATACATACAGCCATCTGATGTTTGACAACTAAGCCAAAAATGCATGTTGGAAAAAAGACAGTCTATTTCAACAAATGGTGCTTGGAAAAACTGGACAACCATATGCAGAAAACTAAAACTGGATCCTTAGCTGTCACTTTGTACTAGTAGCCATTCTAAATGAAACACAGGCCTCCATATTAGACCTAGAACCTTGAAACTACTACAGGAAGGATAAGATTAGAAGAAACTCCTGAGTAGAAATCCAGGGGCCCAGAAAATGGGAGAAAGAATTTTAAAGATGAGATCACATCTAGCTAAAAATTTCTGCACCGCAAAAGATATATCACTAAGCCTACAGAATGGGAAAAGATCTTCAGCAGCTATGCATACATCCAGAATGTAAAAGGAGATAAAACAAACTGAACACCCAAAGAGTCAATAAACCAATTAGTAAATGGGCAAAGAAGGTAGCTTGAGACTTTTCAGACGAGGAAGTAAAAATAACCAATAAACATATAAAGAAATGCTGAACGTTTCTGGCCATAAAGGAAATGTAAATCAAAAACCACCAAGGTTCCATCTCACCCCAGTTAGAATGGGCATAATTAAGAATGCAAACAACGGGGCTGGGGATATGGCCTAGTGGCAAGAGAGCTTGCCTCGTATACATGAGGCTCTGGGTTCGATTCCCCAGCACCACATATACAGAAAATGGCCAGAAGTGGCGCTGTGGCTCAAGTGGCAGAGTGCTAGCCTTGAGCAAAAGGAAGCCAGAGACAGTGCTCAGGCCCTGAGTCCAAGGCCCAGGACTGGCCGAAAAAAAAAAAAAAAAAGAATGCAAACAACAACAAAATGCTGGCTGTGATGGGGGGGCAGGAAATCTTAATATGTTGTTGGTAGGAATGTAAACTATCGCAACCACTATGGAAGGCAGTTTGAAGAGTCCTCCAAAAACTGAAACTACTTTATGATTCAGCAATACCACTCATGGGCATTTAACCAAAAGATTACATATTGGAACACAATAAAGACACTTACACATCTACATTCACTGCTGTACTATTTATCATGACCATGTTGTGTAAACAGCCCTGGTACCCTACTATTGATCAAGAAATATGTTGTTATATATAATACTGTTTTATATATATATGCATATACATACATATATATGTATATATAAGTTCCATTCTTCCATCAGAATGATATATCCTTTGCAAGGAAATGGATGGACCTGAAAAAAATTATGTTAAGTGAAGTAAGTCGAGCTCAGAGAGACAAAGGGAGGTACATGTTTTTCTCTCATGTGTATTAAGATCTAAATAATAAACATATGTCCAAACATATCCAGACTCATACACATATGTACACTAACAAATTAACTAAAGTGTAGTATATGCAGGGGCAGAGTTTACTGATGTAACTCCTTTTGAAACAATAATTTACGGTTTAACAAAATAAATATCTGGAGGTTTGAACATGTTTTGTCAGGCTGGGAGGGTAATCAAGAGGAAAGTGCTACAGAAATAGAGGGAGGAATGTTGGGTAAATACAATTGTAATATCCAATGTACAATGAAAATGGAACTGGGTAACTTGAGGGGATGGAAGAAATGACATTGATCGAGATGCACTGTACTCATAAACTGACACGTTCAATCGAAACTCCTTTATACAGCTACGTAAAGATAATTTTTAAAAGAATCGCTTGTACTTTTCTAAAGTCTCATACTTTTTCAAAATCTTGATCCTGGCCTGATTTCAAAGCCTCAGGATACATGTTTAAATAATACACTTGTCATCTTGGATCCAGTTTGTGTGACTTAGCTGCGTTCTTAGCCCCAGGGTCCTGTGAGGAAAAGTCAGAGCAGAGAGCTTGGCGAAGCTTTGCATAGAGTGACTTCTCACCTGTTTGGAGATTTAGGTAATCTTACAATCCTATCTGTTCAGAACATGATCTGGATAAGTTAATACCACTATCTCTAAAGCTACGGGTCCAGCTGGGCACTTAGATGCTTTATCTCACAAAATCCTCACAGCCAACCTGCTACAGCGGATGAAACAGAAGCTCAGAAAGCCTGAGTAAGTTACTTCAGGCCACACAGCTAGTAAGTGGCAAGGTTGGTCCTTCTACCCCAGCTTCATATTCTTACTCATTGTGTTAGATGGAAAACAACCCCAGTGGCACAATTCGAAGAGTTAATGAACAGGCTGGGTGTTTTCCTAAGCTGTGCTTTCTTCTAGAACACAGAGGAATGGGAGAGGGCTCTACATGTTCAGGCTCAATGAGGGCTCCACAGGAAGAGGGGAGCACGGGAAGGGGGTTAGGTCCTAAAACTGGAAATAAACAGAGCTGGTTTTTCCCTGGTCTACACACTAGCTCCCTGCACCTAGATTTTCATGAGCAAGTAGTCTCTGAGGATGTGCTGGGCCACAGAGAGAATACAGAGAAAAATAAAATACGATGCAGCCCTTCTGTTGGAGAAAGCCGTAGTCTCCTAAAGGAAACAGATGAAATATACAACTCTAAGACAAGACAGACAAAAGTTAGTGTTTTATGGAAGAACAGGTGCAGTGTTTTTTTTTGTGGGAGCCAAGAATGTACAGATTCATTCCCAAACAAGATACATCATCACGCAGTTCCCATTGCAAAGGTAGTGTGCATATTTTTAAAAAAAAATAATAATGAATGATAGGGATTGCTCTCAAATAAATGGTAGAAGAGAGACTAGGCCATGGTATAAAACTGTTTTGTTAAGTGTGAAGTGCTTAATGCTTCAGTTACATGGACAATTCATCTATCCAGAATGTCTCCTTGCTTGGCCCTAGCCAGGCAGTCAGGGTTTATGGCCCAATAACTCAAGTGTTCCTACAAAAGGGGCTTGTTCTCAGTAATGGCTCTAGTTCGTTCCATTATAGAAGCCAATTTATTTTACCCATGTGAAATAAATTCCAATTGTCTCTTTGCTGAATAACATCTAATTTGATTCTTTATTGGAATTGGGTATTTTTCTTTCTTCTTTCTCTCTCTCTCTCGCCTCGCCCCCTTTTTTTTAGTCTGGTGTTGTATGAACAGCCCAGAAGTGACACAAAAATGACAATGTAATTGGAGAGAATTTTGAGAATAAATGAGAATCCAATAGTCCTTGAAGAAGCAGAAGATCTTCATGTCTGGGCCCCACTTTGGTGTGGGCAGACGCAAGTCATAGCTCTTCCTCTGAATTCAAGTTATGAGTGAGAATCTATTCAGGTTCCAAAAACCTTCCTCTGTCTTAGTCCCTACTTACCATCACCAGCCTCTGTGCTCTGTGCACCCCCACTCAACATCTGGGACCATGTGGAACTTTTCTGTTATTTTGTTAATGCTCCATGAGTGGTTTCCCTGATAAGGCATTGTGCCCATGCCCTGTGGCTGGAAGACACATCCAACCCACCGGTCCAGTCCTCCAACCCTCCTAATGGTACTGACAACTCCTGTTTCCTAGTTATGCTTTTTCTCATTGCTGCCTTTAAGATGTCTTCCTTAATGCCACTATTTTTGGATGAGATGCCTCCTCTGGACCCCCTTCCTGGACATCTCTACATTCCCAACCAAACACCATTCAAACCATTTGCTCCTCTCTCTCCTTTCATCAGGCTGTGCGTTCCTGGGGGTAAAGGCCATGGCTACCACACTCACCCCTCATTCTGCTATGGCACAGGGGTCCTGAAAAAGAATGAAACCTCTCCATAACTGTTTCTTCATCAACAGCAAAAACCTAGGACATTGGAGTGCATTGAATGCTAACGCACACCAAAAGCTTAGCCCTGAAGACAGCGCACAGCCAGTGCAGAATAAATACTAATCCCTGCCATGGGTGACCATAGTTTTCCCAACAATCATCACAGTGCTTTTCAGAGTTTCCGTTCAATAAATATTTTTGAGGAGTAAAGATATAACTGTCCTGCCAGAGGTTTCACTGTCCTCAGAAATCAACCGGTTGATGTAATATACAATATAATATATTATATTGTAGATCATATGCCATGTAAGTATTATATTACCAGAATATGTACATATATAATAATATGCACATATATTATTAAATACTGTGTCGTTTGCTTTGTTTTAATTCAGAAAGGTATGATGGTAATAAAAATAAGAGGTTTGCTCCTCTTTCTCTTAAATGGAAGTGTTGAATAGGCAAAAAAGCAAAAGGCCAGACAGGAGAAAGAACTTCCTTAAATGAGGGAAATGTGAGAAAAACATTGCATGAAATAATGCGTACAAAGCTCTCGGCCTGCAGTGAGGCCCCACCCTGGGCGAGGACTGCCAATCTCACCCACCCTCACTTTCCTGTTGTTCTCCCTGCCCAGTGGCCCCAGGCAGCATCAGCCTCTCATCCTGAGGACCAAGAGCCCTTTGTATTCTTTCCATTCTGACCTCTGGCCCTCATAGGAACATGGGAGCTGATCTAAGATCACAGTTGACCTACATCTGTTCCACAACAGGACACACAGCAGAAAAGCACAGTAGGATTCTGGCTTAGTTTGTGCTCTGCCTCTCGTGAATGGGTGAGTTGGTTTGATTTGTGTTTGTCAAAGTGAGGAACAGGAATGTCTTCAGATTGCTAAGTGATAGTCTTGTATCAGAGAAAACCCTGGGCCTGCAATCAGGCGCAGTGACTGCTAACATGGACTATACTTTCCTCACATCAGCAATGTACTCCTCCACCTTCCTAGCAGCCTTATGGCAAACACCCAAACACTCATCCTCATCTTGCAGATATGGGCACAGAAAGCTAAGAGGTTGCAGGCATTGACTGAGACAGCTCAGCTTGTAAGGGTCTGAAGCCACCTGCGTGGGGTTAGGTCTGAGACCTTAATCCCAAATTCAGAAGCTCTATCAGACCTCTCTTCTAGTTCTCTCTCCTTCGGGACATTAGGAACCCCATACCTGCATGCCTCCTTGATTTCAGAGCCTGAATTTCATTGCAGCTCTAGAATGATAAATCTCTGGTCCTCCATCCTTACCTTTCACTATCAACATGACACAGTTTCAGCTCTACTTCTCTATAATAATAACTAGCACCCTAACAGACCCTATTCAGCCCCATCCTAATTTTAAGAGAGAGGTTTCACATCAGAATCTCCTGAGGCAATTTTTTAAAAATTCTCTTTAGTTGCCATTTAACAAAGTCGTTTATAAATACAGTGTATCTTGATCCATATCACCCCTTTGAATATTCTCACCCATCCCTACCTCACCCTTCTTAATTTTGTAAGATAGATATTTGATTCTTAAATGCATTCTCCCCTTTTTCTCCTCTTCGTTTATCTACCCTTTTCTTCTTAACCCCATCCTCCACCCCTTTCAAGTACCTGATTCCTGGTATTCTGTTTTCCTGAGCTTTGATTTGGGATTTCTAAGGAATTACAGGGTTTGAGAGCTCCCTTGAATCTGCCACATTTCCACTAATATATTCATTTGCAGTGGCATACCACCCAACATATTTACTTCTAAGTTTATAAGGTAAATCTAGCTTCCATATATATGGAAAAATGGATCCTGTGTCTCTCTGGCCTTGACTTACTACACTTAATGTATTTTTTTCTGAGTTTTCCCCTTTCTTTACAAATGGTACAATATCATTCTTTCTAATGGACGAGTAAAATTTATTTTGTATAGATGCCACAGTTTCTTGATCCATTCTTCCGTTGTGGGGTATCTGGAATGATTCCATATCTTCCAGTTTGTAAAAAGCTAGATGCACATAGGCTCTGTCCTTGACTTCCAGAAAGTCAAAACGTTCCAGGATTAAATGTGTCTACTAGATTAGATGTCTCAATCGATTAAGGAATAGATGTTTCTATTATTTTTTAAAATTTCCTAGGCTCCCAAAGGGTGACAGAATCCTCCCCCCAGGAGAAGTCGGTCTTTGGAGTCAGATGTCTCTGAACTCAACATGGCTCCTCTTTGAGCAGTCCAGGAACCTTGAGGGAGCCCTGAGAACTCTAAGAACACCCATGTCCTATGATAGAAAACCAGAAATAAAATCATGGTCATTTCAAGATGTTGGAGCATCCAAATCTACTGAAACTTGCATAACACAGGACAACATTGAGTAAATCTATGCCAAGCTCCCACCCCAATAGCAGTGGAGTCGACACAGGCTCCTTTCTCTTCTATTCTGAGCAGGCAAGATGAGAAGGGGAAGAGCTGATTGACTGGAGCTGAAATGAGAGTCTTTAAAGGTGATTGGGCTTCACCTCTAAATACCTCTGTGACCTTGGGTAAGATGTTATGACTCAGTTTCCCCACCTCTAATGAAGCTAATGTCCCATACCCTGAGGTTCTCAGGAAATATTAGAGGAAGGTAAGTGCATAAGCACTTTGTCCAGACCCTTTTTTCTACAAAGTGCTAAGTACCACAAATGAAAACTAAAATGTACAACATTTCTCTTTCCACTGCCTGCCTCTTACACCTCTGCAAAATCAAGCCGAAACACTGTTGACTCTGACCGTAAGTACCCAGGGTTGGACCAGAATTTCAAGGGCTCTCAGTCCTTCAGTTGCCAAGTAAACAGATTGTTGTTTTTAAACTATAGGGATTTAGGACCTAATCCACAGGAAATGGGCTTGGCAAATCATCCTAAAAAACAGCACAATTTCTAACCCAATCTCTATCCAGGTCTTTGTTCACTGATACAAAATTAATTAACAGTCATCTCTGGCTGGGGCCACTCCAGGAAAAAGCAGTGGTCAGTTCCAAAGCAGGACACAGAGGGGACAAGCACATTAGACAAAACCATCAAGGTCCAAAAAGACCTGACCAAGTATGAGAGATGAGCCAAATCCAACAGGGAAGAAATTAACAGAGCAGATGTGCACAAGGAGTGGGAAAAAAAATGGCAAGTCCTGTTTCTGGGTCCTGAAAACCAGACCCACAAAATTTAAGATGGAAAAATTGATGGCATGACTGGCTCAGTACTCAGCTAGCTAATGACTGTCAGATCTTCCTGTCCCTCTGTTGTGGGTTGTGCTTGAGATAAGAGCCCTGGAGCTAGCTGCTTCTACCATTTAACAAGAAAATCATTTACCTCTTTGTGCTACTGCTTCCCCAACTAGAAAATAGGGATATTGCCCAGCAGGATGTCATACACCTATAATCCAAGTTCCCAGGAGAAAGGAATATTGGAAGTTCCAGGCCAGCTTGAGCTAAGTAGAGCTAAATAGCAGATCCCTCTCTCAAAAAGAAAGGGACTAGAGGTTAGGGAATGGAGGAAGTAAAGGAAAGGAAATAGCAAGGTTGGGAGCAGAGGAAGAAAAAGAAAGGAAGTGGAAGGGGAGGAAGAAAAGATAGGAAAAAGCAGGGAAGGGAGGAAGAAAAAGAAAGGTAAGTGTGAGGAGAGAAGGGGGAAAAAGAGGGGAGGAGAAGGGAAAGGAGGGGGAAGAAAGAGGAGGGGAGAGGAAGGCAGGGGAAGAGTGAGGAGAGCAAGAGTAGGAAGAGATTGTCAATCTATTGCTAAGAGAAGTAAATGTGATAAATCACTAGTCATAAAGCTGTAGAAAAAAATGAAGTGACCCTGTCTTCGAAGAAGGCACAACCAGCAGGAGAGATAAACACATAAGCCATCAGTTGCTACTGAATTTGCTGACTCTTTACTCAAAACTCTATAGAAAGCAGGCGCTGACAAAATGTAGCCTACTAGTCAAATTCAACCCACTTCCTGTTTTGGTAAATAGTTATATCAGAATGCAAGACATGTATTCATCTATATCTTGTCTGTAACTTAATGACATATGACTACAACACTTCCATTGTGTTATTGCATCAGAGACCATATGGCCCACATAGCAGGAAGCATTCACTATGTGGTCCTTTATAAAAACACGTTGCAGTTTCCTGTAATAGAAATAGATGTTATCAATGCCAAGAAAGCAGAGAATTTTTTAGCTTTTCATATACATCGAGCTCTTGAAATAGATGAACCTATATATTTTTTGCAGTCAATGAATTTGAAGTTTCAAAAGTTTTGATAGCCAGACACTGGTGGCTCATACCTGTTATCCTGACTTCTAAGGAGGCTAAGATCTGAGGATTGCAGCTCAACACAACCTAGGCAGAAAAGTCAGTGAAACTCTTATCTCCAATTAACCACTAACTACACAGGAAATGGTGCTTGGCACGAGAGGTAAAGTCTATCTTTGAGTGAAAAAGCTAAGCGAAAGAGTCCAAGCCCTGAGTTCAAGCCTCAATAGTGGCACCAAAAATGCGTTTTGGGTTTTGTCTTGTTTTTTGCCAGCCATGGGGCTTGAACTCAAGGCCTAGATGCTGTCCCTGAGCTTCTTTTGCTCAAGGTTAGTGCTCTACAACTTGAGCCACAGCACCACTTCCCACTTTGACCTTATCTGAGTAGCTTATGGACTTTCTTTCCTGGACTGGCTTCAAATCACAATCCTCAGATCTCAGCCTCCTGAGTAGCTAGGATGACAGGCATAAGTCCTAGGTGCCTGGCTTAAAAAGTAATTTTGATAATTGGCCTGAAGTCCTAAGTGTTAGATCCAAGGTTCAAAACTGTGTCTAAAGACATCAAGTATAAGATTCTTTACTTTGTCCCAATTGAGTCATGTCTTTGAGATAGATGTTTAAGGATAAATAAGAATATCTCAGATAGAGGTGAAATCCAAAGTCTGAAGGAGTTCCAAAAGTAGATGGCACAGAAGGAAAAAAGTGTTCAGGAGATGTACATAGCTGGAAAATGAAATAGCTGCATATAAATAGATGTGAAAATATCATATCTGGTGATGGAGATGTTCAAAACAGAAGAAAAATGTCCAGAAGGCTGACATTAATAAGAGAAACACAAACAACTATCCACCAGCATGTCTAAGGAACAGCATTTCTACCAGACTCGACTCTGGAGCTATCCACCCAGCACCACAAATCTGACATCATTGAACCTAGTCAATTCACTGTACAGATGTCAAAATTGAGTCCCAGAGGAAGAGGAAGTCCTGCTAGGGACACATGGTGTAACAGTAATATCAAACCCCGGGTGCTAGAACTGGACCAGAGACACTCCCCCTCACACCTATGGATGGTGATGAGTCTGAGGACCCTGTGGTCAGCTCATCTGCCTTATAGGATCCTTGCAAATCTGCAACCAGCTGGTCAAAGATCTCCTGTCTCTGGGATTTATTAGACTCAATTATCCATCTTCTGAGATGTATCTCAGGGTACCATGGGGTCTCCACGTAGTTTAGGATGAGCAATGCTGGCTGGAGCCCTGCCATTGCACCTGTGGTATTTTGATAAGTTCACATATTGCCAACTTCTCCTATTAAATATACAACTTACAAGGGGGGCAAAGTTTAATTCACTCTAATCAACTGTAAAATGAAGCAGGGACTTGCTGCTCCCCTCCTAAGGCCCGTGTCTGCATCATGCTCATCATTAATGGTCGTGGAGCTCTCTGCTTCCTGAGATTGGTTATTAATGAGGGCTGGAATTACGAATTTCAATTAAGTGCTTTGCGCTGGTTCTGAAATGCATTGGGATCTACTCTGGGGAAATATAAATGCTGAGATGAAATGCAATCCTCCATTTCTTCACCTCCTTGCTTCTCTAGATACCATCCTTTCAGTTGAACTATGTTCATGCATCAGCAGCTGTACAGTGCAGGGCATACAAGTTGAGTACTGCATTCAAATCCTGGCTGCATCACTTGCCGCCCCGCCCTTCCATTGAGCCTTCTCCTCCTCAGTAGGTATGGAGGGTTCAGAATTCTGTGACACAAGGTGTTGAAAACAAATATGCTTTCCATATACCCTTGTCTCTCTAAGGACTGCTATATCATTAGATAAATATCTGCTCCTAAGCTCTAGTTTTTGTTGTTGTTGCTTTCTTTTTATTTTTTTGGATGTGTACTGGTCTAGGGGTTTGAACTCAGGGCCTAGGTGCTGTCCCTGAGCATGTTTGCTCAAGGCTGATGCTCTACCACTTTAGCCACAGTTTCACTTACAGCATTTATTGTTGTTGTTGTTGTTGTTGTTGTTTTCGTGGTTAATTGGTGATCAGAGTCTCACAGGCTTTCCTGCCCAGGTTGGCTTCAAACTTCAATCCTCAGATCTCAGCCTTCTGATTAGGTAGGATTACAGTCTTCAGCTACATGCTCCCAGCAGCTCTAGTTTTATAAATAGAAATCATTGTCGTGGTCATGAGGTTGAATGGTGACTCTTGCAGAGAAAAGGTATAGCAAAAGTGGGACTGGGGAATATACAAACAGCTGTCAACCCTGAGAGCAGGGCTCCTGCATTCGGCTGAGTGCCTGAGAGGAATGGGGAGGCATCTTCTTGGCAGGCTTGCAGGTATGGTACTCACAGGACAGGGCTGCCTCCGCTACCGCGGTGAGGAAAGCCTGAGACTCCCACATTCTGACATTGACGATGAGCACATTCCTTCCCAAATGGGGCCCCTTCTCTAAGTCTACAAAGTAGGGAAAATAAAACCAACTTCCCTGGGGCTTATTGAGAGTATTACACAGAATGTAAGATGTGAAATATTTTGAAGACTCTAAAATGTGTGGGCCCATGGAGAAGAATCCCAGAAGACAGGGGGAAACAAGACAAAGAAGCATGTGCACATGTACACACACACACACACACACACACACACACACACACACACACACACTAGTGGCCTGAGATCTTCTCGCCTAGGGTTTAAGACCCCAACAGACGTCACCACCATCCCTGCTGGCTGGCTGCAGCCTTGGCCACCTTCCCCTGAGCTGGGCAGAACTGTGTTACAGCTAACAACTTCAGCCTCCTTCACATTCCAGACAACACAGAAGTAAACCACTGACAGATTTCCCATTAACTCACTCTAGCCTCACTGCCTGGAAAGCCAAGCCGTCCCCTGTTATCAGCAATTTCTCAAACAAGGGTGGGAAGAGGCAAGGGAGGAAGACAGCGGGACTCACAGCAAGAGAGGAATGCCAACTTAGTTGTCTTAATTTGAGGAGACAACCAAGAAATGGGGGCAGCATGATGATTATTCTCCTGTGCTTACGAGTGCTACCTTCAATGCAGATTTCACCTCTCTGAGCCTCCAATCTTAAAAGCTTACATTGCTTTTTCATTCCCAATGAAAAACATTAAGGTCTGGACACAGTGATGCACGCCAGCAATACTCAGGAGGCAGAAATAGAAGGATCATAATCATAGGACACAGCCAGACCTGGAAAAAAACTTGCAAGGCTCTATCTGAAAATTAAACTAAGGTGAAAAATCAAGGTGGGGAGAGGCATGGTTCAAAGAGTTAAGATCCTGCAGTAGCAAGCATGAAGCCCAAGTGCAAATTCCAGTACATATGTGTATGTAGTCCTTTTTCTTCTGTCTTAAAATATCCAGAACTCATATAGGCAGATGATTTTGGAGGCTTATAAATATCATCTGTTATCTGCCTCCTCTGGTCTCTGTTCACATAATCAATCATCATGGCAAACTTGGGATGAGAATGATAAGTGTTCCAGTGCCCATGTCAGAGATTAGAACATGCAGACTCAGAGGCTAAACCCTCTGGTGGATAGCAGAGCTAGGTCAGCTGATGTCACACCACCATATTTTTCATGATCTTTACCTCTCATCGGTGAATGGCAACTGTCTGAACCATGATATGCCCAATGGCATGAGTAACACTTGATTGGCAGCAATGATTTTGAAGTTCTTTGAGGTCAATCTAATCACCACCCTGCCTTCACAGTACCTTGGATCCTTTTTTTAAAGGATTTGGAAATTTGGAGAAAATGAAAGTGCAATAATAATGACTTTGATGTTAGAAGCATTAGACATGCTTAGACATCTCTTTGGAACTTCTCTACCCAGTTTCTTCATTGGCAAGTGGTTGCTTTGTGTCCATTACTTCTTACTGACAACTCAGAGAGTGGACTAGTGGAAAAGCAGAGTATAGGAACTTGCTCAGGGCCAAATGGACTGAGCCTGATTTGGCAAATTCCTAGCATCCCTCTACTAGAATGAGGGAGAAAGGAGAGAAGGCAGATACAATTAAGTTTAATGGAGGTCAAAATAGATTGGTGTAGCCTCTAATCCAATCACCTGTGTCCTTCTAAGAAGAGGAAAATGGAAGCCCAGAGACATGCACTAGAAGAATGCCACGTGGTGACAGAGACAGACAGTGGAGTGATGTGTCTACAAATCAAAGACTACAAGATTGACAGTTACCACAGGAAGCTAGAAACAAACAGGAGGAAAATCTCTCCTCAGCCTTCATGGGGAACATAGCCTCACTAACACCTTGACTTTGGATCTATAACTTGCAAAATTAGGAGAGATTATATTTTTGTGTTTTTGAACCATCAGGTCTCTGGAACTCTGCAGCTGGTAACAACAACAACAACAAAAATGAATACAATAGCATTTGCACAACTGTAAATGAAAGACAAATGATACAAGTAATGGAAGAAATCTTTCCCTGAAAGACTATCTTTTGATTGGTAAATGTCCTTGTGGATTTCATTGTCCTGTGGGTCTATTCCAAATAATAGAAATTAGGCAAGGCTTTGCCTCAGTCCATTGCAGATAATGTCTTCATAAATAATGTACAAGTTTTGATTTCAGTAATTTCTAAATCTCTTCCCAATCCTCTATCTCTTAACAAAAAACCCACACTCTTTCAACCATCTAGCCACCCATCATTTAAAGTATGGGCCTCACATAGTGAAACTTCCCTATCCTCAGTACTACAAAATGTAAAAGGCTTAGACACCAGGGAAACAAAAATGCATAAAATAAATTCTATAGTAAATGAGACTTAGATTCTTCGCAGCAGAGGCTTTGAGGAAAAAATAAACATATGAGCTAATGAAGAACTAAGTTCAAAGGTAGAAATGAGGTATGTACAAAACAAAACCAGAGAAGAAGACAGAAGGAATACAGGTGAAGGAAGTGACTACAGTTATGGAAAAACCAAGGCGATGTCTTTGAGGCAAATGGATAGAACCTTTAAAAGTAAGAGAGAAAGAGAGAGGAGATATTATCTATGAAGCGCCACATCCCATGCATATTGATACTCAAAGTATCTTACATCCTGACACTATGTCCTTTATTTCCCTCTGGCCCAAACCTTAAAAATCCTGAATTGTAAATTTTATATTCATGAGAGTCAAATATGAGCCACTCTTCCCTGCCTTTCTCATAAACTATAAACTTTATAGGTAGGGTGGCTGTATAATTTATCATCCAACCTGGGAACACCAAGACCATAGGCATAATCCAGAACTTTTCCAGGCAAACCAGCATATATGATTACCCGATGTGTAGTAGATTGGAACTGGCTCCCAAATCTGTAAAGTCAGTTTTTCAATACAAATATCTTAGATCAATTAGCTAAGAAGGAGAGGAATAAAGAAAAGTTATTACAAGAATGTTGGCCAGTCAGAATCATGCAGCCTTAGCATGAAGCCCTTCTCCTTCCCTGATACTCACAGTGGGTACGTGTTAATATTAGACTTCTTGATGGTCTGACATCACACACCACACATCAAGGACCAATGTCAAAATAGCTATCTTGAACTTAATCTTCCATCTTTCTGTGGCAAACATGGACAGTATGGCTAGTTTCTTCCTGATCTTGAAGTACACGTCGTAGAGGTGGTACGGGGTGACTAAGAAGGAGCCAAAGGCCCTGGGAACTCTATGGAATAACTCATCTTAGACCTTAACTTTCACCCCACTAGGCCCTTGCTCAAGTGCTGAGCCTAACAGGAATTAAAGAATAGTTCCTGACATTCATTCTGCAGGTTGAAAGCACTGAATCCTAGAGAACGGATGTTTCAAAATCAAACTGGGAAGTTGAAATTTAACAGAAAATTGGAACTTTAAATTTAAAAATATCTAAATGATCCAAGTTAAATTAAAATATAGTAGGCTTCCCAAGTTCTTGCTTTTGCTATATTCATTCTCCTATTCCATAAACTCTTCTTGAATGCAAATACTATGTCAGGCAGTACTGAGCAAGCAACTGAATAAATCAAGGTGCCCTTGTCAGGGCTCCATAATAGCCCCCTAAAGAATTCTAAGTCACCGGGTAATGGTGGCTCATGCCTATAATCCTAGTTACTCAGGAGGCTGAGATCTGAGGATCACAGTTCAAAGACAGCCCAGGTAGGAAAGTCGGTGAGACTCGTATCTCCAATTAACTACCACAAAATCAGAAGTGGCACTGTGGCTCAAGTGATAGAGTGCTAGCCTTGAGCTGAAGAGCTCAGGGACAGCACCCAGGCCTAGAGTTCAAGCTGCATGACTGATGAAAAATAAATAAAAGAATTATAAGGCCTAGTTTCTAGAAGCTGTGACTGTGTCGTCTTACATGGCAAGATACTGATATGTGAGAGCATCCTTGATGACTCAAGTGTGGACATACATACATGGCTTTCTAACAGTGGAGGAGGAACATCCAGGAAGTCCAGGTGATGTGGTATAGGAAAGCTTCCACTGGCTATTGTTAGATTTGTTTGTTTGTTTTATGGGTTTGTGCTGGAGTTTGAACTCAAGGTCTTGTGCTCACTAGGAAGGTACTGTACTACCCAGCCATGCTTCCAGCCTTTTCACTTGTTATTTTAAGATAGGATCCCACTTCCTGCCTAGGTATGTACCTGGACAGTGAATGACTCATTTTAGGCTTCCCATTGTTGATGAGATGACAGGCAAATACAACTGCATCCAGCTTTTCTCCAATGATGGGGAGTTTCTGGTCTTTTCTGTCAGGGCTGGCCTGGAACCTCACTCCTCCCATTCTTAACCTTCCAAATTGCTAGAATTATAGGTGTGAGCTACCAGTGCCCAGATTGCTTTTAAAGGTGGAAGATGGGATCCATGAGCCAAGAATGGAAGTGGCCTCCAGAAGCTAAAAGAACTCAGGAAAATGGATGGAACTGGCGATCATGATGTTAAATAAAGGAAACAAGACTCAGAGAGACAATTATCACATGTTTTCTCTCATATGAAGGATTCAGAAGGAAAAGATGTGAAAGCACCGGGGAGCTTTTTGAGAAGATGAAGAGAACCAGTGGGAAGGGGTGAAGGGGAAGGAGGAAGAGGGAACAACAGAGGTAATCAAGTAAGTACTGAATATAATCAAAGTATATTATATACATGTATGAAAGTTTCATAATGAAATCCTTTTATTTGTATAATTAACACACACTAATATGAAAGAAAATGATTTTTAAAGCTAAGAAACAATTTTTCCCTTAGACCCTCCAGAAAAGACAGCAGCCAAACTCAAACTTTTATTTCAGTCCAATCAGACCAATTGTGTTTTCATTTCTGACCTATAATCATTTTCTAAAAATTATAAATGAATACATTTGCATTTGAGGCCTGTAAGTGTATGGCAATTTGTTATAATAGCAATAGGGAACTTAAGACAATGACAGAGAAAAATCTCATCACGTGTGATCAGAAAGGATACAAGTGGTCCCTGAGTCAATGGATGATAGGAAGCTTCCATGGGGTTGTAAGAAAGGAGCTGTGGGTCAGTGGTCAGGGGTCAGGGGTCAGGGATCAGTGGGTCAGAGTTTCACCAGCTGGTATGGCATATGAATGGGAAGGGTGAGCCTGGGGGCAAGGAGATCCCAGGGAGGTGATCCCTAGAGGATCTTACTGAGAAAGACTTAAGCTGGGGCTTCAAGGACAGAAGGCTGCTCCACTGAGTTCTGGGAACAGGGAACCTCTGTAGGACAGTGATGCTATCTGTGGCTATAAGAGCCACCTTGCTTACTTCCTTATGTCTTCCCTGGAGCCGGCGCTGCAGTAGGAAGCCAGGCTAGGACAGATGGGTTGGAGATCTGCTCTGCCACCTGCAGGTAAAACAGCCCTAATCCCATAACCCCAAAATTCAAAATGCTCCAAAGCATGGGTATTCTGAAGCACTGATGTGATGGCTCAAGTTGAAGATCCCACAGAATGAAGCTTTCATGCTTAAATTGTTTTAAAATAGCTTATGAAATTACTGTCAGCCCATATGTATAAAGCGTATATGTAACATAACTTTCATGTTTAGACTTTAGTCTTATCCCAAAGATACCTTTATATAGACAGATAGATGTAATATTATACATACATATTATACAATATGTAATATAGTATTACTTTTTATTATTATTATGTAGTATTATTTTAGTATTTATTATTTTTTAGTATTACTATTTTTTAAACATCCAAAATTGGAAAAGATATCCAGTCCTAAGTGTTTCAGATAAGAAATACTTACCCCTGTTTGTACCCCCCCCTTGATCTTTTGAGAATAATTCTTGACAAGCCACCTCCACGCTTCCTGTACATGCTTGAATCATCCTGAAAACTCAGCAGAGTTCATGTACTTCCCTCCATGTTTCTAAGACTGCTGTCTTGATTTCAGGATGAAACCATCACCCTGTAGAGTTGGCCAGAGCCTTCTGGAGACACAGAGTCTCACCTGGCCAATATGGTTCCTCACCGTCTGTCAAAGAGTTGAGCGCTATCTACAGAGCACCAGAAGAAACACCCAGAAGATAAGGAAAGCCCAGTAGTTTCCCCAAAATAACCATAGGTCATGAGGTGCATAATGTTATCCAAATTCCTTTACCTGCTTTTGCTTAGAAAAGACAATAGAAGAAAAGAAACATCTAGCTGTTTATTATTATTCTCAGCAATACATTTAAATGCAGTCGAGTCTTACCCAAACAATGTACACAGTGACATGGTTAATCATGACTGCCATCTTCGTGGGACGACTGGGAGATGCCTACAAGATTTGTAAAACATAGCTCTGGGTTTCTAGAGGTGATGGGATCATAAGGGCTCTGACCTAATCATTGGTTTGGCCCATTGACAGTTTCAAATTTTAATTGTCTATTCAGAGGGGCCAGAGCTATGTAAGCTGAGGCCTAATTGGAGGAGGTAGATCAGCAGGTACCTGAATTGGAGGCATACACCTTGACCAAGGCCACTTTCTCCCCCTTTTTCTTCCTCTCATCCTGCCATGAGGTGAAGAGCCTCCTCTGACACATGCTCCCACTCCCAAGATGTTCATCCTCACCACAGACCCAAAGCAACCTTGAACTGAAAGCTTGTAAATCATTTGTCAGGTAAATCTTCCATCTTTCAACCATTTGGGATATTTACCTCAGTGATATGCAATCTGACTCGGAATCCACTCGGAAGTGACAACTAGTCAGGTTCAGGGATGAGCTTCCACTGGGCAAACAAATCTCTCCCCAGATCCAGTGACAAAGGCATTCCTTCCTCTGAGGATGCCGAGTGCGGGTGAGAGGCAGGCCAGCTCCTGTCCATCAAAGAGGAGCCATAGGCTTTAGCCTCCTTGCCCAGGATTGTAAGTTCCCTTTTCTTCTCTAGCTTTCTTTAGTTCCATCTAGTCTAGAAAGAAGACTAGACAAGTGTTGTGAATCTCAATACAGCTAGTGTTGCCTTGAAAAAAATAGTTTGGACATTCCCAGGGCATTTTTAATTCTCTTAACAGATGGAAAGGATACTCTGCCCTTTGGGTGTTAGCTTGAACGACCAGAAAGCTCAATGAGCATTCTGGTAGACAACATTCCATTCAATGTTAGAACATCTCACCTGATGTGTAAGTGAAGAATTCATGCAATTATCCAGGTCTAGAGTCTAACCCCATTTCTCACAGCAGAAAAGATCTTTGCATAAATTTAATATGCACCTGATTCTCCAGGAGGCAACTACCATGCAAATCAAGGTGAGATTGCTTTGTTTCATTTGATCTGCACTGTTTCAGAAAAATCACAATTCCAAAGGCCATGCTGTTCCTGTATTTGAGTGGCCAATTCCACACATTCATTTCAGCTTCCATCAAACAATCATCTGTCTGCTATAATGTCTTCCAGCCCCGTCCCATCCACTCCTCCGAATATCAACACACATCTTATTATACATTTCTTTTTATTTTTCATTTACTTTGCAGTTAGGTGCATTATATAGATTTTTAAAATGAGATGTCTAGGTAGGTTATAGGATTTATGAATCCCATTTCAGAATCATAAAGGGAGCATCACAAAATATTAGTGTGGAAGGGTTGAGCGCCATTGGGTCACATGGCCTTGGGGGCCTTCCCAGCTCAGGCAAACTCAGGAATTTATGCAAAGAGAATCAATCCCAAATTAT
Organism: Perognathus longimembris pacificus; assembly: GCF_023159225.1. Lineage (NCBI taxonomy): Eukaryota > Metazoa > Chordata > Mammalia > Rodentia > Heteromyidae > Perognathus > Perognathus longimembris. The sequence goes on from NC_063161.1 coordinate 149,863,545, forward strand.
ATGCCACTCATTACAGGTAAAGAACGGGGGTGAATTTTCTTCTTTTCCACAAATTTTCCTCACCCACTAAATATCCCTTAGCTATTCCAGAATGTACAGCATTCTGCACCATTGAATACCTTCTGTCCAATTTCCCCAATAATGAAATTGCCTGGAATGGAGTTTGGGCACATTTGGAATTACTCAAGAATGCCATAGCATCACTCGGTTGGAGCAGAGCACGTGCTTTTTTTTTTAATTTATAGTATAATTGATTTCTTTAAAAGCCATTCAGACCTTATTATTTATTAATCCACCTGTCAAGGCTAATTTAAACTACTTCTCAATAAGGCAGTTTGACAACACCTTTGTTTACCAGATTGACAGCCCGGTGAAGAAAGGGATGGCAGAATGATCCCTCTGCTCTCAGCAGAGACCTCTGGAAGGGACCTATAGTGGCCCCAGCCCTCACTAAGAAAAGCAGGAGGCTGGCCATCACCCTCAGCAGGGGCAGCATCAAAAGGTGACTCTTTGTTCCTGGAAGGTCCCAAGCCCCACGCCTGCACCAGCCATAGAACCACAGCTGAGTCTTAGAGACTATATAATTCAAAGTGTTCTTGGATCTTCCTTCAGCCCTGTTTCCTCTTCCCTGACCTGCATGGCTATCTCCCCTGGGCCTCCTGAAACAGTCTCCTTCTGTTTGCATCCTTTCTATTCATTCCAGATGATCTTAGTAAACTGGAAATCTGACTTTTTTTCCACCTCTAAATGTAAGTAGGAGTGATACCCACAGAATCACAGAGTCAAGTTCAAAGTCCTCCAGGCCCTTGTCCTTACCTGCCAGCCTCATCTCCTATTTTCCAACCTCTACTACCCTCCACATCATATATAATGCACCTCCCTCTTCCTGGGTCTAGTCATGTAGTTACCATTGGAGCACCAGCATTAATGTAGCTGCTACCTTGGATTTCTTGTTGTTGTTGTTCTACATCCATATTCATTGAGTCAGTAAGTGGTACCTATTCACCATATATGGAGTGTGGGCCAAGTACAATGCTGAGCACTAAGGACACATTCGGAATTCACAAGCCATGCTTTGAGTTCCAACTTATCCATTTACCTTGTCCAGCACAGTGCTAAAGGACAGCACGGAGGACACTGGAGCTTACCTCTATTGAATACAAGCTACTGTCCTTGCAGTACATTCCTACTTTTAGCATCTCTGTATCCTTCTTTGGAGATGAGCAAAGTAGAGTTCAAGGAGTTGAAATCGCTTGCCAACATTTGCTCAACTCATTTGCCATGTGTTCAGTATTCCCACAGCACTGATTCCAGAGCTCACACTCCATCTCTCCACTCCACTGCTTTCTCCAGCACAGAGTTCAGGCTTGTTGAGTAAATCCATGATCTGTAACAAGCCAAAACCTTTTTTCTGTGTTTTCCCAAACACATTCCAGTTACCAGGGTAGAATAAATTTGACTGTAAAAAACATTTAGTGGCTGACTTGGATACTGAGTAGGTCCAAGACACATAGAATATAAGTCTTGTAAGGGTCCAGGATGCATCCTGCCTTAGGTAGTAGCACTAGTCCTAGGTACTCAATACATATAAGTGAAATGAATGAATGTGTGCATGAAGTTCCCTGGTGGACTTTAGCAATGATGCTTCAATCAGTATTTAATGAAATACTGGCTCCAACCAAAATGCACTTTCCCCATCTGAAATTCAAAGATTACAAACTTGGACATATCCATCATAAATGAAGGTTCTCAGAGGCAACATCAGCACCCCATACTGAGAACAATGGTCACCATGTCACAAACCTACAAAACGTCCTGTCCCTCTCTAGCCACTGGACCAGCACGACACAGTGAGGATGGGAGAATTCAGAGCCCTAACTTTGAGAAGTCTGTGTAAGAGACAAAAAGAAAAGAGGATTCTCATTGCTATTCTCTTCTCGTTTATAAAAAGTAACTGCAAATTGTATAAATAAGGCCGCGTTAAAATTGGAAACACATTTTAGATCATGTGGGCTTGAAATGCACTGCTCAATTTCACACCTCTCTCATGCAGGCCTTGAGGTGGGAGCAAAACACGTTAAGTGGAGCAGTTACCTAACAAGCATTCCCACCCAGGCCAAACTTCTCAGCACTTCACATTTCAAGCAGGAGAGTTCATGGGAATCCAGATCACCAAGAGAGTGAGCCGGGCAAAGAGAAAGGAAAGGGTCTGGAAGATGTCTGTTGCATTGAAGACAGAACATTGGCCTCAGTTGGAAGGGATGGTGTGAAAGGAGTGTGTGTGAGTACCCATCATCCTTTGCCACTTCCATCCAGGAGAGGAGGCTGTGTCCACTAAATAGGGGCACTTGGAGTTCTGAGCTCAGGGTGCTCCAAGAATATTCAAGGACTACCTTCTTGCACACTCTTTTGCTTATGCTCATATACAAGAGGTCTGTCTGCCGGTCTTCCATTTAGTCTACTTCCTGCTTCAGGGGAAGATGAGAACAGCAAAGCCCTATCCATTACCCAAGCCCCATTCATCTCCTTTCTATGGACTTTCCTTCCATGAGGCAGCCTGGCTATGCCTACTATTCAGGACTCTTGCTCATGATAATTGAGGCTGGTGAAGGTTCTGTGCTGGCATGCATTTCTAGAATTATATCACCAGAGGAAGACATTGAGAGTGCCTCACTCTGGCCATAAAAAGGTTCCATCCTGGATATGTCACACATCACTTCTGCTCACAACAACCTGGCTAGTGGTGGTCTTGTAGACCTGCATCTCCATAAGGGAAGCAACGAGTATCATCTTCCAGATATTGGTGACTATAGCTAATGACTACATCAGTGACTCCTACAGGACAGGGCACTCGATCAGTATGAGTTAGGTGATGATGGCAACAGCTTATATTTATCAGGCACCTATTTTCTCCAGTGCTGTGTAGTCATTGTTGTACTGAAATTAACTCATTTCTTTCTTTACAATACCATACTTGGGCCCTAGTGTCACCTGCCCTTAAAACAATCTACTTAACTCCCTAAACTCCTTTTAGCTAGTACTGTACTTCTTACCAAATTCTTTGCAAGGTCTTCCTGCCTGGCCATCCCCACTCCTAACCACCCCACGTGGCACTTACCAAAGTCATCTCTGACCTCTTCTACCCAAGCCAACGACGACTTCTCTATCTCCCACTTACCTGATTATTTTCCTTGCTTTTCTCAGAGTTAACAACTCTTCTCAGACAGCCTTTTTCCTCTAGGTTATCCATGATACCATCTCTTTCACTGGGCTCCATATATGCAGACACAGCTCTCCAGTCTCCTCTCCTGGCTCCCCCTGGTGCCAGACATCCTGACTTCCATATGCTTCCTACCCCAGGATCCTTCCCAGCTCTAGGATTCCTTCACCTGATACGGAGAGAGTCTTGGTGCTCACCACATGCCTTAGCCTGCCCTTTGCTGACTCTCCATTGATATATCTTTGGGGCATCCTTCTCCATCTGATGCCCTCCCAGTACCAATAGTTGAATGCTATGAGCATGGAAAGTTTAGTAATCTCACATCAGAAATATTGACTCTGCCAGCCTCCCCCCACCAAGTCTCCATCTTAATAATGAGCATCATTGCTGGGCACGGATAGCTCACGCCTGTAATCCTAGCTACTCAGGAGGCTGAGATCTGAGGATCACAGTTCGAAGCCAGCCTGGGCAGGAAAATCCATGAGAGTCCTATATTCAATTAACCACTATGGTTCAAATGGTAGATCTCTAGCCTGGACCATAAGAAATCAGGGACAGGTCCCAGGACTGGAGTTCTAGGCCCAGGACTGGCAATAATCAGCAGCAGCAGCAGCAGCCTTTACATTCCCTGCCTTTACATTCCACATCCTCTCCCATAGCAGATGTCCTTGGCTCTATCTGCCTGCTCTATCACTTTCTGGACATTCTTCTTGGAATACTCTTATGCCAGAATTATACATGGTAGCTCAGAGATGTCAGGGAGCGAGCACCATGTCTCACAGCTGGAAAGTGTTACAGCAAAGAGAAAGCTACTTTATTCTCACTTCTCTCTCCGCCACACTGCCTTCCACTAGACAGAGCAGGTTGAGTGCATTATCTCTGCCTCTCTGCAATTCCTTTCAGCATTAAAATTCCATTTTCTTCTAAGTGTATCTTTGCAAAGGCCATTAAAAGGTCATCTAGAATCTAATCTCCTTTCTTAACCTTGGAGCTCAGAGACTGCTCTGCTGCTTTCCCTGGCTGTAAAACAAATATCTGACCGGAGATTTTGAAGAGACATCTGACACCGTGGCTGACACATAGTAGGGCCTCAATAAACCTTAGCTTCTTTCCTCACAGAAACCCTCTCAGTCTACAAATAGCTATGCAACTAAGTTTTATTCTGCGGAGTTATGGGAGTTATAAAGGTGAAGTAGAACGGTTTTCTAGAGACTGAAATTCTCACCTCAGACAGAAAGCATTCACTCAAATATCTTTCATACAAGCTAGGAAGGACAGATGCTGAGTTACTGGGGTCTCGTTGATCTGGATTTCACTCTTGATCCCCTCTGATCTGCTATATGGTAGCAGGGAAGTTGTTTACTCTCTGAGAATCACATTAGATATAAAGCAGGTGTCCAGCTCATTGTAACCATTAGGCTTATGCTAGCTGATGCTGACTGGGCACTCACTCTGCTCTATCTAGATGCTTTGTGGAAATAGCTTCTCACAGTGGCCCTAAAGAGGGAATATTATTATTATGTCCCTCATTACAGACTGGAAGAACAAAAGCACAGAGAGGTGCAGTGACTTGGCCAAGGTCTCACAACAAGTAAGCGGCTTGCAGTGAAGCCACAGGCTCACACTGGGCCAGACTGCCTCTCTGAGGGATGTTGGGGACTGAGAAAGAGGGAGCAGAATTTCATTCTTGTGGTGCAATCGGGGAAGGCTTCCTGCAAGTAGGCAGAGGTGTGTACCTCCCCAAGCCTAGCAACATGAATACTTTGACTTCCCAGCCCCCAAACCTGGCAACACTGAACACGCTGTTTGAAAAATTGTCCAGTAAAGTGTGCAAGCAAACCAGGCAGAATGCTAAAATACCGGAAAGCATAAAATTTAAAAACAGCCTCTGACGATGCAGAAATCGGAGCAGAAAGACTCTCAAAACTCCACTCTATTTGCAAGCTGGCATCTGCCTGCAATTCCTTTACCTGAAACAGGACCAGGCAGAGGTAGGCCTGCCATGCTGAAGGCTTCCTGGAGGTGTAAGGAGAGGGAAAGATAGGAGGATGGAGTCCTGAACTGCACCCACAGTCAGTAAGAAGGCTCTGAAAGCAGGGAGTTCTTCAAAGACCGGTGAAGACTGGGCTCCCACCAGCAGGGCTGCTTCTATGATCTGGAATGCTTCTGTCTCAAACAACCTATAACTACAAAGGACAAAGAAAGCCCCAACACTGGGGTGGACAGGTCTAGGTTCTAGCTCTGATCCTCTGGCAGCTACTTGTGTGACCTTGAGCAAGTGCTTTTGCTTGGGAGTCTGTCCTTGTTTTCTATTTACAGAGATAAGAATGCCTGCCTGTGGAGTGATGCACAAGAAGTGACACCCATTCTCCCAAGGGGAGGCCCTGCTGCTTCCTTCCTTACAGCATTGGATGGGGAAAGTGAGGTTTTGAGTTTACTCTAGCACCCCTAACAATTGGCCTCTCTCTGGCTATGAGTGCCTACACTGACACCTCAGAGAGAGAGAGAGAGAGAGAGAGAGAGAGAGAGAGAGACAAACAGACAGATAGACAGACAGAGACAGAGAGAGAAAAGGCATTCTCCAAGTTCCTTGGGCTATACATTTCAGCAAGATGCATTGACCTCTCTGTCATCTTTGTCTCTGTCTCTCTGTCTCTCTGTCTGTCTGTCTGTCTGTCTCTCTCTCTCTCTCTTTCTCTCTTCATCAACATTTTAAAGGCTTTGAAAAGACCTGCAGAGAAAACCCTTGCTCAGGTTTACCTAGCTTATTTGCCTATGGAACTCATTATGTTTATGAAGGACATTGTCTCTTAACATCTACCTTTACCTGTTTTCCATAAAAATAAACATGGGGTGATGTTCACAGATTGTTAGATCAGTTTTGTGTGAAGGGGAAAATTAACTTAATTATTGGAAGCCAAAGTGAATTGTTAATTCTTCCTACAGAGCATCCTGTCTCCATCTTTATATTCCTCCCATGCTCCTGGTCTCAGCTCACTGACTTCCCTCCACAGATCTTTCTCTGTTCCCTTCTGCCAGACTGATAGGAGCAAGCCTTCTCCCAAATCACAGGCATTGCCTTTGGGACTTTCCTTTGTATGTGTGTGGGGGGAGGGGGCGGGGGGGGCTTGAACTCTGTGCCTGGGTACTGTCCCTGAGCTCCTCAGCTCAAGGCTAGCGTTCTACCAATTGAGCCACAGCACCACTTCCAGTTTTCTGGTGGTTAATTGGAGATAAGAGTCTCATGGATTTTCCTGCCCAGGCTGGCTGAGATCCTCAGATCTCAGCCTCCTGAGTGGCTAGGATTACAGGCATGAGCCACCAGCACCCAGCAACTTTTCTTATTTTTCGTATATATTTATTTCAATGTATTTTTTCACTTGCAGGTTTTCTTATCATTATTTTAAAGATGATATACAGAGAGTTTACAGTTGCATAAGTCGGGTAATGAGTACGTTTCTTTTCAGACAATGACAACCCCTCCTCTGCTCTCTCCCAGTTTTTCCTTCCTGTCCCCACACACAGTTGTACAGTTCATTTTTAACACAGTGTCTAGTGAGTACCACGTCCGCATTTGCTCATCCTCTGTCCCTCTATTTCTGTGTCTGGGTCTTTCTTGAGGAAGCAAGCTTGTCCCATCTCAGGTATCTTCCCATTCAGAATGTCATCTTCCAAGAGCAGGTACATCACTGCCTCTCAAGCTTTGTACAGTGCCTAGGACCTAGCATGTGCTCAGCAATGTCGAGTAAACAAAGCATGATCCACCATGTCCCATCAGCCTGAGACCTATAAAACCATAGGTGATTGTAGCTGGAGGGATGCGTAGCTTTATCTGGCCCAGCTCTCAACTCACTGCATTCTGTCTTTATTTATTGGACAAGAAGCTGATGTTCAGAACACAGAGATGAATCAAGTGCAGTCCTCACCTTTACTACCTGGTAGAGGGCCACATGCATGGATGGTATTGGAAATGACAGCTGAAAGCCCAGCACATTCCAGACACCGCCTCCGGATGTATTGAGTGACAGAATGGATGGATAAGAGAGAGGTGTGCAAAAGGCAATGGACCATGAGAGGTAATGCTCAAGCTGTATCTATAAGAATGAGGATGAGTTTCCCAAGTGGTGATAAGAAAGGGAGCTCTAGAAAGGCAGGGCAACATTGGATGCTACAGTGCAGAAGTATGGAAGCTTCTCTGAAAAGCTCTTCGTATGGAAAGCATTGGGGTCAGGAGAGAAAGGAAAGACATAATAACAGACCAGACTCCATTATGGCGACAAGCACAGGCCCTGCTGAGGAATCTGATTCCAGTCTGCATGGATGCCAGCAAAGATGATTATAGAAGGTCTTCAGATATTTTGAAGGTAGACATAGGTGATTAAAGTGAGAGATCAGCCAGGGCAAAAATTTAGCAAGACTCCCATCTCAACAAAAGGTCCTGCACATCTGTAATCTCAACTATAAAGGAGGAAGAGAGAAGAGGGACGTTCAAGGGCGGCCTAGACCAAAACATAAAAGCATGAGACCCTATCTGAAAAAAGAATTCCCTAAATTTAAAAAGACTAGGAGTATGGTCAAGTGAAAGACACCTGCCTAGAAAGCATAAGACCCTGAGTTCAAACACCAGTACTGTAAAAAATAATAAATTTAGAAAACGGTTCCCAAATGTGGCTCCTGCAATCTCCTACCAGGCCTGGTCTGTAAAGAGCCCCACTGAGCTAGAGGCCCTGTCAGAATGAAAGGTTTATTCTGCCAGCTGCTGGGAGTGTTGACAGTAGATGCACTCAGCTAACTGTTCTTCTTGATAGTGGCTGCCTGCTTAAGAGCATGGTCTTGGCCGGGGCCATGCCTCTTCCCTGCATCCACTTGTGTCTGATGCAACAGAGAAGGAAGCCCTCTTGCCCTCTCTCTAGGTCAGGACAGCACTAACAGGCTCTGGGACCCAATGTGCTACATGCATCAGCATCAGCTGGAGCTGTTGTTAGGCTAAAATAACTCACCTCCTCCCTCTGCCCACTCCTTCATTCTCAGGAACATTTTCTACTAAACACCCTGCATGCCAAGTCCTGTCCCAGAATTTGCTCCCCCATTTGCTCCAACCCGTTGCATGGTCCTTGTTTTCATCTGTCTGATTCCTGTACCCCTTGCCTCCAGCCCCACTTAAAGAGTCCTTTGGCCATTAACTATATATCTGCTGGACAAAAGCTAGCAGTATCACACACAGATCTTCAGGGTGCAAGGTGTAATTTTGAACAAAGGATCATGGCTGAATTCATGGAGTTCTGGTAGGAATACACATCTTTCCAGGATGTATCTATATGTCCATGAGTAGACATATGTATGCATTGCTCATGTTTACTACATCCACTCATTTAAAGCTTACACCAATTTGAAGCTACAGGTGTTACTATCATATCCTTTTGTATACAAGAAGAAACTGAGGACCAGAGAGGTTATATGACCTTCCCTATAACACAGAGCTAGAGTGTGGGAAGATGGGTCTTTGTGTTAGACACTTTGCCAGTCTGGCAAGATTTGTTGCTTGTAGAAAGGGGTGAAGAAGAACATCATGGCAGAAGGGTGTGGTGGAAGACAGCTACTCATCTGATGGCAGCGAGGAGACAGGAAGTAGTTAAGATATAGCCTTGAAAGGCACATTTCCTCCTCCCCCATACCTGGTAATCTACTTCCTCCAACTAGGCCTAACTTCCTAGTAGCTCATTCAGTATAAACTCATTGATGGATTAACCTACTCATGCGCTCAGCTCCCTCTTGACGCAGTCATGAAACCAAACCTTCACTACATGAGCCTTCTGAGGGGACATGTCATGTCAAAACACAGCAGCCCTGAACAAATGTACTCTTTCTCCAAAGCCCTCACACCTCTTCACTACCCTACTTAGGACACTTGGTTGCATTGGCTAGGAGAGAGATACTCTTCTCTTATAGACAGAACCTGACAGACAGAAAAAATACACAGCCACCATAGGGTGCCATGGTACCCAACCTCAGGGTTGATAATTCCATAGCTTTCTGCCCCTTGATTCATTGGGGCTCTTTGGGGAGAGACACATAGCCCTGGCCACTGCATGTGCTGATCCACTGAGGACCTAGACTCAAGGAGTCTTGTTCTAGAGGTCAGTATCTGGAACACTGAGAAATGGACATGTTCCCCCTTCACACACAGAAGGTGCTTTGGGGAGCTGTAGACAGCAGCTCTGGACAGACACTTGAATCCCTATGGATATTTCTATCATGACTGTCAGTCAAGCTCACAGCATCATAAGATGGTGACCATCACATGTTTAGACAGGGAAATATGGCTCAGTACTGTTAATGAATTTGCTCAAGGGATCTAAGAAGGCTCCATTAAAGCTCACATATCCCAACTCCCACTCCCACCCATTCATTCATCCACGTGAAAGGGAATTAACAGGTACCTACTGCCATCTTCACTTTCCAGCCCAGAAAGGTCTCTTGCCTAGTTTGCATTGATTTTTTGTGTGTTTGTTTGTTCTTGATGCATTTGCAGAATCTGATACTCAGGCTGCAAATAAAGCAGATAAAAAGAGAGGTCAAGGGAAAGAGAGAGACAGACTCCTTCCTACGGCTCCTGAGATTGAAAACATTTCTTGCTGGCTTCTCTCTCATATTTGCTAGATCCTTCCTTCCTCCACAAGGATGTTCCAGCCTCTTCTCCAACCCATCCATCTGCAAGGCCCCCGGTTGTTGGCGGGTCATGAAGGTGACCACAGAAATTGGTAGATTCTGAGGTATTAATTTGCAGCCCTTCTGTTCCAATATACTAGCTGCTTCATTCACCTTCCCACCTTTGGACTTACCCACTTCCCAACACAGGGAGAAATGTCACGCTATTAGAGATACTAAAACACAGTGGGAAAACCTTCATTGGCTCCTTGCTGCCTTCAGAAGAAAGTTCCCATGGTATATGTGGCTCAACCACAAGCTGCCTTTCAAATCCCATTGCTTCCTTCACCTTGAAATATCTATTGCCCATCTGATTGGCTGGAAGTGTGCAGCCATTTGTTGCTCCCTATATGTTTCATGCTCTTTGTCTCCAACCTTAAAGTGGCCTCCTCTGCAGCAGGGGGCCATTGCTCACAGCAAATGTTGAGAACCTGTGCTTCTTTCTCTATGCTGGTGAATTTATTCTACATCTCTCTTCTCCTCACTTCTAACTCCTGATTGTGAGTAGTTGATGTTTATGAGGTCTGCAGAGGTAATGACACTGGTGTCTTGTCCCTAGGAAGGATCTGGAGTGCAATACTCACAGTGAATGCTATGAATGACGGAAGCCACTTAGTCATGGCTCCTTACATTAAAGTGGTAGTTAGCATGGTGAGCCATCCATCAGCAGACCCCAGGAAAGAATCTGCCTGCCCTCTTCCCAGAGGGAATCGAGGTTATCACTGCCTTTCATTCTACTACCCAAATGTAGTTTTAGTTTGCACAACTACTTCTGATGATCTCCACCTCCATCTCAGCTATTCCCAGTCACAAGGCCCAAAGAGGATCTCAAGGTCTCCCAAAGATATCACAGCAGGAGCTCATGCCTGTAATCCTAGCTGCTCAGGAGGATGAGATCGGAGGATTGCAGTTCAAAGCCAACCCAGACAAGAAAGTTGGTGAGACTCTTATTTCCAAATAACCCCCAGAAAACCAGATGGTGATGCTGTGGCTCAAAGAGCACTAGCCTTAAGCGAAAAAGCTCAGGGATAGTGCCCAAGCCTTGAGTTCAAGCCTCATAATCAATAACAACAACAACAAAAAGATACCACTAAGGTCCAGAGAGCTCACTGAAACCACCTGCAACTCACCTGATCAGTCCCAGACAGCTCTGCCTGCTGGAACCCCACTGCTACTACATGGAGGGAGGACAGAGCCACCATAGCTGATGTCTACCTTGAGCTCTTGGCACCTGCCAGCCCATTTCACCTCCAGATTTTGCACCTGCAAGATATTGAGATATCTTGCTCAATAGGAATAACAACATCACATTTATCAATTCACAGTCTCAAATGCCCCTCATTGCTGCTCTCAGCTTTGGGGGGGAGGGGTCACCCAGGTGACCCCTAAGAAAGGTCCAAAAGGCGCTTTTGATGCATATCTCATGCTTAAATCTGCTTCATTCCTGGCAGTGAGCAAAATAAGCCAAAGCCAACTCTCACTGAGAAAGGTCAAACACCCGCACTGTGTTTGTTCACGAGGGTGATATTTCACCAAAGAGCAGATGCTTCCTAAATGACAAATAAGAGCAGCAGCTCCCACGCGGGTCCCAGGGGAGGGAAAGGTCTCTGTTCCATATGCAGTGCAGGTTCCAGTGAAGACAAGTTTGCAGGACCAAAGAAGGAGGGCAGAATATAGCACATTGCCACACAGAACTCCAGAAGAATGAGGAATGCATATTGTGTCCAGCATGCAGTAGCTCCCCCACTTAAAGTATATTGGAGAGATATAATAACCAACATTTATTTTGAATGCTTGCTATGTGCCAGGCATTCTGCTATTACACACACACACACACACACACGCACACACACACACGCACACGCACATGCACACACACACACCTGCCCATCAAGTTACCTGATTCCATTTTCACATATGTACATTGAATATTATGGTTGTTTTCTCTCCACTTACACACTCCTTGCTTCCCTTAAGCTCCACCACTAGACAAATAAAATATGTTTGTCTAGCAACATTTTCTTATGCTCAGACTGTTAACCAGCACAACCATGAGTGGTCTAGCCTAGGCACAGTGGGATGTGGGAGGATATCCGCCCCCCCCCATCAGCTATGCTAGTGCCTGGACAAGACCCTCAAATAAAGTAAGAGGATGTGGAGGAAGGGACAGAATGGACGGGCAGAGTAGGATAAGCTCTAGCTTAGACACTGCCCATCAGCTCAAATTCCCACTGACTACACCGTAGTTTTAAGTTAACAGCGAGGGCATATGTATCTCATTGGGACCTAGATGACTCTAGGCAGTAACTGGACCCTCTTTGTCCTGACCTGGCTTTGTCCTAGGAAGTTTCAGAGGTCAGTGAGGCAAACATATTCTCACCTAATCCAAATCATGACTGCTTAGCACAGACACACATGCCATTTGCCATACACACGCTCTCATTTTTATTTATTGCTAGTACAAGGGCTTGAACTCAGAGCCTTGTACTCTCATTCCACTTGCTTGTTCACAGGTAGTACTCTACCACTTGAGACACATTTCCATCTCTGTTTATTTGCTGGTTAGTTGGAGATAGAAACCCATGGTCTTTTCTACCTAGGTTGGCCTTGAATTGGGATCCTCTAGGTCTCAGCCTCCGTATTAGCTAGGATTTATAGGTAGCAGCCAGCATCCAAATTAACATACCCTCTTGAGACTCCATTCCCCCTTGGGGAAGCTATGATGTCAGGTTCAGAGAAAGCAAAGGTGGGAATCATATATCTAAGGATGATAGGTGAGTTCATGAGTCATCCAAAATGTGGTGAGAACAGAGGTAGCATGCACCTGTGTATTCACTAAGGAGCATATGGCATTGTGGACTCTGCTGAATGTATGTACAGCCCTGGGTGAGAGCCAGGAGACTTGGATTTTCTGTAACCGTTCACACTAACTTATAGAAGTTAGTCCATACTTCTAGTGTGAACGCTATTTCTTGGCCCTAATGCTCCAATGAAAAGTCCCATGTCTCTGGTTCTCTCTCTCTCTCTCTCTCTCTCTGCCTCTCTGTGTGTGTCTCTCTCTCTTTCTCTCTCTCTGTCTCTTTCTCTCTCTCCCCCTCCCTCCCTCTGTCCCTCCATCTCCCCAAGACTTTGGGGAAGATAAAATGAGATAAAAGGTAGCAAAGCTCTTTGATCCTAGATTTTATTATTATTGTTATTTCTACTGCCCTAAAAGAACCATGCCTCCTGGGTTTTTGAATTACCTCCTATGCCATTTCTTTTCCTATTGACTCTGGATCCCCAAGAGAGAGTCACATTTTCAACAAGTTTTAGCTGCTGGAGATTTGTGAAATGATAGAATGACAGAGCTAGAAGGCACCCTGGGGACCAGCTGTGCTGGCTTTAATACAAAGGGGGAGGCTAAAGACACAGAGGTGAGATACCCAGGCTGAGGACACACAGCAGGTTTGTTTAAGCCCTTTGCTGTGACCATTTTCATGGTGCTATGCAGTAGCTCTGATGCAAGAGTTTGATTCAGGGGGTTGCAGAAGGTCCCATCAGCACCCTCAGACATTTTCTCATCTCCTCACTCCCTTCCAATGGGAGCTCCTCTGGGAGCTGAGGAAAAGTACAACCCCTTTTTCACAGGCTGCAGCTGCACCAGCTGACTTGATCAGCAGGCTGTGAGCTTGCCAGGAAAGAAGTAAACTACCATCAAGACAAGGGTGTCCCTGCACACATCGTCTCGGCTGCCTCCTGTGTTCAAAAGACAGTTAACATTTCACAGGGAACTCTTGACAGAAATACACTATTTTGTACAGAGTTCCTGACAGACTGGCAGGAAAGCCTCCTGAGAAACAAAGCGAGATTTATTGGAAAGAAAAGAGAAGGTAGTTGGGATTGTATGAGGCAGAGAAGCGAAAAGAAAATGGTTCTGGGGAAAAGCAATGCTGGCCAACCGGCAAAGAAAACACAGAAACCTTCCATCCATCTTGTTCAACAAAGCACACCTCAACAACACCTTTCCCAACAGAATGATTTAATTCTCCCATGCTGCAGGCTCCTAGCTAGCCTTGCCTGTGGAGAAGGTAAGCTCAGCTATAGTCTATGGAGGCTGCTTTTGAATGAGCAACTTGGTGATGATATTAAAAGATGAATAGGGGTGGTGGATGAATAGGGAGCCAGAAGGGACTCACAGACAAGAAAAGCTGCAGGAGGCATCCCAAGAGAACAAGCATCTCTATGGAGACTGGAAGCTTAGAGGACTGGGAGGAGGATGGGGCTATAAGGGCCTGGCTTAGGAGCTGAAGCTTTGACCTTGGACCCAACTTAGAGAGGCTTTTCAGGAGAAAAGAAAAGGTTTTATAAGACTGCTCATATGGAGAAAAACAAAGTGAGAGAACATGGTATAAAAAGTAAAGACAAGCCTTCCTTCCAGCATCCATAACTGAGAGGCCACTAGTGGTGTAGTGGTATTATCAGAACTTGGAAATCAAGTTGAGAATTCAATTCAGGGGAAGAAGGGGAGGTGGGGACTGGCAGACCTCGGGTAAATAGCTGATTGTTAATCGCTGCTCTGGAGATAGGTGGTCTTTTGGGGCAATGGATATAAATGATGTAGTATAAGCCAAGATTATGGCATCTTTCAAGATGGAGACCCAAAAGGCAGAAGAAAGATGATCCTCCTCAGCAAAATCAGAAAAGGCTTCCTAGAGTAGGCGGCCTAAGACTTCAGCCTTGAGGGATGAATGGGCTTCAATTCACAGAAATATGGCTGCAGAGCCCAAGCCCAGGCAGTGGGAGACAGGGAAGGAAAAGAGGTCTGCCAATCATCTGTGGAGACAGCAGAGAGTTGTGAGAAAGCAGAGAACACAGGACATGCCAGGAGGAACCTGTGCTGAATGAGAAACACCGTGGAAAACCATGGGAGGGTTCTGAGTAGCCGGATGATCCTGGACTTCAGAAAGTTAGAGCTGACAATATCAGAATCCTGCTGAAACCATGAAAGGAATTTGGAATGTGATGGAGAAAGCTTTCTGAGCTGACCATGCACCATCTCATGTTTCCTCTCCCCATGCTCCCCCACTACCACCCAGTAACCTCAGTTTCCAGGGCTCCTCATAGCTCTCTTCCGGAATCAGCTCAAGCAAAGCTCTCAGAGCTAATAATTTTATGTCAAGTCTTGTGTAAAACCAGGTTGGATTAATTATTGATGCAAACTTAGGCAAATGAAAGCTCACTCTGGCTTGGCAAGTTTCCCCCTCTGTAAAATTAGCTTACGCAGCTCAGGTTGCATCCCAAGGAGAGGCGCACTCCTGTCAGCGGCTCCAGACCCACCCTTGGAGACTTGCGCATGGAAGGGCTTTGAACCTCTGGCTTCAGATCTGTGTCCAGAATCACAGCCACTTTCTGAGCTGGGAACAAGGGAGAAAGCCCAGAATATGCCTGGTTCCTAGGCCTCCCGTGGACTCCTTCACGGCCAGGCTGTGTGCAGAAAACAGCATCAGCAATAACAGGCTCACAGATCCAATTCCACCCCATTTAATTAAATGTCTTCAACGCTCACAAATTGCAGCAATGGATGTGAGATCATGCCTCCAGACACTCAGCCACAGAGCAACCAGGCCATGTACCAGGAAAGGTACAGTGAGGCCGGGTGAGCCCTGCCAGTGCACCTGACAGTGCAAATGAACAGCAGAAGAAAACTCCAATCAGAATAGTCTGCAGGGACACAGTTTCATTCAACCATTCCTTTAATGGGTATTTACTTCACACCACATGCTCTATCCTACTGTGGGCATTGGAAATCTGGAGGGAGGACCCTAGGGATGCAGAAGAGGAAACAGCTAACAATGTTAGTGTACATTGTCTTTTCACAGAGAATCACAGTCTTTGGGTGCTGAAGACGGCCCGGAAGGCAAACTGACTACAGGAAGTGAAGGTGTCCCCCTACTTGTATATCAATCTCTGCCTTGTAAGTCAGGTGAGTGTTAGCACACTCCTGAGTGATTGGAAGCCACTGAAGGAAGATGGTGCTAAGCAGGCTGAATGTCTATCAAACAAAACTCAGGACACAAATACCATCAAAAGAACAGGAGGCAAGACAGTCACACTCTGCCTCCTAGGCAGACACCAAGCCCCTAATGGATAGATTATCACACATACCAGAATGAGGGAATTTGGCCCTGAGTTGTCAACTGAGGTGGGGGATACTAGCTCAGCATTAGAGGATGGATGTAACTGTCCATATAATTTTCCCAAGGAATATTTATTTTTTCCACCTGAGAAACAGGCTTATTCATCTTCCTCACACTATCAAACAGCAGGTACGTGGTAGACATCTGCCACATCTCCAATGAATGGAGCATGATGGGAATTCTTGGGCAGCATACACCATAGGAAGCAGGCCTTGTACTGTGCAACCCTCCAGCAAGTGGGCCCAGTATCTGCTGTTTGTGCTACAACATAACCAAGGGGTTTTGTTTTATAGTTTACAAAAGGGAATGGGGTTTATCAGTAGCACTTGGTGAGCATTTATTCATTCATTCATTCAGCCATATAATACTTATCATCCAGACATTGTCTTTGGACCCTGTGGGTTACAACAAACAAAACAGACCTATCCCCTGCCCTCTTGAATATCTCAATTAGTAGGAAGATGAGTATAAAGGAAATAAGAGTCTCAAATGACTATAAATCACCCACTATGGCACATGTGCTCTAAACAGGAGGCCAAAACATGACCAAGAGACACTTTCCAACTCAGTAGCCACTTTCTGTTGTTCTGTCTGAAAGCCATATCCAGCCCTTCTACACAAAGCTGGCTCCATCCTGTCTCCAGATTTCAGCCTAGATGTCAGTTCTCAGAATAGCTTTCCCTAAACATCCCCCCAGGCACTCGATAACATGACCCTGTTTTGTTTTCCATAAGGCATTCATTGCTATCTGATGGTTCTTTTCTTTTTATTTAATGTATTTATTCATTTGTTTATTGCCTGTGTTTGCCTGGTATACTGTGAGCCATATAACAGCCAGGTTGTCTCCATACCCCAACCTTTAGAATAGGGCTGTGAATCAGTCAACAACACACACACACACACACACACACACACACACACACACACACACACACACACACAGCCAGATATAGGGCTGAGACTTTTAGCCAGGGCAAACTCTAGAACTTCCCATCTAGAACATTCTCAGGTCACTTTCATGGGAAGACAGAAGCTAACTTTGGAAGAGACAAGATCTCCACAAACACGAGCTATGGGGAATACCAACTCTTATATGGAGAACATAATGGAACCTGTCCCCTAAGTTATTATCGAATGTGCTTAGAGTGGTCTTCTGGCAATGCTGCTGTTATAGTTAGGAACAGCATTTGTGGTAGTGCCATGCTTGACTATAAGGATTTGAAGTGGGTATTTTGTGCTTTGTCAGACATGTACTCCACCATTTGAACCACATCTGTAGCTCTTTCTGCTTTAGTTGTTGTTGTTTTTTTTCCGATAGATAGGTTCTCACATTTTTGTCTGGAGCCAGTCTCAGACCTAATTATCCTATTTCTACATCCTATATAGCTGTGGCTATAGGCACAAACCATCACCAAGCCCGCCTTGTATTTTGAGATCATGTCTCACTAACTTTTTGCCCTGGTTTCCTTCAAGCCATGATCCCACACCCAGCCTAAGATGCAAGCACGTGCTAAGTATTGTTAGTTTTAAAGGTCCACAAAAAGGATTTGAACATCACCATCAAGATTAATTAACTCTGTGGAAGACTTCTGAACCTCTTCCCTCATAGATTAGAGGATCCCCATGCTAGCCTCCAGTGTGACTATCCAATGTTTGCTGTGCAGCCCCAAATCAAAAAGTATAGTCAAGTAACACAAACCCAGGATTAGTAGAATGGATGTAGGCCCCAATTCTGACGCTTCCGTTTATGGTTTTATGGAAGCTGGAGGAACTTCAACTCTGAATGAGATCAAGAGCAAACATACTCCTTAGCACTGTTTACTAACTGTATCTGTACTGGACATATGATTGTTGTCTCATAAATGTTGAACATGTCAATCACCCACTCTGAATTTGTCCAAATGGAACGGGCCTACCAAAGCTACACTCCTAAAGACATTTTCTCTCTCAAATGTATCCCTCATTTGCTGAATGACTTTGGGCCACAAACCTATCCTTGCTGAGCCTTGGTTTCTCAGCTCCTAATGCTGAAGTAGTCAGGGATTTTTTTTCCTAACTTAATTATTCCCTCTGAGAAAGCGCCTCATGGTGCATGTACTAAATTAAAACATTAATTAAAATAAAAGATGAGCTCAGCAACAATTAAATTGGGAGAACTATATAGTGAAAGAATTCATGTGTGTGTGTGTGAGAAAGAGAGAGAGAGAGAGAGAGAGAGAGAGAGAGAGCACCATCTCCATCTATAAGTCCTCACTATCCAAGAATGCCTCACAGGCTGAAAGTCAGGGACTCATTCCCTAAACTGTGAAGAGTGGAGAGTATCCAGCAGGCAACATAAATTCCCGGCAGATCCATAGACTTTTTACATGTCTCTGTCTTGGGGTAGATATTTAGAACTGGTAGCAGAATAAAGCATTTTCCCATCTATTCAAGCAAAGGAGGCAGGGCCAAGCAGCTCGGGAGGAATAGCATGCACAGAGAAATTCCTCCTTTACTAAAGAAGTACTTCCTATACCTGTGCCATGACAGTCCCTGTGCTAGGTTCTGGGAATGTAGAAGTGACATTGTAGATGTTGTACTCTACAAGACCTCCAAGTTCAATAGTCAGGTAAAGTGGTATCAATATGTAGCAGAGGCCAAGAGTGCCCAGAGGCTTGTCTTCCACCTTCACTGACTCTTTCCGGGAAAGCTACTGCATCTCTTTCCTTGACCCTGTGCTGGGCCATTTCCTCTGTGAGATCCACTTCTGTCTAGCATCACTTTGTTATTTATTCAGGGATCTGTTCAAAACTGCCTCTCCTGGAATCCTGCCTTTGCCAGCTCACATTAGCCAACTGTGCCTTTCATCAGCCTCCTTCTTTCCCAACACATGCCCCATTTCTTGGACATAGTGCTTTCTGCCAGTTATTCACAAAAACATTTTGTTTGTTATGCCAGTCCCGGTACTTGAACACAGGGCCTGGGCACTGTCCCTGGGCTTCTTTTGCTCAAGGCTAGCATTCTACCACTTGAGCCATATCTCTACTTCTGGGTTTTTGGTTATTTATTGGAGAAAAGTGCTTTATAGACTTTCCTGCCTGGGCTGGCTTTGAACCACAGTCCTCAGATCTGAACTTCCTGAGTAGCTAGGATCACAGGCATGAGTCACTGGTGCCCAATCACAAATGTTTTTTATGGTATATATCACACAATAGGGAACCAAAGAGGACCTTGGAGACAATCTTGTCATTGCCTCTAGTTATCCATCTGGAGCCCCAGAGCCCCACAGGAAAACTGACAAGTGCACTCTGATACACAGTATAGAGGAGAGTCAAGCTGAGGTCCAGGTCCCGCGGTCCCTAGGCCTTACTTCTCTTATTCTGTTTCACCTCTCATTCACTAATTTGTTCTTCCAGATCTGTGGGTACTAAATAGACACTTGCCAGGCTCTAATAGTTGGGGTGACCAGACTCAGACCTCCCAGAATCACTGTTGCAGTAGCCTGTGGACACAGCAGAGCCAGAACCATCTCAACAGAATATGTATTGCAAATATCATCTCCTTTAGGAAGCTTATCATCTCCTCTGAGTAGCCCAGCTCATTCTGAACCACCCTGGATTATGCCAGTCATTGGTTTCAGAAGCTCCAAGAGGAAAGAGCTGACAGATTCTTACCTTCCTTGGCCCCACAGTTCCTCTTATCACAGGAGAACTGATGCCCCTTGAATCTGTATCCTCTTTGTGTAAGATCAGTAAGACTTGGAGCAAAACTGGACCCTGTTCCTTCTCATTTTCCCCAACCTATGAAGCCAGAAGAACACACATCAGTGTGGAGTCCAGTGTCCTACATCTGACCCTCAAGGGGTCCTTCTTGCCTGAAACTTCCTTCAGCATTACTCAATACCTTGTGATTTGGGCTGTCTCTCACATCACAGTAAAGGTCTGCTGCCTGGGTCTAATGGTCAGGATGTTCACAAAGGACCTCAGAGGAAGGAGCCCTGCAGTATGACACCTGCACCTGCTCCTGCAGATCCCATAGGCCTTCTCTTACCTTCTTATGGCCTCTCAGAGGGAGTGTGAGGAATCTGTCTGCAAATACAGAACTAGAGTCTGTGTGGAACAAGGTTCCAATTCACGTTTTATATCCAGGAAGATTGAAGAAAGCTTCAAACAAACTTAGAGAACTATGCCAGGATTTCCATTTAGGTAATGGGGGTCTAGAAGCAAGTCTGTTGTGCAAGCATAGCTTTATTTGGTTTTGAAGTAGGCAAAAAATCACAGCATTCAAGCAGACCCCTACTTATTCAACCATTATGGGCACATCTATTCACTTTTGTTCCTAGACAACCTTGCCTTTACTTTAAAGGTCATTGTCAATTGGTCCAACCATTTCTATATGACCTCGCACTGAGCAAACCACACTGTATGGGAAACAGAAGTATAGGATTCATCAGGACAGAATTCAAGCCATTGTTCCATCTCTTCTTGTATCCAAAGTAAATCGCCTAACATCTCTGAGTCTCAATTTACTTGCCTGTGAAATAGGAGTAATGATAGTGCCTGCCTTATAAGCTATCATAAAGATTAAATGATAAAATTTCCATAAAATTGTTACAAAGTATATGATATACAGTAAATATTTGGTAAATATTAGCTATTATCATCTACATCATAATCACTATTAGCAGCAATAGATGTATTCATTATTCCTATTAATTGAGCATATATCTTGCACCGTACAGAGATACAGCAATACACAGAAATCCCACCAAACTCTGAAAACTCTTCCATACAACCCCAAAGCTTCCATTATTATAAAGCATTTACTGATGCTCAAGTGAAATTTCAAATTGATTTAACACTGACTAAGTATTTTCTGGGTAGGCAGACTTTGGCCTACTGAACTACCTAAGTCAACCTCTAATCATCATCTCCCAAGAAATAGGCAAGGAGACAGAACATTGTCTTATGGGGACAGTGTTTTCCTTCATAGTGTCACTCCCAAGACCAGACCTCCTCCAGAATGATACTCCAGATTCCACCAGTATCCTGAATTGTCTCCTAGGATGTCACCAATGTCCTATTTCTCATCTGCTCCTTGAGAAGAAATGACTGTTCCTTATCCTCTTTGCACTCAGCCTTGTGGATCTCCAATAGGTGACATTCTAAAAAGTCATTTCCTTTTCATCTGTGGTAAATGAGAGGATCATTTCATCAAATCTGGATGTAACTACTGTTTCTAAAATGCTTGGTCTCATACCATAAATGAAGAAAGTCTCCCATCAGGTTGGTTTTGTGTCAATTCGAGGATGTATCTGAGTCCATTATTTTGACCCGAGGGCCATGCAGTAGGCCATCATGAATTACTCTACTGGCATATGACAGGGCTTTCAACAAGTCACCCCCATTCTTTCCTGATGCTTCTCCTTTGGAAATGCAACTGATTAAGCCACACAGCCCTGCAGGTCCTATACTCCAGGCAGGGCTGGATGAGTCACATGCAATTACAATTCCATTCCCTTTAACGGGCAGAGAACAGTACATTTACTAACATAATTATACTGCAATTGCAGAAGCCAATGAACAGTGTACATTTAAGACATAGTGTCCTCAATAATATCTGCCCCTTGTAGCTCCTTAATCAGCAATGTCACTCACGAGGACTTGTGCCACTCAGGGAAACAGCTTTACTTCCTTGCAAGAAATATGGGAGGCAGGAGAGATGATGATCTAAATGCTTTTGTCCCTCCCTTACTTGAGTCAACATAGTACAACTGTAATAATTGATCAGCCATCAGGAGGTGATTAGGACATTAAGATTCTGCCTACTGTGTTGGGGTCAGCTGCACCTTTAAGGGGCCACAGCTTACCTCAGCCTGTCCCTCCCCTTCCTGTCTTTAACAGGAAGAGAAGGAAGTCTGACATCACTTGAGGGACAGCTCCTTGGGACCAATCAGGGGCCCCTCTCTTGTGCCCGCCTTTAGGGTATATCTGGGAGGTTCCTCATTTGAATAAACAGAAGCCCTAGAGGCTTTCTCCAGGGGCCTACGCGTCTGTGTCGTTCTTGGCGGCTTTGGGGCACCCTGCGACCACACGCCACCGAGGCTACCCGTGGCCATCGCTCTCTCATGAGCGATAATGGACCACCCAGGAAGGGGCGGAAAAAGCCCCTTCCTCCCTAAGCGAGGGGAATTCGAGAGAGAGACGAGGCTACCTGTGGCCATCGCTCCCACGTGAGAGCCATAAAGGGCCACCCAGGAAGGGGCGGAAAAGCCCCTTCCCCCCCCAAGCGAGGGGAAGTCCAAAGAGAGAGATCCCACACTACTGGATGGGTTAAACCCTTACAAAGGGCTCGGGGGAAGCAGTAGGCTCCTGTTCTGTCCACCATGAGATGATACAGTGTTTGTCTTTCCCCTTCAGACAATTTAGCAGAGGCTCCACTATAGAAGCAAGGAATGGACTTTATCAGATGTGAAAGCTGCCAACACTTTGATCCTAGACACTTCAATCTCTAGAAGTGTGAGGAACATGTGTCCATTCTCTATAAATTAGCAAGTCTAAGATGTGTGGGTACAGCAGTACACACGAAGCCAATGGAAGTCCAGGGATACCTTCATGTCTTTGCCATCCTGGGAGTCAGAGAGAGAGAGAGTTGAGACAGCCCCTACTTATCTCCATTCTACCTCTCTCCTGTTGTAGGTGCTAAAAGCCCAAGATGTACTTGGGTTTCTTAGACTCTCATGCCATATACACCCTTCACCTGAGCTAATGCCTGCAGACCACTATGTTGGCCCCTTTTCAGGAAATCTGAAGGAAAACAAGGAGTCAGCTTTGCCAGGGTAGTCTTCAGACTAACCTACGTGAGAACTGACATCTCACACCGATAGGTAAGGCTTGCAAGGCACTTTCAAAACTTTATCCTTTTCTCAGGAGCTATCTCTCATTTGATTCTCCTGCTAGCTCAGTGAGATGATTTTCAAGGTAGGAAAGAGGTTCCAAATGGTGAAGCAAGTGATTGTCTCACAGATATGTGGCCAGAAAGTTGAAGGGCTAGGTCAGGCAATATCTTCTTTGAACCCCATTCTTTCTTCCTTGGGAAACTGGAACATGGTGGATCTCCAGTTATATAGCTTTTCAAAGGTGGCTTGGTTCTGTTCTGACACTTAAAGTACTGGAGAGAGGAGGAGGTCCTGCAAGATACTTCACTAAGCATTCCTTAAAACACCCTCCAGGGCCCCAGATCATAAATGATAGCTTTACTGCTGAGATTATTGTTGATTTTCTGGCTTCTGCATTGGACCATAGCTTCCTTATTGCATTGATTCTGTACACCAATCTATTCTCTGTACTGAGTAGAGTGCTGGACCCATAGAGGTATTTAATGTGAATTTATCAACCAATCGAATGAATGAGTAAATGGCCAAATAAATAGCTTTCATTAGTCATGTGAGAAAGGGAAATACAATTTTTGAATCTTCATTTCCCTATTGCAAAACAAAACCTATTTTTTGAGGCTGGCGAGAGATTTAAAGACAACAGGTATAAAATACTTGGCTAGCTTAGAACCTGATGCATGGTAGATGTTTAATAAAAGCAAATTATTGTCCTCTTAATAAAGTCACACCTCAAAAAAGTTCCCTGCCCCACCCCAGACTACCTTTGCTATCAATCAGATAAGAACTTGAGAAGCAGTGCTCATGAGCTACCTGTGGCCCAGGCATCTTCATACAGATGGAAGACTCCATTAGCATCTTTCTACATATGAAGAACTGAGCTGGCAAGTTTCTGTCTCCCATACTGTGTAGGCATTAACATGATGAACAGTCTTGGTCAAACTCCTGTCTGGTCCCTAACACTTATGCAGACAATTTGGCAAAAAATTCACTTCAAGGAGGAGTGCAAATGTGCTCTTTAAGCTCAAACCATCAGATCGGACCCAACAGCCCATGGTTTGGTGAGTGTCCTTATATAAACTATTCCATCTTCCTTGGCTCAGTTTGTCCACCTGAAAAATGCAAAAGATTAAATACACATAAGATGGTGAGGATGCCATGACATGATATTAAAAATAATTATGCTAGCTGAGAGGCAGTGGCTCATGTCTATAATCATATTTACTCAGGAAGCTGAGATCTGTTGAACATGGTTTGAAGCCAGCCTGGAAAAATCAATGGTACTCTTATCTCCAATTAACCAGCAGAAAGCCAGAAGTGGAGCTGTGGCTCAAGTAGCAGAGCATCAATGTTGAGCAGAAAAGCCAAGTGAGAGCATGAGGTCCTGAGTTCAAGCACCAGCACCAGAGCAAAAAGGAAAATTAAATTACACTACGATGTTAATCATGCTGATCTCTCATCAATGGAAGGTTCATTTGTCACAAACTATGCTGAATGCTTGGCTTTGTTGCCATATTTTAATACAAATTGTACTAAAATAATATTATTAGGCTCCTTTATTCAGATAAGAAAATGTAGGCTCAGAGAAGGTAAGGAACATCCATCTTCGAAGTAACCCAGTAAGCAAGTAACAGAACAAGGATTCAGACTCATGTATTTAGCCACCAGACCTTTCCACATCTCGGTCAAGAATGAGATGACACTATTTCAAAGGAGGCAGATGAACTTACTTCTCTAGTTCCAATTCTAACACTAACTAAAAAATAATCACATTTGGGGCATTGTTTTTCTCATCTGTGAAATTAGGCTGCTGAGTTAGATACTTCTCCATGGCCTTTTTTTTTTTCTATTTAAACTTCCAAAATTTGTTACAGACATGGGGGTCAGTGGTTCTCCCTAGTTCCACCTGAAGATACCACAGGCAGGACAGAGGTAGGAAAGAGTCACACAGGCACATGTTAGAATATTATCTTTGGGTCAGATGTAACCAAGATGGCTGATTGGAAACTCTGTCTACTCAACCAGAAATACAAAGCTCTAATTGGTAAATCCAGCTCGAGAGTGGACTCCAGGCAAAGGCAAGCAGTTAGAGCCTACTGCCAATCAAGAAACATCAAAACGTATCTCAGAAAGAGAGAAAGACTAACAAAAACAAGTACCAAATCCAAGAAGCCAGGCCTCCAGCAGAGGGGCACAGTAAATTTCTGCTCCACACAGCTCATCACTCCACATAGCCAATCACTCAGCGTGGATCACCACTCAGTGCAGACCAATGCTCTGGTCTTCTTGTCAAGGCTGATTGGCACTAAGGAACAACCCAGATACAGCCAAGGAAACAGATGCTGTCCCAACCACACCTTACAACCCAGAAAACTATTTCATAGGACAGACCCCAGAAGGAGACTATGCCAACAACAAACACTCTGAGATACATGCTAGTGATCCCCAGGTAATAAGCAAGAAGGGTGAGGGTGGAACCAAGCCCTAGTCTCAGAAGGAGACATGGGATATAGGAAAGAGGGAGAGAGAACAGAAATGAGGAACAAAATTCTCATCTCAAAAGATCACATCAGTTTCAGCCTACAACAAGCCAGAGAGGATTCAGCCTCCTGACAGGATATAAAGCAAGGATACAGCTTCCAGTCAAGTCTCACACTGATACAGAGAGGATCTACTGGTCAAGAACTCATATGGATAGGAACCAAACAGAAGTGCTACAAACCAGAGTCTTACCCCTGAGCACAGCTCCCAGTGTTGAATGAGGGGCCAGCCTCCAGCAGAGCTCCAGGCCAACAGGAAAAGTGACCAAATGGTGCTCTAAACTGAAGACCACCCCCCAACTTCGCCACCAGTCCTTAGTGAAGGTTCAGCAAAGTTCTTCGCAAACAGATACAGGGACAAAAGGGCTCCAATTTCAGTTCTGCCCCTGAGCTAAGCCCCCAGAGCTATGTGAAGCACAGGCTTCCAGCCCATAGGCTTATGCCACACATACTGGCACAGGGGTTAAAGGGTGTCCAAATCCAAAGTGTCTGGGTGACAGTAGGGAACCAGATACCTGTTTCCTGCCAGGTTCTACACAATCAGGGGCAAAACCTGAGGGTCTGGTTTTTATTGGATAGAGGACTGACCCCCATATCAGCCCTAAACAAATAGGAGAAAAAAAAACCTGATAAGCATACAGGGAGACTGGAGGAATAGAAAAGATGAACAAAAGTGCCATACTATATGATAGATTTCAATCATTTTAGACCAGGATAAGTACCAAAGCTGACCTATGCCCTGTACCAGTAGAACACACCCCATAAAAGCATTGTGTTGAACACAGAGAACAACCCACTAGGAAGATCACAAGCACCCCAAAATTTAATACCACGAAAGTCTTCCAACAGGTAAAACCCATCACAGAAATACAGGAAATGTATGAAATCAAGGAAATACAACAACCACTCAACAACAGGACAGACAGATAATGATCTAGAGGAAACTTCACATAGAGAGCTAAAAGACTTAGGATAAAAATGAGAGGTGAAAAGATAGAAAAATCTCTACATAGCATTTGGTGAATGAAACAAGACTAACCAAAGAATAATGGAATAATTCATAGAGAACACAAATAAGATAAATGAATTGTAAAAAATGGCAAAAGAATAGATGAATTGCAAAAGTGATGGCAAAGGAGAGAGTTTAATGGAAAAATATAACAGCCACTCAGAAGAGATGAAACAAGGCATAGAGATCTTAACAAAGACTTCAATAAAGAGAGAGAAGCCCTGAGAAGTGACCAAACAGAAGACAGAACAATAAAAATAAAGTAGAAAATCTCTCCAGCAGAATAGATGACATGGAAGGCAAGCTCTCAGGGCTTGATGATAAAGTAAACATAATAGAAAGAGAGGAGGTAACCATACAAAATAAAAAGTCCAAGCAATAGGATATGAGTTTACAAGAAATTCAGAACTCAATCAGAAGACGTAATCTGCAGCAGTAAGTATCAAGGAAGGAGAAGAGCAGATAACTAAGGCTATAGAAATATATATATATATATATATATATATATATATATATATATATAAGTTACAGCAGAAAACTTACCAAACATTCAAAAATGGAAGTCCCATTCAGGTGCAGGAGGCCTTTAGAACACCCAACAGACCAGAGCAGAAAAGGACTTCCCATCACCACATCATGATCCACATTGGGACAGTAGAGAACATAAATAAGGTGTAGAAAGCTGTCAGAGAGAAAAGACTGATTACCTGCAAAGGAAAAACCTGTCAGAATAACTTCAGATTTCTCAGCTGAAACCCTAAAAGCGAGGAGGGTTTTGGCATGATACATACCAAGTATTGAACAAGAACAACTACCAACAGAGAATACTGTATCTAGTCAAGCTTTCATTCATAACTGAAGGGTGAATGACAACTCTTTTGTATAACTACTAAAAGAAAATTTTTAAATGTAAAAGGAAAAAAAAATAGAATGTCAAACCTTGGCTCTTTCTGGTGTGATGGACCTACCCCCATGCTTCAGTTTCCTCATCTATGAAATAAAGAAAAAATATATAATCTCACAGAACACTTACACATAAGGAAGAAAGTCTCACAGCCATCCCCACACTGGCCAGTAAGGTCTCATGACCTACCCATATCTACATACATATATATCATCAAGACTCGTGTCCCTGATCCATTCTCATCCATCAGCCTGGTCTATATGCTCTGGTCTCCGTCCTTTGAACTGGCTCTTTTTGTTTTCTGGGCAACCTTCCTCCTGAGGGCTGAGGGCTTCCTTACTTACTCCCTTACCTTCTCTAATCCCTTGTTAGATTTTAATCTTATTTTATGGTAAAAGCAATGTACCAAGGGGTACATAAGTTAATGAGTACATTTCTTTTCAAATAGTGTTACACCCTCCCTCATTTTGTTCCATTTTCCCTTCCCCATGACTCCCCTCCCCCCTCAAGTTGTAAAGTTCATTCCAATAAAGTGTCTAGTGAGCATCGCTACTCCGTTGCTTTACCCTTTGCCCCCCTTTTCTGTGATTCCCCTTCTTTCCCCCAAATCAAATAAACTTGTATACAAGACACAGGGTACCAAAATGAGAGACAGTAACCACAGGGAGAAGCTAGAGGAGAAAAGAAAATGAAAGACAAAAGAAATAACTGCGAATAGTACATTAAAAAACAACAACAACAAAAAGAAAACAACCTCTTGTTTCCATATCATGGAGATCATTTCGATTAGCATCATTTTATATGGCCATATGCACATAGCTATTGGGCTATTGTGAACCTCTTCTAGGACTATCCTAGGCATATTCTAATTGTTATAAATGAGGGAAACCATGAAGCCTATGTTTCTTTGGCTCTGGCTTACTTCACTTAATATGATTTTTTCCAAGTCTTCCATTTTCTGACGAATGGAGCAATGTTCTTCTTTCTAATGAAAACATAGAATTCCAGTGTGTGTGTGTGTGTGTGTGTGTGTGTGTGTGTGTCACCTGTTCTTGATCCATTCATCTACTGAGGGGCATCTGGGTTGATTCCATATCTTAGGTATGCTAAATAATGCTTCACTGAACGTAGTAGTGCTGCAAATCAAAGCCACATTGAGATTCTACCTCACCCCAGTTAGAATGGACATTACCATGGCTGTGATGTGTCCAAAAGGGAATGCTACTGTACTGTTGGTGGGAATGTAAACTTGTTCAACCACTTTGGAAAGCAGTATGGATGTCCCACCAAAGAGCTCCCCTATGACATAGTAATCCTACCCCTGGGCATTTCCCCAAGTGATCCAATCCTTAGTTTAACATCACCTTCTCTTGTGATCTTTTACTCATGGCCCACGAAACCCCTCCAGCCCACTTTTCATTTATCTTACTGCGCAATGACCCCCTACCTATCATCTGTTTGTTTCTTCTTACTGAATACCAGGTCCTAAGAACAACAATTCTGGTTTCAGTCCTTGATCTTGGGACCTGAATCACCTCTAGATACATAGCTGGTATTCCAGAATACTTGAATTAATGGGCAATATTTGTCCCAAACTAAATATCCACTCCATCTTTTCTTCCCTTTCACAACAAAGCTTGACTATTAATTTAGCACCTACTAAGAACCAGGTCTCCTACTGAGCATTCTACTAATGGTTAGCTACATGGTAAAACATTCTCTCTACCTGGAGTTCCAAACTTAATTCCCCCTGTTCACCTGTGGTTCAGTACAACCCCTGATTCACCCAAAACCAGCTTCTCCAATGTGTGCAAGAAACCAGTAAGTCTTTTAATTAAAACAGTCTTCTATGATGAATCTGTTATTACAGAGCTTTACCTATGTAAAACATTAATAATACAAATTTCATTTGTTTGTGTCAGTGCCAAGCATTAATTTTTAATAGCAAAATGTATGAGTTATGAAAGGCATTAATGCAAACCAAATCACCAGCTGAGGATGAAAAGGAAATCTATTTTTTAGGGTAAGCAGTGGCGATGAAATATTATGGTGGCTTCCAAGCAAGAACGAAGAAAAAATATTTCTTCATCCTTCAGCAATTAAAAAAAAAAAGACTCAGATGAAGAAGGAACTTTATCATCACCTTAACATCAGTGCTAAATTGGAGCAGTGAGCTGTCCCTTTTATCCTGCCATATCTCTGGTGGCAATTTCAAAGCAAGAAGTTTATGCAAAATTGTCCTAATTACCCAACCCAGTCACATTAATACTTCTAAGATAAAATATTAATAATAATTTGTTACATTTGTGCAAAGTGATAGAGTTTACAAAGTACTTTCATCCGTTTTCTCAACCAAATCTTGCAACTCTGCAAGGAAAGATAATTCATTCCTGTTTTAAAAATGAGTTCACTGAGACACCAAAAAGTTAGGTGACAGGACTGGGCTTTCAGTATTGAGGCAGGCAGGAAGGGAGGGAGGAAAGGAAGGGAGGGAGGGAGGGAGGGAGGGAGGGAGGGAGGGAGGGAGGGAGGGAGGAAGGGAAGGAGGGAGGGAGGGAGGGAGGGAGGGAGGGAGGGAGGGAGGGAGGGAGGGAGGGAGGGAGGGAGGGAGGGAGGGAGGGAGGGAGGGCAGGAGGGAGAGAGTCTAGCCACCAGGAAGATTTAGGAAGAAGGACAGGCATGTAAGGGATATGGAAAGAAGAAGCTGGATGTCAAGTTTCTAAATCTCTAGCTGCCACTCCAAACCCCACCCCAAGTCCATCTTCAGCCCTCCCCTATGGCCCAGGAAGCTCACCCCTGAGGACTACCCTCAGCCTCTTCTCTTCCATATTCAGCCAAGGAGAGGCCCTGGCAGATCCGATTGGCTATGGAACAAAGGGAGGAACTGGGCATTTCCTCTGCCTGCCTTGTCCTATCTCTCCCCAAACACCAACTCCCTGCCAATGGCTATACTCCTCTTCAATCCCAGCTCCTGCCAGGAGACCTCATCCCCACAATTCCCTTCTCCTAGGGCCTCTCACAAACCCTGTGTTCACTTTGGTCCCTTCAGTCCAAGAAACGGAAATGGCTTTCTGATATTGATCTCTGGGCTCCAGCATCTCTTGTTCATTCCCTTGTTCCTACTCACGTCTCCACAGTAGACCCTCCAATAAACAAGTTCCAGGTAAACTATCCAAGCTTTTTAAGAATGATTTTTTTTCCCCTGCGAGGAACATGACTCACACGCCAAGTCTCATATCTTCACTTTTACCAACATGGGAAGCTGGTCTGAAGCAGGACCTGCTATCATTTCCCTGCTCACTACAGAGTATTCCTCAGCCAATTAACTTGAGACCAGAATGGAACTCATGGCTTCTGTGGCACTAGAACAACTGGAGGCAGATGTGAGCCCGACAACACTAACCCTCAGTAAGAACATTCCAGAGAATGGCATATGTATCCAGGTTTGGATGCTCTGTATATAGTAGTCCAATGTTTTCCATCTGAATCCATATAGCTTATTCTGCAATATTTACATGCTTTCATACCTGCCTGTCAAGCTGACGTTATGGTCCTTATTCATAGATGTGGAAACTGAGTCTCAGAGGCTGACTAAAGTTGTGCATTGATGGTCATTTTTATTTTTTTAAAAATTGCCTGTTCTGGAAAGCTAACTACTGACCAATATGCTCAGCAATGTGTGATCTCAGTTAATTCTCTCAATGTGTGCTCAACATTCCTATTTCACAGATGAAGAAACCAGAGATTATGAGTCATGAGTGAATGGGTTCATTGTATCACAGTTTCGGCAGTTACAATACGCATTCTTTTATGATGACATGGTATTTCCTTCTAGGCAGGGCCATTGCATTGTACCTGTCCATGTGACCCATGTGACCTCTGCCAAGAAATAGGCAGTACTTACAAATCAAAGAAAGGTTGGACAAATGGGACTGCATCAAACTGCAGAGCTTCTGCACAGCAAAGGACATAGCTCGCAAGATAAACAGAAAGCCCACAGACTGGGAGAAGATCTTGACCGGACATTCAACAGACAAAGGCCTCATCTCTAAAATATATGCAGAACTAAAAAAATTACCTTCTTCCAAAACAAAACCGCAAAGAACCAATAGCCCCCTCATCAAGTGGGCTAAAGACTTACAAAGAGACTTCCCTGATGAGGAAATGAGAATGGCCAAGAGACATATGAAAAAGTGCTCTACATCACTGGCCATAAAAGAAATGCACATCAAAACAACATTGAGATTCCATCTCATCCCAGTAAGAATGTCATATATCAAGAAAACTAACAATAACAATTGTTGGAGGGGCTGTGGCCAAAAGGGAACCCTACTTCATTGTTGGTGGGAATGTAAACTGGTTCAGCCACTCTGGCAAGCAGCATGGAGATTCCTCAGAAGGCTAAATATAGAACTCCCCTATGACCCAGCAGCCCCAGTTTTGGGTATCTATCCAAAAGACCACAAACACAATCACAGTAATGCCACCAGCACAACAATGTTCATCACAGCACAATTTGTCATAGCTAGAAACTGGAACCAACC
The DNA here is from genome assembly GCF_023159225.1 of Perognathus longimembris pacificus. Lineage (NCBI taxonomy): Eukaryota > Metazoa > Chordata > Mammalia > Rodentia > Heteromyidae > Perognathus > Perognathus longimembris. The sequence goes on from NC_063161.1 coordinate 149,895,517, forward strand.
CAGATGCCCCTCAGTAGACGAGTGGATCAGGAAAATGTGGTACATATACACAATGGAATTTTATGCCTCTATCAGAAAGAATGACATTGTCCCATTTGTAAAGAAATGGAAGGACTTGGAAAAAATTATACTAAGTGAAGTGAGCCAGACCCAAAGAAACATGGACTCTATGGTCTCCCTTATTGGGAATAATTAGTACAGGTTTAGGCAAGTCATAGCAGAGCATCACAAGAGCCCAATAGCTATACCCTTATGAACACATAAAATGATGCAAAGTGAAATGAACTCCATGTTATGGAAACGATTGTTATATCACAGTTGTAACTACTTTCAACGTCCCATCTGTATCTGTAGCTTCTATTATTGATGATGTTCTTGTATCACCTTCCTGTGGTTGTACCTACACCATCTCTGTAATCTTATCTGAGTATATTGGAATCCATGTATACTGGTATTAGAAGTAGGAAATTGAAAAGGAATACCAAATTTGAAAGACACAGGGTAAAAAAAGACAAACAACTACAAAAGCAATACTTGCAAAACTGTTTGGTGTAAGTGAACTGAACACCTCAGGGGGGGAAAGGGAAAGTGGGAGGAGGGAGGGGGGTATGAGGGACAAGGTAACAAACAGTACAAGAAATGTATCCAATGCCTAACGTATGAAACTGTAACCTCTCTGTACATCAGTTTGATAATAAAAAATTGAAGAAAAAAAAAGAAATAGGCAGCGCTCACTCACTATTAGCCACTTTCCGCCAAGGAAATGCATTGGATAGGGCAGTTCCCAGGATTACATGGACGCCCCACCCACTCCTAGGCCTCACCCACTCCCACTATGCTGGTGATCTCACTTTTTTTTTAATTATTGTCAAGGTGATGTACAGTGGGGTTACAGTTACATACATGAGGGAGGGAGTACATTTCTTGTCAAACTTGTTACCTCTTCTCTCATTTTTCTCCCATCTTCCCTCTTCCCCATACACCTCCCCTCCCAGTTGAGTTCCAACATATTGTCTTGTGAGTACTGCTGTTGCATTGGTTCTCCTTTTATCCTTTGTGTCACCATTTTGATGTTCCCCTTCCCTAATTCAGATAAACGTACATACAATACCTAGAGTACCAAAGTCAAAAACAGTGACAGCAGGTACTAAACCATAGGGAAGATAAACAAAAGGAAAAAAAATAATTTCACACAGTACGTTAAAAATGACAACAACAATGATTAAACCACTTGTTTCCATGTCTTGGAAACTTTAGATTGAAGTAAAATAAAATATAATAAAATCCTTAAATGCTCTAAGTAATTATCCTTGAGAGAAAGTTAATCCTATGGCCTTTAGAGCCCAATATATTTGAACTTTAAAAGTAATACCCTGGCATTGTTAGATCAAGTGGTACAAAAGAAAATTAAGTGAAAAGAGAACTTTCTTTCACCTCTGGACGGTCATGAGAATGCCCCAAACCTAACTGTTGGGACCCTAGGACAGGAAGAGGTTGGCTGGTAGCTAAGAAAACTCGTTCTCAGCACTGTGACACAAAGCTTACCCAAAGCGGACCAGCAGCCGAATTTAGCCCAGTCACCAAAGAGGTACTAAAGCCTAGGAGGCAGGAAGTATTTGTGACTCAGTCATCGGAAACCACAAAGGTGAACACTCCTGACGAACCAAAATGAAAGAAATTTACCTTCCATGATGAATCCTGTAAGGAAACATGCCCTTTTTTCACCCATCGGAACGAAGCAGGTATGAGAGAGATTTTTCTCCAAAGCCTCTCCCTAAATACAGAGCTCTCATGCCAGATCTCGTTTTTTTCCAACTCTGGATTTTGTGAAGCAAAGGGAGCTTTGAATCTAATAAGAGCTGAAAGTTTTAGACATAAACAGACCTGATTCTTAATCATCAAAATAAAACTCATTTAATACTAACAGTAAGCAAGTAAACAAGCTAGAGGCAGCCACAGTGCTGTGAAGAAAACACTCCAATCCACCCCCCACAAAACGGAGTGCAGCCGGCACAGCTGGAGGCAGTGATGGGGGGAGAAGAACTAAGGATTTCATGTTTACACCACAGCTAGTTAAGACTCCTTGTTATTAGTAACTAATGAGAAGAGCAAGTCAGCCAATCTCTTTTACTTCTCTAATTCTGAGATTACATGACTTGATCATTCATTCGGCATACATCTGAGGAGCCCTTGTGTGCTGAGAGCTGAGCTAAACTGTGAGACCTCGAAAAGAAAGAGTGCTAGGTAAGCACTTCTTTAGAAACTTTCCTCCAACTATGAGGAGGACTAAGCACAATGAAAGCAATGGCTGTGCTGTGGTACGACCGAGTACAGAGCTGTGAGCAGGACCCAGTAGGAAGAAGAAGGAAGGGCCTGAGGAGACAATCCAGAAGTGATGTATTGAGTCTTCTACAAAGAAGTGAGGCGGGAACCTTCCAAATAAGAGCCATGCAGGGACACTAGGTGCTCAGAGTTGCTTCAGAGAGGTCAAGGTGGCTGGAACAGAAACAAGCAGATGATGGAGAATATCCACCAAGAGCTAAACAGGGACAGGGGACAGGGAAGGCTGGCCATGGAGCTTCCATGGAGCTTGGATTTGGTCTCCAAGGTATGGGTAGTCCTGAGAAAGTTTGGAATTGGCATGTGTCATACTATTCTTTCCTAGAAAACTGACTGTGGATCCAGTCTGAAGACTGGGTTTTAGAGGAGTGGAAGCAGTACAAGTCTCTAACAGCCCAGGAGACAAAGGCCCAGGAAGAACTCTAGTCTGCCATTTCTTCTGATTCCACACCCTGAACTCCTGACTGCCCTAAATCAGTATTCAGATGTCCTCCTATAATCTTCAGAGTAGAAAACATCTTTATTTGTAAATAAATAGAAACACAGAGCGTGCTTAGCAGACATGCCCAGGAAGAGGGACACAGAGCCTGGCCTCCAGCCAGCTTGGTTTCATTCCAAAGCCAGCTGCCCTCATGCACCACCTTCAGTACCATGTGAGGGATGGAGAGGAAGCTGCTGTGCACCACATTGGGAAAGATGGATGGAAAGGTGGCTGATATGTCCTCAGTTCCATCCTTGGAAGCAGCACAGCAACTGGCCATGCCATGACTTTTGTTTGAGCTAAACAGGCATCCAAGGCATGCACAGACTCATTGCAAAATGACTGAAAGAGCAACAGGAGACCAGGGCAGTTACAAGTGTTACTGGTGAAGCCAGAGAGCCTCAGTCTGGACCTTGACTCTATCACTTCCTTAGTTGCATGTTCTTATGTCATCATCATCATCATCATCATCATCATCATCATAATGGCATCACCTCATAGAGTGGTAGTGAAGATGGAATTACAGGAGTTAACATACAACAATAGCTTGAAAGGGCATTTGGACCATTGTGAGAGCCCGTTATGTATTGACCATTATTGCTTACCGTGTGCCTACGAGTTAGGGCAGTGTCAGCCACTGACACAGAAGAGAGCTATGTAAGTAAGCATGAGATAACTTGGAATGTTCCAGAGAGTGTGATGTGGTTGTTGGCTGCCTGGGGATGAAGCTATGTGATGAGACAATGGCATGGACTGAGGTTGGAGTAGTGGATAAGTGTCAAGCCAGGAGTTGACTTCAGGGAGGGATTTTTCCACTGATTCCAAGTGCAATAGAAAGCCGGTGAATACTTTTTAGCAGGGAGAGATCTGACAACATGGATGCCAAGCAGCTTGGATGCTATGGTAGGAGGAAGTTAGGAGAGACAAAAGTCAGCATAAAGAAACTGGCAGTATCAGCAGAAGTCTCTGAGGAGGAACTGGAGTCTGGAACCAGTCATGCTAAATCCCTGTATCACTAGAAAGCTCAGAGATGTTTGACTAGCAGCCTCTGCATTCTCCTATGAACCATTCCCAGGACCAGGATATGACAGTATAGCCTGGAAAGCAAGGAATGTCATTTTCATCTTTAGGTTTCTGGTTACACAGCAGCTTATAAATTGCTCAGGCTGCTCAGCATCTACATGTCATTCTGTGGCATAATCAAGCCTAGACCCCAAACTTGCTCTTGGAATAATAGCCATGGTTCTACCTGCCCTGAGAACTCTATGTGGCCACCTTTCTTGGCACAACCCAAACCTTTTTCATCCTCTCTCTTTGTTCCTTGGTTCCTTTTATGTCTATCCCTTCTTCAGTGCCCTACCTTAACCCCAAATCGTCATTGCTGTACCTTGTGTCTATAAGCTCTCAGTCCTTTCCAGCCACTCCTAGTTCTTCTGTAGCCTATGGTATTTGTATCATATGGGCAAAGATATTTGTTCCCTAGGGCCCATAACAAATCACCACAAACTACAGGAATTTGTTCTGTCTCATCTTTGAAAGCAAAAGTCTGAAACTGAAAGGTTGGCAGGGCTACATTCCCTCTGAAGATCAGAAAAAAGCATCCTTCCTTGTCTCTTCTAGTTTCTAGAGGCTCCTAGCAAATTTTGATGTTCCTAAGCTGTGGCTTCATCCCTCCAATTTCTGTCTTCATTTTCACATTGAGTCTTCCATCTGTGTAGGCCTTTCTAATTTGGACAATGCTTGCACCACTTGAACCAAGCCATCGATCTTTATATTTTAGATTCTCTGTTGTTTGTTCATTTAATGCCCATCAGTAGACAAGTGGATCAGGAAAATGTGGTACATATACACAATGGAATTTTATGCCTCTATCAGAAAGAATGACATTGCCCCATTCATAAGGAAATGGAAGGACTTGGAAAAAATTATACTGAGTGAAGTGAGCCAGACCCAAAGAAACATGGGCTCTATGGTCTCCCTCACAGGGAATAATTAGCACAGGTTTAGGCTAGTTACAGCAGAAGATCACAAGAGCCCAATAGCTATGCCCCTATGAATGCATAAGATGATGGTAAGTGAAATAAACTCCATGTTATGGAAGCAACTGTTATATCACTGTTGTAATTACTTTCAACATGCCATGTGAAACTGTAGCTTCTATTGTTAATGATCCTCTTGTATCCCTTTCCTGTGGTTGTGCCCTCACTATCACTGTATCTTTTCTGAGTACACTGGAAACTGTATATACTGGTATTAGCACCAGGGAAGTAAAAGGGCATATCAAAATCGGGAGACAAAGGATAAAAAGACAACTCCAAAAGCAATACTTGCAAAACCATTTGGTGTAAACCAACTGAACAACTCATGGGGGGGCGGGGAGGGAGAAGGGGGGGAAAGAGGGAATGAGGGAAGAGGTAACAAAGAGTACAAGAAATGTACCCAAGGCCTAACGTATGAAACTGTAACCTCTCTGTACATCACTTTGACAATAAATAAGAAAAAAAATAATAATAATTCAAAGTAATATTCATCAAAAAAGACAATTTTACCTAGCCCGAACTCACATATCAGTGCTCCTTCCTACCCCTATCTTTGAGTAACTGGGATTACAAACATGTGCTACCATGCCTGGTCCCACATCTCCTCTTTTCATAAAGACACCAGTTGCTGGATGCAATATGAATTAATTTTAATTTAAACAATCACATCTGCAAAGTCTTATTTCCCATTTTTTCTCCTTTAAAAAAATATTGGAGCTTGAATTCAGGGCCCCATACTTGCTAACCTAGCACTTTGCCACTTAGTTCATACTTCATACTTGTTGTTGTTGTTGTTTGCTAGTTATTTTGGAGATAGAGTTCAGTGAGTTTTTCTGCCTAGGCTGACCTCAAATCATCATCTTCTGGATCTCAGCATCCTGAGTAGCTTGGATTACAGGCTTGGAAACACAGCTTGGAGACACAGGTCCTTGGCTTAAAAGACCTTATTTCTAAAGAAAGTCACATGGAGATATTCCAAGTAGATAGGAATTAGGAAAATCTATTTAATATAATCTTCAGTGAGAAACGCCTGAAGGTCAGACCACTAGCACTACAAAAATTCAGCTCTTGCCAACATTCCTCCAGTGACCTCACATTTCCTGTTAACTTATTATATGAAGCACAAGTTCAGGAAATATGAGAGGAGACCCTGTGGTGCTTCAGGCAGATAAGGTGAGAGGAAAGTTCAAATGGTAGAGTGCTTGCCTAGAATGTATGAAGCTCTAGGTTCACTCCATAGTCCCACCAGAAATAAACATTTACAACAGAGGAGATCATTGTAAACAATATGGAGGGAGGGTGGATGACGGAAAGCACTTCCCACTTTTACTCCATGAGTGGAAAGAATCTAATGACACAAAGCAGCCAAATTCTAAACAGGAAAAGAGGAAAAGAAAGGAGAAACTATGAGGAGTTTGAGAAGACCTGGGAAATTACAGAGAAGCAATCAAATCAGAAGAAAATCAGTGAAGAATTTGGAACATGTGTCCAGTCCACCTGACTGTGGGTGAAGAAATGGGAATATGGCAACACAAAGTGAAATTAAGACAATCTTGCTGAATAACCAAATACACCTTTGAGAAAAGTACACATGACCCAAAAGCCCTATAGCCATCTCAGGAAATTTGGACTAAATTGCAGTGAAAGGCTGGGCTGATGAAAGATACTCTACGTCATCTATGACAGACATTCTATGTCCCCCATAGCCCAGAGAGCTGCCATCTTGATTAACATTTTCTGGGAGCCCCACTTTAGGATGCAATCACAGCTTAAATACACACAGGATGCTTTACAGAAGAACTTTGGGGACAAAATCATTTATATGAGGCACAGAAATGGAGGGCAGAGAGATCAGCAGTGAACAGCACAAGTTTAAGATGCAGTAAGTTAGGCTTCAGAAAGGAAGCCAGTGGCTACAAAAGCCTGGGTGTTAGCAGTACTGGGAGATGAATGATGGCTGTTCCCTCTGAGCCAGAGAGCAGAGGCACCAGGTAGTGGCTGTAGGTCTCACTGCAGAAAGTGCTAGAGGGCCTCAGAAACCTGGTGTATGTGTGAGATGCCACCAAGCTACTGAAGCTCAAAACATCCTTGACAGCCCACCATCAAATAGCAGCCACATGGCTATGACTAGCAGCTAAGCAGCCTTGTAACATCCTGCTGAACAAAACTATAGAGGCATGAGCCATCTGCTTGAACCAGTCTGAAGGCCTTTCTACAATATAAGGTCTTTTGTTTTATTATCCCAGCAACACCTCTTTTGGGCATTTATCCAAAGGATCACAAGCAAGACCACACTAAAGCTACTAGCACAGCCATGTTCATCACAGCACAATTTACCATTGCTAAAATATGGAAGCAACCCAGATGCCCCTCCATAGAAGAATGGATCAAGAAAATGTGGTAGATATGAACAATAGAATTCTATGCTTCTATCAGAAACAATGACATTGCCCCATTCTGAAAGAAGTGGAAAGACTTGGAAAAAATCGTACTAAGTGAAATGAGCCAGACACAAAGAAACATAAACTCTATGGTTTCCCTCATGTTAGGTCTTTTAAGGGAAGCAAACCCTTCACACCCAGGCTTAAAAGAGCCTTTTGCAACTACAGAAGTCTATGATGTCTATCTATAAACAAACATACAAGAACAATCAAAAATTTATATTAGACATATAAGTCTGTTTGTTCCTCCTGTGCTGGTTCAAGGATTATAGGTGTGTCTTTGCTTAAATGTATTTTTTTCTCTTCTGTAGATAAAATAAAAGCAATTTACCTTCTAACTTCTACATTCTAGTATGGGCCAGTCATCCCCTCCCATTTAGTAAGTATGGTTATAAACAAACAGAGAACATGAATCTTAACTACAACTGAAGAGGAGAAGAGGAGAAAAAGAAGTGTACAGGGTACTTTTGTAATATACTATGGAAACAGTTAAAGAACAGCAATGAAAGCTATTTATCAATGGGGGATCAGAGGTGGGAAAGAGAAATAGACTCTGCCATGGGGCTGGGTACTAGTGAGAGGGTTAGGAAGATGAAGGATGTTGAATACAGTCAAAATAAAATAATTGCGATTATGAAAATAGGACAATAATGATATGCTGATATTATTTTGGAAAGTGAGGAAGAGGAGAAGGTAGAGTGATAGAGGAGGTGAGATTGATTGAAATGATTGTAAACATGCCTGAAGGTGTAGTAATGAAATCTCCCACTGTGTATCTCATGTAGGATAATAATTTTAATGACAACAACAAAAAGAAAAAAACAGTCCAAGCAGTGGGGTTATTGTGGCTCATGCCTGTAATCCCAGCTACTCAGGAGGCTGAGATCTGAATTCAAAGACAGCTCAGGCTGAAAAGTCCCCATGAAATTTTTATCTCCAGTTAACCACAGGAAAACCGAAAGTGGTGCTGTGGCTCAAAGTGGTAGAGCACTAGCCTTGAGCCAAAGAACTCAGGAACAGTGCCCAGACCCTGAGTTCAAGCCCCATGACTGACAAAAAAAATTAAGTTAAATTTAAATTTTAAAATTAAAAAAAAACACACACCAGCCCAGAGAAGAGAAGGTATAGCTTGTTCCAAGGAACTGGAAAGGAAACTCAGTCTCCAACTCTTTCCATTTTCCCACACTATTGGAGAAACATAGTGTGTGTGTGTGTGTGTGTGTGTGTGTGTGTGTGTGTGTGTGTGTGTGTGTGTGTGTGTTTAAACATTAGGCCCTCAGAGCCAATGACTGAAAGAGAAGGAGGCAGGCAGAATTTTAGGGTTTCTAAGGGTTTCCAATGCTCAAGGCCTGGGGCTGGCACTCTTAGGAGCCAAGCTGAATGTTGGCCAGAGCCAAGAGACTCCATACAGCTCAGCTTCCAGACAACTGTATTGCCTATCAGATAGCCTGGCAGAGTCACACCCATGGTCTTGAATTGGAAAGAAGAAGGTCTCCCATTGCTTTCAGCAAATATTTTCTAGCCAAGATCTACACAGGTGCTGATGCTTCCTTTGTTATTGATGAAAGGATGCCAGTCAAGTCATTTCCAGAACATGAGGATGGAAAAGGAAATTTTTATATCAGGCCAGGTGAACTTGGACGTAGTTTAGGTCAACAGAGATTCAACTCAGCCCCTTCCAGAAGAGTGTCTATCTACTCCTCAAAAGGAGGGGAGAAAGACAGGAAGAAAGACAGAGGGAGGGAGAGAAAGAGAGAACAAATGCCCGAGTCAGATAGACTTGTATAGAAGCATGCCACATTTATTTTCATCTGTCAAACCTCCAAGACAAATGCACTCAGATAGACATAGACAGAAAACAAATTCAAAGAGGCACAGAAAGGTTGCCTAGTGCCTGAAATGTCCATCTACTTTATTTTTTTTAATTATGATCGTTAGGTAGTTGTAAAAAAGAGTTGCCATTTGCCAAAGCAATTTATGTATACAATGTATTTTGATCCATGTTAGAATGTGTGTCTACTTGCTGGCTTGCTTGAGGTTGAATCCTTACCCATGCAATTCCCTACCGCAGAACTTTCCAGCGATGCCCTAACATTTTACACTCAGTTTCCTTGGCAGTGAGTGGAGAGACTGCCCAGCTGATGTCTGTGAGGAGTGCATGAAAGCAAATATTCTTTGAATGTATTTACATACTTTGTTCTGGAAGGGATCAGAGGCAATGATAAGTTAGCAGATATACAACCTTTAGCACACCGCTTAGCATGAAAGTGGTCTTCAATCATCCCCGGCCTTCCTTCCTAAGGGAAACCCCATTCATTTAGTCTAACCCAATGTGGATAGAAGGCAGGGCCAAAATGAATGAGAGAAATGTAGCTATTTTGAGATAAAAGGACTCTTAATAGGTAGATCAGCTAATTTTTCCAATAGGAAGGTAATTTAGAAAACTATGGAGTAATATGAAAATGTTCTGATGTAAGTAAAAAGACAGTGAATAATACAGCATCAACTTCCAACCCTTAACTTTGATTTCCATCTTTTCTACACTTTCAAAATGTTTATACATACAGGGATTATTTGCTTTATAAAAATTCAGCATTTAGTCAGATACCAGTGGCCCACACCTACAATCCTAACTACTCCAGAGGCTGAGAACTGAGGATCACAGTTCATAGCCAGCCTGTGCAGACAAATCAAGAGACTGTAAATCTTCCATTCACCAGCAAAATCCAGAACTGGAAGCATGTCTCAAGTAGTAGAGTGCCAGCCATGAGGGGAAAAAGCCAAACAAGAGTATAAGATGCTGAGTTCAAGCTCCAGTAGTCAAAGAGAGAGAGAGAGAGAGAGAGAGAGAGAGAGAGAGGAAAAGAAACATTTTAGAAGAATTTATCCACTAATTATGTACTATACTGAATTTTGAAAGTAGTTGCTTGAGATTTCCCGCAATCTCCCATAAATATTGATATGTCTTGTCTAGTTATGTCATTTAGGTTATTTTCCAGAAAATGATTCCGTTTATCCAAATTTTCAGATTCACTAACTTTCCACAGTATTTTAGCTTTGTTTTTACTTTATTCCACTGTACCCTTTTGTGTGATTCAGTGCTGATGCTTAATGTTTGCTCTTGTCAGTTTGTGGAGGTAGTCCAAGGTTGTTTTATATACATCCTTAAAAATAACTATAGATTTATTGATCATTTCAACCACTCTTCTCTCTGTTAATTTATTAATTTCTGATCATAAAGCACTTATTTCTGCTTACCTTGGGATAATTTTGTGATTCTTTCCCTTACCTCTCAACTTAGTTTATGGGTTCTCTCTCTCCTCCCCTCCCCCTTCTTCTTATAAGAAAGTTGTTTAAAGCTATGACTATTCCTTTGGGCATATCTTTGGCAATTTTCCATCCGTGTTGATAAAGTATATTCTCATTGTTACAGTATTCTTACACAGTCTGTAATTATAGCTTGTTTTGATTCAATTGTGACTAAAGAGTAATTGAAATTCTTCCTTAATCTCATCTGATCTCCTTGTCAGCTTAACTTGTCTCCTTTGGGTTTTTATATTATTTTTCCCCATTAGACCATATCTTCTTAATGTTTGTCAGGTCTACAAAACAGATTCGTGTGTGTGTGTGTGTGTGTGTGTGTGTGTGATCTAAAGAAATACACCTTTTCACAGATCTCTTATTCTGTAATAATTGCCCATAAGCTTTTTGTTTAATTTTCCCGTATTGTGCATCTTTAAGAAAGTCATGGTCTATCTAAATCCTGTAAGATTACAGAGGTAAAATGTAGCTGCAGGGCTGGGGATATAGCCTAGCGGCAAGAGTGCCTGCCTCGGATACACGAGGCCCTAGGTTCGATTCCCCAGCACCACATATACAGAAAACGGCCAGAAGCGGCGCTGTGGCTCAAGTGGCAGAGTGCTAGCCTTGAGCGGGAAGAAGCCAGGGACAGTGCTCAGGCCCTGAGTCCAAGGCCCAGGACTGGCAAAAAAAAAAAAAAAATGTAGCTGCAATTCTTTGGTCTCATAAGAGATGGTCAGATCTTCTCTGATATTTTTGAGGAGAATGGATAGACATTAACAGCTCCCAGCACAGCTCCTTGCAGATAGCTCAGGACTAAGGGGGTAGTGCCAGGGACAAGGAAGGCCTTGAGTCTAAGCTAACTGGTTGGTTATTTTTATCCTGAGGAAGTGGGAAGATACAGACTATTGTTATTCAGAGAACAGCATGGCCACTGTGGCAAAGACTCTTGTGGTACAGAAGGAGGGATGAGACTCAAGATGAAGATAGGTAGGAAATGATGCTAAATTTTTGCAATGGTACAGGTGGAGAGATGCTGTCGAGATGAGATAAAACTAAGAGACCTTTGTTTGGAAGTATGTATTGAGAGCTTTCTGACCAAGCAACATGCACATAGATTTTCATGACATTCTGCACCTCTCTGTCATGCCTCTATAAGAAGGTTTAGAAAACAACAACCCACTCGATGTAACCATATTTGCATACCATCTTAGGCAAAACCTTCAATTCCCTCATCTCCCATCAGGCAAGAAAGAAGACCAAAAAAATATGTGAACACTAAACTTTTACAACACCTACAGGGTCTCCAGGTACATAAATAGACTGGTCATATGTCAAACATGGTGGTATGTAACTAGGAAGAAATTGTGGTATTTAACTCAGGAAGTTATGATATAAGGCCAAGAATCTTTCAGAATGGATCACTTAATGAAGAGGAAAGGAGGTGTGGCCTTTGCCTTCATGGTTGTCTTCAATTAATTCTGTTTAACATTTTAGTATGATAAATCTCAACAAATATAGGCAATGAACAAAATCTCTTTGTCTCTACGATAGCTTTTAAGAGGTTAAAGGAGTCCAGAGGCCAAGAAGTTGAAGAACTATCACATTAAATCATGATGGCTAATCCAGCAAGATGCAAAACCAAAAGCAAATAATGGGATGATCAGATACAAACAAGTGTATTCGTTTTCTATTGATGCTGCAAAGTACAAATGAGCACAATTTTATCAGTGTAACGCAGTATCTGTGAATTGTGTCTATCTCCATTGGTCAGAATTCCTGAGATAGGTCAGCTTCTTCATAGATCTCACAAAGCTTGGGCTCAGTCTGCAATCCTTACCTGAAGCTTCAGGGGCCTCTTCTAAGTTAAATGGTTATTGGCAGGGCTGGGGATATAGTTCAACGATACATCACTCTCCCAGCATGCATGAGGCCCTAACTTTGAGTTCTTGCACTGCCAAAAATAAAAATAAAATAAAAAAGAATAGTGTTGACAGATTTAGATCCTTGCAACTATAGCACTGAGGTCTGCGGTCCTTTTGCTATAGGCTGAGATTGCTTTCAGGTCCTTTCTGCCAACCTTCTCCTTGTACCTGCTCCTAGGTTGGGGCGGGTTTTTGACCCTCTCTGTCTTACTGGATGTTTGTTTGTTCTGTAGCCTATTTAATGCAATGATCAAGGAGGCTGGGCTGAGATAGACTGCAGTCTGGGATTGAGGGGTGAATTGAAAGAGCTTATTCGGTCTAGCTAAAGTGGGGTCAGCAGGTCAGTCACAAAGAGCTAGAGGAAATTCCAGTATGAGAGGAGCCCATTAGGAAATAACTAGAAGAATGGAATGAGCAAATACAGTTCTTCCAGGGTCATGGAGAGGAGAAGGGTCAGCTTGGTGCTTTCCCTCTTGGGTCAGTAGGCCACAATTTGGCTGGGAAAATGCAGAGTAAAGCAAATTTGCCCTTCAAGCTCTTCAGTTTTATCTCCATGAAAATAGTATTATTGGGATTGGCTGCATAATTTGTAGGCCCCAGTGCAAAATGCAAATGTAAGAACCTTCACTGAAAAACAAAAACAAGATAGCAATAGTGTGGCATTAAACCAAGTATGATGTCCTTCAAAGTATGCGGCTCTGAGAGGCTACACTGGCTGCATGAAACTAGCTCTGGATGTTGCACTAGACTAAGAATTGGTAATCAGATGTCAGAAGCTGTAAGAAATTATGCATATTTAGTACAAATGCAATCCATCTACAGCTCATTGGGAAAGCTAGGACTCAAGCTCATAGAGGAACAGGGCTATTGTCACTGTCCTAGAACAACCACTGAGTGTGTGTGTGTGTGTGTGTGTGTGTGTGTGTGTGTGTGTACCAATACTAGGGCTTGAGCTCAGTGCCAAGATGCTGTCCCTTAGCTTTATGACTCAAGTGCTCTACCACTTGAACCATGGCTCCACCGCCAGCTTTTTGGTGCTTAATTGGAAATAAGAGCCTCATAGACTTTCCTGCCCAGGCTGGCTTCAAACCACAATCCTCAGTTGTCAGCTTCCTGAGCAGCTAGGATTACAGGTGAGCCACTGGTACTCGAAAAGACTGATTTTCGTGTCTCCAGGTTAAAGGCTGTTTGTTCTTCCATGCAACCCTTAAAGCCATCTTTCTCCCATTAAACCAGCACTAACACATAGAAAGGTCTATGGCAGACTAAATCCTCATCCCTGCTACCTGTCGGCTTCCTCATAGCACAGAGGCAGTGGGGTATAGGGTCCCAGATTTACAGCCAGGACTTGAGTCCTCAGTCCATCAAAAACCTGCACATAACCTGGGCACATTAGTTTTCCACTCAGGGTTTTAGTTTCCTCCCTTGCATGAAGAAGGTTCAGTTTCTCAGAGGTGCTCCCAGATCTCAGTTGTGTGGAAACGGAGGCAGGCACAAAAGCCCAGACAAATGGAAGAGTCCTCCCACTCCCCCACCCCCCATCAAGGACAGAGCTCTGGGCTAAGCAGGCCTCCGGTGAAATTAAACTCTGCTTTCAACTGAATTTGCCCGTTTTTCAGCCAAAATAATAATAATAATAAGTATCACAACTACAAGCTGTTCCAAGCCAAGCTGCCCTTAAACAGATAATCGGATTTGCATAATTGGGTGCTGCTAAGGTTTAAATAATTCATCAACATGGCAGGCTCTTTTTCATAGCCAAACAGAACTGCCAGGCTCCAGGAAAGGATCAATGGCAATCTACCTCTCCGTGATGTGAGCTACATCCTCAGGGTGGCCCCAGTGGCTGGGTGAGGTTTTGAGACTCAAGACTCCGCTGCCTGAGTCTTCATTCTGGTGTGGTGTGGATTAGGACAAAGGGTTTGATTTTTCTTCTCTCATAATACGGAGGTATTTGGCAAAGATTGTTGGGTCAAAGGGAAATACCTAAGGCTCTTTGAAAACAGATTATCCTCAGGTTAAGTGGGGGGAGGCCTGCTAGGGAAGGAAAGAAGCCACATGGAAAATTAAAAAGAGACAGAAAGGAAGGAATTTTAAGCAAAATAATAATAATGATTTTTAAATGGGTTCTAGAAGACGATTACTCAGACTTCAAATCAAGGAAAATAATGCAAGGAGTATAGGGTAGGTTAGTCATATATAAGCATAGATTTAATGATGCTGCTAAAACTGTAAGATATTTAGAACAAAGTTAGTGGGAACAGACTGAGAAAGAGAAGAGTGCTTGCCCAGCACCAGCGGCTCATGCCTGTAATCTTAGCTACTCAGGAGACTGAGATCTGAAGATTGCAGTACAAAGCCAGCCCAGGAAGGAAAGTCTGTAAGACTCTTATCTTCATTTAACCAACAGAAAATCAGAAGTGGCACTGTGGCTCAAAGTAGTAGAGAGCTAAAAGAGCTCAGGGACAGTGTTCAGGCGCCAAGTTCAAGCCCCACAACCAACAGGGGCAGGAAGAGAGGGGTGGGGAGAGAGGGGGAGAGGGAGAGAGGGGGAGAGAGAGGGGGGGGGGAGTGAAGAGTGCCAAGCTGTCAGGAGACACAATTTCTAGCTATCTTGCAACAGCATGTGTTGTTTCAGTTGTCCCCCAACTCACAGAGCATTAGAAACACACCTGTGGTCGCACAAAGGTGATATGCCAAAAGGGAGAACTCAGCATACAGAAAACAAGAGGACTGAGAATGCTACAGGGTTCGAGTCTCACTTAGGTGATCTGGCATGGGGTTCTAAAATTGGTTCCTCAATGAAATGCTTAGAAACAGGAGATTAGCCCATAGATGGAGAATCGTATAAGTCTTAAATAAGTAAGGAAAAGATCCACAGAGTTAAGACTGGAGTAAATTTTAAAAGTCACTTGAATTGACTGCAGAAGTGGATGTGTGGCATATTTCTGATTTGCACCATGATCTTCATGCTGCTAGTGACCAGACAAGAATATGAAGGGGTCTGTGACCTCATCACAGTCATGGGGTGGCCTTGTCTGATTGCTGGTGTTCTGTAATATTGTTTATGTCTAGCTGGAGACTACTACAGTCCGATCAGGAACACAGCCTGGATCCTGAGGACACCTAGGTCTAAGGGCAAGGGTTACTCAATGCCCAGATGTCAGAGGCCACTTTCTCATAGTCACGCAAGAAGGACTATGTGATGACCTTATCTCCCATGGACTCTGAAGGAGAATGACCAATACCGACTTTGTTATCTTCCCTTTGAGCTTGTTCCTGCTCCCTCACTCACCTCAATAAATGGAAATGAACCACAGTCCACCTGGAGACCTATATAATATCTAGCCCTTATCCCAGACCCTTCTCTTTCTATGTTCCACATCTAATCCCATCACAGATTGGTTCTGCCTCATATCACAATAAAGCTCCTAGATGGATGTTCCTGCTGGATTTCAACAGTTCATGTCATTGTCCAGAGAAGAGACCGTGAAGATTGGGAAAGAGAAGCAATAAGAAAATGGAGGTGAGGACCTTGCTCTGACCCCTTCCCCTTGGTGTGTTAGATGAGGCCCAGAGGAAAAAGACCATGGAAGAAAACCCACAGAAGACATGTTAACAATCTAAACCTCAAGAAATATGACTTTGAGATCCTGGTCATTGTGTGTGACTCCGAATCAGGGAGAGAGGCTGCTACTCTCCAACTCCACCAAAGGATGCCATGTGCCCTTGCTGTCATCTGGGCACATGGTCATCAGAAGATAAGGACAGGTGATCCCCAAGGACCTAGAGTCTCAAAACAAAAATGGACAATGGAAGCAGTAGCTTCATTGTGAAATAAAAACCAGACCAACAAGAACCGAACTTTGAGAAACATCTAAAGGCTAGGTGAGCTGAAGGCCCTGTGAGACTTCAAAGCCATAACATGTGAGCACAAATATTGACATAATTCTGTTGTTAGCTGTAGATTATTGAAGATTTGAGCCATTTGTGCTTGCCTTTTGAAGACTATATCCATCTAACATGTAGGGTCCTAAATCCATGCTCAAATTTTCTATAGTCTTGGTATTAGTCTTATTTTTTTTAATTTTTAGTTTAACACAGATCATTATGGACTACTGCATGTGGCTGGTTCATACTACCTACAACTCACCTACTTGCTTTCAATAACACTCAAACTGGTCTGTACTCCATTCAGTAAGGCATGTCCTCTAATCAGATAATTAGGTACCTCAGTGATGCCAAAATGTTTCGATTTTTTTCAACCATTACATATGCACATTTTCTGAAATGACCACTCCTCCAAAGAGGTAACTCAGGGAATAGAGTAGGGCATGGAATATGCTTTCCTCCTACGAGTTCACAGGCCAGCACAAGTCTATTCACCATACCATACTTCAGACTATCCTTGAGCATCAGTGATCAAAGTGACTATTGAACAATTTTCTAATCGCAAAACTGCAGCATTCTGTTAAGCCAAACTTGACTTCTCAATCTAACAGAAGCCAAGACACTCACCTTATCCTACAAGAATATGATAGTTCAGTTGCATCATCTATTGATGATGGTGTATATTCATTTCAGGTGGCGACTGTGATGAACTCTTAACTTTTGTGGCTTAAAAACAGGCTCAGAACTCACAGGTTGCAGGGACTGGAACATGGGAATCTTTGGGATGGCTATGATACAACCCAGTACAATATGGAAGACACAGTATCTCTGGATCTGTCTGCCCACAGCAAGCCCAACATAGTAACAAGAAGACTGGATTTAGCACTTCATAGGCTTGTCTTCAAACTCCAGCTCAGACAATTCTTTGATGTCTAACCTACAGCATGCTATTTCATCTTTCCTGCATCTCAACTATTCCATTTGTTAAGAGGGGTTATCATCTTACCTTAGGGTTACTGTGAGGGTAAGAATGGATACATATTTAAAGAATCAAGCACTCAGTAGGCATTCAATAAATGTTAGTTTGCTTTCTAGATATAATACTGTGCATTTTTGGATTTAACACACACATTCTCTTGCAGGTCTTTTATCTCCGTGAACTCCCCTCTGCCCACTGTGTGCCCCCAGCCAATGCCCATGGCAGCAATGCCATTTTTCAGCCTGGGGTAGAGCGGAGCAGAGACCAAGGACAGCATGGCAGAGGACAGACACACAAGGACCAGTGGCTAGACCAACCATCTCCCTGTCAGCTTTTTGGCCAGACATGAAAGGCCTTTTTAGAGAGATGTGAGGGATTGTCGTTACAGTCTTTTTTTTTCTCTTGATAATGGTCCTGCTAGAGCCAGGAGAGAAAGAGGGGGGGAAAAAACATGTTGATTTGCTGTTTATTGTAATGTGTAGGCTGCAGGGTATATATAATCATGAAAATCGCTCTTTGACCAGAATCACTACTGAATTTGTGCCAGTTTTAATGCTGTGTTCTATCTACAATTTTTCTATTGGTAAAAACATCATAGAACATTAGTTGGCATTTTAGGGGAACCCAGAGCCGTTTAATCCATCCGCCAAAAGAAAAACCAATATATAGTGATTTTTGTCCCTACCTGCATATCTCTAGTAACAGTAAGCTCACCACCCTTCTCTCCAAAACTTCTCTCTTTGGGGCCTTTAAGCTAAATAATGAGACTCCTTTTGCCTTCTATTTTGAATTGATTAAGAAAGAGACTGCTGAGTCAGCTGAGAATAGCATATGAGCTTCACTGTGAAGCGGAGAATGGAGTGGGAAATTAAGACGTGAGCCCAGAATGGCCCAAGACCAGCCTAGTATGAGAGGTGATGCCACAGCTCTGCCTCCTTCCACAGCCCTTGTTGGCTGTCTCAAATCCTACACCAGCCCCGAGGGACCGGGATTATGGCATTGGCTCCCTGGAGAGTCAATAGTGTGCAAGACCTCCCTTCACCACCACCCCTACCCCCGAACAGGGACCCAGGAGACAAATTCTTCTTCTTCCTGAGTATAGAGCTAGGCTGGAGGTGGTGATGTGCTAAAGCTGGGCAGAGGCTTCCTCCTCTATCACTTTGAGAGTCCCTGCTCCACAAGCAGCAGAGAGAGCAGAAGTCAAGCACAGTCTCACTCACCCTCTTCCTGTGGTGCTGTAAGATAAGACATCAAGAAACAGGGGCACCATCTTGCCCCTCACAGACCAGCAACCCTGGCTCTGTTCCTGACATATCCTCACTCCTCGGGAGCATCACTCCTGTGAGACTTCATTTCCTCCCCCTGTGAAATGGGAGTGACAGTGATTCCTCCATCTTTGGGGATGATGTAATGCCCCAAGATCACCAACAGAAGGCTTGTGCATGGGGATAGTTTCATGACCAGCAGCTAGTGATGCTATTGTCTCACAATAGATGAAAGAGCTTTGTCAATTCTATGGGACTCAGCTTGGTGGATGCTCTGGGGAATGAAAGTGAATGACAAGACCCAAACTCCAGATGGGACAAACTACCTTGTTGAGGAGAGATTGCCAGTGAGGACCACAGCAGGTAGCCGTGTGCTCCTTCATAACTGTCTATGGAACATGATTCTTCACTTCTCAAACCTTATTTCAGTCCATCCTCTGGGCCAAAGCCTACAGTCATCCCTGAGGCTCCAGGAATCTTTCAAACTCTGTTTCCTTTCACACACTACCCACTTCCTTCCGCACACAGCACACAGAATATGACCCCTTGAGAGCCTCCAGAGGGAGATCCCTTACAGATGGCGATCACCGGAATGTTTCCTGGAAGAATGGAAAATGTTCTTTCCAACATCATTAATTATAATTGACAAATAAACTTGCATATATTAATCGTGTATAATATGCCTTGAGTGTATCATCATGATCACTACTATCGATTTAATTAACATATCCATTACTTCAGATAGGGTTGGGTTTGGATTTTTTTGTATGTGTGGTGAGGACATTCAAGATAGACTCTCAACAATTTCCATAGGTACGATATATTCTTTTTTTTCTTTATTGTCAAAGTGTGATACAGAGGGTTACCGATTCATATGAAAGGCAGTGGGTACATTTCTTGTTCTACTTGTTACCTCCTTCCTCATTTCCCCCCTCCTCCCTCCTCCTTCCCCTCTTCCCCCAAGAGTTGTGCAGTTGGTTTACACCAAATGGTTTCTAAGTGTTGTTTTTTGAATAGTTTGTCTTTTTGTTCTTTGTCTCTCAATTTTGGTATTCCCTCTCCCTTCCCCAGTTCTATTACCCATATAGACAACATCCAGGGTACTCAGATATAATACAGTGGTAGCGAGGGTACAGCCACAGGAAGGAATTACAAGAGAAACAAAACTAGACAAACCACTCAAACAAACAGACAAGGAAAAAGAGAAACAAAGTAGTGTGAATTCACATGGCATGTTGAGAATAACTACAACAGCGGTATAACTCTTATTTCCATAATGTGGAGTTCATTTCACTTGGCATCTTCTTATGTGGTCATATGGGTGTAGTTATTGGGGTATTTTGGTCTTCTACCATGACTACCCTATTTCTGTACTAGCTATTCTCTATGAGGGACACCATAGGTTTTATGTTTCTGTTGGTCTGGATCACTCCACATAAGTATGATGTATTCTTATTAACAGGAGTCACTCTAAATCACCAGGCTATATAAAATACCCATGTCTAACTGAAACACTGTGCCCTTCCCACCATTCTTCTCCATTTCCCATACATACAACCACCAGTCCCACCCCTGGGAATCACCACTCTCCTCTCTCTGCTCATGTGAGTTGGACTTTTTCACATCCCACATACAAGAAAAATCATAATGTATTTTTCTTTCTGTGTTTGGCTTATTATTTTACTTAGCATAATGTTTTCCAGGATTGTCCACACTGCTACAGGCATGTTAGGAGTGACAAGATTTCCCTTCTTTTTAAAGACTAAATAATATTCCTATGTTCTTCATCCATCACTGAATAATACTTCAATTGATTCCATATCTTAGCTAGGAAGGGAGATTTGAACTGAGCTTTGAAAAACTAGCCAGGACAGGCATTGTGCATGTAACAAGCCATCTCAAAACTCTGAGCTTAAAATAATGAACATGTGCTTTTGTTGCTGGGTCTGTGCCTTGATTGGATGGTACCTGACATCTCCACGTACCTTGGTGTTGGCTGGTGGTCCAATGGTCCACAGTGGGAAGACTGGGGTCGCTTAACCTCATCCACATCTTTTCATCCTTTCAGAATGGGCTCCAAGGAACCACACAGGATCAGAAAGTCACACAGGCATGACTCTTGATTGTGAAGTATTCTCTAACATCCTACCCACCATTGGATGTGCCTGAGCCTAGCTTTAGATAAAGCCCCTACAAAGTTACAGAGCACAAAGAGAAAGGACAGAGACCATTAAAATCTGCCCAAGCCAGGGTTTTCAAGAGAACCACCAGAGGAGACTGAACTATGAGGAAGGGAAAGAGGAGTCCCTCCTTTCCCATCTAGAACACAGGACATATTAAATACCACAACCACAGACACTCCCTGAGTATCCCTGGCATGGAATCAAACCCATAGCATTACCTCGTTTCAGTTGCACAACAACCCTATAAACAGATGTTCCCATTTTACAGATGAAAGATCAAGACTTAGATAATATAAATCATCCATTTAAGGAATAGAAGAGCCAGAATTTGAACCTTTGCCGAACAAACACAAAACCTTATGTACTTTTCCACCATGTCTAACTCCCCTTTACGCCCAGTAGGAATGAATGAAGAAGTGACTAAAGATCTTGTATGTAGATGGCCAAGACTCAAAGCCTGGTTCCTCCCATGCAGTCCTATCTCCTTTCTGTCAAGCCCTGCCACAACCCAAGGTTTGCTTTTCTGCCACCTCCAAGATCTTCCTGCCCTCACTACTTTGCTTAGACATCTCTATTCCAGCTTAATTAGGTTTGTGCTGCATTTGTGAGTTTCTGCACGCTTAATAGGCACTAAAGAAAGAAAGCAGAGCTTCCTCACCAGGTGTTTATTCCTTTTCAAGTCATCCCTATTGCACTCTTAGATTCATTTTCAAATTCCATCTGGCTAATGGGTGCAGGTGAGATGGAGCAAAGCACTTCACCCCTCCCCTCTCCTGCACTATTGTGCCCCCACCTCAGCTCCCCCCATGAGAAAGAAAGATACAGGAAACTTTGGAATTGAGTCCAATCCTGCCATTCCACCTGGCCCTACAGCTTTACAACGAGCACGAAGAAGGCCGTGAGTCCCTACTATGTGCCCCCTATCTGAAGCTGGGGACAAACACAACACTCCCTTCCAATGTCATCTTGAAGATTCAATGAGTTCATAGTCAAGTGCTGAAAATAAGTTCCTGGCTCTGGAGAGGACTCAATAAGTTATGTTTGCCACTCTGGCTGCTACTGTTATT